>NC_049229.1:7406983-8817983 GCF_011100685.1 Canis lupus familiaris
TCCTATCTTTCTAAAACTATGAAAATAAGATTGTGAATAAAATGATGAGCAAATATCTGAAGTGTCTGACCCTGAAAAAGACACAATGTAGTGTAAAGGTGGCTTTTAAAAATTGTAATTTGGATTTAGGTTATATTAATAGAAATACAATATTTAGCATAAAGGAGGTAATAATCCTGCTCTGATGTTCACTGATCAGGTTACCATTGTAATATCATGTTCAGTCTTGAAGAATATTCTCTGTGATGTGTAATTTTGTGTGTTCAATTTGAGTGGGCCGTGGGATGCCTGGATATTGATTAAACAGTATTCTGGGTGTGTCTGTGATAGTGTTTCTAAGTGAGATGCACATTTGCTTCCTTAGAATGAATAAAGCTGATTGCCTTCTCCAGTGTATACATGTGCTGGGGAGGGCTTCATCTAATCCACTGAAGGCCTGAATAGAACAAAAAAGGCTGGGATGCCCAGGTAGCTCAGCGGTTGAGCTTCTGCCTTCGGCTCCAGGCATGACCCTGGGTCCTGGGATCGAGTCCCATTGGGATCCCTGCAGGGAGCTTACTTCTCTCTTTGCCTGTGTCTTTGCCTCTCTCTCATGAATAAATAAATAAATCTTAAAAAAAAAAAAAAAAAAGGCAGAGGGAGGGAGAATTTGCTTTCTTTGCCTGACCATTTTTGAGCTAAGATATATGTCTCCTCCTGCCTTTGAACTTGGACTAAAACTATATTGGCTTTCCTGGGTCTCTAACTGGCAGATCTTTGGACTTCTTAAAACTGCATGAGCCAATTCCTTATAATAAACTATATCTATCTCTGTATCTATCTAATCTCTAATTTATTGGTTTTATCTGAGAATGCAGATTAGTACAGTCTCTGTGAGTAGCAGTAGTAAAGTAAAAGTTATTTATAGGGTATGTTCATGATAGGCATGGAGTATATTAATTGTGAAAGTCTAGGCCACGTAACATATAGATCCAAAAATTTTATAACTATTTCAATGTACTCGTTTAGCTTCATAAGAGTTCAAGTTGTTCTAAAGATGTGAATCGTCTTTAGAGCCAGTTTGAGAGAGGCTGTACTGTTTTCAGTATGTGGGGTCCACAGTCAACTTGGGCATTGCCATGGCAGGCAAGCGGAGGAGCAAACCAAAAATGCAGGCATAGATTCTCATGAGTCTAGCAGTAGAAACAAACTCCAGAAATCATATAAAATCAGTAAGAGATTTATCTGTTTTTTGTACTTGGGAAAGGCTCCACAGATGATGCAGATGTTGAGCCTGATGATGAAGTGACCGGCCTGCTTCATGCCACCTTCTTAGGGCAGTTTCATAACATTTAAATCAAACCTCAGGTGATTATTAGAGATACTAATTCTCATCTCAATAGTAATCCCTTTCTCTCTCTTTTTTAAAAAATATTTTATTTAATTATTTGAGAGAGAGAGAGCAGAAAAAGAGAGAGAGCACAAGCAGGGAAGAGTGGCAGAGGGAGAAGCAGACTCCTCACTGAGCAGGGAGCCAGATGGATGCGGGACTCCATCCCAGGATCCTCAGATCATGGCTGGCACTGAAGCCAGACATTTAATCCACTGAGCCAACCAGGTCCCCCTCCCAACTTTTTAACTTTTAATTCTCTATTCCATTAGGACGTCAAATCCTTGAACATGGGACTTTAGAGTATTTTCTGTTAAATCTTTTTTTTTTTTTTTTAATCAGTGCAATGTCTCTAACATAGGTGTTTTGAAGAAATATTTATTTAGAGGCTCCTGATGTCTCACTATGCCCTAACACATACACACAAAATTCTGTTCCATCTGGTGACTGCTACTTGAAATATAATAGGACACAGATGTTTCTATCTCCTAGATAGATGGCACCTCGAATCCTTATTCTGAGAGATGAAACATTTTTTGTATAAATTAATGAGTTTAAGTGATTTCCATCAATCTTTTCCTTAAAGGTTTTTCTAAGTAGCTTATTTAGAAAATTTTTGAATGAGGAGGAAGACATAAAAGATTTAAATAATAGATAAATAATTAAATTAAACGTAGGACTTAGAAGTCTTTGTCTGCATCTATTTAAACTGTAAGTTTTGGGGGATCCCTGGGTAGTGCAGCGGTTTGGCGCCTGCCTTTGGCCCAGGGCGCTATCCTGGAGACCCGGGATTGAATCCCACGTCGGGCTCCCGGTGCATGGAGCCTGCTTCTCCCTCTGCCTATGTCTCTGCCTCTCTCTCTCTCTCTCTCTGTGTGACTATCATAAATCAATAAAAAAAAAAAAAAAACTGTAAGTCTTGGTTTGTAGACTTTAAATTATGATATTATGTTGCATCAGTTCTTTGCCAGAATATAGAATTTAGCTCTCTTGCTAGCAAGTAAGGAATGAGAAATAATCCAATTACTCCCTGTGTATGTCAGTGTATCTGTTAATCATATATGCTATGATAATTAATGATAAATGAACAGCTCTGGGATATATTATAAATTCCTCATAGGATTCAGAATTACTACAAGGGAGTACCGAGTTAGTAAACAAACAGCAATGCAAACTAAAAGTCTTAGGAAACATGGTACATGAGAGAACATCTTATCAGATAAATATGTGGTGAGTATAAGTTCTTAAAAAACCATACGAAGCTATTGAGCTTCTCTTTGCCTCACTTTAAAAAAAATTATTTAAATTCAATTTAGTTAATATAGTGTATTATTACTTTCATAGGTGGAGTTTAGTGATTTATCAGTTGCAATACCTAGTGCTCATTACATCAAGCACTCTCCTTAATTGCCTCAGTCTATTTATTTATTTATTTATTTATTTATTTATTTATTTATTTATTTATTATTGTCTTTGATTTTTTTTAAATTTAAATTCAGTTTGCCAACATATAGTATAACACCCAATGCTCATCACATCAGATGCCCTCACTTTTAAAACAGAAAGTGACTGTGAGTTGATTCCAACCTACTCTTGAATAATGTTTGCAGTTAATTCTCCCTTGGAAAATTTGGAGCTATTTTTTTTTCCTGAAGAATACTGCAGGTTATTAGTGAAATTTCTGCTACTATTGGCTTCAAGTTGTTCTCTGCCGGCTGCCTCATAGACATGCTGTCCTTCATTTATGCAGATGGCACAGATGACCCACTATCAGTAGGATATTGCATCAATTAATGGCACATAATTGAGAAATAACAGATTGGGGTTAGGGGTGCAGGCCGTGAGTAGAGAGCAAAGTTTTCCCAGTCAGGAGTATACTGGCCCATATGGAAATTAAATATGTGACCTTGACTTTAATACCACCAGGATCTAATTGAGTTAACCATCTCTGTCACACAATGTCGTATAAATAACTAATATTCTTGTCATTATCACCCCATGATATCTGTTAATGTTATAAATCTCTAAGTTTCACTATTCAAATAATACTGTGCCCATGATGACAGTTCTGATGATAGATTTTTTTTTTCTCATGTAGTACAGACTTACCATTGTCCTGGAGATACTTTAAACTTTTTAAAGCTAGAAATATTAAATACCACTTTAAATTAAAATTTACAATTTAACCAGATTGCTTAAAAGACAATTATGGAAAGTATTTCTAAATTCTAACTCATAAGAAGTAATGCATAATGATTGCTTATTAGTAAAATAATAGCTATCACATGTTGGGCTTTAAGAAGATATAACACTATTGTCTTCTTGAAGTTCAGGAGCCAAGTGAGAAATAAGAAATAGGAGTCACTACTAATCTTCTTACATGGGGTGATCATGCCAAAATGCATTTTTTTTTATTGGCAGGTTGATTCAAAAGAGAGAGAATCTAGAAAAGCCAGAAACAAGAAGCTGAGTTTCTACACTGACCCTTACAAAGTAGCATGAGGTATGAGGCAAAAAATTCAGATTTCTTTTCCTGAATTCCCTTGACAAAGAAACCTGGAGAATAGAAGTTCTCTCACTCCAAACACCACACTTACCTTCTCATAGCAGGTGTACAGCATGTTTGATAATATGCCAAGCTGTTTACGTGGGTGGCCTCAGGTTCTTTCAGGTATATCACGATCAGGTGGTATTACCTGCAAGAATAGAAGAGGGACCAGAAGCCCAAAGAAGTCAGTTAACTTTCTCAAATATTGAGTGAGAGGTCATGACTGAATTCAGGACTCTCTGATTCCAAAGCCTATATTCTTTGTATATTTTTTTGCGAATAAATTATATATAATAGCAGCAGCCAAATGCTGGCAGATGGAGTTAAAATATTTCTTCTCTTTGAATGATTTTATAACTTCAGATTTGCAGAAATATGTTCAAAGCTGCTAATAAGCTTTATGAATGCAATTTCCAGCTCCCTGTTCCTATCCACAATTCCCTTCCATTTTCTTTTCACTTTTCTCACATTAAAAGATCTAGACCTAAGTCCAGGAAGTATGTTTTAGAGAAAATAAGCTTATTTCTCCCACCATTCTTTGTTGCTCTTATATGTATATGTATTCTACATACATGATATGCAAAAATTACTATCTAGCTATCTAATCTATCATCATCAAGCTATAGATTTGGGTGTGTGTGCGTGTGTCTGATCTTATCTGTTACTTTTAGAAAATCTAGTTTTTGATTGAACTCAGAAGTAGAAGCTCTCACAGAGGACAGCCTCCATCTCTTGGCAGTTATTCCCGGAGTTTCCCTCTGGACTCCTTCATTCTCTTGGCCAAAAGTTTAGCATATTCTGCAGCCTCTTCCTTATTTTTCTTAGTACGCTGTAACACACCTGACCTTTTTGTTGGAGGACACAGGGGATGCCGAATAAGATGAATAGGATGCTGAATCTTGGGTGCTTTGGTTCTAGGTTTCTTATCTTCTTTGTTTAGGGGCTTTCTCACAATGTAGTGGCAGACATCATCTTCGTTGAAGATACTGAAAAGTTTGCAGATTCTGCTAGCTCTTTTGAGCCTCAGGCGCTGAGGCTCAGTAGTATCAATGAGTCCAGGAATATCCTTCTCCCCTTGCTTTACAATGACCAAGTTGAAAACACGGAGATTGACATCCACAATTCAACCTCAGGCAGATTTGCACTTTCTTTCTCCAGGTCTTCTTGGTCTGTAGCAGGAATGCCCCTTATTTAGCAGCAGGCAGACATGGCCATGGGTCAAGACACCCTACTTCATGGGGAAGATTTGTTTGTCATTGCCACCACTGATTCAGACCCTGTATGCATCAGCAGCAATTTCTGTGGCCATATGCTTCTCATAAAAGGTACACAGTTTGTGTTCATCACCCACTTCAATAAGTTTCTGGCAGCAAGTATCTGGGAGAGATGTTCAGCTTTATTCTAAAGCAGCCTACTGCCTCCGAGGCGCCACGCAAAAGAATAAGCTATGGTATTGAAACATACCATTGGCAGGAGCTTAACTGTTTTGATCAGTTAACTCTGTTCAACACTTGTGACCATTTTGACTGGTAATTTGAGCAACCTACAGCTTCTTAGATAACTTCAATCTAAAAAGTCTATGTTGAGGTTATATTGCCATTGGTTTTTCAACTAAAGTTGTATTTTTTAATATGTCCCATTTGGTGACTGATCATAAGTTTCCTCATGGTAAAATTAACTTGAACACATCATGCAACTTACTTTTCCATGATTGAGGATTACGTATATTTTACACCTCCCTGAACTCTCTCAGCTATTTCCTCTGTCTTAAATATCCTTCCCTTTTTGTGTGTCCATGAAACTCCTACTCTTTATAAAAGTCTCAAATATTAAGATACTCAGTAAAGATTTTAAACTTCTTCTTTTCCCACTTCATATTGTTTCCCCTTCTATCATCAGCACTTCTGTGTAATAGGTAATTTTCTCTCATTTCTGTTATTTTCACTGTGTGCAAAAAGACATTGCATCTAAATTATTTCTCTATATATTTATTCTAGTATATTTACTGACACAAATCACTCATAAAACATATTTGTAAAATGAATACCATCACAGATTTATTCAGATCCATCATACTATTTTACTAGATATACTGTTATAAATAAAAATACTACACACAGTCACCTAATTTTGATACAAGAGTCCCCACCCAACTTGAATAAATGATATCTTTCTTAAATTATAGATGCTTTATCTTTTTCCCCCATTACAGACACAATAATCATGTGTTGTTAAGAAAGATTCTGATTTTTACAAATGAAATATACTCTCTGTTCCATAATCAGCAAAGGAATATTTGATCAAGTTTCTTACTTTTTCTTTAGCCAGTATGTACTCCACATCTGCGGTTTTGTTGTCATTGTTTTAGTCCCTCAACACCAGATTTATTTTAACTTATGGAAAATTAGATATTAAGTCATGTAAGTGTCTCCCCATCTCAAATTTTGAATCAGTCTCAACAAGCTGTTTCCGCAATGCTTTATTTTTGCAACTGCATAGCCGTTCATTATGTTTCTCTGTGGATTTGAATCCTCTCATAACATACTCTTTTCTAAATGTGACATTGTTTAAGGAATATAATTTGTTTTATTTTATTGTTTACTCCTATAAATAAAATTTCAATCCATTTTATTATTATCTGATTCATTTTAAATCTATAAATCTTTCACACCATAATGACATGGGGATGTAATATGATAATCTGATGAGGAAAAATTCAGTACAATGTAGATGTGACTAGCTCATGCACTGTCATTGTCTACTAGGAGAACCTGGCAAGATGATTCCCTTGCTTTATCTTCTTTGTTTGTCAACCTCTTTCTTTCTTAGGGAGCTGATTCTCAAATATATGTGAATTCAGTTCAGTGCAGGTCCTTGATGATTCTGCATTCTGCATAATTGCACCCTGTGAGGTCCTCCTTGAGAAGACTGGAGTAAGTACTAGCAATATATTTATTTATTTATTTATTTATTTATTTATTTATTTATTTATAATTTTCATCTCTGGTGATACAGCTTTTGTAAAACCATTGACCAACATTTAGAAAGTGAGCCTACAGCAAATTATGGATTATAGTTCATAACTTAGAAAAATTCTTGCTGTACTCTGGTGATTGATTTTACTCAAAAATAACATGTAAGTTTCTCTTGTTTCTCCAAACACTGTGATAGTCCTGGTCAGAAACTATTCCTTGTTATAAAGTTATTGTGCATTGAATTCTGCTCTATTATGCATGTGTAACCACAAGTCAATTCTGTGTAATCACAAGCTCAAGAAAAATAAAATATTACTCTGGGTTATTGAGGTGGGATTGTATTTTCTAAGACTTTCCAAAAAGTAATATACCATTCAGTAGGAGGCAAGTAGAACTATTTGTCATTTGCAAGATATATTTACATATATGAGTATGTGTCTGTATGTGTGTCTGTATACTTAGAGTGTTACTATATGTAAGGAACTTCAGTACCTACTACTATAGTGATACATAGTAATTATGAGTGGTTTTCTTTCATTTTAGGCTCCTGTATTTCTCTTTGTTCTGCTGCTTATGTAATTTTTTTTAAGATTTTATTTTTATTTATTCATGAGAGACTGAGAGACAGAGAGAGAGAAGCAGAGACATAGGCAGATGGAAGAGAAGCAGGCTCCATGCAGGATCCCAATGTGGGACTCAATCCCGGAACTCCCGGATCATGTCCGGGAGACATGACACTCAACTGCTGAACCACCCAGGCATCCCTGCTTATGCAATTTGTAACCTTGAGCAAATTACTTTAAATCTCTCTACCCCATTTTCTTCATCTTTAAAATTCAGAAAACAATATCTTCCTAGTATCCTTATAAACATTTCATGAGATGATGCAGGTAAAGCAAACCTTCAGACACTGTTAGGATGATACGACAGGCAGAGGGGGACATAAAGATTAAAGCACTTTCTGTATTCCAGGACTTAGATCTAAACCTGCTTATGTAAACTGAAAAGAAAGATGTTACAGGTATATCTTAGGATAAATAAACAAATCATATAATTGATAAAAGATGGCAATACTTAAACCTCTTTTCATGTGTTGGCTGCTTAATAGTCTTCCTTCTAAATACCTTTCATTTAATACAAGCATTTTAGCAAAGCAATATAAATTCACAAAGTACTCAAAAGTCAGAGTGTGAAGACATCAGCACCACTGACTTAAATTTAAGAAATGTTCACATGAAAGTTTTTGTGTTGTTTATATGTTAGGTATTTTGGCTTTTAAAATCTTTTATCATGTTCTATATAAATATGGTACTTAATAGAGAAACAAGTTAATGTCACTGTATTGAGGATCAAATTTTTGGCAAATTCCACAAAGGCAGAACTTGATGAGGAATGAGAGAGTCTTAAGAATATGCACTTTGTTGTATTGACTAGCTTGCTATGCCAGATGTGGAAAGATGGGGAAAAATCATGGTATTATGCCCAAGCCCAGCTCAGTAACAAACAGGAAAACCTTGTCAGTGTCAAAAACTAGAAAAAAAAGCAATGAAATTATGGTGGTTCTGAAAGAAGATAATTTGTATTTTCAAGAATGTTTTCCTGACAATCTGCAAGGAGTTAGGCTTTTTATAAAAATCACAGCCTGTCCCGCTCAGTATTTCATGAGACATTTCCTAGTAGGGTTAGGAAATTTGTGTGTAGATACAACCATTTTACAGGTAAACACACACACACATACACACACACAAAGAGAAAGCATGGCAACTTTCTGGCATTCCAAATTCCTGTGAATTTCATGCCTTTGAGCACAGATTCCTACTCTTCTTTTTTTTTTTTTAATTTTATTTATTCATTCATGAGAAACACACAGAGAGAGAAAGGTAGAGACACAGGCAGAGGGAGACTGTGCGATCCCTGGACTCCAGGATTAAGCCCTGGGCTGAAGGCAGGTGCCAAACCGCTGAGCCACCCAGGGATCTCAGATTCCTACTCTTCTGAAGACCGTGACAAAAAGTACAGTTGCACAATGTCTCTCAATGGCCTCTAGCCTTTCCCAGTTGTCCCTTACATGGAATGGTAAAGCCTGTGTTAAGGATACTTTTCATGCAATGGGTAAGTAATGGTAGAAAGTACTTTATTTACTGGCTTTTTACATATAATTCAAGATTTAGGCATATGCTTCTAATGATTATGTTCAGTACTAGTTAAATGATTTGCTACTTGAAGAAAGACTGTCCAATTCACTGTATCTTTTATATTAATTCTCAATGATGAGATTCTTTTCTCAATGAAAAGAACTCTTAGGAACCTAGAATTGTGACATAAGGGAGATGATGATACTTTTCTTCTCAGTCCTATCATTTGGTGATAAAAGTAAATTCCTTTGAGTTTACAGAATCTGAGCATCCTGTCATGTAATACTTTGAAGTAAAAACCAAGAAGTCCTGATTTTTTGTTAATGATCTGATAATGTTTGTACGTTATACATATATCTTAGATTCTGCAATGCATTCTTGAGAAGTTAGCAATCTACAGCCATTCACAAATGAGAAATGAGAAATACAAGAAGGCATTAATTTCTTAAGTTGTTTTGAGATTTAATAATTAGCTATAGGAATAACATCAAATCATATTGCCAGGAAGCCCAATGTATAGTGTCCAAAAAGTATTCCAAATAAAGCTTAGTTCAAGACCTTTCTAATAAAGTGATATTTCTCTATTCTCAGTAATCATAGACTCTTCCTGGTCCCATGGTAACAAAAAGGAAAGAAATCCATGTCTTGAACAACTCAGGAACTTTGATTCCTATTGACATGAAAAGAACAGTTGATTTGCCATCTCAAATACTTCACACAAAATAATAATGTCTGTACTCTATAAAAAGGAAGCACAAAGATGGGTTTCCATCATTAAAAAGAATAACTATTACAAATATCAAAACTGTATCATACATGATAAGATGCTAGACTTCTATTCCTTGCTCTACATGGCAAATATATTACTTTTGTATTCTTGTTTTTAGGTTATATGAACATGGATAATACTTTGAGGTTGAAAGAATACCATCATTACAGTTCTAGGTGAAATTATTAGTCATTCCAAAAACGTCATTCCAAATATGGAGGAGCACTTTAAGTGGGTGGTAATACAAAGAGCAGAATACAGATATGAAAAATATTGTGAGGATTGTTCTCTGGGTTGTGAGAAGAGGTTTGGTATGGCCCTAATTTGAGGAAAATGCTGGAGTAGTGTTCATACTAACAGAATAATAAAAGGGGTTGGGAGTTGAAGGTGGACTTAATAGAGATATTGTAGGAGGCATATGGCACCCAGCAGTTGTGACTGAGCAACCCAATCTGATTTTCAATGAGCATCACTCATTCTAAATTTGGGTAGATGATGAGCAGAGATTGATGACCTTCTGTGTTGGGCATAGCAATCAGGGTTTAGGAAATTCTAAACTTTGGAGTGGGAATCCGATTAAATTTGAAGGGAAATGCCAAAGTCCGAGAAAGTAAATTGGAGCTAACATAATGAAAAAGTTATTTACTTTCAGATTGATTGTACAAATCTGATGAATATCAAATTATTGTAAACACCACCAACTTTTCTTATTGGTACAGCACACAAGCTTACTCCAAAGTTATCTTTCTATCCATCGTATATGTTACCTTAGTTACCAAGGGAAAAGAGACTGCTGGTTGGCCTTGCTGTGCACAGAGTACCATATAACATTGTAGAAACACTTATTCTTCCCTAAATGGGAACTTTTAGCATATACTAGCTATCAGACATGGTTGAAGATCAAAGCCTTTTCAGTTTGCTTTCTGGTACAAGTTTTAAACGATTCCCTCTTCTTTATGTCAGCTTTTTCGAGTCTTTTTGTAAATCAAAACACAAAAACCTTGAGTCAGGATCTCAAAGTTGCAATTCCATCTTTTCAAAAACTTGTTATGTAAATTTGGTAATTCATCTCTTTGTGATTTCCTTTCTCATCCTAAAAGAGAAGATAATAACTGTCGCTCACCTCCATTCTTACTGACATTGTAAAAAATTAATTATTTATGACTACAAAGCACTTCCTAAACAGAAAGCAATAGAGGTTCTTTAAAATAAGTCTTTTTCATAATACAATTTACACCGCTTGTTTGCATTTGGTGGAAATGATCATTTATTTATGATTCATCTTAAAGAAAATAAAATATTTTACAGGGGAAAAATAAATATCATCACCAAAGAAATAGTTAACGCTTCCAGCTAGAGTTTTCATTTTTATGCCTTTGTGTATAGACTATATGCAACAGTCCATACTTTCATTTAGTGATTTTCATAACATTGACATATAAATAAAAGGAGTTAGAACTCATATCTTGTGTGTATTTGACAAGCTCTAACAGAATTGTTTGCAAAATTTTATTGAAATCCCTGCTTTCATTTATCTTTGTTAGCACAAGCCCCGGAAATCAGCGGTATGGAATTCTTGTATAATTTAACTCTAAGAGAATTAAGTGTGCAGGTGTTCAGAGAATAGCCTATTTTTCTAAGTAAATAAAATCTTTTGGAAGAAAATATATTATTTTTATTACCTTATGAAAGAATATTCAATTGGTTTGATTCATTTCTAAAAGAACACACAAAAAATCTCTGGCAGAGAAGGAGATGAGAAACCAAGAAACAAAAACGCAATTAGTTGCCAGTAATCTCACGCACTTGAAATAGTGTAACAAGCTAAAATTGCTTGAACAGCTACAACAAAGAATGTTAGAACTGCGGTGCTTCTTAAGGTTGCTGCTTCTTAAGGTTGCTCGATTAAGCAAGGGCATGTGCACAGTTAAGCTGTATTTCAAAGATTTTGATCTGTGTGCACTTTTCTCCTTGTGTATTATCACAAATTCATCAAACATTCATACTTTAGAGAATGGAGAGAAACTTTGGAAAGATAGTCCTTGTAAAACTTCAAGTGTTTCTCTTTCCACTTGTTCGGGCTGGGCCTCATGTAAACTTCCCTAGATAAATGAGTTTCAAGTGCATTTTGAAAGGTCTGTACAAAAGAAATTTAGTACTTTCCATTTTAATGGCTTGCACTCCTGATGGAAGTTCTTTCTTTTAGCCAACCTAAATGCTTTATACAACATTTCAAGTTCACTTATTCTTGTTCTGCCCTCCGTGGCATCAGAGTACCGATCAGCACCTTCTATGTAATAATCCTTCATGTAATTGAAAACCAACTTGTTTCCCCAGCCTATTTTCCAACTTAAATAATATTAGTTCCCTTAACCTTTCCTCTGAGATTCTATTTTCCAAGCTATTAATCATGTTTATTGCTTGTCCTTAAACCTTCTTCAAGTTTTCCAAGGTCTTTTTAACTTAGTGAGTCCAGGCTTGCACACAGCACTGTGATTATGCTAGGAGAATTACATCTCACATGGTATGCATTGTTCTTCTGTTTCTGTGTCCAGGGAGTTCGAATTGCTAATGTACCTTTGAAATGTGGCTTTTATACTGTTGTTGCCATTGTTATTGCCTTCATACCACCAAATCCATCTTCTCCCATATAATGGTCAAAGAGTTTACCTTTAAGTACACTACATCTGCCTTTGTTTAATTATGAATCTTTCTAGTTGCAAAAAAATTTTTGATATCTCTTGTTCAGAATGGAGTCATTCCTGCTCACCTCACCTACCTCAGTATTTGCTTGTTTTTTTCAAATTATGTGTGTTTGGGAGTTTAAGATACACATACGATTGTATATCAACAGAGGCACTGTTATCAGAATTAAAACAGACTCACATTTCTTTATTTGGACACTTTCTGCTTCGTGTTTTTCAATTTTTACGTGTGATTCACCTTAAAATGAAGTAAAATTTAAATCAAGGGCACATATGCCTTGCACAAGAATCGCCAAAATGCTTTCAATTCCAAAATCATCATTGCTGCTTCCCACAGAATTATTTCCTACAAATTTCTTAGTTGTATTTTAGACTTTCTCCACTCCCACAATTGAACATATTTGGCACCCATTAGTACTTCGAGTCCTCAGCACATTGATTCCAATCTTCCTTACGTTCTTCTCTCCATTTTTTCCATACAAGAGCAATTGGAAATATAATTACATTTCATTTCCATCCTGTATGATTTCCTTCATGCGATTCTGCAGATATTTTTTACTATGCCTCACTTTCCAGTTTTCATTTTCATATACTATAATAAAATATACATACATTAAACCAATATGCAGCAAATGATTTTTTCTCTATCAATATTTTTTAAAAGCTAAATAGACCATCCATGCATTTTACAAACACATCTACATAATGCACTGCATCATTTAAAAATGAGCCATATATTGTTAAATTTTCCTATAACTACCTAATTCTGAAACTAGTTTAAAACCCATTTGCTTGCAGAAAAAAAAATGTTATCACCTTGTGAAAACAGAGGTGTTAAAATAATGAGGTATGGTTCCTTCCTTGCTGTGGACAAAAATCTACTGAGATTCTGATTCCTTAAGCTAAGATTCTATTTTCCTTAGGAAGAAATGTATTAAAGATTTTATTGTTTACTCCTTACCTTTTTTACTTATTTGAAACAGTGCAAACCTTTTTGGAATTTATATAGAGATTCCTCTGAGTCTCTTTCCAATTCTGCTGAATATTACAATTCTTAACTTTGGCTTTATTTTTTTAAAGATTTAATTTATTTATTCATGAGAGACACACATACACACACACACAGAGGCAGAGACACAGAAGAGGAAGAAGCAGGCTCCATGCAGGGAGCCCGATGCAGGAGTCCAGGATCACGCCCCAGGTCGAAGGCAGACACTTCAACCGCTGAGCCACCCAGGGATCCCCTCTTGATTTGGCTTTAGATCATAAACTGATCCTATCTTTGTATGGCTGTTGTTTAGAGCTTTTGGTCTTAGCTTGATTTTTAAGAACTCGTAAGGTATATGAAATTTTTTTTTTAAGATTTTATTTATTCATGAGAAATACAGAATGAGAGAGGCAGAGACTGACGCAGAGGGAGAAGCAGGCTCCACACAGGGAGGCCAACATGGGACTTGATCCTAAACCATGGGATCATGACCCAAGCTGAAGGCAGATGCTCAACCGCTGAGCCACCCAGGTGTCCCAGTATATGAAATTCTTAAAACCTAAATACAAATGGGTGAAATTGTATGCCACAATGCACATGTTCATTTAATCTTCACAATAATTGTCAACATTAAGCACTTATGCATAATGTTTAAATAGACTGTCTCATGCATACTCACAACAAGCCACAATTAGTTACTACTATCTCATTCCTGTTTTACTGAGACATGAAGTGGTCCTGTTTCTGTACTGTTTAAAAAGGTGACAAGTGGTGAAGCTGGGATTTCAATTCGGATAATGAAACACCAGAGCCCATGTGCTTCTAACTAAACCAGCCAGCAGGACAGAACGGGTGATTAAAATGCAATTGATATAAGAAGGCATTACCTATCTGATCCATGATCAGCCATTCAATACATTGTTAATTCTTTTTTTGGGGAGAAAATAAAGGAAAATCTTCATCAGTGTTTTTCTGCTGTAATTATTTGTTAGTTTTCTAAACGATTTATTGTATCATTAATCTACAAAATGCAGCCACATTTATTGTTTACATTCCTTTTTTAATTAGTCCCACAGTCATGACACATTGGAAAGGTTTGACCTCCATTTAAAAATAAGACAAATTGACATTACATTTCTAAACTATATATCATTTTGAAAAATAATATTGTAAAATTGTAGCTTTTAAAGTAATTAAATACACATGATATGCTATAACTTTATCAGAAACTTTAAAAGGAATCATTTATGCTGAATATTTTTAATAAATCATTGCATAATTAAGAACTCCTGAGTAGGGATGCCTGGGTGGCTTAGTGGTTGAGCGTCTGCCTTTGGCTCAGGGTGTGATCCAGGGGTCCTGGGTCGAGTCCCACAACGGGCTCCCTGCGTGGAGCCTGCTTCTCCCTCTGCCTGTATCTCTGCCTTTCTCTCTCTGTCTCTCATGAATAAATAGATAAAATCTTTAAAAAAAAGAACTCCTGAGAATATTCTAATTATCTTACAGTCCCAAAACTATCTACTTTACTTTTATCAAGATTGAATTCTTTTACTTTCCATTCCAAATCTAAGGGTAAATCAGTCCCAGAAACAGTATTTTTATTCTCACTTTTCATGTCCACATGAATTGTAAGTATGTATATAAGGGGAATGCATGACCTTTTTAGTCAGCCTTTTAATTTAGACTATAATTATAGGGATTACTTTGGGAGTTGATGTGCATTGGCAACTCTATAATGAAGCAAACAGAGGTAAATAATGTAATCACAGCAGCCACTGGGTTTTGGGTATGCCAACAGTGAACTTAGAGCTTCCTAGGCAGCTGGGGCAGGTGTTAGTGATCTAAATGAGGTTGGTGGAATGACTTTTATTACTTTACAATAGTTCTGGCAACTAGACCTATATTCCTGCCATTCCAGTCCTGGTTCCCACTTTGTTTTCTGTGGTTTTCAAGCAGGTTTTTAAAAGTTTTATATCACTCCCAACAGCTTTACTACCACCTCTCTCTCCAGGCCAGATGAAGAAGTAATGCACAAAATTGTAGAGCTTCATTTTGCAGTATACGTTAGAAGCATAACCATAATTTAAACATCCTGCCAGTAGTTCTTTTATTAACAAAGCGACCCCAGACATCACTGCAAACACAAACACTATCCTGTTTTGTAATAAAAAGGATGTATTATCTTTTTCTCTGACACTATATCAACAAAATTGATGGAATGCCTGCCATGTATAAGACATTTTTATAATAACTATTTAGAAGTAGTTTCTGTATCTCTAAGGAGTTTAAAGACAGTTGGGAAAGCAGGCTATAAGCTATGAAATAAAACCAACAATAGATGTTAGCAATTGGCCAGTGCCAAATTAATGGTATAGATATCAAACTCTATAGGATTTTCAAGGTGATAGAAAGTATAGAGGAAATTCACATAAATGGACTCCGTGGACTTGGTAAGGCAGAAAGATAATGAGAATTTAGATAAAATCAAAAGAGATATAAACATAGTGTAAAATTGGCATCCTTTCTAGCTTATCTGTAGCAGATAGCCTCTATTTGAGAACAATGGGAGATAATATGGGGAAAATAATGAGACAGTTGCGTAACAGCAATTATAGTAACAGTAATAATGATATTAAAATAGCTAAAATGGGGCAGCCTAGGTGGCTCACCAGTTTAGCACTGCCTTCGGCCCAGGGTGTGATCCTGGAGACCCGGGATTGAGTCCCATGTCAGACTCCCTGCATGGAGCCTGCTTCTCCCTCTGCTTGTGTCTCTGCCTATTTCTCTGCATCTCTCATAAATAAATAAATAAATAAATAAATAAATAAATAAATAAATAAATATTTTTAAAAAATAGCTAAAATATAGGTGCTTACTATGAGCAAAACATTATGTCTTCTCTTTGGCTAAATAGCATCTTGTTTAATTTTCAGAACAAAATCATGTGGCAGATAGTATGATTTTCTGAATCTTATGAAATGGAAGCTTAGGGAGAGCAAATACTTGTGCAGGGATAATATTCCCTTAGTGGTAAAGCCAGGACTTGAATGCATATCTCTTTGATATAAAAGCACTTTCTTTTATTTAGCAAGCACTTACTTTATCATTAGAGGAACAACTTAAGGCATGGCAGCATGAGGACGCAGCTAGGATAAGAGAAAATTCTTTAAGGGGATAAATAGATTTATAGATAGATAGAGATCTGTCTCAGAGAGATATATCTCAAGTAGATACATCCCAGTATGGGTAGAGACAGAAAATCATTTGGAGTGCCTTGGACTCTCTCATCTATTTTTGCCACTCTCCCCTTGTAGGTCATTCTAGCCTCATTGTTCTTCCCCAAATATAGCAGGAATCTTAGGGCCACTATTATATTTGTTCCCTCTGCTTGGATGTATACGTTGTTGTCTCTTCCTCTGGAAGGAAGTATGGTTCTCTGTCTCTTCCAAGGTTTTAATCAAATGTTACTTCTCACCTTGGCCTCTCTTGGCATTTCTGTTACATTGCAACAACCTCCTTCTCCAGGTACTTCTAATCAACCATATGCTACTTTGATTTTGCTTCTTATTTCATAGCATTTTCAACCTTTAAAAATATTCCAAAATTTAGTTACTTATTATGTATGTTAATTGTCTCTCTCTCATCTCTTCAAAATATAAATTCCACAATGGCAAAAGTTCTTCTCTGCTTTAATCGTTGATATATCCAAGAGCCTAGAAGAGACTCAAGTGTATATAGTTGTTCAATTAATATTTTTGAATGAATGATTATATCATTGAAAACTTACTACACAGATAAACAATGCCCATTATAAAAACTTTAGAAAATATACAAAGCATAACAAAAACATTAAAATAATCATAATTTCACCAATGGTAAATATTATTAACATTTATTATTACAGTTTTATACATTCACATATTTTTATTATTAAAAATTAGTTCTGAATCTATTCATTTTCAAAAGCATTAGGCATGAAAAATAACTTGTTATCAAGATTATTTCTGAGACTTTTTATTTGACAGAAATATTTATTAATATGTAGTTTAGTTATTCAAATGTCAACAAGACTTATGTTTTTCACAATTTAGATGTATTTTATGATTGTATAAGTCTCTAATTTTGAATGTAGGATCCATTTAGGGATATGATGATCAGTAAGATTTTTGCATTGAAGATAAAAGCAATGTTTAAACATATTGTCCAGTGGTTTATAATCTAAAATGTGATTTCAAGGTAGAAGCTTTCAGTGAGATGAGGCAGGGAAGATGAATGTAGAAATGATACTATTGCTAAAACACTCTAAATGTCCAGACCAGTTAAGCTACTCAAATGAAAGCTTTTCAGCATTTCCATATTCATTCACCTTTAGTATAGCATCTATCACCTTGAGCAACATTTATTATTTATACATCTCTATGTCTTGTATATTATTTCTCTCTAAATCATTCTTCATTTTGAAGGGAACGATATATCTCATATCTTAAAACCAAATATGTGACTTCCATATGTATATGTATATATATATATATAATTTAAACTAAAAAGTAATAAAACATACATTAATTTTATGAAAAAAAATTAAAATATTACAAACATTAAAGCTATGATTAAGGTAGATAAGGCACTTTCATAGAATGAAACAATGAGAAAATATTTTAGATTTTGTGATCAGGTAAGGCCTCCCTGAACAGGGGAAATTCTTGCTGGGAACTGAAGGATGAGAAGAAGTGAGCTAAACAAAGTCTATGGATGAGACTTCTAAGCCAATATTTTTCTTTTTTTTAATCATGATACATGTACCCTTTAATCCCCATCTTTTATGTCACCCATACCCCCACCAACCTCCTCTCTGGTAACCATCAATTTGTTCTCCATAGTTAAGAGTCTGTTTCTTGGTTTGTCTCACTCTCTTTCTAAAATTTTTCTCATTTTTTTGTCTCTTAAATTCCACATATGAGTTAGATCATATGGTATTTGTTTTTCTCTGATTGACTTATTTCACTTAGCCTTATAATAACTCTACCCATTTGCCTAAGTTGTTGTAAATGGCAAGATTTCATTTTTTTATAATATTAGGATATTATCCAGTATATACAATATACACACTACTTCTTCTTCTTTATTCATTCATCTATCAGTGGATACTTGGACTGTTTCCATAGTTTGGCTATTGAAAATAATACTGCAATAAACATTAGGGTGCGTGTATCCCTTTGAATTCATGCGTTTTGTGGTTTTCAGGGCTAAATACCCAGTGGAGCAATTACTGAATTGTAGGATCATTCTCTTTTGAATTTTTTCGAGGAATAGCCATACTGTTTTCCACAGTAGACACACCGGTTTGTATTCCCACCAACAGTGCAAAAGGCTTCCTTTTTCTCCACATCTTCACCACATCTTGTTTCTTTGTGTTGTTGATTTTAGCCATTCTGACGGGTGTGAAGTGATATCTGATTATAGTTTTAATTTGCATTTCCCTAAGGATGAGTGATGTTGAGCATCTTTTCATGTGCCGTTGACCATCTGTATATCTTCTTTGGAGAAATGCATGTTCATGTTTTCTGCCCATTTTTAAATTGCATTTCTTGTTTTTTGGGTGTTGAGTTGTATCAATTCTTTATATATTTTGGATACTAACTGTTGGATATGTCATTTGCAAATATCTTTGCCCATTCACTAGGTTGCCTTTAAGTTTCACTGATTATTTCCTTTGCTGTACAGAGACTTTTAATCTTGATATAGGTCCAATAGTTTATATTTACTTTTATTCTCTTTTCCTCAGGAAGCATATCTAGAAAAAAACGTTGCTATGGCTGATGTCAGAGAAATTACTGCCTGTGCTCTCTTCTGGGATTTTTATGGTTTCAGGTCTCGAATTTAGATCCTTAACCCATTTTGAGTTTATTTTTGTGTATGGTGAAAGAAAATGGCCCAGTTTCATTCTTTTGCACATTGGTGTCCAGTTTTCCAAACACTATTTGTTGAAAAAACTATCTTTTTCCTGTTGTATATTCATTCACCTTTGTTGAAGATTAATTGACTGTTTAATTGTGGGTTTATTTCTGAGTTTTCTGTTCTACTCCATTGATCTGTGTGTCTGTTTTTTTATTCCAGTAGCATACTGTTTTAATTACTACTGCTTTGTAATGTAACTTGAAGTCTGGGATTGTGATACCTCTGTTTTTCTCTTTTTCAAGATTCCTTTGACTATTCAGGTCTTTGGTGGTTCCATACAAATTTAAGGATTAAGGATTGTTTCTTCTAGTTTTTTTTTTTTTTTTTTTTAATGCTGTTGGTATTTTGATAGAGATTGCATTAAAACTGTAGACTGCTTTGGGTATACATTTTTTTTTGAAGATTTTATTTATTCATGAGAGACACACAGAGGGAGGTAGACACAGGCAGAGGGAGAAGCTGGCTCCTCAAAGGGAGCCCGAGGTGGGACTCAATCCCAGGATCAAGATCACACCCTGAGCCAATGGCAGATGCTCAACCGCTGAGCCACCCAGGCATGCCATTTGGGTAGACATTTTAGCAGTATTTGTTCTTTCAACCCATGAGCATGGAATGTTTTTCAATTCCTTTGTGTCATCTTGATTTTCTTTCATCAGTGTTTTATAGTTTTCAGAGTACAGGTCTTTCACTTCTTTGGTTAGGTTTATTCAGGTATTGTAATGTTTTTTGATGCAATTTTAAATAGGAATGTTTTCTTAGTTTCTCTTTGTGCTGCTTCATTATTAGTATATAGAAATGCAACAGATTTCTGTACACTGATTATGTACAATGTAACTTTACTGAAATCATTTATCAGTTCTTGTAGTTGTTTGGTAGAGTCGTTAAAGTTTCTCTCTATATAGTACCATGTCATATGCAAACAGTGAGAGTTTTACTTCTTCCTTACTAATTTGGATGCCTTTTGTTTCTTTCTGTTGTCTGACTGCACTGGATAGAATTTCCAGTACTATGTTGAGTAAAAGTGTTAAGAATGGACATCCTTGTCTTGTTCCTGACCCTAAGTGGAAAAGCTGTTTTTCACCATTTGGTATGACATTTGCCACCATTTGGTATGACATTTGCTTTGGCTGTAGATTTTTCATATAAGGCTTCAAATATACATCATTATATTGAGGTAAATTCCCCCTGACCTACTTTGTAGAGGTGTTTGTTTTAGTGTTTGTTTTTCTACCATGAATGGATGTTGTATTTTGTCAAATGCTTTTTCTGTCTATTGTAACGATCATATGGTTTTTATCCTTTTTCTTATTGATGTGATGTATCATCATTGATTGATTTGCAAATATTGAACCAACCTTGCCTCCCGGATAAATCCCACTTGATCATGGTGTATGCTTTTTTTGTTAATGTTTTGTTGGATTTGATTTGCTAATGTCTTGTTGAGGATTTTTACATCTATGTTCTTGACAGATATTGCCCTACAGTTCTCTGGCGGGGACATATTTATCTGGGTTTGGTATCAGGATGATACTGGCCTCATAATGTGAATTTGAAAGTTTTTCTTCCACTTGTATTTTTTTTGGAATAGTTTGAAAAGTTTAAGTATTAACTCTTCTTTAAATGTTTGGTAGAATTTGCCTGTGAAGCTGTCTGGTCCTGGACTTTTGTTTGTTAGGAGTTTTTTGATTACCAATTCAATTTCATTGTTGGTGATTGGTCTGTTTAAGTTTTCTATTTCTCTCTGCTTTAGTTTTGGTAGGTTATATGTTTCTAGGAATTTATACATTTTTTTCTGAGTTCAATTTTTTGGCCTATAAGCCAACAGATCTTTTAAGTGAGAGATGCAAGATGGTTCAACATCTACAAATTAGTCAATGCGATACATCATATTAACAAAATGAAGGATAAAAAAATTATACGGTCATCACAATAGTACAGGAAAAGCAACTAACAAAATTCATTATCTCTTTATGAAAAACTCTCAACAAAGATATGGAAGAAATGTACCTCAGCATAACTAAGGACATGTGCAACAAGCCCACAGTTAACATCATATTCAACAGTGAAAAGCTGAAAGATTTTTCTTTAAGATTGGGAATAAGACAAGTGTGCTCACTCTATTTTTATTCAACATAGTATTAGAAGTTCTAACCAGATCAATAAGTCAAGAAAAAGAAGTAAAAGACATCCAAATTGGAAAGGAAGGAGTAATACTGTCGCTATTTGTGGATGTCATGATATCATATATAAAAAAACATAAAAAGCCCATCAAAAATTATTAGAACTAATAAACAAATTCAATAAAATTGTAAGATAAAAATCAATATACAAAAATCTATTGCATATCTATACACTATAAATGAACTATCAGAAAGAGAAATTAATAATCCCATTTATAATTGCATCAAAGTAAATTAAATGCCTACATTTAGCAATTTTTCAGTAGTCTTTTACATCAACTCTGCTTTTAGAGAATTAAATATCATAGTTTTTTGAAATACTTTCCCATTTGTGAGTTAATTAACTCATCTTTCATTTGGCAAAATTGTATCTTCAAATAAATTCTTCTGTTAAGTATGTATGATTACATTGTTGAATCATTAAATAATTTAAAATTACTTTCTATTGCCTTTGCACATAAAAATAAACTTAGGTAAGAGTCATTAGTGTCTTTTTTCCCCACACTGACTTAGGAAATTGATCAAATTTGATCTTTGACTCCTGGCTTCTGATGTTGTTTAGTTGATGCTGAGAAATGTAAAATAATTCCAGTTATTTGTTTTCTTTATGGACAGTTTTTAAAAAAATGTATTTACTCTTTTTATTTTTGAAATCTAGGATAAGTCTTTTTTTTTTTTTTTTTTGAAATCTAGGATAAGTCTTACTGTGCTCTTATATGTTAAAGTTTTATAAGTCATGAGATATTTTGACAGGTTGAGAACAACTTGTTTTTCTAAAGTTTCTTTTATTACGCTGGACAGAGTTCATATTTGACTGGACTAAGCAATGACAGCTTTTAAACAAATTTATTCCAGTGTTTTGTATGCATCCTGGACATTTTTACGAGGAACAAAATAATGCTCCTAATTATACATTTTTCAAATTGAAAAAGTACATTAATAATAATATAACATATAATATATATTTAATATATATTAAAAATAATATATATTTTAAATATATAAATATATTTTATATATAAATATATTTGTTATATATTTTATATAATAAATAATTATTTATAATTATTTTTATAAATAATAATTTTATTTATAAAATAAATAATATAATTTATTATTTATACTAAATAAATAACATTTTATTATTACAAAAATAATTTTGTAACCTTTCAAAAATAAATAGCAATGTTCAAATTATTCTGAGTAAATTATTCAAAATGGATGAAAGAAAATTGATGAAATGGAAAAATGAAAAATTGTCATTTAGCTAAGACAAATGACTTTTTGAGGATGATGTTATAATATCTTGCATTTCCCAAATGTTTGTATATAAAGATATATTTTTTTATTACTAGAAAATATAAAAATCATGCTCGGGAATGTTATAAAACTGTGTTTGAGAAAATTTGGATATTTATCATTGCCAATTTTTGAAAACCATAAGTTTTGTGACAGCAATAAAACTAAACTTTGGCTCACTACACCTATGTCTAAGTCATAAAAATTAAACAATTAGTCAAAATGAAATGAAATGAAATGAAATAAACTAGTATTTTATAATTCCCTTTTAGTTGTGTTTCCATGGAAATGAGCAGCTCCATCTATTTGAAAGTTTAAAAATAAACTGGACTCAGTGACCTAATGTTTAAAACATTTACTGTATATCAATTATATGTTAGCTATAGTAAAGTAATATGCATTTCCCTTTGTTCCAGTGTTCCTGAGAAGAAAATCTAGTTAGCTAGTGGCTAGAACTGATTGGTAGTGGGAGATTATAAATCCTTTTGTGACATCTTAATTGGAACTTTGGTAGTCAAGTTCACTTGCTCAAAAATTATTAACAAATGGAATTCTCCCTTTCAACATATTTTTTTAGTAGTTACAAATATACTTTCTATTAGATTACTTGTAAAATGTTCCTGCAAAATATTTCTAATAGTGGCTTCATGGACTTAGCCAATGTGTACTAGGAGAAATTTTGTCTGTCTTTTCAGGTAGATGCCTTCATTTGTTTGCTAAATTATAACACTTAGGTTTATATTCAGCTATGGTGAGAGAAACTAAAAATAACTGTGATTAAAAGAAAGTAGAGATGTTTCTTTCTTTCTCAAATGAAAGATCAGAGATAGGTTGTCCAGGGCTGGTATAGTTTCTGTGGTGACAGTTGTCCAGGATTCTTTTATCTGTGATCTGTTGTGCATGTACTTAATTTCTAGAGTCATTTTGTGGTCCAATGTGGTGGTTCCAACTCTGATGTTGATATAGGAAAAACGTTAGGGTTCGAAGCTGATGGCCAAAAAAGATTCTTGAGATGTCTTTGGCGCAAAATGGTGGTTTTATTAGAGCACAGGGACAGGACCTGTGAACACAAAGAGCTGCCATGGGGTCATGAGAAGTGGCCCATTATACACTTTCAAGTTGGGAGAAGTTAGGGATAGCCTAAGTCTCTGAGAAATTTTGGAAACAAGGTTTCTAGGACCTTGAGGGGGCTAGCTATTATTGGGAAAATGTCATTTATTACTGTTTAATAAAATCCGAGTCATGAGACCTTTCAGATGTATATCAGTGGGTCATATGCTTGGGGGATGATTGCCAACATGTATCTTGGGGGTGGGTAGAGATAAAAGAAATTTCTAAAGAAATGTTTATATGTTAAAGTAGACTTAAAAGATATTCCTTAAAAGTCGATGTATTTTTTTCTTCAGAGTTTGTAAATAATTGTGTATATATATTATTATGTGAACTTTATTAATTTCCTCTGCTTTAAGCAACATGAGATAATATATTATGCAATAAATATGCATAGTATTTGAAATTAGTACTAATAAATGAAAAGCTTGAGAAAAATCAGAACATTTTTTATTTCCAGTAGAATTTCCGGTAGAATTAAAGGATTTAGTAAGAAGATGATCATAATGGAGAAGAGAAATCTAAGATTAAGTATAGAGATAATTAGTATTTCTGGAAAAAAAAGGAAAAAATGGGTATAGAAAGACTTTCAAAATATAATGAAACTTTTCTGAAATAATAGAATAATGGTGTCACGAAAAACTTGATACTTAATACATTTTTGAAAATTCCTACAACAATGCATAATTCTCTACATAATGTTAGTTTTGTGTTTCTTCTATCATATGTGATAAAGCTAGAGTGTATAGAATTTAAGCTAAGGATGTATTTAATATTAAGGTGAGCCATATGAAATTACTATTTTTGTAGGCCAAAAATAATTGAATATTAGCAATTTCATGAGTTAGAAAGGATTTTTAGTTTCAATAATGCTAAGATAATTTTAGGTATCTTTTTCTTTCTTTAATCATTTAGGTCATATTTTAAAGAATACTTTTGTACGTCTATTCTTATGCTACTATCTTTCTCTGAAGTCTCTGATTTTTTCTTAATTAGATTTCCTACCTCCTTCTTTTCAGTTAAAAAGAAAAAATCTTGCCAGAATAGAATAATTAGGTTAACCTTTCTTTGCTCAAAAGTTCACTTATAAAAGTCATTGTGATTTATAATAACATTAGTGTACCCGCTCAATGTTTAACAATTAAATTTATTTTTGTTCTTTTCTTCACTTTGAACTAAAGTTTAATCATTTTCAGTATTCCAACAAAAGTCTTATTTTATGGAATAAATAATTTCCATAGCTAAAAATCCAATCACTTGAAAGTAGATAGTCTGAATATAAACACTTTATAGTTTATTGTTTTATTTGGAAATCTCTATGATTTCCATATCTTGTTTAATCTCAACAACCTGCTGTTAACAAGAGATCCTTTCTTGCTGAGGGATTCTGGGAATATGGAAACCTAAGTATACCGTCTCTGAACCCTCCAATCCAGCTACAATTTACTTGCATCTACTTAGCCAGGATTCCACTGAAACTAGAAAACTTGTAGTGGCATTGCACATCTAATAAATTTTCAAAGGGTTCTTTCTTCAGTAGTCTTGGGGGAAAAATCAGTAGAAAGCAGGCACAGAGCTGGGGGCAATAGACCCCAGGCAGAGTTCAGTCTGAGTACCTATTTCTAAAGAAAACTTGAGCAGGAGTGAATAGGTTGGTGCACTTGATGTTGAAAATGGTCAGGAGAGAGTGATTAACTTTTCTACTTTTTACCAAATGGGAGATTCTACCCCATTTGATATTGATATTTAAAACAATATTGATATTTAAAACATAGGTCTCTAATTCAAGCAGTGACAAAAAAACTAAACTAACACTAAACTTCTCATTTGCAAAAATAGAATGTAGAAACAATGAATTCAGAGAAAAAAATGAGAGAGATGAGAAAAAGAGAGAGAAAAGGACTTTATTCCAACAATACCATACCTGTCATGGGGGGGGGGTAGATTATAAAGGGTTATTTAAAAAGGGAGAAACTTAATAACTCAACTACTTGAGGAAAGAGTTCACCTAAACTAATGAAGAAACCAAAACAGAGATCTCAATGTGGGGAAAGATGAAGAGCAGAGGAAATAGAGTCATGAAGTGAACCTTGATATACCATAGATATTTAATGAATAAAGATAATCTATTTTAAAACATTCACACAAACAGAAGGCTGGAAAAAAAAGGGTATTTGGGACATTGTTTGTTTACTTAAATTTTAATCTAAAACCAATGAGAAACAGTTATAATCAGGGGTATAATCAGACTTTTAAAATGTGTCACTCAAGCTGCAGTATTAAGAATGAATCTAATGGAGGAGCACAGGAGGATGAGTATTTAAAAGTCTAGTGAAGTAGTAAAGTGAGAATTAGCAGAATATAGAAATAGAATATAGCATAAAATAGCACTATGGCATTAATATTATTTTTCCAATAGAGTTCAGATATCTAGACAAAGCCATAGACAAAATGTGTTTGATTTCATTCATATTTGAAATACAGACAAAAAATTTAGTGATAAAGCTTATGGAAATAATATGTTATAGAATCTAATCTGGAAAATAAAGGCAAATTGGGAAAAAGATATAAACTGACACAATAAAGGAAAGAATAAAATAGGTTTTAGTTTTCAAAACTTTGCAGATACTTATATAACTATCATCACAACAGTATAAGGTAAGTACTAGTATTATCCTAAATATATAGATGAAGGAAATAAAGTACAGAGATGTTAAGTCACATGTTTCAGTTTATAAATTTGAGACATGGTATAAATCAGACAAAGCACACAGAGAAGAAGGGAGGAGGGAGGAAGCCAGACTGAACATCACATCTTTCCTAGACAAGTAATATGGGCAGCACATATTCAGGTTCCTCATAAACCACAGTGGGTTAGTCTTGGTGCCATTAACACTTTTTCCTCTTCTAAATTCTAGTTACTTCCTTTTACTCTCATTCTATTTTATTATAATCCCTTTCATGATTTATTTCATACCTATGATGAACTCTAAAAATTCTCTTACAGATCAAAGCAGTAGAATGTTTCTTCTGTTTTCTAAACTAAATCATCCTCCAAAATGGTCTCTTCATGTTTTTGTGGTTTGTTTAGGGTTTTTTTGGTGTTTTGGTGTTGTTTTTGTTTTTTTTTTTTTTTTTAGCATACAGTAGTCTTTTTCTAATTTTTAAACATTTTTAAAAAATATTTATTTATTTATTCATGAGAGACACATTGAGAGAGAGAGAGAAAGAAAGAGAGAGAAAGAGGCAGAGACATAGGCAGAGGGAGAAGCAAGCTCTATGCAGGAAGCCTGATGCAGGACTCAATCCTGGGACTCCGGGATCATGCCCTGAGCCAAAGACAGACATTCAACTGCTGAGCCACCCAGGCGCCCTCCTCTTCCATTTTGAATAGATTCCATATTGTGGCTTTTCTCTCAGATCATCTTTGACTTAAGACTATTTGTCTGAACATGACTGATGTCTCCATAGTACAGTCTTCACAGGTATTACCCTTCATTTATCAACTCCCTTTGATTCCTCCCTTCCAGCTCTCACACCTGGTCACTTGCTTCTTTGCAAGTTTACCCCTTCTCTGACACAATGCCTAGAGTAAACCCTTTCAAGAGGTTAGGCCATTATGAACAATTGTGCCAAACAGACTTTATGCCGTGGTTTTTTGCATATATTCCTCTATTCAGTCTACTTTGGTTTGCAGTTGTAGAAATTTTCTTTTCTATCTTTCAGCCTGCCTAAGCAGACTTCTATTTCTCACTCTCCTACACAGAACTCACCATTCAAATAAAAGTGAAATATATCAATTAAAACAAAAATTGAGGGACCACTAAGCCTTCTTTTCAGCCCTGCCTCCCTTGCTATTGAACTTCATCACAATTTAAAACATTTGCACTTTAAAAGGTACTATTATTTACTTTTCCCTGGATATACTATTTCTATCTTTGTACTTCTGCTTCTATTAATCCTTCAGACTATGAAGTCCTTCCTTCTTTTCTTAACTTCCTTCTTACTCATTAATATTCAAATCAAATGCTATTTTCTCTAAGAACACTCTTCTGACTTCCCAATGTAGAATTAAATACTCCTCCTTCCTTCCAAATACTTAAAATCATCCCTTAACACTGACAATTAGTATAGTACTTATTATATCCTGCTGCATCTTAGAGTTATCCTTAAGTTCCAATCTGGTGGCCAACAAGCTTGTGAACCCCTTGAGGACAGAGATCATGTTCCTTTTTTAATTTAATTTAGTGCAACATTAAGTACATTGGTTTGTTCATTGGTTAAATAATGATTCTCTTAATAGATAGCAAATAAATAAATCAATATTGCCAATACTTCTCTCTTACTTAACCTAATAAAAGAGTCAATGTAAAAATTCAGTTTCATAGATATAACTGAAAATAATGCCAGTCTACATTTGAAAATATTGCAAACCAATCTAAATTTAGATTTTTAAAACTAAACAGATGCTAAATAGATTAAAAATAAATTAAATAGGTTAAAAAATGTTTCCTGGTCCTCTGTGACAGAAAGCTTAATTCAGGACCTTTATATCTCACAATCACCATCAATAATTGTCTATGAAATGAACTGAATCTTGACACCATGTAACACAGTTATCCTTGTATAATGGGATCTTTTACCTTTCATGAGAAAAACTTTGAAAACAAGTCATGCATTATGAGGAATTATGAGTCATAAAGGTAATTCACTTTTTATCTGAATAACCAGCTAGGATTTCTAAAATGTCCACTAGCTAAATTACAATTAAGTAGGCCAATTCTAGGAATGCATCCTAAATAAAGAATTTAAGATGTAAACAAAGATCAATATGTAAGGTCATTCCTCAAAATATCACTATGGACAAAAATAAAAATAATAGGCCAAATTTCTTCTATCCCACCTTCAATTCATTCTTTATCCTTTCTGACCCTGCTTGGACTTGGGATACTGACTTTTAAGGACTATATCAAAAGGTTCCCCCTTGCTCTGGCTTCAGGTTAGGTTGTCTGTGAAGACCCTAGGCAGAAGATACAAAGAATAGAGGAGTGAAATGTCCTAGTATTTATTTTGCTGATTCTTTCCTATTAAGATCTCCTTAGCTAGGTGTGTCTTTCTACAGAAAGGCCCTATTTTTGAAGCAGCCCACTCTACAGCTCCCTTTTCTTGCCAGGTATTACTAATCTCTTCTCATCTAGTCCCAGTTCCAGATTTATTGCTTCTAAATTCTTTATGCTCCTTCCTTTGTATTATAACATTCCTCGTGTTGTTCTTGTTTACCATCTGTTCCCTACAGACACTCTAAGACAAAATGTAAAAACTCTGAGAGTCAGATTGTGCTTTCCTATGTTCCCTTTGTCCTATCTCTGTGACCATAGAGACTTGTGTCAAATGGATTCTCCAGCAGCGTAGATCCCTGACTACATTGGAAGGAGGAGACCCTCCTTGTTCTGTTAGGACATGTAGCATACACTGAAGTCAGCCTTTTATTAACCACTAATATTTGGGGGTGTTTCTTGGGATTTTTTAAAAAGATTTTATTTATTTATTCATGAGAGACACAATGATAGAGAGACAGAGACACAGGCAGAGGGAGTAGCAGGCTTCCTGCAGGGAGCACAATGCGGGACTCTATCCTGGGACTCTGGGATGAGCCCTGAGCCAACAACAGCTGAGCCACCCAGGCGTCCCTGTATCTTAGGATTTTTTAATAGCCAAGCCAATTGTGACTATTAACTGTCAGGTGATCTTCTAAGTGTTGTGAATAAAATAAAAAACAAACTAAAGTTTGTTCAGGAAGTTTACATTCTACTAGGTGAGAAAGATACTTAAAAAATAGAGAACATACTATCAAATTTTGAGTTATGAGTATTATGATGAAAAATAAGAGTAGAGATAGTTTACATAGGTTACTATTTGTATTAGTTTCCTAGGGATACTGTAAAAGTACCACACACTTAGTTGCTGAAACAGCAGAATTTATACTCGCAGTTCTGGAGGTTACTAGTCCAAGATCAAGGTATTGGCAGCACATTGTTCTTCCCGAAACCTGTAGGGAAAGGTCCTTTTTGCCTCTTACGAGCTTCCTGAGGTAGTAGTCAATTCTTAGCATTCCTTGGCTTGTAGTTGCATCATTCCAGTTTCTGCTGGTTGTGTCACAAGGCATTCTCCCTATGCTTTTACTTCCTCCTCTTACAAGCCTACTGCTCTACTCCCATATGACCTCATCTTAGTTACATCTATCATGACTTATTTCCAAAAAAAGTTGAATTCTGCAGTGCTGCGGGTTAATACTTCAATATATCTTTCTGGGGGACACAATTCAACACATAACACTATTAGAGTCAGTATCTCTAAATGTAACAATGTAATAATAGCTATTAAAATAAATATTCATCAAATCATCCTGAAAACTTACGAATTTGGCTTGACGTTTAAAGAGAGACCAGCTGGAATGCTACAGTGAGAAGAGTTCACGCTTCTATCAAGGTAGGAAGACGAGGGAAAAAAGAAAGAAACAAAAGGCATCCAAGGGCAAGGGGCTCCGCGAGGAGCCGGGCTAAGTCCCCAGTGAGAGCCTCCAAGACAGGAAAGCGCCGCCTGGAGAAACAGGAGCTTCACCAATCATCCCGGATGGAAAGGCCTCGCAGGGAGTTGGAGCAGGACCCCAGGAGGGCGGGGATGCCCTCAGATTCCCTAGGACACTAACAGACACCTGCCCCCGGGGAGAGCATGCCACACCCCGTGGCCAAGCTCACTAAAGGGCTGCAGCCGGTGCAAGGCTGAACCCGGGAGCAGCTCGGAGGGGCTCGGGCGGAGGCTCCACGCGGAGGGGACTGCCCGGGCGGGAGCCCGAATCCAACAGCGCAGACCCGGGAGCACAGGGCTCCAGGACACAGCCCAAAATTCGCGCTCCCGCCGGGACAAACAGAGGCCGGGAGGGCCCAGGAGAGTAAGGATGCTCCTGCCCCAAGCTGAGCAGATCAGCGGCCCGCCCTGGAGCATCCAGGCCCTGCAGACTGACAGCTCCCTAGTTACTGCAGGAGCTGACTCCAGGGCTGGAGAGCTGGCCACTGCTACCGATGTTCCTCCTGGGGCCTCACGGGATAAACAACCCCCACTGAGCCTCACAGTGGCCTCACCGGATAAGCAGGTTAAACAACTTTCACTGAGCCCTGCAGCAGGCTGGAGGCTGAGCAGCTCCCCCAAGTGCTGACACCTAGAATCAGCACAGCAGGCCCCTCCCCCAGAACAGCAGCTAGACTGACAGGAGAAAAACAAATTATTGACCAAGCAGCCCTGGAAAGTCCCAGGGGAAGTCGTGGGATTTATAGTATACAGGATCAGAGGATGCTCCCCCTTGTTTTTTGTTTTTTGATTTCTGTTTGCTTCCCCCCCTTTTTTCTTCTCTTCTCTCTTTTTTCTTCTTCTTTTTTTTTTCTTTTTCTTTTCTTCTTTCCCTTCTCTCTTTTTCTCCTTTTCCCAATACAACTTGTTTTTGGCCACCCTGCACTGAGCAAAATGACTAGAAGGAAAACCTCACCTCAAAAGAAATAATCAGAAACAGTCCTCTAGCCCACAGAGTTACAAAATCTGGATTACAATTCAATGTCAGAAAGCCAATTCAGAAGCACTATTATAAAGCTACTGGTGGCTCTACAAAAAAGCATAAAGGACTCAAAAGACTTCATGACTGCAGAATTTAGATCCAATCAGGCAGAAACTAAAAATCAATTGAATGAGATGCAATCCAAACTAGAGGTCCTAACGACAAGGGTTAACAAGGTAGAAGAACGAGTGAGTGACATAGAAGACAAGTTGATGGCAAAGAGGGAAACTGAGGAAAAAAGAGACAAACAATTAAAAGATTGTGAGGATAGACTAAGGGAAATAAATGACAGCCTGAGGAAGAAAATCTACATTTAATTGGGGTTCCCAAGAGCGCCAAAAGGGACAGAGGTACAGAATATGTATTTGAACAAATCATAGCTGAAAACTTTCCTAATCTGGGAAGGGAAACAGGCATTCAGATCCAGGAAATAGAGAGATCCCCCCTAAAATCAATAAAAACCGTCCAACACCTCGACATTTAATAGTGAAGCTTGCAAATTCCAAAGATAAAGAGAAGATCCTTGAAGCAGTAAGAGAAAAGAGATCCCTAACTTATATGGGAAGAAATATCAGATTAACAGCAGACCTCTCCACAGAGACCTGGCAGGCCAGAAAGGGCTGGCAGGATATATTCAGGGTCCTAAATGAGAATAACATGCACCCAGGAATACTTTATCCAGCAAGGCTCTATTTCAGAATAGAAGGAGAGATAAAGAGCTTCCAAGACAGGCAAAAACTGAAAGAATATGTGCCACCAAACCAGCTCTGCAAGAGATTTTAAGAGTTCCCCTTAAAATTTCTTGCAGAGCTGGATTTCACAGATATCTACAGAACTTTACGTCCAAACACAACTGAATACATATTCTTCTCAAGTGCACATGGAAATTTCTCCAGAATAGACCACATACTGGGTCACAAATAAGGTCTTAACCAACACCAAAAGACTGAGATCGTCCCCTGCATATTCTCAGCCCATAATGCCTTGAAATTAGAACTAAATCACAAGGAGTTTGGAAGGATTTCAAACACATGGAGGTTAAGGACCATTCTGCTAAAAGATGAAAGGGTCAACCAGGAAATTAAGGAAGAATTAAAAAGATCTGTGGAAACTAATGATAATGAAGATACAACCATTCAAAATCTTTGGGATACAACAAAAGCAGTCCTGAGGGGGAAATACATCTCAATACAAGCATCCATCCAAAAACTGGAAACACTCAAATACAAAAGCTAACCTTGCGCCTAAAGGAGCTGGAGGATAAAACAGCAAATAGATTCTACACCCACAGAAGGAAGAGAGTTAATAGAGATTCAAGCAGGACCAAATGAAAGAGAGACCAAAAGAACTGTGGAACAGATGAACAAAACCAGGAGTTGGTTCTTTGAAAGAATTAATAAGATAGACAAGCCATTAGCCAACCTTATTAAAAAGAAGAGAGAGAAGACTCAAATTAATAAAATCATGAATGAGAGAGATCACTACCAACACCAAGGAAATACAAACGATTTTAAAACATATTATGAACAGCTATACGCCAATAAATTAGGCAATCTAGAAGAAATGGACGCATTCCTGGAAAGCCACAAACTACCAAAACTGGAACTGGAAGAAATAGAAAACCTAAACAGGCCAATAACCAGGGAGGAAATTGAAGCAGTCATCAAAAACCTCCCAAGACACAAAAGTCCAGAGCCAGATGGCTTCCCAGGGGAATTCTATCAAACGCTTAAAGAACAAACCATACCTATTCTACTAAAGCTGTTCGGAGGATAGAAGGAGATGGAGTACTTCCAAACTTGTTCTATGATGCCAACATCACCTAAATGCCAAAACCAGATAAAGACCCCACCAAAAAGGAGAATTACAGACCAATGTCCTTGATGGGCACAGAAGCAAAAATTCTCAACAAGATACTAGCCAATAGGATACAACAATACATGAAGAAGATTATTCACCATAACCAAGTAGGATTTATTCCCGGGACACAAGGCTGGTTCAACACTCATAAAACAATTAATGTGACTCATCATATCAGCAAGAGAAAAACCAAGAACCATATGATCCTCTCAATAGACCCAGAGAAAACATTTGACAAAATACAGCATCCATTCCTGATCAAAACTCTTCAGAGTGTAGGGATAGAGGAAACATTCCTCAACACCTTAAAAGCCATCTACAAAAAGCCCACAGCAAATATCATTCTCACTGGGAAAGCACTGGGAGCCTTTCCCCTAAGATCAGGAACACAACAGGGATGTCCACTCTCACCACTGCTATTCAGCATAGTACTGGAAGTCCTAGCCTCAGCAATCAGACAACAAAAGAAATAAAAGGCATTCAAATTGGCAAAGAAGAAGTCAAACTCCCCCTCTTCGCCGATGATATGATACTCTACATAGAAAACCCAAAAGACTCCACCCCAAGATTGCTAGAACTCATACAGCAGTTGGGCAGTGTGGCAGGATACAAAATGCCCAGAAGTCATTGGCATTTCCATACAGTAACAATGATACTGAAGAAAGAGAAATTAACGAGTCAATCCCATTTACAATTGCACCCAAAAGTCTAAGATAACTGGGAATAAACCTAACCAAAGAGGTAAAGGATCTATAGCCTAAAAACTACAGAACACTTCTGAAAGAAATTGAAGAAGACACAAAGAGATGGAAAAATATTCCATGCTCATGGATTGGAAGAATTAATATTGTGAAAATGTCAATGTTACCCAGGACAATTTACACGTTTAATGCAATCCCTATCAAAATACCATGGACTTTCTTCAGAGAGTTGGAACAAATCATCTTAAGATTTGTGTGGAATCAGAAAAGACCCCAAATAGCCCGGGGAATATTAAAAAAGAAAACCATATCTGGGGGCATCACAATGCCAGATTTCAGGTTGTACTACAAAGCTGTGGTCATCAAGACAGTGTGGTACTGGCACAAAAACAGACACATAGATCAATGGAATAGAATAGAAAACCCAGAAGTGGACCCTCAACTGTATGGAAAACTAATATTCGACAAAGGAGGAAAGACTATCCATTGGAAAAAGTCTCTTCAATAAATGGTGCTGGGAAAATTGGACATCCACATGCAGAAGAATGAAACTAGACCACTCTCTTTCACCATACACAAAGATAAACTCAAAATGGATGAAAGATCTAAATGTGAGACAAACTTCCATCAAAATCCTAGAGGAGAACACAGGCAACACCCTTTTTGAACTTGGCCACAGTAACTTCTTGCAAGATACATCCATGAAGGCAAGGGAAACAAAAGCAAAAATGAACTATTGGGACTTCATCAAGATAAGAAGCTTTTGCACAGCAAAGGATACAGTGAACAAAACTAAAAGACAACCTACAGAATGGGAGAAGATACTTTCAAATGACATATCAGATTAAGGGCTAGTTTCCAAGATCTATAAAGAACTTATTAAACTCAACAGCAAAGAAAGAAACAATCTAAACAGGAAATGGGCAAAAGACATGAACAGAAATCTCACAGAGGAAGACATAGACATGGCCAACACGCACATGAGAAAATGCTCTGCATCACTTGCCATCAGGGAAATACAAATCAAAACCACCATGAGATACCAGCTCACACCAGTGAGAATGGGGAAAATTAACAAGGCAAGAAACCACAAATGTTGGAGAGGATGTGGAGAAAGGGGAATCCTCTTGTACTGTTGGTGGGAATGTGAACTGGTGCAGCCACTCTGGAAAACTGTATGGAGGTTCCTCAAAGAGTTAAAAATAGACCTGCCCTACGACCCAGCAATTGCACTGCTGGGGATTTACACCAAAGATACAGATGCAGTGAAACGCCGGGACACCTGCACCCCGATGTTTCTAGCAGCAATGTCCACAATAGCCAAACTGTGGAAGGAGCCTCGGTGTCCATTGAAAGATGAATGGATAAAGAAGATGTGGTCTATGTATACAATGGAATATTCCTCAGCCATTAGAAACGACAAATACCCACCATTTGATTCAACGTGGATGGAACTGGAGGGTATTATGCTGAGTGAAGTAAGTCAATTGGAGAAGGACAAACATTATATGTTCTCATTCATTTGGGGAATATAAATAATAGTGAAAAGGAATATAAGGGAAGGGAGAAGAAATGTGTGGGAAATATCAGAAAGGGAGACAGAACATAAAGACTCCTAACTCTGGGAAACGAACTAGGGGTGGTAGAAGGGGAGGAGGGCTGGGGGTGGGGGTGACTGGGTGACGGGCACTGAGGGGGGCACTTGACGGGATGAGCACTGGGTGTTATTCTGCATGTTGGTAAATTGAACACCAATAAAAAAAATAAAAAAAAAACAAATAAAATCTATTAATTTTATAAACAAGAAAACAAACATAAACCATACTGCAAGCTAAGCATATTGTCTTAGTAATATGCAATTTCTTTGTTTTAAATATATATAGATTTCATAATTTTTTTTCTTTTGTGTTGTTTTTCAGGTGCATTTTAGTAACCTCTTGTTTAGGCTCTTTTCTAATAGAAAATGGTAGCAATTAAAAATGCTCTTATTATTCAGAAGATATGTTAATTAATCCTTAAGAATGTATTGACATTTATATGCTGTAATATTCAGTGGATTTTTGTTTCCAAGCAAAACACATTTGACACGATAAAAGTTAAACTACCCAGTGATGAATGTCACAATAAGAAAAATAGATCTTTTACAAACAATTCATCCTGTCAATCTCAGGGATACTGAGTCCAAAGTAATAAAAGCAAAACACTCTCAGGACAAGTTGAATTATTTACTATGTTTTCAACTTGTTAAAAGATTAGATGTTGATGAAAATTCTCAGGACACTTCTCTACATATAAAAGTTGTTGCGGACACCGTGGTTGTAATAACAAAACATATTTATAGAGAACATAAAGAACAGTGATTTACTGTAAATATTACATGATAGCCATGACATCTTTAGAAATTACAAATTATTTTATAGTTCTATATTAATGCAGGATGTGCTTTATTTGAATATATATTTTATTTTTTATTTTTATTTGGTAAATTATTTTTATTTATTATTTATTTAAATATTTATTTAATATTTATTTTATTTTATTTATTTATTTAATTTATTCCACAGTTTGGCTATTGTGGACATTGCTGCTAGAAACATCGGGGTGCAGGTGTCCCGGCGTTTCATTGCATCTGTATCTTTGGTGTAAATCCCCAGCAATGCAATTGCTGGGTCGTAGGGTAGGTCTATTTTTAACTATTTGAGGAACCTCCATACAGTTTTCCAGAGTGGCTGCACCAGTTCACATTCCCACCAACAGTGCAAGAGGGTTCCCTTTTCTCCGCATCCTCTCCAACATTTGTGGTTTCTTGCCTTGTTAATTTTCCGCATTCTCACTGAGCTGAGGTGGTATCTCATGGTGGTTTTGACTTGTATTTCCCTGATGGCAAGTGATGCAGAGCATTTTCTCATGTGCTTGTTGGCCATGTCTGTGTCTTCCTCTGTGAGATTTCTCTTCATGTCTTTTGCCCATTTCATGATTGGATTGTTTGTTTCTTTGCTGTTGAGTTTAAAAAGTTCTTTATAGATCTTGGAAACTAGCCCTTTATCTGATACGTCATTTGCAAATGTCTTCTCCCATTCTGTAGGTTGTCTTTTAGTTTTGTTCACTGTATCCTTTGCTGTGCAAAAGCTTCTTATCTTGATGAAGTCCCAATAGTTCATTTTTGCTTTTGTTTCTTTTGCTTGCGTGGATGTATCTTGCAAGAAGTTACTGTGGCCGAGTTCAAAAAGGGTGTTGCCTATGTTCTTCTCTAGGATTTTGATGGAAGCTTGTCTCACATTTAGATCTTTCATCCATTTTGAGTTTATCTTTGTGTATGGTGAAAGAGAGTGGTCTAGTTTCATTCTTCTGCATGTGGATGTCCAATTTTCCCACCACCACTTATTGAAGAGACTGTCTTTCTTCCAGTGGACAGTCTTTCCTCCTTTATCGAATATTAGTTGACCATAAAAAAGTTCAGGGTCCACTTCTGGGTTCTCTATTCTGTTCCATTGATCTATGTGTCTGTTTTTGTGCCAGTACCACACTGTCTTGATGACCACAGCTTTGTAGTACAACCTGAAATCTGGCATTGTGATGCCCCCAGATATGGTTTTCTTTTTTAAAATTCCCCTGGCTATTCGGGGTCTTTTCTGATTCCACACAAATCTTAAAATGATTTGTTCCAACTCTCTGAAGAAAGTCCATGGTATTTTGATAGGGATTGCATTAAACGTGTAAATTGCCCTGGGTAACACTGACATTTTCACAACATTAATTCTTCCAATCCATGAGCACGGAATATTTTTCCATCTCTTTGTGTCTTCCTCAATTTCTTTCAGAAGTGTTCTATAGTTTTTAGGGTATAGATCCTTTACCTCTTTGGTTAGGTTTATTCCTAGGTATCTTATGCTTGGGTGCTATTGTAAATCGGATTGACTCCTTAATTTCTCTTTTTTCAGTCTCATTGTTAGTCTATAGAAATGCCACTGATTTCTGCCTATTGCTTTTGTATCCTGCCACACTACCAAATTGCTGTATGAGTTCTAGCAATCTTGGGGTGGAGGCTTTTGGGTTTTCTATGTAGAGTATCATGTCATCGGCGAAGAGGGAGAGTTTGACTTCTTCTTTGCCATTTTGAATGCCTTTAATGTCTTTTTGCTGTCTGATTGCTCAGGCTAGGACTTCCAGTACTATGTTGAATAGCAGTGGTGAGAGTGGACATCCCTGTCATGTTCCTGATCTTAGGGGAAAGGCTCCCAGTGCTTCCACAATGAGAATGATATTTGCTGTGGGCTTTTCGTAGATGGCTTTTAAGATGTTGAGGAGTGTTCCCTCTATCCCTACACTCTGAAGAGTTTTGATCAGGAATGGATGCTGTATTTTGTCAAATGCTTTCTCTGCATCTAATGAGAGAATCATATGGTTCTTGGTTTTTCTCTTGCTGATATGATGAATCACATTGATTGTTTTACGAGTGTTGAACCAGCCTTGCATCCCAGGGATAAATCCTACTTGGTCATGGTGAATAATTTTCTTAATGTATTGTTGGATCCTATTGGCTAGTATCTTGTTGAGAATTTTTGCATCCATGTTCATCAGGGATATTGGTCTGTAATTCTCTTTTTTGGTGGGGTCTTTGTCTGGTTTTGGAATTAAGGTGATGCTGGCCTCATAGAACAAGTTTGGAAGTACTCCATCTCTTTCTCTCTTTCCAAACAGCTTTAGTAGAATAGGTATGGTTTCTTCTTTAAGCGTTTAATAGAATTCCCCTGGGAAGCCATCTGGCCCCGGACTTTTGTGTCTTGGGAGGTTTTTGATGACTGCTTCAATTTCCTCCCTGGTTATTGGCCTATTCAGGTTTTCTATTTCTTCCTGTTCCAGTTTTGGTAGTTTGTGGCTTTCCAGGAATGCATCCGTTTCTTCTAGATTGCTTAATTTATTGGCGTATAGCTGTTCATAATATGTTTTTAAAATCCTTTGTGTTTCCTTGGTGTTGGTAGTGATCTCTCCTTTCTCATTCATGATTTTATTGATTTGAGTCTTCTCTCTCTTTTTAATTAGGCTGGCTAATGGCTTATCTATCTTATTTATTCTTTAAAAGAACCAACTCCTGGTTCTGTTGATCTCTTCCACAGTTCTTGTGGTCTGATTTCGTTGAGTTCTGCTCGAATCTTTATTAACTCTCTTCTTCTGCTGGGTGTAGGATCTATTTGCTATTTTTTCTCTAGCTCTTTTAGGCGTAACGTAAACTTTTGTTTTTGAGTTCTTTCCAGTTTTTGAATGGATGCTTGTATTGCGATGTATTTCCCCCTCAGGACTGCTTTTGCGGCATCCCAAAGATTTTGAACGGTTGTATCTTCATTATCATTAGTTTCTATGAATCTTTTTAATTCTTCCTTAATTTCCTGGTTGACCCTTTCATCTTTTAGCAGGATGGTCCTTAACCTCCACGTGTTTGAGGTCCTTCCAAACTTCTTGTTGTGATTTAGTTCTAATTTCAAGGCATTATTTTCTGAAATTATGCAGGGGACGATCCCAGTCTTTTGGTATTGGCTCAGACCTGATTTGTGACCCAGTATGTGGTCTATTCTGGAGAAAGTTCCATGTGCACTTGAGAAGAATGTGTATTCAGTTGAGTTTGTATGTAAAGTTCTGTAGATATCTGTGAAATCCATCTGGTCCAGTGTATCATTTAGAGCTCTCGTTTCTTTGGAGATGTTGTGCTCAGAAGACCTATCGAGGGTAGAAAGAGCTAGATTGAAGTCACCAAGTATAAGTGTATTATTATCTAAGTATTTCTTCACTTTGGTTATTAATTGATTGATATATTTGGCAGCTCCACATTCGGGGCATATATATTGAGGATTGTTAAGTCCTCTTGTTGGTTAGATCCTTTAAGTATCATATAGTGTCCCTCCTCATCTCTCACTACAGTCTTCGGTGTAAATTTTAGTTTATCTGTTATAAGGATGGCTACCCCTGCTTTCTTTTGAGGACCATTTGAATGGTAAATGGTTCTCCAACCTTTTATTTTCAGGCTGTAGGTGTCCTTCTGTCTAAAATGAGTCTCTTGTAGACAGCAAATAGATGGGTCCTGCTTTTTTATCCAGTCTGAAACCCTACGCCTTTTGATGGGGTCATTAAGCCCATTCACGTTTAGAGTTACTATTGAAAGGTATGAGTTTAGTATCTTCATGATACCTATTCAGTCCTTGTTTTTGTGGATTGTTCCATTGGACTTCTTCTTAAAGGGGGATTTTAAGAGTCCCCCTTAAAATTTCTTGCAGAGCTGGTTTGGAGGTCACATATTCTTTCAGTTCCTGCCTGTTTTGGAAACTCTTTATCTCTCCTTCCATTTTGAATGAGAACCTTGCTGGATAAAGCATTCTTGGTTTCATGTTCTTCTCATTTAGGACCCTGAATATATCCTGCCAGCCCTTTCTGGCCTGCCAGGTCTCTGTGGAGAGGTATGCTGTTACCCTAATGCTCCTCCCCATAAAAGTCAGGGATTTCTTGTCTCTTGCAGCTTTAAGGATCCTCTCTTAATCTTTGGAATTTGCAAGCTTCACTATTAAATGTCGAGGTGTTGAACGGTTTTTATTGATTTTAGGGGGGGGAATCTCTCTATTTCCTGGATCTGAATGCCTGTTTCCCTTCCCAGATTAGGAAAGTTTTCAGCTAAGATTTGTTCAAATATGTATTCTGGCCCTCCGTCCCTTTTGGCGCCCTCGGGAACCCCAATTAAACGTAGGTTTTTCTTCCTCAGGCTGTCGTTTATTTCCCTTAATCTATCTTCATGGTCTTTTCATTGTTTGTCTCTTTTTTCCTCAGTTTCCCTCTTTGCCATCAACTTGTCTTCTATGTCACTCACTCATTTTTCCACCTCGTTAACCCTCGTCGTTAGGACCTCTAGTTTGGATTGCATCTCATTCAATTGATTTTTAGTTTCTGCCTGATTGGATCTAAATTCTGTAGTCATGAAGTCTCTTGAGTCCTTTATGCTTTTTTCTAGAGCCACCAGTAGCTGTATAATAGTGCTTCTGAATTGGCTTACTGACATTGAATTGTAATCCAGATTTTGTAACTCTGTGGGCTAGAGGACTGTTTCTGATTCTTTCTTTTGAGGTGAGGTTTTCCTTCTAGTCATTTTGCTCAGTGCAGAGTGGCCAAAAACAAGTTGTATTGGGAAAAGGAGAAAAAGAGAGGAGAGAAAGAAGGAAAGAAAAGAGAAAATGAAAAAAGAAAGAAAAAGAAAAGAGAGAAGAAAAAGAGAAAGAAAAAGAAAGAAAGGGGGAAAAAGGGTGGAGGAAGCAATCAGAAATCAAAAAGAAAAAAAAATCACGAAAAATCACGGGGGAGTATCTTCTGATTCTGTGTACTTTAAGTCCCTTGACTTCCCCTGGAACTGGTCCGTCTAGCTGGTCTTCTGGGGGAGGGGCCTGTTTTGCTGATTTTCGGGCATTAGCACTTGGGGGAGCTGCTCTGCCCCCTGCCTGGTGCAGGGCTCAGTGGGGGTTGTTTACCCCGTGAGGCCCCAGGAGCAACAACCCCAGTGGTGGGGCCAGCTCTGCAGCCCTGGATTCAGCTCCCACAGTAACTCCGGAGCTCTCCGTCTGCAGGGCCTGGAGGCTCCGGGCAGGGCCGCTGATCTGCTCAGGTCGGGGCAGGAGCGTCCTCGCTGTCCTGGGCCCTCCCGGCCTCTGCCTGTCCCGGGGGAGGCCGGATCCTGGGCTGTGTCCCAGCGCCCTGTGCTCTGGGGCCTGCGCTGTTGGATTCGGCTCCCGCCCCGCAGCCCCCTCCGCTGAGCCGCCCTCGAGCCTCCTGAGCTGCTCCGGGTCCCACCGTGCACGCTGCAGCCCTTAGGGAGCTCGGCGCACTCTCCCGGGCGCAGGTGTCTGTTAGTGTCCCCGGGAGCCCGAGGGCATCCCCGCCCTCCTGGGTCCTGCTCCAACTCCCTGCGAGCCCCTTTCCGCCGGGAAGGTTGGTGCAGCTCCTGCGTCTCCGGGACGGGGCTCTCCTGTCCTGGGGACACTCGCCCCGGCCTCAGCCCGGCTCCTCGCGGGGCCCCTCCCCCTCGGATGCCTTTTGTTTCTTTATTTCTTTTTCCCCGTCTTCCTACCTGGATAGAAGCACGAACTCTACTCACTGTAGCATTCCAGCTGTTCTCTCTTTAAATCTCAGGCCGAATTCGTAGATTTTCAGGATGATTTGAAGGTTATCTAGGTAATTTGGTGGGGACAGGTGACTTGGAGACCCTACTCTTCCGCTGTCTTGCCCATCCTCCCTAGTTTTTATTTGTTAGAGAAGCTATAGTTTATAGAAAAATTCAACAGAAAGTACAGAGTTCCCATATTTCCTCTCCCTTTATATCCCTCCATTTTTCTATTATTAACATGTTGAACTACTGTGGTACATTCGTTATAATTCATGAACTAATATGGATACACTGTTATTAGCAAAGTCCATAGTTCAAAGTTCACTCTTAATATAGTACAGTTCAATGTGTTTTGCCAAATGTGTAATGTTATATATCCAGCAGAGAGTATCACATACAATAGTTTCACTGCTCTGAAAATCCCATCACACTTGTCCATCCCCCCACACCCACGTCCTGACAACTACTGATTTTTTTTTACCATCTCTGTAGTTTTGCTCTTTTCCAGGCGGTCCATTTCAGATGCTTCTTTCACTAAGCAATATGCATTCAAGATTCCTTCATGTCTTATCATTATTGTACAGCTTATTTCTGTTTAACTCCAGAATGATATTCCACTTAATGGATTTATCTGAGTTTATTCATCGTTTATCCACTTACCTATTGAATGACCTCTTGGTTGCTTCCAAGTTTTGACAATTGTGAGTGAAGTTACCATAAATATTTGTGTGAAAGTTCTTGTATGTATGCATGGTACAGTACATGCTTTTTCTTTTTTCTTAAATTCTATGTATAAACTAATCTGAAGCAAGCATTACATTGCCGGCTGGTGTTGGTTTCTAATCCTAAAAGCAACTTGTTATAATTTTTGAGGAGACATTTTTTTTTTTTTTTTACTGCCTACTTTGTAAAATAAAATATTTTTCTGGCTTTGACATAACAATGCACTATGGTTCCCTTTCTGTTCTTAATATGTTCAAGAAATTAGACAGCATACATAACCTTAGACCAATAGCTAGATTATGAGAAGGGAGAACAAATATTTCCTGAATATATGCTTCATATTAAAAATGGTACCAAGCATTACAGACCTATAATCTTTTTATGTAGAGACAAAACAAGGAGATTAAGGTATGAAAATAATGAAGTAATGCTAGTTAGTTCATTTTTTAAAAGGAACAATCTATATTCAAACTCAGTTTACTTCTACTGAAAACCTGCTGTACTGAAAGAAACAAACAAAAAAACTAGCTAACTCAAATAATTCTTAATTATATACAAACTCTAAACCATATGAATCATTATACAGATTGTTTTTTCCTAAATGTATCAAATCATATTCAAACCATTGCATTGCTGCTCTTTTATTTCACATTCTATTTTATTTTTAGTAAAATATTAGCTGGTCAATTGGAATATCAGAAGGTGAAGAATGAGAAGACAGAAGAAATATTTGAAGTGTTAATGGCTGAAAATTTTCCAAAATTAGAAACACACACCAAATACAAATACAAGGATCTCAGAGAACAGCAGATGGAATAAATGCCAGATTTTACATTTAGGCATATCATATTCAAACTTTAGAAAAGCAAAGACTTTGAGAGGAGCCAGAAGTAAACAAAACAACTTATCTATAGAAAAATATGTCTAAGAATTACAGTGGACTTTCCATAATAAACCATGGAAGCAATAAGAGAGTGGGATGAAATATTTAAAGTGTTTCAAGTAGGGGCAACTTGGTGGCTTGGTTGGTTGAGCATCAGACTCTTGATTTTGTCTGAGATCATGATCTCAGAGTCGTGAGATGGAGCCCCACATGGGCCTCTGCACTCAGCAAGGAGTCTGCTTGAGATTCTCTCAGTCTGGTTCCTTCTGCCCCTCTCCCAGCACATAGTCTCTCTAAACAAACAAACACACACAAATAAATAAATAAATAAATAAATAAATAAATAAATAAATAAATAAATAAAATCTTTAAAAAATAATTATCTAAAATAAAGTGTTTAAGGTAAACAAAAAAGTAAACCACAGCTGTATTCAGTGAAATTATCCTTCAGTGGTGAGAAATAAAGACTTCAGACAAAACTGAGAAGCTTCATAGCCAATAAACCTGCCTAAAGAAATGTTAAAAGAAATTCTTCAAGGAGAAGAAGAATTATATAGGTCAGAAACTGGATCTGCATAAAGAAAGGAAGACTACCATAGAAGCAATAAATGAAGGTATGATAAAATATTTTCTTAATTGATCTAGCAGATAACATTTTGCTTAAAGTAGCAATAGTAATGTATCAGGTGATTACAGCATAGAAATAAATGAAATAAATGGCAACAATATTGTAAAGAATGGGAAGGAGGAATTGGTAATACTCTGCTATAAAGTACTCACACTATGCATGGAGTGATATTTGTGTTATTTGATTTATTTGAAGAGATTTATGTAACTAATCTCAGATTAGTTGAAACTATATGTTACAAACCCTAGGGCAACCACTAAAAACTTTTTAAAAGTATATTAGCATTCTAAGGGAAGAGGTACAGTGGAATCATGTAAAAATGTCAATTGAAACCAGACAAGACAGAATAAAGAAGGGAAGGGGCAGAGCAAAGGATATTAATAAAGAACAGCTACAAACATTGTAGATGTCAATCTAAATATATCAATAATCACTTTATTTTTTTAAATTTTAGAGGTTTTATTTATTTATTCATGAGAGACACAGAGAGAGAGAGACAGACAGAGGCAGAGACACAGGCAGAGGGAGAAGCAGGCTCCATGCAGGGAGCCCGATATGGGACTCAATCCCGGGTCTCCAGGGTCACATCCTGGGTTGAAGGAGGCGCTAAACCACTGAGCCACCTAGGGATCCCCTCAATAATCACTTTAAATACACATGATCAAAATACACCAATTGAAAGACAGATATTTTCAGAACAAATAAAAATATAAAACCCAACATCTAGTTGACAAGTTTCCCTTTATCTATTTAATAAACCTGAACATTATTCAAATCTAATGCCTAAATTTAAAATAAAATCTCATGTCGATGAGTGTACTTTGTCTTACATAGTACAATGATATTTATACAAACATCTCAGGGTGTCATAAACTGATCTTTCACATTTAAAAGCACAACATAGATGTGACACTGAAATCTTTCTTATGGCTATCTGCCCAGAGCTTACTTTAAATACTCTCTTCCCTACTAAAATTCCATAACATTCATGGACTGAAAAAAATGTAAATATATTCATATTGAGGTAAAAATAAAGTTTATTCCTAAAAGTTTCTACATATCCAGTTTTTCCTTACTCTTCCATAACAAATTCTAGAGACAACTACTATTAGAAAAATCATATAAATTTTAGGAAATTCTAACCCTTTAAAATATCAGATTCCACATTTTCTGTTCCTACTTTCTGTCTTTTACAAGAACTGCATATTATTTTTATATTTCCCTCATATTTAGCATGATTTCTGTATCAAGTGAGATAGCTTATTTATTTAACAAGGCACTTATTCAACAATGATTGAGTGACCACAATGTACATATAAACTGGTCAATGGCTCCTTTCTGCTTTTTTTTTTATTATTAAGTAAATATTTATAACATGTGAGGAATGACAGAAAGTAATGTGCAAGAAAGAATATGAGGGATAGTTGATTGAAGAGAGATGTGTTGGGAAATATGGAATTGGTTAATGTACAACCAAATAGTTTTGAAACCTACTTGCTATTCTGTGCTAAATCATGTGTGAATTTTATCAGAATGAGGTGGTCTTTTGTGCCAGAAATGATAGTGTAGAAATAACAAAAATGTTTTGTATTTTTAAGTAGTAATAATAAGTAATAGATAGATCTCTTCTTTATAGTTAGAATAAAAGTAAAAAAAAAAAAAATCCTAGATCTACAGGCACATGAGTTTGGCTGATTTATACTTTAACAAAGCATTCACATTATTGTCTCCTAGAAATGATGATCATTGGGCCAATGGAATATTATGTGATGGGAATAAGAAAAGGGACCCTTAGTCATAGGCAAAATCTGTTGCTGAAATGACTAGAAATTGAATATGTACAACTAAGGGTCATTACCAGGAAGGGGAAACACGTAGGTGACAGAATATAGAACTTGGCCCTCAAGTCTGCTGTAATGCCCAAGTCTCCCAGTTAATGTTTGGCTTCATTGGTGTTTTTATAAAGAACATAAGCTAGTTATATACTAGAAAACATTTGTTTAGGAAGAGCATGCTTCTGTACATGCCAAATCTATGTAAGTTTCTCTTTCTTTCTTTCTTCTTTCTTTCTTTCTTTCTTTCTTTCTTTCTTTCTTTCTTTCTTTCTTCTTTCTTTTCTTTCTTTCTTTCTTTCTTTCTTTCTTTCTTTCTTTCTTTCTTTCTTTCTTTTTTCTTTCTTTCTTTCTTTCTTTCTTTCTTTCTTTCTTTCTTTCTTCTTCTTTCTTTCTTCTTTCTTTCTTTCTCTTTCTTTCTTTTTATTGACCACCTTTCAAGCAAACTTTCTGGAAAAGAAAGATGCTTTTATTGTAGATACATGGAGCAATCTACAGCTTATAATTGTCATTGTTCTATCATAGCACCCATGTTAATACCCAAGTATTAAGTAAACCAAAAATCAAAAGAAGTAGCTGAATTCATTTTATCCTCAATTTGGGCAAACGTAAAAATTGATACGGTAACCATGACATCTAGAAAAAATAGATGATTGAAAAGAATATTTGACAAACCTAAAATATTTATCATTATGGATTTAAATTTTTTCTTTTAATGTATTTAGAAGTAAAAGCCAAACATATCATCCATAGTAACCACATATAATAACTACGTTGAAATCTTACGTTGACCAACTGACTGAAAATGAAGAGTCACAAGTTCATGCCCGATACGGAAAGACCATTTGTCCTATTGAATTTCTTGGTGATGTAATAATATGAATTTCAATCAACTTGTAATTGGAGTCATAGGATGGGGCTATTCAATGGGGAATATGAATATTAAAACTAGTTTTCTCATTTTTGCAGTGATTTTAAACAGAAGAAGGAACATCATTTACATGAAATATTTTTCTACATATGAAAATAAATTTTACTTGTGAAATCTGTACTATTTCACATTTTGCTAGGTATGTTTAACCACTTGACAAAGGTAGAATAAAAGTCATATTTTGATTTGTCTACTGTCTTCATAGATTCTAAAGGTTGAATTAGTATTCAGAAAAAAAACATAAAGCACTTTGAATTTGAATGTTGTATTCTAAATAAGACTAGGCTGATTTGATCTCGCCCTTTTGCTGTTCTAATGCTTTAGAGTAGCAAATTAATGTTTCCGTTGCTATAAAGGATAACTAATTATTACCAGAAAATCTGTCATTTTTCTCAATGGTTGCAACAACCTTTAATTATCAGTACAAGAAAAGCAAGTTATTTCCCACAAATGATAATATTATGTATCTTAGGGTTTCATGTATTTTGGATAAAAAAACAATTAAGTGTAATTCAATGAGTATTTTGATTTAAATGAATAAAAATGAGCAAAGAATTTTAAACTACTCACCTGATATAGGCTTGCTGCCAAAATATTAGCACTCTGACTTAAAGTATATTTTCATCTTATTATGTAATAAACATTGCACATTTCCTATGTAAAAGATGAATTTGTTGAGGAGAATGCTTTGAAGGTGTAAGTTTATTTTCTTCTAGAGTATCTATTCCTTCCATTCTTGTAAGTGGGAATTGGCTTATTTTATGTGAAAATACAATCACTTATTTCTAAATACTATCTGGAAAAAATTATACTTGAAGATATATACTATTGTTGTTCAGCAGGGCTTAAGGTACTTCAGGTGTATAAACTTATATCCTAAGTTATAGGGAAAAGGTATTTTCCAGATTTAGGATTGTGGGAAGATGGTAGTGGAATAGGAGGACCCTAGGCTCATCTCATCCCATGAACACAACTAGATAGCTATCAAATTATCCTAAATACCCCAGAAATTGACCCGAAGGCTGACAGAACAAACTGCACAACTAAAGGGAGAGAAGAGGCCACACTGAAGAAGGTAGGAAGGGCAGAGATGTGATTGGGAAGAAACAGATTGTAGGTGCTATGAAGATGAGTGAGTTGTGGTTGCAGAAGAGGATGAGAGGGGGAGGAGCACACAGGGAAATACACAAGGAAAACACCTCCCAAAGCCATTGGCTTTGAAAGTGAGAAGGCAAATGGTGGGTATTTGTCATATCTAATAGCTGAGTAATATTCCATTGTACATATAGACCACATCTTCTTTATCCATTCATCTTTCGATGGACACCGAGGCTCCTTCCACAGTTTGGCTATTGTGGACATTGCTGCTAGAAACATCGGGGTGCAGGTGTCCTGACATTGCTGATATAAACATCTGTATCTTTGGGGTAAATCCCCAGCAGTGCAATTGCTGGGTCATAGGGCAGTTCTATTTTTAACTCTTTGAGGAACCTGAGTGGCTGCACCAGTTCTCATTCCCACCAACAGTGCAAGAGGGTTCCCCTTTCTCCACATCCTCTCCAACATTTGTGGTTTCCTGCCTTGTTAATTTTCCCCATTCTCACTGGTGTGAGGTGGTATCTCATTGTGGTTTTGATTTGTATTTCCCTGATGGCAAGTGATGCGGAGCATTTTCCATGTGTTTGTTGGCCATGTCTATGTCTTCCTCTGTAAAATTTCTGTTCATGTCTTTTGCCCATTTCATGATTGGATTGTTTGTTTCTTGGGTGTGGAGTTTAACAAGTTCTTTATAGATCTTGGAAACTAGCCCTTAATCTGATACGTCATTTGCAAATATCTTCTCCCATTCTGTAGGTTGTCTTTTAGTTTTGTTGACTGTTTCATTTGCTGTGCAGAAGCGTTTATTTTTGATTAAGTCTCAATAATTCATTTTTGCTTTTGTTTCCCTTGCCTTCATAGATGTATCTTGCAAGAAGTTGCTGTGGCCAAGTTCAAAAAAGGTGTTTTCTGTGTTCTCTTCTAGGATTTTGATGGGTTTCTTGTCTCACATTTAGATCTTTTTTTTTTTTTAATTTTTTTTTATATATTTTTTTTATTTATTTATGATAGTCACAGAGAGAGGGAGAGAAAGAGAGACAAGCAGAGGGAGAAGCAGGCTCCATGCACCGGGAGCCCGATGTGGGATTCGATCCCGGGTCTCCAGGATCGCGCCCCGGGCCAAAGGCAGGCGCCAAACCGCTGCGCCACCCAGGGATCCCCTCACATTTAGATCTTTCATCCATTTTGAGTTTATCTTTGTGTATGGTGTAAGAGAATGAATGGTCTACTTAAAATGGCCAATTTTGTCTGTCTCGTATAATTTTCATTGTTGATTGCAAATAGGTAAAAGTTAAAAAATGGTTTATAGGTAAACCTTTACAATAGCCTCCAAAATCTTTGATGACTGGAAACTTTGAAGTTGTGCAAGGTTAATTGATAAATTGGGTTGAATTCATCGGATACTGATGTCTTTTCAACATAAGGTAAAATGCTAAAGTATGAGTCACTAAGACACTGAAGGTGTTTTTTTGTTTTGTTTCATTGTGTTTTCCTCCCTCCCCCCCCCCTTTTTTTCCATCCCCCTCCTTTTTTTTCTTTTTGTCCTTTGTCTTATTCAGGAAAACTGCAGATACTTGGGTGCATTAGTAAACATGTTTAGTGCTTTCTTAAAAATTGTATTATAAACACACACACACACACACACACAGAATGTTTCTAAAAACTATGGCATGTATTCATACATTTGTCAATCTAAAGAATTCTGGTACAATAGACCGTGTGCCCTTGGTTCCTACTGACATTTCACCAGAGGCTGAGGTTTCTAGATGTTAAAAGTCAGCCACATGGGGGGACCCTTGGGTGGCTCAGTGGTTGGGCATCTGCCTTTGGCTCACTGCATGATCAGGGGGTCTGGGATTGGGTCGGCGTCTTGTGGGGAGCCTGCTTCTGCCTGTGTCTCTGCCTCTTCCCCTCTCTCTCTCTCTCTCATGCATAAATAAACAAAAAATAAAAATAAAAAGAAAGAAAGAAAGAAGAAAGAAAGAAAGAAAGAAAGAAAGAAAGAAAGAAAGAAAGAAAGAAAGAAAGAAAGAGAGAGAAAGAGAGAAGGGCTGAATTTTGTGAGTCCTTGCAACCAGTGGTGTTTATTTATTTATTTTTTTAAAGACTTTATTTATTTCTTCATAGAGAGAGAGAGAGGCGCAGACACAGGCAGAGAGAGAAGCCGGCACCATGCAGGGAGCCCGACATGGTACTCGATCCAGGGTCTCCAGGATCACGCCCCAGGGCTGCAGGCGGCGCTAAACCACTGCGCCACCCGGGCTGCCCAACCAATGGTGTTTAAAGCCTGGAGTTTTATTATTTTTTTATTTTTATTTTTTTAATTTTTATTTATTTATGATAGTCACAGAGAGAGAGAGGCAGAGACATAGGCAGAGGTAGAAGCAGGCTCCATGCACCGGGAGCCTGACGTGGGATTCGATCCTGGGTCTCCAGGATCGCGCCCTGGGCCAAAGGCAGGCGCTAAACCTCTGCGCCACCCAGGGATCCCCTAAAGCCTGGAGTTTTAAAGAGTAGCGGGCTTGGCTGGATTAGGGAGGGGGTGGGGCATTGCCCTACTCTGGGAAAGAAGGCAGGCAAACAACCAGGGGGCAGACAGCTTGGAAACAGCAATCTGAAGAAGGCCTGGGGCACACAGTGGAGACCCTCCAAGGGGAGACAAGCTCTTCTTGGAGCATGTCCCTGAGAGAAAGTGTTCACAGAGATGACCCTCCAGGGACAAGGGACTTGGCCAGTACAATTTTCCATCCTTCCCCTTAGCATAAACATAGAGCCATCTGCTGAAGGCAGCTCAGCACAGACACTGGCTGCCTAACTTGCTTACATCAAGCTCCACTGTTACTCTGGGGGGACTATTTTCTCCGTGAAGATTCCCTGTCCCAGCAATGTGGGCCCATCCCCCAGAAGATCAGCACAAACCCCTTCCTACATCACCTCTACCCACCAGAGAGTTCTGTAGGGCTTCAGTTCTGATGGAGTTTGTGTCAGATCTCATTTCTTTTTCTTTTTTTTTAATTTATTTTTATTTTAAAAAATTTTTAAATTTATTTATTTATTTATTTATTTTAGGTCTCATTTCACAAGCATACTAGAGCACACCTAGTTGAAAGTTACCAAATTCAGGCCAGGGACAAAACACTATCCATAGCAAGAAGGAGAGCCTCTGCAGACAGCTGACCTGAAGCACAGAGCAGTCAAAACACAACAGCAGAACACACACAGCACACACCAGAGACATTCCCTGAAGTGCCAGGCCCTGGGCATTCCATGACCTTTTTTCATCAAGCCAGTGCTTTCAGAAACAGGAAATATAACTGACTCTTCTAACACAGAGAAGAAAGCAGAGACATAGACAAAATGCCAAGAGAGAGGAATTTACCCAGGTTGAAAGAACAAGATAAGGCCATGGCCTGAGATCTAAGTGAAACAAATATAAGTAACATGCCTGATGGAGAATTTAAAGCAGAAATCATAAGGATAATCACTAGGCTTGAGAAAAGAATAGAAGACCTCAGGGAGACCCTTACTAGAGAGAGAAAGGAGTTAAAGAAGAGTCAAGCAGAGATGAAGAATTAAATAACTGAGGTTGAAAACAGGTTTGATGAACAGCAGGCTTGAAGAAGCAGAGGAACAAATTAATGACCTAAAAGACAATGTAAAATAATGAGGCTGGACAAAAGAAAGAAAAATTATGCAACACAGGGATAGACTGAAGTAACTCAGTGACTCCATCAATGTAAGAAGAAGAAAAAAAAAAGGGAAGAAATTTTATTTTGAGAAATAGTAGCAGAAAACTTCCCTAATCTGGAGAAAGAAATAGATAGCCAGATCCAGGGGGCACAGAAAACTTCCATCAAAATCAACAAAAGTAGGTCAACACCAAGATATATTCTAAATTTGCAAAATATAGTGATAAAGAAAAAGTCTTAAAAGTTGCAGGACAAAAGAAGTCCCTAATTTACAAAGGAAAATCCATAAGGCTAGCTGGAGATTTCTTAACAGAAATTTGTCAAGCTAGAAGAGTGTGGCATGGATATATTCAAAATGCTAAATGGGAAAAATTTGCAGGCAAAAATATTCTATCCAGCAAGGCTATCATTAAGAACAGAAGAAGAGATAAAGAGTTTCCAAAACAGGAACACCTGGGTGGCTCAGCAGTTAAGCCTCTGCCTTTGGCTCAGGACATCATCCTGGAGTCCCAGGATGGAGTCCCACATTGGGCTCCCTGCATGGAGCCTGCTTCTCCCTCTGCCTGTGTCTTTGCCTCTCTCTGTGTGTCTCTCAGGAATAAATAAATAAAATCTTAAAAAAAAAAAAAAAAAAAAGAGAGTTTCCCAAACAAAAACTAAAGGAGTTTGTGACCACTAAACCAGCATAGCAAGAAATATGAAAGGGGACTCTTTGAGCAAAGGAGATATCAAAAGTGACAATGACAAGAAAGGATCAGAGAAAATCGCCAGAAACAATGACAAAACAATGAATTAAATGACAATAAATACATATCTATCAAAAATTACTTTGAATGTGTATGGACTAAATGCTCCAGTAAAAGTCAGAGGGTGTCAGAATGCTAAAAATACAAGACCTATCTATATGCTGCCTACAAGAGACATGTTTAGAACTAAAGTCATGTGCAGATTGAAAATGAGAGGGTGGAGAAATATTTATCATGCAGATGAATGTCAAAAGAAAGCCAGGGTAGCAATATTTATTGGACAAACTGGACATTTTTATTATTTTTTTTAAAGATTTTATTTATTTATTCATGAGAGGCAGGCTCCATGCAGGGAGCCTGATGTGGGACTCGATCCCAGGACTCCAGGATCACGCCCTGGGCTGAAGGTGGCGCTAAACTGCTGGGTCACCTGGGCTGCCCCGACTTTTTTGTTCTTATACTGTTTTTATTCTGCTTTGGTATCAGAGTGATACTGACCTCGTAGAATGATTTTGAATGTGTTTGTTCCCTATATTTCATTATTTATAAGATTTTGATAAAGATTGTTATTTTTTTTAAATGGTAGAATTCACCAATGAAATCATTTAGTCTTGGGCTATTCTGTGCTGGGAGATTTTTGATTCCTAATTTAACTTTCATTCTTAATATTGGTCTAAGAATATTTCCTATTTTGGGGGTTCAGTATTCATGATTCAATCTTGGGAATGTGTGTGTTTTTAGAAATTATCTTTTTTAAATTTAAATTGTCTGATTTGTTAGTATATAATTGTTTATAGTAACATGTTATCACACTATTTCTGTGATTATCTGTTATATGTTTTCTCTTCCATTTCTCATTTTGGTTTTTGAGTCCTCTCTCTTTTTTTTTTTTTTCTTAAATTTTTTTTAATTTTTATTTATTTATGATAGTCACAGAGAGAGAAAGAGAGAGAGGCAGAGACATAGGCAGAGGGAGAAGCAGGCTCCATGCACTGGAAGCCCGATGTGGGATTTGATCCCGGGTCTCCAGGATCGCGCCCTGGGCCAAAGGCAGGCGCCAAACCACTACGCCACCCAGGGATCCCTTTTTTTCTTAATGTAGTTAAAGCATTGCTGATTTCATTTATGCTTTTGGAAAAAACTGGTCATTACTTTCAATATTATGCTATTGTTTATTTGGATCTCTATTTTATTTCTGATTTTTCTTTGTTATTTCCCTCCTCTCCTAGATTTCAGCTAAGTTTCTTCTTTTTCTAGTTCCTTGTGGTATAATGTTGTTATTTATTTGAACATTTTTCTTAATACAAGCATTTACAACATAAATTTCACCCTTAACATATACTTTTGCTGCACCATATATATTTTAGAATATTGTGTTTCTTTTTCTTTTGTTTTGAGGCATGTTTTGATTTGCCATTTGATTCCTTATTTGGCCCATTGTACAGTAGTGTGTTAATATTTACATATTGAATATATAATATATACATTGTTAAAACACAAGATATATCACACACACACACACACCACACAGACAATGGAATATTACTCAGCCATAAAAATAGTGAAATCTTGCCATTTGTAACAATGTGCATGGATCTAGAGGGTATAATGCTAAATGAAGTATCAGTCAGAGAAAGATAACTATCATATGATTTCATTCATCTGGGGAATTTAAGAAACAAAGAAAGAAGAAAGACAAAGAGACTCTTAAATATAGAGAAGAAACTGATGGTTATCACAGAGGAGATGGGTGGGGGAATAGTTGAAACAGGTGAACAGAATTAAGAGTACATTATTGTGATGAGCCCTGAGGAACATATACATTTGTTGAATCACTATACCTGAAACTAATATAACACTGTATGTTAATTTAAAACACACACATACACACACACACAAATATTTTCCAGTAACATTAAGACCTATATAAATTTGGATAATTTGTAGATCAGGATTCTAATAAGTAGGAAGTGAAAGAGTACTTATTTGTGTCTATTGAATGCTTGGATCTATACAATAAATGCAGTTCTATACCTTTTAATGGCTTCCAACTAAGAACAGTTAGGGAGCAAGACAGCCCCATATATGTAGGAAATAATACATGAACAACACTAAATTATGCAACTATTTTATTCATCAAATAACATTTTTTGAGCAATAACTGTTAGGTGCTACAGGGATAAAGAAATGACACGTGTGCATTTTACTCATTGGGGAAGGATAAAGAAAAAGCAAAAAAGCAAAAAAAAATCAAGGTAGAATCATATAAAACATGATGAATATACATGAAAAAAACTGGAAAACATTTCTTTGGGAAAGTGATAAGTTTTTATGATGAAATTGCACTTAATTTGCACTTAGGGTGAAAGAAATGCTTTTCACTATAAAGTTATAAAATAATCTGAAGTTACAAAGGAAACATCAAATGAGTAATTACTTCCGGAAATATCATTCATTTCAGTCATTCACTCACTAAGCATGAAGCATGTATAAATCTAGAAAGGGCAAAATATAACTCTCTTATGACTGGAGATGAAGGGGAAAATAATAGTAAGGGCTAGAGAAGGACAAGATGAAACCAATGGGTAGAGAGTATTCCTTCCTAAATGAATGTCCTATAATCTGTAGACAAGTTAGGGCCAGTTCAATCTATTCTAGGCCTCACCATAGCTATCTGGAAACTTCCAGGAGATAAAATGGGCACAGAAAACAAATTAATATGAATGTAGGTCTATTTACACCAGATATCTTATTTCAGACCATTGTACTTCCAAACAGTAATGCAAGGAGTAGAACAATTAAAATAATACTGATAGTATGCTTTATTAATTACTTTGATTCAATCATAGTCCAGCCAAGAAGTAGTGGGCTATTAGAGCTCAGAATATTTCTACAGCAGGTTATATCAAAGAAATCCTAGTCTATATACCTCAAATTCTTCCACTTCACAGTCAAAGCACTCAAAGTGTACCCCAGCCTTCCTCTGAAGTGGGGCACAAAGTACTGTTTATCTATTTGATTGTGCTCTTTGAAATAGAACATCCAATGCTAGAACCCAATTTGGTCTAAAGATAATCTGGTGTAGGATTTTACTTTTTTAATTGTAAGGATGGAAAGCTTTTCTTAGCACTAAATTCGAAGTGAGATATTATATGGTCTTGTACTCGAGGGAAGTGTTTCTGTGAAAATGAGTCCAACTACATGGAAGGATAGATGACAAAAATAAGCTGAATTCTGATTACTTCTTTTGGACTCTGACATCACCTTTACCTGAAACAAGATCACCCCTGGGCTTCATTATAGAAATCAATTTTTTTTCTCAGTTATGTTATTTGCCACCAAAAGAACCTTTTATTTTTTATTTGAAAGTGTCTTTTATTTTAATTTTTAAGACATTATTAAGGCATAAGTGATATATAAAACACTGCACATATCTAATGAATAAAACTGATGAGTTTGGGCATATGCATATACTCATAATACCACATTCAAAATAATAAACATACCCATTACTTCCAAAAGTTTGCTATGTCTCCTTTTGTTTGTTTGTTTGTTTGTTTTTTATGCTAAGAACCCTGAACTGAGACTTAACTTTTTAACAAGATTTGAAGTGCACCATGCAACATTAACTAGAGGCACTATGTTGTATAGCACAGATCTTACTCATTTTGTATAACGATAACTTTGTACCTGTTGCATAACTTCTCATTCCCCACGCCCCCATTGCCTGGCAGCCACCTTTGTATTTTCTGCTTCTGTAAGTTTAACTATTTTTGATACCTCATCTAAGTTGAATCATGAAGTATTTGTCCTTGTGTGACTAATGTATTTCACTTAGCATGTCTTCTAGGTTGTAAATGGTAGGATTTTCCATTATTTTGAGGCTGAACTGGAATAGATGGTCATTTAGGTAGAGGCCTCAAAAGAATACTCAGGATGTGAGGAATCACTTCTAAGAGAATAGTAATAAGATTATCCAGTGGATAAAGGAAATACATTTGAAGGAGTTCTATATTTCATGAACAGGCAGAGAAAGAGAAACCAATGAACAGCTAGTGGAGGAGCAGTAATTAGAAGGGAAGAGAAAACTAATTTCTTTGAAATTTATATAGCATGGTTATTTTTTATCTTTTCAATCTCCTTATTCATATTTAACAGACTTAAAACTCTAGCTCTATTACTGATCTTCCCTAGTTGAAACTATCCTTTTCCAAATAGAAATGGGGAAATATATTCTACTGAGGAAGCTGTTATTTTCACTGTTCTAAAATAGATGTGTTTTTCTAAGCTTTCAAAACTGTTTTGTAAGATCAGAGCCAAATAAAACAAAATGTCAGCATATATGAGTTTAAACATTCAGACTTAGAGAGTCAAAGATCATCATCAAGTTCTGGCACCAGGTATTGTTCAAAGAGAGAACTTTATTCTTTATTTTCCTGTTTGCTAGAGACAACCACCAGTAATTTGCTTTGTCTATTATTTCCTTTCAATAACTGTTGTTCCTAGCAAGACAGAATCTCTCAGAGTGAAAGAGCTATCATGGGCTGATAATTTAGGTACAATTATAAAAGTACCTTCATAAATCACAGTTCATTTATTAGATACACCATCTTAAGTTGTGTCTTGGAGAATTAAGCAGGGCAGGCCTAACCTAATCACATGGATTCTTTAAAAGCAGAGTTTTCTCTGCCTTGCAGTAGGAATAGTCACAGAGATTTAGAAGCATAATGCTTCAAATTTAGTGCATAGATGCTGTTTTAAAGACAGAAACGACTTCATGCAAGGATCAGGGAGTGTCCTGTAGCAACTGAGACTGATCCCCTGCTAACAATCGGAAAAGAAATGAAATCATCAAGGTTACAACCATAAGGAACTGAATACTTCCAGGAACCTGAATGAGCTTAAAAGTGACTTTCTCCCCAGAGCTTCCAGATAAGTACCAGCGTTACAGATACCTTGAATTTGGCCTTGTGAGTTCCCAAGTAAAGAATTCAGTAGGACCTGCCTGGACTTCTGATCTACAAAACTGTGAGATAATAATTGGATATTATTTTAAGTCACTAAATTTGTGGTAATTTGTTATGGTACAGTAGAAAACATGGGAATGGAACCTATGCAATCATTTTATTAATTTCTATATGTAATTCAAACCAAATAGGCAGAAATATGTAATTATGTATTTTGTCATGAGTTTGCTTCCTACTAATTCCCTGTGCTAAAAAATTCAAATATCCTAAAATATTCCTCCACAGAGTTGGTGAAAACATATATACGTACATTTTGAAAAATGATTGTTTATTTTATCATTTGAGTTTTGGTTTTCAGTTGTAGTAATATTCCTTCCATATTTTTCTTACAGTTGTAGTATTATTCCTTCCATATTTTTCTTACTTTTTATAAATCTGATTTTTGTTTTGTTTTGTTTTAGATTTCTCTCTAACCTGAATTTTCTCTTTCCCATTCCACGTCTTACCAGTTTTTGTCAAATATCTCTATCAAATTGCCTCCCTCCCCACTTGCTGGATGAATTCATTTATTTCCTCTTTATACTTGTTCACATGCAATTCTGTTTTATTTCACATGTCACTATTTAGTTCCTTTATCTTTTATTTTCCTAAATAAAAAAATTGTCTTCCTGAAGCAATTTATTGAAATTATCAAAATCTGGTCTACTTCTTTGGCATTTTACCAACAAATTAATTTGGATGAACTTTATATTACTCTAAACTTCTTTTTTTCTGTAAATAAAACCCATCAATAGCTATAAGCTGAATTTTTACGTTAAGTGACTTGTGCAATTTCTTGTGCAAATATTTTATAGTTCTTTTTGAGCAGTGAGACCAAAACAAAAGAGCAACCACCTGACAAAAGTTTCTCTTGTTTTCTCTTTACCTGGCCTGGAAAGAGGTCTTATACAAATATTTATTTTTCTTCTTTCCTGTCTCTTCCATATGATATTAAAATGTAGGTTAGTTATTTGTTCCTTTTTTACCTATTCATCTTTGCATCCTATTCTCTAAGTAATTTAATTCTATCCCAATTACCTAGAATCAACATCCAAGTTTCATTTTACTTTCAATCATATAATTTTCATTTATGACCTATATTTTCTCTGCTTTTTTTTCCCTTTTTTGTAGTACCTCATTTTAATTATCAAAAATTCACTTATTTTTTTAATTGATAATTGACCTTTTCCCAATCTAATAATATAACCTAGGTCAAAATTGTGAGTCCATTTTTCAAATACTTTTTCTTCTCAGTCTTCTAATAATATGTAATCAAGGATTTCTTTAAATTTTGTATATCTTTTAATTCTCCTGTTCCAGTAAAAAATAATTTTAGGTATATATTTATTTCTTCAATTTCCTTCTAATACTAATACCAATATATTGCTTTCTTATTTATGTATACAGAACTCTGTCTTGGTATATAATTTCAGAGGTGTAATGTAGTAACAGAAATAAATAACATCCATGAATGTACTCTAGCAAACTTTCTATAGAGGTCATTTATAACAGGGCTATCAATAGTTGCATGGATGCCTCTAGTAATTATTAGATGACATACATGGAACTCAATGAAAAGAGGTTTGACTTTAAATATAATCTGAGTAGCCAGAAAATAATGGGAGGTGATTTGAAAAATATTATAACTATCTCACTGAGATTAAAACACACACACAAAACCAAAAACAAAACATAAGATAGAATTAGAACGTATTTACCAAAATATGGCAATTTTTTCTTTGGTCGAAAATAGTCAGTAAACTGGAAAATAAGTAGTATCATGCAAAATCATTTTTCAACACATTCTTAAGTATTAATTTATGCCCTATAGTCAACACTCATTGAAACCTTTTTTGTCGTCTGTGACCTTGCAGCTTTCCAGTTTTGTTTCTATTTTTTTGAAGTTTTTATTGTGTTCTCTTCACTGGCTCATTTTATTTCTCTAATCTGTGTCTGGGGGACATTCCCTAGGGCTCTGTCTTTCCATCTTCATTGTAAATTCATTTCACCAACCCAAGTTAATTTCTTCTTCACTTTTCCATTATCCTAAGTGATATGCTCTGTGGTTTTGAAATCCAGTGTCACACTGAAGATTGCATCCATTTTCTTTTAATTTTTCCTTTTTCCATTGCTCCTTTCCTAACTCTTATCTAATGAACCCAGTTGTAAAAGAAGCATTCTATTGATAATTATCATGCTTGTCTACATTTCTGTAGTCCGTGTCTCCTTCAAATCTTATTATTTTATTCCTGAATTGCCAAATGACTGCACTTTAAGACAGAGTAAATGTAACCACTGGAAGAAATTAACTACCAATGTCAACTTTGAAAAATTTTAACCTAAGTTTGGGGAAATGATCAGAGACGGATATAATCATTAAATATATTAGCTTGATAAGTGTCAATCAGAAACAAGTAAACTTTAAAACCTAAGGAAAATGATAGGCTTACACCAAAAAACAAACAATAATAATAAAAAACAAACAAAAAACCCTGTAAGTGCTATTATACAGAGAACAGAAAAGAAGAGCTAGACCAATGTAATACTACCTGACATCACAAAGAACAGGATAGTCTACATCTACCTGCAGAATTTGTAACAAAGAAATAAAATAAGATGCTTTTCTTCAGATATTTTGGCCAGTGAACATATCTGAATAATTTAAATACCTCGAAATTCATTTACATTTGCTGTATGTCCAGCATATGGTCATTTTATTTTGTAAAGCATCCTATATGCTCTTGAAGAGAATGTGTCTCCTGTATCTATGTCAGGTTAAGTCGAAACGAAATTCTTACTACAAAGGAACAAGAGTTTATCACCTACAGAGGACTGAAAATGAGCTTTATATAAAATTTTAATACTTGCAACCTGGATGCAATAACATAATGTGATATTATTGAAGTATTCTGATGTAGAATTTTATATACACCTAAAATGCTCTTGAATGTTGACTGTATTCTCAGACACATTCAGCCTCAATTGGTTTTATACAAAACATATACCAAAATATTATTAAAGAAAGTATGCAAATAAAAAAATCAAATATAGGGCAGCCCAGGTGGCTCAGCAGTTTAGTGCCGCCTCCGGCCTGGGACATGATCCTGGAGACCCAGGATTGAGTCTCACGTCGGGCTCCCTGCATGGAGCCTGCTTCTCCCTCTGCCTGTGTCTCTGCCTCTCTCTCTCTCTCTCTCTCTGTCTCTCAGGAATAAATAAATAAAATCCTTAAAAAAAATAAAATAAAATATAGATGGCATGCCAAGAGATATAAGATGTAACAAATCATAAAATATCTTAATAAAATTTGTTGTTATTTCTTAATTTATTTTTAATAATTTTTTGATGTTTCATGTGCATAGAAAAATTCACACAATCTATACCTTAATGGATACCATATAATAAGCATTTCAATGAATATCACAAAATAAAAAGTAGACTAGATTTTTACAATAAACATAAGTAAAACCACCTAACCCAGGAAATTAAATATGCCTAGAAATCCAGAATCCCTCTCAACTCCTTCCCAGGATAATTTGCTTCTACCTTTTCTGGGTAATAATATTCTGAATTTCAAAAATAGCTACATAATGTTTTCTAGGTTTCTATTTTGAGGTCTTGTACTCTATAATACATTAATTCCTGGATAATTGATATTTCTGATTTTATTTTTAGTAGCCTAATATTTTCAAACTTTATTTTTATAAGCCTCTTTTTCTGGTAAATGGAAATGCAATTGATTTCCCATATTATCTTATAGCTAACTACTTTGTAAATTTATTCATATATCAAAAGTTTGTAAAGTATTTAAGATTTTCTTTTTTTTTTTTTTTTAGTATTTAAGATTTTCTATGAAAAATGAGAACCATTTATTCCTTTTAAGTTCTTACATCTTTTTTCCCTTTTTGCCTTTTTCACATCCTATACTGTCAAGTATAATGTTGAACAAAATTGATGACAGAGGGTGTAATTTTTATGTTCTCAATATCAGGAGAGAAATGTCCAATAGGTCACCATTACAAAAGATATTTGCTACGGCCATTTTGGAGATAGCTTTTAATAAATTAGGGATGGTGTCTTCCCATTTATAGTTTGGTAATAGTTTTTATCATGAATTAACTTTGGAATATATTAAGTGTTACTTAATTATGGAGAATTTCATATGATTTTTTCTCCTTTATAGTATTAAGGTGATGAACACATTTATTCCTAGAGAGTGTAATAATGTTGATGGTTTATATGTCCCTGGATTAAATGTATAATATTTAATTTAGAATTTTTCCATCTATATTCATAAGAGGAACTGTTCATAATTGTCTTTCTTGTAATGTTCTCAGGTTTCCATATTAAAGTTTTGCTAGATTCAGAAAACAAACTGTGAAATATTTCCTTTTTATCTCTGGAAATATGTGTGTCAGATTGGCTTTATGGCTTTCTTAAGTGTTTTGAAGAATTTCCTATTAAAGCATGTGGACCTTGAGTTTTTGCCTATGTATGACAAAATTATTTATTATGCATTAATTATTTTTATAAGGATAGGAATACTTTAATTTTCATATCTTCCAATGTCAGTTTTGGTAAATGGTAATTTTCAAGAATTTTTTCCATTTAATTTAAATTGTTAACACCTGTTAACATAAAGCATCTCATAACTTATCAGTTCTTTAATTCTGTAGGATCTGTAGTCATACTATGTTTTAAAATTACTGCACATTCTTCTGGCATTCTGCTCCCTCCACACCCCACCCCCAAGTTTTGCAGAAGATTCATAATTTTATTTTTCTTTGTAAGGGAACGACTTTAAAAAAATTCCTTGATTTTATGTTTCATTATCTATTTCTGCTATTAATTTTTAAATGGCTTCTATTTTCATTGGACTTGATTTACTCTTTGGTTTCTATCTTCTTTAAGAGTTTTGGGCTTATTTTGTTTTCAACTGTTGATTTAACTATTTAGATAATTGAATTTCACCTTCCTTGTTCCTTTTTAAAAATTATTTATTTATTTATTTATATCCTTGTTCCTTTTTAATATATACCATTAAGATTATAAATTTTCTTGAGTTTCAATATGTCACATTTTCATTCCCATTCATTTAAAAATGTTTTCTTTTTTGGTTAATTTTCATTGAGATTTATTTTGTAACTTATAGATCATTTTAGACTGCCTGACTTTAATATATTGGGAGATTTTTATGTTGTCATTTATAATTGATTTCTAGCTTAATTTAACTGGTGTCAGAAAATATATTATTTCAATCCTTTAAAATTTGTCAAGACTTGCTTTATGGGACAACGTATGGTGCGTTTGAATAAATATTAAATGTGCACATCAAAGAATGCATTTTGCAATGATCAAATACAATGTTCTATATATGTTAATTATGTCAAAGTTTTAATAGAGATAGGTAAATGTAAACTCTTACTGAGGGACGCCTTGGTGGCTCAGAGGTTGAGCTCCTACCTTCGGCTCAGGACTTGATCCTGGAGTTCCGGGATCAAGTTCCACATCAGGCTCCCTGTATGGAGCCTGCTTCTCCCTCTACCTATGTCTCTGCCTCTCTCTGTGTCTCTCATGAATAAATAAATAAATAAAATCTTTAAAAAAATAAACTCTTACTGATAATTTTTTATTTCGTCCAATAGTTAATAAAAGAAGTAGATAAAATTTCTAATATGATAATGCATTCATATATTTCTCCCACTGTTACATGCATACAATTTTTTAAGTTCCGTATCTTCTTGGTATGCTGCTCCTTTATCATCATGAAAAATATTTCTTTACCCTTAGTATTCATTCTTTCCATAAAATTTATTTATTTTTCTTTTATTAGTATAACTACTTTCAGTTTTCCTTGGTTATGTTAGGATGATAGAGAATTTTTAAATCTTTCCCCCACCAGACTTTTTGTCTACTCACGTTTTGTTAGAAAGTATTTTAAAAAGTATTTAAATAAAAGTATTTAAATATATATATTTTTATGAATTTAAATATTTTTAAAAGTAGTTTTGGAAATTTCCCTTAATTGGAGTATTAAAATCATTTACATTAAGCTAAAGATACTTAGATTTTAGTCTACTTCTTTGCTATTTTACTAATCTGTTATATGTTCTTTTTATTCTCCTTTCTTAATTTCCTTTTTTTTCCCTCTATTTAAGCAATTTCCAACATGAGACTCAAGCTCACAATCCCCAGATCAAGAGTTGCATGCTCTACTGACTGAGCCAGCCAGGCGCCCCTTATCTTCTTTTTGATTAAGCATTTTTATTCTTCCATTTGCCTTTTTATTATCTTATTGGTTTAATAGCTTTTGATTTTACCCTAGATATTATACATGACTTCTTTACTTACTAATGTCTAATATAAAGTTAAATTTTAATCTCTTTTTTTAAACTATAAAGATCTAGAATACTTCTGGTGTATTTTATAAGGTAGTTTTTGGTTAATTTTTATTTAACATTTTACATTATGCCATTTTTATTTATATGGTTAATATTCATTTTGCTTTATCCACATATTTTATCCTTCCCTTACATGGTACTTGTTTCTGAATTTCTATGTCTATACTTAGAATTTTTCTTTTTTGCCTGAAGAATACTTCTATTTCTTTTAGTGTAGTGTATATCTGATGTAGACAAATACCACATTTTTTGTTTTTCTGAAATGTCTCTTTTTTTTCCCCCTTCTTAAAGGATATTTTCATTGTGTGTAGAATTCTAGTTGGCAGTTGGCTTCCATCTGAGAATTCATTTCTAAATCATGTTGTCACTCCTTGGAAAATAACATCTTTTTCTAGAACTACTTTTAAGATAATCTCTTTGTCATTAGTTTTCCTTAGTTTTACAATAGTAGCTATGTAATTATCTCTGTATTTATCCTGCTTCACTGTGGTACTTCTTGATTCTGTGACTTAATGTTTTTCATCACTTCAGAATATTCTGTCTGTACTTTTATTTCCTTCTGGAATTCTACTTACTAGTTAATTCTGGTTAACTCTAAACATATGTTACTGTATATAAATGCCATTAGGCTTATCTTTTCATTTCTCAATATTGATTGCTATTTTAAGCTTAGAATTTCTATATATAATCACAAGTACTTTAAGTCTAAGTCTGATGACCCAAGTATTGGGTCTGGACTTGTTCCTATTTTCTTAGTTTTTTAGTCAAACTCATCTCTTATTATTTTGTTGGATATACATGTATACATACTCTTATATGCACATACATATTTAAATGATGCTCATTGTTTGTGAAAGATTGTTTGATAAGGTAAAAAAAAAATCTGGTTTATTTTTTTTTCCATAGCAGATTAGTTTTGTTTTATGGGGATAGTCTAGGGGTTGGTGCAGATCACTTTCTTTTTTTTTTTTTTTTTTCAATTTTATTTATTTATAAAAGACACAGAGAGAGACACACACATACAGAACACAGGCAGAGGAAGAAGCAGGCACCACACAAGGAGCCCAACGTGGGACTCGACCCCGGGACTCCAGGATCACGCCCTGGGCCAAAGGCAGATGCTCAACTGCTGAGCCACCCAGGTGTACCGGTCCAGATCACTTTCAAGCCAGTATCAATTAAGCTAATCAGCAGTTGGGTTGCAGGTCTTATGAAAGATACTGTATTTCATTTCTATCCTTGCTTTTAGGTGTTTGGTATTTCAGATGAAACATTAGTGTTTAAAAGGGGCCTTCCTCCTTGTGAGTTCTGAATGATATTTTTTATCCCTCTCAGCACTACAAAAGCATCAACATTTCTGCTTAGCTGCTCACCTTCTCAGTAGACACTTATAGATGGGAAAATCCTTCAAGGGGCAAAGGACAATCAACAGTGCTATCTCCTCTCTGGAGTGACCTTTAGTTCATCATTTTAGCCCTATTTTTTTCTCAAGTGTAGAGTTAAATCTAGAGTCAGTTTATGATTGTTTACAGAAGATAATTCGAGAACAAAAAAATAAGGAAGGTAAAATTTTAAAAAGAAAAACATACTTGAAATTATGAGAATGCTAGGATTTTAATCTAGTAGACTAGGGAAACTTTCTTTTTTAAGATTTTATTTATTTAAGAGAGAGCAAGCACATGAGCAGGGGTAGGAAGAGGGAGAAGGAGAGGGAGAAGCAGACTCCCTACTGAGAAGGAAGCTTGAAGCAGGGCTCTATCCCAGGACCCTGAAATCATGACCTGAGCATAGCAAGGCACATAACCAACTGATCCACCAAGACACCTAGGGAATCGTTCTTGAAAAAATTTTATAGAACCATAAAAGACAAAAATAAGGTTGCATTGAATGACATCACAAATAATGTTTTGTTTCTTTGAAAAAAGTGTATCATCACTGTAAATTTTCATCAATTTTAATTTCCTGAATTCTTTCTATTTTTGTTATGTAGAAATAGAAGTTCTGAGATGTATCCAAGATATCAGAGAATTATTAGTAATTGTAATAAGAAATATCAAGACAGGGATGCCTGTGTGGCTCAGTGGTTGAGCACCTGTCTTTAGCTCAGGGAGTGATCCTGGAGTCCTGCAATCAAGTCCCACATTGGGCTTCCTGCAGGGAGTCTGCTTCTCCCTCTGCCTATGTCTCTGTCTCTCATGAATAAATAAATAAAATCTTAAAAAAGAGAAATAGCAAGACATAATTTTAATATTAAATTATAACCAAACTCTTATAACCAACCCAGTTGTACTTCTGTCTTTTCAAATTGGTATACAGCTAACCCTTGAACAGCACTTTCAACTGCATGGGCCCACTTACATGCAGATTGTTTTTGACAAGCATAGTACAGTACTTTAAATGCATTTTCTCTTCCTTATGATTTTCTTAATAACATTTTCTTTTCTCTAGCTTATATTACTATAAGAATACAGTGGATAATGCATATAACATAAAATATGTGTTAATCAACTGTTCATATTATTGGTAAGACTTCTGGTCAACAACAGGGTATTATTAGTTGTTTTGGGGGAGTCAAAGTTATATAGAGACTTTTTTTTTTTTTTTTTACTTTCTTTGGGCAATTAGAGTATTCAGTTGTTTTTTTTTATTTTCTGCCACTACTGTGGGTTTGTGTGGTACCTGAGATGTACTATTTATGTATATAGCACAGAACCCTGAGCAATTATAGTTCAACACTAAAATAACAATCAGGGGAAATGGTACTAATAAAATCTTTTAAAAATTTAGCAGAAAGCATAATAAATCCAAATGGTGGTTCTTAAGTGGACAAGAGTAAAAGAGAATTATAAACAAAACCAAGAATATATGTTTATCTGTCATTATATTTCATTGCATGTAAAGAAATTCCATGGACAGTATTGAGTATATTGGATTTTTATGCTCAAAAAGTTGGAGATTCTTTTTTTTTTTCAGTAGGTTGATATTCAGGCATTACCACTTGAGAGAATCATCAGGACCTTTACATCATGTATAAGTTCCAAGGTCGCTGGCCAATTGGTTAAAAAAAATAGATTGACAATGCCCTTATATCCTTCAAAGATATTCACTGGGATTATAAATTGTAATCACATAGATATATACAGATACACGCATATACAAACTATGTGATTGCATAGTTGTTAGACTTTTCAAGAATAAAGAGATACCTTTAAGAAATGTATGCAATAATTTGAATGTTACAACCTTTCTTTTTAAAAAAAAATCTCTTAGCTGAGTGCAGACTGTGCTGTTTCACCTTTTATTACAAGACTCAGTGAATAAAACATATTTGATAGCTTGGCAATAGAAGAAAACTTTGTATTTAAATGAGGGCAGAAGACATTGGGCAGAAATTGATATGATTATGCCACAATTGATGAGTCATAACTAATGACACAGTCTAATGCTCATGAAGCAAATCTGCTGATAGGCGAGAGAGGAATGCAATCACTAACACCAGAGGGGTGCACAGGGAAGGCAGGAGCACATCCACACGTGGGGTAGAGGATTCTCTAACAGAAAGCTTGTTCCTAATGGTATATCTGTGGAAAACAATTTGTTTAGTTTCTCAGTAAAGGTCTTCAGAGTGAAAGGTATTATATATCATGAAACAAACACACACACAAAATTGAGTTTAATAGCATTTGAAAATATGCTGGTCTTTAAATACAGATAAAGGCAAATCAGATGGAGAGCCAATAGACAGGGTTTAGATATCTAAACTCAGATTTTGTTACCTGTCCTCTTATATATAATGGTGAAGTGATAAAAAATTATAATTTTTTCAGAAATATCCACTCTTACCTTTATTGTACATTTTGAAAGATTCAACATTGACATTGTATTACTACTTTCCTCTTTCTTATTGAAGTTTATCTCCTGTCTTATCTAATATTTTTTTCTATTCTGATAATTTACGCATGATTATAAGAAAACACTAATAGTCCTATATTTTGTTCTCTCTATCCTGAGAAACTCTCTATGGGAATATATTGTTCTTTCTCTTTGTTTATATCTGGGACCGAGTAGGATGCCTTGCTCATTGTAGTTGAAACACAATAAATTTGGAATGCCTGTAAAGAAAAAAAAAGGGAGCATATATGAAAACAGCTTGAACATGAGAAGAGACTTGGGATATTTAGATTATAGACATCTGTTTTATTTTTTCCTAAAGCAAAGCTATTGCTATTAGTTAGAGATTGTGTTAACTTAAATTCTTTTATAAAAAATAATAAAATGAAACTAGTGAGTTAAAAAAATAGTTTCCCTTCTGGGGATCCCTGGGTGGCGCAGCGGTTTGGCGCCTGCCTTTGGCCCAGGGCGCGATCCTGGAGACCCGGGATCGAATCCCACGTCGGGCTCCCGGTGCATGGAGCCTGCTTCTCCCTCTGCCTCTCTCTCTCTCTCTGTGTGACTATCATAAATAAACAAAAATTAAAAAAAAAAAAAGTTTCCCTTCTTAATCCTTCATAACCCTGAAAAGATGTTTGGAATTGCCAGTCCAGAATTGGTGCAAGGATGAGGAAGGACATGGTCAAGGACCAAGACTCTTGAAATCTTCTCACTCCAATATTCTTAGAGCTTTGCTTAGTCCTCAGCTTATATCACTTAACACTCATCTATAGCCTAGGCAGTAAGAAGACGGGGACACAGGACAAACTATGCTGGGTAATTCTATTTTCTTTTAAAGAGCTTTCCCACAAGTATCACCCAGGACCTTATATTTGTTTTTCATTTGTCACAGCAGCACAAGTAGCCACTCCTCCTCTCCCCGCACTGCCTAGGATATTGGGAAGGGTTTTGTTTTTTGACATTTCGCATCACCACAAGCACAATCAGGCTTCTCTTTAGAAAAAAAAAAAAAAAAAGAAAAAGAAATGATTGAGGAGGCAACTGATGATGTCTATACCAGTCGTTGTTGACTCAAATAGGCTTCTTCATAAATTTCCTTGTTGTTAGGGAATTATTTTTGCATGAATATGGGGGAAGAATGGTGTTTGATCACCCTGTCAGGGGACATTAGAGAAATATCTGGTTGTCACAAATGTGTGAAGGGTTCCATTAGAATCTAGTGGATAGGTACCTGGGATACTGCTAAACATTCTATCAAACACAGGACACCCTCCAACAAAAAGTGATTTCTGGCCTGGATGTCAGTAGTGCTGAGGTTGAGAAAACCTGGTCTATGTCACCTGGCATTAGCATATGATCTCCAAGGGAAATCTTAAAAGAAATGCAAAGGGAAGAAGCAAGTGGGGTAGCATAACCATAGCTACCATAATGAACCACAAAACTTAATTATCTCTAAATATTTAAAAGACTGTTAGGCATGTTAAAAAATAGAAGTAGTATTTTAGCAGTATTGTTTCAGACAGCAAACCTAAAACAATTTGAAAATGTGTAGTGATGAATATATTAAACTTACACAATCATCAGGACTGTCCAAAGGTAAAATATGAAGCACTTTTACAGTATTCAATGTAATTGGAGAATATTATTGTGTCCATTTGTGAAGAATTCTTTATATTAAGAAATTTTGAAATATTTGAGCATTTGAACCAAATCAACACAAAGATCATTTCTAATTCTGTAACATAAACCACGTTTAGATGAGAAAAGCTATCAGTGTGGGTCTATATAGGCCACTAGTCTATGCTCCAGACAATTTAAACAAGAGAAATATGATTGAGGAATAGAGTAAATGCCTTCTGCTGGTCTGTCCTGTATATGCTGATGGAAGAGGAGAAGGAGTGGTGTTCTTAATCCCTTCTGCAGAACTTTACTAACCTAGTCTCTGAACTACCTATTAATAATGAGCTCAGCTAGCACTGTGTTTCAGTTAACAAAGAGAATTCTATATTGGAAACAATGTGGTAAAACATTGACCTGATCAGAAGCATTCTCATGCCAGTGAATGATTTTCTTATCTTTGCTTCTTTTTAAACCCAAGCTAAGATAGGATAACAGTAAACTCAGGTTGCAAGTACAGACTTCCATTGTTTTAGTCAGCAGTGAGAACAGAATTAAAAATTTAATACAGAAACTAGAAATATTTCTGCTACCATTCCCATACTGTCTCTCTTCCCTGGTCTTTCCCTTTGTAGTTATTTACTCCTTCTCGTTCATTTCTGGTGGTATAGGTGGTTATGATTTATAATAAAATATGCTTGAGGATACAAATGCATAACCCTTCTATGTAATTATAATCAGCAAATGCAATTCTTTGATGTATTTATGTTAAATATTAGTCTACATAACATTTGTGATCCATATAGGAATTCATTTATAAGCACATGTTAAAACGAAATCAATCCCTTTTGTACTTCAGTGACTCAGCTTAATGAAGGTGTTGTAATTAATGAAATAAATGCATTTTAAAAGTTATTATAATTCAATATAATTTTAAAACACTATGTCTTCTAAAATGAGCAAATAATATCCACTGAATATATAACTATCACTTTCACAATTTTCACTTTTAACCAATAATCTTCACATTAGAATTTATCTTTTATAGGAAGTCAGCTTTTCTTGCTGTTTAAATGCCAAAATTTAACTTTGTGTGTGTGAGAGAGAGAACAAAGCATGTCCTTATTTCCTCTGCATCCCTTTCCATTCGTTGGCCATGATAGCATTTACATTAGAATTTTTTCTACTGAAACAGTGGACTAAATTTTGGAAATATGGTAATACAGTCTCAGTTTGCAAAAAAGATACTTGAATGAACAGAGAACTTTTTATTAAGGTATAAGATGGTCACATTATTTGGTGATCTATGACAACTCACCTCTGAAGTACATCATGTTGTAACACAGAGCCATTTACTCTGGACAAAGTCACTTTCAGGAATGGTTTTATTACCATGAAAATGAATAGATGTACTGGCTCTAAAGTGCCACCATTGCCCTTTATGAGAATGGTGAACTAGATTAGCTGGCACACTTGCTTCCCTCACTCTTTATGAGCCTTATGTGTTTGGGGATATTTTCAACATTTTTATCTGGATGATGTTATTTTCAGAAAAATTCTATAACAGTTTTCACATAAGCAAGGAAAAAGTAAACAGTGAGCTTGCTTAATAAAAATTCAGCCATGAAAATGCATGTGAATACATTCGTTCAGCAATCCTAATATAGTGAACTTTAGACTTAGCCCAGAGAAATCTTTTGAGGTTTCATATTATGGTAACTTACAAAATCATGAAGTAGGGGGGAAAAGATAGGGAAAAAAAAGAGGTTTAAAATGATAGGGAACATGTTTATTTGGTTCCCTGATTAATATGAAGTTTTACAGTTAAGCAGACTATAGATCTATTTGAATAGTCATGTAAAAGCAAATATAAGACAGAATTCATCAGTATGTCTAAGTAGAGAAAAAACTGTGGGTTTTTGTTGTGATGGTTAGCATTAATACAGATACATTTGTGGTGTTAGCATTAATACATGTACATTGAATATCTTATTCTCAAAGCAATTCAACAGAAATTTACGTACACCTGGTATTTCATATGATGTGCTAAATGGAACACTGTTCGTGTAAAAAGAGAATTACAGAGAAAAAAATTGGTAAATGTAATTAGTGAAAATTAATTTTGTGGGATGAATATTTTTCAAATATTCTTGTGGAAGTTGATTAGACTAAAATTTTGAGATTGCCTTCCCCTACATCGTTTTTACTGCCACTTTTGAAAAAAAGCTAACAGTACTAGTTAATTATTTACCTTTCTAAGACTTTTTTTTTACTCTTCATATCAAATCCTGCTCTGATTGTTATGTGCAAAGTGCTCTCTATCCAGAAAGTGTCAACATGAAAGTCTTCTTCCTACGGAGGAGTCCCTCCATTACGGAAGATCAGTTGGTAGAGGTTATTATGTCCCTAGGAATAACAGTTTGATCCTTTGTTAAATTTTTGTTCACTCCATTGTTTAAATGAATCTCTGTTGAAAATTATAAAATCCAAACTACAGTGCCTTAATAACAGAGAAGGAATATGGTGAGGCAGTCTCTCACCATGAAAGCATCAGGGGTGTGTCTTTTCAAAGTGAAAGATATAGCTTATCTAGTTAATAGGGCAGCAAGTTCTTTTATAAGTGTAAAATGGAGTCAGCAAAGTGGTGCTTGTCAAGCAGATGCCAAAGTTCCAACTTCTTTGTTAGATGGCCAAATATGTATCTAGTCTGCATTAAAAAGGCTATTATCACAGTATCCAACACGCTGTATCAAAAAGAGGCAAGTCCTCATCCCAGGTAGAGGAATTTTCTTTTTGCGTTTCTTTCTGTACTTAGAGACTTCTTAACCAGAGTGGAGAAAACTAGGGAGAAAATAGTTCAAAATAAGCCTTGAAGGAAGAGGACAGTGAGTAAAGTCAATACCATTACATAAAGGCTTAAAAACATGATATGTGTGTGACCTTTGTGTAAGGGTGAGACATTTCCACACTAGAGAGAACAAGTTGACTTTTATATTCTGAATCCTAAATATCCATTCTCTCTTGATCCCTTCATTGATAATAATTACTTCACTAAATTGGCCAACAAAGTATTCAGACCTTTGTTAGAGGAAGCTGGAACTTTTGCTTAATATGCATCCCACAAGTATACACAGGCCATCCCTCCTTTTCACAAAGTAGCTGATGTGTGTGATCCATGTGACCCAGATGTGTAAAGGGATATATGCAATCAACTGTGTTATTGAGGGTAAATTTTGAACTGTTGAAGAAATTATATGAGACCCTATATCAGTTGCCTAGTAAGCTAGTAGTACAGATATAAACAACTTAGGTCAAAGCAATGCTCAAGATTCAGTAATAAAGTATGACATGTCCTGTATCAGATTATCACCAATTGAACATCTAGATCATTTCGTTTTTTTTTTAATTTATTTTTATTATTTATTTATGATAGTCACAGAGAAAGAGAGAGAAAGAGGCAGAGACACAGGCAGAGGGAGAAGCAGGCTCCATGCACCAGGAGCCCGACGTGGGATTCGATCCCGGGTCTCCAGGATCGCGCCCTGGGCCAAAGGCAGGCGCTAAACCGCTGCGCCACCCAGGGATCCCGATCATTTCTATTTTGAGTTTAAACTTTGGAGCAGTAACTTAATCAAAAAGTCTGTGATGATGGAAATTTCTATAATATAGAAGCAGCCTTGTAAATATAGCTAGTGTAACTGTGGAAGGGCATTTTCTATTCCATTTAATTTGATTAATTTAAGTATAAATGTAAATAGATGCATGTGTACTGGCTACCTTTATTGAATAGCATATCTTTTGAACATTAATAAGACAAAGATGCAAATCCACAAGTAGTTGTAAATATGGCATATCAAATGTATTGAAACAAGTAGGATGTATACTTATTTTCTAATAGAATTAAAGTGACACATATTTGTTTAGCCATGCCCATATGTAGTAACCTCATCAACGATGTTGCCTGATAAATGTAGGGCTAAAGGAATTCTAAACATATTTGGCAAAAAGCAAGGTTAACAAGTTCATTAAACACAATTTTATTAGGAATCTGAGAATTCATCAATCAATTGAAGGTGGGTTCTGATTACAAGTAATAAATTAATTCAGTGAGGAGCAAAACAAATAAAAAATCAACTAAGGTAAATACAGATAAAATAAGGGCTCTAATATACATCAAGCATAGTGTTCTGGGAGAACAAGAGTATTTAGTTCCATTGTCAGATAAAATAAACCATTTTCTGGAAAGAGTGGTATTTGTCATGAGCTTTGAAGGATGAGGAGAATAAAAGAAGTAAATGACATAGTAAAAAGGCCAGAGGTATGAAATAGCATATTCTATTCATGGACGTTTCAGAGTGATTGCAAAGTTGCAGTTTAAAGTGATGCTAATAGGCAATCTGGTACCAGGACAAGAAGGGTCCTTGATGTTATCCTAGAAGTTTGAAGCTTATTCAGGGGAGCTCACAGATATTTTGATAGAAATATGATTTCATCTTTGCCTTAGGAAGCAAACGCCAAGACAGTGTATGAAGTGACTGCCAGGGTAAGAAATTAGAGGCAGGAAAACCAATGTAGAAGCTACTAACTATAATTTAAGCTAGAAGATACTAATAGCCTGAATCAGGCTAGTATTTTAGAAGGAATGTAAACAATATCTTTGTGGGACAGCACAGAGTTTGGAGTTGATTAAGTTAAACATCTTCAGGAGTTGGAGAAGACAAACATGGTTCATGCTATCTCATTTCAAGGCCTGCATAAAAGGTGATGTCCTTAAGAGAAGGGTTGGTTTTTAGTTTGCTTACTTCTTTATTTTGCTTCTTCTTGTTTTTTTGTTTCTTTAATTGGTGGGATTATGATTTTTTTTTTTTTTTTCAAAATCAGTGCAGAAACATCATTAAAGAGAAAGGACATGAGTTAGAGAGATGTACAATTCACAAAGTAGAATTCCAACTATAGTTATATTTTTAAGAAAAATATTATGGAATAATGCAAATTAAGTTGAAAAATACAAATAATACAAAGATGTAAAGCAAAATGAAAAGCAAAATTAACCTCACCTCCTCCTTCTCCACCATCCTACCTATGAGGATTTCCACTGTTGATGATTAGCAGTTATTACTCTCATAACTTTTTCTACATATATGTAAACATATGTATACATTTTAAATGGTGACAATTTCTCTTCACTATGTAATTGTATGCAGAAATATCTATAATGCATACATAATAGCATTAATGAATTATTAACCTGCTATATATAGTTTCATAATGCTACAGTTCTGCAGGTATATAAATGTATTTATACAAATAGAAGGAAACTCAGTCAAAGAAACAATTTATCAATTTACCAGCTACCCCTTCTGTGTTGGCATATATAGATCTATGTCATTATTTTCATCCGTTTGTAGAATATTCCAAAGCATGGATATATCACTATTTACCTATTCTCTTTGTAGTACACATTTAGGCTTTTAAAATATGTTTATGTTATAAATGATAGTAATAATTTAATACATTGGGATCTTTAAGGATGTATTCCTTGTTAAAAAAAGGAGTCTTGATTTAATATAAGCCTACTGGGAAATAAATCAATTAGGCAACACTCAAATGAAACATGCAAATAAAAATTCTAACATATTTGCAGATATTTATAGTTTTTAGAAGCTCTTCTGAAACAACAGAGACAATGGTAGAAAGTATTATATATAAAAATTTTAAAAACATTTAAAAATTTGCTTTGTATTATTTCCCACTGAAGACATAATCTCATTTTTAATTATTCAAAACATCATGATATATATATCATATATATATATATATATGATATATATATGATATATATATATAGTTTTAAGTTTGTATTTATCCATTCGCATAGTTTCAGGTAACACTGACACATATCACATACACACATTCACACAAACTTAAGGTCTTTTTACAATATATCGTTTAAAAGTGATATGTTTTGTTTGAGATTCAGTCTATGAAATAGCTACACAATTGCAATTCAGAGAATTTCCATTTGAATAGAGGTGAACACAATTTTCACCTTGTGAATATTCAGAAATTGAATCTCAGAAAGAAATTTACTCCCAGTAAACATTGTTTTTATATGGAAAATGAGGACCTAGAATGTGGCTATTTTCATAATGATGTAAATCTACAAACACCACTAGAGATATATTATAGCTTAGTAGGAAGTGCAAAGAACTTTCTGCTTGTGTAAATGTAATTCTTCTTTGGCAGGGCATTTGACACTGCAGTTTCTTTTTAACTTCATTCAACTTAATTCAAATCTGTAATTATTAATTCCCATTAAAAAGATTGTTCTTCTGAAGGTAGAAAGATGAGACTAAGATCAACTAATTATCAATATTTTGAAGACCATATCTGTAATTTATATAAATCCAAATTATTATATGTTAATCCTGTGATCCTCTCTGTCTCAAATTGCTGAAGACAGAGACTTATGCAATTATTTGCTCATATTTGAGATCCCTTAATTTTGGAATCAGAAATAAGCATGTCATAATTTTTTTGTACAGGAACTAAAAGTCAAAAAGCCAGACCAGACTATCTACCTCACGGGGTCTTCATCTGCCTTAATATACTGGGCTGCACATGTACCTTCCTATGTGACTATACAAGTGTATCCACTATCTACTAAGCCAAAGATACAAGTTTTGATAGCCATAGATTCCATAGATCAGGGTTTTTGTTTTGTTTGTTTGTTTGTTTGTTTGTTTTTACTGCCAAACCCCTCCAGAACTATCCTAATAAGTCTCCCAATGCAACTTCTGTGTTGTTTTCCTGAATTTGAAAGTTTTAGCACATACTACAAAAATCCTTTACTTTTTGATTGGAATTCAACAGGGTGAAAATGCAGAAATGCCCTGATAGTTCTAGAATCTCTTCAGCTTTAAGCTTGTGGACACAGCTGGATAAAAAATGCAATTTTCTTACACAATTCCAATTAGAATATGAAAGCTTTCTGTTAATTATATGACTCAATACATATTACAGAGGTTTAGGAGAAGTTATATGACCCTCAATCCCTATCAATAAAAAATTAGCTAAATAAATTTGGCATATTATGGAATGAAATATTAGGAAATTTGAAGAAAGAAGAGGAGGTAGAGGACAAGAAAACAACAACAACAACAACTATGTATGCCTTGGGAATGAGGCACCAAACGTGGGGAATAAAGGGAGAGAAGGAGAGAGGTATGTGTGCAAGCTCACACACACACACACACAAACACACACACACAGATAAAAGAAGATAATAACCATATTAAGATGTGCTTGTACATGCACACAAAAATGTGAGAAATTAAAACAGGAAAGCAACAGCAGTGCTGCTGAGGAGAAATCTATATTCATACTCAGAGAAAGCATTTATTTTCCTGGCCAATCATCTGGCACTATTTTCTTTTTATCTCATTCATGCATCACTTGTCCAATGAAAATTTGAATTTTTAATGAAAACAACACATCTCTGAATATCTGTACATTAATTGCTTTTTAACATTTTAAGTAGATAATATGTGTACAAGTAGTTCATAAAAGACATGCTATTAGTCTGTGATCATTATAACAGATGGATTTATTCACTTCTCTACCAAGAATAATGTTTCATAGTGATTTTTCAACCTGTCCTCTATCCACTGTTGTTAAACTATCTTCATTTAGTTTCTAAAAAAACTACATCTTTCCTGTACCTTCTAATCACTTACAACACTTTGACTTAACTTTTTATTTGGTTTATATTTGTTGTCTACAACAAAATAGAAATATTCATTGAGTAAAAATTTATATTCTCAAAAAAAATTATATTCTCTCTCTCTACCCAAATACACACACATATGCACATCCACATAATCCTTTGAAGAAGATAATATTACCCCCGATTTGAGGATGAATAACATGAAGACAGTCTGAGATCACATAGCACATACTAAAGCCAAACATGAGCACTATTCAGTCTGATTTCAGAGACTGTGTTTTCTTATAATACCATGCTGCATATTCCTTTAATGATGATATTTCTCAGCATTCTGTCATCATTTATAATTACCCTTTTAGAAATCTCATCCACTCTTAAGATTTGAATGTCCATTTTTCTATGAATGACACTTAAAGCCATATCTTCAGTCCTAGCATTTCCCATATATTACAGCCTCATGGTGACAAGTGCACTGACTCTCAATAGTCACAGAAATGGCCAGCCATCAAGCTCAAAATAATTTTGTCTTAACCGGAACTCATCCCAAATCATTTCCCCCCCAACAATCCTGTAGCACTTGTTAAACAAATCTTCTCATTGCTCAGGCTAAATATTGTGAAACTTTTTTCTTTCCTCGTCATTCTGCATAGTAAAATTTAATTTATTATTGAGTTCTTTTTAAATTATTTTTTAAAATAACATACAGTATTACATTTGTTTGAGGTGTAAAGATATAATGATTCAACAATTCTATACATTACTTGATGTTTATCAAGATAAATGTACTCTTGACCCCTTTTATCTATTTTACTCCTCCTACTTCATCTACCTCCCCTCTGGCAACCATCAACTTGTTCTCTGTAAGAGTCTGTTTTTGTCTCCCTTTTTCCTTTGTTTATTCTGATGTTTGGCCTCTTAAATTTCACATGAGTGAAATAAGAGGATATTTGTCTTTCTCTGACTGATTTCACTTAGCATTATACACTCTAAGTCCATCCATGTTGTTCCAAATGAAAAGATATCATTCTTTTTTTGTGGCTAATATTTCATTATATATATCCATATATCATATATATGGATCTCACTTCTTTCTTCATTCATCTGTGGATGGACACTTGGGTTGGTTCCATAGCTTGGCTATTTTAAATAAATTTGCAATAAACATAGGGGTGCATATATCTTTTCCAATTAGTGTTTTTATATTCTTTGGGTAAATGCCTAGTAGTGAAATTACCAGAATAACCATATGGTAATTCTATTTTTAATTTTTTGAGCAACTTCCATTCTGTTTTTCACAGGGGCTATACCAATTTGCATTCCAACCAACAGTGTACAAGTGTTGCTTTTTCTCCACATCCTCATCAAAACTTGTTATTTTTTTTTTAGCCATTCTGACAAGTGTGAAGTGATACTGCATGGTGGTTTTTATTTGCATTTTTCTGATTAGTGATATTGAACATCTTTTCATGTGTCATTTGGCCATTTGTATGTATTTGGAAAAACATCTATTCAGGTCCTCTGACAATTTTTTTTTTAAAGATTTTATTTATTTATTCATGAGAGACAGAGAGAGAGGCAGAGGGAGAAAAGCAGGCGCCATGCAGGAAGCCCAACGTGGGACTCGATCCCGGGTCTCCAGGATCAGGCCCTGGGCCGAAGGCAGCACTAAACCACTGAGCCACCCGGGCTGCCCGGTCCTCTGACAATTTTTAATTGGATTTTGGTCAGGGGAAAGTTTGATGGGTTGTATAAGTTATTTGTACATTTTAGATATTAACCCCTTATTGTATATATCATTTGCATATATCTTTTCTCATTCAGTAGGTTGTCATGTCAAACTGTTGATGGTTTCCTCCACTGTACAAATGCTTTGAATTTTAGTATAATCTTAATAGTTTAATTTTGTCTTTGTTTCTCATGCCTGAGGAGACATATCTAGAAAAATGTTTCAACATCCAATGTCAAAGAAATTACTGCCTATTTTCTTCTAGAACCTTTATAGTTTCAGATTTCACATTTAGATCTTTAATCCATTCTGAGTTTATTTTTGTGTGTGATACAAGAAAGTGGTTCAGTTTTATTCTTTTGCATGTGGCTGTCCAATTTTCCCCACACCATTTGTTAAAGAGACTGTCTTCTCCCTATTGTATATTCTTGCCTCTGTGGCCCTAGAGTAATTGGCCATATAATTGTGGGTTTATTTCTTGGCTCTCTATTCTGTTCCATGGATCTATGTGTCTAGTTTTGTGCCAGTACCATACTATTTTGATTACTACAGCTTTGCAGTATAACTTGAAATCTGAGATTTCATTCACTTCATTCTTTAATCTTTACTATAAGATTTAATCTATGACTGAGTTCTACCCCTTATCACTTTAACCTCTTTCTCATTTGTCTCTTATCTACTTTTACTTTCAAGATTTTTATCCAATGCCTTTACTCCCAACATTTTTGTTTTATTTATTTATTTTCTTAAGACTTAAAAAAAAATTATTCATGAGAAACAGACAGAGAGAGAGGCAGAGACAGAGCCAGAGGGAAAAGCAGGCTCCATGCCAGGAGCCCGACGCGGGACTCGATCCCGGGACTCCAGGATCACGCCCTGGGCCGAAGGCAGGTGCTAAACCGCTGAGCCACCCAGGGATACCCCGACTCCCAACATTTTTATTCATAAAATTATTTCCCAATTAGGTGTCTCAATCTAAATTCTGCCTTCAAATCCATGTCTTATAAAGTTGTCAGTATTTCTGTCACAATGCTTTTGGTTACAAATTTTTATATTTTGGACAAAAAAACTTAGGACAATGATTTTAAACAAAATGTGGTATATTCTAGACATACTTTTTTTAGACAGAAATGTGGTATATTCTAGACATACTTTTTTTAGACAGTTTATTAAATTTTGGCTCCTACAGTTCTATTGTAATGATTTCTTCAACATTTATATTATTTCTTAACATTTAATTATCACCCTAAACTTGCTAAACAAAGAATCACTCTGTCTGCTTAATGAAGCGTCCACTTTAAGGAAATACCCCACTACCACATAAAACACGTACACACTCATTTTTAAAATATTTATGAAACATGTATAAGTTATGTGGGGAAAGGTAACTGATCAAAATGATTTTTTAAGTAGTGCATAGTGACAAGATGATATTTAGAGCATCATAATCTACATAAAAAAACAGTTTTCTTCAATATCACTCTGATATCAAGATATAAGAGGAGAAAAAGAGATTGGTTGGAGATATCCAATACTTGTCCCCATCAGGGATAATATGACACAAGGACAAGAGATTTAAACATTGAGCATACTGGTTGCTTGAAATAGACTATTGTTTCAGTAGATATGAAATGCTAAAGTTTCAAATTTGATTTTTTTTAATAAAGATTTTATTTACTTATTTGAGAGAGAGGGAACTTGAGGGAGAGGGCAGAGGAAGAGGCAGAGAAGCAGGCTCCCCACTGCGCAGGGAGCCAAACTCCCAAACTCAGGACTAGGTCCCAGGACTAGATCCCAGGATCATGACCTGAGCTGAAGGCAGACGCTTACCAACTGAATCACTCTAGTGGCCTTGAATTGATTTTTTTATGAAATAAATCAAAGAATAGTCATTGGCACTATAAACCAAGAGATTGGCTCTCTGATGTGAAGTCTGATGTGAAAAATATCAAAGTATTAGAAATCATATTACTTACATTTAAAAACCTAAATATTATCCATGATAAAAGCAATATTTAGATTGGAAAGAGGTAGTAAATATCCAAAGAGAGAGACAGAGATAGGGAGGGAGTGAAAAAGGGGGAGAGGAATGAAGAAGGAAGAAAAGGAGCAGAGAGGCCAAAGAAGGCGGCAGAGGGAGGGAGGGGAATGAGAGAATATGAATAACCTGAGTACATGATGTCTTAGCTTTCCAAATCCTTTCCTTTGTTTTTCTCAGTTTTTAGTTCTTTTCTCCTTCCCTCCTCTCCATTGTCCATGTTTCCTGAGCTTTTGCTCTTGGTCCTTTTCTTCTTTCTTTATAAGGGCCCCAGTGATTCCCTTTCCTCTACAATGTACCATTATTATAACTATGTTTCTGTCATCCACATTTTATATCTAGACTTGTCCTCTACAGCCTCAGTTTCACAGTCAAGTGTTTACTAAGTACTCCAGCTGGGTGTACCAGAGCCCATTCAAATCCAGCATTTCTTTTTAACACCAGCTCCTTCACCTAAACGACTGTTCCCCTAGTGTCAAGACTCTCAACCCTGACTCCAGTGGGAATCACCTGGGGAAATTTAAAATTCTGGGCCCCACTTTCCGCAGATGCCTGTTTAATCAATCTGGGCTGCTACCTGTGTATTGAGATGAAAAAAAAATTCAGGTGCCTCTAATATTCAGATGAGGTTAGGAAGCATGATAATGATTCTAATATCAAGGTTCTAAAGTCTAGCTTTACATTAGAATTGGCAGGGGAGCAATTTTTAAACATTGTTCTAGACCCAGCCCCTTAGCAATTAAATAAAATCCCTGATATTGTATCTCAGGCATTAGTATTTTTTTTTTAATTGAAGTATAGTTGACACACAATGTTACATTGGTTTCAAAGTATTAGTATTTTTAGAAGCTCCTCAGATGATGTTCATGGGTAGCCAGGACTGAGAACCATTACTGTAGTAGCTCCAATCTCAATGAATGACTATAAAGGTAGTAAATACCTTTTACTCATTCAGGCCTGGGAGTCATGATAAATCCTGAATTTATCCCCACCTTCCTCTCATTCTCCACTCAATTAAAAACCAAGTCTTGTGCATTCTACCTTTGTGAAAGATTCCTTAATAGCATCTCCTCTTGAATTTCTAATAGCCATTTTATGTTTAACATGTATAAAACCAAATTTTTGATACTTTCCAGACAAAACTAAGCTTGCAAAGTTCAGGAGATCATTTTGATATTGCTCTTTCTGAAATTGTACTACAGGAAAAAAATCAATATTGTTAATTTGATTAAAGCTAATTTATTTGAACAATAGGGATTTAAAAAATCTGGTGGGGCAAAATTTTTCTTTGGATTTCGTGAGTCTTTTTTCCTTCAGGATGAATCATTAGATGAGAATATTTAAGATTCTAGTACCTTGAGGATACTTATACAGAATGGCAAAACAAGAAATTTATATAACTTGTTTTTGAAAGAAAAGACCCTATAAATCTGCCGCTTTATCTCTGTCATGAGTCAGGCACAGAAATTTTAAGTGCCAACGAATTGCCGAAGGAAATTTGACTCATAATAAGATGCAGGAAGAAGTAGCATTACTTGCGAGTTTGAGCTTCCTTGAACTTGAAATGTTTTCATGCCTGCTTGCTATCTTTTTTTTTTTTTTTTTACTATATTTAAGCTTAGAGCAATCATCAAAGTTATATTGCCCTCTGTGCTGTTAATATCGGCCCATATAATTTCTGGGTATGACACTGCTTTGTTTAAAGAAAAATGAATACTACCCCAATGTGGGTTTCTGACACAGCTTTTCAATACCTTTATGCCCGAGTCAATGAATTCAGTCTGCTGTGATAATATTGTAGCTATGACATAGACCAGTCACTGCAAGGAAAAAATGAATTGTTAATAAAAGAAGTATGTACATATTTGTGCAACTACCAGGATCTATCACATCCAATGTTTATTTGGCAGTTGTTAATATATAATATTCCACTGCTTATTCTTCCATAAATTTATAAATAGGCAAAGGGAAAGAAAAAAATAAAAATATAAATAAAATTTAGCCACGGAAGTGGCTAAAAAGGCCTAATCAATATTACCTTTACAGTTTCCCCATAATTCCATATGTTTAGCTTTTGGAAATCTGTCTTTTAAGTATGCTATTTTTCTTAATTTGGAGTTAATCAACTAAAATAGGTTCATCCCTTTCATTTCATCAGGACCACAAAGTGACTGTCTGGGAGCCTGAGTTCTAATGAGGCAGCCATTCCAAACACGTACAGACAAAGCAGTGGTTTCCCTGGTAACGAGCACCATGAAAAAGCTCTTAGAATAGTTATTCCCACCCTTACACATGAGTCCTTTTCATTTCAGTAAAGCTTCCTGTCAAAATGCATTCATCAATGTAATTTACCAACGAAGTTTGAGAGATTAAATCCCTCTCCCCACAAGAATTAAAAAATAAAAACTGCAACTAAAAATCAGCAGCTATGCTGGAATTGTACTTGTGTTGCCAAATGATGCCTCAAAGGAAGTAAAGGACATCATAAGATCCCTGAATCCAGTTAACATCACTTAGAACGTGAGATTAATTTTCATTTGATTTTTATCTAAGAACATAGAAGGTAGATGTATCAGGAGGAGGGGTAAGTGCATTTAATCACTACCTCTAAAAATATTATGATCCAAAGCAATTTTCATTAAATAGTAGAAGTTCATAAAAAACTTAAACCTCTATAGGTATCAAATTAAGACTTATGGTATTCTTCATAAGGATTAAACTTTTTTTAGTGATGTTTACCAAGAAAAACAAATTCAGAAAACATGATGTTATCTTGTCCACTGATGAAATTAAGTAAAACATTTTTGAATGAGGTATTTGAACCTATTTTCCATCTTTGTTCACAATATAAAAAGGCACACAAAACAAGCAGCATCTTGTGTTATGTGGCGTTTCAAACAAGGAGAAAAAAAATAGGAAATAAAAGGAATTCAGTTGAAAGAACTGCCCATAAATAAAACAATTGCAACACTTTATTTGGCTTTCCTACTAGAAATCAAATTCCTTGAGTTTAAAATACACCCACTCTATGTAATACAAAATGAGAACAACACACTTTCATCATTTCTCAAAATGTTAGCACCTAACTGATGCACAGTTTATATGCTAGTGATTTACCGGGGTCTCTTCATTGAGCATGTATCTATGCCTGTTTTTCAGCCAGCATGCTACAGCAAAAGAACATTCATGTTGCCCAAGGCTATTTCTTTAAACAGTATCAAAATTACTTTTACCATAGATTAGGTTGTGTTTTAGTGCTGAGAAAAGTCTATCTTGCCTTAGTTTTTGACCCATGACACCCTGAGCCTTTTAACAGCTATGAGGTCAAAGCTACCATTGCAAAATAAAACAAACACACATGATTTCTTAAGAGGTAAGAAGAGAAATTTACATCAATTGGGAAGGCAGGGCATTCTCACTATTTTTTTCACCTGAAGATTGAAAAGGAAATTCATTTCAGTTTGTAACATTGTGCAGATTGCTCCAGACACAAAATGAATCAGGTCTCCTGTTGGATTATGTGGGTGGTATTTCTTCTCTTTCCTAGTGAAATAATTCTTTGCTTATAGCTGTGGCATGCAAACTCAAATATTGTCTTTCTCAGAATGGTTTTAAGAAGTGGGTTCCCATTTTACTGCTGTTTGAGCATAATAAAATTACAAATTTCATTAAGCATCAAAAAGAACATGGGATAAAATAACTGTAAAAGAAGTGACAATTTAGGATACAATAGATGAGAATTTTATTCAATGAATATTCATCAATTACTTAGAATTTACATACTATGTACAGCCTACAAAAAAAAATGTAGTCTGTGCCTTTAAACCTCAAACTATTTCTTCCTGCTGCTTTATCTTTTCAGCATAGGAAAACATCCACATTATAAAATATAGAACACATACTTTTAAATATTCAAATCTGTATTCTAACCTAACCAATCTGTATCTGTAATTTAGATTAGTTATCCAACCTTTTAAAAAAGATAAAGCACAAGGAGTTTGTTACAATTTTTTTAAATGGACATTCACAATTTTATGCCTACAAGACAACCCATAATTCAAGTACTTCCATGCAGTAACGCACATAATACACAGTTTTCTATAATTAAGCCCACAGTGCCAAACCTCAGCTGAAAATTACTTATAAAACTTCCAATTACAGTTTTACTAGTTTTAGGTATTTTCTTCACAGTTGAGAAATATAATGCAAATAAAAGTTGAGTGTGCTTCTCTGCCTCCAACTACAACATAAAGTTGATCTTCCATGTCATGTTTCTTCAAAGCAACTCTAAAATAAAGTTTCCTCCAGATCCTCTAAATTATTCTCTTTCCCTAATGGCTTGTTGTATTGTTCCCCAGCAGAATGACTAGAAAAGCCCTACTGCACTTAATCTAATTAGGGATTTTTCAGAGAAACAGAGGTTACATAGTTCTCATTCACTGACTAAAAAACTCGACCATCTCCAGAGGTATAAAAACAAGAGAGAGAGAGAGAGAGAGAAAGAGAGAGAAGGAAAAAAAAGGATGATTCCTTTGAAAGTTCCAGAACCGAGTGTAAGTGTTCATATTCTGGTACATTAACAGTTTGTTCCAGTACATTGATATTTTATGTGGAAGCCCTACTCTGCAATTAATATGCCTGATGCAAATTGAAAAACCCATAATCCATCCTTCTCTGTTGGAATGTAAGAGTATATTATTATTGAGAAGCTACAGGATACCAGAACCATTTTTTAAACTTGAGTGCTCATTACCTTAAATCTGCATATAAAACAGTTTTGCATTCAGACGAGGTAATACATAATGGAATATATTGTGGCACATAGAAAAAAAACTGCTCCAAATAAAAACGACCTGTGGGCTTCCTTTGTAGAAGAAATTTATGCCGTTCCAGGCATTAGGGATTAATGATAGCTAACAGCAAAAGAGGAATGAACATTAAAATACTATGCCTAACTTTCCTCACTACCCCAAGGCTACAGGACAAAGAGAATTGTCTAAATTTTCTTAAAGGTAATAAGGACTAGGTATTTATCATTAAGCAAATATGGTATTTGGGGATTGCATCTGATTTTGTCACATTAGTATTCAGAATATTTCTTATAGCTTTAAACAAGAAAAGTCAACATTAATGGAAGTAAGAGAAGAAAGAAAAAAAAGCTATCCTTTGTTTCTAACAGCTCAGAGAATCTCCTTGTATGTTGTTTCCAAAATTGCACGTAGTTATGCGCAGGACATATAATTCTGTTGTTGTTTTCTACGATGAACAAAAATCCAAGATCTTAATGAAAGTTTTATTGTAATTATTTTAAACAGATTATTCACACACACCACTAAGGAAAGATATTCAAATGTAATATGTTCTCAAAAATTGAAAGATCCCATGAATACAGGTTTGTTTCATGAATCTATCCTAAATCCTTGCAATTCACTTGATTCCTATTCGTTTTAATTCATTTGAAACTTGTACAGTTTATTTACTCCCTTCGCCACCACCTGACATCTGAGCCTCCTTAGCATTTTAGCATTTGCATGGACCCTTCTTAGTTCTCTTCCTATCTTTTGTTTAGGACATGTAATGTAATGCTTCCTACTGGCAGTTACCTGTATACCTGTTTTATTTTACTTACCAGGTGATAAGATTCTTAAGGCAAGAAGCTGTGTGATATGACCTACATCTAAGACAAGCATAGGGTCAGAAAAGTTTTCCCTTCTTTCCTTCTAAGTTATTTGGCTGGTCTAATTATTAAATGGGTGGAAGATTAACAGGAAAAAAACATTTTATATGTACATGAGCTTCATAACAATATGGGACCCAATAGGCAGCCAGGTAATTGAGACTTATGTTTAGGAAAGAGTTACAGGTCTAGGATTAGAAAGCAGAAGGAAGGCCATTATTCACAGGAAGGTAAAAGGAGATGTTTGGAAAACAAAGGTTGCTCTCTTCAGGTAAGTTTCTTAGGTAAAAAGAAATCCCTAACAACAGCTCTCTTCCCGGTACAAGACCCATTTACAGTGTAAATTTAGGCATTTGGGCTGGGAGAGATAAAGAGCTTTTCCTGAATCTACTGGATTTTGATTGCCTTCAGCTCAAAATAATGCTCATGCCAAAGTGACCTACTATGAGGTGACAAATTCTGCTCTTCAGTCCTGCCTTCGAAACTTCAAAAAAGAAGTTTCACAGTACAGAAGTTAAATTGAGAGATTGCTCCATATCTCATTAGACCAGTCTGTATTGAGAATAGGTCAGTTCAGTTAAACAATTGTGTTTCATTTCAGAAGAAAGTGATGCCACTGGTCTCCCAAAGTGAGGCCTATATCGTGTAAGTGGTCAGGTAATTAATAAGTGGCATTTCAATGGAAATTCTTTTATTTTGAAACACAAAGGGTAATGGTTGGGGCAAATTTAAACCCAGTGAATGAGTCCTGAGAGCTGCCAGTCAAGATTTCTAGATGTCATGCTCAAAGCATCTTCAAATAGAATGAGGGCAGGCAGTGGCAATCTGACAGATTTTTCTAGTCCACAGTTTGAATGTCTTTGATGATGTCCTCGGGTACACGGGTAAACTTTCTGAATGGCCCAAAGAAGGCTGTGTGAACAAAAGTTACTGTGTCATTTCTCTAAAGTTTATATCACGATTTTAGCTTCAATTTGCAGTGTTTCAGGAAAAAGGGCAGTTTTAGTTCTTAGTGATTCTAAGTCAAAAGAATAGGGTGGTATTGGGGATACTGGGAGCATTAGTTTGAAGTGTCATAGCCAATATTGGAAGAAACTGGAAGAATTCAGGATCCAGTCAGTTTACAAGTAAAGCAAAACCTCAAAGCCAATGAACAGTATTAGATTCTAATATCCATAAGATATGGGGCTGACACATAATTTTTCTCCCTAACATCACCTTCATTTTGGCCAAAAATAGCCAAATTATCACTAATTTGTTTGCAAAATAAATCTAGTTTTGATAAACGAGGCCTGATTATTTACATTCATGTAGCAAGAATAGTAATTGGCCCTATAGACTCGAAGTGTGCTTTGCTGGAACTTTTTCATAGGGAATCTCAGATTGAACTTTCAAAAACCTCTTGGGACCAGGAAGCCAAACCAAGGACTTGCTCTCAGACTTCACCTGCAATATGTATAGATTTGTGTGAATTCTCTTTAAGGTCCCAAATATATCCCAAGGTTCTTGTGCCTACGAGAAAGTGACCTTCCTTATTCACCTTTATTGGCTCCACAAAGTCAACCATAGTTACCTTAAAGCTGTCTGGCATATTTGATTCATGCTCATCTCTCTCAAATATTACATTCCAGTCAAAGCTTTGGTAATATAACCATTGTTTCCAATTTTGTCCTCTTACAAGGAGAACAGATTCTTAATGAATTTATGCAAATAAATATATAGCCATGAAATAATATTTTCTTACTAAGATTTTCCAAATTCTAGAGGGATCAGGCAGGGAGATAAGGTCACTGTTTCAGCTTTGTTTACAAAGGTGCACTTAACCAAGTTGATCTAAAATATAGGTAGCTTAAAACATTGATAGCTTAAAAAATGGGTAGCTTAAGAGAAAAAATTTCCTTTAGTCTGGAAAATCATTAAAGAATCAGCAATGTTTCAAACAGAAAGGTCATAACAATTATAACCAACTTATCAATTCACTCAGTCCCATTAATTCCTTCTTGTTCTTTTTTTTTTTTTTTTTAAAGATTATGTGTATTTATTTGAGAGAGAGAAATAGAGAATGCTCGAGTTGAGGGAGGGGCAGAGGGAAAGAATCTTGAGCAGACTCCATGCTGAGTGCAGAATCTGATGCAGTTTGATCCCATGGCCCATGAGATCATGACATGACTCAAAATCAAGAGTCTGATGCTCAGCAGATTGAGCCACCCAGGCACCCCTCATTTGTTGAATCCATTTTTACCATTAGTTCTGAAAAATTCTTACCCACTTTAGTTTTATGATCTTAAAACTTTCAGAAACTTATGTTTGCCAGAGGCCTTTCCATGAATTCCCTTGACTGAAGCACTTTTACAAGAACATTTTCGCATAGGCATCAGTGTAAAACAATAACCGTAAACAATAACAAAAACCTTTACAATGTCGACTGTTAAAGACCAGGTAATGCATTTGACATGACAATGAAATTGACAAAAAAACATTTGGTTACTTCTGTGACATACCATATTTTTAAAAAACTAGAAATGTAAGTTTTAATTTTATACCAGGACATAATAATTTCATACAATTTCTAAATTTCATACAATTTAGAATTTCATACAATTTCTAAAATGCATACATCCCTGTAAAGTACGACATAAAAAAGGCTTAGTGTTACTTCTTATTTGACAGCGCTTCCCATGTAATTAAACTTATTGAATAAACCTAGTGTAACATCTTCCTTCTTATAAAGAGAGAATACACACCTTTTGCTCTGTCCCATAGACCCTTTGGAAAGTTCCAAAGCCGGTTTAAGGTCAAAAAAACCAAACCAAACAAAACAAAAACCCTCTTCATTTAGACATTTAGAATTGATTTTGAGATGTTTATAAAAAAATATTGAAAGATTTGGACACTTAAGGCCATTCATAGTAAGGAGAAAGCAGATGTTTAAAAAACAAAGGTTGCTCTGTTATATAAACAACTTTCTTAGATAAAAGAGAATGTATGGTAATAGCTCTCTTCCTTTTCCAGCATTAATTTAGGCAGTTGAAGGGGGAGGCAAAGCTCTTTTCCTGAATCTGCTGGGTTTTGATAGTCTTTAGCTTGAAATAATGCTCATGCCAAAATGACATATTTTGGGGTAACAAATTCTACTCCCCTTTCAAGCAATAGCATTGATCGGCATGATTGGCACAATACATTTTTGTTGAAAAAAGTAGTTTTATTTTTATTCATTTTGGAATACAAATTTTAAATCCAGACCAAAAATAAAAGGAGTATTAAATGTCTCCATATTAAAACACTTAGGAGTATGATATTGAAAGGAAGCAAGAATTTGTCCCTTTAAAGTTCCTTCTAGCTAGACTAAGAATCCAATCAATATCAGACAGATTAACAGGAGAAAATCAAGTTTAATAGCATACCTGTGGAAAATTCACATAGACATGGAAATTCCAAAGACATTCAGGGAAAATGTGTATATGTCTAAGGATCCAGGACTTCAGAGGAAATAAATGCAATTCCTAGGGCAATTAGAAGAGCAGATAGACATTTGGTAATTAGATGTTTGCCTGGCCAAAAAATGTGCCCAAGATTGCAAATCCGAGAAAACCACCGAGGAGCCGACACCGATGAAAGCACACGAGGGTTTATTAGCAAGCTGGAGCTTGGGTCCAAGTGTACCCAACACAGCGGAGCAGGGACTTGGACCCTGAAGTGGGTTACAGCTGGGTTTTTTATAGACTGGTCTAGGAGATTTCCAGAAGGGGTGGAGGAATTTCTTCATTCCGATATGGGGGAAAGGGTGGGGAGTTTCTTAAGATCTGTTCTCATTCTGTTATGGGACTTTCTGTTAAGGGCATTCTGCGGTTTTTCCTGTAACTGAAGTAGGGTAAAGTACAGCTCTTGTTCACAGGAGCCTGAGATGGCTGTACTTGTGCTAACGCTAAACTTGAGATGGAATGGCCTTAATTTTCTCAGCCTCCACAAAAAGGTCACTCAGATAACATTTATCTCTGATAATAACCATTATTCTGTGAAAGACCCTCCCCCTCCCCACCACTATAGATTGAAGTTGAAGGAAGGGCAAAAGTTTCTCTTGAGCACATGGGGTCTTAATTACCTTTAGCTCAGGATAATTTTCATGCCAAAGTGGCTTATCTTGGGGCAGCTTGTTCTTGGCTCCTACAGTATGGTAATCTTTATGGCCAAGCATTAAATTTTCACCTGCTGCTTTTCTCATGTAGTAGACTAAGACAGAAAATCAACTATAGCTTCATCAGTGTGGTCAAGTTCACATGCTAAGTTAGTTGCAGAGTCAAATTTCTTCCTAAAATTGCAGTTTATTTTTTTAATTTTACAATAATGCCACTATCAGGAAAAAATAAAAATACTGGATTTCATGAGAACAACATGTATTTTTATATTTTAGATCAGCATACAATTTCACACTGATTTGGAAAGACAATAGTTTATATCACATGAATACATACACACAGACAACTAACTTTGGCTCCAATAAAATAGGATTGGGTAGTTCACATATTTTCTCCCTAGTGCAAATGTTTATAGAAGGCTAAAGAGATGTTTTACGTGAAATCTCTTTTGATAAACTAAAGTTCATGTTCTTCAAACTAACATAATTATTACTCAAAAAAATTCTTTGAGAAGAAAGTGAAAACAAGAATGTAAAAATTGAGGGGAAAAAAAGGAGGTTCTCCCAGAGATCAAGGTTATTGCATATGTATGCATAGTCAGAGAATAAAACTGACTACCACATATGTGATTTGATTCATGCTAAAATGACTCTCACAATGAAAAATACCTCTTTTAATGGTCTTCCACAGTGTGGTGATATTTTCACCATTAAAACAAAACCTTTGGTTTAAGATACTGCATCTATGACATCCTTGTTACATAAAGATTAAAATTAGGGGAGGAAGGTACATAATACAACAACACTGCAGGATATTGCAGAGGGTTGAGGGAGGGAAAGGGGAACTGGAAAAAACTGCCCTGAATTACAGCTAAGTATTTTAGTTTAGACATAGAGTATTCTGAATGTAAATAACATTACCTATAATGCCAGGGGAAGTTGTTGAACTGCCTTAACCATGACAATTTTTAAGAATAGTACAGTTTCACAGCTGCCTAACATGTCAAGGATAGAGATGTGGGTAAGATAAAAATCTTTAGTGACAAATCCAAACACTATACAGTTCTTTCCAAATGGTATGGTTCTTTTTTTTTTTTTTTCATACAGTTAATCACTTTGTGTATTTCATTAAACTGTTTTCAAAATCTCTGTGAATGTCATGAGTATAGTTTTAAAGGCAAGTAATGCTTTCTGTAACTATATAAAAGTAGTTTACAACAACCAAGGTGAACTGACACCATAATGGAATAATAACTTTTATTATTAAAAGTGTATATGTATATATGTGTGTGTGTATATATAAAAGTCACTGGCATAGAATGCAAATACATAAATACAAGAGAGGACTTCAAATGGTGAGCAGCTGTTCTTTCTGTCCACGGAAAACAAGAGATACAAATGTTTTTCATTTACAGCAGGAATAGTTGATATTGAGATGGTAAGTATATTATTTTGATGGTTAGGGTTGTTAGACTTTGTGATATGTAACTGAGATGTTTAGAAGCTTCCCTTGGATATGTTCTATGTTTAAATAATTTTCTCTTTTTGATGTGTGTAATCAGAAGCTCTTGATCTACAAGACTATTTAAATATGATCTCTCAAGCTCACTTCCAACACAATTATTTAATAAAAGAAAACAGAAAGTATTAAAAAAAATAAAATTGAAAATGGTTTCTATCTTACCGTTGGTAGATTATACCATAAAATCAAAGTGTGTCTACTTCATTGGAGGTTTCTACCAGTTAAGCTGATGTGTATTGTTGAAGTTTAGTCACTTCGTCTAATTCCTACATGTAAACACTTTTAATGCCATGGATATGCAGAAAAGTCATTGTTCTGTGTTTCATTATTACCTAATTGCGGCATATATTCTTCTCCAAATAAAATTAACATAGAAAAACTCCAACCCACTCACCTAGGAAACTATATTTTCTATACAAAATAACTCCCAAATTTTATCAGTGAAATAATTCAAAGAATCAAAATGTCAAATCAGACTCTGATGACCCAGGGATTTACTAATCATTTTGATGACAGAAGAACCTACAAGCTAGAGACCTAGGGAGAAGCAGAGAGAGATCATGACTCTCTGAGTCTTTTCTTACTGCATCAGAGGCTCTGGTACATTACTTTACACTAAAAGTAAACAGTATCATTTATGAAACATTTCCATTTTATATTCATTTAATCATATAACATATTTTCCAGGAATCTATGCCCCATATATACATAGATTATAAATTTGTTTAACATAAGGAATGATAAGCAATCAGGTGTATTTGCTAAAAATCACCCCATAGATAAGAACTCTTCCAATAGCTAATACTGTTAGCTTGTTTGCCAAGAAGCCTGTTATTAGTATATTTATGACTGTATTAGTCTGCTAGGCTGCCATAGCAAAGTATCACAGACTGACTTAAAAAAAGAGAAACTTCAGGACGCCTGGGTGGCTCAGCAGCAAGGTGTGATCCCAGTATGGGGGATTGAGTCCCACATCCGGCTCCCTGAGAGGGGTCTGCTTCTCCCTTTGCCTGTGTCTCTGCCTTCTTTCTGTGTCTCTCATGAATAAAGAAACAAAATCATAAATAAATAAATAAATAAATAAATAAATAAATAAATAAATAAATAGAAAGCAACTTCTTTTGTCACAGTTGTGGATAGGAAATCCAGGATCAGGGATCCCTGGGTGGCGCAGTGGTTTAGCGCCTGCCTTTGGCCCAGGGCGCGATCCTGGAGACCCGGGATCGAATCCCACGTCAGGCTCCCGGTGCATGGAGCCTGCTTCTCCCTCTGCCTGTGTCTCTGCCTCTCTCTCTCTCTCTCTGTGACTATCATAAATAAATAAAAAAAAATTAAAAAAAATTTTTTAAAAAAATAAAAAAATAAAAAAAAGGAAATCCAGGATCACAGTGTCAGCAGATTTGGTTTCTCCCGAGGCCTCTCTCCTTGGCTTACAGGTGACTACCTCCTCACTGTGTCCTCACATTGCTTTTTCTCTATGTGTGTCCTGTCATCTCTTCCTCTTCTTATAGGGAAAACAGTCCTATTGGATTAGGGCCCTATTCTCATGACCTCATTTTATCTTACTTACCTCTTTAAAGGCCTTATCACATGGGAATTAAGGCTTAACATATGAATTTGAAGGAGGGAGCACTATTTAGTCCATAGCAACAAAGATAAACATATACTTTTTTTTATTATTATTAGGATACAACTTTTTTATTTTCTTGGTGTCCCCCCTAATAAAGGGAGAATATAGATAGTTGACTGGCTTCTTATCTCTTATACCTAAATGCTTCAAAATCCTGTAGAATAGAGGAACTTTAAAAGGACAACTAGAAGTGATGAACACACAAAGAGGCTAAATCTTCTCAAAGGCTATATTAAAACAACAAAGAATGTTTACCACCTGAGAATTCTGAGGCCATATAAAATACTTCATTTATAATCAAACCTGAATTTAGGGTAATAAAAAGATAAAATTCATTTTTTGAGCGCTATCAAAATATCCCTTCCTTTAAAAACAAATACAGATCTTGGAAACTAGCCCTTTACCTGATACGTCATTTGCAAATATCTTCTCCCATTCTGTAGGTTGTCTTTTAGTTTTGTTGACTGTATCCTTTGCTGTGCAAAAGCTTCTTATCTTGATGAAGTCCCAATAGTTCATTTTTGCTTTTGTTTCTTTTGCCTTCGTGGATGTATCTTGCAAGAAGTTACTGTGGCCGAGTTCAAAAAGGGTGTTGCCTGTGTTCTCCTCTAGGATTTTGATGGAATCTTGTCTCACATTTAGATCTTTCATCCATTTTGAGTTTATCTTTGTGTATGGTGAAAGAGTGGTCTAGTTTCATTCTTCTGCACGTGGATGTCCAATTTTCCCGCACCATTTATTGAAGAGACTGTCTTTCTTCCAATGGATAGTCTTTCCTCCTTTATCGAATATTAGTTGACCATAAAAAAGTTCAGGGTCCACTTCTGGGTTCTCTATTCTGTTCCATTGATCTATGTGTCTGTTTTTGTGCCAGTACCACACTGTCTTGATGACCACAGCTTTGTAGTACAACCTGAAATCTGGCATTGTGATGCCCCCAGATATGGTTTTCTTTTTTAAAATTCCCCTGGCTATTCGGGGTCTTTTCTGATTCCACACAAATCTTAAAATAATTTGTTCTAACTCTCTGAAGAAAGTCCATGGTATTTTGATAGGGATTGCATTAAACATGTAAATTGTCCTGGGTAACATAGACATTTTCACAATATTAATTCTTCCAATCCATGAGCATGGAATATTTTTCCATCTCTTTGTGTCTTCCTCCATTTCTTTCAGAAGTGTTCTATAGTTTTTAGGGTATAGATCCTTTACCTCTTTGGTTAGGTTTATTCCTAGGTATCTTATGCTTTTGGGTGCAATTGTAAATGGGATTGACTCCTTAATTTCTCTTTCTTCAGTATCATTGTTAGTGTATAGAAATGCCATTGATTTCTGGGCATTGATTTTGTATCCTGCCACGCTACCAAATTGCTGTATGAGTTCTAGCAATCTTGGGGTGGAGGCTTTTGGTTTTTCTATGTAGAGTATCATGTCATCGGTGAAGAGGGAGAGTTTGACTTCTTCTTTGCCAATTTGAATGCCTTTAATGTCTTTTTGTTGTCTGATTGCTGAGGCTAGGACTTCTAGTACTATGTTGAATAGCAGTGGTGAGAGTGGACATCCCAAGATCTATAAAGAACTTCTTAAACTCAACACCAAAGAAACAAACAATCCAATCATGAAATGGGCAAAAGACATGAAGAGAAATCTCACAGAGGAAGACATAGACATGGCCAACAAGCACATGAGAAAATGCTCTGCATCACTTGCCATCAGGGAAATACAAATCAAAACCACAATGAGATACCACCTCACACCAGTGAGAATGGGGCAAATTAACAAGGCAGGAAACCACAAATGTTGGAGAGGATGTGGATGGAGAAAGGGGAACCCTCTTGCACTGTTGGTGGGAATGTGAACTGGTGCAGCCACTCTGGAAAACTGTGTGGGGGTTCCTCAAAGAGTTAAAAATAGATCTGCCCAGGACCCAGCAATTGCACTGTTGGGGATTTACCCAAAGATTCAGATGCAATGAAACGCCAGGACACCTGCACCCCGATGTTTCTAGCAGCAATGGCCACAATAGCCAAACTGTGGAAGGAGCCTCGGTGTCCATCGAAAGATGAATGGATAAAGAAGATGTGGTTTATGTATACAATGGAATATTCCTCAGCCATTAGAAACGACAAATACCCACCATTTGCTTCAATGTGGATGGAACTGGAGGGTATTATGCTGAGTGAAGTAAGTCAATCGGAGAAGGACAAACAGTGTATGTTCTCATTCATTTGGGGAATATAAATAATAGTGAAAGGGAATATAAGGGAAGGGAGAAGAAATGTGTGGGAAATATCAGAAAGGGAGACAGAACATAAAGACTCCTAACTCTGGGAAATGAACTAGGGGTGATGGAAGGGGAGGAGGGCAGGGGTTGGGGGTGAATGGGTGACGGGCACTGAGGGGGGCACTTGACGGGATGAGCACTGGGTGTTATCTGTATGTTGGTAAATTGAACACCAATAAAAAATTAATTTATTTAAAAAAAATAAAAAGGAAAAAAAATAAAAAAATAAAAACAAATACATTCCTAACAGTAATTCCTCTGTAGTAGTGTTCACCATTTTAATTAGAGCTTTAAATTGAACAAATCTTAAGAAACCTGTCATAATATAGATCATAACAAAAAACATGGATTCCCACAGTAACCCATTTCACTTTTATATCATGATAAAGTCATTAGTTTTCCAAGTCATTTCTACAATTACAACAGATATGTTTAATCAAAATCTTAGGTTACTAGGTAGTTTAGCTTCCATTCTGGAAACACAGAAATTAGAGCTACAAAACCAATTCTCACACAGATAAATTTTAGTAAGTATATTGTAAACTAAAGATCAACTGCAAATACGGAGTGGAACATGAAGTGAATCCCTCTAATAAAAGTCTTAAAAAAAACAAAGTGTAATGGACATGCTGGTTGCCTAAACCACGTAGAGATTTCCTAAGAAATTTGTTAATAAGATCCTAACTTCATTCAGATGTGTGAATAGTCCCTGTGACTTGGAAAGGGCTGCTCTTATTTCCTAGATTCAGAATTGAACCTAATTCCTCTAAGGCAATTCTGGCAAATTCTTTCCATTGCTCATTATTACTTCAGAAATTAGACCTAAGTCAATCAGTACATGGATTTGTCCAATTGTTATCCAGGGATAAGTAGATAGTTTAATTTCTCTCAATTATATTGAAGCAAAAGACTTATTCATAAAAGGGTAATACTCCTTCACTTTTATTCACTAGATTTGTATGTGAAACCCTTTAGCACTCTTTACTTCCTCATGGCAACCATTACCAGGGGAACCGGATACTTGAGGAAGCTGATGAGTGGATTGCAGAGTAGAGAGCAGAAAGAATGTGGTTTCTCGCTAGTATATGGAAAGCATGAATTGACCAGAGCTGAAAACTTTACCTATTTACTTTTTGATATGTAATCTCTTCATTACAGAGGTAGACTTTCCTTTACTATCAGCTATAAGCAAGATATATGAGATACAATGAAGAACCAAGGGTGTAAATAAATGTGCCCATTAGAGAAGAGCCATAAAGATTTTTTTTTTAAGATTTTATTTATTTATTCATGAGAATACACAGAGAGAGAGAGAGAGGCAGAGACACAGGCAGAGGGAGAAGCAGGCTCCATGCAGGGAGCCTGACGTGGGACTCGATCTCCACGGGTCTCCAGAATCAGCCCTGGGCTGAAGGCCGCGCTAAACTGCCGAGCCCCCCGGGCTGCCCAACAATAAATATTTTTGTTAGACCATGCAGGAATTTTACTGAATCCCTTAGTTCTTGAGAAAACTTGGACTTGTTTTATTTTTTCAAACAAAATCCCACAAATCTGGAGATTTTTCTATTTGTTATACCTATTTTAATCTCCTAGGTTTGAAACTTCACAGTCTGTACTCTTCCTTGATCTTTCCCTAATTAATACACAATCATTGGCAAATGGTGTACATTTTCTCACCACAATACCTTTCCCAAATTATGTCCATTCTATTCCTGCCATCACAATATTTCAGATATTTATTACTCACTGTCTTTTTTTATTCTAATTAATCCTTTAAAACATGATAGGCCATTTGGTACTAATACTCCAGAAGTGAAATATAAAATATCATACATGAACAGAGAGATGGTAAATGGAAAATTATAGAAAATCCAGAAAGAGATAAATACTAAATTTCCAGTCAGTGAAGGAAAATGAGTTGCAACGTTGCAGGAAAATATGAGTGAATCCATACCTTTCATTATTTATAATAAAATTACTTCCAACAGATTAAGACATTGACTGCAGAAAAATTAAACCAGGACGGAAGGGTGGAGCAGCAACATGGCAGGGCCTGGAGCTGGTGAACTCTCATGGCTCAGCGCATCGACCCGACTCGAGAGAAGCGGACTCCCACGCACCTGCAATTCATGCGGCAGGTGCAGCTTACCCAGTGGCAGAAGAGTCCGCCCCAAAGGCGACCCGGAACATCCTGACCAGCCTGGGTATCGATCGGGGCCCTGGTGTTAGCTATTTATGGTTACACCATCTATTCCGTGTCCCAGGAGAGTTTCCTAGATGAGCTGGAGGTTGAGGCCAAAGCTGCCGGAGCCTGAGCCCTCATGAGGGCATCAGGGCCCTGAACCAGACGGACACTGTATGTCTCCAACCCGCTGCAGCACCTTCATGTGGTGGATGAGAATGTATTGCATTTGGCCAGGTCAAGGGAGTATTGCCCACCTTACACAAACTGTGACCAGTCACTGAGGCCTTCTTGCAGTTTGTTTCCTTTTTTGAGAGCTATATAACCTTGGCGTTTCTCAGGCTTTCAGACTTTGTGATTTACCTTTACCTCCCAGGGGCTTAGCTGTTATGGGGGTGGGGGTGGCAGCTGTGTGTAATGTTGGAGCCTAAAGTGGGAAAGATGGAGTTAGGTTGGAGAATAATAAACTGAGTCATCTCTCTTGGAAAACAAAAAACAAACAAACAAACAAACAAAAAAGAAAAATTAAACCATTCAGGCTGTAGAAGAAAACATGGGAAATTTCCTTAATGACCTGGAAGTAGTTAAGGTCTATTTAATTATGAGTAGAAGTCCAGAAGTCATATGATTAATGATGGATAAATGTGAATACATTAAAAATAAACTTATTTTAAAAAATGGTACAGAAAAACAAAGTGAAAATATAAGTGATCAATTGAGAAACAATAGTTACTCCTTATATAGTATAATTTCTCTAATACAGGAAGTGTTTCTAGAAATATATGAGCAAAATATTCACAACCCAAGAGAGAAATAGGCAAGCACATAATTTATTGATAAGTAAATTCTTTTAAACATTTGAAAGAATATTGAAGTGTTCACTCAAAATAAGAAAACTATAATTAAACCTGTAAGTGTGATAATATTCTTCTACCTGTCAGAATCATACATCATTTGATAACAAGCTTTTGCAAACATATAGAGAAATAGTGTTCTTATTCATGTGAACCCATGATTGGAATATAAATTGGTACATGTCTATCTATTGACAACTTGATAATATCTACCAAAGTAAGAAATGCATATATGCATTTCCAATTAATTAGGCTTTAGAAAAAAAAAAAAAAAATTAGGCTTTAGGAAAGTTATCCTAAATAAGTACTTACATGTGAAATGACTTACGTAAATATATTCCTGACAGAAAAAGATACATTGCAAAATTCTGGAATGATCATCAATACAATGTTATCATACTTCCCTTTGATGAAATATTCTGTAATTATAATAAGTAATGATAATCTCTATATGTATTAGTATGAAAAACTCTTTAAGAAATATTCTTTTTTTTTTAATTTTTTTATTTATTTATGATAGTCACAGAGAGAGAGAGAGAGAGAGGCAGAGACACAGGCAGAGGGAGAAGCAGGCTCCATGCACCTGGAGCCTGATGTGGGATTCGATCCCGGTCTCCAGGATCGCGCCCTGGGCCAAAGGCAGGCGCCAAACCCCTCCACCACCCAGGGATCCCCTTTAAGAAATATTCTTAATGAAAAAAAGGATGCCTGAGTGGCTCAGTGGTTGAGCATCTTCCTTCATCTCAGAGCGTGGTCCTGGGTCCACGGATTGAGTTCGGCTTCGGGCTCCTGGTGAGGAGCCTGCTTCTCCTCCTGCCTGTCTCTGCCTCTCACTGTGTCTCTCATGGATAAATAAATAAAATCTTAAAAAAAAAAAAAAAAAGAAATATTCTTAATGCAAAAAGCAAGGTGCAGAAAGGACATATAATATGCTCCCAAAATAAGGGGAATTGATTATTTATATTGCTATTTCTTATATGTTCATAGAATTCTTAAGACACCAATTACAATATTCACTTATGGTTAAGAGGTGACAACTTAGCAGATGACAGACCAGGATAGAATAGAGAGTTTTTTCCTAATTTTGAGCCATGTATATATATATTATCTATTAAAAATATAAAATAATGTTCAATTGTCCCCTATACTCACAAATATCCAAATTCTTTAGCTAGTTATTTATGGCCCTTCATATTGTTCTAGTAGTATTCTTCTTTATTGCCCACGTTAAACTATCTGTTCATCAGACTCTTCAATATCTTTAATTTACCTAGCATTTTTCTACCCATTAACATTGCACAAATATCCCTTTCAATGTTCTGTCCATCTATTAACATCTATAGAAACCCTACATGTCTTTTGTGACATATCTCAAAAGACAGCTCTTTCAAAAACCCTTCTCTGATCACCCAAGTAGAAATGACTTTTCCCTCATCAAACTCCCTAGTATACTTGTACTCTCTTCTACACATAAGATAAATTCTTATACAAGAAGACTATCTTCTTATTAATTTTGAAGGTCCTTAAGAGGAGGGATGCCTTTTATCCATCTTTATTTTTCAAAGTATTATGTGAAAGGTATAGTGCTAGACACCACATTTTCTCAAAAAATTTAGCTTAAGGAATAAAAAATAATTCAAAATGGAATAGTAAGTTGTTTCATCCTTTTTTAAAGATTTTATTTATTTATTCATGAAAGATGCAGAGAGAGAGAGAGACAGACAGAGAGAGAGAGGCAGAGACACAGGCAGAGGGAGAAGCAGCCTCCATGCAAGAAGTCCCATGTGGAATTAGATCCCGAGACTCCAGGATCACGCACTGGGCCAAAGGCAGGAGCTAAACCACTAAACCACCCAGGGATCTCTCATCTTATACATTAAGAAATACATCAACAATATCTACACCAACAAACTAATTGATAGCTGAATAGATGATGAAAGAAGATGTCGTTCAATGGAAATGTTAATGGACTCCAGAGTCAAGACTATTAAGAAAAAAATAGAAAAACAAGAAGAAGCGGGGACAAGTTTTGCCATCAGTCTTTAAATTGTCAAAATCTGAGGACCTCACTGAAGACCCAAGCAAGCCCTGGGTTTTCTGGGAATTGTAGTTTGTGTTAAATGATGAATTTGCAAGACATGCCTCCTAGAACTTGATATTTTCTCCTTGAGAATATGCCAATAATTTCCACAAAGAAAGAATGCTCTGGATTATGGTCATTAAGTTGCAAATCCATGATTAATCCATTAACAAATAATTAATACCTAGTACATTTTAAAATTAAAATCTATAATATACTCTAGAATTTCTTGATTATGATAAATGTATTTTAATTATATAATAGAATGTAATTACATAAGATAATGTCCTGGTTTTTAGGAAGGAGATACATAGTGAAGTATTTACAGGTAGAGGGGCATGACATCTCCAATTAACTCACAAATGATTCAGAAAGGAGAGTATTTGAGAAAGCTGACAGTATATCAAAATGTAAATCAAAAGTGAATCTATGTAGGGATGCTTGGTGGCTCAGTTAGTTGAGCGCTTGACTCTTGATTTCAGCTCAGATCATGATCTCAGGGTCCTGAGATTGAGCCCCAGGATAGGCTCCACACTCAGCAGGAAGTTGGCTTGAGAGTCTCTCTCCCTCTGCCTCCCTGCCCCCATGCCACACCTGGCTCGCCCACACACAGGCGCTCTCTTTCTCTGTCTCAAAATAAATAAATCTTTTTTTTCTTAAGTGAATCTGGATAAATATGGGAGTTCCTTCTACTGATTCTAAAAAGTTCCAAGTAATCAAAGTGTATATGAAAGTTATAGTATTAGGACATGATATTTTTTATACATTCTCACTACTTAAATTAAGGCCTTGTCTATATTAATACTACTCTGAAAATTTCCATAAATAAATTGGGTATAATAAATAATAAAGTATTTTCATATGTATCTAATGCCTTTAATGAATATTTTTAATGCAATTTTTAAATTTCTACTTTTGGTCCAAACTATAATAAATGGTTTGGCTTTCTTTGTTCATTTGTTCTTTTGTTCTGTCCTTTATTTATCCAACATATACTTAAATATCTTAAGAAGTTTTTGTGTAACTTTTAGATGATAATATATTTTTCTGTATAAACCAGTATGTAAATAGAAAACATTTTAAAAACACATCCACTATCCTGAACTCAAACTATAAGATCTAAAGGAAGCATTTAGATGTTGTGGTATATATGCATTTTTTTTTCTAAAAAGCCCAGACAAAAAGATTAACTTTCTTTGGAATTTGTATGAAATATAAGGTATCTTTCCATTCACAAAATAAATCAGAATATAGCACAATGAGTTCATTTGCTTCCAAAATTTTAGACAGTTACTTCTCCATGGATCTTCTCACCTGCTAGGGCCTTGTATTCTTTTTCCTAAAAAGGGTCCCCACATTTGATAAGCTTCAGTTACCACTAAGCTTGGATCTCTCTCCTTCAAAACTTATCTAACTAAACTTTAATTGGGAAGCCAGAGGTGGAGCAGTCCTAAAATGAAATGAATAAATGCAAAAATGTTCTCAGGCCTCACATTACACTTCCTCTGGTGGAAATGGCGATTGAAACCAAAAAACTATTTTGTAACCTAAGATACCATACTTGTACACTGTGTCTGAACCTGGATTATCCCTCCTAGGCTGAGCATAATAGGGCAGGGAACATGCTGGTTATGATTCTACTGTATACCTAGTGCTTAGCACAGAGCTGGCATATAGTAGCTACACAGTAAGTTTGGACAAAATTAATGAATCAGCATTTCTCTGCCCTACCATTACCTTGTTTTTGAAAAAAATCTATACAATGCCTCTGACTCCAATGCCTCTGACTCCAGGAAATCATCCTCTCTTCCTAGGACAGGAAGTAAAGACCTCAATGTAGGAGGCCCTGTGATCCTCAGTAAGTGATAATCAACCCAAGGGGAGAGACGAGCTAAGCTGGAAGACTATGATCCTCTTTTCAAGTAATTTTTATTTAGTCAATTGATTATGAGAGCACCCCTGGGCTTGATTTCTTCTGAGACTTTTTAATTTTTTTCTACAGCAAATGAGGAATTATCACTATTGATTGGGCACATGTCAAAAAGCAAAAAGGGAACTGAATGAACAGTTGCATTTCAATTGTGGCCACTACATAACTAATAGTTTATTGTAATTCTCAAAGGTTTGGTCCCAAATGCTCAGAGAGGTTCACCCTTTGCTGACCTCTTACAATCCTTCTGTCAGCATTTTGAATGTTACTGATTCTGTGAGTAGTATTTGCCATAAAGGTCAGGCAGGTCAGTAAGCTCAGCGTGCCTTCTCACTCATGAATTCCCCTTCTTTTGTGGCTTTTCACCATGAGTTCACATGTCACAGCCTCTACATCCCAAGCTGCAGTAAGCAAATTCCAATCCCAAGAAAAAGAGAAAAGCAAATCCTACCGGGCTATTGCTAGCTTATTTACACTATAGGTCTAGAGCAAGCTGAAATCAACAGGGTATAAATAAAAGAAAGTCCCCTACAGTAGCATACGCACAGTTTCAGAGTATTAGTCAAAATGCAATCTTTTATTTGTCAGGAGCACTGCATTGTTTTCAGAGGATTGATATGCTTGTATCTGTCAGATGTGTCACCAGCTCGAATGATGCCCATTCTGGACTTTTCCTTCTCTTGCTTATTCCACATATGGCCTTGATGAAATGTGGGTAGACACAAAGCTGATAAGAACTCAGGTCCACAGGATTTGCTCCGTTAATGAACTGCCTAAACACTTCCTATCTTGCAACTAACACCCGTGAATGCCAACAGAGACCTGTGCTGCTTTTTCTGGAGATGCACAGCAGCCTCCTCCCAAAGATGAAGCAAATGAAAATCTCCTTGTTGCTGATCTTCCAGAGAGCAATGATCTGAAAATCAATGCTAGCATAGGTTTTACTTCTCTTTCTGAGCTTTGATCTAGGGATGATGACAGTGATAATGCTATTTCATTACATAGAGTAAGAAAGAAATGCACAATAATACACACGATGAATGAAGAAGGGTTTTGTGGCAGCCTTGCTGTTTGCTTTGGCTTTTTAAAATATTTTGCTATTTTTCTTGGCAGCTGCATTTGCTACAGCTGCGGTCTGCACAGAGTAAAACCTTAATCACATAGTCATACTGAAACATATTAACAAAAGCAAAACTAATAGACATCTTAAGCAAGATGTATTTCTATGGTATCATTAATATGTTTCAGAATTTTTAAGTAAACGTATTTTTATTCTTTCAACACATTGGAATTGAATTTGGAGTCATGTCAAGATGTTCGCACTGTCGAAGACATGAGAAGGTTAACATGGCTCTGTGTAGGGCAGTAACCTCAGGAGAAAAAGAACTAATAGAAAATAAATGGCAAGTTTTTTTTGTTTTTGTTTTTTTGTTTTGTTTTTTTTTGCCATCTTTTGTATGATAAGCTTATAATGTACTGGCTTCAATGCAGAAAGCCCAGAGAAAAAATAAATATGTGCTTACCACATTATAGACAAAGCACTAAGCACGTATGTTGTCAGAAATTCAATATCCCTTCCTTTCCTCTATATCCTCTACCAAACAGAAGATTTCACATAAATCAGAGACTTTAGATGTCTATGTGACTTGAGTATAATTTTCTTTTTCTTTGTTTTTCCTTGCTTACTCTTTTCCTTTTATTCTTGCCTGAGACTTAGAGAATGCAAGGTAAAACTGTAAAATCAGCCTTTTTTCTAGGTAATTTAGAATAAACTATCCAAAACATAAAGAGGATAATGATAGCATTGCATGAATTTGAAAAACAAAGTTTTCTAGACCAAATCTTTTATTTTACCTGAGTAATGTTTCACTTCTGATTGGCAACAATTAATAAGTTTGAATAAATGAAAAGTAGTTTTAGTAGTACAACAACAAACTGTCTTCATGTATTATCTTATTTAATTCCAATATGTAGTTATTATAACTTGCTAACTTGCACAGAAATCTCAATTAGAATAAAATTATTTTCTCTACAAAGAAATTAGGATAAATTATTTTAACTAAGAAACTGAACACATAAATTACTATTCTATGGCCATACAATGTTTTTTTGCAGAAGACATTTATATAAGAATGTCAGTGGTCAAACACTGGGTAGCAAAAAAACATTAATATTTTAAAACCAAAAAACCGAACAAGCATTTATAACAGAAAAATGGATACAAAAAGAAGCAGGCACTCTTGCATTTATAATTATAGTGCTTTACAATATTTATAAAATAGTTTCATAAACATTCTTTGCCTTTTATTCTCACAGAAATTCTGTAAGTAGGCAGAGAAGCCATTTCTGTCCCCATTTTCCCTCCATAAAACAGACTCAGAAGAAATGTGCTCCCCAGAATTATATAATAATTGAGGGCTGGAAACCGTATCTACATATTTTCATATCACATTTTGTTTAAGTATTTTCTTGTTTTGGGGGCTACTCATTTCATTTCACCGTTCATATCTTTTACATTTGTATTTTTACACCAAAGTAATTGACAAGCTCCATTTTTTGGGGATCAGAAATAAGGATCTGGAAACTACCAATTGCTGATGCTTTATCACTGGCTGTATGATAATTCAGAAAAAGGCACTGAGGAGGATATTCATCATAGTTTTCATCCTACAGGAGACAAATATAAATCCTGGATTAATCAATAATTGATTAGATTGCTGAAATTTTAAAATTATTCAAAGAAATTTGCATAAATGGGAGTAACTTATACAAGAAAGTAGACATGAGTGATTTGGATGCCATGAAAATTTTAAAGTAAACTAAATTTTCTCTGATAAGTTGGAGGAGTGACATGAAATGTGCTCCCTTCTATGAATACAACTCTGGAAATGTCACAGAAATAAGAGAAACTCTGATGCACCTAATACTGAAGATTTGAGGAGCCCTTGGAGTTAGGAACTATGGTGAGGTTGTGAGTAGAGAAGAATAGTACGGAGCCGAAAAGTAAGCTCTAAGGATACCAACATAGGCTGAGTGAGATACAGGGTTTCAGTTGCACCAATTTCTTTTCCTTGCACTCATTTTTTTCCCTGCTCATTCAAAATTTAGAGCACTCACTATGTGCAGAGTAGTCTTCTAAGTAGTGAGAATACAATAGAGAGAAAAACAAAAACAAAAACAACGAACTCCTGCTCAAATGGAGCTGCCATTCTAGCGGGAGTGGAGTTCAAAGAGACCATTGTCAACTTTCCCAAAGACATTTTAGAGTCTACCAGGAGGGATGTTACAAACATGGTAAAATTCAACTCAGCTTGAAAATGAAGGCATAATTACAGGTGAAGATAAACCACCTAAACCCTGAGCATTCTTATTTAAACCTGCAATCGCACACATGGAGAGCAGGGTGGCTGATTACAACTGAGGGAGACCACTCTGGGCAAAAAGCAATACCTAAGAGACTTGTATGTATCAGATTTCATAATGGAATGGTTATAGGGGAAGAAGGCAAAGTAGAATCCAGCTATTTTTCTGAAGTGTCCCTCATTCTAAACTCATTATGAAGGGACCAAGCTAAATTCTACTTTTAGTTCCCTCTGCATAATAAAGCTCTCTATCTCAGAGAGAGAGAGACAGAGACAGACCTCAGAAGAATTCAACCATGTTAAAAGAAAGTTAATGTATAACAAAAACAGCCAGACAGATGTAGCCAAAATGACAGCAATGTGCAATATATATATCAAATATTCTCAAAGATATAAAGGAGGATACAGGCATACCTCACATTTTGTGGGTTCGGTTCTAGACCACTGCAGTAAAGTAATATTATAATAGGGCAAGTCAAACGAGTTTTTTATTCCCAGTGTATATAAAACCTATGTTTACACGGTACTACAGTGCGATACCATTACGTCTAAAAAACAATGTACAGGGCAGCCCGGGTGGCTCAGCAGTTTAGGGCCGCCTTCAGCCCAGGGCATGATCCTGGAGACCTGGGATTGAGTCCCACACGAAGCTCCCTGCATGGAGCCTGCTTCTCCCTCTGCCTGTGTCTCTGCCTCTCTCTCTGTTTCTCATGAATAAATAAATAAAATCTTTAAAAAAATGTACATGCCTTAATTGAAAATACTTTATTGTTAAAAAATGCTAACCATATTCTGAATTTTCAGCAAGTCAGAATCACTGATCACAGATCACCATAACAAATACAATAATAAGGGCAGCCCTGGTGGCTCAGCGGTTTAGCGCCGCCTTCAGCCCAGGGCGTGATTCTGGAGACCTGGGATCAAGTTCCAATTCGGGCTCCCTGCATGGAGCCTGCTTCTCCCTCTGCCTGTGCCTCTGCCTCTCTCTCTCTCTCACTCTCTCTGTATCTCTAATAAATAAATACAATCTTTAAAAAAAACAACAAATACAATAATAATAAAATTTGAAATATTGCAAGAATTACCAAAATGCAATGAAGAGATGCAAAGTGAGCAAATACCTTTGGAAAAAAGGTGCCAATAGGCTTGCTTGCTGCAGGGTTGCCACAAACCTTCAATTTGTAAACAAAACAAAACAAAAAAGTACAATAAAGTGAAGCTCAATAAAATAAGTTATGCCTGTATTTGAAATCTGAAAAAGAAACAGTCATAAAACATGGATCTAATACTAAAACCATATCTGTTGAAAAAAAGGATGAAATGTATGGTGTAAATAGCAGAAGGGATCAGTTTGAGGAACACATTATCAAGATAAAAGGTGAAGTTCAGATAGCCAGAAAATATCAAGATTTCAGGAAACTAGAACACATGTGTACTGCTGATGAGAGGAGAGACTGGCACAGCTATCCTGGAGGGCAATATGGAAGTACTTAGTGAAATGAAACCTCAAGCTATGAAATAGCAATCCTACTCCTGATCTACTTGCCAAAGAAACTCCCACCTAAATCTATAAAAGGGTGTAGTGGTGTGCATTTAAAAATTTATTTGTTGTGAAGAGTCCAAGGGAACCAAAGGATTTACCACTATGAGAACTTTATGGAAAGTTGTGTAACATAAATACCAATAGAGATATACACAAAAATTAGGATAGATCTCAATAATATAAGGGCAGAGGGACTAGAATGGAGATGAGATATTGGACAAGAAAAGCAATTAGAAGACATAAATACACAAACATGTTATTCACCACGATAAGAACATACTTTAAGAAATGTATGACTAACTCAGTTCTTGAATTCTTGACTAAATGAATGAATATTGTAAGATTTGATTTGTTATTTCTACAATATACTTCAAGCTTTGCCCAAACACCTTAGGCTCCCAATTAATCCACTTCCTTTATACTTGGCAGGTGGACTCGGTTCTGTTTGAAGTCCATTATGACAACTGGTGGATAGCTACCTCATGGACCCAGTTCTCTCCTTCTTATGTTTTCCCATATTTGGTTCTCATCCATTCATGAATTTACAAGAGCCTCGTTATCCAAACTGAACTTTCCACCACAACTTTAAATCCAATCTCCTTCTTTCATATCTAGAATCACATCTTTGTTTGGAAACTTTAAGCTGTTAAAAGTCACTACAAAGCAGTAGAAAAAAAGTGAATGAAGGGTTATGTATTGCTTCCAAGTACTATGGCCTATTTTTAGAGTAGCACACAAAGTGTCATGCAAGTAAATCTCACTACCAAGTAAAACTTATATACCGGAAAATCCTCACGTTGAACCTGGAAAATTGCCAGTTTCCTTACTGGTATATCCATAAAGCGATACTGTCCACTGCTGTCTTTCAGTAACTCTTTAGTCTATTATTTTCATTAATATGTATGTATGTAACTAGGCAAACTTTTCACAAAGTTATATTTTAATTTTCTACTTTCCTTTTAAAGTTTCTGTCTTTTTATCTTATGTCAGTTCAATTTTGCTATTTTACTTAGCTAATAGTCCTGCCGTTCAGCATATTTATCCCCCGATCCTTGCACTTGAGTAAAGTACCCTCAAAAAGAGTGAGTTATCAGAAACGCTAGAGTTAAAGAATATTCCAAGAAAGTACATATACACCATATATATTCTATATGAGAAATGTATATATGTGTGTATATAGAGAGGCCATGAACAATGAACTTAGAGGAAATTATAACTCTAGTATACAAGGTACATATGTTTAATACTTTAAATATTTCTATAATAGTACTTCTGGATGGAGATATATATATGTAAAATTTATATATTAAAATTGTAAAGTCACAGTAAGTTGAACACATGGTGATTTATAAAATTTTATAGGATATTGTCAAAACTAGACCATTTAGAGTAGCCTATTTTAGTTCCCCCAAAATCAAGGAAGCAATATACATAAAGTAATTTTTGTCATAGCTTTAGATGTTGCTTCTGTAATTTTTTTAAAGATTTTATTTATTTATTCATGAGACACACAGAAAGAGAGAGAAAGAGAGAGAGAGAGAGAGGCAGAGACACAGGCAGAGGGAGAAGCAGGCTCCATGCAGGGAGCCCGATGTGGGACTCAATCCCAGGTCTCCAGGATTACGCCCTGGGCTGAAGGCAGGCACTAAACAGCTGAGCCACCCTGGGATTCCTCCTTCTGTAATGTTTTCTTAAAGAAATGATATGTATAACTTAAAATCATTAGGCCAAGAAACCAATGGTAGAGAATATTTAAGAATCAGTAACAACTTGCAGTGATGTCATAATTGTCGGTATTTTTTATTTCAGCATACGACATTATTAGCAATTATTTACAAAGTTAAGTACAGTTTATTTAGTGAGACACTAAACTGCTGCAGAAGTTTAAAGCACCTTTTTAAAGTGTTTTGGAAGATGCAGTCAAAAATCAATACAAGTTCATTAAGAGAATTCCTATACATCCATTGAAAAATTTGCATCATCAGTACAGGAAACATATGATTTAGCCCATCTTATTTTGTAAGAAAACTTTTACTTGCAGCCTTCTGCTCATTGTGGTGTTCCTACTCAGGTAACATATTCAGAATCCTTTGATTTGAAATCAGTTGACCCTCCTGAGCAATAATAATGCCTGTACCCATCTTCTGGTTTAATGTTAAACACATATTAATGAGTTTAAAAGACCTACAGTGATGTACTTTTTGTGTATGAACATGACCAAACACTATAAATTAGTTAATAATGTGTTTTTTTATGGTGAAGGGTCAACAGCACAAGATTTATATTAAAATTGTGTCACTTCTATATCTCTGAACTGTAAATCTGAGTGATTTTCTATAAACATTTCATTTCAAAGTTTGGCCATTTTGGAATTAAGTTGGGAATAAATATTACAATAGGGCACCACGTTTCCTTGGAAGGGACATAAAAATCATGAAAATGTTTTTTAAAAAGGACTGCATTGGAGCAAAAAAATAGATGAAAAGATTCAAAGCAATTTTTGCCACTGTACTGAATAACCCTACAGATACCATAAAGGCTATTTTCCAAATGTGTCCACATTCTTGGAGTGGCAGATAGTGATAGTGATTTATTAACTAATAAATATTAGCTAATGAGCATTAGCTAAAATAAATATTCTCTAGTACAGGTGAGTACATTTCTTGCTCTTTCATTAAAGAGAACAGTAATTATCTCCTTGTGAGAACAACAGAAATGGATCCATTTTTTACTTGAAACTTTTATATAAAGATATTTAAAATAATTTTATGCCTATAATGGGCACAATCTTTTTTACATAAGTTATCATGAAGTAGATTCACTCAGAAGAAAGAAGAATCAAGGAGTAAGAAATTCATAGCAGAGTTGCAGTTAAAATATATTTAGCTGAAACTCTGAGGAAGGTTTTAAAGTTTGATATCCTTCTTTCTACTTTCCTCACATTTTGTTTCATCTCAATTTTTACCTGGTAGTTAATGATTATCAATGATAGGCTTAATGTCTGAATGATTTAGGATGAAAGACTATTCAGTTATCCTAGAAAAGGGATAATGTGATAGACTGAGAACTCTCAGGTTAGTAGGTATCATGAATGTAGAACTTTTCTGAGATGACTGGCTTTCTAAACTATCTAACATAAACTCTTTTTACCTTCCCTGCTCTTTCAAGCATTGTACTTATTCAGTTATAAAGCTTAATTCTTTCATGGATGCCTTCACTTATTTTTGTAAGCACAATATCTTATTTTTCTATCATCTATCTTCCATATGTAACTATTAGTTTATTAATATTAAGATTTTTTGTTAACTGCCAATATTAAAATAATTATAGATTTATAGAAAGTTGTACTAGTGTACAAAGAAGCCCCTCATATCCTTCACCCAGTTTCCCCAATGGTTATAGTTTTAGTAACTCTAACAGTATACTGTCAAAAACAGGAAATAGACATTAATAAAATGTATGCGTATAGCTCTATGTCATTTTATCACATGTGTGATTCCTGTAAACACTACTGCTTTCAGAATACTGAACACTTCTAGTGAAAGATAAAGTCTTCACCTCTTTTAAAATCTCTTTACCCATTCTTGTTTAAGAATGTTTGTTTATGAATATTTCCTTGAGACAGTGTTACTTTTTTACTTGCTTCAAGTCAAGCAAAAAATTTAGAAAACTTATGCAAAGAGGAAAAATCTATTGTATTCACTCATATTTTTGCACTTCTTGTTCATGCTTTCTTCCTGATGATTTAAGACACCTTCTTTTATCATTGTATTTCTGTTTCAAGAACTGACTTTAGCCTTTTTCTGGTGACAGGTGTGCTGATGACAAATTCTATTTTCCCTCTTCTGAGAATGTCTTTAATTTTCCTTCATTCCAAAAGGACAGTTTTGCCCAATACAGAATTCTGGATTGACTGTTTTTGCCCAATTTCAGTACTTGAAGAATCAGTCACTTATTTCTGGCCTTTACTGTTTCTGGTGAGAAATCCACTGTCACTCAAATAGTTTTTCCCTTCAATATAAAGTGTAGCTTTGTTCTCACTGTTTTCCAGATTTTTTCTCTGCTTTATTTTCTGAAGTTGTACGTTTGTATTCTCTTTTGGTATGGGTGTCTCTTGGTTTATCCCTTTGGAGTTTGCTCAGTTCTTGAATCTATTAAGCTTATGCCTTTAGTCAAACTTGGAAATTTTCCAGTCATTTATTTAAATACATTCAGCCCTTAACTTTCTTTGTCCTTTCTTTCTTAGACCCTGAGGATATGAATATTTTTGTCAGAGTCCCACTGGTCCTTGGAACTCTGTTTGTTGTTGTTGTTGTTGTTGTTTGCAGTCTTTTTTTCCTCTGCTCTTCAGATTGGGTAATGTGTTTTGTTTCCTTTTAAGAGATTTTGTTTATTTGAGAGGAGAGAGAAAGAGAGACAGACAGACAGACAGACGGACAGATCCTGAGCAAGGGAAAGGGAGAGGGAGAAACAGATTCCCGCTGAGCAGGTGTCAATCCCAGGAACCTGAGAACATGACCTTAGCCAAAGGTAGATGCTTAACAAGGGGCTACACTGGTGCCCCTTATATTATTCCATTTTCAAGTTTACTTATTCTTTTCTCTATCTTTCCATTCTATTGTTGAGACTATCAAAGTTTTTAAAATTTTATTTATTGTAATTTTCACTGCCAAAATTTCTACTTTTTTATCTTCTGTTACTTTCTAGAGTTTTCCACTTGTTTTTAGCATATTCATAATTGCTCATTAAAACATTTTTTTATAGTGGTGGCTTTAAAATCCTTGTTGATACATCTAATGCATATGTCACCTCCAGGTTGCTGTGTGTTATCTTCTCATTAAAGAGGTGATTTTTCTGCTTCTTGATATGCTGAATAATTTTCAATGTGTCCAGGGCATTTTGAATATTATGAGGATGTATTTTATTTAAATTTCAGTTAGTAAACCTCTTCTGACATGCCACAAGGTGAAAGTGCGGGCTGCCTTGTTATTGTGAGATAGTGTTGAAATTCCTGTCTTTCCACTCAATCTCCTTTGGAGAGTGGAGCTTCTTAATTTTGTTCCTATATGACCTTCACTGAAAGAGGGCAATTATCAGGAGGCCTTGGACCTTGTTACCCTGGATGGTGGTGAAAGTTCCAGTTTCTTACTTGGTCTCCTATGGTACCACCCTGGTGAGAAAGGAGAGGGGCACATCATTACCACTCAGTAGGAAGAAAAGTCCTGCATTCCCACTGAGCCTTCTTTGATACCACCAATGCAGAGGGACACTAGTGTGTGGGGTTTTGATTTGGTTTTTAATTACACATTACCAAATAGAGTAGTTTTGCATAAATATATGCTAAACTAAAAAGGTAGACCCCACTGAAGATATGTAATTAAAGTATATTTATAGATCATTTTCATAGAATGCATTCAGTGTGTAGTTTAATAGGAAATTAAAAGTTTAGTCTTGGGGAACTTGGGTGGCTCAGTCAGTTAAGCCTCTGACTCTTGATTTTGGCTCAGGTCATGATCTCAGAGTCATGAGATTGAACCTGGCTTTGGGCTTCACACTTAGTGGAGTCTGCTTCTCTCCCTTTTCCTCTGCCCCTCCCTGCTTGCTCTTTTTCTCTAATAAATAAAAAAATCTTAAAAAAGAAAGGAAAGTTTAGTCTTAGCCATCGCTCTAGAAGAATTTAAAATGTATAGAATGGTATCATAAAAAATGGAAGCCCTATTTAAGATCCCAAGTATTTTTCACTTTATAACATGAAATTTTGGTTATCTACTGCTTTTCAGCACTTTTTTCCAAGTTTGAATATATATTGAGATTACCATTTTCATTAATTCCAATAGTACTGGTACTATTGATATTGCGTTTACATTATAAAAACATAAGTTTCAAATAATCCTTTATTTTTCATTTCTTCAACATATATCAAAAGCAGTATACTGTATAAAAGAAAGTTATTCCAGTAGTCTAAAGCAGCTTGTAAAATGCGATGTACCAATTGGACAAAATACATAGAAAAAACGGGAAAAATCTTTCTAAGCAACTCTACTAAAAAAGAGGAGATACAGTTTCTCCTGTTGATTGAGTGGATTCACTAAGGATCAGTGCATGTAGTAGTCAATGGAATAAAAACCAATAAAAATATGATGAATGAGTGGAATGAAAAGTATCCAGGGGTCAAGTGTCAGATCTCTTCTGCTGATTCTGATGGATATGTTTTTTTAATACATAGAAAGACATTCTGCTAAAGACTCACATATATACCAGACATAAGAGTTCATTTGTAATTTTCATTTTATTTGCACTTTTGGTTTTTCTATTTCTGTCCAACTTTCCTCTCATCAGTTGTCTGGCCATTTCTGCTGTGTGCTGAATTCTGCCTTCATCATTGTTTAGCATTATACATGTTTAAGAGTATACTAATCTGATTACTTGTCCTCCTCATAAACAATACAATATATATTAAAGGCAAATTTAGTATTTTGTATCATGTTTATTCCTACCTTTGTCCAGAGCTTATTTTAACTTTTAAGTTTATTATAGCAAAATAATATCAAATATTGCCATGCACTTAACTGTTTATTATAGCATGAGCACAAGAGAGCAAATTAAACTTTGTGACGCCTATACTCCATCACCCTAAGGTATCCATACAGATCATTACATATTCCTCACCATAGGCCAGTTGCTTAGTGACCAGAGAAGTAAAGAACTACTAATTGAAAGTATTCAGTATTGCTAGCAATGCTTGATGTAGTACTTGAACTTAGAAATAGCAGAGAGTTTGTCAGATAAAAATGTAGCAGAGGATGAAAGAAAATTAGTTGGGATATGATCTATCTAGAAATGATTATCACTTGCTTATATATAATAGATTTTGTTTGCAAAATATATTGCTGTATTCTTTCTCGTGAAAAGTAACTAAAATACATGCTATCATTAAATATCAACTACAGGGACGCCTGGGTGGCTCAGTGATTAAGAGTCTGCATTTGGCTCAGGGCATGATCCCGGGGTCCTGGGATCGAGTCCCACATCGGGCTCCCTGCAGGGAGCCTGCTTCTCCCTTTGCCTCTGTCTCTGCCTCTCTCAGTGTGTTTCTAATGAATAAATAAATAAAATCTTTAAAAAAAGTCAACTACACAGAGTAAAAATCAGAATTATATAGCATTTATTGAAAAGAAAAAAATAGAAGACAAAGGAGGAAGAGAAAAAGAAGAGGAAGGAGAAGAAGCAGAAGTGGCACTAAGTTAGACCCAGCTTCCTTGAGATTAGTAACACTATCTGTATGGACTTTTCTGTTCGTGTGTTAAATTTCATAATGAAAACAAAGAAGGAAGAACAAAAAGGGAGAAGAAAATAAATAATACCAAATATGCAGGGGAAAGAATATTGGAAAGAAAGTAATTTAAAAAGTAGCAACAGTATAAATGAATTTATTCAAAACACTGCATGTTCACAGAAAATAGATGAGTAGTCATTGTGTGTCCACCTTCATCTAATAGAAAAGACTAGGACAGGAAAAGACAATATCCTTCACAAGACCAAGACTAAATTATCAAGTTAGCTCAGTTCCCTTGTTAGCTTATTTGCTATAAGGCATCTAATATGATTCCATATTTATGGACTCTCACTGTCCAGAGGCATATATGCATAAATGTGTGTGTATGTATGCAAGAGAGAGATTTGAATAATTTTTTTCATAAGAATTCATTTGTTGCAATAGTCAGTTGTCAATTATATCTTTAAACAAATTTTATCTAATAATGGCTGAAAATAGGATATACATTAATTCTATGTCTGATCACCTGTTGTTTAAATATGTATCTCATGTGAATTGCAAATATTAAAAAAAATCTACGCATAGATAAATGTTTAAAACCACAACTGATCAGAAGGTAATTGTTAATATCCAGACATCACATCAAGACATACAGGGTCATTACAAACCTGAGTTGTCTCCAGTGATTGAAGATAACGGTGTTAACATAAGAGATGGTCTTAGTCTATGCTACTGATGATCCAACCTTTTAAAATAAATCCTAGAGATTAGGTTGTCATTCATTTGTTTCTCATAAAAGGTGAGTATAGAACATATTAAAAATCAAATCCAGTTCTTTGTATTCTGGCTATACTTATACATACTTTAATTATAACTTTTTATTTGGATGTTCATAAACAGTAGTTTCCATTTACATACAGCTAGATTGCATTTTTTCCCCAAAGATTTAAACTTAATGAAAGACAGGAGAATTGATCAAAATTCTGAATAGCTGAACAGAAGTTCAATATGCCTTTGCTACAGCATACCAACTGACATTCTATGCAGAATCTGTTTTGTCTATCCTTGTTTTAAAAATAAATACTTGAAGCTAGTACTAGATGACTACAGCTTTCTACTGCTGCATAGCAAATCACTCCAAAACATAACAGCTTAAAACAACTAAGTAACAAGTATTTATCTGCTCACAGTTCTAAAATCTGAGCTGGACTCAACTGTGTGGCTTGTTTTTCCTCCAGATGGCATTGTGAGGTTCTCCCATGTGTCTGTATTCAGTGAGCAGCTTCACTGGAACTGGTGGATCCAAGATGGCCCCATTTGTATGTTAGCCTGGAATGACTGATGTTGACCAGGCTTTCCACTCTGCCATCTTGATCTTTCATTCTCTTGAGTCTCTTCAACCGTGGGGCTTCTCTTCCTCAAGGAAGCTAACGTGGATATCTTTACACAGTGGCTTAGGAATAAGAGGGAGTATGTGGAAGCTACAAAGCCTCCTTTAGACCTAGGACAGGAACTTGTACAGTATCACTTCTGCTGCTTTCTCTTGGATCAGGTAACTCATTAGGCTAACCTATGTTCAGACTGGGAGGTCACTCCAAGGTTATGAATGCAAGAGGCATCATGATTCACTGGGGAGCATTTGGTAGTATGTATTAAGATAAAAAATTTGTTTGAGTAGAACATGTATATAAAAGCAGTATATCCTTATATTTGGTTCCTACCATTGTCATAAAAAATTACCACAAACTTAGTGGTTTGAATTAATAGAAATTCATTCTCTTGCAGATGTAGGAGCCAGAGGTCTGAAGTCTAAGTATATGTGGTATTGATTTTTACAGGAGGCTCTGAGATAGAATCCATTTCACACTGTCAGGAATTCTTGGTGTTCCTTGGTTTATAGACATATCATTTCAATCTCTGCCTCTGTCATCACATGACCTTCTCCTTCTGTCTCTTCTATTCTATCTCTTATAAGGCCATTCACTATTGGATTTAGAACTCATTATAATCCAGGATAATTGCAATTTAGATCCTTACCTTAATTACATCTTCAAAGATGCTTATTCCAAATAATGTCACGTTGTAAAGTTCTAGGTGGACTTATGTTCTGGGGAAAGAACATTCAATCTACAATTCTCTGTCAAACTATATAGTTTTCCCCCATGCTTTTTCAGAAATTTCTATTACAAAGAATTTGAATTTGGAAAACCTTTTACCCACATATATTTGGAGCAGCATTTCTGAAAGAATATTCCTCAGGAAACTATTGCAAACAATTCTTCTATGAGTAAAGGGTTTCTTGGTCACAATTTTAAACAGTACTGCTTGCTATTAACACTTCCTGGAGAGTCACACTGTACATTAATTTATTAAAGAGAAACTGTCGGAAAAAACTACCAAATTTTTAGGAAGCACATGCTTTTCCTTAATACACATGGACCAGAATACCTCCATTTTTTTTTAAGATTTTGTTTATTTATTCATGAGAGACAGAGAGAGAGAGAGAGAAGCAGAGACACAGGCAGAGGGAGAAACAGGCTCCATACAGGGAGCTGACGTGGGACTCGATCCCGGGACTCTAGGATCATGCCCTGAGCCCAAAGGCAGATGCTCAACTGCTGAGCCACCCAGGTGTCCCAATTTTATTTAAGTAATACTTATTAGTATCTCCAGAACCACGGTTATATATATGGCAAGGATTCTTGATATAACCTATGCTGTAGACTACCTGATATTAGTTTCAAAATGTAAACCAAAATCAACCTGCACATTACTAAACATTTTAATAATCTGTTTCTGGGCCCCTGAACAAGATCTTTTGATGCCTGCAATGCTCTTTCTCCTTTTTTCTGATTAACTCCTATTTGTCCTTTAGAACTCTGATTAGAGTTCATTTTCAAATGGCAGCTTTTCTTAATGACACAAAGATGCTGTTAGATGTTTTTCTAGTGTTGTTGTTGTTGTTTTTCCTCCCAGTTCCTAATGTTAATGTATCACTAAGGCATTCTACTATAATTACCTTGATTTGTGTTCTTTATTTAGTCTCCCACCATGTTTTTTGGGGGTAAGAATCTTATATGTTATTGATTACTCAGACAGAACTGGTATTCAATGTTTGTTGAATGGATGGCTAAGAAAATTCGACATTAGGTAGAAATAGATCAACATAGCTCAGTGATATACATAATCCTAAAAGAGCATTCAGTTATAGAATATTTTGCATGGAAACAACTTTATGCCTTCAAAACAATGTCATCTGAAGTCTCTTATTCTCCACAGTTTGCAACAAATATCCTCAGAACTTAACTCTTTGTGTTGTGAATGTCCAACACTAAACAATGGGCCAGTAGAGTTGTTATAGAAAAACATTGACTAGACCATATAAAATACTTGGTAAAATAATTTAAAAAATTAAATTCCTTTGATTCAGTTAATCAAGACTGACTCTATTTATATAACTCAGATATTTAGGTTTTTCCAATTAGTGCTAAATTTGCTCAAGCTATGCATTAAGAAGAAAAAGAGTTTTCCATTTACAGCTTCTGAATAAATAAGTTTATACCCCTTTCTATAGTCTTTTTTAGGAACAAAAGTTCTGTTGTTTCTATACTCATTCAGAATTACCCAAACATGTACACTATTAAGCCATGAAAGTTATGGCAGTCTAATTAATTGAATCAAACAAGAAAAGTAAATTTTAGACAGTGGGTATATCATCCACTAGTAAGATACTTATCTCCATCAAATCTGCTCCCATGCCACTAAAATGCATATACCATTAGAGAGAACTTATTTAATTACATATAACTAATTAAGAACTTTATCTTCAAAGGTTTCCAGAATTTCATATCTGAATACTTCTCTCAATGTAAAATTTCACAGCCTCAGGGCAAGTTTGCACAGGGGTGTTTCTCTTTTACATGGTTTGAAAAAAAGTCTTAATGACAGTCATTTCTAATAATTATGTGTCATAGAATAAAAATCATTTTCTTGATGAAAATATTTCATCCATTTGAGTATAGTATTCCTGATATCTAGGTTTCAATTAAACAAAGCAGATTTATCAATTCACTGAACATTACTTCAGGAAAAAAAGAAACATTCCAAGAAAGTAATTTCTTTACCTGGTTTATCCCAAGATTTATACTTTGAATTTTCTTGATTACAAATTGAGGACTAGAATATACAGTAAAATTCCTAAAACTCTACCAAATGTTATTTGTACTGAGTAGAATTAAAGTAAAATTGTGCTAACTTTTAAAATTCTTTTTTAAAGACTTTTTCCATTTATTCTTCTAGTTTGGATATAATAGCAAAACTAAACGTATATCCCTGATTGCCCTGTTGTCAATTACAGCTGGGTTGTACCTTCCTAAGTAGTGTTCTATAATAAATGCAAAGTAAACAAATTAATTCTTAACTCTCAGACCTTCATAGAATAGAATTTTGGAGAACTTACCCCTCAGAAAGAAAATATTTTTAGCATTTTGTGTTTGCTGCTGTTCATCAGATGTATAACCCATGAAAACCCACCTAAATGAAACCACAGGCAATCTTTTAGTAAACTAATTTACATAGATTTCTTCAGTTCATAGGAGTATTTTCTTGCTTTAATTTGCCAAGAGAGACCTGACCGGAAAAATGCTAGGTACCATTTTATGAAGTGAGAAAACATGCACATGAGGCTCTTCCTTTCCTCTTGTGATAATCACGTGGCATCCCAGAGTAGATAGTGCTATAAAATAAATCATATGATAAAAGAAATGTTTACATCATACTCAATAGTGAAAAACCTCACAAACCTATAGCTGTGTTGTAGCCCCGGAACTCATCACTTGATAGTTTGCAAAACCTAAAATAATCTCTTAAGTGTAGCAAATTTGAAATTTGTAGAATATACCTATTTGCTGAAGCCTCTTCTGATGGGGTTCATATCTGTCCTACATTGTAAGACAGTTAGTAGACCCAGCAGAAAGTACTTCAAAATATTTTTGTTTCCAATGGAAGTTTGGAAATCTGTTGACTCCCTAGATGTTCTGTTGGTAAGTCTTTCATGCATTGTTTTCCCTTACTTATTTCTCCTCACACGCATGCAAGCTATTTTCTTTCCTATTGTGTGTACTTGGCAGATTTTCTGGGCATAGTGCCCAGTTGGTTTAATGTGTGCTTATTATTGTCTATAGCGTCCTTGATTCTGTTTTGGAGATGGACATTCTATAAATTATTAATGATTATTATTGTACTTTAGATTCCACTTTCCTTTTGGAATTTAGAAACAAAGAATGAACATTAAACCCAGTTGGCAGCAACCAAGAATATCAAAGCTATACCCAACGCTCAACTGTAAGATAGGAGAATAAAGAATGTTTTGGAGTGATTAAAACAGGATTATTCCTATGAACAGTTACAATAAAGAGATGTAAACAAAAAAGGACTAAATTTATCAGTTGACAAAATCCTCACCCATTTCACCATCTAAACATCACCAGTAAGTTTTATCATCAATATTTCCATGGGTAAACATATTCTTTAAATACATGGAGCTGAGAGACAGTGCTGTCTCCTGCAATTTACAAAAATTTGTCTACTTGATGTAGTATGACACACTATCAAACACTTAATAGGACATTGCTGAATTCTGAATTTTGTCAGATAATAAAAGCAATTTGAATTTAGCTATCATTTCAAAGAAGAAAAAATGTCACATTTACAAATAATCTATACACACACATGTTTTTAAAGGAGTCAATACCAAAGAAAAAAATACAAAGAAAAATATATGGGGAAAAAGTCTCTGGAATTACAGAAGAAGAAAGACATTCTTTATTGGCAATGAAATATAGCAACTAATCTACTGCAGAAAAGTGAAATTTGGGTCTTTACCTTATAGCAGTAATGATTCACACTTTGAAATTAGAATTTAACTAAAGGATAATACATCCCTAATAAAGTGGAGCTAAGAAGATGTCATAACAATTGTGAAGTAGGTACTATTTTATTATTTTTATACTGGAAGTATATTGATTCTCAGTTATTTTCATCCTAATGTAAAAAAATAGTGAAATTACATTTTCTTTTCCAAAATCATCCATCCCGCAATCATATTTTTTTTCTTTTCTCTCTGTCTCTTTCACTCTGTCTCTCTTTTGAGCATTGTAAATATTCTTTTTTTAAATCCATTCTCCTGAAATTTGATCTGGATCTAGTGTTTTGATATACTTTGCTATAAATCTTTGTTTTCTTTGAATAAAAATATTTTCTACATTTTCATTATTCTAATATTGATTCAGCTTTAGGGTTAATTTATATGCAAAGCAAATAATTTACCCACACTTGTAAGGGATATGCATTATCAGAACACAACACCTGCAGGACAAAAGAGAGGTTAATTTCATTGTTGCTCCGAAGCAAAAGGAGATCATTATGGAGCCTGCAGTAACCAAGCTCTGTGAAATAGCTGCATTAGTCATTAACTTTCCAGCACTAAATTTCATATCAAACTCAATTAACTACTACATAGCTTTTAATGACAATATTTTTTCAGATGCAGCTCTTGTTTACTAATAAGATTTCACATCACGACTATCTGTTCCATTACTTTCTCCATGTTAATATTCTAGTCTTGATTTTCTCCAAAGAAAATGGGGCAATGAAAATTGCATTTGCTAGTAGTTCTCTTTGAATTATGTTTCAACATTTCAAGTGTGTTAATGTAATGCTTTAGAAGCTAAAGGGAACGATTATATAGGAAGCCAAAGTCCTCTATGTCTATCCCCAGGATTGATTAAGTTTGCTATTTATGCATATTTCCCCACAACATTGCTTCTGTGTTGGAATTTATCAGGATCAGAACTATCTAAATTGGAAATGTCCCTTAGTATATTTTTATCACAGTGAAAGTCAAAGCCCAGAATAACAAAAAGGCACAAAATTAATGTCATCAGGAAACAATTTACGCAGCTAATTAGCATAGCATTCTCATATAAAAAGACAGATGGATTAAGGGATCAGGTCATTCATAGCCTGCAGTAAACTGCTTCAGTCTTTAATCCCCTGCTGTTACCTATCAACGGGTGCTCTTTTTATGGATTTAGATGGATCCTTGGAAAGATTTAGATTCTCCCATTAGATTGATTCACCTTGTTCCTTTAAATTTTATTGATGGTATATTTCATTATTTTCTTACTAAAATAACAATAAGAACTCAAATTTAGTTAACAGCTGGAGAATTGAAATAAAAGTGTCTATTTCTCAAACAATAACTTCTACAACAGACGCATACATACTTATTGCTCTGTCCTACTAAGAGACAGGCCTTCGTTTGAAGGCAACCAAAGAAAAGTTATTTCCTACTTCAACAAGAGTTAAGATTATTTTGCAAGCGATATACACAGCATCCAAGACAATGAGCAGCTGCTAATGATCAACTATGAAAAACATCAAATTCTTTAAATAGAAGTAGTCAATCAGAATAAATTGATTTCCATGAGTCTTCTTTAAAATGTTTATAAGAATAATGTCTAAGTATCACTAAAGATACTTGATCTAGTAGGTATAGCCAACAAACAAATGAAAAAAATCTTTTTTTTTTAAAGTTGCAGATAATTGGGAGATAAATTATTTGCTTTGATTTCCTAGGACTGACATAACAGTCAGTCCCACAATGTGGATATCTTGAAGCAATAAAAATTTATTATCTTACAGTTCTGAAGAGGAGAATTTTGAAATCAAGTGTTCTCTTTCTGGAGAACTCTGAGGGACTCCATGCCTCTCCTAGTTTCTGGTGGATGCCAGTAATCCTTATTTTCCTTATTTATATGTGCAATCTGCTTCTGTCATCACATGGCATTTCTTCTTGTATGTCTCTGTGTCTAAATTTTCTCTTTTTATAAGGACACTATTCATTAAATTAGGGCCCACCCTAATCCAATATGAGCTCATCTTAACTTGATGCCATCTGTGAAGACCCTATTTCCAAATAAGGTCACATTCACAAGTACTGAGGTTAGGATTTCAACATACCCTTTTGGAGATAAAATTCAACCCATATCAACAAAAATACAATCCAAATGTTAGTTTATTAATTTATAATAAGAACTATGTTATATGAAATACAATTCTTACTTCAGCATGACCAGTACATATTTTCTCCCAAAAGCACACCTGTATAGGAAAACAAAATATAATCACATGAGAGCTGGATATATATCATATCAAAAAAAAATTAGATAGGGATGCCTGGGTGGCTCAGCGGTTGGGTGTCTGCCTTTGCCTCAGGTCATGATCCCAGGATCTGGGATTGAGTTCTGCATCGGGCTCCCTGTGAGGAGCCTGCTTCTCCCTCTGCCTGTGTCTCTGCCTCTTTCTCTGTGTGTGTCTCTCATGAATAAATACATAAATCTTAAAAAAAAATTAGGTAACTAGAGTATTTTATGCCGTCAAGCTAAAATAAATGGACACATCCATTTTAAATCTTACCAAGGGAATGGACAAATTCCCTATCCAGACTTTCTTCCTATATCAGGACTTGGAGATGCACTTGAAGAGAATGCAAATTTATATTTAGGAGCTCATCTGCACCTCAGTTTCCATAGGTGACTAACTCTCCTGTGATTGACAGACTTTAGGTATCTTAATGAATTCAGTCCCAATACTACAAAACTTTCTTGCTTTAGATCCCTTCCTTTGCTTTAAAATGGTTAAATCTCAGAGAGCATTCTTCCTTCTCTTAGTTTTTGGGATTATGTTTTTGCAGTTCTCCTTGTTATACACATGTGCCCTAGCACTTGCCTCTCTGTATATAATATATATATATACAAATTGTCCCATTTGGAGAACCATGAAGGTATTCTTTTTTTTTCCCCCATTCCCTCTCTCCAACAATGATACACAATTCTGTATGTATCTGCATATTTGCAAATGTATATATGTATGACATATTTTTGTATCTGTATATATTTATATACTTATATATATATTATGTATATTTATGTATTTTGTAACTGTATATAACATATATATAATCACTGCTACCATTTATTGAGAACATTATTTATCAGGGTATATATGATATACTTTGCATTCATTGTCCTGTTTAATTCTTGATATCTCAATGGGATAATTATTATCATTTCTCTTTCAAAGATAAAGAGATCAGGGTTCATATTGCTGCTCTACATTGTTCATTTTCTTCATAGCAGGCATAATAGAAATTATAATTCTTAGTTTTTCACAATTTCCAAGGTTCTGCATCATGTTACTTTCCCATCAGCAACCTGCAATTTATTTCCAACTTTATTTACCTCACAACCTGGGAGTTTTGGACCTCCATGCCTTTGCCTATAATAGCTCCTGTATGTAAAATGTCTAATTTCAACTTATCTAACTCCTGGTTATTTTTTAAGGTAAAGTGAAAATATCAACTTTTCTGAGAAGTTTTTAGAAATAAGTTTTTAGAAATTAATAACTCCTTGTTCAGTACTCAGTCTTTTGTTTGTAATAATATTAAGCATCCTATGATCCCATGCCATTAATAGTCATTTGTGTATATATTTATCTTCTTCAGCAGACTCTAAAGTCTATTAGAGATTTGCTCCTTAATTTATTAATTTATTCAACAAATATTGGAGGGAATATCTAGAATAACTAGTATATTATTAAACACTGGATATACTACTATAAACAAAGGAGGTGAAATTCCTTCCTTCATAATATATAAATCCTAGTGAATATTATATTTGTCAGATAAGGAAATACAGAAATATAATTACAATGCAGGAGCTGGAAGCAAACTATATATTTAATAAATTTTTTACTGAATAGTTTAAAATTAAAAACAAAATCTAGTTATTTTGGTATAAACAAATTTATCTTAATACGCAAAAATAAGAATTCATAATTTCTTCATATATAGCTTAAAAATAATGGATAAAATAAATAAAATGATGAATAAATCACTTTCTTTCAACAGTAGGATATATTTTTTATCATCGCCACTTTGCCAGCATCAGATTAAAGAAAAAGAAAGCATTTTATATTGTATTTCGATAAAAGAAAAAGTTACATAGGAAGCACATAAAGGAAGTTCATTCTTCATGTTTCTGCATCTGGATATAATTAAGAACAGAGTCAGGTCATGCACCTTTCCTTTATGATAATAAGGATCTTGTGTAATCCTTGTTCTCTACACAGTTTTGGTTTTTTGTTTTTTACTTGTAAATATTATAGATATCCGAAAATTACTGTCAGTGCCTAGCAATAAATACACTGCAGTGTATACGCAGCAGTGATTTGATGGACAGAGCTCATCTTTGATTTTCCTACCAATAAAGTAAACTGGAGATGAAGTTTTGAGGATTTTATAGCTCGGAAGAATTAGACATAATTCAGTCCAGAGATTTTATTTCATAGATAGAACAAACGAGGCTTGTAGAAAAAGTTACTTAAGCAGACTGGGAGTCCCGGTAAGGGACATGGCAGTAGTTCAAACCCATATTTTTTCTCTTTAAGTTGACAATTAGGAAAATCAACTATGACTGATCAATAATGTGTAAGAATTATAGAAAATTCTATATATATAAATATTTGTACTTTTAAAAAGAAGACATTAAAGCACTGTAATTCATCATTAGTTTTACATTTTATCCAGTGTCCTGTAGGTAGAATTACACAGCATTAGCATTTTCAGACAGATTTCTGTCACAGAGCAATAGGTATTTGATACCTATACACTGATTTCTTCTTGCAGCCTGATAATTTTTTTTTGTTTTTTAAGTACTGAATAATAGTCTTTTGTATGAGTGTGCCACAGTTTATCAATTAACATTTTATTTTATTTTATTATTTTATTTTATTTTATTTTATTTTATTTTATTTATTTATTTTATTTTATTATTTTATTCATGAGAGACACAGAGAGAGGCAGAGACACAGGCAGAGGGAGAAGCAGGGACTTGATCCCGGGACTCCAGGATCAGCCGTGGGCCAAAGGCAAGGCACTCAACCACTGAGCCACCCAGGGAACCCCCCCTCCCCCGCGCCCAATAAACTTTTTATGGTCATTCTATATGTTAATCCATATGGCTAGAAGTTGGGCTATGTATTATGTTTGGTGTAACTCTAGGTGTCAGGGATTTCAAATTCCTCTAGGGTCCTTGTCTTGTTGTTTGTTTTGTTTTTTCCTTCTCTCTTGACTTTGGGCTTCCTAAGGACTTCTCTCCAAAAAATGTCTGCTTCTACAACCCTTTCAGCTGTAATCCTGTTGTTATACTGGAGTCCTGTTGATTTTAGTTGTAAGGTGTGAAGGAGGGAAAACATAATGTTATAATTAAATCTCAGCCTGTGTTGTACTTTTATGACCTTTGTAAGTATTTCTCCAATAGAAAATCTTTTGTTTCCTCTTCTTAAGTGAGACAGGATTAGGCAGAGAAGGATGTCCTCCCTCAAATGTGCTAAGTCTCTGGTAATGTCTTTGCCCAAAACTATTAAGTCTTTCCTATGATGAAAGCACTAGTGTTTCAAAATAACTCTTCCCTTTCCCCTGCCAGAGCCCTAAAGAATCTTTCTTAGTCTTTACCATAAGAACTCAGTGGGGTCCTTGGAGATAAAACCCATGAACGTTTGAGAGTATACATAAAAATACCCCATAAGCAGCGTCTCCTCTCACATTAATCTACACTCAGTCTCTGGTAATTAGTTAAAATTACCACTTACATGTTCCTCCAAAGTTTGACTTCAACATTTACCTCAATAAGTAGATTTTGGCTGATTTGCCTCTCTCAATTTTGCAGTGGTATTTGCTTTGCAATATCAGTTCTCTAATATGTCCAAGAAAAGTCATTAATTTTCTATTTGTTTAGCTTTTTCTCATGATAAGGACATAAGTGACAACTTCTAAGTACTTTGCATGTTGTGAGTAAATTCAAATGCCTTTCTGTAATATATTTTTTTTCTCAGTTTTAAACCAAATGTTTGAAACTATGTTATTAGGACCTCTTTTGCTTGAAAAAATGCATTAAATATGATTTAGATTTTTCTATCTTCATGAGAAAGGTTATTCTGTACATTCAGAAATAGCATAAATATCATTGCTTTGGAGATAGTAGGTAATGAGAGATCTTACTGCTAGTCAAAATCCAAGTATATGTTTTGATCATAATTTTAAGTTGGTTATTCTTCAAAGCTGACATGATTATAATTTACAATGTGGATTCAGGAGCAAAAGAGCATTAAGTAACTCATTGATCCATAAAGACAATTTCAAATTTTACAGTAGATAGTGATATGAAAATTTTCCATATTTGGATGTTTAATTTATCAGTGTTTAGAGATATTTGTATCAGTTAAGAAGTATAATCATCAATTATTTATTTAAAAAGTGACTTTTGTCTTTTTCTTACAAGAAAGGCTTATTCTGATAGTCTGGAGCCAGTATGCTGCCTCTAAGATAGCAGCATCACCCCTGACCATCCCATCTTTCTGTGGAGGCCGAGAAAATTAAGGCCATTCCACTTTGAGTTTAGCGTTATCACAAGTGCAGCCATCCCAGGCCCCTGTGAATAAGAGCTGAATTTTACCTTCTTCAGTTACAGGAAGAAAACAGCTTGCAGCTTAACGTCCTAGAAAGACCCTATTAGAATGAGAACAGAGCCCAAGCCAAGGGCAGGAAGCCCCTATTAGAATAAGAACAGAGTTCAATGCCCTTGAAGGCCCCATATCAAAATGTAAATCTTCACTCTTCTGAAGATCCTCTAGACCAGCCTATAAAAACTAAGCTGAAACCCACCTCGGGGTCCAAGTCCCTGCTCCGCTGTGTTGGGTACCCTTGGACCCAAGCTCGAACTTGTAAATAAACCCTCGTGTGTTTGCATCGGGGTCGGCTCCTTGGTGGTTTCTCGGATTCGCAATCTTGGGCACAACATTTCTGCTCAGTCATATTCAATTTGTGTTTATTTCTTCATGGTCATGAAATGGGTGATCTTAAACCATTATGTGTATGTTCCAGGCAGGAAGAATGAAAGACAGAGGTTTGGGTTGTTGTCTCATCAAAGTATAGAAAGTTTATATGATATGAAAATCAACTGCTAAAAGATACCTTGTAATAACAAAAAAGGCTATATAAAAAAGAAACATGAGGCTTTGTTGAAACTGTGAAATCACAAGGATTTTGCGAATTTTTTGGTTTTGATTTTTTTGTTCCTAAATTCAATCAAAATTTCATTCAAAAGCGCATCGTTAATAGAACATGTAAATGTCCTAGAAGAGTGTACTTTTATAAGTAAAACGACTCTGAATATTTACCTGAAATAGTTTTAAAATTTCTGAAAAATTAATGTCATTATTGTTTATCTAATCAATATATTTCTCAGTGAGAGAATTAACCATTTTGTCTAAAAAATTATTATCTGAAACTACTCTTGGAAACTTTCCATGGGAAAATGTATAGGCATTCTAAGAAGAAGCAAAGTTTAGTAAACAGAGTAAGTAGAAATTTTAATATCTAAATTGTCAAGTGATTTTTGAGGGATTACAAAAATATTCTTATTTCAGTCGAGAAAGTCCAGATTTATATATCTATTAAGATACAAATTATATTATACAATATATCTATTAGAGTACTGGCACAAAAGGACAATTCAATATTAAAAATTTCAATGTTGAAAGAAGGATAAAAAATTAAAAAGATTGTTTTTCCAAATGCGAAATTTGGTTGACACATTTGAAATTATGGGAAAGCAAAAGAAATCTTAAATGTGCTTCAGATTTGCTCTAGGATAGAGTGTGTGTTTATGTATGTGTTTAAGTGCAGAAGAAGGTAGCAGAGAAAAATGGATTAACTGTCCACTTTCAGTGAGAATGGGGAAAGGCAGAGAAGATCAAGAAAAACCTGCATAATTAAAGTCCTATCAATCTGTGTAACTTTGATTTTAACAATCTTTAAGTGGTTTTCAATTTCCTTAATTTTTTAATAGTGATTTTTTTTCTAATGCTTTTTCCCTCTATTTCACTGATTTCTATCATTCTTATTTTCATCTTTCTTTGGTTTAATTTGCCCCTTTTCTATTGATTCTTAAGTGGAATTTTTAATCTTTCTTTTATCTTCTAATATAAGCACTTAAAGCCATACAATTTCCTCTTAGCAGTATTTTAGCTATATTCTGTATATATTGATACATTTTGTGTTTTTTATCATTCAATTCAGTCTTTCCCCAATTTTCTTTGTGATTCATTCTTTGATCCATTCATGAAGCATTTATAGTTTATAAAGTACTTTCAATTTCAGATAGCTATTAGATTATTTTCATTCTACTGTGGAACATAGGAATATCTTCCTTTCTACTTTTGTATTTTCATCTTTTTGGAAAACAGTTTTAAAAACAATATATCAGGCCAAGATATCTTCACTAGAAAATTATTTTAAATGTTTAGTAAAGAGATGATTATTTATTTCAGAAAATTGAGGATGGACCATTTACCAATTTATTATGAGCCATCATAAGACTAATACCAGACATTGCCCAGAACTTATGAGAAAAGTAAATCATAAATAATCTTCATGAACTTAGATACAAATATCCCTAAGAATATATTAACATGCTAAATCCAGAAAGACATAAAAATGAAAAATAATTTTGACTAAGTGAGGTTATTGCAGGAATACAAGACTTAGTTTGTATTCAAAAATCAATCATTGTAATTGGACACATTGATAGTATAAAGGCAAAAAAAAGTGCTCATCTCAGGAGACACAGGAAAAGAATTGACAATAATCAACCTTTCTTTATGTTAAAGACTCAGAATACTGGAAATAGAAGGAAATTACTTCAATTTGATAGAAGACATGTAAAATCCTACAGTAAACATCATACTTAAAGGTAAAATATTGTGCATGTCCCATTTAATATTATCTAATCTCAATAATAAAAAGGCACCTCACCCAATTTTAAAAAGAGAAAAATTATTTGGACATTTTCGCACACACCACAAATGATAGACAAATAGTCAATGAGCTCATGAAAAGATGATCAATATAATTAAATAGTAGGAAAATATGAAATAGAATGGGATTCGCTGCATATTCAATAGGATTTCTAAAATAAAAACAATATCACATTATGAATAACAACTAAATCTCTCCTACATTATTGGTTGAAATGTAAATTCCACAGTCACTATGGAAAACAGTTTGGAAGACAGCTAAACATATACAAGTCTCAATTCTAGCAACTTATAATTTTACACACAGAATTAAAACATATGTTTTCTAAAAAGACTTCTACAAAGACGTTTATGGTAGCTTTATTCATAATGGCCCAAATCTGGAAACAACCCAAATGTCCATCAACCAGAGAATGAATAAACAAATTGTGGTTTATTCACATAAAGAATACTTCTGTGCAATAGCAGTACAAAGGCACTGGCATACACAAATGCATGGAAACATTTTTAAAACATCACGTTGAAGAAAAGAAAACAGACCCCAAAGAGTACATAGTTTACAATTCCATTTAAATAAAGTTTAGGAACAGGCAAAACTACATCATAAAAATTGTAAAGTGAATAGTGGATGCCTATAGTTGGGGAGGGAATGGACTGGGAAAAGACACAAGAAAACCTTTTATGATGTTGTTAATGCTCTGTGACTCTACTGGGGTTATTATGGGTGTGTTGAGGAGGAAAAATAAATTCCCCTCTACCCTTCTAGGTTCTTGGTTGAGACCACTACCCCCCATCCTTCCCTACGCCACATAATAAAATACAGAAAATAAGAGGACCAAAAAAATTAGGTAACTCTCCAAAATGACTCAAACCACCACTTTAGATACTATCTCCAGCTAATAATAGAAAGATGTTGGAGGCAGGAGAAGAGAGGGACAGTTATGGAGGGTTTCAGGCAAAACACAGTAAAACAGGGTATAGTTATACAGATTTAAGTCTGCCTTCCTCCTTGATAAGTTTGTAGAGATTTAGAATCATCTCCTCTTCCTGGTACAGAGAGGAAGGCACCCTTACAAATGGATTTCCTTGTAAATGCAAATACCTTTTATAAAAGGGTAACTCCTACTAAATTTTCAGAGCTTTTCCTGTGTCTGCAGTTTCTTAGAAATAACCAGCTCAAAATAATCCTTATGCCAAAGAGGCATATTTTGTTTTGGGTAATATATTCTTCTCTCCTTCAATTATATGGGCATACATTTTTAAACTTAATATTTGTTCACTTTCCTGGATGCTATTATGCCTGAATTTTTAAAATGTTATTTTAAAATATGTTTAAAATTGGGTATCTTAGGATACCTGGGTGGCTCAGTGGTTGAATGTCTGCCTTTGGCTCAGGGCGTGATCCTGGGATCTGGGATCGAATCCCACATCAGGCTCCTTGCTGGGAGCCTGCTTCTCCCTCTTCCTGTGTCTCTGTCTCTCTCCATGTCTCATAAATAAATAAATAAAATCTTTTAAAAAAGTCAGGTATCTTGAATTTTCTATATTTTAATAGAGAGATTACTTTTATTTGTTCAATGACATTTTAATTTCTTCTTTTGTAAATTGCTCATGTCACATATTTATTATTAACTTTTCCTCACAAATTTTAAAAATTAGATATTTTAATATATGTAAATTTTCACAAGTTTAGAATACATAAAATGAGGGTAAAGTGTTCATTTATTTTAAAGACATAGCTTTAGTGCTTGATTGGTTATATTCAAATCTGATGCTACTTGGTGCTTTCTTCATTTATAAAATTGGGATGATAATAAATTGGGATAATAACCTTATCAGGTTGTTATAATTATTAAATATATTGACATAAAAGTTCATAAAATAGTGTCCAGCATATACTAAGTGCTATAATTTTTTATCATTAATTTTATACATGCATATACACACAAACATGTATTTATTTGCTTTTTGCATAATTAAACATTAAATTATATTTGGAAACATACATATTTCTGTTTAGAAGTAATGCTCAATCATTTTACCTTGACTTCTGAAACACAACTTTTTCCTTGTTCATGAGGGAGGGAATACCATTTCTACCATTAGGGTTTTAAGTCATCACTATGTTTAAAAAATGCAAATAATCCTGTGGCCAAATAATTTTCACCTCCCGGCTGAGTGAAACACTGTTCAAAAGGCTCCTTAAATAAGGATGTGACAGAGGCTTTCATATGATAAGGTACATTGTGAATATGCAAATAGAGAATTTAGAGTATGCAACATTTCCCAGCACTAGTTTTAAGAGAACTTTTAAAGTGAAATATCTTAAATATTTAAGGTTCCACGACAGAAACTTCAGAAAATCATGCTCCAGATGTAAAATTAACACAGTGTTTGGCACATACTAATGTAGTAAGTCAGAGCATAGGCACTGGTGTCAAAAATAGCTGGATTCAAAATTGTCCCTGTGCAATTGTGTGAACTTGGGCAATATGTTTAGCATCTCCAACCATCACCTCAAACAGCAGAGTACTGAGAGCAGAGTGGTTTGGACTATAGTAAGCTCACAGTAAAAGCTGTTTTTATCACCAATATCATCGTCATCATCATCATCATCATCATCATCATCATCTAATATTTGTTGAGTTTTGATTAAATATTTGTTCTGGTTCCCACTTACATTTAAGGAAGTCAGTATGGAAAACCATCTATTTGATTTGTAGTTTTCTGCTGATTGTCAGTAAAATGGAAAGTTACTTCCATTACATGAGTTATCAGGATTATGCATTAAGTCACAGAGTTCCCTAGATTATTTTGACTGTAGAGAGAAACAATTTAGTTGAAATAGTCTATGCACATTTAAAAATGTAATCTAGTTTTGAGCATTGATAAAGTGATGCTAAATCTGTTCACATAGATGTTAAAAATTATATAAACATTACATTTACTATTTTTCTTCACATCCATATTTATATAGAAACTTTATTTTATTTTATTATTATTGTTTTAAAGATTTATTTACTTATTCGTGAGAGACACACAGAGAGAGAGGCAGAGACATAGGCAGAGGGGAGAAGCAGGCTCCTCATGGGAGCCTGACGTGGGACTCAATCCTGGATCTTGGGCTAGGCCCTGAGCTGAAGGCAGATGCTCAACCACTGAGCCACTCAGGCATCCCTATATAGAAATTTTATTAAAATTTCTTCCCACATCATGGTTTCTCAAAACTGTGCAATTCTTCACTCTTGGAATTTTTTAATACCTGATTGCTTCTTTCAAAATATGAGGAAGAAAGCTGCTTTCTCTCTCAAATCACCTCTGACTTCTTGAGGCCCCAATAGCCATGATTCTGCAATTATATGTATATTTAATCATGTATATATTAGTTTTAATAACAATAGAAACATTGTGTTGTAATTGCTTCCTTATATGTCAAATTTCCTACTAAATTCTAAGTTTCTTAAAGTCACAGCATTTTTTGAGTGTTGACATGTCAACATCAACATGAGTGTTGATGTCCCCAATACATACTGTATATTCTAGGTACTCAAAAATGCCTGCAATTAATGACTTTTATTTTTCATCTTTTATTAATAGTTAAATGATAGTAAGCTCTCTTTCCAGAAATTCATTGTTTTTCTTCCTTGCTTTAGATATACAAGTTTCAGGGTACCTGGGTGGCTTAGCATGTTGAGCATCAGACTCTTGATTTCGGTTCAGGTCATGATCTCAGGGTAGTTAGATCAAGCCCAGCATTGGGCTCCAGGCTCAGTGGGGAGTCTGCTTAAGATTCTCTCTCTCCCTCTCCTATCACCCCTGCCCCTACTCATTTTCTCTCTCTCAAAAAATAATATATAAATAAATATACAAATTTGGTGAGTTTATAACTTTTTTTATACTACATTGTTTCCCAGATATAGAAACTTGATTTCAATTTTGGGTAAAGATAAGTATATATACTTCTATCATCTCCATTTTTAATTCAAAAACGAATAGCTAATTCAAATATATTTGAAATTCTGAGTTGTACTGCCATGATATTAATATTATTATTGAGGATACACACATGCACACACCCACATGCACACAGATCATAGATGTAAAACTCAATGAAATAGAGAGTGAGAATACCTCCATGAAACCTCTTCCCGATCAAGAAAAAGAAAATTATCAGAGTCATAAAAGCTTTCCTCTACAAGTTGCCTTGTTCTAATGACAAATTCTCCTATCCTGAAGAAATCTGTATTTTCACTTCAAAATGGGATAGACCAGTGGACTCATTTTGCCTGTTGTTAAACTCCATATAGATGGAATCATAAACTACAGGCTCTTTAATGATTGTCATCTTTTCCTTAACATTATATTTGAGGTTTATTCATGTTATTTAGTAGTGATTCTAGTCATTCTTTTATTTACAATGTTCCATAGTTGTTGCATTTATGAATATCTCACCATTTATTTATCTACTATATTGTGGATTGTTTGTGAGGTGCTTCTATTTTGATAGTATTAAAAGGGGTGCCATCAAGCACACACTTTCATATATCTTAGGGTGTATATATGCAAGCATACCTAAGAATGGAATTGCTCAGTCATCACATATGTGTCTGTTCAGCTTTATATTAATGGTATCACTGCATGGTTTTCTTATGTAGTGCACCAAATTACATTTTCACCAGTAGCATCAAAGACTTCTACTTGCCCTACATCTTCTTCGGACTTGGTATTATCCATCTTTATTTCCAATTTTACATATAGATATATTACATAGTTATATGTTATACCTTTTTTATCTGTAGGTATTTTGATCTCTATATAAGGTTTGTATCTATATATAAAACTACAACTCCTAGGAGTATAGCTCCATGAATTATGACAAAGCTAACACATTCACATAAATAGCACCCAGCTCAAGAAATAGAACATTATCATTACCTCATATGCCCATTTGTGCCCTCCAGCAGTCATTTGCCTTCACAAAATATTCGATATTCTGAAATCAGTATAGCTGTACCAATTTTCTTTTGGTTAGTGTTTGCATGGAATATTTATTCTATCTTTTAATGTCAAACTTTTATATTTTTATTTTTAAAATATCTCCTAAAACTGTCCATTTTTTGGTCAAAATGAGATAAGCATACTAGCTTATGTTAGATTTAATATGGCAAGCTTGTATAGTAATATAAAAGAATAGTAAGAGAATGTAATACTACCTGTTGTAGAAGATGAAATAATACTACCTGTTGTAGAAGTAAGATGAAAAAAAAAAAAAAAAAAACTTGACTCATCCAAAAGGACACAGAAGGGGAGAGAAAAACAAATAGACCAAGTGGGAAAAATAGAAACCACATAATAAAGTGCCAGATCAAAATCCTAATATTTTAATAATAGCATTGAATATATGTGGGAAAAATACTCCAGTTATAAAACAAAAACAATTTGCTCTCTATGTTGCTGTGTCTAATATTGCTATTTTTCATCTGGACCTTTGATTTGTTTATTTTGTTTTTCAATCCCTAAAATTGTTTCTTTTCCAGAGTTGCCTTTCCTTTAACTGTGGACTCTGCATTAGAATGTTCTGTCTGTCTTTACTGGCTACCTATGATTTCCACCCCCTAAAATATCACAAAAATTACTTCCTTTAGGAGTTTATATATGCACATTTCCAAAAACATTAATGTACTGAAAGATTATTCAGAGAATTGTTGTGGATCGATTAAGTTTATTATTAATATAAATGATAATTTGGAATAATTTCATGGTTACTACTAGGAAAACATAGCTCGCACCTTCAAGTAGAAGACATCTCACTGTGAAAAGACGGGAAATGGATTTTTAATACAATATCCACTTTGTATCTCTCTCTGTCATCTTTCTATCCATCCCTCCACCATCCATCCATCCATCCATCCATCCATCCATCTATATCTATCTATCCTGTGTGTGTAATAGTGGCAGGTCCTGTCTGTGGTATTCTTAGGGAGGCTTTGATTACACACTAGCCAATAAATCTAAGTAAACTTTCATGTAGTAATAGAGGTTGGCCAGCTCCTGTTATTAATTGTTAGCTGTTTCCTAATCAATAATCCCTCTCAGCTTAAACTCAACATACACATTACAAGAATTTTAATGATTCACAACATACATAACTGAATAATGTATTCAGTTTTTAAATAACCATAAATCTAATCTAGATATTAAAATGACAGAAATGAAAGTAATTTTAATTTTTAAGTAATGCAACTTGTTCTAAAAAATGAAAATGTGATTATGCATCGATATGGCAATTCTGAATCCTGCCCTCAGGCAGCAGCTGAACATTTTGCTTTATTAGCTATCAACAATCTGCTGTACATGTTGATGGTTTAAAGACAGCAGTGTTAATGCTAATGTTCAAAGTGCCAGTCTGGAGGGAAGGCATTAATTGACCTCATGAGATTAAACTATAAAAATAGTATCCTTTATTGTGGGTATTTTATTTCAGACAGAGCTTCAGCTCTTGGTAAAATGTTAGTAACACAATCAAAAACTGATTTTCTCTCAAAGTTTACCTGAGAGAAATTGTTTCCAATTAGACTCTAAAAGTGATAAGAAAGCAGGAAGGGTAAATATGGAATGTCTTTCTGTCCCACCTTTCTTCTTTACAGGGCTCACCCACAGACACATACCTTTCTACATCCCTATGGATCCTTGATATGTGTCTCCTTGCAGATCATTTATCTCATTTTTTTAATTCCACCTTCCTCTTCAGAGAAGAAATCCTTAAATCATGGAAAATACATATGGGCTATATCATTGCCATGAACTGCTATCAATCACTGGTTGTACTTTTTTTTCTTTTTCCATTTCTGAATAAGCTGTGGATAATTTATTCTATAACTCAATTATTCCAAAACTTCATTTTTAAAAATAGATTCACATTTCTCCTCCCTCCTTTCTAAAACACTGGACAGTGCTGTCAGAACACAAAAGCATATGAAACTAATACTTACATGCTTGCATTACTTATGCATATCTCTTTAGTTACACAAAGGATTTGAGAAGATACCTGTCTATGGTTTTAAAATTTCTAAAGGTAGTCCATTAAATTATCTCATTAATTATCATGATAACTTGTGAAATAAATATTTTCATCCTAAAGTAGTATCTAAGAAAACTTATATGCCTATAATACCTAAACCTGAAAATCTGGAGTTTAGCTAGCTACTAAATACTAAGACTGTATTATGCCTCAGTTTGGCTCACCTGATTCTGAAAAGAGTTTTGCTATAAAAATGCTGCAGGCAATAAAGCATTTAATTCTATACCTTTACCTAAAAATATATATATTTATATTTTTGAACCCCAAACCATACTGTTTAGCTTTCATATCTGCTTTTTATTTTCCTTTTTTTGTTATTACATGTAATTTAGATAATAACAGATACCCAGAGATACTTTAAAAGTGATTGGTTGAAGCTGAGCTTAACATCATATCAAGATCTATAAGAATCCTTCTAGTATTAGAGAACTCATTGCTTCAGATTGTATTTTGGGGCACTTGTACTGGTAGTAAATAAAAACTAAATTACCCTGTAATAGAAAATAATATTTATCTACCAATACAAAAGGGAAAATTCAATTTTTGAAACAGTATAAGATAAACTTTGACAAAGTAAGTTTATTAAGAGCAATTGAGAGTTGGTGAAAGATCTGGATATCCAGAAATATGGGCTATAGTGGAGTTCATTAAAGATTATTTGCTTTGAAAAGAGAGGCATGGTGACATGATATTAGTCATACAGTGTTTGAAAGCATGTTATGTGATAGAACAATTGGACATTGAGATTGGCTACTAAGACCTCTGGATAGGTATTCAGATCTCGGTTCAGTATGAAATTTAAACTTCCTATCTGTTGTAGGTCTCAAAAATCAAATAAGCTGACTTCTTAATGAAAAATGTCTTCCAACATGGAAATGTTAGGTCAAAGTCACAATTCAAGTAATGTAAATGTGGCTTCAATCAACTTCCAAGGTGCTTTCTGACTTGAAGTGTTGTATGGGTACCTTTAAAAAAAAGTCCTTTCAATTAATTTTAGCCACTTTTACTAATATTGCAATTTTTTTCCCCACGTTTCCTTTTTTTCCCGAGAGTGTTATTTTAGATTAGAATACAAAACAATTGTACATCAAGACATAGTGTGGCAAATCTTCCCCAGAAATTTTGGTTTTATTGATGTTGACAGTATTAGAAAAGATGGGTATGCAACCGCAGCAGTGCTTGTGTGCACTTATGCTTTTGGCCTCTCTTATGTGTTCTGCTCCACATATTTTAAGAGAGCTTAATGTGGGTTTTCCAATTCAATCTCAGTAAAGTACTATGTATATTATTGTTACTAAATCTCATCTTCATAATAGTTTTTGTGTTATGTGGCTTATTGAAAAGCACACATTTCTATCTTTAGGAGGATAAATGGGAAGTCACAGATCTAGAACAATAATCAACTTGAGCTCATGCTGCTAGCACAGGTATGGATTTTTAATATAATCTCAGGCAGGGAAATGCTTTCAGGCATGTTCTCTCAGTCGGGAGTTGAGGAGAGCATATGCACAATGGCAGACATCAGCAACTAGCCTTTGGCTGGTGAGAGAGAAACTTATTGTAAACCAAATGTGCTGGATGCCGTCTGGACTTAAGCTTAAAATGCAAACTATGTTTTAGAAGGAAGGTTGATAGTGAATACATATACAGAAGTAAATAAATAAAAGTAAATAGAAGTAAATAAATAAAAAAGCTATCATTTTATATTACCTGTTCTTTAGAATGATTGATAACTGATATTCCTAGGACATTAGTTTACCTTGAATTGAAATATGGTGGCGTTTGTCTGTCTTTCTTTGGGATGGAGTAGTTTTTCGGTATTTCGGGCGGGCTCGGGCGGTAGTGCGGGCGAGTGGGGAGGGCAGGATGGAGGGGAGGGAGGAGGGAGGGGGAGGGAGGGAGGGGGGAGGGGGGATGTGGGTGGGATGGCGGGCGTGATTTCTATGCTTCTTTATGTCGTTCTGTCTTTTTTTTCTGTTCTTTCTTTCTGCGTTTTGCTTTTTTCTTCTTTATTCTTTCTTCTTTCTTCTTTCTTTCTTCTTTTCTTTCTTTTTCTTCTTCTGTCTTCTTTCTTTCTTTCTTTCTTTCTTTCTTTCTTTCTTTTTATTTATTTATTCATGAGACACAGAAAGAGAGAGAGGCAGAGACATAGGCAGAGGGAGAAGCAGGCTCCATGAAGGCAGAACGATGCGAGACTTGATCCCGGGACTCCAGGATCACGCCCTGAGCTGAAGGCAGACGCTCAACCACTTAGCCACCACTGTGCTGGTGGTAACAGAACTGGAAGCATGCAGAGCCCCAGGATTTGGGACGGAGGCTTGGCAGCAACTCGTGCAGGAGGGGAGGAGTGGACAGCCCGAGAAACCATCCCACTGACCTTGGCTGGCACGATAGTGCGCACATTAGGTTAACTGCTGTCCATTTCAGTCACGGTAAAGGGAAAAAAACATATCTAGTAATATAAATATTTTTGCATTTTTTTACATTGAAATTTGTACGGTTTGTATTTTTATTTACACAAAAATTTTATTTGTATATGAAACTCATGCTATATTAATTTGAATAAATGAAATTACTTTCTAAAAAAAAATTTCTGGTGTCCCAGAAATTATGTTTCTTTTGAGCAATTAATAGACATATCTATGGGCATGTTTTTAAAGGATTAAAAATAAAAGAATGGAAATTAAACTCTATATAATGAAAATTTAGTTACTTGCTCCCAATTGATCTTTTACTATGAAGACGAGTAGAATCCTTTCCTGTTTTACCTAAAAAATATGGTCATTGTCAACAATCATCTATATCTATCTATCTATATCTCTATCTCTATCTATATGTCTTAAATATAACTATGTAACTCTTTAAAATACCTACATTTCTTAGATATCTGTGCTCAGACCTGTGAATTTTATCCAAGAAAGCATGGTTGCCTAAATTGTGTTAACTGATTATTTAAGAGGACAATACTTGGGGATCCCTGGGTGACTCAGCGGTTTAGCACCTGCCTTCGGCCCAGGGTGTGATCCTGGGTTCCTGGGATGGAGTCCCACATCAGGCTCCCTGCGTGGAGCCTGTTTCTCCCTCTGCCTGTGTCTATGCCTTTCTCTCTCTGTGTGTCTCTCATGAATAAATAAATAAAATCTTAAAAAAAAAAAAAAAAGAGGGAAGTGCCAATGAAAGATTTCTCATTTTGTCCATCTAAATAAGCAGCAGAAATAAGTTTAACTGTAACATAAGCTATATATTAGCAAACATTTTTTAACTCATAAAATTATGTATATATATTTTCCCTTTGTATATATTATGTATATATATATATGTTTTTTCCCACTCTAAATTCAGAGATTTAAAGAGTAAGCCATTCATGTTGGCATAGGTAAGAAGGTAAAAGATTTTCTCTTAGAGTCTATATTCATTTTTTAAAGACAAGGTATGAAAATGTTGGTTAAGACCTGAACTAAAGTTTAATCAATATACTTTTGTTAATATATATCCTTTATGTTTATTTAAATTGTCAAAATGCTGTCATTGGAAAATGAATGATCTTTTGTTTATATTAAAATTCTGTTCTAGATATAACTCTGTTCTGCATGAAAGTACTCATGATGTGAAAAAAATCAAAGAGAAAGAAAAAATTGAGACTACTTTCATAACATTGAGTCTCTTGAACAAGTCATAGAATTAACATGATAGAACAGTCTGACTATGTCATTAGTAATGTTAGAAATTTGTGTATGGGAATTGGTATAAACAACATCCCGAAACACAGGTTTTCTATAGTTAAGTACTCAGCATCTGTTCTATGTAGGTCTAAAATGAATATACTGGTGTTCATCTGATCTGATGATGTGGGGGAAGATGATGATAATCATAGGTCCTGGATAATGAATGTATTAATGTCCTTATTATCAAAGGTTATGCATATCAGTTATTTAATACTCACTATAGTCTAAGAAAGACTTAAGGTGATGCCTAATACACAATAGAGCTCCATAAATGTTACTGACTCAGTATTGTAAGGTATAAAGTTACCATTTTGGCATAAAATAACTATGGCTACAAGTGTTGTCTGATGCAGTGCAGTGAGTTTAGGAATCATGGTGTAGAACTGAGATACCCCAACTTCAGTGTTTTTTCACTCCACTATCTGTATCCCTAATAACTTAGGATAATGGCTCCTATTAAAAGCCTACTTCATTCTCCTCTTGCTTTAAGCCTAATTGAAGGCCAGAAGATGAGATTGAAATAGCATACAGGATATAATATTTTCATATGCTTCAGATTGAACCTTGTTTGCAGCTCAAAGTGATAACTCTGTATTGTGATAACTTGGTACATTAAGACTCCTGCTTACAGCTTGCTGTGAACTTGAAGAGAGAATTTCCTATCTGCACCATCTGTGTTTTTGACTCAACCTCAGATAATTTGGGGTCAAAAATGATGCTTTGGAGAAATAGTATGAAATGTAGGATCTTATCTTTATCAATGTTACCTTTCCAATTTTCTAAGGAGATGAGAAATTATTTTTTGTTTGCTAAGTCTATGTATAATATAAAATTTGGATTTAAATAAACACATTCTTAATTTTTAGCTAGAGAATGGTTCTCCTTTTCCTCCCTTTAACTTTTCCACAATTACAGTGAACTGTCAGAAGCAAATACACTACTAAGACAACTGAAGCTTTATGAAATACTCCACAGTGGTGTGATCCTATAACTTACTTTGTCTGTCAGCATTATCCTTTTATTTCTCATAGACCCTTGCACTTGGGAGAAATAAAATAGTCTGCATCATTAATTTCTATGCCCAAATAAAGAGTTTCTCAGCAGGTTGCACATGAGCTATTTAAACTGGAGTGGTGGTGTGACAGTCATTAATTATCCAGAAATGAATCTTAAGAATGTGAAAAATGCATTCGTGAGAGTATATATCCTCTGAGAGGGGCTGGCTAAAAGTTGGACAATGATGTACTGGCACCATCCAGCAAAAAAATAGAGTGTTATTTCACACAGCTAGGGACTTTAGGCCACAGGTTCGCCATTTAAGATGACCTTAGAGCAAAGGGTGGGAGTGGCCCATGTGGACTGCTTTTCATCTCTGTCTAACCAAAAGTCATGAGTGCTGTTAGCTTGTATATATACATATGAGATTAAATATAAGGTTTAAAACATACAAAACAAGAATAATCATCAATTCATCTGGAATTCCTGGATTGTGTCTTTTTATCCCTTAGAATAACCAAGATCTGTAGTACTTAATGTTTGTTCTTCTCTTAGCACTTAGCATATATTATTAATTCATTTAACATTCAAAACAACCACATGAGCTGGGCATCTAATAACATTTCCATTTGCCAAGTGAGAAATTAAAGCAGAGAGAAGTTACTTATGAGAGCTAAAATTTGGACCCAGGTAGTCAGCCTCCAGAATCTGTACTCTTAACACTAAACATGGATATAGCATATATGCTTGCTTCTTTAGGCTTGACCTGAGGGGCTTTTGGATCTATGCTACACTTTTACTAATCTTTTGCATTCAGAAAATCATTAGTTCTAAGTACTGAACATTATGAATCCATTACCAAAAAATGGTAATGTCAGAGATAGAGTAGTAGAAGATAACTTCCCACTAAAAAAAAAGACAGTTTAGCTAATTCTAGAACTCCTTTGCTTTTTAATTTCATTTTTGCTCTACTTGTATATTGAAAGGGGCAGGATTTCTTTTGAAAACTTTTGTAGTTAGAAGTCAAAACTCCTCTAGGTTTATAAAGTACCTTGTCAACTTGCTACTAAATGTTTTTTTAATCATTCTTTATTTTAATTTCTCTGACAGAAGCCTTGCAAAGAATATACAGATGTGATGAATATTTCATAAAGATATGATTTATTAGGACTTCTCTGCCTTTGCTTCAAAAATTATCCATTCTTCAGAAAGCAAATATACAAAAACTACCTGCTGGTATAGTAACTAAACCAAATCCCCTGAAGGCAAACCCAGATTTCATAATAACTTCTGGGCCTTATAGACCGTGGAAAAGATAGTTAGTCAATGTTCTATTAATATTTTAGCTGGCAAAGGAATATAGTTCTAAGCTACCACATGTGGCTGTCAGAACTGTCAGGTATGCCACTGTAAAATTATTAATGATTTAATTTTTTATGAGCTCCATATCTTTTTATATGAAAATAAAATTGATTTAAGGGCTTGAGGTAAAGAAAATGCTTATAACAGCTCCTTAGAGTACCTTACCAATACTGCCAATTCCTTTCCAAATATTCTCTGTAACTGGTTACTTCTCCACCCTTGGTAATTATACATATATGGATCTATCCTATTTGTTTATGAATAGAGTTGTTTTCAAATGCACACCTTTTACTTTTACTACAATATTAATATTATGGCATGGTCTAAGTTATCTACAGTGAATTCAGGTACAATTTGTCACCATTATTAATTATTATTTATAGAATATCCACTAGATAAATGCCTTTAAGGGCCACAAAAATACCAAAAGCACAAATGAAGACAAATAACTGTAATCTATCTCATTCTTCTTTTGTGTGACTCTGATTTAATATTGGATTCATTCTCAGCTTGTGGCTCACATCACTCTTAACAAAAATATACTATGGAAGGCCAAATTTAAAATTGCCTCATTGGTGTCTGTAACATTTCCCTTATTCCCACTATGCAATTGGATATATTTATTTGTTACAAATACTTCCTAAAATAGTCATTTAGTTGATATGTTGGAATACACAATTAGCGATTTTGTTTTGACAAAGGGAGGGACCTACATATGTCACTTTTTAGACACCCAAAAATACTTTAGGTGTATCCTTAAGTTAAACATTAATGATTCAAACACTGTTTCTGCTTCAGCCTTTTAATAATATTACTTAAAAGCACATGAAGTGACAGTACTTAAAAGCACCAAAAGAGAGAAAAAATTTGGATATAAAGCATTTGCTACATTTTGCTGAAACAGATTATGCTAAAATTATATTCCCTTTGGGAAATGGTTCTCACACTTTAGTGTGCCTGAGGATGTTTTAAAACACAGATTTCTGGACTTCACCCCAGATGTTTAAATTCTCTTGGTCTGAGGTGTGATCCAAGAATGTGCATTCCTAAAAACGTCCAGGTGATACTGGTACTGCTGGTCCTGAGAATATACTTTGAGTACTGCTGTCTTAAGAGACTGAATATAAATATCAATTGTTCTGCTATGAGGAGATAAATGTTTCCATCACCATCACAGATATTGACATTACATAAGTAACTTGACACTCTATTTTTTTTTAATTTTTTATTTTATTTATTTATGATAGGCACACAGTGAGAGAGAGAGAGAGAGAGAGGCAGAGACACAGGCAGAGGGAGAAGCAGGCTTCATGCACCTGGAGCCCGACGTGGGATTCGATCCCGGGTCTCCAGGATCGTGCCCTGGGCCAAAGGCAGGCACTAAACCGCTGCGCCACCCAGGGATCCCAACTTGACACTCTAGAAGAAAAAATAATGAAATTAAAGACTCAGATCTAATTCAGATTAATATTGTTCATGTCTTGAGTATCATTTGGATAAGGAAAGAAATCAAGTTAAATGGGGAAAGTAAACCCACTGATTTAATGCATGCCGTATTCCTAACATAAAATAAGGGAGTTAAATGAATATGCATTAGGAAATCTTTTTAAAGATAAAGATGTTACAGTTAGATATTGAAACTGAAATGAGGTAATTATAGTCATTTTATGTTTCTTGATTGGCTTTTTTAATAAAATATATTTGAACAATAAAGGCATGAGAACAACATTGAAACAAGGAAGATCATTTGGTATGTAAGATTTCTTATAAAAGAAATGCCAATCTAACAATTAAACCTGCATTGTAGAGGTTGCTCCACAGATGGTAAGATTTTCAGTTACCAATGTGCTCCATCCATGGCCTCTCTGCAAAATCTGCCACCATAGGGTATAGCTAATGTCAGTGCAATGTAATTGTGAGAAAGACCACTAGCAACCATTCATGGATGGCCAACTCATTCTCAGCCACAGCGGGTTTCTAAAAAGCTATTACTGTTTCTACTGACCAAAGGATCACTTAAGTTTCTAAGAAAGGGCTCTTTAATGTGTCACTTCTCCAGTTTTATGTAACACCAGTTCCATTCCAACCCAATCATTCAGTATTTTTTTTTGAACTGTCAAATTGAAAATTTCTGACTTTTCTATTACTGAGCAACACAACTTTCTATTATACTGGACAGGGAAATTTTAATGTATTAATTTAATCATTCATAAATCACTGTAAGATCCGGGGAAGACAATGGCAGTTTGCCTCTAATCTGAGTCTAGGCTGACTTATTCTTTTACTAATTCATACATATTTTCAATCAACCTAAATTTGGTAAGTACTTATTTCCTGCCAGTCTCCAATATAGGCAATGTGAGTATACATGGATGAATAAGGCAGGAGGACAATGTAATTTATAACCTCAGTTAGTAATTGGTTTTATAAGGCCAAATGAAAGTAACAGTTTATAATCCTGCTATGTTGTTAGGCAGGGACATGTGACTAATTCTGACCAACAGGTAATACTCAGAAAGGACTTGGTTCCCATTTGGATTAGAGTACTTGCAAGACCCTTCAAAGTCCTTTCTGTTACCATTAGAACAAATGGTTTCTTGTATTACATTTCTGAAACAGTTAAATGAATTATTTTTTATCTTTTCATTTGAAAATTATGATTTTGAGACTGTTTTAACTTTGGAGAGTATACTATGGAATATAAATCCATGATAGCCAGCTTGTCCCACACTGTGGCTCATCTGGGGAGAGAGAAAACTGAGGAAATAGATGAGATGAGCCTTCAAGATCTGGTTTAATACAATAATTGTGTTCTGCAAACATTAGTTTCTAATATATTACATAATTATGTGATATAATTTTGACTATGTCATAATTTAAAAAACAACACATAAAATAAAAAGTAAAAAATTGCTTTAAGGGTCACCTGGGTGGCTCAGTCAGTTAGCATCCCACTCTTGATTTCGGCTCAAGTCATGGTCTCAGGGTTGTGAGATCAAGCCCCATGTTGGGGCCCTGCACTGGGCATGGAGCCTTCTTGGGATTCTGTCTCCCTTCCCTCTCACTCTGCCTACCTCCACAGCTCTCTCTCTCTCTTTAAAAAAAAAATTAATTTAAGAATGGTTAATGTAATGAATAAACTGGAATGTGGCAAATACTAAAAAAATATCACATTTATATATTAAAGACATGAAGTTCAATTGAAGTTAAATTTGTTGAACTAAAAGCACTCATCATATTAAGTAGAGTTTGTAGAGACACAAATATTACTATCACTATTTCATTGAAAATCCTTCACTGGCTTCCCATTTTGTACAATATAAGACCCAAAAGTCCGAACATGGCTTCTGAGCATGTGAATGGTGCAGAATTTGCTGATATTTTCTGCCTTATCTCACTGAACTCTCCCTATTATATTAATAATATATCTCTCCTTGGACCAACTTACTAGCTGGGGTATGTGTGTATGTGTGTGTGTGTGTGTGTTTTATATATATATGTATATACACAGTGGTAAAAAAAACCCTATATAACACAAATTTGATATTTTAGCCATTTTTAAGTACAAGGTTCAATATTAAGTATATTTGCATTATTGTAAAACAGGTCTTCAGGGCTTTTTCATCTTACACATCTGAAATTCTCTACCCACTAAACAACTCACCTTTTCTCCTTTTCTCTAATCCTTGATAACCACATTCTACTTTTCATTTCTATGAATTTGACTATTTTCAATACCTTGTATAAGTGGGATAATACAGTATTTGTCTTCTTGTGACTGGTTTATTACACTCAGCATAATGTTCTCAGAGATCATCCATGTGTTGGCATATATCAAAATTTTCTTCCTTTTTAAGGCTGAATAATATTCTATTTTATGTATATACCACATTTTATTTACCCATTCATCATTAATGGATGTTTGGGGTCGCTTCCACCTCTTGGCCATTGTGAGTAGTACTTCTATGAACATAGATGTGCAACTATCTCTCTGTGATACTACTTTTAATTACTTTGGCAATAAACCTAGAAATGGGATTTCTATAATATAAGAAATAGTTCTATTTTTAATTTTTTTGAGAAATAGTTCTATTTTTAATTTTTTTGAGAAAATTCCATACTATTTTCCAAATGGATGTACTGTTTTACAATCCTACCAACATACAAAGATTTCTAGTTTCTCCACATTCTTGTCAACAATTATTTTCTGGGTGTTTTTGTTTGTTTGTTTGTTTGTTTTTGATAGTAGCCATCCTAACGGGTATTAGGTGAAATTTCATAGTGCTTTTGATTTGCACTGCTCTAATGATTAGTAATATTGAGCATCATTTCATATACATTTTAGCCATTTGTATATGATTTTTGGAGAAACGCATATTTAAATCCCCTACACTTCTTTAATCAGTTTATTTCATTCTTGTTGTAGAGTTATAGGCGTTCTTTATATATTCTGGATTTTAACCTCTTATCAGATATGTGATTTGCAATTATGTTTTCCAAATCTGTAGATTTCCTTTTCATTCTGTTGATTGTGTCCTTCGATGCATACAAGTTTTTAAGTTTGAGGTAGCTTAATTTGTCTATTTTTATTTTTGATGTCTATGCTTTTCATGTCATGTCCGAGAAATCATTGCTAAATCCAATATCATGAAGATTTTTTCTATCTTGTCTTTTTGGAGTTTTATAGTTTCCTGTGTTTAGGTCATTAATTTAGTTTCTTGTGTTTAGGTCATTAATTTAGTTTCTTGTGTTTAGGTCATTAATCCACTTTGGGTTACTTTTGCATATGAAGTATGCAAAATATGAAACTTTATTATTTTTCAAGTGGATAACCAGTTTTCCCAACACCATTTGTTGAAGAGACCGTTCATTCCCTCATTGACTATTTTTCACACCCTTTAGAAGATCATTTGGCCATATATATAATGATTCATTTCTTGGCTTTCTATGTTATTCTGTTGGTCTGGATTTCTGTCTTTATGCTAGTCACAGACTATTTTGATTCCTGTATATTTTTGATATGTTTTAAAATCAGTAAGTATGAATCTTCCAGTTTTATTACTTTACAAAAAAAATTTTGGCTACTTGGAATCCATACATATGAATTTAATGTTATTCAAGTCTACTCTAAAACAACACTATACAGATTAAAATTTAAGTATCTCTTACCTGGCATTGATTTCTGTGGCTGTTTCTGGTTTCCACCTGTGAGTCTCTGCTTCAGTAAGTAATGACTCCTTATATTTGCCTGTCTACCTCTCCAATCTTTTGGGTAGTGGTTTGTCCTCTGTTTTCCCTTGTGTTATGGATGCAAGGAAGATTATTGATTTTTCAATCTGTTTATCTTTTCCTTTCTGTTTGAATACAGTGGTGACTTTCAAGTTCTTAAATGAGGAAACAGAAAACAGACTCAACAGTTTTCTTTCTAAATTCTGCTTGTAAATTGACTTGTTTTTGTTGTTGTTGTTTGTGTTTTTGAGTGTACCTCCATCTTGTAGAAACTAATCATATGTGACCAAAAGAAGCTAGTTCATGCTTTCAACATTCTGTCTGGCAACAATCTGCCTCACTTATTTTAGTACATTTGTGGTTGAAACAAGACAGGTTTCTATTTTTCAAGCCTCCCATAATAGTTTTATTATGCTTTTCATGTCTTCACTTGTTCTCACTTCCAAAGCCAATGCTACCTATTTTAGAATTTTATTATGCCAGCTCTCCGTTTCTAGTTGCCAATTTTAGTAATGGTTGGCTATTGATACATAACAAAAACTCCCAAATTCAATTAGAGGTTAGTGGATCCAAGATGGATTCTATTGAAAAGTATCTGATCCATATTTTTCTTATACTTCTTACACCAACAGGCTAGACTACATGTTTTTCTTAGGGTGATGGCAGAGGTTCAAGAGAGAAAGTTTAGTAGAACATGTATTTTTAAGCCTTTGTCACTTTATACCTGCTTTATTCTACTGATAAATGCAAACAGCATGACTGATCCTAAAGATCAAGTTTTGGGATGTATCTTCTGCCCAGAGGTGGAGAATAGTTGAAGTAAATATTTTTTAATAGTTACCAAATCTGCAACAACTTTTCTCCATATTGGCATATGCTTTTAAATAAAATTTCCATTTGTTTCTCTGTCTCTTTCAATAAACACACATGCATGCAGGCACACACACACAGCTATCACTAGCCCATGTTTAAATGAGAAAAAGGGGGTTATTTCTTGTGAGTGGGCACATTTCTGATGTATAAGTTTTAGTAAGTGAAGTGAGTACTAACTTTATGTCATTCTTACTCTCATACTGATGGGCCCTCGTAGACTGAATAAATTGCGCTGCCAAATGTAGATATCTTATATGAACACAAATATAACAACAGAAATTACAAATGTATTCTTAACAACTCAGCTTCCTGGACTTGTGGTATGTAAATTTTCTGCCAGCTTCTCTAAACTATATATATTTTTTCACATGAATCACCAATAACACATTCAAAATAGGATCTCTTACATTGAGAGAACATTATGTTTTGTTACTATGGGAACTGTCTGCTCTTCCTGAAAAGCTTTCATAGTTCTTTCCTCCTGCACCCCCCAACAACCCTTTCTCTCTGTATGTTTTACCCCTCAAATTCTCTAGCTGCCACTTTGTGTCTGCCTTTGCTCTGGCTTTGATTGAGTGGAGTTTTATGACCTTTGTACTTTTGTATAATAATTTTTTTTTATCTGAAATTTTGCTTTCTTTTCCAAGAAGGAAGACTTTAAGTAATTATTTATCATTTACTTCTTCCTATATCTTTAATTTTTAGGTAGAAAATTTGATATTCTAAATAAATCTTTTGCAAGCATAAATACTCAGGTAGATAAAATAATTGGTAATCATTGGGCACAGATTATATGATCATTTTCCATCTTTCTTTAGAATGTTAAAGCATTAATCAGAAACTTTAACACAGCAAAGAAAGTCCCTGTGATCCATGATTTCCCCTAAGGCATTTGTGAATGATATAAATACTGCCAGAATTTGTGCCAATGGACTGCTTAAAAGATATGAGACACTCCAAGTATTTATACCCAAGAATGCTTCAGTAGAGTGTTTGTCTATAAAAACACATCTTATTTGGGAATAACATGAGAGCAATATATCCATCAATATTTTTGGAAAGAGAATGAATTCTTTACCTTCCTGTCTTATATAATGTTTACTCATGAAATTTTTTGAAATATTAGATCATACTCTGAATTTGAAGATCCTTTTCAGTTAAGAATTAGTCAAATATCTATGAATAATGGAATATTGATAGGGACTAGGTAAAGGATGCTGATTCCATATTTAGAATTGGTATATGCTTTTTAACATTTATAATCAGTTTACTTCAAGTAAAGGAGATTATATTCAGCAATGTGAATAGACCTCATCTAATCAGTTGAAGGCCTTCTAAGCAAAAATTGAAGTTTCCAGGAGGAAAAGAAATTCTGCCTTAAAACTATAATGTAGAAATCCTACCTGAATTTGTATTTCGCCAACCTGCCCTATAGATTTTGGATTCAACATTGTAGCTTCAACCCTTATCTGAATTTCTGTCTTGTTAGCCTGCCCTTCAGATTTTTGACTTGTTAACCCTCAGAATCTTATCAGCCAATTCCTTTAACTAAGTCTTTTTCTCTATATATATTTGTATCTCATTTGTTGTTTTGTTTTTGCTTTTTTTTTTTTTTTTGAGAAGTCTTTTAAAGGAAAAAAAAAAAGGAAAAATATCCTGACACTTGTTAAAATGGAAAACTTTTTAAGACTATTGCAATAGAGAAGGAGCTCAGGCTCAACTCCAAATACAAGGACAAGTGGGAACTTATGGCCAATGAGTAGGATGAGAGGGTAAGGGACTCAATGAATAGAAAATTACTAAGACGAGACGTCCAAGGGTAGGTAGAGTTCTTGCCAAACCAACTTAACAGGATTCTTCCTGAAAGCATACTGGAGATTAGGTATCAAGGGTGGGAGGAATTTCTGCTAAGTGATGATTAAGATTCCTGCTAAAACTGGATTTGTCTAGGACACAGAAGCCCAATATTGAGGTCCAGTAGTAAAGAGGGCTCAGAGGAGCCTAATAAACCTGGTTAGGGAGTTTTTGGCAGAAACAAAACTGATGCAGTAAAGTACATCCCCACCCCCCACAGATAATATCTTTTATTTATGCACCTAAAAAGCATAAGCACATTTTAGCCACGTTTTCTGGAAGAACATGAAGTATGACAAAATATAAATTTTATTTAAAGAATTTGTGTTTATGCATTGAGGTTTGAGAATTCCAGCTTTTTAAATAAATAATTGGCTGAATATAGAAATACTTTAGCATCTATGAAAATACCTTCTTGCCCACAATAAGTAGAAATTTTGTATCTATGAGGGTAAATGTAGGATGATTATATTCATTTTTTAAGCATAGCATATTTTAAATATGTGGACCAAGTTTTAATCATATTGTGTAGAATCGTAGACTATATTCACTTTCTTATTATGCCAAACAATGCTATTCTATATTATTAAATATTTTCTTTAAGTGGCGGCAGCTGCCTTACTGCTGTATAAAGTGCGATCTCAGCTACATCCATTATTTAAAAATTCCTAGAATTGGAACTGAGAATATATGCAGATAAAACTTTATTAACAAATACACAAAAATGTACTTATTTAAATATAAGCACATAATTCTAAGGAATGGTTTAATAGTATATATGAAGACCAACTTGGTAAGTACTGAAGCTGTAAATACTCATCTCTGCACTACTATCTATAACAATGAGCCATTTGTATTATCTAGATGAAGAGGTAATAATAGTGTCAAAGGAATCTATGTAAATGAATCTCATAGGCATTGTAACAGCACATAATAGAAATGACTTTCTCACCTGGTAAATGACTTTCTAAAAGGCCAATAGTTGCACAAATTCAATTATTGCAAATCTGAGTTTCTTTCCTCTCTCCTAGTTAGTATGTCTTTTTTGTGTCCTTAATAATGGGAAAGTGTTTGTAAAGTAGTAATGGTGAAAAAATTATGGTTGGCTGATATAAGGAAGTGAAAAATGGAATATATCTCATTATGTAGCAAATTTGCCACTCTCGTTTGAAGTGGTGGAGATTATTTCTAAGACAACAAATAACCAAGAAGCTTCGTGTGCATTTATTATATTATGTTTTAAGAGGTTGCATGAATAGATGAATTTTCTGTCAGCCTGGTACTTCCTTGTGCAGTATTTCAGATCCCAAATATTTGTTAAAAAATAACAGGTCTTTGTATGTGATAGGAGATAAAGTCACTATATACAAGACTTAATGTATAAAGCAGATAACTGTGAAACACTCCATTAAACCAATAATCCATGCAATTTTTACACTATAGAAAAAGTGAATGCATTTTAAATATTATATACATTATGATATCCAAATAAACATAACTTGTAAAAATTTGTTTTTTAACCAGACCTTTTCATAATACTAGTATTTAATAATTAAATCCTATAGATTGCATTATTATAACCAATTATTGACTCCCTTGCCTATAAAAAGATGACTCATTTCTATCAGGAGCTAATAACTGGAAGAACCTCATTGTGAAGGGAGGGTATACTTCTGCCTGGTTGAGGCTTAGCAGTATGGCTTGTTTTGTCTGATAAAATGTGGGTAAAAGTAATACAGATTAGCTGGAGGACAAGTTCTAAGAGCCATTTTATGGATTGTCCATATCCCCTTTTCCCTGCCAAAAGGTCGTGATTGATTGAGGTTCTTCCTTTAGCCTGGATTGTAGAAGGAAGAACATGGAACAGAGCAACAGGCAATCCTCAAAGGGTGTGTGTTATGAGAGAAATAAATGCCTTTGTTGTAGATTGCTAAGGTTATTGGGTTATTTGTTACCAAAACATAAATATGTTGGCTATATATTACTTTAGGACAAATTTATCCTAAGTGAATATTTGTATATTACATAGTCACAGAATATACAAATAATATTAAAAGTGTGGCATGACTATTACTATCATCCAAATGTATATTGATCTTATAAATTTATCTTAATATATTAGGCTCCAGTTACCATACAGTGTCAAAAAGTCACAATCTGGCTTTAAGTAGATTCAAGACAAATAGAAAATATAAATTTTGAACAATGGAATACACTAATTATATAAACTCAAACTTGTATAAACAGTATTCTTCATATAATAAATTTAAGTATGTATAAAAATGATATCTATTTAAAAGATTTTTGTATCAATAGTGGAGGTAGTATTATTTAACATGATTATGTAGCAATAAAAATTAGGAAAGTTTTCTAAAATGAATATTAATAATTAATATACATATCATATATACAGGTACCTAAAATTTCAGTCCAAAAACTATTAATAAATTGCTGATCTGATGATAAGTCTATTCTCAGCCCCATCCAATACTTTTAAGGCCTTTTCTTATCTATATGTTAAATCTTAGAGTTATTAGCCAAACACCATAAGCTTTAGTTCTGAACTATTTTTCTGAATCTAATGGAAAACATTTTCTCTTGCATTACTTTTCTTTTCCAAACTAGAGATTTTCTAGCCAACTTAAAATTTTCTGATAAAATTCAAAATCCAATTCTTGATACGGACTTTTATGCTTTTGCATTCTCAGGATGCACTTCTTATGGGATGCTTGCCATCCATTTCTCTTTGTCTCATTCTACTTATTCTTCCTGTGTCAGTATCAATATGACCCTACCAATGAAAACTTATTTGATTCCACCAGCTAGAAGCACTATGTGTGAAAATATTCTCTCTCAAGGAACTAATAATTTTTCCCTTATATTATAATCTTATGTACTTGCCATCCATTCTGTTATGCTATAATTTTTTTAGGATTGTAATTATTCTTTACATTACACTCAGGTACTAGACTATTTTTTATAGAATGAGTTTGATTTTCTATATACCCTGTCTTAGAATTCCATGTTATGCATGGTATGCATATCAAATAAATGAATGAATTATAGTCAGCATGCCTTGCTACAAAATATTAATTTTATCCTTTCATATATTGCACCACTGAAAAAGGTCTAATTTGAGAAATCACTTCACTGAAACATAGCATCTCATATTGATTCTATAATTTTGTTGGTTAAAAATGAATTTTATAGATGTGATATTCTAAGTTATTTATACAAAGATTGGAAATTAATAGGCCTTTTTGACTTTACTAGGACTTTACCTATACTTGATTAAAACTATCAGTTATAGAAAGCTTCCTTTTTCAAAATAACTAATCATCTGTTGTGGATAAGGAAGAAACTTCCTGAGATTTATTATGTTCCCTTAAAATAAACATAAGGAAAGTTATATATTCATCTCTTAAACATTTTTCTTTGTCTAGTAATAGTGTATAAAATATGTAATTCATTTATATGACTTTATTAATTCTTTTATTTTTCTACAGAAGAAGAAACAGAAAACTAGAATTTTGGAAAATTCTAAAATGCTAAATTCTGAAAAAGGTACTTTTCTTTTCAAGGATCAAAATACACTAAAGGGAAATCATTCTTTTAACAATCATATAAGGCAATGAACAACATTTTTGGTTTTACTTTTTATTTTATTTTTATTATTTCTATTTTATTTTTAGATTTTATTTATTTATTCATGAGAGACACAGAGACAGAGAGAGGCAGAGACACAGGCAGAGGGAGAAGCAGGCTCCATACAGGGAGCACGACGTGGAACTCGATCCTAGGTCTCCAGGATCATGCCCTGGGCCGAAGGCAGCACTAAACTGCTGAGCCACCGGGGCTGCCCCAGCTTGAGTTTTATTTTTATTTTATTTTTATTTTATTTTTATTTTATTTTATTTTATTTTATTTTTTTTTGTTTAAAACAGTGGGTTTATTTATTTTTTTAATTTTTATTTATTTATGATAGTCACACAGAGAGAGAGAGAGAGAGAGGCAGAGACACAGGCAGAGGGAGAAGCAGGCTCCATGTACCAGGAGCCCGACGTGGGATTCGATCCCGGGTCTCCAGGTTCGTGCCCTGGGCCAAAGGCAGGCGCCAAACCGCTGCGCCACCCAGGGATCCTCAGCTTGAGTTTTATATTCTGTACTCTCGTTTGAATTTCCTTGTCATGGATATCAAATTAATATGATGCAAGAGCACATATTGATAATATTCTGCCTCAGAGATACTGAATGAAAATTTAGCCATATAAAAATTAAATAAATACAGTTAAATAATATTGGTTATCCATATTTGATAATGTAAAAAAGTTATTCTAGTTATTATTGTTTTATTATCAGATACACACAAAAAAGATAAAATGTTTTAATTTAGAGCTTATTTCTAAAACTTATATTTTATCAGTCAATTCAAGGACCCACCATTAAAGTATAAAAGAAAAAAAAATAAAAATTTTAACAGAACAAACAGAAAAACGATTAAACAATAGAGAACAGAGCAGGAGAAGAAACAAAAATCCAAAGGAATTTGACATGCTGACAAGAATTTAAAGAGCAATAAAACCGGTAAAACTCCTATTACTCCTTCAGAAGGGAATTTTGGAAGGAAATAGGAACTTAAAATTAATAGTGAATTTATTTTGTCCATTTCTTTAAAAGTAGAAAGATAATTAAAAATACTGTAAAACTCTCTTTAGGGCTTCTTTTGAATTTTGCCAATATTGGTTTTCTATCACTGCATACAAATTGTATGAACTTGACAGCTTAAACAATACCCACTTATTATATCACAATTCTGTACCTTTCAAATCTGACATGGGTCTCACCAGGCTAGAATCAAGATACTGCAGGACTGTATCTGTACTGAAGGCTCTGAAGGAAAACAAATCTTCTAGGTTGTTAGGCAAATTCAGTTCTTTGAAGTTACAGTACTGATGTCCCCATTTTCTTGCTGGCTGTCAGCCAGAGACCTCACTTAACTACAAGAAGCTTCTCTCCAGTCTTTGCACATGGGTCCCTGCAACTCAGAATCAGCAGTGGCAATTGGAATTCTTCTCATGCATGGAATCTTCTTGACTTTTCTTTCTGCTGTAAAGGTTTCCAAAGACTTTCATTAACTTGGAGACCAAGGAAATAATGTACCATGAATTTAATCTGAAGAGTAATGGAAAATTCTAGTGTTCATGGGGATAAGGCCCCTCTTACTGGTTATTTAGCTATGGGACACAGGTATTGCTGCAACAGATATTGAAAAAAAAATCATTCCATATGCTGAACTTGGGCTCAATATGTTTTTTAATAGATAACGGCAGAAAGATTAATAAGTACACATATGAACAGAATAATTAATAAGCTTAATTAAGCCACATGTAGAACCTGCACCTAAGGAAAAGAAAATGCACAGAATGGCATAATCAAAAGTGTTTAACTGTTGAAATTCTTCAAAGAAAAATAGATATTCTTCTATATTTGTGTCATTGTGTTTTAGGGATATATCTCTATTTTTAGAATATTTTATAATATTTTCAGAAAACTACACTGATGTAGATTTAATTTTTTTTTTTTTAAAGATTTTATTTATTTATTCATAGAGACACACACAGAGAGAGAGGCAGAGACACAGGCAGAGGGAGAAGCAGGCACCATGCAGAGCCTGACATGGGACTTGATCCAGGGTCTCCAGGATCATGCCCCAGGCTGCAGCGCTATAAACCGCTGCGCCACCAGGGCTGCCCAGATTTAATTTTTTAAAAATATAAATATATCTGTGTTTTTTAAGTTTACTTTCATTATCATTTCTGTCACACATCAGGGAAAAGGCAAGTGGAGTACTGCATCACTAATACTCTACCAGGTAGAACTAGAATCTATATTCTTTTTGTTTTATTTTATTTTATTTTATTTTAATTTAATTTAATTTAATTTAATTTATTTTATTATTTTATTTTTTAATATTCCTTTATTTTAAATTAAACCTTGACCAGATAACTAATAGAAGATAAGTAAAGGGAAGAAATAATTTATGTCAGAAAGGGTCATTTATAGTAAAAAAAAAAAAAAAGTGTGATAAGAGCTTTAGAAAATATTGAGAGAACTTTTTATTTGGGGCTTTGTCTTTCGTTTCAGTCAAGTCAGTTTTACAAGGCTGCTTTCCCCAGGAGATAATAAATGATCTTGTTTTTTACTCCTTGAAGAATGTAGATGTTATTGCAGAAGCTAAAAATGTTTATAGGGTACTCAAAATTACTGATACTGAAAAGGAAGCTTTATTCTATACATTAACCTTATGATCCAGATAAGCTTAAAGCACATATCACTGTGACTAAAATTACAAGATCTAAACAAGCGATAATTACAAATTTGCCAAGATTCAGCCCTTGCAAAAAAGCTCAATTCTGATATGATTTTAATGAGGCAAGTTTCACTTTACTTTTATGTCCTTGATTAAATGTGTATAATGGATTAAAATGAAATTAGGCAAAATCATCTGTACTATTTATCATCATGATAAAATACTTCATGAACACCCTCAAACCAAACATGCAATCATATATAACAAATGTAGACAATTGGCTTTCACTTCAGATCTGGATTATTTTCTCCTTCTAACAAAATGGAATTAACGTTGAAATTACAAAGTACCTTTTTAAAAATTTTATAACATGATTATCGTCATGGATTCTAAAATAAATCTTACTATCTAATGAGAATTAATCACTTGAGAGCTAGAAGAGTTGATTTCAGTCAGAAATGGGACAAAATTATAATCAGTTATATTACTTTAAAATATTATTTAGTAAATAATTACTATGTAGTTGTTAGAAATAGTGTTATTTTTCTTGGAGAACAGTAGGAAAAGAAGGATAGAAAATGGAATCAAGCGGAAGATAGGCAGAATTTTAGAATATGTGTACACATGGGGTGACTTACCTTCCTCTAAAATCTGCCCCTTAAACACAACCACATACATAAAGAGAAGTTCTGAAAAATATTATCAATATTTATATTTATCAATATTATCAAGCTAATAAAAAATACTGAATTTCTAGAAAATCTGCAGGATTCAAATCTGAAAGACTTTAAGTATACATGAAGGCAGTATTTTCAGGGTACCTAGACTCATGCCATTATAAATGTCGAGGGAACTAGAAAGATCATACAGAATCAGATCATTCACACAAAGATTGTAATAGAAAAAGGAATTGCAATAACAGTCATTATTTAAAAATAAGGTATTTGTGCACTGTAATCGAAAAATAGAGGCATGCATATGTCACTTTAACCTAAGAAAAGTCTCCATAGTATCATCTACATGCAATAATTATCTAAAATATGAAATAAATTGCTCATTCTTGGAGGAAAATGAATTTTTGTGACAATTAGTATTGTTATTTAACATGCATTTAATTTGATCAAGTAGTACACTGATTTCTTAAAAGCATAGATAATCCCTCTCAATAGACGCATAGATTGCTCTTAAGAAAAGATTTTACACTCAAGATATAATAAAGCTATTTGGATTCATATAACACTAATATGAACTTGAAGAAAATATAGTACTGTGGCAAACTAAGGATTATTTGCCCTGTGTGTTACATTTATCTAATAAGGAACTTAAAAAACCAAGAAAGCAAACAATAGCCTTACATATGAAAGCTTAAATCTTAAAATTAGTTTGGCTCTTAATCATTTTATCCAATCTAGTCCCAGTGGAATTTTCTTTATAACATCCTTGAGTTTCTTTTTCCATTTAATTTCTCACTCACTGATTTCTGTTCCTTAGGAGATATAGGCTTCCAGTTATGTAATGAAAAAGTCATGGGAAAAAAAGTTACAGCATAGGGAATATAGTCAATGATATTGTAGTAGCTTTGTGTAGTGACAGATGGGAGCTACATTTGTGGTAAGCATAGCATAATATGTAACCAAGTTGAATCACTATATTGTACACCTGAAATTAATGTAACATGGTGTGTTAGGTATACTGAAAAAAAGGGGGATTGCTTATAAAAAAAAATTTCTAAAATCTTTATTTTGCCAATTCTTCTCTGTCAGTATTTTTAAAAATATTTAAGAAATTTAAAATATCACAAGAGGAATGTGGTATAATAATACAGATATTTTCTGAGGAGTGTAGATTTCAGTAAAGTATCACTTCATATGACACATAATATTGTTCCATTAATTGTGATAGAAAACATGCCATTTACAGATATAACTTCTTTCAAGATAAATGGATCTTGTTCAATAAAAGCCTCTTTCATTTTCCTGACACATTGAAGAGTGTGAGTATTGTAGTTTGGGGAAGAGATCTAAGCCGGGGAGATTTCAAATTGTGAATAACAGAGGGAAAATAAACGAAGATTGTTAAGGCATTTTGGGAAATGGGTAGCATGGAAAAAAAAAAAACAGGAGAAAAATTAAACAGATAATGATTGACAATTTCGTGAAATAGTGAATGAAAGAAAATATTTATATTACTACTTTATATTTTTATTTATATAGAGAAAAGTTACTAACTTACATAATAGAAGTATATATATTTCCATCTAGCCAAATGACAAAGATGAAATTTAAAATTTCCATTTATAATCACATAAGTATAAAACTAGAAATAAATCTACTTAATGTTGGGAAAAAACTCTATAACAAAAACAAATTATTACTGAGAAATATTATATAACTTCCAAATAAATAGAAGTTCATTCTATATTCTTACATTAGGAGACTCAATATTTTGAGATGTTAATTCCACCTAATTAAATGTAGAGATTTAAAGCAACACCATTCAAAATCTCAGAAGATTCTCATTTTTTTCTTTTCATTTTTTACTTTCTTTCTTCTTTCTCTTCTTTCTTTTCTTCTTTGGTGAATATATAAAAGGCTTATAGAAACCAAAAATAATATTGTTTTCTTTTTTAAAAGATTTTATTTATTTATTTGACAGAGAGCTAGAGAGCACAAACAGAGGGAGCTGTAGAAGCAGAAGGAGAAGCCAGCTCCCCCATGAGGAGGGACACCCCCCCTCCTCAAGGCGGGGCTAGATCCCAGGACCCTGGGGTCAGCCCTTGAGCCAAAGGCAGATGTTTAACCAACTGAGCCACCCAGGTGCCCCAATCAGAAATAATATTGTAAAAGAAAAATCAGGGAGGACCTACACTATCAAAAATTAAAGACTAATACAAAACTATGGTAATTAAACAGGGTGTTATTGATAGAATAAAGGTGCACAAAAGACAACACTAATAAACAAGAGTATGGAAAGAGACATGCATATGAAATCACTTGACATGATAAAATGCTGCTGCAGATCACTCATCAGGGAAATGAGTTTAGTTTCAGTACATTGTGATGAATAAATATCTGTATAAAAATATTAACCTTCTCACTTATATCACTGGCTCAAAACTTGTGAGAGAAAGTGTTCCTAGAATAAAAATAGTATCTTGATGAGCTTGGGATGAACATTTATTTGGTAGATAGAAAAAAAATTTCCTAGAAAAAATTGATTGGACTTCACAACACTCTACAACAACTTCTGTTTCATTCATAAAATAAAAAGTCCACCCATTTAATGTGATTAGATATTTGCTACACATAAATCTCCTAAAGGCCACATAGATAGAAAAAACCATGAACATCTATACATCTGTAATAGATTAATGACTTCACAGGATAGTATTTCCAAATGATCAAGAAAAATATAAAAAGGTGCTTAACATCATTAGCATAAAGAGAAATTCTAATTAAACCCATAAGGAGATGCTAGCTACCACATCAACTCCCACTCTAAAGATTGATCAAGAACAACAATAACAACAACAGGATATACTAGTTGGTGAGATTATAAAGCAACCAGATATCTCATAGAATATTAGCCAAAGTATAATTCCTGCATTTACTTCAGAGAACTACCCAACAACATCTAAAACTAATATATAGTAATTGTAGTTTTAGATTTGCACTCAAGAGAAAGGAGCACATATTTGCACAAAAGATATGTAAAAAATATGCATAGCAGTTTTATTCATAGTAGTCAAATACTAGAAAAAGCCCAAATATTCATGTAGTGGAAAACCAATAAATAAATTATAGTATATTATGAAATGGGGCACAGAACAGTAATCAAAAGTATGCCAAAGGTACACACAACAACATGAATAAATTAAAAAAAACTTTTATTTTGAGCAAAAGATGTTAGACACAGAGTGTATGTTTCCACTTTCAAGAAGTTCAAGAAAAGACAAAACTATCTATGAGTATAGAGTTCAAAATGGTGGGTACTGACAAGGGACACAGGGGAACCTTCTGGGAATGATGGCAATGCTCAATGTCTTAGTTTCTAAGGGGGTTATATGGGTGTATGCCTGTGTAAAACACATGTAGCTTTACCTATTGAATTTTGTGCATCTTAATAGATACAATTATATCATTTAACAAAGAAATATAGTTAATGCTTGTACAACTCAGTGGTTTAGGGGCAATCACCCCCGTACATGGTTGAAAACATATATAACTTTTGACTCCCTAAAAACTTAACTAATAATACCCTATTGCTGACCTTACTGGTAAATCTTCCTGGTAACATAGTCAATTAACATATTTTATAGATGTATTATATACTGTATTTGTACAATAAACTAGAGAAAAATATTATTAAGAGAAAACACATTTATAGTACTCTATTGTATTTATATATAAAAAAAATCTGTGTGTATGTGGACCCATGTAGTAGAAATCCCTGTTATTCAAGGATCAACTGTACTCCCAAATATATAGATTATAAATAACTTTATGAAAGCAAATTAAGTTGAATCATCATATTAGAAAAATGAAATGCTTTCAAACAGACACTAAAGGAATAGGAAATTTAACTTGTTCTATAATTGTTATTTATATTATCAATAATAGTGTTTCTGCTTTTAGGGGGCTTACTTTGTTGTCAGGACACGGAAAATAATCCATGTTATCTTATGTAATGACATATGTTAATGTCATTAAGAAATGTTATAAACAAGAATAAAATATACAGGATAGAGATAAGGGATAGAGATGACTTATAGATGAGGCTTAGATGTGGGTGATAGAATGGTCCAGTAAGGCCTCAGTAAGGAGATAACATCAGAGAATATACCTAAACAGTGTGAGTATAGCAGACTACACCAGGTGACTATACAGAGAGTATTCTATGGAAAAATAATGGTGTATGCAAAGGCTAGAGCCTTAAAAGACGTAAACATGTTTGACGTATTCAAGGCAGGACGAAAGACCAGTGTGGCTGGATTGGTGAGCAAGGTAGAAGGCCTTAGGAAATGCAGTTAAAGAGTTTGGCAGAGGTCGGCTCACTAAGGATCCTTTGGATATGTTACAAACTTCAAGTGTTATTCCAAGTGTAACCTAACATCACCAGAGAGTTGAAAGTAACTCATGATTTCTTTTCCTTTTGCACTCAAGGTAGTAAGGAATAAACTATCGAGAGTCAGAGACACCAGAGTGGAAATGAGAGGTTAGGATCGATTCTATTGCTATAGTTGAGAGGAAAAATCGCTGTGGCTTAGAAAACAAATCAGAAATGACAGAAGTAAACTTCATAGAATTAACAATACAGTTTTGTAGTATTTGCTGAAGGATTTATTGAAAGGTAGGACATAGAGAGGAATAGCTTTTTGCCATAAGATATGGGACAAAGGCAACAACAGTATGTACCTTTGGTCCAGGGGATTTGAGGAGGCAAAGGAAGAAGAGTCATAATTTACATATTAAATGTGAGATGCTTCTTAAGCATCAAAGGGTGGATGCCAAGTATGAGTTTAGATGTTAGACTGGAACTCCAAGAGGAGCTCAGGGATGGAGATAATAATCTGGAAGAATGGCTGTTTATTTAGACACATTGGGAAGTATGAGATCATCAAGGAAGGAGTGGGTGTAGATAGAGATGAGAAAAAGCTCATGATGGAACCCTGGACTCTCCAAATTGCTGGAAGACAAGAAGTAATAGCACAGACTGTGAGAAACTGTTTACTAAGAAAGTAGCAAAAAAACAAAAAACAAACAAACAAACAAAAAAAAAAAACAAAGAAAAACCAAGAGGGCATGGCACCCAATGGGCTAAGTAAAAATATGGTGTTTGTTTTATTCTTGGATATCTCCTATTTCTTATTTGTCTTTATTTATATGTAGCCAATAGCCTATGAGCTCTTTAAAGGAGTTTTGGTTCCTAGAACTTGGCACCAATGACTTGCACACAGTGTCTGCTCAATTTATGTTGAATAAATGAAAAAGCAGATGTCAAGGTATAAATAATTCTAGAATATGTAGCACATAATTTTGACTGAAGAATGAAAATAGTATGCAAAGTGTCTTAAGAACAGCCTAGGAAACATGATAGAGCTGAATGAAGATGTGCTACTCTGGGAGAGTATAAAAAAGAGAGGCTGAAGATTGTAAAGGCAAATTTCAAGCACCTTACAGCTTTGCCTTTGGCTAATCCTGGGGCTGAGACTGTTAGGTTTAGCAAAAAAATGGTATCAAATATTGGAATTTTGGAATATAAATTACTAGAAGCTTAGATAGCTATAGATTATTGTAGGTATTTTATGCATAATATATCTGCCATGTTGGTTACTTGCCAATTTCTTAAAGAGATCATAAAAGCCTTCATTTTCCACTTTGACACTTCGAAAATGTATCATAGATTCGTGAAGGTTAGTAGGTGATGCTTTCTAATAATATATGCATAGTAGATAACCCCGAATCTTATAAGTAAGATTTTTTTTCAGGCAAAAATATGATTAAACTATATTCAGCCTAAGGCAAAATTTCATTTATGATTTATTGATATTTTTGGTCAGTTAAATCACTGCAGAGGAATTATGTTAGAAAAGCAGTTTGTGTCATCCTAGTGAAACTTAACCCTGTATCCAATATATGACAAGCAGCACTTATATTTCACTTTGCTATGTACCAGAGAGCTGGGATCTATAAACTGTCCTGAATATAAATGCTTCTTTTACCTTGGAGCAATACTGAACATCAACACACCAAATGCAGTAAAATAAGAGGTTTTACTTTAATTAGTGATCTGGCATCATTTAAGATGTTTTTATGTCAAGGAATAACTGCATATTACAGAACAAATAATGAAAATTCTTCCTTTGAAATGTCTCTACAAGGGTTAAAATAATAAACAAGGCAAGTTTGTTCTTTAATGTTCCTCCTACATAATACTGAATGAATCATTATCAGTTAAATATAAAGTATCTATAGAATTTTTCAGGACTTACTAACAAAAAACCTTTAATGTTAATATATTTTAGTTTTAGATACTTAATATCTTGAAGTGCAGGTGTGCATGCATAAAATGAAGGACATGGTGAATATTTATAACATTTAAATAACGTAGGTAGCCATATGCAAACATTTAAAACATAAAGAGTATGTAAGGGAAGAATATAGGATATAAAATAAGACAGATCAGCAGTTAATTGTAGTATTAACAACTATAAGGCTTTGAGGAATTATCTGAGTTTCAATTTCCTCATCACTATTTAATGGGGGGAGGAGTACATGTATCTTTCAGCTAAATGAAGATGAAGAAAATTGTGAAGTAAAATTGACTAAAATGTAGAATTAACTAAGAAAGAATGTCTTGTAAGTGCCAAATTTCATTTGGTATTTCAAAGCATTAAATCATCTTTGAATTGAAAATGATTTTATAGTTTCTCTTATGAAATATTATCCAAGGGGAACTATGCAGATAGTATCTTAGTCTGTAGGAATTCACAAACTTCTTTATGTGTCTTAAAATTAATAAATGGAGGTCAGTGTGCGTTATTAAAAAACAATCTTGATTTATTGAGTTTTTAAAAATCTATCTAGTTACCAATCAAGTGTGTCTTGGAGCACAGATTTGACAACCTGTATATAGGACTGCCAGATAATATACAGAATGATCAGCTATATTTGGATCTCAATATATAACACAGGTTTTTTTAGTGTAATTTTGTCCCATGAAATAGTACACAATTATACTAAAAACTTATTCCTCATTTATCTGAAATTTAAATTTAGCTGGGTCTCATATGTATATCTGCTAAAGATTGCAGCCATACTGTAAAGTTTCCAGATTTTAGAAACAATGCAGGATAGTATTGCAGAGTAACCATAATACTGCAAAGGGTAAATTAATCCGATTGCCAATTCTTCCTTCTCCTCCTACTATTAGTGGAGTGTTCTAAATTATCTAGGTCATGTTCACTTTTTTTACTGAAAAAGTATTAGTATTTCAAAAATTATTTGTATTTGAGTATGTTTTGATTGAGTTTGAAGATTTAAAATTCTGCAAAATGTAACTCAAATAATCATTTAAAATATCAGACATGTGATTTCTTGCCCTATAGTCCTCTTTTTAAAAGCACTATAAAAGTAATTTTTTTTAAAGATTTTATTTATTTTTTCATGAGAGACAGAGAAAAAGTCAGAGAGGTAGGTGTAGGGAAAAGAAGGCCCCTGTGGGAAGCCTGATGTGGGAATCAATCCCAAGACCCCAGGATCACCACCTAAGCCAAAGGCAGATAGCCAACCATTGAGCTACTCAGACATCCCTAAAGTTACTCTTAAATATTATTTATAACAGCTTTCTAAGTAGTAATATATCAATTTGGAGCTTTCCTCATCAAGAGTTCTGAACCATGAACATTTAACCATGAAAAAAAATTGAGTTTTTATATATTTCTATTGTTAATGAAGAGAAATACAATCAACATGATTTTAAAATGGTCTTCTAAATTAAGTTCTTAAAAATACATAATGTTCTAAAAGGTAATATCCCATGAGGAAGAGCACTAGTGTGCTTGCCAAAGCCTTTAAATACAATTTTATATTATATAAGTCAATATAGAAAGTATTTGAATTTTGACAATTTTTACCAATGTGGAAAGAAATTAAAGAAGACCTAAAAATGGAAAAGATCTTTTTTTTTTTTTTTTTCATAGACTGGAAGACTTGGTATTATTAAGATGGCAATACTCCCCAAATAAATCTACAGAGTCAACATTATCTCTATCCAAAGCCCAGCTGCATTTTTTGACAGAAATCTTCTAGCCTTAATATAAAAATTCAAGGAACTCCAAATAGTGAAAATGATTTTGAAAAAGAACAAAGTTGAGAACTCATCCTTTGTGATTTCAAACTTTCTACTAAGCTACAGTAATCAAGGCCATCAGGTACTTGCCTAAGGATAGACATACAAAGTAATAATAATGGATAGAAATTTGAGAAATAAACCTTTATATTTATGGTCAATTGGTTTTAGACAAGAAGTCAAAACAATTTAATGAGGGAAAGTAAAGTATTTTCAACAAACAATGCTGGGACAACTGGATATCTACATGCAAAAGAATGAAACCAAAATCCCAACTCACAGATGTAAAATATAACTCAAAATGAATCACAGACCCATATTTAATACATAAAACTATAAAAATCTTAGAAGAAACCATAGGAATAAATCTTTGAGACATTAGATTAGGCAATGGTTTCTTAGATATGATACCAAAAGCAAAAGCAGCAGCAGAAAAAAAGGTAAGTTGAACATCATCAAAGTTAAAAATCTTTGTGCTTTAAAAGATACTACCAATAAAGTGAAAAGACAATCCAATTATTCAAAGACAATATTTGCAAATCATATATACAAATAACTTGTTTCTAGAGTATATAAAAAGTTTTATAGCTGAATATTAAAAATGGGCAAAGATTTGAACAGATATTTCTCCAAAGATATACAAATGGCCAATGAGCCCATGAACAGATGCTCAACATCATTAGTCATTCATTAGGGACTTGCAAAACAAAACCATAATGAGATACAATTCAAACCCACTAGGATTGCTATAATAAAAAAAAGTTGGACAATAACAAGTGTTAGCAAGGCTACAGAGAAACCTTTACCTTCATAAATAATTGGTGAGAATGTAAAATGATGCAGCCACTTTGGAAAACAATTTGGCAATTTCTCAGAAAGTTACACATAGAGTTATCATAAAACCCAACAGTGATACTCCTAGGATTATATACAAGAGATCTAAAGACATGAATCTACTAAAACTGGTACACAGATGTTCACAGCATCTTTATTAATAGTAGCAAAAAAGTGTGAAAATCCCAAATTTCCATGAATTGATGAATAGATTAAAAATGCAGTGTTTCCATACAATGGGATATGATTCAACAAAAAAGGGAATGTATTAACAAAATTCGCTACAACATAAATGAGCCTTGAAAACATTATGCTATGGGAAAAAAGCCAAATTCAAAAAAATACATGTATGATTCCATTGATAACATATCTAAAATAGGCAAAACAATAAATCTAAGAATAGATTGTTAATAGACAAAAAAAGCACTAGTCAAGTTCTGGGAGAAGGGATAATGGAGAGTGATTGCAAATGAATATGGAGTTCCATTTTGGTGCTGAAAATGTTCAAAAAGTAGATAGTGCTGGTGATTGCATATCTCTGTGAGTGTTACTATAAACCACTGAATTGTATACTTTAAATGGGTGTATTTTATGGATTAGTATTTTATCTCAATAAAACTTATAAAAACAGAAAACAATGATTTTTGAAATGAAATTTGTTCACTGGACTAACAAATTTTTAAAGAGATGCTGATTTACTTTACAGTTAATTTAAGTGTGTAGAAGTCCACCTGAGAATTGGGCAATAAATACATCTGTGAAATTCTTGTGTAACAAGAGACTGGGACAAACTAAATTCTGCTTCATTACCAGGCTCTTGGGATGGAGCAGTCTCCAGATCATCGTCCCACTGTTGACTGTCTTTGCACTTTGTTTTTCTCATATCACTTTGCAGTTGTATTTAAAGTACTTGTCTCCTACATGCACTTTAGAAGACCATAATATAATACAAAATAGAAAGATACAGTTGGATAATCTATTTGTGTATATATAATTAAAATTTAAAAAATAAGCTTTACTTATATTTAATATGAAGGTGGTATGGACTGAATATCAGTGTCATTCATATGTTGAAGATATAAACCCCAAAGTAGTGGTATTTGGAGGTGACACCTTTGGGAGATAATTAGGTCATAGGATTGGAGTCCTCATACGTGGGATTACTGCCCTTATAAGAAAAAAACAAGAGAGAGAGTCTCTTTTTCCACCATGGAAGGCTAGGAGTCTACCTCCACTAGAAGGAGAGCCCTCACTGGGAACTAATTAGCCAATACCTTGACCTTGGGACTTCCCAGTCTCCAGAACTCCAAGAATAAGTATCTGTTGTTTAAGCCACCCAGTCTATAATATCTTGTTGTGCAGCCTGAACAAGGACAGGGGGTGATACCCACACCCTTCTTATATTACATATGACAAACCCTCTGATTCCCAAATATCTAAATAAAGTTTCTGCAAACATCTATGAGATATGAAATATACATATATATTGTATATTCTATATAGAGTCATGAATTATATTATGTATTTTTAAAAATATTTTATTTATTTATTCATGAGAGACACAGAGAGAGAGAGAGAGAAAGAGAGAGAGAGAGAGAGGCAGAGACACAGGCAGAGGGAGAAGCAGGCTCCATGCAGGGAGGCGGATATAGGACTCGATCTCGGGACTCCAGGATCACGCCCTGGGCCGAAGGCAGGCGTAAACCACTGAGCCACCCAGGGATCCCCCTATTATGTATTTTTAACTAAACATTACCAAGTAAGAAAGTAGCGTAAAAAAACCTCTGCACAAAAACATGGATTAGAGATAATACTAACAATGCAATCAAAGGGAAACTGACAAGAGAGTACCTGAACATTACTATCCCTAGAAAGAACTCTTGGTTAGCCCTATACGGTATAAACAGTGAGAGTGCAACACGACATTAAAAAATGTAAAACTTACAACTGCTCTACAGTATAAGTGTGATAACAAAAGAGACTATAAGTTTTTTTTCAAAGAATAACCCTTATATTACAGAGAAGACATCTTAGAAACATTATGGAAATAGCTCTATTATTATATGTTAGTATAGCCCAAGCAAATATCCGGATATCACCATATTATGAAATCTACAATCGAACATTTGAAAGACATAGAAAATGTTTTTTAATCTTCTAAGAAATCCCCTAACCAAGAAGATTCTACCAGTTTTGTAATTTTTTTAGTATAAAACTCCAACACTCTCCAATCAGTTTCAAAATAATCACAGATTTACATTGGGAAATTAATATTCACTAGTCAAATTTCGGCGATAACAACAACCAGTGATTGGTTGGCGTGACTGAGAAAGTGAGTACCATAAGTGTTCACAGAGAAATATGTCCCTTTACAATTTGGCACATCTTTGAAAAAGCATTGCTTTCCTTCATGAGGTACTTAAAATGAGCCTCAAACAATGAATTTAGACTCAGACCTTTTAATCACTTTTGAATGAAGTTAAGAAGGGGAATAAAAATCAGTGACTTACTGTCATCATAAGCATTCATACGATGAATATTATCTTCATTTTATAGAGGGATATCCAAGCTTCAGATACTTTGAATAACTCCCAGATTAACACAGTAATCAGTCCAGAGTTCACACCCATGTTTCCTGACTCCCAACCAGGGCTTGCTGAACTTCCCTTAAGTATTTCTCTCTTTTGAATAGAATATATTTTACTCTGTTACGTACAAGTAACGTAGAAGTTAGGTAGAGATATGTTTTACCTACTTACAATTCATCTTATAGGTTTGGGAGTGCCTGTCTCATTGACTTTAGGCTTGGCTAGATGGCACACGTTGGACAGTAAGACAGTCACAGAACAGCATTGCTCCATCAGAGTAGATGCTTTAAATATGACTGTGTGATCCCTCTGGTTCTCTTGTGCTCTCCTCCTCCTTCAGGAGGCTGGTATGCCTAGAGACTGGTTGCTATTTCAGTCCAGGTCCTGGGTGAGGACACACATGGATCTTGGGAGAGTCCAGTGGAACCACAGCCAATACAATGAGACCTACTATCTATTATGCTTAGATTAGATAGAACTGATTCTGCCTTTACAGGTGAAAAATATTATCTTGCAATTATACTATTTATACTATTTATACTATTTATAATAGAGGAATGTAGAGAATAGATGAGTAAATGTTTACTGGAATTGTTGTGATTTAGATCACTGGAGAGAATAAGTATCTTACATTCCTGTTACCTCTTTTAGGGTATGTAGCAAGATTTGTTGTCAGAAATATCTATTCTTCCCTGCAACTCTCAGGAATTGAGTGAGCAAGTATGCAAGCAAAACTTTTAGGCACACCAGTTGTCCTTGAGGCGACAAAAATAATAGTTATATTCAAACAATCTTTAGAGAAAGTAATTTCCATAAAACATTCTATAGTAGACATTTACTTACTCACTGGTTCAGTCAGATCAGCAAAACCTGGTTATTCAGATCTCACTGGCCCACTATCAGAATTGTTTACCCTAAATGTAATTCTACATGATATTGTCAATTGATATTAAGTGCCATTATAAGAAAAAATAGTCTCAAGAAACTCATTCTACCTATGTCTCTTTTAAGAATAATTTGAAGATGTTTATTATACAGCAGAGAAATTTGTCTGTAATTTGTGCAAAGAATAATATACTTCTCATTAGTAAATTGTTTGTTTTGATCTTATCTTTGCAGTAGACTTGTCTAATCAGGTTCCTTTTGTTTCTTTGAAACTAAAAATCTTAAACCTAAAGTTAGCATTCATTTTTCTTAGCTATATTTATCCTGTACTTCTATGGCATTATATTCTTTTTTGTTATTTCTTTTAATTTTATGTATCATGTTATATTTTGTGTATCATTATAGATTCTTTAAAACCCTTTCTGGAGGGCAGCCCAGATGGCTCAGCGGTTTAGCGCCACCTTCAGCCCAGGGTCTGATCCTGGAGACCTGGGATCGAGTCTCACGTCAGGCTCCCTGCATGGAGCCCGCTTCTCCCTCTGCCCCTCTCTCTCTCTCTCTCTCTCTCTCTCTCTCTGTGTCTCATGAATAAATAAATAAAAATATTAAAAAAAACCTTTCTGGAAAAAATTATAACATCAATATAGAATTATATGTTTTTACAATTCTGACATGAATCCATATACATTAGTATATGTAAGAAAGCATTATGCTTTCTCAAGATACCAATAAGTGACAAAACAATCTATCTTTAGTTTTCTCATGTAAAAATAGAATTACTAATTATATAATATCTAAGGTCTTTTTAAAGCCCAAATAATATAAGATTCTATGAACTCTTTCTCTTAAGCAAAAGCAACAATTATCCAGTCCTTTCCATCCTCACCTAATACCAATAAGAACTAATATAGGAATAAATGCTTTGTGTATATCTCATCACCTTGTTCTTAGTAAGATCCTGCTTCTCTCACTTACATGTGCATATTAGTTATCTCAGGACCTTCAGTTTCTGAATCTGTAGTTATGGAGGGGTCTGAGATTCTGCATTTCTTAGGCTGACACTGCTTGTCAGCAAACCACATGTAAAAGGGATTAGACTCAACTAAATATTGAGGGAAATAACTTGATGTTAGCAATTCAAGCAGGAAAGATTTTACAGGTACTCTCAAAATTGAAAATTGTATCAGGGATCTTTCACCACATTTTGGGTCTGATATTCCACAAAAGGATAAAAATGTTACATTAAACTGGCTATTGAGCTGAAATTAGTCTATCTTCAATAAAATGGTCATTTGCATTGTATAATTTGTAAAACCAAAACAATATGCAGCACAGGAACCTAAAGAAAAATAAATGAGTTTGCATCCTTCACCTTGAGAAAAAAGGAACAAAAAAAAGTTCCTAGGACCAGAATCAGAATTTTAATCACTAAATTTCAGCATATTATAAAAATAAGTTCTAGAATTTAGGTTGTATAGTTAGCTTAAAGAAGACGTGATTGTTTATGCATTTTGTTTTGGTTTAAACAAATCTGTTGGCATTCTGCAAAGAGAAACAGAGACAAATGGTTTAAACAGAGCATCGCTCCGTGTTTCAGCACACTGCCATAAAACAAGTTAGATGAAATTAAGCATGCAGTAAGATGGAAAAATTTTGCTGGCGTTATCACAAGTGCTTACCATAAATATATTATAGTACATGCAAAAAGACTGCAGGGAAAGCTAGTGCTATCAAACTGTGAATTGATTTCATCCGTACTTTTCATACTGGCTGCTTTTGTTTGTTTATTTTGGTTTGCTTTGTTTTGTGTGATTATCATTCACAATTGAAATATGCAGAAAAACACACCATTAATTCTCTCCATTATTTGTGAAGCATTAATGAGGAATTATGTAAACATTGATATTTTTAATGAAGACAGCTTTCCTTTTAGTGAATTTATTGGGGCTAGGGGGATAAGAGTGTTTCATGTTATTAAAAATAAATCTGCAGAAAAAATATGCCTGCCTTGACACTAGACTATGATCTTCTTAGGGGATTTTCATTTTATTCATCTTTGGACCCTCAGAGCCTAGCATAACTGTTGGTAAGTAATTATTTGCTACATCATTGCTTCTTCATGCTGTATCATATGATAAGAAAAATCTTATTAGGTCAAATTAATGCTGTATTAAACTCAGTTTTCTGTTATTTAGAGTATCATCTAAGCCAAATTATAGAAGAGTATAACAGTGATGGAAGTTAGAACAGAAACATGTTGCCATATGTTTTATATATATATATATTTTAATAGAAACAAGAATTCTGTGATCAATGGAAAAGTCAAACTCTTTACTTCTCTTTTCAATTTCATAAGCTATATAGGACCACTCTTGGCTTCTAACAAAATATTATGATATTATTTTCATGACTCTTGGGGTCCCTATTCTGTCCTTTCATTTGACCACCTTAAAGCTTATAGATTGTAGGATAGGAGACTTTCCCTATAGTTATAAGCTCAAAAACTTTGTTTCTTTTCAATTTTATCAATCAGTTTTCTACCTTACTTGATGATTAATGTTGGTCATGTAGGTACAACATCTGTATATACTGTATGATTTTTAAAAATTTATTGAATGCCTATTTGTGCCAAGTACTATACCAATAAATGAGACCCAGACTGCCTTAATAATGAACGTAATCTAGTGGATACTATCAGACTTTTCATTATTTTCTGAACTTGTGGTTTACCATCTTGCTAAAAGCAAAGATCTAATTTTGTGATTTAGTTAATTGTTTTCTTTATTAAAATTTTATACTTCTTCATATTATCACTTGTAGCAGTTCCACTAATTTTACACTTTTAACTCACGTTAGACTATTTTTAAAAAATATTTTATTTAGGGATCCCTAGGTGGTGCAGTGGTTTAGCGCCTGCCTTTGGCCCAGGGCGCGATCCTGGAGACCCGGGATCGAATCCCACGGTCGGGCTCCCGGTGCATGGAGCCTGCTTCTCCCTCTGCCTGTGTCTGTGCCTCTCTCTCTGTGTGTGACTATCATAAATAAATAAAAATTAAAAAAAATATATTTTATTTATTTATTCAGAAGAGACACAGAGAGGCAGAGACAGGAGAAGCAGGTTCCATGCAAGGAGCTCGATGTAGGACTCAATCCTGGGACTCCGGGATCATGCCCTGAGCCCAAGGCAGATGCTCAACCACTGAGCCATTCAGGTGCCCCAATTCACATTAGACTTCAATATTTACTACATACCTCAACATTAAGCACAAATTCAGCAAAAGAACTCTGTTGACTGGTGAGTACATCTCTACCTGGACTATAAAATCAGATTCATTCAGAGAGCACTTTAAAATATTTATGCATGACAGACTCAACTAGAGTGTCTAAAATATATATGAGGAAAAACTATAAAACACTCCTAAAAGACATAAAACTGGAATTAAAAAGTGAAAAAAACCTATGCTGTGCTTGAATAATGATAGATATAACAGATATTAAAATATTTTATAAAGTCCCCTTAATCAAAATTAATTCATTAATATATCAAATGGGTAACAATAGAATACTCAAAAATAGATTGAAGTAAACATTTTACATATGAAAAGGTAGCAAATTAGTGGAAAATAGAGGCACCTGAGGTTGCTCAGTAAGTTAAGTGTCCAACTCCTAATTTTGGCTCAGGTCATGATATCAAGGTCATGAGATCAAGCCCTGTGTGGGGCTCTGCACTCAGAGGGGAATCTGCTTGGGATTCTTGTTCTCCCTCTGCCCCTCCCACCTCTTGCACATGTATGTTCTCTTTCTCTCAAATAAATAAAGATCTCTAAAAAAAATGGGAAATGAAAGATGTTTTAAGAGGTCTTATGGAAAAATTAAAATGTGACCTGGTTCAGATACCACATTCAAGAAAATAGATAATTTATAAGTAAGTTAGAAATATACAAATAAAAGTAACAATTTATGATTACTAGAAAAATTTGGGCAGTTTTTTTACAAAATGGCTGTGGGGAAATGTGCTCAAATAAGGCTCAACTTCAGGAGTAATACTACAAAAGACTAATGTACATGACTAAATAGAAATAAACAAAAATTACATATAGACACACAGCAAATAAAAGTAAACAAATGGAATACTGAGGGGAAATTGCAATGACATCACAGAGTTAATATGATAAATGTACTTAAAGAGTTCTGAAAATGATATAAAAGGACCACACACACAAAAAAAAGACCATCACTTATAGAAAATGGATAAGATACAGATAGAAACTGTTCTCATTTATAATTAAGAAAAGTGTACATTAATATTACATGAAATACTACATCTCACCCGTTGAGGCATTTGTTATTTAACAACATTCTTGATGAGCTAATGGGAAACATATTGGTTGTAATACAAAATGTTAGCACAGTCTATGGTAGTGAATTTGGCTATCTCTTACAAAATTACACCTGTATTCACCTTTTAACCCAGTAATCCTATGTCTAGGAATTAATTCCAAAGACACATTTCAAAAATTCAAACTGACCATTAGGCTAAAGGCTATTAGTGTTATTTAAAATAGCAAAAGACAGGGATCCCTGGGTGGCGCAGCGGTTTAGCGCCTGCCTTTGGCCCAGGGCGCGATCCTGGAGACCCGGGATCGAATCCCACGTCGGGCTCCCGGTGCATGGAGCCTGCTTCTCCCTCTGCCTCTGTCTATGCCTCTCTCTCTCTTTCTATGTGTGTGACTATCATAAATAAATAAAAATTAAAAAAAAATAGCAAAAGACAAAAAGAACCCAAATATCATCAATAATGGAATGTATAAGAAATTATTATACAGACACCATAGTACCACCTTTAAAAGGGACAATCTCTTGCTTTGGGTTAATCTCCAGGGTACACTGTTCCAAAAAAATGTAAACAATATAATATATTTAGTAAGAAATCAATGGAATGAAAAAATATATATGTATTTGTTTATAAACCTAAATAACTCAATTGAAAGATGAAGAACATTAATAAAAGTAGTTAAGTAAGGGAGTGGAGGGAATAGCCTGGAGGGGATATTTTGGAATCTAGACTTTCTGAATGTATTTGTGTAATACTGAACTTAAGATCATGTAAAAGTTCTACATATTAAAAAAATCCCGAGACAAAATGAAAAAGAAAATAACTCTGGGTATTGAGATAGTAGCTTAACTACATGGAGAATTATTTTCTGTTTCTTTAAAATACAGAATTTAATTGAATATGCCTGTTGAGATATATCCTAGGGAAAATTATCAACTGCAAATAATCTTAGCCTGTATTCAGAACTCATGCTTTAATAGTAATACTGATATTTGTAATCTTCATTAATGCATGCATTACAAAACATATAGTAGATAACCTCTGTATTTGTAGTATATTATATATGTATCATTATATATTGATTAATTGTATATGGTTAATTTTATGTGTCAATTTGACTGGGCTAAGGAATTAAGATAGCTGTCAAATATTACTTCTGGGCATGTCTGTGAGGGCGTTTCTTGGAAAGATTAGAATTTGAATTAGTGAACTGAGTAAAGCTGATGGTCCTCCCTAATGTGGTGGGTATCATCCAATCTGTTGAGTTCTCCTGAATGGAACAAAAAGGCAGAGGAAGAGCAAATTTACTATCTGTACTTGAGCTGGGACATCCACTTTCTGCCCTCTGGCATCAGTACTTCTAGTTCTTGGACTTTTGGACTCAGACAGGCCTTAAACTATCAGGTCCATAAATTTTAGGGACTAGTACTGAATTACATCACTGGTTTTCCTGGTTGTATAGCTTACAGATGGAAGATCATGGGACTTCTCAGTTTCCATTACTATGTAAGTCAATTGCATTCATAAATCTCTTAGATATATCTGTATATTTATCCCATTGGTTCTATTTCTCTTGAGAACCCTGATAGGATATATATACAAGAAAAAAATGTTTATATATGTAAATACACACATTCACACACACGTACTCCTTCTACAGTGAATGATTATGCTAACATTGTCAAAACAAAGATTTATAAGCATAAAACTAAATTTTAATATATTTTAATTAAATTATTTAAATATAACACTATAATCTTAACTTTGATTTAGATATATTGTTATGCATTCATGAAGCATTTTTCTCTTTCAAAAGATTGGTAATTCTTCCCTCTGTTTCTTTTAAAGGTGTAGACGCAGTGACTAACCTTTTAGTCATAAGTACCTTTAGTGCTTATTTTATAATCTCTAATTACTACTTCTTTATCCAAAAAAAGAAACAAGTATCCTTAGAGAAATAGTTGGACATGTACAATATGAAATTAGAACTTCTTGTTCTAGAAACTAGAAACCAAAGACACTATTAAACACTGCTAGTGTTGTGCCATAAGGAGACAGATGTCACTGTGAAGAGGCTTCCACTAGCTATCGTGTTGCAATATAAAAACCATAAAAGCATCTATGGAGTATTTTTGCCAAAAAATAAAATATGATATAGTTTCCAGATAAGTCAGTTTATAGAAACAAGGTAGAAGAAAATATTAAGTGATACCACAAGTATACAATCAGGAACATGTGAATATGGGGTATTCCATAAGACAAATAAAAATAAAAAGGAAGCAAATCTCTTATTAAGAGTTTTAAAATGTGTGCAGTGTTTGAAACATTGAAACATGTTTGATCTATGATTTGAGAAACTTTTGCATTTCTAGGTAAATCGAAGCTCTGGGAACTTGACAGGATATTTGATGCTATTGAAAACAGTATTGTTAAAAATCTAGGTATGATACTGTTATTAGGGTACTGTTTTTAAATGTGTCTTGGTTTAGCAATATGTATCTGTTTATGAATTATGTCATTTCCAAGATTTGCTTTAAAATTACCCAGCAAGTGTGTGTGTGCTGGAGTGGAGAGGAAGAAAGATACAAAGATGAAATAAATATGGCCATATATTAAATTAATGGCTGCTGTAGAAGGGTCCTGAGGTTTATTGTACTATCCTATCTACTCATGGGTGCATGTTTGAAAGTTTTCATAATGAAAACTTGAAAAATAAATTAGCAAACAAACTATTGAATGTTGCAAAACAAAATCAAACAACAAACCAACCAATTGAATCAGTATCTTAGAAGTGGGGCCTAACAGACACATCAAAAGATGCTCAACATCACTAATCATCAGAGAAATGCAAATCAAAACCATAATGAGAGATCAACTTCCACCTATCAGAATGGCTAGTATCAAAAAGATAAGAAAAAACAAATATCGGCAAGGATGTGGTGAAAAAGAACCCTCATGCTTTGTTGATGGTAATGTAAATTGATACAATCACTATGGAAAACAGTATGAAAAATAAAGAAATAGAAATACCATATGATACAGTAATTCTGCTACTGGGTATTTACCTGAAGAAACCAAAATTAAAGAAAAACAAGATGTATACACCTCTATGTTTAGTACAGCATTATTTGCAATAGCCAAGTTATGGAAGCAACCTAAGTGTCCATTGATAGATGAATGGATAAAGAAGATGTGAAATCATATATATATATATGATGGAATATTCAGCTATAAAAAAGATCTTGCCATTTATGACAACATGGATGGACCTAGAAGATGTTTTGCTAAATGAAATAAGTCAGACAGACAGAGAAAAGCAAACCCGTATGATTTTACTTATACATGGAATCTAAAAACAAAAGAAACACAAAAAAAGCAGAAACAGAACCACAAATACACAAATACAGAAAACAGACTGGTGATGGTCAGAGGGGAGGGGATGGGGGTGGGCAGAATGGGTGAAGGGGAGTGAGATGTTCTGGTTTTCAGTTATGGAATGCTGAAATCACAAGGATAAAAGATACAGCGTAGGGGCTATGGTATAGTAACATTTTATAGTGACAGATGGGCTACACTTGTGATGCACATAGCATAACGTATAGAGTTATTGAAACACTATGTTGTACAGCTAAAACTAACATAGCATTAACTATACTTCAATTTTTAAAAAGATCAGAAAATTAAAAAAATAAAAAAAGTGGGGCTTGAGTGTATAAGTGTTTTAGGAGTTCCCAGATAGGGACACCTGGGTGGCTTAGCAGTTTAGAACCTGCCTTCTGCCCAGGGCATGATCCTGGAGTCCCTGGATCCAGTCTCACATTGGGCTCCCTGCATGGAGCCCACTTCTCCCTCTGCTTGTGTTTCAGCCTCTCTCTCTCTGTGTCTTTCATGAATAAATAAATATTTTTTTTTTAAAAAAAGGAGTTCCCAGATAATTTAAATGTACAAGCAGAGTTAAGGACCACTGCTAAGAAACAATGAGGTGACCAAGGTTGAAGTGACCACAAACAACTCTAACATCTGTGAATGTGAGCTAGTGTGACATATTATAGCTATATTTGCCATACGAATATTAAATAAGGCATTTTTTCTTGTGTGAGATTTTTCAAAGGCACTAAAAAGTAATAACGAAGCAATAGCTTCCAAATACAAAGTTTGACATCTATGATGTAACTGAGCTAAAATCAGCTTTATAAACCTGAACTCACCTTTCTCCCCAGGGCTTTTTAAGACGATTGAGACTTCTATAGAGTGAGGAAAAATTAAAGAGTAGGAGTTTTGGAGTGAGCTAGTGGTATGTGTGGTGTTTTCCTTAGAAGTTAGGAGAAAAGAGGTATACTTTCTCTTTTTCACAAACCAAATGAAGATATCTTTAAGGCAAAATTAGGAGATATTGGCTGGTGCTAGTTGACGTTTATGGAACATATGACCGATCCTAGACATTCAGGGACAGGTCTAAATATAAACAACTATGGCTCTAATGGCTTGAGATGGAAAAAAAAAAAGGAGAGAGAGAGAAAGAAAGAAAAAAGAAAGAAAAGAAAAGAAAAGAAAAGAAAAGAAAAGAAAAGAAAAGAAAAGAAAAGAAAAGAAAAAAAAGAAAGGCACTGCTAGAAGTCAGCACTTCCCTAGTTCAACCTGTCCATGTGCCAAGGACTGGATGTGGATCTGCCAGGAGATTTTAAAAGGAATTCTATCCAGGGTGATACCTGGAGGGCAAGGTGATCTCAGTGAAATGGTGAATTGCTAAATGTCCAGGATAAGACAGTCTTGGAAAGCAGGGAGCTAGAGCGAGTACGAAATTACTATAGTTGGAGGTCTCGGAGCTTCATCAAGAATCTATACACAAAAAAGATGCCAGAGTAAGACTCAGCAAGCAAACATCTGGCACTTCCAGGACACCAACACCCAGGCTGGAAGACCTTTTTCTGTTCCTTTCTGAATCTATCCAAGAGGGGCCAAGAGACTGGGGTGGTCTGGAGTGGTGGAGTTAGACTATAATAAGCAGCCTATCAAGCTCCTCTTCTCCACATTAGGCCTTCAGCCTACATTAGGCATGAGCAGCAGAAGGGAAAAAGTTTGAAATTTTCTTGTCTTTTGAGTTTTAAAATTACACAAGACAAGGCTTTTCATTCACTAACCTGAGGCAATTTTTGTGATTGAATAGTGATGTGGTTTGGAGGGGGTTGCCAGAGCCTGGAGCCAATGGCCAAGGAAGAATTCTTGAGACGTCTTTAGTGCAAAAAGCGGTTTTATTAAAGCATGGGGAATAGGACCCATGGGCAGAAAGAGCTGCTGCTCTGGGGTTGTGAGGAGTGACTGATTATATAATTATATACTTGGGAGCTGGGGTAAGGAAAAAGGGAGATTTCCAAAAGGACTTTCATACGCTGAAGAAGACTCAAAGGATCCTGGCGGCCTGGGTCTTGTTTAGCTACGATGGTTTTTTTTAGGTTTTGTTTTGTTTTGTTGTTTTTTGGTTTTCTCTCCCCTCTAGTAAGGCATTAACTTTAAGATAGTTGCAAGTTTCCTGGAGAAATGTTATACTCTGCCTAATTCTAGTATTTGTCAATAGATTGCAGGTTATAAAGAAATGTAATTTCATTTACATTCCCCTCTGCCTTTGGTTCCCACATATCTGTGGAGGGGAGGGTAATGTTAGGGCTTCAGGAAATTGAGTCTATGGGGCTCTGGAAGTTAGGCTATCATTAAGAATGCTTTTTTTCTTATAAATCGCTAAGACATTTACAAATGTCCTACAGGATCATGATGTCTATTAGTTAACTATTTGTTTTTTGTTTTTGTTTTTCCTTCTCATATATAGTTTTAGGGAAGCCAGGAGGGCTTGAGGAATCACACATATGGCACCTGGGGGACAGTGCAGGGGGTTTGCATGGTGTTAGCTTGTGGTTTGCCCTCACTTCCCTTCTGCTCCCTCACCAAATAGTATCTAAAAAGCAGTAAGTCCTATTTGAGATTTTATCCTAGTAGAGGTGGAGACTACAATTCAGATTTGTAAAAAGAAAAAAGGATAAATAAAAAAAAATTCATTGAACAATTTTTATGACGTTACAAATATGTAAGTAAAACAGATAACACACTTTCTTACTTGTCTAGTATCTGTTTATGTGACATCTAAAAGAATAGAGAGAATGAGAAATATTCAGTTTCAATACTATTTTTATGAACCAAAGTAAAAAATTAAATATCCATTAAATGTCTAAGAATTCTTAACATAAGAACATTATATACACCCCCAATTCTATGAGGTTGTGCTTGTGAGATAGAGGGTGGGAAAGAGGGAGGGAGAGAGAGAGAGAGAGAGAGAGAAAGAGAGAGACTGAGACTTCATTCAGACACTGAAGAAGAAAAATGGGGAGAATATAAAGCACACCTGGATCTGAATCTCATGGAGTTATATAGAATGTGCTTTGGGCCTCTCATCATAAAAATTCACAAAGGGTTGATGGTGAATCTGATCTCATATATATGAATCTCTGAACTACTCTTCCACAAAGACACAGAAAGGGATCGACCAAAGAACAGCAGAGGAGCCACGCTGGCATTCAATGAATGCACTAACTGCTTTTTTACAGTGTTCTCCAATGTGTTACTTCTATCATGCTGAGACCTGCATAAAAATGAAATGTCATACTTCACTACCCTTCCAGCCAGTGGTACAGTTTATTTTCTTGTCTTCTGATAGAGTTCACAAATTTAATAACTGCCTTTTATCCTGGTCTCTATACTCCCTTTCAGCTTCCTATTCAGTCTTCTCTCTCTGCAGGCTTGCAGGAAATGCCTCATTTTAGGTTTTCTATAAAGGACATAATAGACAAGAAAAGCAGAAAAGGAGAGGATATTATCTATCATTTAGAAATGGACAAGGGGCAATCAGACCATTTTAATAGAGACAGAGTGGGGGGGGGGGAACTCCTTGCTTTTGTAGTATTTACCATGTTCTTTTGGATGAGACAATTTGGGCTGGAATAAATTGAGCAGCTTGTGTTGAAAAGTGATTCAAAAGTGATGATTCTTTTGATCAGTGACCATTTTGAAAAAAAAAGTAATTGATCCTTAATCAAAAAAATAATAATAGGGTTATTTTCAGGGAAATCTGACAAAATGGGACTGATTTTTCAGCTAATTAAGAAATACAGTGATGAATTTGAGTTTTCTGCTCTGACGCATGTGGCTATAATTAATAATGACTTTGCAGGTCTCCACATGTTTCCTCAATGACAATGACAATATCATTAATGAGGTGCATTATTGTACAGATTTTTTTGAAAGTTGGGAAATAATAGAGTAAGGTTCAGGCAATATTTCTAAAGAAATATCATCTGCTGGTGAAACCAATAATCCTTCATTTACATTCTCATTAAAGTCTGAATAGGCAACACACCACATCTGAGTTCCTTTTAAACATGCAGGCAAGCACATTACTAGCAAATTGCAAGAGTGAGTTTGTAACTAGACATCTTTGTTCCTGTCCCATGCTCTATACCTTTCACCTCTTTGATTAAAAACACAGCATGTAGGAATGAATCATTGTTAATCTCAGAGAAAATGGTTTCTAACATTGAATTATTTAAATGCTAATTGCAGTGCATTGCCTACAAATAATCAACCGGAACTTTTAACTAGATGATGTTTAATTCTCTTTTGAAATACCAAGTGGCTCTCAATGCTTCCATAGTTCTTCTTGCATCCCAATAAGTAAACATCAAAGTACGTACTTTAGAAGAAGCATAAGATTTGACAATTGCTGGAATTAATTTTCTATCATATCCTATTCTTACTCTATGGCATTAGAATTCGGGAACATAATGTTGTCCTATGTACTCATAAAAATTCCAATACCAGATACATTTGATATAAATGTATGCTTATTACAATCTTCAGAATTTCATCAGAATGCATTTAATGTCATTTTATTTTTTTTCTTGCAATGCTGAAGACATAACGGGTTTTGTAAGAAAATTGTGAGGTGGCACATAGTTAATTCATTTTCTCAGTGAAATTTTCAAAGAGTTGTGAAAGATGTTTTTGAGTTAGAATATTAAGAAACTGTTCTTAAATTTTGGTGTGCATAAGGATCATTTGAGGTGTCCATTAAAAATACATATTCCTGGGCTGCATCTCTAGAGATTTGGAATACTTTGGCAGGAGTCTTCTGATTTTGCATTTTAATTGTCATCTTCTTATGTGGTTCTGTTACATTTACAAAAATACATTTTGAGAATTTGCTTTTTCATTACAATAGCAGCACTTTTATATATCTTTGTTATCTTCAATACCATCGTCACATTTCCAATTCTTCTGAATTTGCTAAACAGTTTACTTCATTTTATTCTTTCTTCCTCCAGTCTTAAAACTGCTTCTTCTCTCCTTAAAATAACTTTTGTATAATTTATCATCTATTTGCTGTGTTTACATAATTACAACACCTACCTGGTTGGCTTTCCTATGCCATTTTGGTTTATGTCAATACATTATAAATATTGTTGTTAAAATAATTCTTAAATTTATTTAATATCGATTGAGCCATATTATCCTCAAAGCAATTATGCATAGATTAACACAATTGCTTTCAAATGTTGAGACTATGACTCACATTGAGAATGCCATATATAATGTGATGGTATATAAATATAAATATAAATATAAATATATATATATAATCTGCAATACAAATACACATATGCAAAATTTGTCTCACAAAGCAGAATTTACCCTAATTATATGTGATTCAATTCTTTTATACTGTTTGCTTTTATCCTTTGATTTTTTAAATTATTGCTAAAAATGTACTAAATTGACCCACAAATAGCTTTTGACTTGCATTTTGACTCCTGGCTGTAGACATTAGTGATCACCACCAAGAGTCACTTTTGATGTGGAGACCTTATTTTTAATTGCTACTACTTATTGTTCAGAAAGTCATTGCAGTGAAATATAAATTTATTTGATGGTATGTTATCCACAAATGAGCAGATTTATATTTTTCTCCCCACCAATAACCTCATTCCTTTGGTTGTTTGCTATTCTTAGCCCCTTAATTCACCTGAAGTAAGTATTTACATCTGTTTTTACTAATAAAAGCTTCTCCCCAGGAAATCACTATTGTAGACATACTATAATCTGTGTTTCCTAGAATGTCAGAGTTTTGGGGCCCCTGAGAAGTCAGCTATTCCTGTGATTCATGAGTTTCCTCAACAATGTCTCCAACAGACACTGATTGTAGTTGAAACAGTTCCAGAGACAGAGAAAATAATAATTGGACAGGAAAATGGACATTACCTGATGTGGGGAACAAAGGCAAGAGAAATGTAGATAAAATTAAATGTCCTTGTAACCTGCAGCCCATTGACAAACACGTGAGTAGGATAGGGTATGACATTCCTCTAGGACATTCCCAACTGTCTTAATGTTATGCTTTGCTAGAGGGAAGACAGCCTTAGCTGGACAATAGCGAGGCTTCCAAGACCCCGTGAGCATTCTTTAGCATATGAAAATTCTTTTGGAAAATTTCCTTGTCTTTACCTCCCCAACTCCACAGTATATAATCAGTTGTTCCTCACAATCCCGCTCAGCCCTTTCTGCCCACAGGTCCTGTCCCCATGCTTTAATAAAACCACCTTTTTCACACAAAAAGCATTTGAAGAATTCTTTCTTGGCCATCGGCATTTCCACATCATTGCATAAAAGTGAATAGAAAGACAAAATAGAGTAAGACTTGTCTGAAAAAAAATATCAATTGCACACTTAAAAGTAGAGTTTTAGGGGTGCCTGGGTGGCCCAGTGGGTTATATATCCAACTCTTGGTTTCTGTGCAGATCATGATCTCAAGGTTGTAAGATTGAGCCCTGTGTCAGGCTCTATGCTCAGCATAGAGTCTGCTTGGGTTTCTCTCTCCTTCTCCTTCTGCCTACCCCCAACTCTCTCTCAAATTAATAAATCTTAAGAAAAAAAAGTAGAGGTTTAAAAAATAGAAATAACAGATTTAGAAAAATAACATATAAATGGATAAAATTAAGTGGATTTGGTGTCAAGATTCTCTTTTCTGTCATGTACTTTTGTTGTCGATCCTTGGATCCATCACTCAGTAGCTGGCATTTTTCAGCTTTTCCACCAATTTTATGTTTTCATGTTTCTGTATGATTCCCCGAAGTCAATTCCAATAATGAATACACTGACCTACTCTTAATTGAAATAGTATCACTCATATAATGATTAGTGTGTTTCAGCAGATAATGAAACTGGCAATAGACTTTTCATTTCCAATTCTTTGAATTTGATAGCCTTGGTTTGCCTCACTTCTCACCCCCGCCCCCAGGTTTGATTTTCGCTACTTTTTAATTTGTGTCAGGGGCTTGTGAAAATAGTTTCTTGTGGTTGATTCTTCAGGTCTCTTGGATTGTAAATGTTTTTCTGTCCTCCACCAGAAATTCTTGGTCTGATATATTTTTAACTATGTTCAAGATCTGTACTAGATGTCAACATTCTGTAGCTGTTCTTGTGATTTAACTAGAAAACTTTTTGTCTGATGGAGATACTCTACCTATTTGAAGTGTAATTGTATTCATGAAAATGAATTATAGTGCATGATAATCCAGGCTTTTCCACTGGTTGGAAATATGATTCTTTCCATGGTAATTATTTTAAGTAATACATTGTTGACATTTACTTCAGTGAACAAAACAAACAAAGAGGCAAAAAATAAAAAGGCAGCATTAGAGGTATAGAATTAACTAATGTAAAATCATTGGAAAGCATCATATCATAATATTTACAAATAAATTATTCATTTATCTTAGCTTTTGCCCTCATGAAGCAAATATGATGCTTCCTCAATTAAATCAAAACAGAAAATTCTTATTTAAAAAATTGCTAAGAAAAAATAACTTATGAAATTGTCCAATGAGTTAATTATCCTTATACTTCAATAATATTGTAATTTACTATATTCCTTGGCAGCAAAACAGTGTTTTTAAAAGGTGAAGCCAGAGTGAGTAGTTTCTGAATCAGACTATAAAATTCCTTATGGGTTTATATGTTGATCTGATATAAAATGCATTTTACATCAGGCATAGTATTAACAAGGATTACAAAAAATAGTGGATATTAATAATGTATATATAGAATTTAAGATTTTAATATATGTAAGACTTAACAACTAAGTCTTATTGCTAAATAGATTTCTAATAGATGACTAAAACTATTTGCAGTATGAAGCCTTCAAGTCATCTTTCAGTATACAACACGCACACACACACACACATTTGCAATTCATGCATTCAAAGTTTTTGAAATTTTCATTACTAAAGTTTCAGAAGACTGAGTAATATTATGAATTTGTCAGGTTAATGCATATGCATATATGATTGATGAATTATATTTTCTTAACTCTTTCAAGTATAGTTTTTTCTTCTAATGGAATGAGTGGACTTTAAGCTCAAAAACATTTTGAACATAAATAAATATAAATTCACTCTAAACCAGCATATGTTCAACAGTTACTCTCATGACTTCTCCCATAGTTAAAACATTTCCAGTGAAAAGTAAACAAACAGGCCAACAAACCACTATGAAATAATTATAGATTGAATTTTTAGTTACTCAACTGTTACACTCATGGATTTTGATGATATAAGTTGGAAAGTCTGTATTTCTGATGCATATGATTGTGGTTAAAGAAAAATAATCAATTTGGAGTTATAGTAGGCTTCTTCAAAGTAATCATTTTCATTGTTTCATACAAATAAAATAAATAATTTTATTTAGATCTGTTAGTTTAATTCATGTGGACTTATCCCATATTTATTATCCCAATTTTCCATTCAAAATGGGTTGCACCCAGCGGTGGCATCCCAAGAGAAGATCAGTGTAAGTGGCCTGCTACCATGCAGAGAAGTAGTGTTCTATCAACGACATTGTTTAAAACTGCCAAGACTGTCTTTTATTTGGCCTTAATTTGTTTTAAAATTTGCAACATAAAACATACTTATTACTGTACCCTTGGTACTTCCCTTACCTGGCTAGTCTCATATTGTTGTAGGCATTTTTCTTATCTTAAAAATACTAAGAAAATATAGACATAAGTACAGTTTTATATTTGGAATAGCATTTCTTCGGTAATCTTACTTTATGTTTGTAAAGTTAAAACCCAGGATTGTCTCCTTTTGTTCAATTTAAACTGTACATTCAGAAAATACCTGAAAACAAAACATGTTTCCCAAATTCACCCTAAGGAATATATTTTTTCCTAAACTTTCCAGATAGTTAGCTTTTAATTAGTACATGAGTATGTGTGTATGTGTGTGTGTGTGTGTTTAAGATTTTATTCATTTATTCATGAGAGACAGAGAGAGAGAGAGGCAGAGACATAGGCAGAGGGAAAAGCAGGCTTCATGCAGGGAGCCTGATATGGGACTCCAGGATCATACCCTGAGCCAAAGGCATATGCTTAACCAATAAGCCACCCAGACCTCCCACTGGTACATGTGTTATCAACCTATCTGAGTCTACTGATGCCTGATACTGAATACAATTTCATATGCTTATTGGCAATTTAGATCTCCTTTGCTAACTTGCCATTTGTAGCCTTTTTTCCATTTCAAAAATTAGGTTGTTGATGTTTTTATTGATTGATTGATAGGAGTTTATATATATGAAGATATAGGGATGGATATGAGTTTTTTTCTTACATACCTATGAAAGATATCTTCCTCAATTTGTTGTTCCACATTCTCACTTTCTTAATAGTGTCTTTGAGAAACAGTAATTTCATTTTAACAGAATACAATTTATTGGCCAGGTCCTTTATGATTAATGTCTTTAATGTTTTTTTAGCCTATTCAAAAAACCTTTAGCTAGCCCAATGTTAGGAAAATATTCCATCTATCTTCTACAAACATAATTGGCTAAAATTAATTTTATAATCCATATAATTTTTTTTGGTATATGGTATTAGATAAAGTTATGTTTGTATGGAGTACCAACCAGTCATTATAGTAAGCTTGTCGAAAAAAATAAATCACCCTTTCCTTCCTGTGCTATAGGAATAACTACCAAGATTCTGGTGATCAGATTTGCATGGGTCTCCTTTCTGAACTCTCTATTCTGTTGTATTGTTCTATTTTCCTCTCCTTGCACCAGTACTTCACTATTTAATTTTCTTTAAAATAAATCTTGAGGGGAGCCTGGGTGGCTTAGTCAGTAAAGCATCTCACTCTTGATTTAGGTGCAGGTCAAGATCTCAGGGTCAAGAGATGGAGCCCTGAGTTGGGTTCTGCACTCCATGGGGAATCTGTTCAGAGACCTCCCCTGCTCCCGTGCATATGCTCTCTCATGTGCAAAAATAAATAAATCTTTAAAAAAATAATACAATTAAATAAATAAGTCGATATTTGGTGGTGTATGTCCTTCAGCTTTGTTCTTCATCAGATATGTCTTTGATTCTTTTTTGCCTCTCTATTACCATATATATACTTTAGCATCAGCTGGTCAGTTAAAAAGCTGGTGGGATTTTGGTTGGAATTAAGTTTGTAGGTCAGTTTGGGGTAAATTTTCATCTTACCAATATCAAGATTTCTAATTGATGAACATACTGTGTTTCCCAATGGATTTATGTCTTCAATGATAGTCTTTTTCCTTAAAAAAAAAAAAAAAAAAGCGGGATCCCTGGGTGGCGCAGTGGTTTGGCGCCTGCCTTTGGCCCAGGGCGCGATCCTGGAGACCCGGGATCGAATACCACGTCAGGCTCCCAGTGCATGGAGCCTGCTTCTCCCTCTGCCTGTGTCTCTGCCTCTCTCTCTCTCTCTCTCTGCGTGACTATCATAAAAAATTAAAAAAAAAAAAATTGTTAAAAAAAAAAAAAGAATTGTTAAAAAAAAAAAAAAAAGCATTTTAATAGTTACTCTAGAATTTACAACTTGCATTCGGGTCTACCTTAAATTATAACTGTCACCAATGCCAGACATGACAAAAACCTTAAAACAGTTTATAACTTCTTTCCTACAGGTGGTGGAAGGGGAGGAGGGCGGGGGGTGGGGGTGAATGGGTGACGGGCACTGAGATGGGCACTTGACGGGATGAGCACTGGGTGTTATTCTGTATGTTGGCAAATTGAACACCAATAAAAAATAAATTTATTATTAAAAATAAATAAATAAAACAGCCAGAAAAGAGTTAAAAAAATAAAACTTCTTTCCCACTTTTCTTTTTTGTGCTTTTACTGTGATAAATGTATTTCTACATATATTCTAAATTCAAGAAACAGTATTATCAAACTAAGTGTATTTACTGAATTCCTAATTTTAGCCATAGTCAAAAGATCTAATATACAACTAAATATTCATTTTCATCACCTGGAAGGTCTTCCTTTTACAGAAGACTTGCTCACAAACACAATTAGCCAGGTTCTTTGCCACTTTATACAGGATTGCCTTTTCTCCATTGCCCAATAACCTGTTCCTCATTCAGTCTGAGACCCCATCAAAATGGCTTTTACCATGCATATTCCTATCCACATCTCTATATGATTATGTATTCTCTGAGAAAATAGAAGGTTTCTCTGCAGCTTTCCTTTCCCTTCTTCTCTTTTACCAGTATCACCTTAAAATGTCCCATCACCAGAGTCTCCACTTCTAGCATAAATTCCAGTCTCTACTCATTACTTAACTCCAATGTCACCTCCACATTTTTAGTTTTTTATATCAGCAGCCAACTTTTCAGTTCTGTTTCTTAGTCAGTTTTGCTACCATACACTGAATGGCTGAAATAACAAACATTTATCTCTTATCAATTATTTGGGGTATATACCCAGAAGTAGAACTGCTGTACCATATAGTAATTCTATTTTTAATTTTTTTGAGAAGCCATCATATTGTTTTCCGCAGCAGCTGTACTATTTTACATTTCTACCAACAGGCAATAGGATTCCAATTTCTCCGCATCTTCATCAACACATTATTCCCTGTTTGTTTGTTTGTTTGTTTTTGATAGTAACCATCCCAATGGGTGTGAGGTGGTATGTTATTCTAGTTTCTAATTCCATTTACCTATGAGTAGTGATGTTAAAGATTTTTTATGTGTTTTTCGGTCTTTGTATAACTTCTTTGGAGTAATGTTTGTTTAAGTCCTTTGGCTATTTTTTAATCAAGTTCTTTGTATTTTTGTTGTTGAGTTTTAGCAGTTCTCTATATATACTGGTTATTAATTCCTTATCAGGTACACAGTTTGCAAATATTTTCTCCCAATCTGTGGGTTATCTTTTTACTCTGTTGTAATTGTCTTTGATGTATAATTAAAAAAATATTCATGGAGTTCAGTTGGTTGAAATTTTTCTCTTTCCTATATCCTGTGTCTGTTTCCTATATCTTTGGTGTCATAACTAAGAAATTGCCAAATCCAATGTCATAAAGGTTTTGTTCCATGTTTTCTCCTAAGAGTTTTATAGTTTTATGTCTCATATTAAGGTCTTTTTTGTGTCTTATTTATTTTAATATACTCCCCTTTCCTCTAGCAGCCATAAGTTATCTAAGTCTGTTTCAGTTTTGCCTTATTCATTTTACTTTTTTTAGATTCCATATATATGTAAAATCATATGGATTTGTCTTTATCTGATTTACTTCACTTAGCATAATACCCTCTATGTCTATCTATGTTATTTTCATGAATGGCAACATTTCATTCTTTTATATGGTTGAGTAATATAGAAGTGTATATATATAAGAATATATAATATGTATGTAAGCAATATGTGTGTATACATATCTTCTTACCATCTTCTTCACATCTCCTTTATCCATTCATCTACAAATTCACACATTGCTTCCATATCTTGGCTGTGATAATGTCATGTCATTCTAAACAATGCTGTGAATAATAATGTGATAAACAAGGGTGCATATATCTTTTTAAGTTAGTGTTTTCTTTTCTTTCTTTTTTTTTTTTTTTTTGGAAAAATACTCACAGGTGGTATTGCTGAATCATATGGTGGTTCTATTTTTAATTTTTTGAGGAAATTCCATACTATTTTCCGCAGTGGTTGTACCAATTTATATTCCCACCAATAGTGCATGAGAGAGGTAAGCTGAGGGTCCTTCTATGCTGCCATCTGGAACACTTTCTACAAGTATTCTGAAAATAAAGTAATATAGAAATTGAGGTTTATTTGAATATGGAAGTAATAAGGAAGCAAAACACGGAATTTTTTATGAAAAGGCAGAGAAGTTGCCACCATAAGGTTAAGGAAGCAGAGCTCAACTTCTGGCATGACATTTGAAAAAGATGTTTGTCAAAAGGTAACTGGAAATTATAGCCTTTTTAAAGGAATTTTTTAAAAAGATTTTATTATTTATTTATTTATTTATTTATTTATTTATTTATTTATTTAAGACAGAGAGAGAGAGAGAGAGAGAGAGGCAGAGACACAGGCAGAGGGAGAAGCAGGCTCCATGAAGGGAGCCCAACGTGGGACTCTATCCGGGGATTCCAGGATCATGCCCTGGGCTGAAGGTGGCGCTAAACCTCTGAGCCACCCAGGCTACCCTTTAAAGGAATTTCTAGGAAATCTCTTACTACTATGTCAGTTGGCAGCAGTTTAGTGGTTGTTCTAAATTCTCACCCAAAAGCAGTTGTGAATCTCACATCTGCTCACTTGTGTGCATGTAATCACTTACAGGGAATAATGACCTCTGCTTCTTTCCTGCTTTCTAAAGGAGAATACTAAGAAAATATAGTTCAAAGCTACTGTTATGTAGAAGAGGTTTTAAAAGAATTTGGTGATAATACTGAATTGCTAAGAGATAATTGAAATATCCCGCCATTTTGAATATAGATGTAGCTATATGATTTCCTTTGGCCAATGAAATATGAAAAGTATTTGTATCATTTCTGAGCAACATATTATGCTAAGAGTCTAAGCATCAGAGAGACTACCCTCATTTTCACTTTCCCCACCAAGAGATGATAGAAGCATGTGTCAAGTTAGACCACCATTGGCCTGGGTATCTGAACAAAGCTGCCTTTTTTAAACCCCACATCGGACATGTTGTAAGAGCAAGAAATTAATTTTGTCACATTAGGCCATTGTCATTTTGTTAGGAAACCTGACTATCTTAACATCACAACAAAATCACACCACATATGTTTCTCTCTCTCACACACACACCTACACATACACACACACGTGCACACATTCATGCACTTGCACACAATCTCTGTAGTTTAAAGCAAGAAGATATTATTTATTGTTATTTCACATTATGTTAATCTCAGGTTTGTAAGGAGTCTGTTTTGTGTCATCCCCACTCTCAGGCTGTTGGAATAGCCATCATATTTAATGTTGCCAGTCATAGCACTGAAAAGAAAAATAACTGTTTATTGTTGTTGCTTTTTTTTTTTTTTTCCAAAAATGATACAGGACATGTTGGCTACATTTTATGGGATAAAGCAAATCATAAGAATGCACTTAACTTCCAGAATGCAGAGAGTGTAATCCTATCATAAGCCTGGAAGAAAAATGAACTATAGTATTTGTTAATATTCCTAATTATTGTCACAGTGGCATGAAACTCAAAGAGATAATACATTACAATTAGAGGTTTTTGAAAGGATTTTCACAAACTAGAATGATAAATTGGGTACATGACATAAAATTTAAGAAGGATATAAAAAGTTTCATATTCAGTTCCCCAGAAATATACTCTTCAGGTTCTCAACAAACTGCACAAGTAATCAACTAACAAACCAAACACACAAAGCAGTTTTAATTAAAAATTAACAAACTTAATCCAGAGTATAGGTGCTACTTGTTTAAAAAGTTTTAATTCTGAGTAGTACATTATCCTTAAAGAAGAAAAACTGTTCCTTATTCTCATACATTTCTGAGATAGTCCTGCCATTTCTAAGCACTACCTTTTAAGGGATATAACAGTAGCCCAGACTGATATCGAACAAAAGGTATTCTAACATATTTTGGGAGGAGTGAGGGAATGAATTGTTGAAAAAAATAAAATTATTCTCTAGAATAAATATTTCATAATTTAATAACAGCTATTTGGAGACACTTGGAAGAGAATTATACTTGCTCTTTTTTCAAAGTAAGGAAAGAAAAAATGTGTAGAAGTAATGAGAGTGATTTTAACCTAGAATAAAGAAAATTTTAAGATATCTTTCAAAACAAAAAACAAACAACAAGAATAGCAATAACAACAAAAGAGAAATAAAACTCTGGTTGAAAATACCATCTATAAGTATTTTAAAAAGTAATGCTCAGTATCAAGCAATGGCATATTGATGTTATTAAAATATTCCTGTTGTATGATAGATTTGTTATGTCTGAGATGGTTAGATATTACATTATATCAGGTATTCAAAAAAGTAAATTATAGGTCAAGCAGAATAAATAGGAAGAGAAAATGGAGATAAGCTTCAACTTTAGAATTTTAGATTTCTTGATTGTCATACAAAGTAGTTTCATATGCAATTATTATGTCATCTGGGCAAAGAAGTGTGATTCTCATATTTTAAAATCTTTAGAATCAGGGCAGCCTGGGTGGCTCAGGGGTTTAATGCCGCGTTCAGCCCAGGGCCTGATCCTGGGGACCTGGGATCGAGTCCCACATCAGGCTCCCTGCATGGAGCCTGCTTCTCCCTCTGCCTGTGTCTCTGCCTCTTTCTCTCTCTCCTCTCTGCTGTGTTGCTCATAAATAAATAAAATCTTTAAAAAAAAATAAAAAAAAATAAAAAAATAAAAAATAAAATCTTTAGAATCAGGCTAAAACAAAAATAAATTATATTTTAGGCAATAAAAAGTGTTGAGAATGATTAATGTTTATTTTGGTACATGTGAAGATTAGAAGTCAATATTCTGAAATTAATGAATGTGTTTTAAAATTGACATTGCAAAACATCTATTCTCAAATATATTTTAATATATTTATTATTTCTTAAACTATGAGATATCTATGAAACAATCATGTGTTTTACATAGAATACACTTTAAACAATAAAAAATGCTCTAATTATTAGTCACCATTGCGTTAGGAAAAGATATTCATCTTTATAAAAGTAAGAGCATGAATTTTAGTAGATTCACACTTTCACTTATGTGTTCTCATAATCACATAAAATTGTTAACTTTATACTTTTTTTCTTTATAGGAGATACATCACTAAGGATTCCTTAAAAAGGAATTGCACCTTTGCTATATAAAAGATCTTTACACTATAAGTCAAGCATAAGAATAATACATTCTTTTACAGGATCATAAAATGGCATGTAGTCAGTCTTAAAAACCTAACACTCATGCAAATAAATAAACTGTGTCTATCTACTTTATATAACATTGACAAAAAGGTCATTTCTATTCAGCATTATTACAGGCATAATAATGCAAAAACAGTTGTTGAAGTTCATATAATGGATTTGAGGAGTGTATTGATGGTAAAAGGACTGTGATTAGTGTTTGGCCTGCTATAACAAAATACCACAGACTGGATAGCTTATAAATGATAGAAGTGTACTGCTTATAGTTTTGGAGACTGGAAGGTCCACAATCAGGCACCAGCATGGTCACCTTCTGGTGAGGATCCTCTTTTTGGTGCGGAGCCGGCACCTTTTCCCTATGTCCTCACATGATGGAAGAGATGAGAAAACTCTGTGGAGCCTCTTTTATAAGAGTATAATGCTATTCATGAAGGTTTACCCTCATAGCTGAAGCACCCACAAAGTCCCCACCTCCTAAACCCAGGAGGTTAGGATTTCACCACATGAATTTTGGAGGGACACATTCAGACCATAGTATGCATTTTTTTTTTAAGTTAAAAGGCTAAAATTCTAACACATTTTTTTTTCCTGAATATATATGTGTTTTTCATGACAGAGCTAATGAAAACTTATTTTTTTTTTACTGGTTAGGAAATAGACCATATAAAATTGCATAACAGGTCACTGGCATGATTTTATATCTAGTATCAACATAAATTCTAAGTGTGAATATGAAGGTGGAAGATATTTGAATATATATTAATTATGTTAACCTAAAGAAAACTTCTAATGAAATGTCTTCAAGGAAATGCATTATTTATTATTTTCAAATAAATAAAATTCAAGAAGCTCATACTTACACAGGTATAACATACATATAGTATTAAAGTAATACAGTTGATGCTTAAATTTGTCCAACCTCAAGAAATCACAAATGACATGACAGTGAAATTTAAATTGGACCTATGCTAACTGGGATAGTTATATTCCATAACCTAAAACTGAATGCCTTTAATAAATCAGGTGTAGGCCCTCTATGCCATGCTTGCTGTATGTTGCCCACTCATTAGTGTGTAGAATCATTTTTAGAAAAGGAAATAAGGAGTTGTATATCATATCCAATGAAGAATTGAAAGCATTTGGATAATTGCAATTACATGACAATTCTTCAGTGCACAATCATTTTTTCCTAATTTTCTACCTTTGTAGCTGCTGCTTTATTGCTAATTTAGACTGAAATCACTAGATGCTATTACAAAATCAACATACAATAAGTATTTTAAATGAAAACTCTTAATTTCCCCATTGTAATAGAGGACTAAAAAGCCCTAATTTGAATAGTTAATCATAAACTCAGTACTGTTATAATTGTTGGTAGAATGAAAATGTGACATTTGGTTTCACCCCAAAATGATTCTACAATGTTATTGGGAAATCAATACTTCTGGCAAAAAAAAACAACTGCTTTTTATCAAAAAATGTTAAAGTTGCAAGGTTCCTTAAATATTGTATAACTTGGATTTCTTATTTTGCACAATGAACAGAATGGGGAAAAAAAGTTTAGGAACTTTCTCAAAGTCATTCAGTCATTTGGTTAGAAATGAATGACCAAAACAGGAATAAGACCCAGATGGGAAGCAGAATGTGGTAGGCAATGTTATTGACTTCATAGTGAGAAAATTTCTAAAATGACCACCTCATGTCCTGAGAGTATGACTCACCCTTAAGCTCACTGAACCTCAGTGTAGAACCTATAGAACTCTCCCATTACTATCTGAATTGTGTTCCCCGCAAAATTGATGTCATAAAATCCTAACCCCCGGTACCTCAGAATGTGACTGTATTTGGAGATACAGCTTTTCAAGAAGTAATTAAAGTAAAATTTGGACTCCCTTCCCCAAAATGAAAATAGGGCCTTTAAAGAGGTAATTTAGGTAAAATGAGCTTATATGACTTGTGCCATTATAGGAAGAAGTTAGGACACAGACAGACACAGGAGACCAAGTGAAGACAGGAAGAAGACAGCCATCTATGAACTAAGAGAGATGCTCTTAGAAAAAACCAACCCTATCAGCATCTTCATCTTAGGCTTCTAGTCTCCAGAGTTGAGAGGAAATAAATTTCTGTTGTTTAAGCCACCTAGTCTATAGTACGGTACCGTATGGCAGACAAACCTTTAAAAGCATAGAGTTGATGAATGAATTCGATGTGATGATGAATTAGGATTATATGCAAACAATTTAGCATATAAAAGGTGATTAATCTGTTTTAGTTACTTTTCCCTCTCTAATCCTCCCTTCTTTTCTCCCCTCTTTCCCTTCCTGTCCTCCTCCTTCTTCCTCACTATTTCCTCTTCTCCTACTAAAAAAATTCTTTTAAAAAAGCCTAAAATGAAGAATTCTCAGCATAATACCCAAACAACTCAATGAGCAAAATATTTAGAGGTGAATATGTTCAATTGTGTCAAACCTGCAGAGAAGGAAAATAGGAAGAGAAGCAAATAAGACACAATTTATCATTTCAGAACCAATTGGTCACCTTTCCAAAAGGAGCTGAAATTACATCTCTGAATTGATCAGGAAATTGCAGAGGTGAATTTGGTGTAGTATTCCTAAACATGGATTCAAATAGGCATGGAAAAATTAAATAAGGGTCAACAGAGCTTCTTCCTGTTGTCTTCTTTCTCTAAACTAATTAGTAGGAAATATTTTATCATTTATTAAAACATCATGTTTGAAAACTTTGCTAAGCATCCCAAAAGTTTATGAGTTGAAAACAAGTAGAAAGTAATCTAATCTTAATGTTTTCAGGTTTCAAAAAAAAGTTCAAGACATAATTTTTCCTTTGTCTAATCAAGCTTCTCATTGACTAATTATTATTGACTAGAGATAATTACTTTTTAAAAATCCTTTATTTCTTTTATGCTTATCCTAGGGCCCTCAAGGGAGTCTTGTGTATTAACTGGGCAAACAACTTGAGACATTGCCTCAAGATAGATTTATTTAAAATAAACAGATACTATTAATCTGACCATTAATCTGGCCAGGCAGATATTTCTGCTTAAGTGTGCAATTGCGTACTGCTGAGCCGTCATGCTGGGATGCAGAGTAGAGCTCTGACATTTGAATTTAGTAAAGTGTATCCCCTCAGGTCTCCAAGAGATAAGAAGGTAAATTTGACATATGGAATATGGTCTTTATGGCCCATCAGCACATTAAAAAACACAGTGCTATGTCCAAGAGACTATGAAATATGCCCAGGAACAGTGTCCTTTATATCTAACATGACTTTTTCTTGCAAAAAAGACAAAGGATAATGTAATAAGCTGTAACAATTTTCTAAGCATTGCTTTTCTTTTTTAAAAAAATAAAGAATAATTCTTTAGTATATATTGTACAAATAGACTGGGTTAAATTGGCCATGCTTTTCTCTGAAATGGAAAGATCAAAGACAAACTAAAGCCAAAAAAAGAGATCATACACATCATGATATGGTGCTAATTTAAAGTTAGATCAATCTCTCTTCACGGATTTTTAGTTGATTAGATGGGCCCTTTGGGAAGGATAGGACATTTGAGAGCTTTGCAGTCTGAACCAATGAACACCAGTTGGTCTTTCTAAGAGTTATATAGATCTAGGTCTGTGGGATAGAATCCAACAACAATGACCCATTACAACTTCAAGCCATGTATTTTTAACTCTAGGGATATATCACTATTTAGAGAAATTAGCCTCTTTTGGCTCTTGTTAGTGCAGTTGAAAAAAGGAGTTTAGAGACATCCAAGAAACATGACTTATCTAAGGAGGAATGTGGGTGTCTATTTTTATATGTGGATTTTGGGTGTAAACTAAGAATGTAACACTCCCTTCCCTAATACATTGGTATGCTTGTCATTTATTACCCTATGTATACATTAAATCATTGTTTGAAAGTCGAGGTATCTTAAAACAATAAGATTTAAAATGAAATTCTGAAACAATTATAATAGAGAATCAGGAGCAAGAAAAAGTAAATATAATAGGTTATCTAACAACTCACTGCATGAATGTCTAACAGAATACTTTTTTAAAAAATATTTTTGTTTATTTATTTATTTATTTGAGAGAGAGAGAGAAAGAGATGGAGAGAGCATGAGCTAGGGGGAGAGGTAGAGGGAGGAGAAGCAGACTAACCACTGAGTAGGGAGCCAGGTGGGGGGCTTGATCAAGGAATGTTGTGATCATGACCCAGCCAAAGGCAGATGCTTAATTGACTGAGCCACCCAGACACCCCACAGAACACATTTTATTATGATTTTGTGGTCTTACACAAAATAACCACATATGCATGATAAAGTAGGGATAATTGATCAATGAAAATACCATTTTTGAGATTTATCATATGTAAGATACTATCTAATACTGTAGAAACTGATAATTTTTTGCCAATAGCCCATAGATGAGAATGCTAAGTTTTAGTGGGGCAAATAATTTACTCAAGGACATAAGTGCTAAGACCTAGATTTTAGGACCTATATTGAAAGCTGGGTTTGTCAGACTTCAGAGCTAATAGTGTTAACAAGATAGTTTGGGTGCAAATCTCCAGAAAAGATATGCAAAAATAAAATTAGAAACATATCATGGGCAAAATGGAAATTTATTCTCACTCAGGTAAAGGAATATTCTTAAATGTTCTCAAGTTTCTCTTTTCAATTGTACTAAGAGAGGCCAAAAAAAAGCTTAGTTTACATGTACAATGATTCTTAAACAACCTATGCACATCCACATATATATGGGTACAGATAGATAGATGAAAGGGAGGGTATTTAGTTAGGGTTCTCCAGGGAATCACAACCAAATCACAACCAGTCTATCTTATATATATGACTTTCAAACAATGATTTAATGTATACATAGTGGTAATAAATGACAAGCATACCAATGTATTGGGGGAAGGGAGTGTTACATTCTTAGTTTACACCCAAAATCCACATATAGAAATAGACACCCAAATTCCTCCTTAGATAAGTCATATTTCTTGGATGTCTCTAAACTCCTCTTTCCAATTGCACTAACAAGAGCCAAAAGAGGCTAATCTCTCTCTATATATATATACAGATAGATAGATAGATAGATAGATAGATAGATATAGATATAGATATTTCATAAAATATATATGATAAGGAATTATCTCATACAATAATGGAGGCTGACAAGCCCCAATATCCGTAGCCCATAAGCTAGAAAACCAGAAGAGCTGATGGTATAGTTTGAGTGCAAAGGCCAGCAAGCTTGAGATCCAGGAAGACCTAATTTTTCAGTTTAAGTCTAAATGCAGGAAGGGAATCTAAGGCCCAGCTGGAAGGCATTCATGTAGGAAAAATCAGACTTTTGTTCTATTCAGGCCTTCAATGATTGCAAGAGGCCCATACACATTGGGAAGGGCAGTCTGCTTTACTCAGTTATTTACTCATAAGTCAATATACTTATTTAAATATTGAACTCAGTCAAAAATCCCTTACAAAAGCACCCAGAATAATATTTAACTGATATCTGATTACCCTGTGATCCAGACAAGTTGACACATCAAACTAACACTTGTTGTCAGATATATGGATAGGTAGATACAGATGGAAGAAAGGATAGAAGGTAGGAAGGAAGGGAAGATGGGAGAGAAGTAGGGAAGGAAGACATACAAACCCAAAGTTGGCTTGAACACACTGAGAAAACACAGATATAGCAAATAGAAACTGTAGTAAGATTAACAGAGCTCATTCTCTAGATATATTATTATAAGTTTAGACCATGCATAAATGAGGTTAGTATAGTTTCCAATCTAGTTTTATTTTCAAGTCTCTAATTTTCAGTCTGATTTTAATATTCTTATCTATTTAATGGAAGATTATCTGGCTTTGCAAATATTTTTCATTAATCAAAGATTTTTTGTGTTCTTAAATGGATATCATTAGGGCCAAATCTATTGAAAAGATAAAAGGTCTCATGCGTTGAAATTTCATTCCCCTGACATTAGATCCATTGATTTTTCTAAGAGATGTTTATACACATCAATTTTACAGCTTTTTAGAGGAGAGAATATAATTAAGTATTGATATTCTGAAATGCATATATTAAAATAGAAGATTTATAATTAAAAAATTTAAATGGTCAAAAATAAAAAGATTTGGGGTATTTCTTGCTATTCATGATGATGTTCAATTGCTCCTGTGTTCTGCTTCAAAGCAGATCATGATTAATTCATTGCAAAAATCCATGGAGGATTTCTTGCAATTATAATTAAACATTTTTGTCTTTATCAGATTCTTAGAAAAAAAAGATGATTGATTTTGAACCCAGGGAATTGCCTTATGTGTCAAACATCAAGACACATTTCTTTATTGAGAAAGACACTATCCAATATATATTGGAGTAAAAGATCATGGATATCTTATTACATTTTTATAAATTTTTCCTCCCTCCTGGTCTTCCTCCATGAATTTGTCTTATAGCTTTTATATATGTAAAACTTAATTATTTGATATAAGATATAGAGAGAGGAGCCAATTTACCTGCCAGTGAAAAAGCTTTAATTACTTCCATCTTTGTCTTGTTCCTCCACCTCCCAGCATGCAGAATTTGATGTAAGCATTTATCATTTAATCCCATGGAATCAGAAATTAATTAATATCTCTCTGTCCCCCATCTTTCCACATATTTCCCCAGGAACTTCAACTGTGAAATGGGCTTTTCTGATATCAGTCCCAAGAGAAATAGGAAGAAATTGTGCACTATTAATAGAAATTTATTTCTTGATAACATAATCTTATTATTTGAGAAGCTAGTAAAATGTATATAAATACTGTACACTGTAGTGGAGCACAGCCATTAGACATAAATTGCCTAGGTTTGAATTCTGTTTCTGTCATTTGCTAGTTATGTGATCATTGTGTATCTCCATTTTTCTCATCTTTAAAATGTGGATAAAAAATTAACTTAGTATTAATTGTAGTATTACAATAATAATGAAAGGCTGAAATGAGTTAATTAGAGGTAGGCACTTGGTAGACTATGTGCTAAAGAAAGTACTATTTCCATGTTTGCTAATTATATTATTAATTATTTGAACAATGCCCTTACTATTATATGTCTATTTCTGTATAGAAACAATGCATCTCTATTAAGAACTAGTTTTGTTAAGGTATATGTGACATTTTCCTGCATCATCTCATTTAAAAAATTAAGAAGGAATTGCCAACCCTAGGCAATAAGATTCTTGGATCACAGTGTTTGATTTAACCCATTATTTAAGTCTGATCACATAGATAAAAGTGAAAGTACATTTCCTCTGGTTATACACTTCGTCATAAGGAGATAAATAATAATTTTATTGATTTTGGGAGGATATAAAAACTTATTACAGCTGGACTACATTTAGTATAAAATTCATCTCTATACTTTGTACTTTTTTATTAGTTAGGTTTTTTTTGTTTAAATGAATGTATATAACAGAAAATGAAAAGACTTTGGGTGGATAATTAATATAAAAATTAGCAAAATTTTACTTTGATTATGTCAGCAAAATTTTATGTACCCCTAAAATGCTAAGACTTTTTGCAAAAGCCATATCAGCATAATATTTTCATATATAATTATTGGTGGGGGGGAGAAGTATGATTTTTTTGTATCTTGTTATATGTATTTAATTTACATTTTAAGTTATTGGTTAATACTCTTAATTCAAAGCCACCCAAATGTAGCTTTTCTCTTATGCATAATTTTGTTCAGTTGCTGATGAATCATGGAGTTTAGATTAAATGAATTGAACTAGTTTTTCCTTCTTCACAGAAACTAAAAACAAGTTTACATAAGCTGAAAAGTTTCTAGTTTTTGTTTAAACCTCTGGCCAGTTGGGAAAAATTCGAACTTATCCTTTGTTCATAGACATTTTATTATAACTTGTTTATACTTAGTGACATGTAAACTAGTTTTATCAAAATAAAATTTCAATTTTGATTTCTGAAATTCACTACTTTACACCTCTGTCATATTTTTTGAAATAAAAATTATCACTAAGAATAATATAGCATGAACAAAGAAATCTGTTATTAGTATGTGTATAGGAAAATGCTGAAAATCTACCCTCAAATATTAAAGAGTAGCATTGAATTTCAGATCACATATAGCAGAAATTACATCTCTAAATTGTGCTTGGACCAGTATAAATAGGTTCAGATAATCTGTACTCTGACCTGGGAAAATTCATGTTTATCCGGGTAGTGAAAGAAGTTTCTTATCAATAGAGTAAATAGAAACATTTTTGATGGCATCTCAAAACTAAGCATGAAGCTCAAGGGCTACCTTCAAGTTTTTCTTCTGTTTTTTACCATGAAATATAGCACTACTGTATTGGCCACTAAATAAATAATTGGATGCCCAATTCTCCTGGGATAGTACAAATTTAAGCACAAAAGCTTTATGTTTAATGTAAGATTAGTGGGGTAAGAATGCTACATGCATTGTATGACACTGTATGTTTTGTTGGGTAGAGATGAACTTTAAAATCAGAGGAATGCATTTATACATGTACTTCTGGCCCACTTTCTAGTCAGCTCCTTCTGTTACTTATGGAATTTTCTTTTATATTAAACAAATATTTTGCAGTGGTGTCTTAATTCACTTAAAAATGTAATCTATAAAAATGTCACAATATTTTAATAATTATTATTTAAACATTTTTAGACGTGTCTTCAGTTGTTTGAAGGGAAAGGTAGAATGACCTATGTGAGAGGGTTGGCAAATCCTCTTTCCAAAATACGACTATAGCTACTGGATATAATTGCTAAAAACAAGCATTTAAGGGCTCTAGAAATTGACCAAACACAAACAAATAAGTTCTTGAAAAACTATTGAATTTTGAGTAAGAAAAATAGAAGTCTGTGGCATTCTTCACTAAGGCTATATCCATCCATCCAGTGCAGTAGGGCTATAGTTCTACTGGGTTGGACACAGACACAAAAAGCCTCAGCTTCAGTACCAGAGGTAACTCACTTAATTTTGAGTGGAAGGGAAAAAAACAAAAAACCAAACCAAACCAAAACAACAATAACAAAAACATGTTCAGGTTGTAGATAAAAGTAGCAATCCCAGTGGCAAGTGAACGGAGACCTGAGCATCTCTGATGGCCTGAGGTTGCAGTTCCAGTTACAGTAAGCAAGAGATCAGCAAACTAGCAGAATTTTAACAGGAAAATCCTGAAAAGAAATAGCCTTATCTAAGGTCTCCACACATCATGGACCACTTTTTGCATGCATAAAACCTAGAGGGTGTCCAAGATAAACACATCCCTGGATGACCAGCAGACTGATTACATATGCCGAGGTGATGCCAAAGGGCCCAGAGAAAAGCCTAACAGGTCTGAAGACTACAGATGTTTGAAAGTACTCTCCAACTAGCTTGAACACAGGTTCTGACAAATCATTGTCCTGACCACTAAGCAATGTAGACTAGAGTGACCCCTAAAATGCCAGGCTCAGAAAAAAATAAAAATAAATATATAAAACTGAGCAGAGATATTGATAGACCCACTCTGCTATGGAGACATATTTTACAGATTTATTACAGGAAAAACACTAAGTAATAAAAACAGCCACAGCAAATCTCAAGAGGGAAGTTAGAAACCAATGTTGCTAAAATATGTATTTTTTAAAGATTTATTTATCTTAGAGAGAGAGAACAGGGTGGAGAGGAGCATAGGGAAAGGGAGAGAGAAAAACAGACTCTGCACTGAACGTGGGCTCGATGCAGAGTTCCATCTCACAATCCAGAGGTAGATCAGGATCTGAACTGAAACCAAGAGTTGGCCATGTAACCAGCTGCATCACCAGGTGCCCCTCAAATTTGAAGTATATTATCTAAATGTACTTTTAAGTGTTCAGATTTCAACAAAAAATCATAAGATATGTGAAGAATGGGGAAGTCTGACATATACTTAGGGAAAGTCAGTAAAGACTGTCTTTTAGTGGGGCCACATAGGAATTAGCAGACAATGACTATATATATATATATATATATATATATGTATGTATGTATATAATATCAATGCTTCCACAAAGGATGAATTTTAATTGAAAAATAGAAACATAAAATAATGGAAATTTTGGAGTTAAAAAGTATAATTTTGAAAAATATGTGTTATGAGACATAAATTTTCCCATCTCAGGACTTTTTATGCAGGTACAGAAATGAGCATAACATTGTATTAGGCATATAGATAAATGGAACAAAATAAAGTCTAGAAATATATCCACATATACATGATCAGTTACTTTTCTTTTTCTTTTTTTTAAAGATTTATTTATTCATGAGAGACGCATAGAGAGAGGCAGAGGCATAGGCAGAGAGAGAAGCAGGCTCCCTATGGGGAGCCTGATGCCGGACTTCATCCAGGACCCCAGAATCATGACCTGAGCCTAAGGCAGATGCTCAGCCACTGAGCCACCCAGGTGCCCTCATCAAAAGCAGCAGTAAGTAATTTTCCAGGAAATTTTCAACAAATACTCCTGGAAAAACTAGATGAATTTCGGGAGGAAAAAAAAAAAAGAACTCTGATCTTTACACTATCCACAACAAATTAATGTGAAATGTGTCATAGATGGAGTGAAAGCTACAGCCGTTATTTCTTGGAATACTATAGAATAATATCTTGGACACTTTGGGTAGGTAGGCAAAATGTTTCAAACAGGTCATACACACACTAGATATACAAAAAGATGTAAAAGTAAACCTATCCACCATAAATATTCACCCTGATATATATACAGATTTTTACATAGCAATATTATTTATGATAACCAAAATGGGACATAACCCACATGTCTATTAACGTAAACTACAATGTATTCATACAATGGAGTATTAGTCAGCAATGAATAGGAACAAATTCCTGGCATGCAACAAGAGAGAGAAAAATATTATGTTAATGAAAAAAGACCAAAAAAAAAAAGCATATACTGTATAAATTAAGTTATATGGGCCATCTGTAGCAGTAAAATCAGATCAAGTGGTTGTATAGAGTAAGGCATGGGAGTTTGGGAAGGGGCATGAGAAAATAATTCTGAGTGATGGAAGTTTTTTATAGCTTAATTTGGCTGTTTGCAGTAGGGTATACATTTTTTTTACAATTGACCAAACTGTATTTGAAGTATGTGCACTTTACTTAATGAAAATCATGCCTCAATAACCAACTTAAAGAAAAAAGCCTATACAGTCTTATCCATGGTCCTTGTTTAAAAAATTATGTATATATCATTTACCAAATTATGGCTCAAATCTTCATCTCTTTTTTTTTAAAGACTTTTATTTATTTATTCATGAGAGACACAGAGAGAGACACAGCGAAATAGGCAGAGGGAGAAGCAGACTTCCTGCAAAGAGACTGATCCCTGTACTCCAGGATCATGCCAAAAGCACACTCAACCATTGAGCCACCCTGGCATCCCTCAAATTTTCATCTCTTTTGGATTCTGGATCATGTATCTTTCTCTTTGACTTTATTGAGTTCAATATCTAACAGTATTCTTAAACTTATCTAAAAAATAACCAAATAAAAAAGTTTGTTTCCCTGCCACTTTCACCATCTCTATCTACCTTATCTCATTTATCTGTCATCTACCTATCCTCAAATCAGAAACATGCCAGCTATTTTCAGCATTTTTCTCTCCTTTATTATTTACATCTAATTTATGTTTAAAGAATTAATAGAAAGTATGGTGACCATGACTCAACAGAGAATTTCAGATTGGTATTTCCCACATCTATTCTTGTTGATGCACCTCTATGGTATCCACTGTAGTCCTGGTCACTATCTTTTTTTCTGAATTATTTTATTTTTATTTATTTTTATTTTTTATTTATTTATGATAGTCACACACACACACACAGAGAGAGAGAGAGAGAGAGGCAGAGACATAGGCAGAGGGAGAAGCAGGCTCCATGGACTGGGAACCCGATGTGGGATCCGATCCCGGGTCTCCAGGATCGCGCCCTGGGCCAAAGGCAGGCGCTAAACTGCTGCACCACCCAGGGATCCCTCTTTTTCTGAATTAAAGGCCTCATCTTGTCTTCCTGTTTCTTTTCTCAGACTATTTAAAACTATTCTCCATATATCAACAGCATAGATATTTGAAAAGTGTAAATGAGGTCATAAAAACCACTGTTTATATTCATTTCATAGATTTTCATTAAATTTCAAATAAAATGCAAACTCATATCTGTATCAGGTGTATCTCTCTGATAGGAAAAACAACTTTCCTTGTATTCACTGTATTGCATAGGTTTATCTTTATAGATATTCTATTATAAAGAGTAATATCCATCATATAGTAGATATCTGATAAATATCAATTGAATTAATGAATGAAATTGACTATATTCATTTTCTAAATTAGCACAGTGCTTTCCTACATCAGGGTTTCTATAACTGCTATCCTTATTACCTAGAATATTATAATCCTAATTCTTTGCCTGTCCAACCAATTCATCTTCTACTTTTTATTTTAAATGTCACTTAATCTGGCAGGACATTTATTTCTAAATCTTGTCTACTACATAGGTTTATTAGTCATTTTTTCACCTCTGATGGCTATGAAATGAAATTTTATGATGGTTTTAATCATCATTTCCCTGATTACTGATAAGGCTGGCCATCCATTCAGGTTTCCTTTTGTGAAATATTTTCACAAAATATTTTCACAAAATATTTTCAAATATTTTGCCCATATTTTTCCAATCTAAGACCTTATTGTTTCATAACATTTTGTGGAATTTTAAAAAAATATGTTTGTTTATTTTATTTAGCAGAGAGGAGGGGCAAAGGGAGAGGGAAAAGGAGAGAATCTCAAGCAGACACCCCGCTGAGCACAGAGCCTGACTGGGGGTGGGGGGGGGGAGCTCTATCTTATGTCCTTCATGAACTGTGCTGAAATCAACAGTCAGATCCTCAATTGACTGAGCCACCCAGTGGAATGTTTTTAATACAACCTGGATACCAAATTTTTGTCAGTAATATGTGTCTCAAATATGTTACTTTACTTTTTTTACATTTTTTAAATTTAAATTCAGTTTGCCAACATATAATACCCAGTGCTCATCCCATCAAGTGCCTTCCTCAATGCCTGTCACCCAGTAGTTACCCCATCCCCCCTCCCACTTCCCCTTCTGCAACCCTTTGTTTGATTCCCAGTTAGGAGTCTCTCATTGTTTGTCTCCCTCTCTAAGTTTTCCCACTCAGTTCCCCTCCTTTCCCTTATAATCCCTTTCACTATTTCTTATATTCCACATATGAGTGAAACCATATAATGATTGTCCTTCTCTGATTGACTTACTTCATTCAGCATAATACCATCCAGTTCCATCCACGTTGAAGCAAATGGTGGATATTCGTCTCTTCTGATGGCTGAGTAGTAGTCCATTGTATATATAGACCACATCTTCTTTATCCATTCATCTGTTGAAGGACATCGTGGCTCCTTCCACAATTTGGCTATTGTGGACATTGCTGCTATAAACATTGGGGTGCAGGTGTCCCGGCGTTTCACTGCATCTCTATATTTGGGGGTAGGTACCCAGTAGTGCAATTGCTGGGTCATAGCATAGCTCTTTTTCTAACTTCTTGAGAAACATCCACACTGTTTTCCTGTGCGGCTATACCAGTTCACATTCCCCTCAACAGTGCAAAAGGGTTCCCTTTTCTCCACATCTTCTCCAACATTTGTTGTTTTGTCATGTTAATTTTCCCCATTCTCACTGGTGTGAGGTGGTATCTCATTGTGGTTTTGCTTTGTACTTCCCTGATATCTGTTACTTTTTATCTCACTGTAATTGTGGTTACTTTTAAGATATGAGTTTTTCAAAAAATTAATAGAGTTAAATTTATTTTTCTTTTTTTTAATATTTTATTTATTTATGACAGATACAGAGAGAGAGAGAGAGAGGCAGAGACACAGGCAGAGGGAGAAGCAGGCTCCATGCACTGGGAGCCCGATGTGGGATTCGATCCCGGGTCTCCAGGATCACGCCCTGGGCCAAAGGCAGGCGCCAAACCGCTGCGCCACCCAGGGATCCCAAATTTATTTTTCTTAATTAGTGATGATCAAGGAAGGAAAATAAAGTTCTGATTCTTAATCTTATAAAAATGTTGTATATTTACTTCCCCTTTTTAATCTTTTAATACATGTTTCTATCTAGTAAGGAGAATCTCTGTTTGGAATTATTGTTGAAAATTATCTTGATCATTATTTCCCTTTCCCTTTAACATATAAGTTTAGGATTAGTAAAATTTTATGGAATTTCAAGGTTTTGTAGGTTAATTTGGGGTGAATTTCCATCTGTATATTATTGAAAAACACATTATTTCAATTGGTTTAAGTCTTTTTCTATGTCTTCTGTTTTATTCAATGTTAAAATTTTCTTTATATAATTATTCCACATATTTAAAAGTTTATGATACCATATAATTGTTGCTACTGTTTATGACACATTTTAAATTTTACATTTTATAATTTTCTTAGAGCTGCTATATATCTAGAAAACTTGCTAATAACTATATACACATATATGCATAACTATTATATTTGACTTTAATTTAGGAGTTTTACGTTCACATTGTTAAGCGATATTTTTCTTTCTCAAACAGTTCTTGTATGAGTTGTTATTTAAACTTCATAAAATAACTTGTTCTTTTTCTATCTTCTTATTCTGTATAGGTAATATTCCTTGTAAGTTTGGTAGAATTACCTTGTAAAAGCAAATGGAATTGGTGATGGAAGGGGGATCCCCGGTTTTCTGGAAGATTTTTGAGTAATGGTTTATTTTCATTATTAGTCAGAGGTCTTTTCTGGTTTTCTTTTCTTTTTTTTTTTTTTAATCTAAGATTTTATTTATTCATGACAGACACATAGAGAGAGGCAGACACATAGGCAGAAGGAGAGGCAGGCTCCCTGTGGGGAGCCTGATGTGGGACTCAATCCCAGGACTCTGGGATTACAACCTGAGCCAAAGCAAATGCTCAACAACTGAGCGACCCAGGGGCCCCATGGTTGTCTATTTCTTATCAAATATATTTTTTAAATTGTTTTTCCAGGAAATTATCTTATTGGATAAAATAGATAATATTGATTTTAAAAACTCACTTGTGACTTAGCTTTAATGATACCCAGATTTTTTTTTCAAGTATGCTAAGACATGCAGTTAGAAAATGCTTGTCATAAATAGTATTTTCATTATACTTACTGCCCCCAGAGGCAGAAGGCAAGGCACACTTATGTAGGGTCACATGGGAAAGCACGGGAGTGTGATGAGCAAGTAGAGAGAGAGAAAATACCTGCTGGCTTGTGCTTTTATTGTGGTTTTCATGGGAAGGAACAGGGAAAGCAAAGTAATACATGCAGTTAAGTAGATTTAGGATTGGATAATTTTAATAATTTTGGTGAGTTCTATGTTATAGTAGTGGTCTTTAAATATCAGTTACCTGGCCCTGGAATTATTGGGGCAGGGTAATAGTGTCCCAGGGTGCCGGAGCCTGTATACAAGGAGGTGGTTGTGAGTAAAGGCTCTGAATTGTTTGGTTTACATATTAAAAGTATGTTCCTAAACAACCTATTTACTGTCTCTAGCAGTAAGCTAATCCTGGGAGGGACAGGCCGTCCTGAGTCAGCAAGGCCCCCAAGCAAGTCAGCAAGATGTTAGTGCATCAAGATACAACAAAATATGAAAATGTAGTCAATACAGATAAATATATTTCTTGTGAATGTTTGTCTCTCTGTTTTCTATCTCTACCACAACACTATATCTCTTTAAAGGCAATGATCACACCTCGTGTTTATATTTATCACCTTACACAATGCTTAATACACAGTAATCCCAAACTAACATTTGCTGAATAAATGAGGAAACAAATATTTTCTTTTATAATCTATTATATCTTGTATTTTTGCTTTTAGTCTTCTGCTTAATTAATTATTTTTCTAATAAAAATTGTGCTATCTTTTTAATTCTCTAGAGAATAAAAAAAAGCTGGATTTAAGAATGTAACTTACACTTTTTAACTACAAAAGACTTTGACTTCCATATTTTGGAATTGACATTGGACAGATTTGCTGAGCAACCCTGCGTATAAAACTTATATTTGGATGGAGATGGAAAATAAAACTGAAAATATTAAGCCTACATCCAAAATGTCTCTTCCTTTGGAGGAACTAATATGGAAAGGAAAAAAAAAAGCTATGAGGAAAGAGAACATATGATATTCTTAAGCTTACACATAGCCTGAAGGACAGATCTTAAGCGATTTGGCCTGTTAGATAAATCTACCCATGAAACACAAAGTTTCTAGTTTTCAAGAGATGTGCAAAGCAGCTTAATTGGAAAACAAATGCTTGGCTATGATTTTTGTGAAATTCACACTTTTTTAGAAGAAAAAAAGACAACATAAGATGAAATTATAGAAACATCAGTATGGGACAGCCCAGGTGGCTCAGGGGTTTAGTGCCCACTTTGGCCCAGGGCCTGATCCTGGAGATCCCAGATGGAGTCCCACCTCAGGCTCCCTGCATGGAGCCTGCTTTTCCCTCTGCCTGTGTCTCTGCCTCTCTCTCTGTGTGTGCATAAATAAATAAAATCTTAAAAAAAAAAGAAACATCAGTATGATGAAATAACATGACTTATAGTCCACTATGGAAATGTAGAGATTTTCATTAAAACAGGGACACCTGGGTGGCTCAGTGGTTGAGCATCTGCCTTCAGTTCAGGTTGTGATCCGGGAGTCTGGGATCTAGTTCCACATCCAGCTCCTTGTGGGGAGCCTGCTTCTCCCTCTGCTGGTGTCTTTGCCTCTCTCTCTGTGTCTCTCATGAGTAAATAAATAAAATCAAATAAATAAATAAATAAATAAATAAATAAACCAAAAATAAAAACAAAAACTAAAGCAAAACATCTAATTGGCCCTGCCAATTAAAAGTAATAATAAATCATTCTTACAAAATCATGGCAAGAGCAAAAATTTTTATAGGGGCAAAGATATCTAATATTGTACAATGCCAAGAAGCATCTAGTAAACTATAGAATTGTGATGGCAAATGAGTATGATTTTTTTCCTAACCTACAAAATTATAAATAATATCCTTTTTTAAGAAGAAAAGTAACAACTCTCCTGCATATGGAAAATGTGAAACTTGATATGCCTGAATAAAGAAGTTTCCCATGTCACATGAACCTTATTGCCCATAACTTTATTGATGGTATTTTTTATTACTTCCCAATTCAATTCCACTTATAAGAGGAAAAAATTATTTATTTCATCATTTCAGCTCTTAACATATTATGACCTTCATCTTTCACTACAAATATATTTATCCTACCATGCAAGCTGTAAGCCCTATGCTAAAAGGAATAATACATTCTTTAAAATGGAGAGGAGACTGAGATCCTTCCTAAAAACATTGCCTGTTTATGCTGTTATCTGTCCCCTCATACACTATATGTGATGGTGCTAAGTAGGGATGTTGGAGTCATAATTTTTTTTTTGGAGTCATAATTGTCACCAAGCATATACTTCTTTTTTGGTGAGTATCCTGGCAATGACATTGAACCAAAGAGTCTCAGGATGTTTGTAGTTTAGCAAGTTAACACATATGACTAGTTTATATCCATTTTTTTAGAGTAAATTTCCTCAACACACTCTGCATTCATATTTAATTCTTTTCTGCATTGTACGTACACCAGAGTAAATTCCTTTTTGGAGGCATAAAAAAGTGAGGGGTTAGCCAGATTTAAGTCATGACTTGAGGGCTGCATGGTTTAAGTATTTCTAATTTATAGCATGTGCAGTGAGGTTTTTTATTTTTTTATTTTTTTCAGTGAGTATTTTTTTAACATGGAACCTTGGAATCAAAGGGATAAGGAACCAAGACATAACTTTGGAGAAACTCAGGTTTAATTACATTAAACATATGTACGTACAAGGCATAATGTCTACCAAATTTTCATGGTAAGGGTTGGTGAAAATATGTAGCCAATGGAGGTTAGGGACAGATCTATTTTCTCATGGGCATATCCTTTTAATTTAAGTTTGAACACCAAGATGAATACATAAGATGGCAAATTTCTTTACTATATCTCTAAAATTTTGCAGAGTACAGAGACCCATGAAACTTTTCCTGTGCTTACATATATCACTCTCTTGACTATCTGTTGTTGACTTCCACACCTCTTATTTCCATTTTTTCATCACTAGCCATACTACTACTATCTTGTTCAGTCATAAATCATTCCTGTTTGTGGATTACTCTAATAGTTTCCTCTACCCACTCCTACTCCTATCTTTTACACACCTTATTAATTTGGTCATTTCATGAATACTTAGTATCAGATTTACCTTGCTCTTAAAATATGCTAATTCCTCCTTATCTCTATTTTCTTAAACTCAATACCCTAAAATGGACCAAGAGGCACTTGAATTCAAAGGATGCATATAGAACACAGCTATTGAGTGTTAGGGCTTTTGTTGTTACTGTTTGCTTGCTATTTAGTATTTGTGGAAGAAAATATTGTTAATACATGAGAATTATACTTACATATGAAGTAAAATGTAAAATGGCCATTTATTTAAGGGTCACTATAAATTCAAGATTTACTTATTTGGATGATGAGTTTTACATATTCCTATTATAAGTCTAAAAACTTCAGGTGTTGGGGCGCCTGGGTGGCTCAGTTGGTTAAGTGTAGGACTCATGATTTTGGCTCATGCTCTCATGTGCCCCCACCTGGGGCTTAACTGGAATTCCTATTCCCCAGAGCCTGAGAAATTGTTAAAATCAGCAATATGCAAGAAGCCTGTAAATTTTAGTTAACGCAACCCTGTTTGACATACATAAACTGCCTCCTTCAGCTCCAGCTTAATAGTATTGTGTCAGCAGATCCAACCCTTTGGATGAGGTCCTGTGTGGCAGCCTTCTCTTGGGGTTAAAAGTAAGAAAGGGTTTTGTCTTTCTTCCACTCAGGTGTCATTATGTATTGTCCTACTATCAAAGGAATCTTTAAATCTATAAAAACAATATGTAATCTTATCAATTGTACTTGTATGCATTCTACTGTAGAAACTGAGTAGAGGATATGTATCACACAATGAGTAAGACCCAGATAGAAAGACAGAAGGTCCTGGAAAAGTGAGATTTAACCCAAGAGACTGTTGAAGAGAAACGTGAGGTGACATCCATAAAATAAGACTAAAGAACAACTTGTCAGGATGGGAGAGGGACCATGAGCTCTGAGAGGGCAGTTCTTGGGACAAGAGAGGGTGAGATAATGATGTGATACAATATTTGGAAAATATATTGCTAGTTTGTTTACAGGTCTGTTGGGGCAGGGGTAAAAAGAGGTTAGAAAAGTGAAGAAAAAATTTAAGAATAATTAAGAAAAAATTTGTAAGAAAGGAATAAGCAAATTATATGTTTTTTATTCTGCTGCAACAATATTTACATATAAATATTGATATAACATTGGTTATTTAACCAATGGACATAGATATAACTAGACACTAGGAAGTGAAAGGAGAAGAAAGAAGAATGTAGAATAGAAATTTAAAACATAGTTAAATAATTCAGTAGAAAATTTGATGAACCAAGAGCAGCATTCTACAGCCATTAAGTAAAAAAGTATCAGGTTAAACAACTAAAAGAATTGAGAACATTTGGTTCTAAAAGTGGTAGAATAAACTTGAATTCACAAACATTTCCACTTTAAGTAGAATGGCAACAGACTTGGGAAGTGACAGGCAAATCATTATTTAAAGTTATTAGAATATTTTCCAATATTCTCTTGAACTTCCTAAGCAATAAGTGGCTTAGTGTTTTTCTTTTTTTTTCTTTTTTTCGTATTTGGTTTTATTTTACATTTTTTATTATAGATAACTATAATCATGCCTGGACTTCCCCAAACTGAAAACATTATAGGTTTATATGACCTAATAAGTTTATATATGATCTAACTGGAATATATAAAGGAGATATGCAGTTTTGAACTAGTATCAGCATTTCATATTTCTTTTTTTCTGAATGAAAAGAAAATATACTTTCTTGTTATGAAGCAAGATAAAGCCTAAATGCTGCTTGCCCATATCAGCTTGAGTAATAGAAGCAGACTTAGTCCATGAAGCAAAACCATCTGTATTTAGGCTTAAGAATCACAACAAATGATAGGATTTCAAACCAACACAGATTTTAGAAATGCCCAACATTTTGTTGCACCATCCTGTAGAGGAGAGACCAAGGCTGACTTTTTTCCATTACAAAGAAAGAATTTTCTGGGTAGTTAAAATAGTGAATTCTATTTTGCATTTTGTGCATGAACTCAGTGACCCAGAGATGAGTATATTTTAAGAAAGTCAAATGAAGAGTAGAAGTATGTTATTTCATAATTGAAACTATCACACTGCCCTTTGCAAAAAAACTTACAAGGAGAGAGGAAAGGAAAGAGGCTAAAAACATGGACTGTAATTATTCTTAGCATATTATTCATTTTATTTTAAGCCAATAATGCAAAACAGATCATCAAGGCTGAGATGCCTATTTCATGGTATGTACGTAACACAAAAGCTAAATAGTGCATATATGTATACACACACACATATATATATATATTCATATATTTGAATAAGCTCAAAAATTAAATATCTTAAGTCTCTATTTTTGAATACAGTTGAACCATTTAATTTCAAATGTTTAATGGATCCATATCTTAAGTCACAGGCAATGTTTCAATTACTAAATCCTCGAGAAGATTGTGTATGTGTGTGTATGTGTGTGTGTGTGTGTGTGTGTGTGTGAATCTGATATGGACATAGAAAAAGTTGGGATAATACCATCACCTAATGATTGCCCAATAATAGTTTTAAGTAAGCAGGATGACAGAACACAAAAGTTTTGGTAGTGTCAGGATAAAGATTCTCTGACCAATTATTATGAGGCCTTAGGATCCACATAGGAGACTGTAGGGGCCTGGAACCCATTTATAGTTAACATAGGACTGCAAGTTAGAAGGCAAAGAAAATCATCTATAAAGTTGTTGAAATAGGATAGATAGATAGATAGATAGATAGATAGATAGATAGATAGATAGATGATAGACAGGTTTGGGAGGCAAGGTTTAATGCCATGGCTCTCAAACTTCAGTGAGCATGAGAATCACCTGGATGGTTTGTTAAACTTCAGATGTTTCAACATGATTCCAGAATTTTTGATTCAGTAAGCTTAGGGTAGAGTTTGAAAATAGTAAACATTAGGTGAACACTGTGCCCCCAGAAAAGAGTAATGGGTAAGAAATACTCTCAGACTTTTATTTCCCAAACTTCTCTCTCCATTTTGGATTCTGAGAAATGGCTTCTTGGAGAGAACCACTCATTTCCATGTGACTTAGAAAAGAGTCACTGCCCACACTTTCTCATAAGTCACTTAGACTTGCAGATGACTCTCATTTACTTGTGTCAAGACCACAAGTCATCCACCTTTATGTTCTTTGTCTCATGAATAATTAGCTGATGTTAGAACTGTTTGTCTCCTTAAAACTAACTACATGCAGAGACAAGCTCCTGCTCAGCTGAGGGAGACATCTTCTGATTGCAGAACAATTACAAATGTAAATCTTCCCTGCCACAGTTTGTGTCTCTCTCATTGCAGAAATCTAAGGAAAAACCACCCTGCTCTGACGCTGTGATCTTCCATCTTCCCTGTTTGCACTATTACAGTAGTCTGAATAAAATCAGACTTAAGTTTTCACATTGGTAAGAAGTACCCAGATGATGCACATGCTGTGGCCCTGGGGACCACAGTGGAAACTGCCCCCCAAGGCAATTATAATCAATTGAAGAATATCTGATTCACACTATTCAGTCAAAAGAATGCTAAGTATGGGAAACTGATGAGTAGTTGAGCTGAGTAACAATGTTTCTCAGGTGAAAATTGGGACCTGACATAAAAATGGAGGAAAGCCACCTCCCCAGATCTTCTTGGTGAAAGGCTGAGGAAACTTTCAAGACTATGACTTTCTATCAGTTGGTAAGGAGTCATCCCCTAGAATAGTGAGATTCCTGCCCATGAAGAAAACTCAGGATCTGGAGGCCTGGAGAAACTGAAGACAGGAGAGTCCGTCAAAGTTCAGTGAGCAGGGACGCCTGGGTGGCTCAATGGTTGAGCATCTGCCTTCAGCCCAGGGAGTGATCCCCGGGGTTCCTGGGATCCAGTCCCACAGCAGGTTCCCTGCAGGGAGCCTGCTTCTTCTCTGCCTCTATCTCTGCCTCTCTGTGTCTCATGAATAAATAAATAAATAAAAATTTTAAAAACAACAACAACAAAGTTCAGTGAGCAGTATTAGAGCTAGAGAATTGAATTTTATGCCTCCTTTATTATTGCCACCAAAGTAGTTAAGTAACTGATACTTTGTTTATGAAAGTATTATTATATCGGATTTGAACTACATTTCCACATCCTCTCAGATAAACACACACACACATACACACACGCCCCAAACTCTATTTTAACTGGAGAAAACAAAGATGAAAATGCATAACAGAATTTATCATTAACTAAATATTTACTAATGTTTTAACTATTGCCTCTGTATTCATCTTTCATGTCAGCAGAGTATACAATTTGGCCGCTATGTCTTAGAATAGCGGCGCACGCGTTCACATGCATTTCAGACCTCCTGGCATGACATTTCTATCTTTGGCCCAGTGTTAATGATGTTCCATGCTGACCCTCTTGTGTGAAGGCAGAGCTGGAGAGCACAGCTTTGATAGTGGTGTTTACATGAATGTTTGATAAGCATCTGTCAGCTCCTAGCATTCTACAAGCCTGGGAACACAAAAGAAGCCAGGGAACCCTGGAGCTTTTGCCACCTGAAAGCATAATCTGGTGTGTTTGCTGAATTTCAAATCAGCACTGAGATTGTTCCCTTTGTAGCTCAGATTGTAATAAATGTATTATTTACTAAAAAAATAGAACGAACGCTAAAGATAATTACTTTTTCTAACCAGGGTTTTGAGTATGGAGGTCAGAATTCCTTTAATGTATACTTATCTTGCAACATTTTGTTTGGTGCCACTGGACACAAGATATCATGCATATTGAAGCATACTTGACAGGATAAACAGTATTAAAAATATGGACTGGGTTCCTCTTCTCCCCAACCCCCACCCCGCCTCGAAATCCTAGTGTATTTCTGCCTTAAAAAAAAAAAAAAAGATGGTGCTTGGCAAAGACTGTGTACATACACAAGCAAGCTGTATTTTAGGTGTCTTAGTGTGGGAAATACAGAAAATCACATATTAATCGGCTTTGAAATTTTTGAGTCCCCCACACCTTTATTTTTGGCTATTACCTTTGTTCAATAATTCATGGTCTAGGACTGGAGACAACTTTCTGTTTTTGACAATTCAGGGATATAGAAAGTTAAAAATTTAGTGATGCCTAAAATATCAACTTCATTTTCTTAAAATAATATCTTTACAAATTTAGTGGCATCTCAGCCACAGAGAACATGTATCAGATAGCTCACTGGTATCTGCTATTCTATAAATAACAGATAAAAATATTATACTACAATTAGTATTACAATGGTCTGTATGTTTTGTCCTGATCAAGTTATATATATAAATATGCTTGCTTTAATGGAAAGTTGATCAAAAATAAAAGACAGGGAAATAGAAAAAAGAAAGGGCAAGGCATGAAACCTTATTAGGTTTCTGGAAGTATCACTCAACTTTCTTGCTGACTAGTTGTGTTAAACTTACTGAGTTGTGTGATCTCTGTCAGCTTGATAAAATTGTTGGAATTTCTGGATCAAGATGTTCTTGAAGTTAGTACTATCCCTTCCTTTTCAAGCCTACTTAAGCCAATACATTCTTTAAAATACAACAACATCAAATTTAGATTGAGGTAGTTTTAATTTGCAAGAGAAAGACTCAAGAATAATATGCAATATCCATCTTAGGGTAAATTCACCAACATAATTCTATTTGATAATCAACCTCACCTTTTTAAAATTTTTTTACATATCCAGATCCTCTTTCTGTTATAATTAGGGTTTCCTTATAGATGTGGGTTAGGATTGGCCATTTATAATCTTTACAGATATTTTCAGTGTTGCATATCTTTGTAAATTATTTTGCATTCTTTTCTGTATTGCCGTTCTGTGTGGGGATATGTTGGCTATGAAATCACACTGTGGTATGTAAGAGCTATCAGAGAAAGTTAATTCTAATTAATAAATTGGAATTCTGTTAATATAAATTACTCCAATGAGCAAGATAAAGGTTTATATAAATCTTAATTTAGGTTTATATAAAACCATTGAAAGACAACTTCCTATTTGATTAATAGGACAATATCAGTTTTCTGATCAATATTATAAGGCCCAACCCTGTAAAATGGCAGATTCATTATATAATGACTACCTTCCTACCTCTTATCCTTACTGTGGCTCCTGTTTGGATATATTACCAGTCTTAGTTCAGAAAAGTAAGCATACCTCAGCTATCTGAGCATGGTTTTTAATAAGCTACTTCTTTTACATTTTTACAACACAGGTATGCAAAAGTAGGAATAGTGTAAGTGGTCTTTCAAAATTTGCCTTTTGGATATCACCTGAAAAAAAAGGTCAAAATAATAAAGAAGCTTGAGAAATGCTAAGTTCTTTTCTATTAAACAGTTTTTTTTAAATTAAATTACATCTAGGGATCCCTGGGTGGCGCAGCGGTTTAGCACCGGCCTTTGGCCCAGGGCGTGATCCTGGAGACCCGAGATTGAATCCCACGTCAGGCTCCCGGTGCATGGAACCTACTTCTCCCTCTGCCTATGTCTCTGCCTCTCTCTCTCTCTCTCTCTCTCTCTCTCTGTGACTATCATAAATAAATAAAAATTAAAAAAAAATTAAATTACATCTAGGATATTAAGGAAGGTACTTGCGATGAGCACCAGGTGTTGTACATAAGTGGTGAATCACTAAATTCTACACCTGAAACTAATATTACACTGTAAGTTAACTAGAATTTAAATACAAACTTGGGAACAAAAAAAATGATATCTAAAAATGGCTAAGATTTTTGAATATCCAAGATTTAATTTAACCACAGCACTTTTTTTTTTTTTTTTTTTTTTTTTTTAATGGAATATCTCAGGAGGTGTACTTGGGAAAGATTTGACAAGTTTGAGGGCTGCATGAAAAATCATAGTGGTCATGAGGACTAAAAGAATGTTTTGCAGCCAACTCATTCATAGCCTTGAAGTGAGGCCAAATACTTCATATTTTATGTCTTTGTAAAGTAAATAAAGTTACTAAAAGCTTTAGGATTGAGTGTGATGCTTCCAGATTTGCACCCAAGGATGACTGTTCTGAGAAGCCTTACAAAATTAAATATATATCATGGTACCAGTCACTTAAAAGTCAAATTATGTTTTTTTTTTCTCTAGGTGATGACAGTATACACAATAATTTTGTTCAGTCTATTTTTCCATATTTTCAAGTTTTATATAATATGCAATTTTACTATGTAGGTTTAAAAAGTTGAAACTCTTCATTTAAGAAACATCAAAAACCTCAGTTTTAGAATACTGAACTAAATATTGAGGAAAGATGTGAGAATGGGTGCAAAATAATAGGAAAAAGGGTAATGTCCTAGATATTAAAAGAAAGAAACAAGTGTAAAAACATCTTGAAAATATATATGTATGTTAACTGATAGATTTGGCAAATGATGGGATGGCGAGGTTTCTTGGATTGTTTAGAGATGAAGATAGTCAGTGCCATCAAAGAATTTACTTGGAGAAAGAAAACTAATATACATGAATCCACTTAAAATATGTAAATACAACATTGTGTAGAGTTGACTAGAAGAGGAAGTTCGTAGAAGTGGAGATCAGTGTTAGAAAAGCTTCAAGAGAAACAAATAGGAAATAACTAGGTTTAAAAGGAAGATTTAGATCAGCAAATGTGCCATGCAAAGGGTGACTTAGAACAACACCTTACTTACTATGAAAGAGCCTGGGTTCTGAATAAGGAAGGCATACAGAGAAGAGATGTGAAGTCAGATCTCACTGACTTTGCTGCTCTTAAGATCTAATGTATGTCACAAGGGAACACACAAGCCAAAAACACCTTTTTCTTGGGGGATAAAGTAGCTGGTTGATATATTTACTTTGAAAGTTTGACTAATGTAATTAGATATCACTTCCTTAAATGTTACATCAGAGTGCTCAGTCGGTTGGTTCCTTTGAAGAATGAAGGGCCTGATCCATCAGTATCTGGCCTAAGAAAAGAGCTAGGGAGTGTTTAGTGACATAGTAACATAACCAGAGAACAGTGAGGACGAAGTAGGAGTTGTGAACATGAGAAAGGTTTTGGAGAGAAAATTGAGGGTGAAATCAAGCAGGCTAATAGGGATGATAAAATTTGAAGTCCTACTTTAAATGCAGTGGGAAGGCATTGGAGAATATTTAGAATATTAAAAGTCAGTGGCATGTATTAAGGCAATAACAATCTTATTTACATTACATAAAGCTTAATCTATATACTTAACAACTTGAACAAAGAATTAAAAGGTGGAAATGGGGTCAGCTCTAAGGCCAGAACTAAGCTCTGAAAAATGATTCAAATGGACTGGTGGAAAGCCTTGACAACATGTAATACAGACAATGGAAAGACTGTTGATTGTTGTTTTAGGTAAATCATCAGATCTCAGTAATTTGTCTGGAGGGTGAGGAGAAGAAATCAAGAATAATTTCAGATTTTTGTTTAGTAATTGGGTGACTATTGTAAATGGTTGCTAACATTTACCACAAAGGAAGAGAGAGGATATGGCGAATACTTCTAAACAATTCTAGACCTTTTAAGAAATTTTAAAGTATGCATGCAAACACAAAGATGTCACTGGAGTTAGTATACAAGATATTGACAGAAAGGAGTAGAGATTCAGAAAACCTTAAAAAGAACATTTTTACAGCAAAAGCATTTGGGAATATGGACCTGGATCAAGACTGTGGGTAGACGTGGGAATTCTGTACAAAAACATGGCTCATAGAGGAGCTCCAGGAAAAGTTACCCGTAATATCTTCCTTATCATTTATTCAGAGGATTAATGATTTATCTACAGTCATTCGGCAAATTTAACCTTTGGAAAGTCATTCCCCTTCAGCTAACTGTCTGTTTCCTTAATCTTAAGAGCGGATAAATAAGAAGATACACCTCATCAAGCACTAGACAGATTTAGTTTCTGAACCAAATGATAAATTTAGTCTTTCCTTGTATGTTAGTGGAAAGAAATCACATACCTTGAACAAGTCTGTAAAAGATTCAGGATTAACAGCTGAAATTTACTCTCTGATATTAGGTTGGGGATTTATAGAGATGATTTCTGAAGGCAATTAATACAATATATATCAATAAATTGGCAAACAACACTTCAGTGATGGATTTTTTTCTCAGATATTGGAATTGCTGTAAAAGTGTATACTTGGCAACATGATTATATATATTAAACATTTAATATTACTATAAATTACCTCTAATGTGACTTAACTCAGAGAAGATAGATCTGAATTAAAAGCCTACCAACAAATACTTTTTATGGTGGAGTTATATTACTTTAGTGTGCAAATAACTTTTCAAAATAATAATAAAAATTTGCTATATACTGTATACCCAAATGTTTTTAATAAGTTGAAAAGGATAATTTTAAGTTTTTGTATAGCAAACTTTTTTGAGTGCATTTAAATGATTTCCAAGTTCATGAGAAAAACAGTTTTCATATAAAAAACATTCACCCCCAAACAAGTACATAAAACAATAAGTTTGTTGACATTAAATAGGTAAATATTATTTTCCCAGTATTCTCTGAATTAAAACCAATTTCAAGTCACTGAAATTTGTGTTCACCAACTATTCTATGAATGATCACTTAATAGTTAATGTGTATAATTTAAAAAGCAGATAGTTTTTCTTAATGAGGTTTTCTATTCAGATATATTAGCTTAAAATACAAATCAGTTTTTTTTAAGATTTTATTTATTTATTCATGATAGACTTCTAGAGAGAGAGAGAGAGACAGAGACAGAGACAGAGACCTAGGCAGAGGGAGAAGCAGGCTCCATGCACCGGGAGCCTGACGTGGGACTCGATCCCGGGACTCCAGTATCATGCCCTGGGCCAAAGGCAGGTGCTAAACCGCTGAGCCACCCGGGGATCCCACAAATCAGTTTTTAAATTGGATTAAAATAAAGTGTTAAACTATGTAGACCTTTTATTTGACATATTTCTTTCTTTTTAATCAGCTAAAAATATATTTATTTTCACCCGTACGGGCAATAATTTATATAGTGCATGTTTTTCTAGTATCAGTTCAAAGATTTTTTTGTGCCCACTCATTAGAATGCACACAGACAAACCCAGGAGGAAATTTAAATATTACTTTTCTGGAAGAATAAAGAGTAAAATGCTAATTGATATTTGTTCTGTTGTTATACAAGCTGTGAAATAAATTGTGCATTATATCCTATACAACTAGCTTAGAGTAACAAAATCCAGGAGGGGGCAAACACTAAGAATTACATGATGTAGAGACAATTTTTCTATATAGATGTATATATAATATATGTAGGCATATTTGTCAGCTTATATGTTCATGTCACTCTTCATAGTCTTAGAAAATGCCTTTATGTATTATTTCTATTAGATCCTTTGTTTATGGAAACTCAGGCCATTTCAAAGTATTATTTACAACACTATTTTAAAACACTTAAAAGCAAAAGCGATACAAAAATGCATTAAATAAAACCCAGAATGATGACTTCAAAAGATTTCATTCTTTATAATGTGAAAGTGCAAATCTCCAGAAACTCCTTAACTTGTCTCTCTTAAACAAAACAATAGCCCAAGAAATCTCCAGAAACTCTGGTAGAGTCCACAGTGATTTGAATGTCTATTTACCAACCACCTGACGTTTTCTGTTATCCAGAGGAGGCCCAGCCTCCTTTACAAGTAAGGCTCTGAGGAAAGTGGTCTCTGTTAACACCTCCAACGTCAGTTCCTCACCACTCTGTAGCATCCCAGACTGCAGGAAGACCACCCATTGAGATGATCTCATATTTCTATCTTTGCAGATACTATTTTCTTTACCTGGAATTTCCTCCCCATTGATAAGCACATTTTGTTACTGTAAGTAAATTCAGGTTCCATCTCCTCAGGAAACATTTGCTAATACTTTTGCCTACCGCTCTATCTTTTTAAAAATTATTATACTCTACTTATTAAGCAGTTTTAGGTTTACAAAAAAATGGAGTGGAAAGAATAGAGTTCTGATACACCTTCTTATCCGCCCCCCACTTCCCTTGTCTTCCGTTAGTGTAGCACATCTGTTACAGTGATGAGCCAATATTGATACATTACCAATATTATCCATGGTTACATTTGGTTCAGTTATTGTGTACATCATAGGGGTTTTGACAAATGTTTAATGATAGATATCCATTGGATAATACAGAATAATTTCATAGCCCTAAAAATTCCCTGTGTTCAACCTATTCACCCTCCCTCCTTCTACCTACACCTTTGAAAATCAGTGATTTCTTTGCTTTTGAATCATACAGTATGTTTCATTTACATATTGGCTTCTTTCACTTAGCATTATGCACTTAAGTTTCCTCCATGTCTTTTTATGGCTTAATAGGTCGTTTCTTTTAATTGGTGAATAACATTCAATTTTACAGATGTACTACAGTTTGCTTATCCATTCATCTATTGAAGGACATTTTGATTGCTTCCAAATTTTGGTAGTTATGAGGAAAGTACCTGCAAACATTCATGTGTAGGTTTTTGTATAGACATAAAATTTGAACTCCTTTGAGTAAATACCAGAGAGTGTAATTGCTGGATTATATGGTAAGAGTATACAATTTGTAAGAAATTGCCAAACTTTTCCGTAGTAGCTATACTATTTTGTATTCTCATTAACAGTTAATAAGAATTCCTCTTGTTCCACATCTTCACCAGTAGTTGGTCTTGTCAGTGTTTCTTTATCTATTTATTCTAATAGATGTACAATGATATCTCCTATTATAGTTTCACTTTGCAATTCCCAAATGACATATGATGAACATGTATTCATGTTTAATTGCCATTTCTATTTCTCCTCTGGTGAGATGTCTGTTCAACTTTTTGTCTATTCAGTTGGCTTGGTTGTTTTCTTACTGCTGAGCTTTAAGAGTTCTTCATGTATTTCTGATACAAATTATTTATCAGATATGTTTTGCAAAGATTTTCTCTCAGTCCGTGGCCCTTTTAATTTCTTAACAGTATCTTCAACGGAGCTGAACTTTTTATTCTTAATGGAATCAACTTTACTCATTTTTCTTTCATGGACTGTGCTTTAGATGTTGTACTTTGAAAGTCATCAACCACATACAAAGCCACCTAGATTTTCTCCAGTTCTCTGCTAGGAGTATTATAGTGTGCATTTTATATTTAGATCTAGAATCCATTTGGGGTTAATATTGGTTAAAATGTTAGATGTGTGTCTAGATGAATTTTTTTGCCTCAGCATTATTTGTTGGGAAGATTTTTTTTTTTCATTGAATTGCCTATGTTCCTTTGTCAAAGATCAGTTGACTATATTTTTGTGGGTCTTTCTGGGTTCATTTCATTTCTCATTAATATTTGTCTATTCTTTCACCAATACTACATTGTGTTAATTTAGTTTAAAACTATGTCTTGAAGTTGAATAGTGTCAGCACTCCAACTTTGTTCTTTTGACTTCTCTGGTTCTGCCTTTACATACGACTTCAAAATCAATTTGTCAATAACCTCATAATTCTTTGCTGGAATTTGAATTAGGATTGCATTGTATCTTTAGAGCAGGTTAATATTGAATCTGCCTATTCATATGCTTGAAATATCCTTCATCTTTTTAGATCTCCTTTGTTTTTGTTCAAGAGTTTTTTGTAAATTTCTCATAGAGATTTTATACATATTTTGTTAGGTTTATAGCTAAGGATTTCACTTTTTTGTGTGATAAGGTAGATACTATGGTGTTTTAAATTTCAAATTCCAAGAGTTCACTTCTAGTATAGAAGAAAGGATTATTTTGTATGTTAAAATTAAGTTTCTCAACCTTGCTATAATTGCTAATTAGTTCAAGTAGATTCTGTTGTTGAATCTTTGGGATTTCTGCACATCCATGCCATCTGTAAGTAAAAGCTTTATTCCTACCATTTATTTTCTTGTTTTATTGCATTTGCCATAACTTTTAGTACAATGTTGAAAACGAATGGTGAGAAGTGTGTATCTTACATTGTTCCTGATATTAGCAGGGAAACTTCTAGTTTTTCACCATTAGGTTTGATATTTGCTTTAGGTCTTTTTTTCTAGATATTATTTAATGAATTGAGGAAGGATTTTATTCCTCTATTGTTATTTTGCTGAGAGTTTTTTTTTTTTATCATGAATAGATGTTGGATTTTTTTCAATTGCTTTTTTTTGCCTCTATTGATAGGATCATATGATTTTTCTTTAGCCTGCTGATGTGATGTATTACATTGATTTTTGAATGTTGAATCACACTTGCATACCTGGAATAAATACCACTTGTTTGGGCATATAATTCTTTTTAAACATTGTTGGAATAATTTGCTGATATTTTGTTGAGGATTTTGCATTTAAATTCATGAGAGATTATTTTATACTCATTATCCTTATTCTTTTTTCTATTTCTTTTTAAATCTTCCCCTCTTTTTTCTGCTTTCTCTAATTTTGAGCATTTTAAATGATTCAATTTTTTTCCTTACCACTCACAATACCAGTTATGCTTCTTTCACCTTTTTAGTGGCTGCCCTGGAGTTTGCAACATACATTTACAAATAATCCAAACTCTAAGTTATACCAAACCATTTCACATGTAGTTCATGTAAATTAGAATATTCCCAATTCCTTCCTTCCTTTTCATCCATTATATCACTATTTCATTCACTTTACTTATCCATAAGCTATGATCACCAAATCTATTGTTGCTATTACTATTCTTAAAAGCTATTATGTTTGTCAATTAGGAATAAGAAAAATATTTTCTTTTATTTTACCTTTATTTATATCTTTTCTCAGGCTCTTCCTTTCCTTAAGTAGACCTAAATTTCTGACCTAAATAATTCTCCTTATTGCTGAAGAATTTCTTGCAACATTTCCTGAAAAACAGGTCTACCGGTGAGAAATTTACCCAATTTTTGATCGTCTGCATTTACTTCTTCACTTTGAAAGGACAATTTTGATAGATACAGAATTTTAGGTTGGCAGGTCTTGTTTTTTTCTTCTAATACTTATTTCACTTTACTCACTTATTTTTGGTATAGTTTCTGAAACACAGTCCAGTAAAATTCTTCCCCTTGATAGTTTATAACCAAGGTCCATCCCCATATCCTCATCCCTAGCTTCTTAAAGAGTCTATCTTTGTCTTTGAGATTTTGTAATTTGAATATGATATGCTTATATGTAGATTTTTAAAAATAGATTTTCTTCTTGTTCTCTGATATTTCGTGGTCTGTGGTTTGATATCTTTAATTTTGGAACACTTAGAGTAATTAATGCCTCAAATATTCTGTTCCTTTTTCTCTTTTCTTTCTGATAATCCCACTATGTATATATTACAATTCTGTAATTATGCCAGTTTGGGGGATTCTTTTTAATTTTATTTAATAATTTATTATTATTTACTTCTTATTTAATCTGTACAATACCCCTGAAAGATAGATATCATTTTACTCCTGTTAAGAATATTCAAGGATGCCTGGGTGGTTCAGCAGCTGAGCGTCTGTCTTTGACTCAGTTTGTGATCCTGGGTTCCTGGAATTGAGACCGCATTGGGCTCCCTGTGCGGAGCCTGCTTCTCCTTCTGCCTATGTCTCTGCCTCTCTCTGTCTCTCATGAATAAATAAATAAAATCTTTTTTTTTTTTAAATCTGATTATATTTTGGGAGTTTCTATTGACATTTCTTCAAGCTCCCTGTTTCTTTCCTCAGATATGTCTAATGTATTCATGAGCCCATAAAAGGCATTTTTCATTACTACTAGTGTTTTTAATTTCTTGCATTTCCTTTTGATTCTAAGAGTTTCCATGTCTCTGTGTTACCAATGTATTTTCACTTGCTATCCACATTTTCCATTACAGCCTTTAGCATATTATAAATCAGAGTTGTTTTAACTTCTTGTTAGGATAATTCCAACATCTTTTGTATCCAAGTCTGATTCTGATGCTTGTTCTGTTTCCTTAAACTGTTCTTTGGGTACTTTAGTATACCTTGATTTTTTTTCTTTTCTTTTCTTTTTTTTTTTTTTTTTCTCACAGGACATGTACTGGGTAAAAAGAACTGAGGTAAATATGAATTTAGTCTGAGGTTTTATGTCTAGGGTTCACTGTAGCTGTGGGTATCTGAGGCTTAAATCCCCCTCTAATGTTCTTGTTTTTGTCTCTCCTGTTGTAAGTTTCCCTAGAGTATTCTGAGGGAAAGACTTTTGTTTGTGTTCTTTGTTATTATACAGGAGCTCCATGGATGTCATGGTAAGGTGTGCAAGGAGAAGAAGCATTTCATAGTCCTATGATTAGGTCTAAGTCTTCTAGTGAGTCTGTGCCCCTGGACTGTGACTTTCACAAGTGTTCCCAAGTCTGATCTTCCACCTCTGACACACTTAAATGAGACAGGAAGGATAGAGGGGATTGGTGTTGGGTGCTTTCAGCCCCTCCCCCAGTCACTTAGAAGCAGGAGGTAGCTGGAGTTGTTTTTTCTTTTTCCCAAGGTCAGTTAAGCTTTGATAAAAATAATTCATTTGAGGATGTGCCCTGTTAAGGAGAATTAAATGTTCTGAGGATGTTTCAGAATGGCTACTTTTCTCTTCCCCTAGTGGAAGCATAGGGGATTTTCCTGATATTTACTGTAATAATTTGTAGGACTACTGAAGGTAAAAGTCATACAAGTATAGGACCTCCCTAAGACTACCCCCTCCATCTGTACCAGAATTTTTAACTCTAAAACATGCGCCTACACTTAACCTCCAGTCATGTGTCAATCAGTTTAGATTTATCTAGTCATTGCAGGTTCCTGTGGAGGTTTCTTTTCCTAGGTTTCTGCTCTGCTGTTTTTAGTTTCTGTCACTATATCTGCCTATTTTCCAACTTTGGGGGCAGTGGTTTGCTCTGTGACCTTAGCCAGTAGATCTATGAAGAATTGTTGATTTTAAATTTGTTTTTTTTGTTTTTTTGTTTTTTTTAATTTATTTATGATAGGCACACAGTGAGAGAGAGAGAGAGAGGCAGAGACACAGGCAGAGGGAGAAGCAGGCTCCATGCACCGGGAGCCCGACGTGGGATTCGACCCCGGGTCTCCAGGATCGCGCCCTGGGCCAAAGGCAGGTGCTAAACCACTGCGCCACCCAGGGATCCCGAATTGTTGATTTTAAGTTTAGCTTATTTCCTGTGAAAATGAGGGGTGATTTCCAAGCTGCTTATGTGCCAGACTGGAAACCAAAAGTCTTATATGTATTTTTTTCATATTCTTTTCATGTCTGGTACCTGTGAAAGACCAGAAGGTCATAAAATAAGATGTATATAGAGTGCAAAAATTGGTTCTCTGTGACCACTAATCACTAACATCAGATTAAATTCCTTAAGATCTAGAACATTTGTATTTCCCATATGCCAATATCTAAAAGCATTTTCAGTGAATAATTTAACTTGCTTTAAAAACGTGGCTTTGTGGTATGAACCAATGCCCCTAGATATGCTTCAACTTGTGCAAAAGAACAAAATGCACTAAAATAAATCATCTTGGTTTAATTGACTTCACATCATACCTAATGGAAAGATAGGTACCAGAGAATAATTAATGGCCACCATAAACATGATGAGACATTAAAGGATGTCCTAATAAACAGATAACTTTTGTATTTTGAGTTTCTCTACATAATATTCTGTACACAGCTTTGCAGGAAATAATTAAAGTTAAATTCATAAATACAAATTAAAATTGGTGGAGATGAAGAATTATCTATCAAGAAATAGGTGGTTCTAGTTAGTTTACAGTCTTTCTTTTGCTGCCTAGTCTCAATCTATAAAGACTAGATTCCTGGGGTACAAAATGTCTCTCTTTATGCTTCCTCACCATTTAGCATCCTTATGTGGGGATTCACCACAGAGTTCTTCAAAGGGAAGCAATTCAACACCCCAGGGCCAGGCCAGCAGCAGTGCTTCCCAAACCATCATCAGGCACTTTTAAGGATGAACAACAGCTCCCCAGGAGGTGTAGTGCAAATCCAGCCCTTTAAACTCATTTACTTTAATTGCGCAACATTTTAAATACTGCACGCCAGTGAGAGGCAGGTGGATCAGCAGGTGCAATGTGGCGATCTGCCAATAATGGCATCAGAAAAACAGTCCCTCACAGAGGCAAGAAGCAAAAGAGACTGAGTGAAGAACTCCTCTGAGCTTAACGTCTATTTCATCCGGTAATTGCAGCAGAGGGGAGGATTTCCAAGCAATCTAAACCAAAACTGTTTTATTCATTTTTAGCTATGCTTTTTTTTTTTTTAACAGGGGAGGTCTCAGAAATAGAACCTTAGTCCAAATTTAGCCAAATCCTTTGCATGCACCCAACTGAAAATCATTTATGGATAAAAATGTTAAAGAAAAGAGAAATCATGAAAACAAATATTATCTTCCTAAAACTTTTCTCATAAACTAAAGCTTATCCTGCCATATTTTATATTTGAGAATTAATTTAACCCAAGTAAAATTTGAAGTCAAATTATTAGAAGAATTTATGATCTTAATTTCTAAATGAATAGTGAACTCTAAACTTTCTATTTTTCCTTTTATTGGCACTCTTTATGCATAAGGGAGAAAAATCATATAAAGTATACAAGAGTATAATATCAAAAGTTAGATACTTCTAGAAATATCCAAGTAAGAGATTAGAGATAGATAAATGAATAGAGATTTGTTATGTCTTTTATTTTATGAAAAGCAAATCATGATAGGTATTGTTGGGTTGGTCTTTTTAATCACAGGCATAATTGACTGACTCTTAGATTTTTGACCAAATTGAGCTCTCAAGATAAAGCAGTAGTGGTGAGTGAAGGAAGAGTGATCTTTTTTTCTTCTTTTTTTCTATTTCAGGCTTCCTTTTTGCCAAGGTGGCATTCTGTTTAAGTTTATACAGAATTGGAAATTAACAAAGTATCATCATACATCGTAACCTCATCAATAGTCTACAACAATTCAGGAAAAGACAGAAGAAGGCAAAATAAAAGAGACTAGCTGCTAAAATTTGTTAAGAGGAATTTTTCAGGGTCTGTGGTTTATCTGTTTTATCTACATATTCTGAAGGCATATGTTACTGTTTTTACTTTTCACTTTCTACTAGTTACTTGTGTTAATTGAGGTTAAGATGTGTTAGCCTCACAATATAGCTGTTGGGTAGGAAAGAAGAGTTTCAAATGGTTTTATCGTTAGCCATAGTTGAGCTATTTTCTTGGCACATATACTTCCCAATATATATCAATAATTGAATTAGGAATTATGTCCTAAAAATGAGAGTGTGGAACGGATGCCTGGGTGGCTCAGTGGTTGAGCGCCTGCCTTTGGCCCACGGTGTGATCCTGGAGACCTGGGATCGAGTCCCACATCAGGGTCTCTGCATGGAGCCTGCTCCTCTCTCTGCCTATGTCTCTGCCTCTCTCTCTCTCTATGTCTCTCATGAATAAATAAAATCTTTAAAAAATAGAAATGAGAGTGTATCTTTATATGTTTTTACCACAAATATGATGGCAATAATGAAAGCCCCAAGAAAAGGTAGGTCTGAAGAAAAGTATAATTATTAGAGTCCTGCCTACATGTAAGATATAAGAGGGTATTGCCTAACTTCTTTGATTTCTATAGTTTATAGTGGTAAAAATACCTGGGCCACCTAAGTCAGGAAACACAGCCGATGTAAAAACATTCAGTCTCTAATATCATGCCAACTTTTTTTTCTGCCCCCCACTGTGCAATCCAGTCTTTTCTTTGAACTTATATCCTTTTCACATCATCACTCAAGGTATTTTTTTCAGTCATGCAGGGCACAGGGAAGAAATCAGGCAAAATAGGGATATGAAGGTACGTGTATTTCATACCAAATAGAAGTGAGATCAGAAAAGGGAACTTGTAGAGACACCTGGGTGGCTCAGTTGGTTACACATCTGCCTTCAGCTTGGGTCATGATCTTGGGGTCCTGGGATCTAGCCCTATGTTGGGCTCCCTGTTCAGTGGGAAGCCTGCTTCTTCCTCACCTTCTGTGACTCCCCACTGCTCAGTGCTCTCTCTCTCTCTCAAATAAATAAAAACAGTAACAAAAAAAGGGAACTTGTATAATAAAAAACTATACATAGTGTTAACCTTAGATATTGTTTTTACCAGCAAATAAATGGTGTTTGTTTATTTAGGAATATCAGATAACTATAATTCGGGACAAGCAAACTATGGTAAAACTTTAGGCAAATCTCATAAACAAAGGAGAGGGACCTTACTTCATGGAGAAAGGGGATATTGAGGAGGGTTTTTTTTTTTTAAGATTTTATTTGTTTATTCATGAGAGACAGACAGAACAAGACAGAGACACAGGCAGAGGGAGAAATAGGCTCCCTGCAGTAGCCCGATGTGGGACTTGATCCCAGACCCTGGGATCAGGCCCTGAGCCAAAGGCAGACGATCAACCTCTGAGCCACCCAGGCATCCTGGAGGGGTTGTTTTGAATGAGAATTCATTGGCAAAAAGTAAGAGTTCAGGGTGATAATGGTTCCTCATTGGCTGAGTTGCAGAGCTAGTCAATTTTTTGTAGGAGACAACCTACTTCTTTCCCCTGTTGGGGCCTGTAATTGATGATTCCTTCCTGTTAATTGACATTGAGTGGTACAATTCCCCCTTCCAGCCTCTCCTCCTGTCATTGCAAGTCCACTTTAGTGAGCTTTCCCTTTATTAATTCTCACAACAGCATAATTGTACTCCCATTTAGATCTTCAAAGGTAATTAGAACTGCAGTTTGCATAATTTTTCTGAAATGATGTCTAGAGTGACTTACTCTTCTGTTTCTGATACTGAAAACTTTCTCTGGAAATATTAAGGTATCTGTCTTTTCTGTCCTGGCACTTAGAGTGCCTTGAAAAATCTTCTCTGTAGCAGGAGTCTTAAAGATAAGTTAGGCAGATGCAAGAAGGAACATTCCTGATTGCTGATGAGGCCTCCTAGGAACCATAGATCTGTTATGGAGGGATTTGAGGCTTCTTATCAGGTACCTACTGAGAACAAAATACTGGCTTAATGTCAGTAATACTCGTCTTTTGAGGGGTGAGAGGTTGGGCAAATGATGATGCAGTTTGTGGATTACCCAGATTCTAACTCCATCATCCTAGTCTTAAAGAGTAAACCACATTTAATTCCTTCAAGAAAACAAAAGGGGAAAGAGAAATAATCAGCCTATTTTTACATTGGGCAAAATTCTGGGTAAAAGATGGTAAAACCACATAAAAAATCACATTGATGTGAAAGAGGTTTGCTTTATCAGATTCCTGAATGACAGAGTTTACTGAAATATTCATGTAGTAAAAGTGATCAGACATATTATTTGGTAGATAAGAGAAGTGATGCAGCTTAACCTTTACATTTATTGTTTACAATAGGATTTGTCTTAACATGGGAGATACAGAAATCAGAAAAGCTAGGTAAATTTCCATTACAAGGGGAAAATGGTTCCTAGGCATAAGGTGTGGATAAATCTAGGAATGCAAAAAGAAGAGTTGGGATGAAATAAGATAGAGATAATGAATTTTGAGAAATCTGGTGGATTTTTTTTTTTTTTTGCTTATATTCAAGTCATAATGACTTATTCACAATTTTGTTTCAAAATTTCATTAGTCAGTGTTCTCTAGTGTATATTGCCAAATTTGGGATTTTTGCCAATCAATTAGTTGAGAAATGGAACTCCAGTGTGGTTTTAATTTGTGTATGCCCTATACAAGTTAAACATCTTGTATGTTTCAACATATTTTGAACCCACAGTAAATAACATTGGCAGAATTAGGACCAGATCATAGTCCATGCATTAGGGTTTAGCATAAATAAAACTTTTTTGGGGGTCATGAATTAGAAAATATAATAAACATTTTAGAAATTAAAGCATGAATGTTTGGCTCAATGTTATGAGTTATTATTTGTTAAAATGTGAAAATTCCAAATCTGTTCAAGATTGACCTTTGTTTTCAAAGTAGTTTCTCCTACCATCGATCTTACTAAATGTATTATTTTGGAACATATCTTCAAGGCTCCTTGGTGATAAATGAGTCTTAAAAGGTTTTGTTAAATTCATCTGCCTCACTCTGTGCTCAGCATTCATTAGATCTATTAGATTGGAAAGTCTCAAAATAATAAGGAAAAATCCAGAACTAGTTTCTATTTATCAATTCCTTTATGACAAAGAATTTCAATGATCACATGCTGAGGCTTTTCAAAATGTGATTTCTATATTTTTGTCTATTGATAACATTGGCATGTAATAAGTTTCAGGCATACAACTTAGTGATTTGATCTATGTACATATTGTGAAATGATCAACACAGTACTTCTAGTTCACATCTGTCACCACAGATAATTTTTTTCCTTGTGATGAGAACTTTTAAATTCTACTCTCATAGCAACTTTCAAAAATATAATACAGTATTTGTTTCTTTCATATAAATAGAAGTGAAATTGTTGAATCATATGGTAATTTTAATTGCTTTTTGGAACAATCTCTACTCGTTTTTTTTTTTTTTTATGTTACATACACCAATTTACATGCCTCCAAGCAGTATAAGTGTGTCCCTTTTCTTCATATCTTTGCCAGCACTTGTCACTTTTTGTCTTGTTGCTTAATGGCCATTCTAACAAGTGCAAGGTGATATCTCACTGTGGTTTTGGTTCACATTTCCCTAGTAATTGATGTTAACCAATTTTCCTGTACCTGCTGATCATTTACATATCTTATTTGGGAAAAATATCTATTCAGATTGCCCATTTTTAATCAGTTTTTTGGGGAGAGGAGTTGATCTTTATTTGCTATTGAGTTGTACATGTTCATTATATATTTTGTATATTAACCTCTTACCCAGCTGTGACTTGGAAATACTTTCTCCCATTCCATTGATTGCCTTTTAACTTTCTTGATGGTTTCTCTGCTGTACAAAAGCTTTTAGTTTGAGGTATCCCCACTAGTTTGTTTTTCCTTTTGTTGCCAAATACAAGAAAAACATTCTCAAGACTGATGTTTAGTATCTTACTCCATATGTTTTCTTCAAGGAGTTTGATGATTTCAGGTCTTGTGCTCAAGCCTTTAATCCATTTTGAGTTGACTTTTGTGTATGCTATCAGTTAGTAGTTCAGTTTCATTCTTTTGCATGGAGCTTTCCTAACATCATTGATTAGAGAAACTATACTTTAAAGGTATTTTATAAACTGTAGATATTTAAATTTTATTAAATGTCTTTTTTCCACATCTGATGAAAGATGGTTTGGTAATTTTCTACTTGGTGTTTGATTCTACATTAATAGATTTTTTTTTTTTATACTGGACTATACTTTCAGTGCTAGGATAAATGTAACTGTTGATTCTAATTTGTTGCTGATTTAAATTTACTAGTATTTATGATTTTGACACATACATATATATATACACACACATATATTTATATATACATACACACAAACATACATATATATGTTGTCTTTTAGTTCCTATGTGTATATATTATCTGTTTTGAGTATCAGTTCTTAATTCTGGAGTGATTTGGTAATGGATATCTCTTTCTTACATGTCAATATTTTTCTATATTTTATACATCTTAATTTGTTTACCTATTTCTTTGGTATGTAGAACAATTAACAAGAAAAGAAGGCTGACTTGTTTTTCCATTAACTAGCTCATTCTTACACTTACTTACTCAAAAATATCTTAAGGCAAGGCATCCAAAACACGGAGTATTGTAATGTTGTTTTTGACTTCAAGAAACATACAGTTTGTGAAATACACATAAGATAAAATAAAATTTAATGTCCTGGTTGCTATGATTGTATTTTTGAAGGCCACTATGAAAGAGATAGGGAGAGGAGATGAATAACATCCAAATACATTGATTTGATCCATGGGTGGACCAGATATCACCTACTTCTTAATGTGATGAAATAGAAAGTACATAACACTGTATAGTATTTTTAGTTACAATAATAAATGAATCTCATTCTCACTATTCCCCCAATGACAGGGTGAAGGGAGGATAAAGAAACAGTTTGAACAGTATGTTGAGGAATCAGACAAATCCAGAATTTGGGATATTCTTGAATGTAAATGGTCTTCAAATTGAGTTCTTAAAGTGACATTAAAAAAGTAAAGTGTAAAAAAAAATTTTTTTTGTAAAGTAAATAGAGGCACTTAAAAGTAAGTACAAGATATTTAAAAACAGGCAAACAAAATGCAGTGTGTATACCTTGTTGAATCCTGATTTAAGCAAATCAACTATAAGGAGACATTTGTAGATAATCTTAGAGATTTTTAATACATCTTGTTTTTGGATGATAATTTTGATAAGTGTGATAACATGGTTATATTCTTAAACATATTTTTAGGAATACTAAGAACTAAAGGTAAAAGAATGCCAAATCACAACAATGATACAGAGATTAACATAAAATTGGAAAAATAGATTTATTGGAAATGTGTAGTAAGTACATCAGGGTTCACTATAGTTTTCTCTCATTTTTTAGATACTTGAAAATTATCCATGAGAGAATTTACAAAATAATTAAAGACCTGAGGGAAAGCTAAACCTCTATTCTGAAAGAATAAGGAAACATTTCTTCATAGTATTCAAAATATTATTTATGTAAATAGACATTTTTTGTAACCTGCTAAGACTCATGCTATGCTATTTAGAATCAATGGTTATATGCCATCTGAAAATAATCTTAAAGATACTACCCAGACATTATACAAATAACATTCAAAAGGCCTCATTCAGAACTCTTGTTTGGATTATAAAATGCAATTTTGTTAAATTACTATGGACTATGGAGAAAGAAAGGACATAACAATTGAAGAGCAGTTTTCTTCCCGTCAGTGTTGACACAGATATAAATTTGTTTACATCTTATTTTTCAAAAAAAAGTATATATAAAATAGTACCTTAAACATTATTATGCTTTTTATAAAAAATATATAACATGACTTTGATCTGATAACAGTAAAGACAACAAAAAGCTTCACATACATTGAAATATATTCAATACTTAAAAGTTACTCTTAATTTAGATTATCATGCCCTGGAGAAAAGCACCCCTAGAAATTGTGCTAAAGTAATCCACTCTCTGAGAAGCAACTTCAAAAGTAGGTATTTCCATGATTTTCTTTTTTCTAATTCGTGAATTCACGTTAACTTCTCCTACCACTCAAAGGAGACATGACTTTGTACAGAAGATTTTCTGTATTATGAATCTTCTATCCATTCTTGAGGGCCACACTGAAAGTGTAAGGAAGTTAGAGAATAGCTGTCAATTCTGTTTGCTAACTTTCCAGTGAAAAATGGTTGGCAATGCTTGGACAGTAAGAGAAAGGAGGAGGCAAGAAGGAAGGGATAAAAAATAGTTCAACTCATTGAAAGAATATGTGAATAAAGTACATTCTTAGATGATAAAAGGCCAAGTATTACCCAATATATAACTGACAAAAGTAAACTCTTTTTCTATTTTATTTTAAAAAAGATTTGAGAGAGAGCACACAGGAGAGGGTCAGAGGGATAGAGACTCCCAAGCAGACTCCATGATGAGCACAGGTCCAATGTGGGGCTCTATCCCTCCACCATGAGCTGATCTGAGCTGAAACCAAGAGAGTCCCACGTTTAACTGAGTCATCTAGGCTCCCCTAAAATCTTTGCTTAAAACCTTTTTTTTTAAAAATAAGAGCTGACATTAGTACATGAAATTTCCCTACATAGTTTCAGAAAATATTATACATTGACATTCCTTATTACAAAAGTTCTAGAAAATTCTTGAATACCAGGAAGTTTTTCTACCATAGAATTAATTGAAAGAGTTTAATGAAAAAATGTTTAAGCAAGTAGTACCTGATTATCCTTCCTGAATCATTCATTAATATAACCATAAAGGCATCTGAGATAAAAAAAAAAACAAAAACAAAAAAAACAAAAAAAACCTTAACGAAGATGAGAGGGAAATATCAGAAAAGGAGACGGAACATGAGAGACTCCTAACTCTGGGAAACGAACTAGGGGTGGTGGAAGGGGAGGTGGGTGGGGGGTGGGGGTGACTAGGTGACAGGCACTGAGGGGGGCACTTGATGAGATGAGCACTGGGTGTTATTCTATATGTTGGCAAATTGAACACCAATAAAAAATAAATTTATATAAAAAAACAACAAAACCTTAACGAGAACACAAATAGCATATATCCCAGCTTTGCCAGACTATTTGTACAATCTACAAAGTTAAAGTCTCTCAAATAGTAAATCAAGGACTAATAAGATAAAAAAAAAAAAAAAAAAAAAAAAAAAGGTTGAGGCTTCTGTGGCTGAAACACTAAAAAATCTCCGAGCGCTAGTTCCTCCCACAGAGCAGAGTGCCTTTTGACAGGGTGAGAGCTCCCGGCTCCCCACCCTCCTCAGTAGGACTGTGCATCCAAGTACAGAGTACTCAGTCCTCTAACAAAGGCCGGGAGGGGTGGGAAGGGGAGGGGCCACCGAGCGCGGAGTAGCCCATAGGCAGCTGCCCTGCAATGCATAGCCTGTTTTGTTTGTGTTTGTGTTTGTGTTTTTGTTTTTGTGGCAATTTCATAGCAGGGCTGGGCACTTTTTCTCCTGCGGTGGGGGTACAAAGTAGATTTTACAGAAGATTCATGGGGCACTGAAAAGAGGATTTATGCAACACACTAAAAAGCGAACAACCAGGTAAAACATCTTGAGATTTGTATTTCCCTCCACGTTCCTCTTGTACTTAGTAGCCACCAAGTCCCTCCTCTCTACTTCCCGAGTATTCCCCACAAGATAATATCCTTCACTTTTCTCTAACTGGAGCTATTTGAGGACTTAAAGGCCCTACAGGCCTAATTCAGAGCAGGTTTATCAAATCATCCATCTAATGAACTCCTCTAACTGCCTAGAGGGACTCTACTGCTGAGAAAACTCAGTTTTGTTTGTCATTATCTTTGTGTCCTGGAATGTGAAATAAGCAGTTGTTAGGACAGAGTCTGGAAAGGCCCTCAGTGAAGTGTAGGCAAAGTAGGTAGACTTTCTTGCACTGCATAAAGCCTATGCAGACCAACCACTGTCCTGCCTTGTTTAGAAATAAACTCCCCTCCTGGCAAGAAAACCAAGCAACTGGAGTGAGCTGAAGCGATCTTTACTGCAAAGCTGATTTCCATAACCGTCTGCTTCCTTAGGTTTCAGGCCTGTCGCTTGCAGAGGCCATTTGGGTGCTGTGAGTTGGCTGAGTTATGCAGCATTTCTCAGCCTTGAATGTGTACATGAACCACTTGGGAATTTTGTCAAAATGCAGATTCTGATTCCTAGGTCTGGGCTGTGGCCTATAGTTTGGCATTTTAAACGAATTTCCATGCTTCCCCTCTGTGGATTACATACGCTGAGTAGCCAGGAAAGTGTCCTAATAGGAGTGGAGGTGGTGGCAGAATGGGAGAGAGAAGGGTTAGCAACTTAGAAGGCATTTCTGTGGAAAATGTCTGGTAAGTTAAAGGGAAAGATATTCCTATTTCTAAGGTGCCCATAACTTATTTTGATTTCTTTACTCATTCTAAGTACTATATCAATTTTAAACTAATCTTATATTTGCAACTTCATATTCTTGGCCTAGAAGACAACCAATAAAATTGTATAAGCTTCAGGTTCCATAAAATCTGCATCTGTCGTTGTTAGACACCAAAAAATTGATTCGGGAATATATATATCCACGTAGATTCCTCTTCTCAGATGTTGATCATGAAGCTATTATAGGAATAGGTTAATAGGGAGGAAAAAAAGTCTCTGTATAGTTGCAGGCCAAAAACAAAGCCTAGAAACATGTCTTTTCAGTCGAGTGTGAGTAGAAGATAAGGAAGTTAAAAAGCAACCTATGACTTTACTTAAAACATAAAAGAAGTATTATAAAACTAGAAAGAAAAGATCAATTATCAAATCTGAATAGTTTTTAAAGTAATTTTTGAGTGTTAAATAATGTATGAAAAAAATTGTGAACTCTTAGGAAAAAGGAGGAGGAACTAAAAATGATGGGGCAAACGTAAGAAATCAAAACCATGGAAGTCTGGATAAATTCCATCCATGGAAAAGGGAAAAATTCCCCATTCAAAAATATAAAGCACAATAAATATATAGAGAATGTAAAATAAAATTACATGATACCAAATTATAATGTCAGAATATAAACTTTAACACCTGGCCTCAGAGGTATCTGGGCCAGAGGAGGTTACTTTTACAACAGCGTGTCACTTACGTGAAAGACACTGATAGAAAATTCATGCTGAACTTGCAGGAAATAAATCCCTGGGGAAATATCAGTAGAACAGTACTAGTCTATGAAATCTTAAGTAGACAAGGATACAAAAGGGAAATAGAAACCATAAAGAACATAATTAATAGAAGAGAATTACTATTTCTAGTAAACCCTATAACTTAAAGCTTGATTCTTGAAAAGAATTCTATTACGTGGAACATGCTCATGTCTTAGATTAAAATATCCCCTAAAAAAAAGAATGCATAAAATCCACATTTTGCCAACATATTAAAAATATGCAAAAAAAAAAAGCTTAGAAAATGTTTTTCTGAAACATTAAAGGATCAAATATGCAATGAAAGATACTTTGGGGGGGAAATGATGTCAAAATTGAATAATATAAGCTACACCTGGAAGTAAAATCAGTCTGTGTGTTTTAGTTATTTAAAGAAAAACTACATTCAACTATAGTAGTTAGAGAAAGAACAAGAAAATACAAATATGAAGAAAATATTACAGTACAGGAGAACATGAAAAAAGTTGGAACTGATAAGTTTCAAAGCTATCTTAAGCAAATCTAATAGATAATTGTAGCAAATGTATATTTAATCAAGAAACACAAATATTCAAAATGGAAAATATGAAGTATTTTAGATAGGACAGAAACCCATGTCTAACTTATTTAAAGGGAAATGGGTGAATGTACTTGCTGATACTGGATTCTATCATAGAAAACTGCAAAAAAAAAAAAAAAAAGATTAAGGGAGGGATGATAAACTAAAACGATGTGGAAATGTTGGGATTTGGAGCAAATGTTCAAGGAAGAATTCTTGAGACGTCTTTGGTGCAAAAAGGTGTTTTATTAAAGCACGCGGGCAGAAAGCTGCACTATGGACATGAACAGTGGTGGATTGTATACCTTAAAGCTGGGAGGGGGGTTAGGGATAGCACAAGGTTCCAAGGTATTTTGGAAACCAGGTTTCCAGGACCCTGAGGGAGCCAGCTATTGTTAGGAAAAGGTCACTTATTACTGTTTAGTAAAACCTCAGTCATGAGACCCGGCAGATGTATATTGGTGGGCTATGTGCTTGGAGGATAATTGCCAACATCAATCTTGGGGAGTAAAGAAAGGAAGTTTCCAAAAGAATTTCTATATATGTTACAGTAGACTCACAAGATCCTGGGGGGGTCAGTTTAAGATTGCCTTTTGCCCTGAGCAAAGTGTCAACATCCAGGCAACTGAAATCCCAGAGGAAGGTCACTCTGCCTGTTTCAAGGACTTGTCAATGGAGCTCTAAGTAGTAAGGAAATTAAATGTTTTTTCTTTTGCCTTTGTTTCCCATGTCATAAAACAAGAGCCTTCAGGTCAAAAAGCTTCTCCTTAGGGGTTAAATACTTAAAGGCTTTATTTTAAGAGTTGTAGCTTATTTACCAGGACCAATTTTTTTTTTTTTTTTTAAGTTTAACTCCCTTAAAACTTATGTCAGTTGCTTGTGATTTTTAGAAATGATTTTATTTATTTATTCATGAGAAACATACAGAGAGAGGCAGAGACATAGGCAAAGAAGCAGGTTCCCTTTCGGGAGCCCAATGCAGAACTTGATCCCAGGACCCTGAGACACTCAAGTGCCCCTGCTTATGATTTTTTTTTTTTAAGATTTTATTTGGCAGAAAAAGAGAACATGAGAGAGGGCAAGCAAGGGGAGGGGCAGAGGGAGAAGCAGACTCTCCATTGAGCCGGGAGCCCAGTGTGGGTCTCGATCACAGGATCTGGAGATCATGACCTGAGCCAAAGGCAAATGCTTAACAAACTGAACCATCCAGGCAGCCCCATTTTCATTTCTGATAATTCAATATTAAATAAAAACTATAAATCTTGTAGAATTATGCACTTGTATTGTTTTTTTTTTCTTTTTAAACATACATTATTTAAGGCTGCACATGCCCCAATCTACGTTTCCAGCAGTTTCCCTAGCATAATTGGGCATCTATGCCTTGTAAAGTCCTGCATTTTCAAGCTTATATATATTCTATAATGTTAACTCAGGCCCTAGTGGATGCATTAGATTTGATTTAACTTTACAAAGGGATACAGTATTCCAAGAGAATGGGACAACAAGAGTTGATATGTGGGGTTATCTCAGATTACACTGAGATTTTTAACTACTCTGGAACTCTATTCAAATGGCCTTGGGCCCACAGTTTGATTATTAGCCCACTAACTGGAGGTTGCAAGTAAATCTGGACATTATACATAAAGATCTGTTTCTTACCAATTGGTTTCAAATTTTGTACCACAAGAGAAAACTTGTTCTTTAATAAAGTTAAGAATCACCATGCTATTTTCTTCTTGGTCTTGCTCATGAGCCTCCTGTTCTGAACTTGAAAATCTTGTTTACCTTGATTTATGCCATAAGAAAAAGTAATAGGCTATAATATTCTGTACTTTTCTATAATAGGCAAGAGTATTCCAGTCTTAGGGGACACCCACCCAACACATAGCTGGTAGTGTTTTGTTCTTTCACTTAATAGGTCAACTGCCCAATCTAGGTTCAGGGACACTTACTATTTCTATGTGACTTGAAGAGGAAATACAAAGCAAATGAGACATTTGAAATTACATAGCAAGTGGTAGACATAAATCATGTTAAATATGACCCCTCTTTTGGGGCAATATGAAGCAATAGGAACTGGATTTACCCTCTTTTCCAAAACAACTGAATAAATATAAAATAACAGGTTTCAGACATTAGCATCAGGTAGTGAAGAACAGTGATTCCCGAGACAAGGAAATAAAATGAATTCTACTGTTCCTCCAGCTACTGTCCTGGAAGGAATGTCTAGGCCACATTGAGATGAGTGGGAATCCAAATACACCTGTGAGGTCTCTCTCAGTTGAGAAGACTATTGAGGGTCTGTGAAGGCCAAAGTGGCTAGGGATCACAGGCCAAAGGGTATTTGTTTAATCTGTGCTTTTACCTCTATCAAAGTCTACTTCAGTTAGAAAACACTAAAGAAAAAAATTATTCTGAAGCTATAATTGAAAGAGTGGTACTAGCATAAGACTAGACAGAAAGATCAGTAAAACAGAATGGATAGTTTGGGATGATATGCCAGTATTTGAAATAAAGGTGATAATACAAATCAGTGAGAAAAAAAATTACTTGAAAATATTTGAGATGGCGTTAGGTTTTGAAGGAACAGTAAGATTGTAATCTCATAACATTAATTGGCAAAACGCTAAATTAAGTAATGCATTTTACTGGCAAATGCTGAGGTGTGTAGGATACTAGATATTCTGCTAGATGCTAAGTGCCAAATGTAGAATAGGGAGAAACTTAGTTTCTGCAATCAGAGATTACATAGCCTAGATACAAGGGTGAGGGTAATAAGTGTGACAACCATGTAGAAAGTATGAAGTTCACAAAGAGTGCGTTTCAGGTGAGCCTGTCCTCATTCTAGAGTCATGGAATGTCTTTCTGTAGTAATTTATTTAAATGGATAAAGAGTTACTAACAGTATGAGCAAGAAGACCAGGAGAGTGTTCCTGTCAGGAATAAGTTCATATATGAGGGCTGTTAGGTAATACAAAGTTTTAGAATTAAAATAAAAAAATTAAAGATTTTATTTATTTATTCATGAAAGACACGGGGAGGTGGGGGCAGGCAGAGACATAGGCAGAGGGAGAAGCAGATTCCCTGCAGGGAGCCCAATATGGGAACTCAATCTACCAGGACCCCGGGATCATGACCTGAGACAAAGACAGATGCTCAACCACTGAGTCCCCCAAGTGCTCCTAGAGTTGAAAAAATAAAAAAATATATAGATTTTAATAAAGTACCATATGAAACTGAAAGGCAGGAGAAAGTGTTGTGAGATCTGATGATATATTGCTGGGAATACATTTATAGCAAGTAACTTTAACATTTTCTGATAAAAAGAGGCTCATTTTTTCTCACATAAAATGAAATTACTCTCTCAGTTTATCTGCTCAAATATGGCAAGAATTACCCAGGCTATTTCGGTCTTTATGGCCCTGCCATTCTTAAAAGGCCTTGCCTTTCGCCCTCCTCTTAATGCCTCACGGTCCCATGATGTAACCCCAACCATCTTTTCCACACTCAAGGCAAGAAGAAGACTGACAGTGTCCTTTAATCAGGAAAAGTAAAACAATCTTACTGTTCCTTAAATACCTAACTCCTATTTTAAGAACCCAATCGTACAAACAGCGTATGTTACATAACTAATTTTAGTTTCACCTTAAATATACATATATCTATATGTGTAGAAAAATGTTCATGTTGAAAGGCTTCCCACCTGCCAGGGAAGCTGGTAAAGTGAGTAGCTTTTGCAACATGGAGAAACTGTTAGAAATGGATGTGGATTACCCAAACCACAGTGTATGCCACCAAGAAGGCTGAGGCTTGATTCCAGAGGATTTGTGTTTCTTAAGGACATAATCTTTATCTTTAAGAAATTAAGAGATCTTAAAATTAGGCTTGAGAATTTCAAAATCTGGTGTGTTTGGGAGAAGTATATTATTGTTGCAGGAGTACAGAGAAGAGGGAAAGATGGCATGGGTTAGGTGGTGATGGTAATAGGAAAGGATATACATTGATAGCTGGAGAGAGATTTAAAAAATGTCAGCACCAAGGTATAAGGATTCATGGGATTTCAGGAGTAAAACAGATGAGGTGAATGATTTTCAGGTCTTTGGATTAAACAGTTGAGGGGACTTTAGTGTTGTGGATTCAGACAGGAGCCAGAGCTGGATAGAAAATAGGTTTGAAGTGTAGAGAATATGGACTTCTCTTTGGTAATTGAATTTGCCTCAAAGAAGTCCACCTGGTTGATAATTAGATAGCTATTTGGAATTGGAATTCAAAGGAGAGCTTGAAATATTTGCATTAATAAATGTGCCATAGAGTGTTGACTGCCATGCGTAAGAGGACATCAGAAAGAGCTTTAAGAAAATTCAAGAAAAAACAGATTGGTGGACAAGTCAACAAAAGAAACAGAATGTGTGAAGCAGAAGAAAACCAGGACAGAGGACTCCACAGGACTCAAAGAAAATCAGTTGAGAAAGAACTGATCAGCATGCCAAAGGCTGTTCAGAAGTAAAGAAATTAAAAGAAAGGCAAAGAGAAAAGTGTACCTTCCAGTCAGGGACATTGTAACAGGAGAGATTTCAGTAGAATGGTAATGATCCATTCTCTATGTGTTATAATTTGTTTCTGAAAGAGTGCAGGGGAAGCAAATGAATGGAAAAGGCTTTTTTAAAAAAGTGCATTTGATAGTAAAAACAAATCAAGTGGTATGGGCTTGAGGAAAAGGTATATATTGTGCTTTTCATGAATTCAGAAAATTAAATATGAATAAATTCTGAGGAAGGCCAATCAGGAGATGGAGGGACAGCCCTGTGTACACATGGCAAGAGGATAAAAGAGGATAGGATGAGGTAGTCTGTTTTGAAAATATGCTCATGGGATGTTGTTGTGAGTTTTCCTCCCTTATTCTGGCTGATTTCTTTCCAAAGTGGAGGTAAAGCCATCCTCTGACTGGAAAAGAGGTTGAAGGGTTTAAGAAAGTAGAAGTTTGAAAGTCATTTTGAAGAATGATAGAAGTACCTTACAAGGAACAAAATAACAGTTGCCAGAAAGTTTGAAACTCTGGTTGATGCTGAACCCTAAATTTATACTGGCAGCCGGGCTAACTACCCAGGTGCAAGCTTAGAGAAGGCTGCTAATTGCATTTGTCCAGCTCTGTGGTCTTGCCAGGCAGGTGTGTTGAAAGGACAAAGGCTCAAAAGATATCATAAAGACTTTACAGATTATGGTTGAAATGGTGAAACATGGAATCTAAAATATCTAAAATAGGTTACATGATGGTTTTTCAAATTTTTAAGGTTACTGAATTGTCTAGCAATGAAGTGCATTTCTTTTAAATGCATCAAGTCAATTTTCAGTAATTTAAAAGTTTTAAGTAGCTCAAGGAAACAGGCAATGCCAAACAAACATTGCTAGACTGCCTAAATATCAATATTTATAATTCTGGTCCCTCACTCTCCTCTGTAGCCAAGAAGATTCCATCCTTTCCTTGGGGACAGCACGTTTAGCTTGAACTTCACTGCTTTTCCTGTTTGGGTCATATACTTGCAGTTTGTTCTGGTCATCATGGAGAGCTCACCATCTGTCTTTAGATTCTCTGTGAGATGGCTTCAGTGGTCAGTGTACCTCATCCTTCCCTTTCTTTAGTTCCTACTCAAAGTACTCATCAGCTAGAAAAATATTCTGAGTCTTGTTCCCACTGACTTTTCATCTACTCCTCTCAATGTTAAGATGTTTTATTTCTACCTTTTGAAATGCATATGCCAGTAAGTGGTTGCTACCTCTTTAAGCTCAAAGACTGACTTCTCCAAAGGCATTGGAAATCCTATTTAACAGTAGTTGCCATCTTGTTTTTCTTTATTTCTGTTTCTTCCCTTTTGTTACTCAGAGAATTTCATTATATCATCCTTTCATCAGGATCTCCCAGGGCCTCCCTTTTTCCAGATTCTTAATTTTCTGTCTGTTGTTTGTAATAGTCTTATTTTGTAAGTTTGGCTTTTCATAATTTAAGATTTTCTTTGCTGATTTCTTATTCTGTAATATTTGAACAGTTTATTTTTAAAATGATAGTCTGTATCAGTAATAATGAGAAGAACTAAGGAAACACTCTTAATCCATAGTTGAACAAGATAAATTTATTTTTAAAAGAGCAAATACAACAATCTGTATCTCTACCTGCAAAGAGCTACTTTTAGTGCCTCTACAGTATTCTTCCAGAAATATGCAGATATTGACAAATATATGAGATGTACTTTTATTTCTTGGTTTGATCATTGACCTAGAAATGTTGAAACTCTTGGATTTATATATTATTAAAAAAGAGACTGGATGACAGGTCATTTTCATTAAGGCTTTTTATCCCCCCTGCCAGGAGTCCCACAAGACATTGGACCTAAGAATTCCTTACAAAGTTTCTCTAAGTCAGTTACGATTGTGTGTACTTATTCGTGAAAAGGTACTTGTTGGAACAGAAGAAGTCAAAGGTATGTTATGGGAATGCCCCAAACTCTCTTAGTCACAAATTTCTGTGAAGATTCGGAGTTGATTCCCAATGTAACAGGACTAGAAAAGAGTGGAATGATTCTAAATGTAAGCTATTTTTATAGGTGGAAAAAGATATAATAAGGAAAACTTAAATGCAGTTTTTAAATGTATTTTTGTCATGTTAACATTTAATTATGATCATGAATATAATTCTCTCAAGTTTGAAGTGTTTTATGACTTAGAAAATAATTTCCAAGGTTGCATAATATTCTATGGATGCTTATGACATGACCTGTAGTATCCATTATTATTGGACATTTATGTTTTCCTAATTATTTTTTATGCAATGAATAATATGACCAACATATTTTATTACTTGGATGAACCTCAGGTAATTTCATTAGGATGAATTCCTAAAAATAGAATTACGAAGTCAAAGATATGCACATAATAAGAATTTTGGCCCACCTTGCCAATAGACCTCTTGGAAAACTTTCAAATTTTATTGTCATAGGCAGTACATGCTTTTAATGAAAAATTAATGGTCAATGTAATTCTTTTGTCTGAGCATGATGATAATTCCTGTTAGGGAAATCTAAGCACAAAGTAAAAATCATGTGGAATGAGTTTAATCCATTTCTATAATTATCCTTCTCCATCTTAAAACCTCTTACTGATTTTCTTTTAGAAACCGTGAATGGGACCTGACCTCTTGTGTTGCTATTGATGACGATATTACTCATAACATAAGGCAATCTATCTATAGATACATGTGTAATGGGAGAGGGTTCCATTCTTCATAGAGCATATGCTTTGTTTTCAGCTCTGACAAATCTTTGCTTCCTGGTAGAGCCTTTCCACATACATATGTGTGTGCATATATAACACGCACATACCATGTTGAGGCTGTACGTAAACTTTTTTTTTTAAAGATTTATTTTTATTTATTTATGAGAGAGAGAGAGAGGCAGAGACACATGCAGAGGGAGAAACAGGCTCCATGCCAGGAGCCTGACGCGGGGCTCGATCCCCGGACTCCAGGATTGCGCCCTGGGCCAAAGGCAGGCGCCAAACCGCTGAGCCACCCAGGGATCCCCTGTACATAAACTTAAATGAGGCAATTTCAGGAAAGTACATGTTTTTAGAAGACAACAAATATTCATGTTCATATCCTTATCTGCACAGGAAGGTAGGGAAGACAACGAATAGTCATGGAGGTTGTTGCATGGCACAGCACCATTGGTTATTATTCCCACGTGCAGAGGGAAGGATAAAGATCCCTTCTAGGAAGTATCTAACATGCTTCCTGTTATACCCACACACAAACTCAACAACTCCACTAGATCAAGTAAGCTTTTATTCAAATCTCAAAGCTGTGAGTAATCTCAATTGTGCAAATTAAATCAACATTCTATTTTAAGGGCTCCTAAAGAACAGTGTCTATACTTTTTCTCAGGAGTTTATTTAGAAAGTTTTCCTCCATGACTAATCTAAACTCACTGTCCCTTGGGATCTCTTAAGTACCTTTGCACTGTGTTTCCTTCCTGATTTCAAATAATTCATTCTCTACTCTTAAAGATTATCCTTCATTTTTAAATTAATCCATTTATGGAATCTATCTTAAAATTCATAAAGCTGAATAGATTTTTTTCCCTTTTTACAAATAAAGCTAATAGTATCTGTTTCTTTGCAACCAAAGTTTCTAACCTCTTCTAAATGAAATTTCACTTATTAACCCTCATTGTCAATACTCTCTACAAATCTAACTGGTTCTTTAAGTTTTAATAGTTTACTTGAATGTTTCCATTGTAATTCAAAACTAATGGATATGAAATATGTGAGCCTTGGTGAATATAAAATATGTCTAGGAACATTTTATATGGAGGACAGAAATATTAATTTATGATAAAACATGCCATATTGTATTAAAACAATATAGGAGCATATGAGTCAGACTGTGTACAAGAAAAATGCATCAGTTAGATGTTTACTTAAAATTAAAATTTAGATATATTTACTTTAATATTTATATTCTCATATTCTGTTTCTGCATTGAAGAGGTTGAATAAAATATACTTTGCCGGTAATAAACTATTATGATGACTCATTTGGAGCCTAAAATGACAGTTTTAATTTAGTCTCCTTATGGAGATCTGAAAATAGTTTTAGGCACTGTTAATATTTCTGCATTAGAAAATTGTTTACTTTCAAATAATTCTTCTGGGCATAAAAACTCACAAACAATGAGAAACTCTTAAAGTGTTAGTCAGAAATATTCAGTATTAGTTTTTGAGAGAGTTACCTAATGAATAAAGATTGGATATTACCATTGTTTGAAAAAATTATTTGATATTATAAAGTTTGTTGGCTCAAAATGGAGGAGGTGAGGGAAGAAACATGATACTTGATAGCTTAAAGGCTTATTATTATTATCCATACTCTTTCTACCACTTTTGTTTTATAATTAGAAGAAACAGAAATATGAAAAAAACCTCCAAACTTTTTTTTTTCTTTTCTTTCTTTTTGTTCTGGATATAATGATTGATACAATTAAAATTCTATAGAAGTAAGGCAAGGATTTGGCTTTTGTAGTCCTTTTTCCTGATTTCACCTTTTCACATTACCATGGATGATTGAAAATTAATTATACAATATATCTCTCTCTTAAGGTACTCACATAAAATTGCCACAATCTCTAACTTGTCATATTCTGTACTATTTGTACTCTGTATCACTGTAATGACATCAAGTGTCACCTGTTTCTCTTATTTTTGTTCTTTCTGACTAAATCTTCCCTTAGTATATGCATTGTGTCTTTCCATAGGCAAAACTGGTGTGTCTAGTGAATGTGTCTTTTATGAAAAATGTCAAAATTTGATGGGGTGGAAAATGTTTAATGCTTTTTTTTCTATGCTGTCAAAATGTTGATATCTGACAGAGTGAGAAAAACTTTAGTATTATTCCTGGAAGGTGTTTATAATTCTTGTTTAAGAAGATTTCATTTCTTTTCTTCTAACACCATTTTTACCCCATAAAACTTTAATCCTCAAGTAGAAGACCATAGGAAATGGTTTTTACTCTGAGATGCTGAAAAGTGCAATGATGTGCCATTCATTCTGCAATGCCTTAGTTACAGCAAACCTATGTTCTTCTTGGATAATATGATGCAAAAATTGATCATCCAATGGCATTTTCCTGTGTGGTAGTGGATAGAATCTGCTTTAAGTATGGATGCAGCAGAACTGCAGAACTGTCATTTTGCAGTTGTGTAGTATTATCATTCCCAGCCTTATTTTTGTGTGAAGACTAACTTTAAAAGCAGAGTTTCCCCCAAGAAAAAATATCAAGAGGATTGTAGCAATTTATCTTAAAATATTAAGATGAATGTGTGTGGCTGGAGAGATTAGTGAAGAGAACTAGTAGCTGTCAAAAGTCATTTTGGGATTGAGGTAGTGTGTAAACTGTGGACAATTTTAAAGTGATGGAAGAATTTTAGCAATCATAAAGATATAAACATTTGCAACAAATGGTAATAAAATAGATAGGTTGTAATAGTTGTAATTCTGCATGGTACAGCAGTATGCAATGATTTTAGTGTGCAGTGATTTTATGTTGGTGTTTGATACGGCTTGTGGTTGTTTTGTTCAGTTTTTTGTTGTTGTTGTTGTTGTTGTTGTTGAAATAGTTGCCAGACCATTAGTCTGAGAAGTTCTATATCTTTAGATTCATTGATTTTTCTCTGATAGCAACAGAGTATTAATGTTAAAAAAATTGAGGTGTAATTAGGTTAGCATTGTTTTGCAATGAGAGAACAACCTTAAAAAATTAAAGGAGCTCATGACGGACAAGGAGAAAAAGTTCCAGAGCTAGAGCATAGGTGGGTAAGAGCAAACAACAAAAGTTTAAAGTGATACATATTTCCATTTCACTTGTCAGTGAATTTCCACACCCATTCAAAACACAGCTACGTACAGATACAGAGATAACTCTAGCTTAATCTTTGATCCAGGGACTAAAGAAATAATAATTAATGCATTGAGATACATTAACAAGATCTTGAGTGATTTTTTGAACAAGAATGTGTTTTATGCACAATATTGCAAGAGTAATTATGACCATGTAATGTTCTGTAGGCTGGTATTCTACTGATTGACACTTTGAATTTCTTGAGATAAGTATATGGGAGAGAACTATATACCTGAGGGAAAAATGAAGACTTTCAGTCTTGACAACGTGGATTCCACTATGTTAAATGTAATAATGCCCAAAATAACACAGTAAAATGGGGTCATGGATCTTAGACCCTGGAGCTAATCATAAAAATATTTCAAAAAGTATCTTATGTTTTGCAACTCAGAGGTAACATTATGGCTTTGGCAGGTACCATGAAGCCATTATGGGAAAGAGTGTTTACATTTTATAAATGATATTTCTAGATTTGATTGTTTAGAATTTTTTAATCACTTATTTTCCAGGTAGTCCATACAGTTGATGGGATTTATTAAAAGAAACTGTCATGTATACAACAAATAAACATCAAGATTTTAATATCGTTTTATAGTCATTATTTTACTGCAGGTAGATAGAGAACTCAAAGAGTACTTGATAATAAAGCTTGCAGATAATTACTTGCACATTTGCTGATATGATTTCCTTAGTGAATATGAAAAAAGCCAGAGAACTTGCTATGTAGATACTAATGTAAATTTTGATCCCTTAAATATGGTAAGGCATCTCTCTAAGTATCTCTATATCTCTAATGAAAAATAATTTCCTATTGTACGGTTATAAAGAGCTTTATGGAGTGTGCAGAAGTATTTCAAGAACTATTGTAAACATCCAGCAAAGATTAAGTGTGGATCTGAGCCATCTGCCTCAGTTAAACTATTGATTAACAAGAGAAGATGTGTACAAAACTATTTCAATAGTTCTGTTAAAAAAAAGTTGAAAGACCCCAAATGTAAGGCACTTTATTAACTAATAAAAGAAAAAATAATTAAGTATCACATTATTCTAGATAAGGCAGCAGGCAATTAGAATACAAAGACTAGCCCATCCCTCAGGTTTATTCATTGTAGTGGAAAAGAAGACATAAAAACCTGCAACTGATGAATGTGACAACTGAATGTTTTAAAGTTAGATAAAGGTTTTTTGGAAGACCAAAAGTAATTAATTTTGCCTCAGAGAAAAGAAGAGAAATAACAGTAATTTTGTACCTAAAGGGTGAAAAGTTTTTCTGCTAAGCGAGATCCAGGAGGAAACATTGGAATCAAAGTGAACAAAGGCAAATAATATTATTACTAATTATTAATAATGTATTTATTAAAATTTAACATATTTGAATTATAATTGTGTTAATAGTAATACCATTACTATTATTACATCTGATACTTATGGAGCACTATGTACAAGTACTGTGCTACACAATAATTTATGTAATCTTCAAGCAACTGTGTTTGATAGGAAATATAATTATTCTTTAATGATGAAAAAAATTGAGGTACAGAGAAGTTATGTAACTCTCCCCAAATCATAGTGGTAAGAGAGAGAGGCAAGGTAGGGATGTTGGCAGTTTCTAGCTTTTGTAATTTCAGATATACCATAATAACTGAATAGCGGCTTGAAGTAACAAGATCTGTTAATATGTTGATGAAATACTTATCAATGCTCTTACATTCTAGCATTGTGTTAGACAATGGTAACACAAATATCTGTTTTTTAAAAGCATGCTTTTTACCTGTGCATATGTGTACCGGTAATTATGCTAGAATATGGAAAGTAAGAACAGCTAATACTTACATAGTTTTTAATATTCAAAGTGCTCTACATATATTAGTTGATTCAGTATTGATAGTCATTGTAGGTCAGAAGAACTATTATCAGCCTCATTTTTCATTTAAGGAGACTGAGATCCAGTGGCATGAAGTGACATAAGACCACACAGCTGGTAATGGAGCCTTGCTGGAGATTCCAGCAGGTTGGATGCCAAACCAATGCAGTGACAAGAGATACTGGTTCCATTACAGTATACTCAGATTAGGAGAAAAAATATACTTAAATAGGTCTTAAAATCAGTGAGTTGGTTTCAGCTTGGAGAAGAAGAAAATTAGAGAAAACAAACAAACACAGAAAAAACCTTTGCTCTCAGGCGAATGATAACAACAACAACAATAACAACAATAATAATGCCATATAAAGCGTTTTACAACTTTCTTGAACCCATCACAAAATTCTGGAGACACAGGATAATTAGCCCAAAATTTAAGAGGACACAAGTTTACCTGGGCACTGGCTTGCTTAGAAACATGAAGCCAGACATGGATAAGAGTTCAGTGAAGATAATTAGCAAATCAGTGGAGGATAGTTACATGTGTAATGATAAAAGAAAGAGAAGGTCTGGTGATGGCAAAGAGGAGAGTCTACTCTCTGAACCCTCCAGGTACTCACAAGTAACAATTACAATATATATGAATGAATGAAGGAATACCCATGCAGATAGATAGGTAAGTAGGTGGATGGGTGGATGATAGAAAAAGTCCTAACAAAGGTTCTTTCCTGCTGTAGCACTGGGTGAGAGGAACAGCTCCTGGGAAAGGAGTGGGGAAGAGTGTCCAGAAACTCCACCAGGAAGCTTTTTCTACTATCTTACTTAAGTATCCAAATCCGTAGTCTGTGAAATTAAGGGCAACAAATATTGTTGCCTTTAGGACATAAATGAAAGCCAATTGTCATGGCAAAAGAGAACAGAAAGCAAACCTTCCATCTATTTATTTATTTATTTTTATTTTTTCATTATTCGAGAGAGAGAGAGAGAGAGAGAGGCAGAGGGAGAAGCAGGTTCCATGCAGGGAGCCCGATGTGGGACTCGATCCCGGGACTCCAGGATCACGCCCTGGGCCAAAGGCAGGCGCTAAACCACTGAACCACCCAGGGATCCTGCAAACCTTCCATCTTATTCTAGGCTCAGAACTAGGCCAGTGTGTGGCAAGAGCACAAACACCCAATTCCCTGAACCATGGGATCTGGTTCCCACTTCAAACAGAGACTTGATACAGACTACTTAGCATGTATTTCCCACCCACATCATCATCTGCAGGCTGAGAATTACTTTGTATTTGGTACCTTGCAAGATACCTTGCAAGATGTTTCTCTGGTGTGTAGCATAAAGGAGAGACCTAAGGCTGAAGTTAGAATAGACATGAGTAGGGGTAGAAGGTGAGGAAGAAGAGTGAAACACTTAAATAACCAGCTCCTACTATGCCAGGTATAATGAAAGGACTTTAGAATGGAAGGTATACTAAGGGTAAACATAGTAGTGATAACGTCTGGAACTTCTAATTGCATGAATTGTAACCTGCCACACCAAAGGCCTTGCAAAAGTGACATCCCCATTTCCAGTTGTAAAGGCTATTTGCCTCAGTTTCTAATATCCTGCACTGGATGTCCATCTTTTTTTTTATTTATTTATTTATTTATTTATTTATTTATTTATTTATTTATTTATAATAAGGAGGGTTTCTTGGATGACAGTAATGTTCTGTGTTTTGATAGGGGTTTTGGGTACATGGGTATGTCTGTCAAGATGCAGAAAATGTACACTTAGGATTTTACATTTCATTGTATGTAAATTACACATCAAGAAAAATTGAACTGAAATTCTTTTTTATTTTTTTTTAATTTTATTTATTCATGAGGGGCACAGAGAGAGAGGGAGGCAGAGACATAGGCAGAGGGAGAAGCAGGTTACCTGTGGAGAGCCTGATTTGGGACTCAATCCCCGATCCCTGGATCACACCCTGAGTCAAAGGCTCAACCGCTGAGCCACCCAGGCATCCCTTGAACTGAAATTCTTAAGTGACAATTGGTTGATGCCTACAATTTACTTGTTTTTCTTTTTGAGCTATAATTGATATATAAAATTTATTTTAGAACATGATTTGATATTTGTATATATTGCAAAATGATCACCACAAAAGCCTAGTTAACATCCGTCACCATGTATAGTTAAATTGTCTTTCCTTGTGATGACAATTTTCAGATCTACTCTCTTAGCAACTTTCAAATATACAACCCAGTATTATTAACTATAATTATATCCCCCTAACTAACTTGTTATTGAAATTTGTTTCTTTTGATTCCCTTGACCCATTTTTCACACACCCCTCACCCCCTGCCTCTGGTGATTACAAATCTACTCTTTGTATCTATAGCATAGTTTTTCTTTTATATTCCACATATAAGTGTATTGCCTTACTCTGTTTGAGTTACTTCACTTAAAATATCTTCTGGTTCCATCCATGGTGTCACAAATTGCAAGATTTGTTTCCTCTTTTTGGCCAAATAATCCAGGGTGTGTGTGTGTGTATTGTACCATCATCCATTGAGGGGCACTTAGATTGCTTCTATGTCTTGGCTGTTAAAGTGATGCCATGAATATGGGAGTGTATATCTTTTTGAGTTAGGATTTTGATTTCCCTCAGATATCTGGATTATATTTTTTTTAAGGAACATTCATACTGTTTCCCACCTCTCAATAAGAAATGACAAAGCACTATGCTCCAAGGAGACAAAATAATTATCAAAACTAGACTCAGATATGACAAAGATGTTAGAACTGTCTGACAGGGAATTTGAAAAACTATGATTAATATGTTAAAGACTCAAATGGAAAAGATGGACAACACACAAGATCAAACACCTAATTTTAGCAGAAAGAAGAAAACAATATAAAATAATCAAATAGTAAGGCTGGAATGAAACATAGAAACAAGATGAAAAATGCCTTTGGTGGCTCATCATTTGACTAAGCAGAGGAAATCAGGTGAATTTAAAATATCTATTGAAATTATACAAACATAAACCAAAGAGGGAGAGAGTATATCCAGAGCCTTCAGACGGTCTCTCATATCTCAAATTGGAATCCCAATAGAAGAAAAAAATAGCCCAAAGAAATATTGTAGAAACAGAATTTTCCCAAAATAACATATCCAAACTACAAACCCAAGAACTCATAGAAGAAAACAAAACAAAACCACATAAACCTTCAGGATTTTTTTTTTAAATCCAGGCATATTATATATCAAAAATTAGAAAATCTGAAATATCTTGAAGGCACTCAGAAAAGACAACTTACATTAAAGGAATAAAGAATTATCACATGATTCTTCTTAGCAAAAACATTTCACCAATTAAGTTATAGAGATGGCAAATAAACTTATGAAGAAATAAACAACATAATTATTCATCAGGGAACCGTAAATTAAATCACATCTGTTATAATGGATAAAGAAAGACATTACCAAGTGCTAGAGAGGATATATTGCTCATGGGAATGTAAAAAGGAAGAGCTATTATAAAAAATATTTTAGCTATTTCTTGAAAGTTAAACATATACTTTCACGTATGTGGGAATTCCACTTCAAAGTATTTACACACAAAATGTTGTACATCATGTGTGCAGCAGCTTTGTTCATCATTGCCAATGAATAGAAACAACTCCTATGTTCTTCATCAGGTGAATGATAAACCAGATTATTCACACAATGGAAATACTACTCAGCAATAAAAAAGGAACAGATTATTAACATAAAACATAGATGAATCTTAGCATATTTCACTAAATGAAATTACTCAGTCACAAGATTTGCATGTTGTGTGATTCCATTGATATGACACTCAGAAGAAGAATGGTAAATTGGTATTTACCATTGGTAAATGGTAATGGTAAAATAATGGTAAATAGATTGGTGGTTGCAGAAATATGGAGTGGAAGTGGAAATGTTAGTGTAGGGGAAATTTTGGAGTGATGGAACTGTTATGAATGTTATGTAGTGGTATAAATGTGATTCTAACGTGTCAAATTCTTCAGAATTGAACACTTAGTTACTGTATGCAAATTAAAACATCAAGTTTGTCAGGAGGAATCCAAGAGGGAATGCAGACTATGACAAATGAATCTACTTGTATTAAGATGAACGATAAAGGCACATTGAAGCAGATATAGAGGAGAACAGAACTAATCTAATTAACTTTGGGAAATGGTTGTTTTGAGTTGATTCTATAAGGCAAAGAAAAAAAAAACCATAAATACTTTATTGGTTTTCTTTTTCTCCCACACACATTTGTATATGTATGTGTAAACAATTGTGAAAATACCTGAATAAAAACCAACTGGGGGTAGGGTACAGAGGGTTTGGGAGTGTGGTTTTGCTGGATTTTGTTTTTGGTTCCAGTGTGGTGGTTCATTTACTTGTTTAGAGAACCACCACAGAGGTCTAAGATAGAGGGGGGAGCTGGGTGCTAGTGTAATCTTAGAGGTAGGTTAAAAGGGAGAGAAGCAAAGAGCTTAGTTAGAGAGTTGGCCTTGAACAGTAGAGGCTCATATTCTGAAGCTAGGACAGAAAAAAATTATGATAGAGGAAGGCAAAGAACTTAAACTTAAGGAGGCAGAAAAGAGGAAGTTCATGTCTATTGACCTAATTCACTCAATATAATAGAGGGAAGAAACAGCTCTAAGAACAAAAAGTGATGACCTGCCTAGTGTGGTACAATCGTTGTTGAAAAAATAATCCCATAAAATAAGACTAATATGGTCTCCTATCAATTGTTCTGGGAAAGACAATGAGTTTTATTTGCATATCTAGGGAAGTACTTGCCCAGTAGAACAAAAACAAAGACCTTTGTATTGTTTAACAGAAACAAAGATGCTATCTATTCAATGACTTGGCTTGCTTGATATTTTTAATGCAAGTATTTAAACCATCTTTACTTTAAATTTTTTTATTTATTTGAGAGAGAGAGAGAGAAAGAGAAAGCTTGAGCTGGGAGAGGGGCAAAGGGAGAGGGAGAAGCAGAATGTCTGCTGAGGAGGGAGCCTGCTGTGTGGGGCACAATCTCAGGCCCTTGAGATCATGACCTGAGACAAAGGCAGTTACTTAACCCACTGAGCTGAGGTTCCCTTAAACCACCTTTAAAGCTGAATACAAAGAAGCAACACTGGAGAAGTTCATGCCTGACATACTTGGGGAGGATTAAATAAAACAGGACATTGCATAAGTCTCTGTATCTATAAAGTCAAATTATGTTTTTCTCAAGTGAATATTTTAAAGTGCAATATTCAGTATTTTCAAATGGTGGGCTTCTTAAAGAGCATCCAAGGGGTGCATTAGCTCAAGAAAGGGAAGCATGGGGAATGCCTAGGTGGCTCAGTGGTCTGCCTTCGGCTCAGGGTGTGACCTGGGGTCCTGGGATGGAGTCCCACATCCTGCTCCCTGCAGGGAGCCTTCTTCTCCCTTGCTGATCTCTCTGCCTCTCTCTCTCTCTCTGCATTTCTCATGAATAAAGAAATGAAATATTTTAAAGAAAGAAAAAGAAAAGGAAGTGTGTGCAAATGTTGAGCATCTAAATTTACCCAAGTTCTCCCAAAACTACCCATTTCAAAGTGGATAGTGTAACTAAAAGCATATAACTGAGATGTTGAAATAGACTCCAGATTTGGTAGAGGTAATATCCTCTTAATAATTAGAGCAACAAAATTACATGGTAGCATTTTTTTTTTTTACGATTTTATTTTATTAGAGACAAAGGGGGGCGGGGAGCAGAGACACAGCAGAGGGAGAAGGAGAAGCAGGCTCTGTGCGGGGAGCCCGACATGAGACTCAATCCAGGATCACACCCCGGGCTGAAGGTGGTGCTAAACCCTTAGCCACCAGGGCTGCCACATGGTAGCAATTTAAAGATGTTGACCACCCAGTGCAATACAAATCACTAAGAGAATCCCAATACAATTCCATTCTCTCCCTTCATTAGCTAATAGCCAGTTGATATGCCTAACATGGAAGAATTTACCAAACCAATTTCAGTGGCAATCTCTGTGGACCACAGAGGTAATGGTGTGGAACTATGTTTACTCAAGCTTATGTGAAGCTACAGTATAATTCAAAGATTATTTTAAGTTTCTTTTATTTTTCTGGTCAATGTTAAGCCTACTTCACTTCAAAATATTTTATTAAATCCAATTAACAGAGTTGCAGTGTAATATACTTATTTCAATTTCATGTAACAATATAAAATGTAGTTCTAATAGTTATCAATTACACATCAGTTGCTAAATTAACAAATCTTAGGTGCTGATTCATTTTCATGAATTTCAGTCTTTCTAAATACAATTCAGTTAATTGTCTATTAAAAAACACTTGCCATCCTTTTTGTCAGAAAACCAAAAATTAATATTGCTCAATCTATGTTTCTAAAAATGTCTAATTTTTAAGTGATGCATTCTTGAATATACATGTTTAATTGAACATCCTTAAGAATCTGAAATAATTTGTACAGAGACAATTAGTGGTTTTAGACCATTAATGTAATTTAAATATTTCAAATATAATGTTTAAGCAGCATTTGCTTAATTGTAATGGACAATAGCTCAAATTTTAAAATGCATACTTTTATATTTAAGCACTAATGGACAGAGAAAGCGATCAATTGATTCTGTCTCTGGTCATAAATGCAAATATTCTAATCTATTTTCTGAATAGTTTCGAAAACACATGGGTGTTTGTTTCCTATCTACTAAATGATTTTTTTTCAATTTCTTTGAAATTCCATTATAAGCAGATCATGCCACCTCTTAGCCATCCTTCCATTCAACAGTTAGATTGTATCCTGTTTCCTTTTAAAAATGGAATCCAATCTCAATAACTGCTGGTTTGGAGGAAATTCCTACTATTTTTCTCAAAGCTATGTTTTGCTTGTAAACACATAACACTCCAACATCTATAGGTTACTACATGGTGCCTGGCAAGTGTAGCCAAGCTACACTTCTGGTTCTGGTTAGTCCCAGAAGCTCTTACTCGTTTTCTTGTTCTATTTCATGGAAGAATTCTGCAATTATTAAAGTGAAACTAAATGCTAATAAGTCACAAAACTGAATAAGATCTTAACATTCATACGAAGTGGTAAATAAAGAACTATGCAAGGCCACTAGGCTTTTTGTATAAGGCCACTATGGTAGGAATGAGACAATATTTGAAGGAAGCAGAGGAGTTTACAAACTATTATCTACAGTAGAGTCTTGGGAGTTATAGATAGTACTTAAAATGGTACCAGCAAAAGCAGGGCTTGTCATCATTTAGTAAAACTAAAATCAAAATATACTCCAATGAACACTTGCCAAGATTTTCCATCAAATAGCAAAAAGTGAGGGGTACCTGGGTGGCTCAGTCAGGTGTGTATGTGTCTGACTCTTGATCTCAGCTCAGGTCTTGATCTCAGGGTCATGAGTTCAAGCCCTACGTTGGGCTCCATGCTGGGCATAAAGGCTACTTAAAAAACAAAACAAAAACAACAAATGGCAAAAGGTGATAATTAATTATTCATAGTGGAGAAAAAGGATTAAAAATTTAAGGTTTTTACATAGCTGTAACTAGTTTATTCTATTACTTGAGGGCATATCTCCTACAGTTTTGTAATAATTATCAGATGGGGAAGTGCAAAAAAAATTACTGGCTCACCTCTATGTTTCTCCCAGTGCAAAATCTTGTGTTACAAAGCCATGTGTTTGGGGTACTGTATCTCTTATGCAGAAAATGACTAACTATGCTATCCAAGTTGGCATGGTGATTTTGTTTCTATGAAACTGAAATTTAGGAGTGTCACATATGGTAGATCATGTATTTCAAAGTCTAACTCAAGTGATCAAAATCAACTGAATATATGCTAAATCTGTGTAAGAAACAAAAGAACTCATACTCAATTATAACTGTATGGAATCTGTATGAATGAGATCAGGAGGTAAAACTTATAAGGTTAAAATCCCTTTAACTCCATTTCAATATACAGTGTTAGTTTTGTGTGTACAATATAGTGATTCAACAATTCTATATGTTAATCAGCACTCATCACGTTAAGTGTATTCTGTAATGCCCTTCATTTATTTCACCCATTGTCCCACCACCTCCTTTGGTAACCATCAGTTCTTTGTACTTAAGAGTCTGAGTTTGTTTTTTTTTTGTTTGTTTGTTTGTTTGTTTTTGTCTTTCTTTATTGTTTTTTTTTTTTTAAATTCCATTCCAATGTGAGTAAAATTATATAGTATTTGTCTTTCTTTGACTGACTTAATTCACTTAGCATTATATCCTTTAGATCCATCCCTGTTGTTGCACAGGGCAAGATTTTATTCTTTCTTTACAACTGAATAATATTCCATTATTTATATGCTTCTTTATTCACCTCAATGGACGCAGGCTGCTTCCAAAATCTGGCTATTGTAAATAATGCTGCAAAAATGTAGGAGTGCATATATCTTTTCAATTAGTGTTTTTGTAAATATCCAGTATTGGAGTTACTGGATCATATGATAGTTCTATTTTTAATTTTTTGAGGAGCCTCTATATTGCTTTCCACAGTGGCTGCACCAGTTGGCATTCCCACCAACAGTGCAAGAGGGTTCCTTTTTCTCCTATCCTTGCCAACATTTTTTTCTTGTGTTTTTTATTTTAGTCATTCTGATAGGTGTGAGGTGATATCTCATTGTGATTTTGATTTGCATTTTCCTAATGATGAGTGACGTTTGGGATCTTTTCAAGTGTCTATTGGCCATCTGTATGTCTTTGATTTGCAGTGTTTAGTCCATTTACATTTAAAGAAATGATTGATATGTATGTCCTTACTGCTATTTGTTACTCGTTTTATGGTTGTTTTATGGCTTTCTTAGTGATATACTTGGATTCTTTTTATTTTCTGCATATCACTGGTTTTTGATTTGTGGTTACCATATTGAGTTTGTATATAACATCTTATGCATATAGCAGTCTGATTTATGGTTTTTTTTTTTCAGTCTGATTTATGTTGACGTTTGCTTAAGCTTGAACCCATTCTAAAAGCACTAAATTTTAACTCATCTCCCCAGTTTTAGGTATGCAGTTTTAGGTATACTTTACATTCTTTTACTTTGTGAATCCCTTGACTGATTTCTACAGATACACTTAATTTTAGTGCTTTGGTGCTTCCTACTTTTTTTTTTTTACTCCTACTTATGGCCTTTTCTTTCCAATGGAAGAATCCTCTTTAACATTTCTTGTGGGGCTGGCTTAGTGGTCATGAGTTCCTTTAACTTCTGTTTGCCTGGGAAACTCTTTATCTCTCCTGTTATTCTGAAGGATAGCATGGCTGGATAGAGAATTCCTGGCTGCATTTTTTTTTTCCCTTTCAGCATTTGAATATATCATGCCATTCTCTCTTGGGCTACATAGTTTCTGCTGAAAAATCTGATAGCCACATGGGGGTTTCGCCTTGTATGTAACAGTCTTCTCTTGCTGCTTTTAAAACTCTCCCTTTATCACTACTTTTTGACATTTTAATTGCTATGTGTCTTAGTGTGGACCTCCTTTGATTGATTTTATTGGGGACTCTGATTTCTGAATCTGCATTTCTGTTTCCCAGATTTGGAAAGTTTTCAGTTATTATTTCTTAAAATAAATTGCCTGCCTCCTTTTCTCTCTTTTTCTGGGATCCCTACAATGTGAATATTATTATAGTTGATGGTGTTGCTGAGATTCCTTCATCTATTTTCACATTCTATTACTAATTTTTCTCTCACCTGATTGCTTTCCATTACTGTGTCCTCCAGATTGCTGATTGATTCTTCTTTTCCTCTCGTCTATTTATTCCATCTAGTGGATTTTTAATTTTAGTAAATGAGTTCTTCATCTCTGATTTGTTCTTTTTTTGTTTTGTATCTCTTTGTTGAGGTCCTCTATTCTTTTCTCAAGTCCAGTGAATTATCTTTGTAACCATTGTTTTAAATTTTCAGTCCTATTACTTACCTTTGTTTTATTTAGTTCTCTTCCTGTGGTTTTTGTCCTGTTCTTTCACTTGGGAAATCATTTGTCTTGTTATTTTGTCTAACCCCCCATATCTGTTTCTATGTTTTAGGAAGGCAGCTGTGTCTCTTGCCCTTGAAAATAGTTGCCTTATAAAGATGTTCTAGGGCACCTGAGTGGCTCAGTTGGTTGAGTGGCCAGCTCTTGGCTTCAGCTCAGGTCATGATCTCAGGGTCCTGAGATGTAGCCCAGGGTAGGGCTCAGTGCTCATTGGGGAGTATTCTTCAGGATTCTCTCTCTCTCTCTCTCTCTGCCTCTCCCCTCACTTGCTCATTGTCTCTAAAATAAATAATTGTTTAAAAAATTAAGTATTATTTGTTCATTACAACCTAGTGCTTCAGGGCTGTCCTCTATGTTTGTCACATGCACCCTACTGTTGTGGCTGAGCTGTTCTTTGCCTGTTGTTGGTCCTTGTATCATTAATGGACCAGTCTGGGTCTGCCTTGGGCTTGATTTAAGCCAGACAGGCATTTCCTAGAGCTTTAGTGGCACTGAACTACAGGGTGCTCTCCTCGTGTTGTCCCCTGAGAAGCTTGGTGGGCAGGTCCTTCAGGTGCACTAGATGTCTTCCCCTAGCCCACTGCTGGGGAAGTGGTAAGTGTGGTTTTTTTCCCCTCTCCCGTTTGGAATGGTGTTGATCTGTGTCAAGGCTGCTGCTTTGCTGTGTATTTCAGCCAAGCAGCAGGTTGAAGGAGTGGGTCCCCAGAAGAGCATTAGGGCAAGGTCTGCTCTTAGCAAGTTAGGTGGAGAGTGTTCATGCTAGGCTGATTCCTGCAGGTGTCCCTTTATCTAGGCTGGGTAGGGAATATGGGAGGGAAACTGTGTATACCAGCTCTTTTGTTCTTGGAGAAGTCTCCCAAAGATGGCTTTCCCTCAGGCACATGCTCTTCTTCTCATATACTCCAGGTCTTTTTCATGTCTTCTTCTTCTATACTGTATCTCAGGAAGGCTGTTTGCTCTGCTGTATCTTTAAGGGCGGGCACTCTTTGTCCTATCTCCTTGCAGTTTGGCTCTCCCAGAGGTGAGTATGCTGATTTTAAAGCTTCAGATGTTAAGCTTCTCTGATTGTAAGAACATTTTAAATCAGGTCTCTCTGATTTTCAAAGCCAAATGTTATGGGAATTTGTCTTCCCAGGTGGGTCCCTTTAGTACCTGAAATGGGTCTGCTCCTGTCCCTTTTCCAAGCCTGCAGAGCCCCTTCCTCCTGTGGGGAAGTCAAGGCTTTTAACCACATCTCTGCCCTTCCTACCCTCTGTGTGGCCTCTTTTTTTACATTTAGCTGTAGAGTCTGTTCTGTCAGTCTTCAGGTCATTTTCTGGGTTATTTACTCTGATGTGGGTGTTAACTTAAGTGTATCCATGGGACTAGGATCCTCCTACTCTGCCAGCTTTCTCTAAGGCAATATTTTAGCTAAATGTCAAGTTTAGAAGTTTTACCCTATCAGTTGTAAAAATCAATCTTGTAATGGCTATTTTAATGTTGTTGCACTCATTTTGAGAAAATAATAGCATCATATTCCTATACACTGTACCTCTACTGCATGGGAAGATCAAGAGTATAACTCTTATTTCATTGATTTCTTAATTTGTTATTGCTATTTTTCCTCTACCTAACTCACCAAGTTCCATAGACAATAGAATTTTACAGGGTGTGGGCAGCCCGGGTGGCTCAGTGGTTTAGCATGGCCTTTGGCCCAGGGTGTGGTCCCAGGATTGAGTCCTGCATCCGGATCTCTGCATGGAGCCTAATTTTCCCTCTGCCTGTGTCTCTGCCTCTCTCTTTCTCTGTGTCTCTTATGAATAAATAAATAAAATTAAAAACAAATTTACGTGGTGCAAAGGATATATAAAATTTCATATCTTTTTTTTTTTTTAAATTTATTTTTAGTACTTAAGGAAAGTCGTTCAGTATGGGCCACAGGATATGATTCTGGTCATGGACTATAAGGGGAATAAAAAGCTACAAAAGCAATGTTTGGAAAAAGAAACAAGTGGAAAAAATATTTTGACGTCTGTAAGAAGTAGGAAAAACATAATCTTCAGGGACTCCAGATGTTGAAAAAGAAAAACATCCTATAAATCCGAAAGCATTCAGCATGTTAATGCAAAGTAAAGGTATAGACTCATACAGTTCCGTATGTATGATCATGGGTACATTTAAGTTGATTTATTAGGCCAACGTTTTTATTACCTCACAATAGCATACAACAGTGGCGTTTTGATGCATCATGCTTTTTCAGGGCAACAAGCTGATAACTATGCTCTGTTCTCATGGTAGACTTCTTCCTGATCAGAGTAATCTTTGCCCTTAATGGATTTCTCCCTATTAACTGTCCTGTTCCTTGATATGAAAAATAATTTATGCTCCATTATAGTTTTCCACCAAGACTCTTTTTTAACTTGTCTTATTGCAAAGGTACTCATTTTGCAGAATCAAAATGGGAAAAAAAGGGAAACTTAAAAATTATTTTGGAGGTTATAATGTTGGGGGTGTAACATCTCCAGCATCTCCCAGTGTTCCTTTCTTTGTGGCCAGACAAATGCTATTGACTTGCACTCTGCAGACAGAAAAAGAAAGTTCCAGATTATTACTGTCATTTTATTTAAAACTATTACATGGACCATTAAGAAATTAAAAAATGCTACTTTTATTTTCTTGATGTGTTAAGAGATGTATATGATGTATCCATTAAAGGAACATTATTATCATAATAATCATAACCATAATCATAAATGATCATCTTTGTAAAGTGGTTGACTATAGACCAAGATTTTATCTATGTGCTTTCATTTATTGTTACTGTAAGGTAGGTGTGGTATTGACCACAAAGCCCAGTGCCTTCTCTGGAGTTGAATTTTACTTTACATAAATGCCTAAGTAGTGCATCTACATTTTAGGATGTTTTGGTAAAAGGTCACTTTTGTGTCTCTTTCACAATATTAATTCAATTTTTTAAATATTTTCTTTTGTGTGCAATAATCTCAATATTATTGACATTGAAAACATTTATTGCCTAATTAATATTATCTCTATATCAGCTTGTCTAATGTCTAGAGGATTGTTGGGGCTTAACAAATATGTATTGACTTAAATTTAACTGAAAGTAACATTTGCTTCCAGGTAAGATTTTTGTATTTTTTTAACGAAAATAGCTTTCCTGTTAGTTTCTTTTCAGAGGAGAGAGACTCCGTTGGTAAATTTTATAAATGTTTAAGGGAGACTTTTAATTGCCTAAATTAGCTGAGGAAATACTATCTAACATTATTTTGTGCTGACAAGGACTTCCTTAATAAATGAAAAATAAGAAATCTACTATGATGTTGTTTTTCTTTCTCTTGCAGATAACCACATGATGTGAACAAGGGTCCTCTCAAACTATTCCAATAGAGAAAGAACCTAATACTTTGAAATAGTCTTTGGCCAGTGAAGTATTCTTGCAACACAGGCATCTTCCTGAGAATAATAAAGCATGGCTTTCAAGTGTGTTAATAAGGTCAACTGGCACTTATATTATGCTAAATCAAATTATTATTTTCAGCATTCTTTGCTGAGTCGAGATTTAATTTTCTCTATTCTAAAAATTTAATAGTATCAACTTTAAATTTTAACCCTTCCTCAAAGACAGAAGTTTTTAATAATGACCTAACTAAAATTTATTATATTCATCCTGAGACATATGTCATTGGTGATGCTGATGCATTGTATGTGTATGTGTGCACACAGGCACAGACTAAAGTTTGTGAAAATATAAAACAATCATATTAATAACACTGATTAATAGTGTTACTAATTAATTAGTGTTATTAATAGTGCATTTTAATAGTATTTCATGTGATCTACCACCAGTTGGTGTATTATCTAGCCAGAGTCATGGGGCTTTTGAGAGAAGTGATAAAAAGTTCCCCTTAAAAAATGAGCCTGCTTCCAAGGAAGTAAGATGAATTTTAACATACACAAGTGTAGTTCAGCAAATGCAATATGTATACACTGTGTAGTTGGGAAGCCACAGTCAGCGCTATTTCAAAGCAAATGATAAAAACAACAAATAAGTAACCCAGTATTATGCCAAATAAGTAACCCAGTATTATGCCAAAAAATTATGAAAGTAGATGTTTAGAAAATGTATTCTGAGATAAGAATTAAGTGCTAATGTAAAGACTGTTTGTAATATGTTTATTGCAATCCTTTAGCTTTTAGAGACCTATGTCCCTTTGGAGTAATGATCTCATTGGTAGTACAAAAACTATCTCAATTCTATTTCAATTTTGGTTTTCTGTTCTAGATTCAGATCATTATATTTCACTTAAGATTATTCTATATAGAAATATCTTCTTGGAGATAAAAATATCATGAACAATACATGGATGCCTACTTTTACTACTTCCATTCAACATAGTACTTAGAAGTTCTAGCCAAGAAAATTAGGCAGGAAAAAGGCATAAAAGATGTTTAAATAATGAAGAAGTAAAATTATCTTTGTTAGCAGAATACATGATTTTATATGTGTAATATCCTAGAGATTTTACCCCTAAAAAAAACAAAAAACAAAAAAACCTGTTAGGACTAATAAATTAACACAACTACAGCATACAAAATCACTAAACAAAACTCAGTGTTGTTTCTATACACTAACAATAAATAATCCAAAAAGGAAATTAGATAACAATTTCATTGATAATAGCATCAGAAAAAGTAAAATAAGAATAAACTTAACCAAAGAGATGAAACACTTAAACAATGAAAACTACAAGATGTTACTGAAAGAAATCAGACACAAATAAATGAAAAGACATCCTGTGTACATGGATTGAAAGACTTACTATTATTAGTGTTAACGTTAGTCAAAGCAATCTACAGATTCAAAATACAATCTCTATCAAATTCCAATGGTGTTTTTTTTGCAAAAATAAAAAAATTCCATCATAAAATGAATACAAAATCTGGAAGACCCCAATGACCTAAGCAATTGCAAAAATGACACTTTTGAAGTTCTCATATTACCTATTTTCAAAACCAACTACAAAGCTGCAATAATCAAAACAGTGTGATATTGGCATAAAGACAGGATGAATATAATAGCCCAGAACTTAATCCTAATAATGTGCATGGTTAAGTGATTTCAACAGGAGTCCCAAGACCATTCAATGGAGAAAGGGCAATTCTTTTTTTCTTCTTTAAGATTATATATATATATATATATATATATATATATATATATATATTTGACAGAGCACAAGCAGGGGGAATAAGAGATGGAGAAGCAGGCTCCCTACTAAGCAGGAAGTCCAATGCAGGGCTCCATCCCAAGACCCTGAGATCATGACCTGAGCTGAAGGCAGCTGCTTAACAGGTGCCTCAAAAGGCCAATCTTTTCAAAAAATGTTGATCCACATGGATATCCACAAATTGAAATCCAATGGAATAAAATAAAGTTGGAATTTACAGGCAAAAATTAATTCAATATGGATCAAAATTTAAAGAACTAAAACTATACTTTTTTTCAGTAAAACTATATTTTTACAAGGAAATATAGGGTAAAATATTTATGACTTTGGATTTGACAATGATTTCTTGGATGTGATAGAAGAAGCACAAAGAAAGAAAAATAGACAAATTAGATTTTATGAAAATTTAAAACTTTGGTGCATTAAGGAACACAATAGTGAGAAGGCAAGTCACAGCATGAGAGAAAATATTTGCAAATTATATTTTTGACGGGTTTCATATCTAAAATATATAAAGAAAAAATACAAAAACCAACCTAGTTTTTACAAAGGGGGCAAGGGTGCCTGGGGGCATAGTTGAGTAAGTGTCCAACTCTTGATCTCAGCTCAGGTCTTGATCTCAAGGTTGTGAGTTCAAGTTCCACATTGGGCTCTGTGCTGGTTGTGGAGCCCATTTAAAAAAAATATTAATTACAAAAAATATTTTAAAAAGGGAGAAAAGTCGTAAATATATCCATTCATTCTTTCCTCCCTGATTTGAATTCTTTAGTGGCTTCCTTTACCACTTTGTTCATGGTGGCACACTTGTATACACTGCATTTGCTCAGTGACAATATGTTTTTTGGATAAGTGTTCTTTATCTGTTTTTTTTTCCTTTGTTGAGCCTTTGTTCTGCTTATCTTCTATCATCTTTATAGATCTGTTTTTTTCCATGTTATCTTTGAACAAAGTGAATTCTTACTAATATAGCTAGCAGCAGCTAACACTGGTTTGTACTACAGACTACTTTTTCTACAAAACATAAATGTGTATATGTTTGTATGGAAAAGAGTCTTTTTAAAAGTAATCTGTACCTGGAACATGGGGCTCTAAATCACAAACCCAAGATCAAGAGTCGAATGCTCTACTTACAGAGCCAGCCAGCCACTCCCGTAAGAAAGTCCCTTTAATCCTTGTTTTTTTCACATAAATGAGATTAGCATTTTTAGGGTTGCTCCTCGTTTACTGACGAAACCGACCTTTGCTGATGTGCTGCATCCTAAAAAGATTGTGACTTTGTGTTTACTCATTCAGCACCACCTCCCCTGTCCTCAGTGATACCCTATAGGGTCGAGGGAAGCATTCACCATCAGCCTGTGCACACTATGCTTGTTTTGGCCCTCAGGATATTCCACTTTGGGGAACTGTGTTCTACCATCTGGATCTGAAATCAGCTGCAATCATCCTTTCCTGACATTTTCCATGCTTTTTTGATTTTCCCTGGTTTTGGCAGCCTATAAATATTTTGGTTTGGGACTACAGATGTAGTTTCTTCAAAGGGGAGGTTTCCATTTCTGTTTCTGGTTTTGCTGGTTTCTTGAAGATTAAATCTAAGAGAATGTAGCAAAGACTACTAATTCTTCCACTTAAAAAATAAAGGATTGCCATTCTTTGTGAGGAGCTTTTGTTCAATATTATTTAAAAATATATTAATATTATATTAATATATATTAATGTATATTAATGCTCCGCCCAAAATTTTAGAAAACTTTCATATCAAATTATGTCTGTTTCATTCTCCAGAATTACTCTGCTTCTACTCTGTTTGTGTTGGAATTCTTCTTAATGATGTACTTGGTGTTGCTGGATGATATAATCATAAATTATTTTTGTGCAATCCCTGAGCATGACAAAGTAACTTAAAGAAGGTGTTGTTCAAGTCATAACTAGGAAATTTTTGTAAAATTTTGTTTTTAATTAGAAAAATTTAAGAATTATCTGTTTTGAATAGTATTCATACAAACATACATTTATCTGCTGTAATTATTATGGCATGTAAGGCTTGCTCATCTTTCATGTATATAAAATAGGAAATCAACTATACAGTATTGGTTTCAACCTTATGCAAAATTTTAGCTCATTAAGAACATCTTAATGATTATTTGATCATCAACTTATATTTTGTGGCTTAACAGAGGGAGAAATTTGATATATAACAGTTCTCATCACTTTAACCAGTGAGCATTGCACATTCATTTAATGTGTCACATAAATGATAACATTCAGTACTTGTGAAATGCTGAACTGCAAACAGAGGCCACCAATTTCTGCCTGAATGGGTCATAACTGACCCTTCCAAGCATGATTGGATCATATTTTCCTAAGTTCATTAAATATGCAGCCATCGCATTTATCCATTTATCCATTTACTAATTAGCCATTAAAAGTACACCAATTTTACTAATCTTTGGGAGGATCATAGACATCATACATTCCAACCTATCTATTGCAGGAATGCCTAATACAGTGTATTGATTTCAGCTTTTGTTTGAAACCAGATAGAAATGTTCAATTTGAGTATTACTATGAAAAAAATAGTTTAGCACCAAATACTTAATACTTTAAAAAGCCACAGTAGTAGTAATGATGGGGATAGTGGTTGTGGTAATAGTAATAGTTATGGTTTAAATTTATTGAATGTTTTATTGCATGCAAAGCATTTTTCTAAGGCACCTTACCTTGATTATTTTACTTAATGTTTCCACAAATCTAAGACTTCTGTGCTGTTTCCCTCATTTTATGGTTGAGAAAACTTAGGTGCAAGGAGATTAAATTTAAAGGTAAAGTTAAAATTAAATTATAGGGCAAATAATATTTGGAATAGCCAGTTCTTGAGGGCAGGCATTCTCTTTCCAGGGCCTGCTTTGTGTTTGTTCTGCTGCCTCCTTTTATGCTAAACTATGTACTTTTCCAGTTCCATTAAGATATTTTGTACCGATTGATAGCCACTTGTTTTAGAGTTTTGAAGATGATTTTTTTCATGCATTCAGAAAGAAAGTCAAATTTTTCTACTCCCAATTTTCAAACACTGCTATTTTTTGTAAAATTTTTAAAGAATGGCTGACAATATTTGACCTCTCTTAAGGGTGTGTTCTGTCTATGATGTAGTTCATCTGAATCTGAAGTCCTGTTGGAACTTTCGTGGTATTTATTTGCTTCTCATAGGTTGAATTGCTTCTGAAACATACTTATTCTACCCTTCCTAATTTTGAAATTCTCTTAGAAACAGTATTAGGCAAATCTTTTTTTCATTCTGCCATCAATTACCTTTATCTCATAATAAAAAAGTGAGTCTTACCCTTTATTACCCTTTTACCTTGTATACTACTTTCAAAAAGCACTGTTTTTTTTTCTTTTTCTTTTCTTCTTTTTTGTCCTCATTAATTTCCCTTATGTTCTTTTAAAATGTGCTGCTAGAAATTGATTTTTGAGAATTCCTAGAGGACTTTTGTGTAGTCATACTTTTCAATTATGGAATTGTATATATATAGAAACTGCTTTCTTATAGTGGAGATTAAATGCCCTGCTATGCTCATAGATTATTTTTTTTTTTACTAATTTAATATGTATTAAAATTGCATGGTCATTTTATTACCAAGATTCTGTTTTCTAGTTTATCAAGAAGTTTTTTCTTAATTTTATTAAAAAGTTAGATTTTCAGGTTTTCTTACTGCTAACTATACTATAGATAGTAAGTTGTTGGGGTACCTGGGTGGCTCAGTAGGTTAAGTGTTTGCCTTCAGCTTAGGTCATGATCCCGGGGTCCTGGAATTAAGTCCTACATTGGGCTCCCTGCTAAGCAGCAGGGAGCCACTTCTCCCTCTCCCTCTGCCTATGCTCCCCATGCTTGGGCTCTTTCTCTGTCAAATAAATAAAATAAAAATCTTAACAAAAAAAAGAAAATTGCCTCAACTATTAAATATATATTTGTTCTTTTGCTAAAATAATTATAATTATTATCTAGTTATCTAGTTATTAATAATTCTAATCAGAAGTTTAACATTAATATAATGTTGATATGTCATCTGTTGAAATTTTGCTATATTGATCAGGAGGGAGTCACCCATACTTACCATCTGGTCAAGTGTTTTATCTCGTATTCTCCAAATGCCTTACTTCTATTTCCTTTCTATTCTAACCTAGAACCTATTCCACCAAATACTAGATTCATCTCTGCAGCATAGAATTGATATTTTTTTATATAGAGACTCCACCCTCAGCCTTTTTGATTGATGTCTTTTATTGAACATGGTATCACTCATGTATGTAATTTGACTGATGGATCTGTCTCATTAAAAAATAGTGCTAAATAGAAGTTTGCAATAGTATCTTTGAAAAAAACTTGCTTGATTTATTGCATTGTTGCTCTACAGTGGCTTATAGAGACTTGAGTCTGTAAGTACTTTCCAGATCTTCTCTCTTTTTTAAAGATTCTTGTTTATTTATTTGAGAGAGAAAGTGAGAAAGATCACCAGCAGGAGGGAAGGGCAGAGGGAGAAGCAGAGTCCATGCTGAGCCGGAAGACCAACAGAGACCTTGATCCCAGGACAGTGGAATGGTGACCTGAGCTGAAGGCAGACACTTAACTGACTGAGCCACCCAACTGAGCCACCCAGATTTTCTCATCTATAATATATTCCTTTCAATAGAACTCCTCATCTATTATTTCTTTTTAAATATGTTATTTCCAGAGTCTAATTGACAATTTTCTCTAAGCCCCACAAATTGAAATTTGACAGAAAAATTTTCAACATCAAGTTTGGATGAGAAGCAACCATTTAATGAGTGGTTAATATGTATATATTGACAATGAAGATACATTTATTACATGTGGTTATGTGAGAAAGAATACAGATTATTAACTAGTTGTAGTTAAAAGTTACAACAAGCTTTTGTTGTGAGAGTAGATCAGAAGAAAGGAAAATAAAAACTATCTTAAGAAAGATGGATGGAGGCAGGGGAGAAATGCAGTTATTCCAAGGGAATCATGTAGACCAGAAACTGTCCTGGTAACTCAGGTAGCTCAGCACCTGTGTGGTCTTGTCTCTTCAATGTCTCTTTGCTACAATTTCCGCTTCATACCAATTGGCAGTCTGTATTAATACATATATTCTGCTTCCTTGCATTGGCTTCACATAGATTTTCTTTTTTTTAATTTATTCACAAGAGAGCAGGAAGGGAGGCAGAGGCAGAAGGAGAGGAAGAGTCTCACGCAGACTCCTTAGTGAGCTTGGAGCTGAATGTGGGACTGGATCTTACAACCACGAGATCATGACCTAACCCATGGAGCCACCCAGATGCCCCTGGCTTTACATAGCTTTAAATAGCTGCATTCAGTTGTATTTTGCTGTTTGTTTTGTTTAACTTTGCTTTGTTTTTCCCTGATACCCTCTCTACATCCTAATTTTTCTATGTTCAGTTACTCTGCTGCTGACAGGTTCTTGGTAACCCAAGGCCAAAGTCTGAAGGAAGAATCTGAGGTCACAAGGCTACCTAACAGATTAATAGATTGACTCTCCATAATTCATATACCCAACCTGCAGACAAATCAGCTGTGGCATGAAGGAGACTCAGTTACATGAAGAGTGTGTTTGTTTGGGCTCATCAGGGGAAGCAAGCAGGTGAAGATGCCCTTTGAAGATGTATAAGCCACCTAGACATTAATTGATGCTCCTTTGTTCTATCCATATATACACAGTATCTGCTTCACAAAACTAACCAATATATTTCCCTTCTCAACAAGATCTGCCTACCACTGAAACACCCTCTCTTCCTCAAAAAGAAAGTCTAAGACTAATGCTGTCATGCTATCAGAAGCCAGTCACAGGCTAGATGAATATCTGTTGTCACTCTCTGCATCCACACTCTCCAGAGGTTGCTCATGTATTTTTTTCTCACACAATCTTCTGGTACATTCTCCACACCTTGTTTAAACAGAATGCCTAAACTGAAAATTAAACCACTAGTAATATACATTTTTAAAAAATCATAATGTGGTTTAGAAAATAAAATCTTCTGAATTTCCATCCCAGAGAACAAGAAATTGCCCTGCAATATAACCCCCCATCTAATACTATTAATATCAACATTATTGTTAAAGCATGGTCGAAGAATGGTGAATTCCATGAGTATCTGATCAATGTCTCACTCAGTGATAGTATAGTCTGTCCCTTTGTCCACAATGCTAATTCTCGCATATTCTACTTTTTGAGGGATTGATTGTCCCCAAGAAGACTCTCTAGCCAACAGTGACTTTAACTGCTGAAAGCATTTCTTATAACCTGGTCAAGAAATTGTTAAGCATCTAAGATTTGGTAAAGATTTGAGTCAGCCTTTGGAGGTATTAAACTGTGTATCACACAGCCATGTTGATTTGACCGGTGAAACATAACTACTGTGAAGTGGCCTGGAGTATTATATCTGCAAGTTTTCATGTTGCTTAGGGACAACCCAGTCCTCAAAAATCCATCTTCCTAATAATGGTAAATAATACATGATTCTTAAGGGTGGGGTATAGAGACACAGCATCAGGGAGACTTTATTTACATTTGACTGTTGCTCTTTGGATCTCACTATATTCAAGCCTTAGGTCCTAACTGAAAAATTTGGAAATACCTCTATTTATCAGGGATTGGTAGGTTGTTAAATTGGAGTGAAAAAAAAAAGGGAGTTTTCATTCACTTTGAGCCTCCTTCTTAGCACAACAGATATGTTAGGATAGGAAGGTTTCAGAAAGGTTGAAGTTTTGTTAGGGCCCAATCTCTCCTGTGAACTTCTCTTTATAGTAAGATTCTAGCCTTCAACTTACCAGGAGCTCATTTTTAACCATTGTAACAGAAGTGGGAATTTGTTTGAATTCAGTAATGTGCATGCATAATGAGCTTTTAATGATTTCAGAATTTGCCTACAAGCAGGAAATGTTTCCAGAAACAGAGTCAGAAGCTATCTCTGACTTTTCTTATCTGCTTCCAGCAGGCAACATGGTCTGTAGTTAATCCCTTTTTCACCAGTGCATGCCATATTCTCTTGGAACTTCTCTCAAACATTAGCTACAAGGTCCTTCAGAACCTTACACTCAATGGGCATGTGATCCTTACACTATAGGTGGACAGTTTAATTACTACACTGTATATATCAGCACAAGATTGAGAGGGGTATCTTCTGATTGTATACTTTGCCACCATCCATAGCAACTTTTAGTAAGTTTTATTTTCTGTTTAAGTTCGATTCCTCTGGTTATAAGGATAGAAGTCTACTAAAGTTACTTCACAATATTAAGTGAATCTATTATGATAGCAGGGTTATTTTTTTTTTAAAGATTTTATTTATTTATTCATGAGAGACACACAGAGAGAGAGAGGCAGAGACACAGGCAGAGAGAGAAGCAGACCTCATGCAGGGAGCCCAATGTGGGACTCAATCCCAGAACGCCAGGATCATGCCCTGGGCCAAAGGCAGGTGCTCAACCGCTGAGCTACCCAGGTGTCTCTGATAGCAGGTTTTTAATTTTAGTCCCTAAATCTAGTCTAAAGGAATTATAACTGTCTTTATTTTCTAAAAACAACTTTAATTTTAATTCTTGATGCCTTTTACTTGGGGGAAAATATAACTTATTTTTGTAACATCAGTTATCTCCCCCAAGTTTATGTTACAGTCCAGGATCCCCTGCACACTCTAAGATGTTGGAGTAAAGGGAACCAATCAGGCTCTTAATCATCTGTCATGTTGTCACTACTGGGAAATCCACTGTTACAGATGCTTAGATCCCTTCAGATCTTTTTCTACTGATTGCAAACCACTCTTAGGGCAGAAGACTTTTTTTGTATCTACGGACTTGTCTGTCAAGAGGCAGCATATAGTTAAATCCTCTCTGGTGCTTGCTCAACAAATCCCCCCGTGGCACTGCCTGTTTTTAGTACACATGCTCTTCTACTCTTAAGATCCATTGACTTCTTTTTGGAGGGGCTTAATTGTGTAACTTCCAATTTATATATTGAAGTTGTAACCTCTAGTCCCTCAGGGTATGACTGTATTTGGAGATGGGGCCTTTAAAGCCTAGTTAAAGTGAGGTCATATAACAGACCACTATGACTGGTGTCTCCACAAGAGAATATTAGGACACAGGCACAGAAAGAAGACAGTGTGAGTACAGAAGACAGATAAGGAACAAGTTTGCTTTTTTTCCTCTTTTTCCTCCCCCTCCCCCTCAACTGTATCTGGAGTAATGGAAGAGATAGATTTATTTTACTTTTTTTTTTTTTTTTTGGTATACACACATTATTTCTTTTTTGTGGCCAACATACTTCACTCATGCCCATAGATCCCTTTCCCTTAAATCCTCTAACAAACTTATTAAGTTCTCCTAATATATAGTTCAGGGAACTAAAAACAAACATAAAAAAGCACATATACTTCTAAGCTATATCTTCTTTCTGCCCTATTGAGACTCATACCTCTCTCAAAATAATGTTCACAGAGCTATATATTTGCTTGAATAGAAGCAGGGGAAAGGGAAACATAGAAAAAAATACCAACAGTTCAAACTACTTTTCCATCTACAACTGGAAGGACACATGTAGGATAAAACTGCAAACTGAAAAATACGGAAAGATTTACAAAAGGTAAACCAACTCCTCAGATATCTTTTATAATTACCTATATTGATTTCTTTTTTTCTGTCTTTATGGTATGCTTTCCTTTCTTTACTAAGCGGTGTCATTTACTTTTTCATAATTTTACTTCCCCACAACATGGTCTTTTTTCTTATCCTATTTTGGCTACTATCTGATTTCTATGTGGATCTTTTATCTATATAATGGTCCTAGCAGTTCTGATCTCATTGTCAGCTGATAAGTCAGAATTTAAATTGTTTGACCTTGGGTCAAGTCCCAATTACAGGAGGATAAGACGGATAATACAGAACACAGCACACCCTTTTGTCATAGTACAGTGCTCTAGTAGAGCTGATGGCAAGAAGAAGAAGGCCTGGAAGTGTCTAACATGACATGAGGAATAGAGAAGGTAAAAATAAGAAGCTCCAGAGGTAGGGAGATTATTTCCTGGTTGACCAAAAAGGAGATAGATAAGTAGCTGCCATGAACGTTACTTTGGGAGAAGTAACTAAGTTTAGATATACTATCTAGAAAACTTTAAAAAAAAAAAAAAAGAAAACTTTTTTTGAGGTGAAAAGCATACAATTTATACCCTTACAATCTGTTAATATCTGCATTATTCTTCAAGATATATTTCATATATGTTTTTTTTTTTAATATGTCTCTAAGCTAAGAAAAGGACCCTATAATTAGAGTTGTGTTTTGGGGGTAATGTCAGTATTTAGCACCTCATAAATAGTACTTAGCTACCTTGCAGGCTAAATTTTAACCTTAGACATAAGCTGAGAGCATCTTTGACAGTGACTACCCAGTCAGAAGACTCAAGGTAAAAAGGAGTTGTGGGATGATTAGATACCTGCTATTGGGCTTCCTGGAAGTACAAATGAAAGGCCAAAGAGATTTTGTAGGGTTAGTGATGATAGAGTCAGAATTATTTCAGAAATAAATATATTTTGGTAATACTATGGTTTAGAATAAGATGATTCAGATTAAGGTCAGGTTAAGGTGATGTTATGAAAATATATTGAAGTATAAAAATATCACTTATGAAATAGAGGCTGTGTTTTTTTTTTTTTTTTTTTTTTTTTTTTTTTTTTTTTTTACCTACATCTCAAATAACAAATTTGATCAGGAAAAAAAGTGCTACTTTTGATAGTAAAAAAAAAGTTGTCAGACGTTTTCATAATAGGTCGAGACTGCTAAACAAATTCACCACACAAGATTTAGTACTCCTGAGTATCCAGCAGTCACTATAGAATTAGCGATAAATATAAATGAGGCTGTGGAGGAGTCCTAGGTGGCCCAGTTGTTGAAGCATCTGCCTTCAGCTCAGGTCATGATACAGGGTCCTGGGATTGAGCCCCGTATAGGGCTCCTCCCTCAGCACAGAGCCTGCTGCTCCCTCTGCGGCTCCCCCAGCTTATGCTCTCTGTCTCATTCTCTGTTAAATAAATAAATAAAACTTTAAAAAGTCAAGAAATAAATGAGGCTATGGGAATGTGGTACAGACTAAATTTCTCTCAGAAACTTGAGAAATTAATGGGAAGTACCATGCCATGAGAATCATTATAAAATTTTGATTTATCACTAGAACTTGACTAAAAATTGCACAGATACACTAACATGTACGTGAGGGTATATATCAAGGGTTTATCAAGGCATATTAAGATTTATATGCTTAAAAGGGTCAGGCAGGTATTGTAAATAAGTAAATGGATTGAGTTTAATATAATAGAGATAGAGACAGTAGTGAACTTAACATTCCTGCCATAGGTAATGTTGAAATTGCTGTGAAATAGATTTTGTTACTATAAAGGAATACGTGTCCAGTTTGGGCATCTTGTCTAATAAAACTAGAAGTGAATCCACATTTTGTGAGAAATATTTGAATCTTTACATGTTGGCAAGTAAACAAACTTATTAAATAATTGGTTTGCCAAAAACATATTTGTAGACCAAACCTGGTCTGCAAATAATCCCTCCATTAGGTCATTTTAGGCTGCAGATTTGGCTAACCTAGTGTTATTCATAGAACCAAATCCATATAAAATTCTGTTTCTTTAGGGCACTTCCTTCTTACATTGAATCATGTCTATGAAGAGTGGGCAGTAGCCAGAATTCATGGGTCAAATACATGAATTGGCATCATTCCCAGGGAGAAAAAGGTTTAGGCTCAGTAGTTATTTTGGAAAAAAAAAAATTACTGTTTAACTGTCCACTAGAGGCTACTTGAAAGGACATGGTAACTTAGAGGTATCTGAATAAAGTTCATGTGGGAACAATTTATAATGAGGTCAAAATTTTAACCACTAAAACTGAGGCTTTGAAACCATATAACTGCATTTTTTTCTAAAAGTGCCTTTATCTTTATTCCTACAATTATCCTCTCACTGGATACTTATGTAGGAATTAAATGGGCCTTAAAATTGCCATGAAGATATCTCTCTCTCCTTCTTTAAAACAAGCTTTTTCAAGTTGAAAAGGCTTTATTCTGACGTGGTCAAAGCTTAGGGTCCAAGTTCTGAGTCATAACCAGACTCCATTAAGTTTTACGGAAGGTCAGCTCTTTTTCTGGGAATTTAGCTGGCAGGGAACCAGTCTTGCATGACTTAACTCTTCTTACTTATAGTAAAGCTAAATTAAGAGTGCAAAGGAAATGACTGGCATTTAGAAAAAAACATTCGTGCCACAAAGCTTGTCTTTCAAGGCAATTTCTCACTATGTTTAAAAAAGTAACCTTAGAAGGCTCAAAGGTACCTGTTGCTAGTTCTAGTAACAACCATTTCCAAGGATCATGAACTCTAGATTCATATATTCAACTTGCTTATCAGTATCTAGAGTGGACATGTAATAGACATCTCAAAATTGGCACATGTACAATAGATCTCTTGATTTTTAGTCAACATCCATGCCAATCCTGATTCATCCCAAGATCTTTTCCATCCTAGTAATTGGCACCACCGTTCACAGTTAAATTAGATTGAACAGAAAAAAGTCAATTCCAGTTAATCTAATAATCTTATTACACCTCCTTCCCAATCAATCAGCAGGTGAAGCTAAATCTACCTTTTTAGATATACCCCAATCTAATCATTGCATCATCTTGATAGGTGCCATGAATTATGGGTATCTAGCCTCCATTGCCAAAACTGCCTCATGATTTCTCTGCTTTTCTTGAATCTTTAGACTAAAATAGATCAGATTCTAGAGTCTAGAATAACAGTTTAAATACACATATGGTAGTTTTTTATGGTTTTTTTTTTCAAATTTGACTCTCTTCAATTTCTCCCCATCACACTCCCCCATGGCAACCACCAATCTATTCCCTGTATCTGTAAACTTTTCCCCTCATATAAGAGAGATAATATGGTATATGTCTTTCTCTGTCAGACTCGTGTCACTTAGCATAATGCCCTCAAGCTCCATCCATGTTGTCACAAATGGCAAGATCTCTTTTTTAAATATCTGAATAATACTCCATCGTATGTTTGTATGTATTTATATACCCCATACATACCCCACACTTTCTTTATCCTTGGATGAACTCTCACATTGTTCTCCTATTTTGCTTGCTATAAATAGTGCTACAATGAACATGGGAGTGTGTGTATCTTTTTGAGTTAGTGTTTTTATTTTCTTCAGATAAATACCTAGAAGTGGAATTGCTGGATCATATTGGCAGTCCAATTTTTTGAGAAACCTCTATACTATTTTACATGGTGGCTGCACCAAGTTACACTCCTACTAACAGAACACAAGCGTTCCCTTTTCTTCATACCCTTGCCAACACTGGTCATTTCTTGTCTTTTTGATAATAGTCATCCTAACAAGTGAGAGGTGATTTTTTTTTTATTTTAGTTTACAATTTTCTGAAGATTAATGATGCTAAACACATTTTAATGCACTTGTTGGCCATTGATGTGTTTCTTTGGAGAAGTTCAGATCTGCTAATTGTTTATGTGAATGAATTCTTTGGATATTAATCCTTTATCAGATACATAATTTGCAAATATTTTCCACCATTTAGTAGGTTGCCTTTTCATTTTGATGATAGTTTTCTTTGCTGTGCAAAAGATTTGAAGTTTGGTGTAGTCTCACTTTTTTCTTTTCTTTTTTTTTTTTTTTTTTTAGTTGCTTTTACTTGTGATGTCAGACTCAAAAGGTCATGGCCATGACTTATGTCAAGTAGATTACCACCTATGTTTTCTTCTAGGAGTTTTATGATTTCAGGCCTTACATTCAAGTATTTAATCCATTTTGATTTAGTTTTGTATATAATGTAAGATAGTAGTCCCGTTTCATTCTTTTGCATATGACGTCTGGTTTTTCCAACATCATTTATTGAAGATAAATGAAGAAAGCTTATTATTCCCATAGTTTGTCATTGTCATAAATTAATTGACCATATGTGCTGGTGTTTATATCTGGGCTCTTTATTCTCTTCCATTTATGTGTGTATTTTATGACAATATCATATTGTTTTAATTGCTATAGCTTTGTAATAGAATTTGAAATAAGGGAGCATGATACTTCAGCTTTGTTCTTCTTTATCAAGATTGCTTTGGGTCTTTGGGGTTTTGTGATTCTATACAAATTCAGGATTGTTTGTGCTATTTATGTGAAAAATGCCATTGTAATTTTGTTAGGTATCGCACTGAAACTGTAGATTTCTTTAAGTCATGGGGACATTTTAACAATATTAATTCTTTCAGTGTATGAACATAGCCTATCTTTTCCATTTATTTGTGTTTTCTTCAATTCCTTTCCTTAAGGTTTTACAGTTTTGAGCATATAGGTCTTTCACCTACTTGGTTAAATTTATTCTGAAGGATGCAACAAGAAAATACAATTGCAAATTGGATTGTTATCTTAATTTGTCTTTCTGATCGTTCATTATTTGTGTTTAAAAATGCAATAGATTTTTGTATATTGATTTCATATCCTGCAACATTACTAAATTTATTAGCTTTAACAGTTTTTTTTTATGGCGTCTTCAGGGATTTTTTATATATAATATGTCATCTGCAAATAATGACAGTTTCTTTACTTCCTTTCCAATATAAATGGTTTTATTTCTTTTTCTTTTCTAATTGTCCTGACTAGAATTTTCAATACTATGTTGAATGAAAGTGGTGGGAGTAGGCTTCATGTCTTATTCCTGATCTTAGAGGAAAAGATTTCAGCTTTTTACCTTTAAGTATAACATTAGCTGTGGATTTTTCATATACGGTCTTTGTTACATTAAGGTATCTTCCTTTTTTAGCCACATTGTTGGGAGTTTTTACCATAAATGGATGTTGAATTTTGTAACTTTTTTTTTATTATTATTTTTTTTAATTTATGATAGTCACACAGAGAGAGAGAGAGAGAGAGAGAGAGAGAGAGGCAGAGACATAGGCAGAGGGAGAAGCAGGCTCCCTGCACCAGGAGCCCGATGTGGGATTCGATCCCGGGTCTCCAGGATCGCGCCCTGGGCCAAAGGCAGGCGCTAAACCGCTGTGCCACCCAGGGATCCCGGATGTTGAATTTTGTCAACCGGTTTTTATTGCATCTATTGAGGTTATCATATGATTTTTATCCTTCATTTTGCTAATGTGGTATATCACATTGACTGTTTTCCATATGTTGAACCAGGCTGTGTCCCTGGAATAAATCCAACTGAGTTTGGTTTGCTAATATTTTGTTGAGGATTTTTGCATTTTTATCAGGAATATTGGCCTGTAATTTTTTTGTAGTGTCCTGGCTTATTTTGGTATCAGAGTAATGCTGGCCTTATAAAATGAGTTTGGAAGAATATCCCCCTCTTCTTTTTGGAAGTTTGAAAATAATTGGTATTAATTCTTTGAATGTTTGCTAGAATTCACCTGTGAAACCATTTAATCCTGGAGTTTTGTTGGCTGGGGGATTTTTGATTACTGATTTAAATCATGTCTTTACTAGTAATTGTTCTGTTCAGATTTTCTATTTTTTCCTGATTCAGTCTTGATAGGTTGTAGGTTTCTAGGAATTTCTTTGTTTCTTTTAGGTTAATTTGTTGGCATATAATTGTTCATAGAAATGATCCTTTTTATTTCTGTAGTATTAGTTGTAGTGTAGATCTCCTCTTTCATTTCTGATTTATTTGTGTGTCTCTCTATTTTTCTTTATAAGTTTAAGTAAGGCTTGTCAATTTTGTTTTCAGAGAATCAGCTCTTACTTTCCTTAATTTTTTTCCTATGGTCTTTCTAGTCTCTATTTCATTTATTTCTGCTCTAAACTTTATTTCCTTCCTTCTGCTAACTTTGGCCTTTATTTTTTTCTCTAATTCCTTGATGTGTAAAATTAGATTTTTGAGACTTTTTTTTGTTTCTCAAGGTAGGTATTGTTATGAACTTTCCTCTTAGAACTGCTTTTGCTGTGTCCCATAAATTTTGTTATGTTAGATTTCTCTTTTCATTTGTCTCAAGGTATTTTTTTCTCTCTTTATGATTGTTCTCTGGCTCCATTGTTGCTCAATAGCATGTTTAATTTTCACATATTTGTGAATTTTCCAGTTTTCTTCATGTAATTGATTTCTAGTTTCATACTCTTGTAGTCAGAATAGATGAATGATATAATTTTAATCTTAAATTTATTAGGACTTGTTTTGTGGCCTAACATATCTATCCTGGAAAATGTTCTTTTTTTTTTTTTTAAGATTTATTTATTTATTTGAGAGAGAAAGAGAAAGCACAGGAGGAAGGGGCAGGGGGACAGGGAGAGGGAATCTTAAACAGATTCTATGCCGAGCATGGAGCCTGATGAGGGGCTCAGTCTCAGTACTCTGAGATCATGACTTGAGCTGAAATCAAGAGTCTGACATTCAACCAACTGCACCACCCAGGCACCCCTATCTTGAAAAATGTTCTATATGCACTTGAAGTACATATATTCTGTTGCCTTTGGATTAAATGTTCTGTAATCTGTTAAGGTATTCTAGTCTAACATGTCATTTAAGACTGATGTTTTCTTCTTGATCTTGTATCTAGAAGGTTTATCCATTGATGTAAGGGGGTATTGAATTCTTCTATTATTGTATTGCTGTCTATTTTTTCCCTTTAGGTCTCATGTCTTAATATTTGCTTTATATACTTAGTGTTTCTATATTGGGTATATAAATACTTAGAAATGCTGTGTATTCCTGTGGATTAGCCATTTTATCATATTATAGTATCCTTCTTTTGTCTCTTATTACAGTTTCTTAAAATAGTTGAGTGTAATCCTCATTCTTTAACATAGTCTAATGGGCCCCATATAATGGAATGCCTGTTTCCCCTCCAATCCTGTATATGGCTGTTCCTGCTGTTTCTCAATGTGCTGTAGCCATCCTAACCTGGCAATTGAAACACCCCAAATTCATCTCAACCTGCTTTTGCTGACTAAAATCCAGTTCCCATGCCTTTGGATGGCTTACATCTTTAGCTCAATTACATGTCTTCTCAAAGAATTTTCCTGAATACCTTACCTAAAACTTTTCTTTCCTTCCATTGCTCAAGTCATTTTCTAATTTATGTTCTCTTTTCATTTTTCATTATAGCACTTCTCAGAAACATTATTGTACATTTGCTTTTGTTTGTTGTAATCTTCACAAACAAACAAAAATGTCATGATCATACATGTATCCTAGATACCTAGTACAGTGTCAGAACATTGTACTTTTAAGTAAATACCTGTAAATGAGTGAATGAATAAGTCAATGGAGGACTTTTCCTTCTGGGTGTTATTGCCCTCCTCTTGAGGGTCATATCTTTAAGACACAGGACAAGAATATTTACAAGAATTAAAATTCTATCAGATATTTCAAAACATTCTTTTAAAAAAATGTATTAGGAACACCTGGGTGGCTTATTCTATGAAGCAACTGACTCTTGATTTCAGCTCAAATCTTGACCTCAGTGTTGTGAATTCAAACCCTGCATAGCATGGAGCCCACTTAAAAAAAATGTATTAAAGAGTATGTTCTTACTACTTGTCCATTTAATTTGCCTTTGCAAAATAACATGAAAATATCATAGAAATTTATTTTTATTGTCTTTACTATGCCTCTATTTATCCATATTTTTCACCTTTAAATCATTTTCTGATCTTCTGTTTCTTCTGGTTAATCTCACTGAAAATTTGACAACAGTATTTCTCTTCTTAAGGACCTATTTTCTATCTTATGTCTTTGCTTTCTATCTCAATAGTATCTGTTGTTATTTGTATTATTTCCTGTGTTATAGACTATTATGTTTATTTATTCTTCTAAATTCTTGATTTGGAGAATAGTTCACTTCAATTTGCCCTTTTCTCCCCTCATATGACAACTTAAAGTTATACATTTCCTCCCTAACAACCACCTTATCTGAATCAGACAAGTTTGCTATGTTTTATGACCATTTTATTCAGTTCTACATATTTTATAATTCTCAGTATAATACCTAATTTGACCAATGAGTTATTTGAAGTATGAATGCTTTTGTGGTTCCTAGTTACTGATTTAAAAATTTCACTGTAGTCGGTATTTTGAATATATATGATACTGATTTCGGTATTTTGATATATATGATACTGATTTCTTTATATATATTATAATTGCATGATAGCCTAGTACATGGTCAATTTTTGTAATTATCCCATGTGTTCTAGAGGGGAATATGCATTTATCAGTCTCTGGATATAAAATTCTATACATTCCCCATATTAATGATTTGGTTCAAATATTCTATATTCTAAGTTTTTAACTGACCAGTAAACAATCAAGAAAGATTTCTTGAAATCCTCATTCTGATAGCAGAATTTTTTTGTATTCCTTGCACAATTTTGATCATTTTATTTATCTCTCTGTATATATTTTTAAAGATTTATTTATTTATTAGAGAGAAAGAGTGAGGGTGCAAGTGGGGAACAGAGAAGGGCAGAGGGAAAGAATACCAAGCAGACTCTTTGCTTAGTGCACAGCTGGATACAGGGCTCAATCCCATCACCCCAAGATCATGACCTGAGCTGAAACCAAGAGTCAGACACTTGATCATTGACTGAACCATCCAGGCACCCCTACTACTTCTATATTTTTAAATAAAATTTTTATATTACCCTAATATTAAATTTACAAAAAAGTTTCAAAGATAGCACAGAGGTTCCTATATACTCCACACCTACTGTACTCCATTATTTGTATCTTAAATTAATACAGTACACTGATGGTAATTATTGGATCCATATTGATACATTAGCTGAAGTCTACACTTTATTCAGATTTACTGATTTTTTTTAACCTGGTATCATTTTTATATTATCATATATTCCATCCTGGGTACTATTATTTTTAGTCATTGAACCTCTTCAGGCTCTTGTCTGTGATAGTTCCTAAGTTTTTGAGGAGTTTTAAGACAATTTTGAAGAGTACTGATCAGGGATTTTGTAGAATGTCTTTCAATTGGGATTATCTGATGTTTTTCTTATGTTTATTTTATTTTATTTTATTTTATTTTATTTTTTATTTATTTATGATAGTCACACAGAGAGAGAGAGGCAGAGACACAGGCAGAGGGAGAAGCAGGCTCCATGCACCGGGAGCCCGACGTGGGATTCGATCCGGGTCTCCAGGATCACGCCCTGGGCCAAAGGCAGGCGCCAAACCGCTGCGCCACCCAGGGATCCCGAGTTTTCTTATGTTTAGATTGAAGTTATGGTATTTGTGAGAAAGACTTCAGAGGTAAAGTGTCATTCTTATTGCATCATATTGACTATATACGCACTCAATACTATTTGATACTGATATCAATCAATTGACTGAGGGTCACATGGGTCAGAGTCTCCATTGTGAAGTTCCTCTATTTCTCCCTTTCTATGTTACATTCTTTGGAAGCAAGCCATTAAGTGCACCTCACATTTAATAGAATTGTGCTCCACCTCACTGAGGATAAGAGTATCAACATAAACTATTTGGAATTCTTCCACATATGAGATCTTTTTCTTTTCCCAATTTATTTATTTCTTTAATAATTAACTTATATAAGTATGGCTTAAAGAAAACAGTTTTATATTTAGGGTTAAAATCCAATATTACTTTGTTTATTTTTTGCCTCTAAATTAATCCACCTCTGGTCATCAAATGTTGAATGCTTTCCATTGAATCTGTGTTCCTTTAACCTACCCTCCATAATTGTGGGTGGGTTTTTTCTTTGTCTGTTTCAGTTTGTTTTTTTATTCTTTTTAGCACTTCCATATTTTCTGCCCCACAAGTGTGCCAGTTTATCATCTTGTATATTTTTTTGCTTAACTCCTAGAAACAGTGATTTCTTCAGACATATTGGATTCCTTTAATTGGACCATGATATTCAAAACCAAGATTTGGGTTATCAGTATACTTGTTTCCATGGTATCTTTCCTTCCTTCTAGGCTTTCTCAGTGGACAGAGGAAGGAAGTGTGTGTGTGTGTGTGTGTGTGTGTGTGTACTAACCCATATATGTATATTTTTTTATAAATATTTCTCTGTGTAGCCATGTATATTTATATTAAATTTTAAGCATGAGTTCATAGTAATATATTAAATTTTAATCCATTACCACATACATGGATCATTCTAAACTTCTCCCCTTGCCTGTCTATAAGCTCTCACTCCAAGAGAGAAAAACCTGGCTCCCATGATCATCATTCATTTATTGAATTTTCAATTCAAGTATACATATTTAGCAGTGCCAGAATTGTTAATCTGTATTCTTGTAGAAAACAAGTTCATCAAAAAGAATGCAGTGCTCATGTGAGTTCCTTTGCTTTTTAGTCTTAGTGATACCAGTCATCTTCAGGGTTGGATGGAACACCTCTCTGTCCACCCCCTTTAGTGAGGTTGTTACATGTATTCTGAAGAGCATTAGATTATTGGTAACATTATGAATTTCATCCTGATATGCCCTCATCACCTAAAGGAATTTTTTAAAATTTTGAATAATTAAGGTTCATTCATGGTGTTGTGTGTTTTGGTTTTCACAAATCCATAGTGTTATATATCAACAATTATGGTATCATACTGAATAGTTTCATTTCCCTAAAAAAACTCCTCTGCAACCATCTATTCAGCTCTTTCTCCCTACATTCCTGGCAATCACTGATATTTTCACTTTCTCTATAGATTGGCTGTTTTCAGAATAGCAAATTGGAATCACATGTTGTATCCATAACAGACTGGCTTCATCCACTTAGCAATATTCACTTAAGATTCATCCATGTCTTTTCATGCTTGATATTTCATTTTTTATTAAAATATTTTGTATTGCTATTTTTAATTTTAGAGCACTTTCTAAAATTACTTATTTTAAAATTTCTGAGTAAGATTCCATTGTGTGAATGTACCACAGTTTGTTTATTCATGCACCTGTTGAAGGACATATTTGTTGCTTCCAGTTTAGAGTGACTATAAATAAAGCTGCTATAAACATTTGTATGCTGGTTTTGTCTGAACATAAGCTTTCAGATAAGTTGGGTAAATAGGATTATGATTGCGGGATAACAGGGCAAGCCTATGTTTAGCTTTGTAAGAAATCGCTAAACTGTCGTCAATGGGGTTGTAGCAGCCTGCATTGCCACTGGCATTCATGTAAGTTCCTTCTGTGCTGTCTTTTTTTTTTTTTTTTTAACATTTCTTTATTTATTTGAGAGAGACAAAGAGTAGGAGAGAGGGAGAGAGAGAGCGTGTGTGTATTAGTTGGGGGAAGGGCAAAAGCAGAGGGAAAGAAGCAGACTCCCTGCTAAGCATGGAGCCTAATATTGGGCTCAATCTCCCCATCCTGAGATCATGACCTGAGGCGAAATTAAGAGTCCACTGCTTAATGTACTGAGCCACCCAGGTACCCCTTATGCTATGTCTTTGTTAGCATTCAGTGTTGTCCAGTTCTTAAGCCATTCTAATAATGTGCATTGTTATTTTGTTGTTGTTTAATTAGCAGTTCCCTAATGGCAAATGATTGTGAGCATCTTTTTATGTGCTCATTTGCCATTTGTATATGTTGCTTTGTGGGGTATATGTTTAGAACTGTCATTCATTTTTAAATTGGTGAGTTTTAAGAGTTCCTTGTATGTTTTAGATATACAACTGTAGTCCAGTAGGTTCTGCAAATATTTTCTCCCATTTTATGATTTGTCTTTCTACTCCATCTGCAGTTTCTTTCAAACAGAAGTTTTTAATTTAAATAAAACTCCAAAGATCAAGTTGTGCTTTGATGTTATACCTAAAACTACTGCACTGAATCCTAGGTCATGTAAACTTTCTCCAACTTCTAGAAATATTATAGTTTTGCATTTTTATATTTTGATATAATTCATTTTGAGTTACTTCTTACCAATTGGGCAAGAACAAATCTAGGTTCATTTTTTTTTTTTTTTTTGCACATAGATGTCCATTTATTCAGGCTTGTTGTTAAAAAGACTGTCCTTTCTCCATTGAATCGCCTTTGCCATTTTATTTGTGTGACTATATTTGTGTGAGTCTACTCCTAGTCTTTCTATTTAGTTTCCTTCATCCATGTGTCTATCCTTTCACCAGTAAAACACTGTCTTGATTACTGTAGCTTTATACAACATTCAGAAATTGAGTAGTGTTGAGTTTTCCAGCTGCTACCACCTTTTTTCCTCTCCTCTTCCTTCCCTTTTTGCTCTTCAGTATTGTATTGATTATCCAAGATCTTTTGCCTTTAAATTTAAAAATCAAAATCAGTTTGTCCATGTCTGCAAACTAGCTTGCTGGAATTTTTATTGGAAATCTGTAAATTGTTGAATCTGTCATTAAATCTGTAGATCAAGTTAAGAAGAATTAATATCTTCACAATGTTGAAACTTCCAATCCATGGACACGAAATATCTCTTCACTTATGTAGATCTCTGATTTCTTTTATTAGTGTTTTATAGTTTTCTGCATATTAACCTTATATTTATAGTGTTAGATTTATATGGGAGCATATAATATTTGTGTGTTATTAAAGTATACACATATGTACTTGTATATATATGTATATATAATTTCAAATTCTAATTATTCATTGCTGGTATATAGTAACTTTAACTTTGTATCTTGAGACCTTGTTATACTTGTTTATTACCAGGGGATTGTGTATTGACTTATTAGAATTTTCTACACATACAGTCATGTCTTCTGAGAATAAAGGAAGTTCTATTTCTTCTTTTAACCCATTCTGTTTTATTTTTCTTATTTACTAGCTAGAACTTCCAGGATGATAGTGAATACAGCTTGTTTCACATTTTGGAGGCCTTTCTCCCTGTTTAAGGAGAAAAGCATCCAGTTCCTTAATATTATGTATGATGTTAGCTGTAGGTTGTTTTGAATATGCTATTTATCAAGTTGTGGACCTTTTCCTCCATGCTTAATTTCCTAAGAGTTTTTTTTTTTAATTTTTATTTATTTATGATAGTCACAGAGAGAGAGAGAGAGAGGCAGAGACATAGGCAGAGGGAGAAGCAGGCTCCATGCACCGAGAGCCCGATGTGGGATTCGATCCCGGGTCTCCAGGATCGCGCCCTGGGCCAAAGGCAGACGCCAAACCGCTACGCCACCCAGGGATCCCCTCCTAAGAGTTTTTAATCATAATTGCTGAACTTTCTTTTAAAGTCCTCTTTCTTCATCAATTGATATGATCATATAATTTTCCTACTTCAGCTTGATGATGATGTGGATTATATTGGTTGAATGTTAAACTTGTCTTGCATATGTGGAATAAATTCCACTTTGTTGTGGTGTGTAATTATTTTTATACATTGTTGGATTCAATTTCCTAATACTTGTTGATAATTTTTGCATCTATATTCATTAATGTGAGATGTTGATCTGTAGTTTTCCTTTCGTGCAATGTCCTTATCTGCTTTTGGTATTAGGGTAATGCATAAAATGAGTTAAAAAGTGTCTTCTATTCTCTGGAAGAGATGATGGAGAATTGTATAATTTTTCTATAAATGTTAGGTAAAATTTACCAGTTAAGCCATCTGAGCTTGGTGCTTTCTTTTAGAAGGTTAAGAATTATTGATAAAATGTCTTGAGTATGTGTAGTCCTATTCAAGTTACTTGCTTCTCCTTATATGAATTTTGGTAATTTTTATCTTTTAAGGAATTGATCAACTTTGTATAAATTATCAAATTTGTAGGGAAATAATTGTAGAGTTACTTTATTATCCTTTTAATGTCCATGTGATCAGTAGTGCTAACTTTCCTTTATTTCTAGTGATGGTAATTTGTGTCTTTTCCCTTTTTTTGTTGGCCTGGCTAGCGATATATTAGTTGGCTAGTGCTGCCATGATAGAATACCACAGACTAGGTGGCTATTAAAACAACAGAATTTATTTTCCCTCACAGCTCTGGAGCCTGGAAGTCCAAGTTCAAGGAATCGGCAGGATTGCTTTCTGGTGAAGCTTCTCTTTTTGGCTTGTGGATGTCTGCTTTCTCACTATGTCTTCACATGGCCTTTCCTCTGTGCATGTGCACTCTAGGCGTCTCTTCCTCTTCATAATAGACACTACTCCTGTTGGATTAGGGCTCCATTCTTATAACCTCATTTAACTGTAATTATACCATTAAAGTCTCCATCTCTAAAAATAGTTACATTGAAAATTAGTACTTCAACATGTGAATTTTGGGACTGGGAGATACAATTCAGTCCATAAGAAAGGCTTCTGAATTTTATTGGTGTTTCTAAATAGCAAGCTTTTGGTTTCATTTCATTGATTTTCTCTATTGTTTTCCTGTTTTCAATTGTATTGGGTTTTTGCTCCAATTTTATTATTTTTATTCTTCTGCTTGCTTTAGACTGATGATTTTTCTTCCCAATTTACTGAAGTTGAAACCTAGTTACTAATGTTAGATCTTTCTTCCTTTCTAACGGATGTATTTATTGATATAAATGTTTCTTTATGTACTACTTTCTCTATATCCCCAAACTTTTAGGAAATATGTTTTCATTTTTATTTGATTCAGAATAATAATTTCTCTTGAGACTTCTTATTTAACCCCTGGATTATTTAAAACTGTGTTTCTCAATTTTAGAGATGCGGGATTTTTCTGGCTATCTTTCTGTTACTGATTTCTAGTTCAATTCCCTTATGGTCTAAGAACATACTTTCTATGTGTTCTATTTATTCAAATATTTTGTGGGGTGCTTTGTGGTATACTTTAATGAATAAAACATGAGAGCTTGAAAAGAAAGTGCACTCTGTTTTTGTTAAATGGAGTATTGTAAAAACATTGGTTAGATCAAGTTGATTGTGCCAATAGATTATTTATTTATTTATTTATTTTTAAAACATTTTTTCATTTTTTTTAAAATTTTTATTCATGATAGTCACACACAGAGAGAGAGAGAGAGAGAGGCAGAGACACAGGCAGAGGGAGAAGCAGGCTCCATGCACCGGGAGCCGGACGTGGGATTTGATCCCGGGCCTCCAGGATTGCGCCCTGGGCCAAAGGCAGGCGCCAAATCGCTGTGCCACCCAGGGATCCCCAATAGATAATTTATATCTATGTTTATTTTCTAAAAATACTTTATTTACTTGAGAGAGAGCAAAAGAGCACAGTGTGGGAAGAAGAGCAGATGGAGAGAGAGACGCTGACTCCCCACTGCACAGGGAGCCTGACATGGGGCTTGATCCCAGGACCCTGACATCACAACCTGGACATAAGGCACACGCTTAACTGACTGAATCTCACAGGCACCCCAATCTGTGTGGGTTTTTAATTGTTTAATCTATCACTCCCTGCCATAGAGATACTGAAGTCTCTTAAAATAATAGTGGATTTTTCTAATTTTCTATTTAGTATTGTCAATATTTGCATTTATTTTGACTCTCTTTGGTTTGGTATATACAGGTTAAAGTTTGTTATGTCTTCTTGGAAAATGGATCCCTATCATTATGTAATACCCCTCTATATTCCAGCTAATCATCCTTGTGTTGAAATCAGCTTTGTCTGTCTTATTTGCGTTTAACTAGTTTTAGCATGTTATATCTATTTCATCCCCTTTTTTTCAACCTAAATATATTTTTATATTTAATAAAGTGGGTTTCTTATAGACAACATAGTCATGATTTTTGTAATTACTCTAATAATTCTATATTTTAAGTGGTGGATTCAGGCCACTTACATTTATTATTTTTTTAAGATTTTATTTATTTATTTGAGAAAGAGTGAAAGTGAGTACAAGCAGAGGCAGAAGGAGAGGTAGAAGCAGACTCTCTGCTGAGCAGGGACCCTGATGTGGGGCTCCATCTCAGAACTCGGGGATCATGACCTGAACTGAAGGCACACACCCAACCTGAGCCACCCAGGCACCCTGAGATCATTCACATTTTAGGTGTTTGTTGAGGGGTGCCTATGGGACTCTGTTGGTTAAGCACTTGGCTTTTGATTTTGGCTCGGGTCATGATCTCAGGGTCCTGGGATTGAGCTCTAAGTGGGGCTCCTTGCTTGGCAGGGAGTCTGCTTGAGGATTCTCTCTCTCACTTTCCCTCTGTTCCTCCCCTTGCATTCTCATTCCTCAATCTCTCTCAAATAAATAAATAAATCTTTAAATAATAAGTGGTTATTGAAATAGCTGGGTTAATACCTACCATGTTTGTTTGCATTTGTTCTTTTTTCTTTTATTCCACTTTTTATTTTGCCTTCTCAAGTTTTACTGAGAATTTTATAAGCTTAAGTCTACTTACTCTCCTAGCATATTAATTATACTTATTTCATTCATTTTGGGTGGATACTGGGTACAGATTTCCCAATATACATTTCTATCTAATCTAAGGCCACCTTCAAATAACACTATACAACTTTATGTATAGCTTTTTTTTCCAATTCCTCCCATTGTCTCATCTGACATTGAATTACTTATTTCACTTATCTACATGCTTAATCACCAAATAAATTATTACTTTAAACAGCCATCCTTTTTTTACTATTATTTTTGTTTTTTAGATATTTATTTATTTATTTATTTGACAGAGAGCAAGAGCACACAAGGAGGGGGAGTGGCAGGCAGAGGTAGAGAGAGAAGCAGGATCTTGGAGGAACAGAGAGACCAAAGTGAGACTTGATCCCAGGACCCTGGGTTCATGACCGGAGCCAACAGCAGACACTTAACCGACTGAGCCATCCAGGTGCCCCTAAATGGTCATCTTTTAGAACAGTTAAGAATCAAACATTATTTCACCTTCTTTTCCTCTATTTATGATGTTCTTTTCTTTATATAGATCCAATTTTCTAACCTGTTTCATTTTCTGCTGACTCACAAACTTTTAAAAATTCTCCTTTTAGGCTGCTTGTGATGAATTCTTTCACTTTTGCTTGTCTAAGAAAGTAGTTCCTCATCTTTAAAGGATAATTTTACTCCATATAGAATTCTAGGTTAGTGAGTTTTTGTCTTTCAATACTATATATACATTCTCTATATGCTTGCATGCATTATTCCTAATGAGAAGTCTGCTGTAATTCTTAGTCTTTTTTTTCTCCATGTATAAGATTTCCCTTTTTTTTTTCCCTGAATTCTTTTAAGTTTCCTTTGTCTTTCATTTTCTGCATTGAAATAAGTTATTTTTGTTTTTTTGTTTTGACTTTGTTTGACTTTGTTCTCCATCTTCTTTGATCCTCTTGGATCTCTGGTTTGGTGTTTGTCAGTTTTGGGAAGTTTTTGCTCACTATTTTTAATATTTCTTCCCCCATTTCCTTTTTGATTTCTTTATGCTGTTCCAACTGCATGTATATTACACCTTTTGAAATCATTCTATAGTCCTTGGATGTTCTCTCTCATTCTCCCACTCCTATTTTCCTTTTATTTTTTAAAGATTTTATTTATTTATTCATAAGAGACACAAAGAGAGAGAGAGAGAGAGAGAGAGAGAGAGAGAGAGAGGAGACACAGGCAAAGGGAGAAGCAGGCTCCATGCAGGCAGCCTGATGTGGGACTTGATCCCGGGACTCCAGGATTACGCCCTGTGCCGAAGGCAGGCGCTAAATTTCTGAGCCACCCAGGGATCCCTCCCACTCCTATTTTCCCCTTGACTTTTGGTTTGGGAAGTTTATAGTGATCTATCTTCCAAGTCATTGGTTCTTTTCTTGGCTTTGTCCAGTCTACTAATTAACCCATCAGAGACTCTCTTCATTACTGTTTTTTTTTTCTTTCTTTTTTAAATCTCCAACATTTCCTTTTGACATTTTCTTAGAGTTTTCTCTCAGTTAATATTACCTATCTGTTCTTATATATTCTCTACTTTTACTGTTATTGTTTTTAGTATATTAATCATAGTTATTTAAAGTTCCCTATCTGAACATTTCAATGTCTGTGTCATCTTAGTTCTTATATTTACTTTATATCTTTAAACGGTGTTTTTCTTCTTTTTTTCCCCATTCTTCTTAATTATTATTGAAATCCAGATGTTATATCAGATAAGAGGAACTGGTTCAAATAGGCCTTTTATGTGAAATTTTGTCTGTCTGGTTAGGAATGGAGCTGTGTTTAATGTTTTCTGTAGCTACAGGTGGCAGAGGGTTCAAATACTTCTAATATCTGTGTTTTTGTCTCTCCTCTTAACATTTTGCTTCCATTACCACTCCTCTTCAAAGGCGGTCTGTGTCTCACAGCTCTCTCTGATATAATCTACTGTTAGGATGATGAGACCTTATTGGTGTGGTGGTAATGTTTGGGAAAGAGGAGTAACCTTTGGGTTAAATCTCTGTGTTTTCGTGGGCTCGGATTTTTGGGCTTGTCATAAACAAAGGTTTTGTAGTGGTTTAGCTTCTTTGCCCTACTGACCCCTACTCTCTTTTCTGGCTTTACTATTCTCAGTCTGTTTATTTGAAGTCTTGACCCCAGTTGACTATGTTTCTCCTTCCTTTAGGTAAAACAGGAAAGCTTTGGTGAATCAGCCTTTTCCCTAGTTCTGATAAGGCTCTACTAAACTATTTTACTTGAAATAATAGGCATTTCTTGAGAAGGTCCTGGGCCTATTTCTTAATGATCTTCCTTCCTTTCACCTTCCAGGGCCATGGTAGAATCTTTCTCAATCCTAACTATTTGAAATTGGTGAGCGATAGTCCCCATAGATATATATAGCTGCACCCCTCTGATCATAGTCTCCAGAAATTCTCATTCTCATGTTAATTTATATTCAGCTTCCAGCAATTCTCTGAAATTTTAATTTATTTTCCTATCAGTGATTTTCTGCTATAGTGATTTCTGTTTCATGAAGGCAAGTTTTCAGAGTTCTTTTACTATATCTCTCTGAATCTGCCTATCTCTCCAGATTATTGGATTGGCAGTTACCCCTGAAACTTTAATTTTCTGATGGGTACAAGAAAGTCACTGATTTTTAGTTTGTCCAACTTTTCTTGTTCTAAGGATAGGAGTGACAACTTCTAAGCTCTTTACATGTTGTAGCTGAAACTGAAAGTCCCCGTGTTCTTTTATTTCTGTATTTGAATGGATTATTTTCCCAAGAGGGGAGGAGAATCAACTATACGCATTTATGTTGCTGAATACTTATTTTACTCTTTTGAGCTCACCTGTGCAAATGAAAATTTGTAATAGTGTTCTATAATAGTAGGCCAGATAGTCTCAGTGTGTGAACTGATAGATGCTGATCTTTGCCAGTGAAATTTGAGAAAGAGAAGAAAGTTAGCATCAGCTACTCTCTATGCCAACCCAACAAATGGAGCTCCTATTTGTAAGTGTCAGGGGAGAGCTAGGAACATAAGAAAATGAATGTCTGCCCCTATCTCTGGAGATTGGAGTAGACAACTGCAGTGCTATTGTGTGTGGCGGGGAAGGACTCAATCCGAGAGCCTAAGAAACAACCCTGTATTGAAGTTGGAAATTAAGGTTGCTAATTTCCAGGTTCTGGGTAGCAAAGTAATACATAAACCAAATTATTTTGGTTGCTTAGACAATAATATATGTTATCATGAGGCACAGACATAATTGGAACTAATATAATGATGTTCTGAAATGTTCAAACTTTGAATTTGGAAAGAGTTATGAACTTGTCATAATTGTGGCAGTGAAGGATAGCTTGGAGTAGACTATATAGAGATACTTCCCTATTGCTAGTTCACCCTTTATCTCCTCAGGCCACTTCTGAGTTAACCAGGGGGTGTGTTAAACAGTTGCTAGTACCCTGGTAGCTTCTCAATTCAAGTCCCTGAGCCTCTGCTTGTCCATCTGGGAGATTTCTTTAATGCCAGAGGACTTTGGTCAGCTCATATTTTTGACATCACATAAATGCCAGATATTTGCCAGGTACTGAATGCCCCAGCCATAATTTTTAACTAGTGAGGTTTGAGAATCAGTGGAAAAATGTAAAATAAACCAGTTACCTTTTTGTTTTATACAAAAATTATAGGACTTGCTCTACAAAACTTTTCCAAGGGTTTCCAAGGGGATGTTCTATCTCAATGGCATACAGCGGCAACTTGATTATTGATACAAATTTTTGTATCCTTCCATATTGTCTTTCTTACTTCCCTTACTTACTGGGCCACTAGGGATAACCACCTAAATAAATTAAACATATTTTCCTTGAAGGAATTTAAAATTATGTAATTCTTTCCTTAACAGTAAGAACTCAGTGGCTGTAGCACATTCCTCCACTTTTAGTAAATTTACTGAAGATTTATAGGAATCTCTCTGTTTTTCTCTGAAAACTTCTAAGCAAGACATTTAAAAAATAAAATCAGTAAAGGATTACATAATTCTTCTAAGTTCCTGAATCATAAAATCAACATTCTTGCCCTATTACATAGAGATCTATCCATTAACTAAATCAAATGGAGTCCCAGGATTTATCATGTTCATTTCAAATAGTTTTTGTGTGTGTGTTTGTGTGTGTGTGCACGCACACACACACACATTGTAGACACACATACAAAATAACAAGTGTGGACAGATGTGGTTATCTATGGAAATAGACTCCATGTGGTTTTACACAATTGTTTTTTCTAATTGCCTTGCAATGATAACACATATAATATGGATGACAAATTTTCTATGATAAATAGAAGTACTTTGGAAAATATCTTATATGGGTGTACAATGATTCTACCAATATATTCCTATTTTGTTTATTATTATTATTATTATTATTTAAATATATAAAACATAATATATATCACTTTAAACATTTTTAAGTGTACAATTCAGTGATATTAGATTCATTCTGTTGTGCAACAGTCATCAGGATCCATTTTCAAAATTTTTATTTTTTATTTATTTAATTTATTTTTTTTAAGATTTAAAAAAATTTTTTTTAAGATTTTATTTATTCATGAGAGAGAGAGAGAGGCAGAGACACAGGCAGAGGGAGAAGCAGGCTCCTGATGTGGGACTCGATCTTGGGTCTCTAGGATCAGGCCCTGGGCTGAAGGTGGTGCTAAACCGCTGAGCCACAGCGGCTGCTGTCAAAATTTTTTAATAACCTCAAACAGAAATTCTGTACCCGTTAGGTTAAAAATTTCCCATTCCTCCTTCTCCTTCTCTCCTTAGCTCTTCCAATCTATAGTCTCTCCCTATTGATTTTCTAGAGATATTTAGAGATATTTCATATATATGGCATCATACATTTATCCTATTGTGACTGGCTCGTTTCATTTAACATGTTTTCAAAGTTAATCTATGTTGTCGTTTGTATCAGAACCTTTTATATATGAATAATATTCCATGCTGTTTATACACCACATTTTGTTTATTCATCTATTGATACATAAATCTGTTGCTTCCATGTTTGTCTATTGTGAAAAATGCTAGAGTGATCATTGGCATACACATATCTCTTTGAGCTCTTATTTTCAATTCATTCTTATATACATAGGAGTAGAATCCTGGGTCATGGTAAATCTATACTTTGTACCACACTGTTTACCACAGCAGCTGTACCATCTTACATCCCCACTAGCAATGTATGAGCATTCCAATTACTCCATATCTTCACCAGCTCTTGCTTTTTTTTTTTTTTTTTTGCTTTATATTTTATAGACAGACATCCTAGGCAGGTGTGCAGTGATTTCTCACTGTGGGTTTCATTTGCATTTCCCTAATGACTAAGAATATTTAAGTATTTATTGACTATTTACATAATTTCTTAGGGTAAATATCTTCTGATGTCCTTTACCTGTTTTAATTGTTTTTTTTTTGTGTGTTGTTGAATTACAATTCCTTATATATCCTGGATATTAAGCCATGTCAGAGATATGATTTGCAAGTATTTTCTCCTATGCTGTGGATTGTTTTTCACTTTGTATGTAATGTCATTTAATGCACAAAAGGTTTTAATTTTGATGAAGTTCAATTTAATTATTTTTCCTTTTTTTGTTAGTGCTTTTGGTGTCATATCTAATAGTCTATTACCAAGTTATAGATTTATCTGTATCTTCCTTCTAAGAGCTTTATCATTTGAGCTCTTATATTTGAGTTATTATTTTTTAAAAGATTTTGTTTATTCATGAGAGACAGAAAGAAAGAAGTAGAGACATAGGCAGAGGGAGAAGCATGCTCCCCATGGGGAACCCGGTGCAAGACTTGATTCCAGGACCCCAGGATCACACCCTGAACCGAAGGCAGACACTCCACCACTAAGCCACTCAGGCATCCCTATATTTGAGTTATAGATCCATTTTTAATTGTTAATGGTAAAAGTAGGGTTCCAACTTTATTCTTTTGCATGTAGAAATTCAGTGCCCAGCACCCTGTATTGAAAAGAGATTCTTTCCCTATTCAATGGATGAGGCATCATTGCCAAAAATAGCTATAAATGTATTAGTTTATTTCTGGATTTCTAATTCTATTCCATTGGTCTATGTGTCTATCCTATGCCAGTAATAGGATAGACACTATCTTGATTACTGTGACACTGTAGTTTTCAAACCAGAAAGTGTGAGTACTCCAACTTTGTTCTTTATCAAGACTGTTTTGTCCATTTGGAGCCCCTTTGGATTCCATAGGAATTTGAAGATTATTCTCCATTTCTGTGAAAAAGGCTATTGGAACTTTAATAGGAATTACATTAAACCTATAGATTTCTTTCAGTGGTATTAACATCTTAAAAATATTAGGTATTTCTGGCCATGAAAATAGGATGTTTTTTTCTTTTAGTCTTCTTTAATTTCTTTTAGCAATATTTTTCATGTCTGGTGTATAAATCTTTCACCTCCTTGGTTAAATTTAATCCTATGTATTTTATCCTTTAAATGCTACTGTAAATGGAATTGCTTTCTTAATTTCATTTTCTGGATTGTTTTTTACCAGCATAAAAAAACACAACTGATGTTTGTATATTGGTTTTGTACCCTGAAGCTTTGCTGATTTTTTTTTTCCTCTAGAAGCTTTTTGTAGATTCTTCAGAGTTTTCTAAATATAGAATTTTCTCATCAGGGAATCAAAATTATTTTTCCCTTTCCAGTATGGATGCTTTTTACTTCTTTTTCTTGCCTAATTGCACTATCTAGAATGCTCAGTATGATGCTGAGCCAAAGTTGTAAAAGTGGGCATCCTTGTCTTGTTCCTAATATGAATGAAGGTTTTAGTCTTTTACCATTTGAATATAGTAGCTATGGATTTTTCAAAAATATCTTTCATCATGTTGAAGAAAGTTCTTTATATGCCTAGATATACCTATCGAGTGTTTATGAAGAATACTGTATTTATTACTGTATATACTGTATACTGTATATACTGTATATTACTGTATATACTGTATACATATATTACTGTATATATAACTGTATAGCCATAATTTAAGTCACTTAAGATATGTTTAATGCATGAAACATATTATTTAACGTCATTAATATAACCTGTGGTTTAGTTCCTGATTTCCATGAAAGTTAAGGAAGAGATAAAATATGTGTATGCACAGATTCTTCAGTTGCCTATCCAGATTCTAAAAATACCAAAGAGGCAGTCCAGATTATTTTGGATGTCTCCTTCAATCCCTGTGTAAAAACAAAAACAGGTTACAGCTTTTGTATTTGATTTCTTAGAAGACTACTGCAACTACAGTATAGTTAGCCATGTATATATTTAGACCTCTCCACATTCTTTTGTCTCTCAAGATTTCCTTTACATTTTCCCTATCTTTATTATTCAGATTGCCTTCTGCACTACCTCATTCCCTAAATGAAATTTACTTGTTTTGTATGTATGAAATTGGCTATTTCTTCATCTGTATTTTAAAACTATGCATCTTATTTTTGCTCCTACTATGGTGTTTGTCATGTTTTACTTGTGTTTATTTGTCTCTACCACTACATACCTTCCTCAACGAAAGGATAGTAGGCAAGTTTTCATTTTCTATCCATCATCCATGTGTTTGCCTTTACTCTGGAAATGTACCTGTTCTCTTAATTCAGCTTTTCAGTGTCCATGGAATCGATTCCCAATCCCCATCAGCATAATTCAACCCTTTAATCAACATAAGTTATTAAAGGATTGGCATATGCCCCAACTTTAAGCAAATTACTGTATCACATTACCTAATCAATTTGAATGTTCAAGGTAATGGTCAGCAAACTTTTTCTGAAAAGGGCCACATAAATATTTTAGGTTTTGCAGGCTGTAGAGTTCTCTGTTGCATATCCTTCTTGTCTTCTATTTATAGTCATTTAGAACTGTAAAAATCATTATAAATTTCTCCTGGAAATAGAGATCACTTGCTGAGTTTTATCCAAGGCTGTTGTTTGGTGATCTCTGTAAGGAAATATGGCCTAGTGAGCAGAGTCAGGACTTTTATTAGCAGTGCTGGCTTAAGACCCCTTTCTTCTGCCAGGAAAAGGGAACATTTACTGCAAAAAGCTACTGGAAGCTGTCTTGAAATTATGAAAGATTCAAATTATAAATATATTTAACGCTAAGATTTCAAAGAAGCAAGAGAAATCAAGTTATCCATGTCGAGCTATGGAATCAACTCTCCCCATCAGTTATTTCTACACACAAACTTTACAATTTAAGTGAGCCAATAATTTCCACTTATTTTTTTAGAATCATACTTTTAGTTTTATTTTTAATCAAAATTACTTTAACTGATAGAGGTATTAATCTTTATGATCCTAGCACAAAAGACAGGAAACAATCAGTGAATGTTTATTATATATTTATGGGAAAAGCTGCATACTTATTCATTAGCTCCTTTGGCAATGAATGTTGTAAAGCTTTCTTATATGTATGTTTCAGGGATTGTGGTCAAAGATTTTGCTCAATGAGCTCTGAAACTATAGTTCAAGCAAAGCCACAGGCTATGCCTTGAGAATGGAAGGTACAAGTAAATGAAGTCAGAATCTACATTCAAATGGTAATGGAAACATATTCAAATGTCAAGTCCTCAGAGACTAAAGCATGATCAAAATCAGGATCAGATTATTTTCTGTCAGAACTAGGAATAAGACAGTTATAAAATAAGAGTGATACAGTAACAAATATTTTCCTGTAGTTTGAAACATTTCCCTATAGCTTTTTTCATATATGCCCATGAAGTTTGATTGTTTTAAAGTTTTTGAAGATTTTCCTATATTTTAAGATCTTTCTATTACTCTGTATTCTTGCATTTATTTTCCAATGTTACGTCAAATCACTTCAGCTTTTCTATGTATTGATTTTGCCTACAAACTCAGCCCAAAAATACTCTTCATTTTAGATTTCATTTTGAAATATGTATGTTTGCCTTTAAAAGACAGTTATTTATTCTAATTATATGGTTTTTATAAATCTGTAGTTCATAGACTCAGGTATATGTATAATCAGGTGATCAGGAAAAAGAATAAATATCAGATTGTCTTCCTATTCTTGACTCTTCACAAACTCTTCTTCCTAATCCTGAGAAAAAAATGCAAAGTTTCACTGCCTATGGAATACTAAAAGTCCCCACTGTAACCCAAATACGGGCAAACAAACTTGCTTTGGTGTTAGCAGTAATAGTGGAAATAATAAAAGAAGAAAGCACTGGACAATAGGAAAACAGTTACACTCTTTGCACACTTGAAATAAGGGAGAAGAATTCCTTGTTTTGAAGGAAGAATTAGAACTCCAGAGAGCATTTCACAACTAAGAGTAGCTCACATTATTTTTGAGAACTTTTCTTCATAACTGAACATTTTCAAAGGTCAACTAATAAAAATGAAAAATTGAATGTGATAATTGCTGTTATAACAAAACATTATATTAAGATCAATTCTCTTGTCTGTATAAACAAATGAAATTTAGATATGTACTATGAAACCATTATTTCAAATGCAGTTGAAGAGTCAGTATAGATTATTATTATTTTTTAAGATTTTTATTTGTTTGGGGGGGGGATGAGAGGAAAAGAGAGAGAGAGAGAGAATCTCAAGCAGACACCGTGCTGAGCATGCAGCCTGACATGGGGCTCAATCTCACCACCCAGAGATCATGACCTGAGCCAAAATCAAGAGTCCAAGATCAACTAACTGAGCTACCCAGGCACCCCACTGTACAGATTATTGAACTGGATTTTTCCTTTCTTCTCTATTTTCTTCACAATTCCCTATTTCTAAACCTGGATTATCTAGATAATTTTCTCAGGTCATTGTTGTGTGATTTAGCTACATGAGAGCAATCTATCTCAAGTACAAAAGTATGGCAGGTATATTGAAGTGCATTTACAAGTTTTTATTTAAAGCAACAATGAATAATCCCATGGATATGAAAAGGCTTAATTACCTAAGGTTGTCTTTATAACCTCAAGTATAGTAAGTATGGCATTCTACATACAGTAGGTGCTCAATTAATGACTACAGAATGGTTTTCCATTATGATTAAAACTGGGAAACTTAAGTAACTGAGAGTGTGAATTTTTAAAGGCTTTCTAAAATATTTGCAGCAAAATCCTTATCAATACCTGATACTCCTGCATTAACATACACGTTACATGCCATAAAATTGAAATTTATTTTTCTGAAATACTTAAATGGAATTCATATAATTTATAATAAAAAAAATAGGATTTGTGGAGAAAAAGAGATAATTTTGTGTAGGGCTGTAAGGTTGCCTATGAATTTGTTATTGGTAGAAAGATTATTAAAACTTGGGAGTTTTTTATCACCTTTCACCAACATGCCTGTGGAATAGAGCATTCTGGTACTGCATTTGCTAAGGGACATTGGGAATGGATTTCATTTTACTATGCCACTTATCAGCACTGCCTTGTCATTTTCATCTGCTACACATTTTCTTTGCCCGTCTTCAAAATCTCACTTTAGTATTATCGCCTTGGCCTGTTGACATAGGCCACTGGTCTAGCAGAAAGCATACTATCAATCTAAACACAGTAACAAAGAATGGATTATAAAAGAGAAAGATAGTTGTCATAGCCACTTCCCTGGATTTCGTTCCAATAGGCTCTGAACTCAGAAAATTCCTCTGGCCATCAGCTGAACCCATGTTGTAGAGTACTACCCTATCAGTGTTATAATCTAATCTATAGATGAAAATATTTCCTCTTCGGAGACTTGATATATTCTAACTTTATTTCTAATCTCTTTCTCCTGTTTATCTTTTATCAAGGAAGGAAGAACTTGTCAAACTCATTAATTCTCTTCCATTTGAGTGGAATAATGTTATCAGTGGGAATACTTGTGAAATTTTAAATATTGATTTGTTCCTTTTGGAGGATAGGTCATACAATGTCATTAAAGGCTTTAAATGCTTGTATAAATGCTTTTCTCATACACCCGTGCATAAATTACACTGACTACTAAAAGCAGAATTTAATCACAAATGGGAGGAACTTCCTAGTATGGTAAAATAAAATTTGCTGTAAAGGTTTATTTTCACCCATTCCAAATGTAATTTAGTTTTATATTCTAATTGGCTTAATATAAAATAGTATTTCATATTAATCCTACTTGAAAAAAAATGCTGTTATAAGATACTCCATTTCTCTTTTCTTCTGGTTTTAGTTTTTGCTCCCTTCCCCCACTGTGTTGGTGAGTTCACACCTACTTTCCTCTAGTGAAAAAGTTAAAGATGTCTTTCCTGATATTCATCTAAAACCCAATTGTCACTCTTATCTGCCATTTTTGAATGAATATAAAAGAAAAATGCCTGGTAATTGTATAAGGTAATGCCACACTTGCTTTCACCTTACTGCTTTTCCTTAGTTCTTGATTCCATACAGTAGTTTATCTGCTTTAGGCTCTTCAGTTTGTGGGAAACTTTCAGATTCTATTCAGTAGCTAATAGGATGTGTCACTGTTTGAATTTGGTTCCGAATGTTCTGACAATGGACCTTGGTCTCATGCATAAACTGGGAAAAAACTGATAAAGAAAAGTGATGGCATATTGCATATTCGTTCCCTTTTATTTTGTTGAGTATATTAGGTTTGCAGTTATGGTGTTTGATATGCTAGTGGTTTCTAAGTGGAAGTTTCCCATCCATATTCCCTACTAAAACAGTACACGTTATGCGGATATTTTGCCCCAGCCACAGCTTATTAGATTAACCCTGGGTTTTTGCGTTAGAGATAACAAACATGAAGGTGGGAGAATGAACTGATGTTACCTGGAGAAACAAAACAAAACAGAATAAACATGACTTTGATCTATCCTCAACTCTCTGTGAAATTTGAAATGAAAAACATGTAGAAAATAAGGCAATTAGAAATGATATCTATAGATGAAAGGTTCTTTAAAAAAGACATGGCAAAAGGAGAGAGGGAGAAAAAAAAAAAGATGCAGAGTAAGAATAATAGATGACACCTGGATGCTTGGCTTCAGAAATCAGACCAAAGGCCCCAGATGGAAATGTGTACCCAGAGATCACCAATTCCCACCCGTTTCCTAGGCTCCAAGAGCCTGAGGTTTAGTGATAATACAATATTATTAGTGAGGGATGACCCAGAAATGACACCAGAAGGATAAAATATATTCACAGAGGAAATGCAATGTCAGCATCAATCTTAGCAGTGGTCCAGCATAGGTATCAGCTTGTCAAGTACAGACAGTACGACACCGGAGAAAGCGTTGCTTAACCCGTTATGTCTGATATATACCTTCTCTGTTTCCTTAATTGAATACCAGTTTTTTGAACTACAAAGACCCTGATTTAAATATAAAAAACACGCATATTTTTTCAAGAAACAACATATTAAAATGATAAAATAACTGGTTTTTAGACTATGTGCATCAGAATCATGTGGCATGTTTATTAAAAATAGAGGTTTTTAAGCCCCCCCCCCCAAACCTAAGAAACCTAAACACTTAGAATCTCCAAAGGAATCTATTCTTTTAACAATTTATCCAAAGTGATTCTTTTTATGTATTTATTTTTGGTACATTAAAACAACACCCATTTATTATCTTCTAAATTCTTTGGATTAGAAAGCTAGGCACTGAATAACTGGGTTCTCTGCTCAGAGTCTCTCACAAAACTGAAATTAAAGTGTCAGGAGGGCTGTTTTCTCATTGGAGTTTCAGGTTCTCTTGCATACTTCCAACTCAGGTTGTTGGCAGAATTCAGCCTCTTGTGGTTGTGGAGTGAACCCCATTTTCTTGATGACTATTGGCAGTGGTCACTTTCAGCTCTTAAAGCTGCTCTGATGTCCTATCTATATGATCTACATCATAAGCAGTTCCAAACATTGCAATAAGGAGAAAAGTTGGGGTGTGAGGACTTGCCTGGTGGGCTGCAGAGGGAGGAATGGGGAGGCACAGAGAGATGGAAATACTGGAATGTACCCATTGCAAATTATTTAGATAGTTCCTAACCAAACTACCTCTCCCATTATAAATAGATAAGAGTAAACTCTTTTCACCAAGTTTTAGAAATAGAAGCAAAAAAGAAAACCCAGCAACCTGGAAATTCTTTCTGGTGGTGTTCTTCTGGACAAGAGATGTCAGTAGAGGAGTCTATAATTTCTTCCTACTGAAATGTGGGAAAGCAATTAATGTAATCCCAAAATGGTAGAGGCTGAGTTGTAAATATTGGACTCAGTGGGATCACAGGTCCATTCATCACAGGCACATTCAGTGTGTGCATGCATGTGTGTGTCTGTGTGGGTTCATGTTCTTTCCAAGTATATACAGTGCAAAGAGATATGTACGGTAACTGATGGAATCTCTACATTGGTTCCTTGACCCATTAAGTGAAGGCTATTAACAAAGTTAGAGACAAATGGAAGCCCCTGGACCTTCTCTTCTTTCCCTCCTTCTTGCTCAAACAATAAATCAAAATGTATGCTGAATGCCAGAGTACAAGGTATAAGAGAAAACTATATAGCAGCCATGGCTCTTGTCTCTGTGCTCCCAAATAAACACTTGTTTTGCTCCTGTAGTTCATGCAGCAGGCCATTTACTTTTGTGTGCTAACCCTTTCTGAAATTATAAGATAAGGCTAAAAGTAACCTTTCATTAACGTTTTTCCTCCTCATTCTGCTGTGTGGAAGTTGCTGTTAAAAAGATAAGAGAAGAGAGAAAGGAGGGTAAGGGGTAGACCCATAATAGCAGTATACAGAAAGCTGGGGTTCTAGGTCTCTACAGAGATTGTTTAGACCTGAAGCCCAAGGATGCTCCATATTGGAGAAGATATGCAAAGAAAGTGGCATGAACTCAGGCACAGAAAAATATTTGGGTAGGAGAAGGAAAGGACACAGACCCTGTATGACCGTCGCAGCTGACATCTGAGTCTTCCAACACACTCAAACTCTCAGGGCCCAGGTACCCTTTGCTCAAACTTTAACCTTTAAAAGAAGATGAAAAGCCAGTAAGAGAAGGTAGGAAGCCAGTATAATTCATATGCAACATGTCAGAAAAATGAAAATCTCAGAAAAGGCTGCTAGTTTTAAGCATGAACAATATGGGAAGGAAATGACATGGTATCTATGCAAATATACTAGAGGGGAAAAAAGTGACAGTATTGAAAATAGATTTTCATATTAGAATAAGTATTCAATAGATTGAAATAAATTTTCAATTTATTATGAATGGGCTATGGAAACAAATACAATCCAAGGAAAATAAGAAGCATCTCTGAGAATTGTGTTATAAAATAATTTATAAAATGTTTTTAATTCAACTAAAAGTATATTGAAGAAAGAATGGTTTAAAACCCTGTATAAAGAAAATAAGGAAAAACTCTATGTAGAGAAATAAAGAAAATGATATATAAAGAACAATAAAAATCAAGACTGAGCATGAAAAAAATAGATGCAATACAAAAGCAAATTATTGACAAAGTAGTAAGATAAATAGCATAACACAATGGTAAACAATTTTTAAAATAAGAGACAAGATAATACATAGTACAAAAAAAGGAGAATTATAAACTGTTTCTTTGAATCTATGGAGGGGCAAGTCAAACAAGTTAAAAGTGAAAATGATTCTCAAGTGAAAATACAAGATAATTTTCCTGAATTGAACAGAACAGAGCAGGTAACAAAATGCCTTCAATATTGCTGGAAAATTGCATCAAAATGATCAACTTTTGAGATATATCCTAGTCACATGATTCAATTTCAAAAATGTAAAATATTCAAGAATTCAGAGAGGATTGCAAGAAAGGGAAAAATAGGGTAATCAGATTTCTTCATAACCACATCCATTGTCTGAAGTGAATAGATAAATGTGTACAAAGTGCTAAGGGAAAGAAAATAGGTTTCAAGTGTACTGAATCCAGCCAGCTTGTCAATAAAGTGGAAGGAGGATAAGCACTCCTTTCCAAATGTAGAAACAACCAAGGAATACAGAACTCAAGAGAGCTGCCATAAGGAAAAAAAAAAAAAAAAGTAGAAAGAAAGAAAGATTCAGCCAAACCAGGGGCTCTAGTTAGAGGACTAGTGATCACAAGAATACCAAAAATGCTTAGTAGTAAGGAACTACTACTATAGCTTACTGGATTGATGGTATGGAGGTTTTCTTCACTGAAGACTCTTCAAGGCTCCCTAAAATATGAAGCACATCACTAAAACTGAAACATTAAATATTTAAAATTGGAAAGTAGTGGAGAAATTGATTGCTAATTCTCTTATTGTTTATATTTGACTCTGCAAGTGTATCCTGTGTTTTCTTGGAGACTTTAAACAAACTAAAAAATAGAAGTTCAAACAATCTAGGTAGAAAATGGGCAAAAGACATGGACAGAAATTTCAATGAAAAGGAATTACAGGTAGCAAGTAAACACATGCAAAGATGTTCAACATCATGTGGTGTTACTGAAATGCAAATTAGAATTACAATGAAATCTCAGTACAAATCTATCCAAATGGTTAATTTTTTTTTAAAGAGTGAAAAAACCAAATGCTGATGAGAGTATGGAGAAACTCCTTGTGATAAGGTGTTTGACTCCATTATTTGATGTTTGACTGCTGACAATTTTTAAGCTCCACAGTTTTGTGCCAGAGGCAGATTTCTTAATCTCCAAAGTATACACTGCTATTGCGTATCAAACATCATTCCCACTATTTGCTTAATACAATGCTGATTTTGATTTTGATTAAAACATCAATATACCCAACTTAAAACTTCATTTCCCAGCTTCCCTTTCAGGTAGGAGTGATTCTGCAGGGACAGTCAATGAGATCAATGGCAGAAGTCAGCTGGATGACTTCCAGAAAATGCTTGTGTTGATAGAGGTTCTGCTTCTATCTATTCTCATTTACCTCTTTCTGCCTATAATCTTGGTCTTGTGTTTTAGGGAAGAATACAATTTTGCAAATATATAGGCGAAACTGTATAGGCATTATGCCTCAATAGTGGACTTAAACTACTGTAAACCATGTTGTGAACAGATGTGCTATCATCCAGGCTTTGTAGTTTTATTTACAGAGCACTGGAAGAGTAGATTTAGCATAGTTCTTAAGGGCATGAGTTTTGGAATGGTCAATGAGCATTAGTTTCAACTTAGTCACCAGCTGCATTAGCCCTTAACCAGAAAGCCTGTCCTTTTAGAGCTTTGAAGCTAGGCATTGATATTTCCTATCTATAAAAGTCCTAGATGGTATCTTCTTTCAATAGAAGGCTGTCTACAGCGAAAATCTGTTTAGTGTAGTCACCTTCATTCATTATCCTAACTAGGTCTTCTGGGTAACTTCCTATAGCTTCTACATCAGCACTTGCTGCTTCGTCTTGCACTTCTATGTTATGGAGACAACTTCATTCCTTAAACCTCACGAACTAACCTCTTTTAGCTTTAGGCTTGTTTCCTACAGCTTCCTCACCTCGTATCCTTCGTAGAATTAAAGAGAGTTAGGGCCTTGCTCTGGATTGGGCTTTGGCTTAAGGAAATGTTGTGACTGGTTGATCTATCCAGACCACTAAAATGTTCATCATTTCAGCAATAAAACTCTTGTACTTTCTTATAATTTGTTTACTGAAGTAGCTTTGTTAATTTCATTCAAGAACTTTACTTTGTGTTCACACCTTGGCTAACTGGTGCAAGAGTCCTAATTTTGAGCTTCTCAGTTTACAACATGTTTTCTTCACTAAGCTAAATCATTTCTAGCTTTCAATTTAAAGTGAGACGCATATGACATCTTCCTTTTATTTGAACACTTAGAGGACACTATAGGGCTATTAATTGGCTTAATTTCAATATTGTTGTACCTAAGATAACAGGGAGGCCCATGGAAAGGCAGAGAGAGAGAGAGAGAGATGGAGAATGACTGGTCAGTAGAATAGTCTGAACATGCACACTGATCATTTAAGCTTGTGTCTTACATTGGTGTGGTTTGTGATACCTCCAAACAATGACAATAGTAATATCACAGATCACTGATAATAAATCCCCATAACAGTTATAATAATGGTGAAGAATCTAAAATATTATAAGAATTATCAAAATGTGACAGACATGAAGTGAGCAAATGCTTTTGGAAGAGTAGAGCCAATAGACTCGCTCTATATGAGGTTCTCACAAACCTTCAGTTTGTAAAAAATGTACTAGTTGTGAAGTACAAAAAAGTGAAGCTCATTAAAACAAATTATATACCTGTATCAGTTTTCAGTTATTCTTTTCTTTATATAAATATCCAATTTCTTTACAATTAAACTGGTCCTACAGAAAAAAAATGCCTCTTTTTGGAGCATTTATACCAAAAAAGACAAAATGATATGAACAAAGAGAATGCATTCCAAAATATGTCTATTATGAAATAATGCATAAAATGAAAATATTTAATGGCATATATGAAACACAGATTTGGGCTTACCTTTTATTTTATGTTCTAGCAATAAATGGGTAATAAACACATTGTTTAAATATTTAAAACTTTCTCTACATTTATTTTTTAAAGATTTTATTTATTCATGACAGACACACACACACACAGAGAGAGAGAGAGAGAGAGAGAGAGAGAGAGGCAGCGACACAGGTAGAGGAAGAAGCAGGCTCCATGCAGGGAGCCCAACGTCAGACTAGATTCCAGGTCTCCAGGATCACACCCTGGGGTGAAGGCGGCGCTAAACTACTGAGCCACCCACGCTGCCCTAAAACAATATATTTTTTTAAAAAAGTCATCTCCATTTCAGATACAACAAAGTTCTTATTAGCATTTATATAATTCTATTTATGTTTGGTGTATCCAAAAGATAAATAATAGGATGAAATCTTTAAGCAAACTGTCCACATATCAATTCTCTAATGGATATTTCACAAACATTTAAAAAGTTTGACATTATTAAATTTATGTCTGAAACAGTGGTGTTAGAACAATAAACAGACAGCATAGGACCTCCTCTTTTTTCTTTAGAAAGGGTTATAGAGACTGGACAAGAGTATATTTCCTCATCGTAGTTTCTTTTATAACAGAACGTATCCTACTCTGAGGTAGGTGAAACTCTTTCTCAGATGAAAGGAGGGCATGGTAGAGTCTTGGGTCTTGAGATTGAAAGTTCTGCACTGAAGTGCCCACTTTCTATTTCGAGAACAGTGAGATAACCCCAGATGGAAGAAGATAAGGGATTATCCTCATAATAAGGGTCATTCCACACACTTAAGTGATCCCTTCACCCAGTGGTGATGTTATTGAGAGTTGATCTTCAAGTTGAAAAATAACATGACGATGATACTAGCTAAAAATGTCTAATTAAAATGATGGTGATATAAATGTGATAGAATGTTTAGCTTGTAGGGCATTCTTTTTCCTACTTGCCAAAGAGAAAGTGAAGAAAACCTGAATTTATTAGCTCAGTGTAATTTCAAGTCAATTATGCATCCACAACATTTCAAGTGATGAATTGAATAAACATCCACATTCTAATAATACTCTTGACAGCAAAAATCCACCAAAAGAAAACCAACAAATTAGATAAGAAACTCTTGTAATATTGACAATAGAAAATTATAAAGTGACAATATGAATAGTTAATAGGATACAGTCAATGACATATGCTTATTAACTCACTGTACTTATTAATATGTGCAAAGTACCCGTGCTTTCAAGAGCAATGAAAACAGAAAAGTTCTTAGTAGTCTGTAAAGTACCCTTATTTTGGACAGTTAAGGAAAAAGAAATTCTAAGATAGATAATTTATATATCTACCTGACTTATCTTATAATCCAGGTGGGCACAATAAGGACTCTCTCAAATACAAAACATGAATATTTACAAGATCTATATATTTGTTACCAGTTTGTAGACAATCTTTCTACATTTTTATTTTGTTACCCTTGAGTTAACTTACATTATCACAAATACTACAAATGAAATGCCTGGAAATGGAGTGAAAGTGGTTGAGTGATGCCCAGTTTGGGGGGGGGGGTCATTAATTTTTAGTCTTATTTGTGGTTGTTCTGATAGTTCTCTGTTGCTTTCAGACCTTTCTGCTTCCCTTCCCATTCTGACCTTCCATTAATAGACTGGCAAATGCAATTTAAGGAATATTAAAGGTGCATTGATATCATTCTTGTTCTTGTTTATTCATCTAACATATTTTTTGTCTTTTTAAATATAAATTGAAAAATAGTTCAAAGAAAAAAATGTTTTTCTTTGAATAAAGACTGTGAAAGGACAAAAGGGAATTATTACACAAATGATTAAAATGGAATATTTCTTTTCATGTCAGAAGTATACAGTAATAGATTCTTATCTCCTTTACTTTCTTCACATAGCATTAATTTAATTTTGTCACCTGGTAAGGAATGGGAGATAGCTGGTTAGGCAAATATGTGTAAATCCTGGAAGACTTTCTCCATCCACCCTTGAGAGGAATACTTGTACACCTGTTTATTTTTCTTTTTCAAGGCAAAAACTCAGGTGAATATTTCCTCTCCATTTACCTTCACATCTAGAACAGATGTAAATTTTTGAAATATTTAAAATGACTTATAAAAATGGTGGGTTACTATTATTTTGCCAAGGCAGGTGTGTCATGGTAGCAGCAATGTTTAGTGGGGTTTATTGAATAAATTTTCTTTTTCTTGTGAATCCAGGGGGATTATGAAAAAAGAAAAATAAAAGAAATGCTCACAAATCTCCAAGGAACTGTGCCTAGTGTGTCAGAGTAGTAACTCTTTGATCTTCATGTTGAATTCCATAAACTACCAATTAATGAGAAATACTCACTTTTATATTAGTTCCTAGGATGACACTGGCATTATGTTTTTGTACATTGGCTTAGTCATGATACAAATATTTTCAGAATCTCTTAAGGCAATAGAACACGATATTGACAGGATTATTGCCAATAATATTTGTTGATGACTCATTTGAGATTCAATTTCCATATGTAACAAGAGTTAAAATGAAACTGTGTTAGTGAGAGCTCTAGAAATGAGCATATTAAGTTCCCCCATGGGTACCAGACTAAGGTGAGAATGTAAAAAGTCAGTGTTCAACCTGTCTCTTGAAAAAACAAACAAAAAAACAATACATGCACATACAAAAAACTTGATTCTTAAACTTCTCATCCACACTGAAGCTATATGATGGGAAAGTGATAATTAGGAGGATTTTTGAATCAGATTTTTGGAGTTGCTGTGTTCTAGTTCCTAAAAACAGGCATCCCCAAGGAGGGAGGGTAGAGTTTGCCTGGATGTCACCTAAGCCTGTAAGAGGAGCTTCAACCTAACTTTTGTCTCTGCTACATGGGTGACCTATTATTTTATACTTTCTTGGAAAATTTAAAGTCAGAAGAAAAAGTGGCTCAATGCCAGTGGGCAAGCTTGAACACAGATGGCTGAATTGGAAATGGGCCTGTGTGCTGGATCTTGTCAGGACAAACAAGGCTTGAGTATTTTGCAGGGAATATGTGAGAACCAGAAATAAGTTAGAAACCATTTGTGTGGAGTGACTGTATGTTCTGCTTAAGGGGTTTGACTGGAAAGCAATTAGTTGTCAACTGATAAAGGCTAAGAGAGAGGAAATAGCAAATTAGCAAGTGACCAGATAGAACAGAAATGTATCCATTCTGACTAATGGTGACATCACTGACAGGAAGACCCAGCTTTGGATGCCTGCCAGGCCTATAACATGATGCTGTATGAAAGGTCCATACCACGGTGTCAGTCTATTCAGAATGTTCCCTTCCCACCACCTTTCTTCCCTCTAGTCCTGAAAGAGTCCAGGACAGCATCTTGAGAGTGAGGGAGGATGTGGGTGCAGAAGACACAAGCCAACCATATCCCCTTCCCTACTCAGATTACCCATACATAGCTGGCTCAAGCAAAGAGAAATTTAACTTGAAATCCAGTTCAGAATATTAATTTCAGAATTGATGTTCTAATATCAGAATCAATATATTATTTTGTGAATGAGCATGATAGCGAGATGATTTATTATGTAAAAGCAGCAGTTATCAGCCTTAACTGCACGTTGGGAGTTTTTAAAATCCATGTACATGTAAGCCCTTTACCCACAAATTCTGACTTGTTTCAATGACAGGCCTAGGCATTGGTGTTTTTAAGAGCTCCCTGTGTGATTTTACAGTCAGTGTTTAGAACCACGGATTTAAAGAAACAGCAAAATCATGGTTCTGTCAGGATTTTCATCCAGGAAAGCAGAAAGAATGAGCCCCTGTAAATAAATTTAGGATTATAATGTGAGACAAAAATGTGGTGCTTTATGAATGTACCACATGAGCTGTGTTCTCCCAGGTTATTGTTACATATTTATTATCCCATTTGACTCCCATACCAAGACCATGAAGAAGCATTTATCCCCCCACCGATGACATACTGATACAGGAAATCTGAATACAAAGACAAGGTCTGTGCTCTTCTTACCCAAGCATTGTTGCATCTTGGTATAGAAGTTAAACAGAAATAGTGTTTGGATTCAGGGAAAGAAAATTGAGAATAGGTTTTAAAAGAATAGATGTGAAGATTAAACTTGTGCTCTTTGCCTTCTTACCCAGAGATGCGGCTTCCTCTATGTAACCTTATCTGTTAGAATGCCCCAGGTCAGAGTCTCTTTTATGTCTTCCGGTTTTCAGCATCATAATTCCATCCTGCTTCTACCTCTACCATAACTCCCTTCTTAACATGTGACTAAGGTCAAGGAAATACCTCTAGTAACATAGCACCCTTATCTTCTAAGAAAGCTGGATCAAAGAACATCAAGGAGTTCAGGGTAACGGTTTGCACTCACATTTACCGTGACAACTTTAAATATGAATACAATTTCTGTCAACTTAAATCAATAGCAAAGAGCTGCAGCCAGAGTTCACAGGCTGACTTTCTCCCTTTCTCAAATTGTCACTTACTAAAATGACATCACTTTTCCCCCAAATGTCTCATGAGAATAATTATCATTAAATAAAAAGTAAACTCAAGATTAACTTGTTAGGTGGATAAAAGTGCAGGCATTATTCAGGGTGTGTTTGTTGCGTATCATATATAGCAACTGACTCATTTGAAAGGATAAGAAAATACCATGACACTATAGGGAATGTCTTCTGATTTGAATTCAAATAAGCTTTTCTTTTTTTCAAATATTATTCCACAATAAAATAAGGACTGTAGGGATCATTTGTGTTGATATTGAAACCTGCTTGTGTTACCTACATTCTAACAGCACTTCAGGATTCCATGTCTCTTCCCACAGAGTCAATTTTTGGAGATGGTTCTCCATAAGTATCTTTACATTTCTTCACAGTCCAAGATTTCTGAGCAAACAACACTGAAAAACAAGGTCATAGATGATTGAATGGCAGCCATGCCTTAGAAGTTAGAGATCTGTATTACTCCAAGAGATTTAGAGACTTCTCCCCCAGATCTGTTTACTCACATTCCAGTAGAGAGATCTTATTCTCTCCTAACAGGAAAAGGTTTGTCTATGTTCCAGAATAAAGGTCTCTCTTTGTTTCCTCTCCCTGGAGGGGAGAAGGGAGCAGGTGTGTCAGCTACTTATATATGCTCTGGGTTTCATAGTTTTAAGCTTCCTTTGCAGTGATGCAAGCCTGCTGCACACTGGCTCATGTCATGTTGCCCTGGGAAACTGGAGCATAGAAAGTGTTGCTAAAGTGTGTTGTGAGTTATACTCAGCATATACTCAGATCCAATCATTTCACATTTCCTGACAGAATAGAAAAATCCACATATACATGCACATACATATAATATGCATGTGTGCGTATATATCAAGAAACTATTCCCTCTTTCTGAAACGTCCACTTCCCAGCTCTTTATCCAACTTTTCTGACTGGAAAATCCATATTCTTCATTGAGTCTGTTAGTCACCCCCGCTCGAGTAAAGTTATGCCCAAGAACTCTGAGGTAGTTGTCACCAATTCGTGTTGCAGCACTTTTGTGAAAATCTCAAGTATTTATTACTCTATTATATTGGAGTTTAGAATAAATCTTTCCTTTTAGAATTAGAGTCCTGAAAGGTGACAACCATATTCTACTCATTGTTTCATTCTCAAAGTTAGCTCACTCCCCAGAACATACTTAGTGATTAAGAAACAATGAAAACAACAACAACAACAACAACAACAACAACAACAAAAGAAACAATGAAAACATGCTAAGTCAGAAGCCCTAGCAGTCATTAGGTGACAAAAGATCGTAATCTCTGCCATCTCTAGGTCATTAATCAGTTTTTACAGCAATGAAATTTTTAAATAACTTGAGCATGTTAGTGCGTAAATGCCTCATAAGCAGAAGAAGGTAGGGGCAATATGATTCTTACATGTTACTGATGGGGACAGACTTGCCAGTTGGTTCATTGATTTCAGAGTGAAGACATTAAATTGGCTAATGGTTAAAGAGGTACAGATTCTCCTTAGCTAACCTAATAGGCCCTTGTTTTCACTCTAAAACCACCCTCTGAGCTCATTATCTAAACTCTATAAACCAGACACTGATCTAGTATATATATTAGTAATGACTGATTTTTCTTGGCAAACTGTAATTAAATCATGCCTTGATAAAGCAAGGGCCCACAACATGACTTCTCTAATAAAAGAGGCTTCTTACTATTGTACCAAAGTTTAAACAGCAAAAATACAAGGTAAGTTCCTAATTTCTGAAGGAATATATTTCTTCAAATACCTGCTGTTAATGTGTAAAGCTTGTGTAATTTTTAAATAGCTGGTTTTCCACAGCACCATAACATTTTTAGATGAGAAGTTAATTCATAAGTTTCACTGATACTGCCCTTTTTTTAAAGATCTATTTATTTATTTATCATGAGAGACAAGGAGAGAGAGAGAGAGAGAGAGAGAGAGGCATAGGCAAAGGGAGAAGCAGGCTCCCACAGGGAGCCTGATGCAAAACTTGATCCCAGGACCCCAGGATCATGAGCCAAAGGCAGACATTCAACCACTGAGCCACCCAGGCGTCCAACAGTCCCCCTTTTTTTTTAATGACATGATTCTCACTTAATTAATACCTCATTGATATTAATTTAATTAAGAAGGAGGTAAGCAGCCTTAGCTGCAGTTAAGATCAGTGACAAGAGTGACTGATTCTGTGGCTATTCTTTTAATTCCATGAAAAAGAATAAGAGAAAAATAGAAGAGAATATGTAAAACAGATTGTCTTAGCAGGCAATAAATGGATAAATGATAAAACAAAAATAAAACTAAGATCACTTTAAAATATTCAAACTTTGTTTTCAGAACGATATTGATCATAACATATTATCAGTGCCACAAATACTCAAAATAAAAGGTGACCTGGCTTCAATTCTTCATGTTTTCAGACACGAACCATAATACTCACTTTTTTCTACACTGATAATACATAATACATTTAAGTAATAGAAATTAATAGATGAGAATTTTATACATGATTATGGATTGCTACTTGTACTTTCTAATGTTTGTTGTTCCTTTGTAAACTTCCATGCCTAGTTCAATTGACATCACCACACTTACTAGTCATCACATTTAGCTGACAGTCTGAAATGGCCATGTGACCACACTGCATCCTCTAAACAAGTAACACCAAATATCTTCATTCACTTTTAAATTTATATTTTTTTTTCCTATGAGTAACTTCTCCCTTACTATTCCAAGTTAACCCTTTAGTCTAAATTTTTTTTGTATCTTTTTTTATTGGAGTTCAATTTGCCAACATATAGTATAACACCCAGTGCTCATCCCACCAAGTGCCCCCCCCCAGTGCCCGTCACCCAGTCACCCCATCCCCCTGCCCACCTCCCCTTCCACTACCCCTTGTTCGTTTCCCAGAGTTAGGAGTCTCTCATGTTCTGTCACCCTCTCTGATATTTCCCACTCATTTTTTCTTCTTTCCCTTATAATCCCTTTCACTATTTTTTATATTCCCCAAATGAATGAGACCATATAATGTTTGTCCTTCTCCGATTGACTTACTTCACTCAGCATAATACCCTCCAGTACCTTCCACAATGAAGCAAATGGTGGGTACAAGTGATGTTCAGCTGTATTAATGAGGCTCAGTTTACTTTGTGACACTTTACTTTTCAGAATAAATGTATGTATGTATAAAGTGAATGTAAAATATTGATGTGCATATATATATAAGCTTATAAATAAGCGTGTGTGATATACTTATCTATCTATATGTAAAATGATAAGTATTAGTACTTCCTTATCTCATTCCAAAATATGGTAGCCATTGATCTCCCTTGCTTTTAGAAAGTTTGCGTTTCACCACTTTGCTTTTACAAAAGACCTACATTATTATGTTTCCCTAAGCAAAGGAAATATGAAGATGGTTTTTGCTTTATGAAAAAAGGTGAGAATAAAATAACATTCAGCATTTGTTTTGCATTGAGCCATTATATAGGCAGTGCACACCGCTAAGCAGTGAGAGGGGCCCAGCTGAGCTCCGTCCCTGGGAACTACACGCAACATGTCAGCATCAAGCTGCCACAGCTTTGAACTGTATCTGTAAGCATCTGCGTTTTATCTCGATTTGTTTTGTGCATTCATTAGCAAGACGAGTCCTAAGGTAGCAGAAAAGCCTAAGAGAGGTTATTTTTTGGGTCTGGGAACACACACAAATTTTCCCAGCTGTATTAATGGTAATTGCTTCTTTGCTTTAAGCCATTTATGCTTACCAAAATCTTCATAGGACTGCTCCACTTTCAAGTAAGAGGGGAAACCCGTATTCTAAAGGATTGTGGAAGAAGAAATGATAGGTAGGAGTGGGGGGAAAAGTACAAATTCACTTCAGTCACTTTGATTAAATGTTTTAAGTTTTCACTCTGCATTAAAAATGAAACAGGTGAGGTCAACCAATGACATGTAACAGAATATCGCTGCTTTAAAGCATCATCCACTTTGAACCTTCATTTTCATGTTATAATTTTCCTTCCTTTTCATTGTGAGCTCTTATAGAAAATGACTTCTGATACATACAGCACTTTGGCTATTATAGAAATGCCTGCTATTATACATTATAGGTCCAGCTATTCTGCGTTTTATCTTCCATGACTTTGCTTTAATGATAGAGCATTGTGAAGCAGTGAGCACATGTCTGTATGTTTCAGGGGGATAGATTGGAATTATTCAAAGCTACTGTGTATGGCAAGTAGGCTTGTAATAGATGAGTGATGTTTCTCACTGCAATTTGGAAAGACTCAGTGGCTGATAGAGAAAGAGCTTAGAGAGACTTTTCTGTCATGCAAGGGTTTTACCTTTGTCCCATTACCCAGCTGCTCAGAGAGTAGATAACAGTGGTCAGAGATAGCCCTATTATTCAAATTGAAGCAATAGTGGCCTGTTCATTTGCTATTTCCAGCACACAGAAGGCCCTTTTATTTGCTTCTCTAATTCTCCATCTTCTTCCCTGGATTATCAAAAGAATTGTTCCTTATAATATATACACATTACCATTCTACCCCAGTCTATTCTCCAGGCAGTTATAAATGCATACAAAGACTCTTGCTACTGCATGATCTACACAACAAACTGGAAAATACCTCTAAATTTTGTGTAATTGTCTTTTATGGATAGTCAGTTCCCTGTAGCCTGGCAATTCTGAATTTGGATATTCTTTTCATCATGGTATCCGTTTTGTTCTCTGATACCATTTTTTTCTGCCTTCTAAGAACTGGCATTATTTTTAAAATGGAATATATCAAATGAGTTGTTTCTGTACTTCAAATGATGTATCCCTTCTATATTTAAATCTTAATTCAATAGTTGACTTACCTGAACATTCAAGTTTCATTAGAATGGAAGTTTAACTTTATACAAATGAAAGTTAACTATCCTTCAAATGCTCCTCTCTTTTTAATTAAAATAGTAACATTTTTAGAACTGAAAGTTACCTAGGACTCTCAGCCTCAATTCCTGAGAGCATACAAGTGCATAGAGAGAAATAAGATGTTAACAAGGGAGTGATGATTCATCTGAAAACAGTGAAATAATGTGATTAATTTGACTTGTTAAATATCTACATGAAGGTGTCTGGCACATGCATATGGAAATTTTGTGGACAATGAAAAGTTTGGAGACTATTTCTGTGTCAAAACTGGACATGTTTAAGAATCATTCATATTTGTGTAATAATTAAAATATTCAAGTTAACTCAGTTGCCTGAGAAAGACTGGTGTAGGAAAGAGACATGGGGAATGTTTACAAATAAGGGCCTGCAAAGGAAGAGAAACCAGGGAAAGAAAGAAGAGACACAACTCTGATGAGTTATCGGTCAGGCTCTCTTTTGGGTGTTTTGACTCCATTACTGCCTTTAATCATTTCAACAATTCCATGTAGTAAATAATTTTACAGGTAAAAATTTTGGCTCAGTGAGTTAGGTATGTTGATCCGGCTCTAATCATTACTAGATGGACAATGAGGAGAAACGATAGGTGAGGGGAAGAGAAGGAGAATGGAGAGAATATTGTGCAAGCAAGGAAAGCAAAAAGAGTTTTGAGAAAGACTTAGGGGACTAGGAGTTCTTAGTATTGAATACCAGATATTGAGGTTTAGATGTCAGTAAGAGCTGGTGAGAATTCTTTAACTGGAAGTATAAAATTAAGGTACATTTGTTCATTAGCTTTGAAACTTAATGTCTAGGAGCACCTGGGTGGCTCAGTGGTTGAGTGTCTGCCTTTGGCTCAGGTTGTGATTCCAGGGTCCTGGGATAGATTCCCGTATCAGGCTTCCTGCCTGTGTGTCTGCTTCTCTCTGTGTGTCTCTCATGAATAAATAAATAACGTCTTTTTTTAAAAAAGGAACTTTAATGTCTAGAGTTCAGAGGTCTCTGTTAAATTTCTCAAAGCAGCTTCCATGAATTAGCCTAAATTTTTCATCCTCCTCAAATAGCTCCTTTTTTTCCCTTTGCATCCCCTGGAGTTTGAATAAGAGTTCTGTATAGGACCCTAAAGTATAGGCAGCAAAGTTAAAATACTCAATTTGCTGAATAAGAGTCTTCTACTAACTATGAGCCATATGATGTTAGGATGCACAATGAGGCTGACCCAAAAAGACATATGTGATAGTTATTAGAATGTAGTCTAGGACACTTGTAAAACTTTGCAATCTTTGAAAAGGTATAATACAGCCTTGGAATATCACATTACTTGTTCTGTGTTCTAGCATGGGAAATAAAAATGGCCAATATGACAACAGGATTCTTAAGCCAGACCTGCTGTATTTATCCAACCATCCATAGTGAGACCAAGGAGCCCACATGCAATGGATTTTGCATTTCCATACTTAAAACCCTCCCCCATCTACAACCTCTGAATGTCTTACCAAAATATAGTTATTTTATCAAAGACTATACCTCATTGTTACAGTCATCTACCTATCAGCCTGACCGTGCTTCCATCTCCCTCTCTCCAATGTGTTTTGTTTCAATTTCTGATGATTTCCATATACAGACTGCTTGTTTGAATGTCTAGAACTTTTCTTCTGTAGTAACTTTGTTCCCCATCTCTTCAACCACGTCCATACCCCGGTAATGTCAGATTTTCCAATAATGTGGTTCCTCCATAATCTAAAATTCATTCATCCTTCTCTCAAATCACAACCATCTACATCAATATCACCCTCTGGCTCCATTTCCAAGTCATTTTTTTTAATAAATTAATTTTTTATTGGTGTTCAATTTAACAACATACAGAATAACACCCAGGGCTCATCCCATCAACTGTCCCCCTCAGTGCCCGTCACCCATTCACCTCCACCCCCTGACCCCCTCCCCTTCCACCACCCGTAGTTCATTTCCCAGAGTTAGGAGTCTTATGTTCTGTCTCCCTTTCTGATATTTCCCACACATGTTTTCTCCCTTCCCTTATATTCCTTTCCACTATTATTTATATTCCCCAAATGAATGAGAACATACACTGTCCTTCTCTGATTGACTTACTTCACTCAGCATAAGACCTTCCAGTTCCATCCACGTTGAAGCAAATGGTGGGTATTTGTCATTTCTAATGGCTGAGGAATATTCCATTGTATACATAGACCACATCTTCTTTATCCATTCATCTTTCGTTGGACACCGAGGCTCCTTCCACAGTTTGGCTATTGTGGACATTGCTGCTAGAAACACCGGGGTGCAGGTGTCCCGGTGTTTCATTGCATCTGTATCTTTGGGGTAAATCCTCAACAGTGCAATTGCTGGGTCGTAGGGCAAGTCTATTTTTAACTCTTTGAGGACCCTCCACACAGTTTTCCAGAGTGGCTGCACCAGTTCACATTCACACCAACAGTGTAAGAGGGTTCCCTTTTCTCCACATCCTCTCCATCATTTGTAGTTTCCTGCCTTGTTATTTTTCCCCATTCTCACTGGTGTGAGGTGGGATCTCATTGTGGTTTTGATTTGTATTTCCCTGATGGCAAGTGATGCAGAGCATTTTCTCATGTGCTTGTTGGCCATGTCTATGTCTTCCTCTGTGAGCTTTCTCTTCATGTCTTTTGCCCATTTCATGATTGGATTGTTTATTTCTTTGGTGTTGCATTTAATAAGTTCTTTATAGATTTTGGAAAAGAGCCCTTTATCTGATACGTCATTTGCAAATATCTTCTCCCATTCTGTAGGTTGTCTTTTAGTTTTGTTGACTGTATCCTTTGCTGTGCAAAAGCTTCTTATCTTGATGAAGTCCCAATAGTTGATTTTTACTTTTGTTTCTTTTGCCTTCGTGGATGTATCTTGCAAGAAGTTACTGTGGCCGAGTTCAAAAAGGGTGTTGCCTGTGTTCTCCTCTAGGATTTTGATGGAATATTGTCTCACATTTAGATCTTTCATCCATTTTGAGTTTATCTTTGTGTATGGTGAAAGAGAGTGGTCTAGTTTCATTCTTCTGCACGTGGATGTCCAATTTTCCCAGCACCATTTATTGAAGAGACTTTCTTCCAATGGATAGTCTTTCCTCCTTTATTGAATATTAGTTGACCATAAAGTTCATGGTCCACTTCTGGGTTCTCTATTCTGTTCCACTGATCTATGTGTCTGTTTTTGTGCCAGTACCACACTGTCTTGATGACCACAGCTTTGTAGTACAACCTGAAATCTGGCATTGTGATGCCCCCAGCTATGGTTTTCTTTTTTAAAATTCCCCTGGCTATTCGGGGTCTTTTCTGATTCCACACAAATCTTAAAAACATTTGTTCTAACTCTCTGAAGAAAGTCCATGGTATTTTGATAGGGATTGCATTAAACGTGTAAATTGCCCTGGGTAACATTGACATTTTCACAATATTAATTCTGCCAATCCATGAGCATGGAATATTTTTCCATCTCTTTGTGTCTTCCTCAATTTCTTTCAGAAGTGTTCTATAGTTTTTAGGGTATAGATCTTACCTCTTTGGTTAGGTTTATTCCTAGGTATCTTAGGCTTTTGGGTGCAATTGTAAATGGGATTGACTCCTTAATTTCTCTTTCTTCAGTCTCATTGTTAGTGTATAGAAATGCCACTGATTTCTGGGCATTGGTTTTGTATCCTGCCACGCTGCCAAATTGCTGTATGAGTTCTAGCAATCTTGGGGTGGAGGCTTTGGGTTTTCTATGTAGAGTATCATGTCATCGGCGAAGAGGGAGAGTTTGACTTCTTCTTTGCCAATTTGAATGCCTTTAATGTCTTTTTGTTGTCTGATTGCTGAGGCTAGGACTTCCAGTACTATGTTGAATAGTAGTGGTGAGAGTGGACATCCCTGTCTTGTTCCTGATCTTAGGGGAAAGGCTCCCAGTGCTTCCCCACTGAGAATTATATTTGCTGTGGGCTTTTCGTAGATGGCTTTTAAGATGTTGAGGAAAGTTCCCTCTATCCCTACACTCTGAAGAGTTTTGATCAGGAATGGATGCTGTATTTTGTCAAATGCTTTCTCTGCATCTAATGAGAGAATCATATGGTTCTTGGTTTTTCTCTTGCTGATATGATGAATCACATTGATTGTTTTACGAGTGTTGAACCAGCCTTGCATCCCAGGGATAAATCCTACTTGGTCATGGTGAATAATTTTCTTAATGTATTGTTGTATCCTATTGGCTAGTATCTTGTTGAGAATTTTTGCATCCATGTTCATCAGGGATATTGGTCTGTAATTCTCCTTTTTGGTGGGGTCTTTTTCTGGTTTTGGAATTAAGGTGATGCTGGCCTCATAGAACGAATTTGGAAGTACTCCATCTCTTTCTATCTTTCCAAACAGCTTTAGTAGAATAGGTATGGTTTCTTCTTTAAATGTTGGATAGAATTCCCCTGGGAAGCCATCTGGCCCTGGACTCTTGTGTCTTGGGAGGTTTTTGATGACTGCTTCAATTTCCTCCCTGGTTATTGGCCTGTTCAGGTTTTCTATTTCTTCCTGTTCCAGTTTTGGTAGTTTGTGGCTTTCCAGGAATGCGTCCATTTCTTCTAGATTGCCTAATTTATTGGCATATAGCTGTTCATAATATGTTTTTAAAATCGTTTGTATTTCCTTGGTGTTGGTAGTGATCTCTCCTTTCTCATTCATGATTTTATTAATTTGAGTCTTTTCTCTCTTCTTTTAATAAGGCTGGCTAATGGTTTATCTATCTTATTAATTCTTTCAAAGAACCAACTCCTGGTTCTGTTGATCTGTTCCACAGTTCTTCTGATCTCTATTTCCTTGAGTTCTGCTCAAATTTTAATTAACTCTCTTCTTCTGCTGGGTGTAGGGTCTGCTGTTTTTTCTCTAGCTCCTTTATGTGTAAGGTTAGCTTTTGTATTTGAATTCTTTCCAGTTTTTGAATGGATGCTTGTATTGCAATGTATTTCCCCCTTAGGACTGCTTTTGCTGCATCCCTAAGATTTTGAAGGGTTGTATCTTCATTCTCATTAGTTTCCATGAATCTTTTTAATTCTTCCTTAATTTCCTGGTTGACCCTTTCATCTTTTAGCAGGATGGTCCTTAACCTCCACGTGTTTGAGGTCCTTCCAAACGTCTTGTTGTGATTTAGTTCTAATTTCAAGGCATTACGGTCTGAGAATATGCAGGGGACGATCCCAATCTTTTGGTATCAGTTCAGACCCGATTTGTGACCCAGTATGTGGTCTATTCTGGAGAAAGTTCCATGTGCACTTGAGAAGAATGTGTATTCAGTTGAGTTTGGATGTAAAGTTCTGTAGATATCTGTGAAATCCATCTGGTCCAGTGTTTCATTTAAAGCTCTCGTTTCTTTGGAGATGTTGTGCTTAGAAGACCTATCGAGGGTAGAAAGAGCTACATTGAAGTCACCAAGTATAAGTGTATTATTATCTAAGTATTTCTTCACTTTGGTTATTAATTGGTTTAAATATTTGGCAGCTCCCACATTCGGGGCATATATATTGAGGATTGTTAAGTCCTCTTGTTGGATAGATCCTTTAAGTATGATATAGTGTCCCTCTTCATCTCTCACTACAGTCTTCGGGGTAAATTTTAGTTTATCTGATATAAGGATGGCTACCCCTGCTTTCTTTTGAATGGTAAATGGTTCTCCAAGCTTTTATTTTCAGGTTGTAGGTGTCCTTCTGTCTAAAATGAGTCTCTTGTAGACAGCAAATAGATGGGTCCTGCTTTTTTATCCAGTCTGAAACCCTGCGCCATTTGATGGGGTCATTAAGCCCGTTCACGTTCAGAGTTACTATTGAGAGATATGAGTTTAGTGTCATCATGATATCTATTCAGTCCTTGTTTGTGGATTGTTCCACTGAACTTCTTCTTAAAGGGGAATTTTAAGAGTCCCCCTTAAAATTTCTTGCAGAGCTGGTTTGGAGGTCACATATTCTTTCAGTTCCTGCCTGTCTTGGAAGCTTTTTATCTCTCCTTCCATTTTGAATGAGAGCCTTGCTGGATAAAGTATTCTTGGTTGCATGTTCTTCTCATTTAGGACCCTGAATATATCCTGCCAGCCCTTTCTGGCCTACCAGGTCTCTGTGGAGAGGTTGCTGTTACCCTAATACTCCTCCCCATAAAAGTCAGGGATTTCTTGTCTCTTGCTGCTTTAAGGATCTTCTCTTTATCTTTGGAATTTGCAAGCTTCACTATTAAATGTCGAGGTGTTGAACGGTTTTTATTGATTTTAGGGGGGGATCTCTCTATTTCCTGGATCTGAATGCCTGTTTCCCTTCCCAGATTAGGAAAGTTTTCAGCTATGATTTGTTCAAATACATATTCTGGCCCTCTGGCCCTTTCGGCGCCCTCGGGAACCCCAATTAAACGTAGGTTTTTCTTCCTCAGGCTGTCGGTTATTTCCCTTAATCTATCTTCATGGTCTTTTAATTGTTTGTCTCTTTTTTCCTCAGTTTCCCTCTTTGCCATCAACTTGTCTTCTATGTCACTCACTCGTTCTTCCACCTCGTTAACCCTCGTCCTTAGGACTTCTAGTTTGGATTGCATCTCATTCAATTGATTTTTAATTTCTGCCTGATTGGATCTAAATTCTGCAGTCGTGAAGTCTCTTGAGTCCTTTATGCTTTTTTCTAGAGCCACCAGTAGCTGTATAATAGTGCTTCTGAATTGGCTTTCTGACGTTGAATTATAATCCAGATTTTGTAACTCTATGGGAGAGAGGACTGTTTCTGATTCTTTCTTTTGAGGTGAGGTTTTCCTTCTAGTCATTTTGCTCATTGTAGAGTGCCCAAAAACAAGTTGTATTGGGAAAAGGAGAAAAAGAGAGAGAAGGAAAGAAAAGAGAAAAAGAAAAAAGAAAAAAGGAAGAAAAAAAGGAAAAAAGAGAAGAGAAAGAAAAAGAAAGAAAGGGGGGAAAAGGGTGGGGGAAGCAATCAGAAATCAAAAAGAAAAAAAAAACAAAAACAACAACAAAAAAAAACACGGGGGTATATCTTCTGATTTCTGTATACTTTAATTCCCTGACTTCCTCTGGAACTTGTCCGTCTAGCTGGTCTTCTGGGGGAGGGGCCTGTTGTGCTGATTTTTAGGCATTAGCACTTGGGGGAGCTGCTCTGCCCCTGCCTGGTGCAGGGCTCAGTGGGGGTTGTTTACCCCGTGAGGCCCCAGGAGGAACAACCGCAGTGGCGAGGCCAGCTCTGCAGCCCTGGAGTCAGCTCCCGCAGTGACTACAGAGCTCTCGGTCTGCAGGGCCTAGAGTCTCCGGGGCGGGGCCGCTGATCTGCTCAGCTCCGGGCAGGAGCGTCCTTGCTGTCCTGGGCCCTCCCGGCCTCTGCCTGTCCCGGGGGAGGCCGGATCCTGGGCTGTGTCCCGGCGCCCTGTGCTCCGGCGCCTGCGCTGTTGGATTCACGCTCCCGCCCCGCAGCCCCCTCCGCGGAACCGCCCCCGAGCCCCTCCGAGCTGTTCCCGCCCCGCAGCCCCCTCCGCGTGGAGCACTTCCTCCGCCTGAGCCCCTCTGAGCTGCTCCGGGTCCCGCCGTGCGTGCTGCAGCCCTTAGGGAGCTTGGCGCCTCTCCCGGGCGCAGGTGTCTGTTAGTGTCCCCGGGAGCCCCAGGGCATCCCCGCCCTCCTGGGTCCTGCTCCAACTCCCCGCGAGCCCCTTTCCCTCCGGGAAGGTTGGTGCAGCTCCTGCATCTCCGGGACGGGGCTCTCTTGTCCTGGGGATACTCGCCCCGGCCTCAGCCCGGCTCCTCACGGGGCCCCTCCCCCTTGGAGGCCTTTGGTTTCTTTATTTCTCTGCCCCCCTTCCCCCCCCCCCCCCATCTTCCTACCTTGATAGAAGCGCGAAACTTCTCACTGTAGCATTCCAGCTGCTCTCAGGGCGAATTCTTAGATTTTCAGGATGATTTGAAGGTTATTTAGGTAATTTGGTGGGGACAGTGATTTGGGGACCCTACTCTTCTGCTATCTTGCCCCTTCCAAGTCATTCAATTCACAAGCATACTCAAGTCATTCTAGATCACCTTTTTCAGTCTCTCACTTCTTTGGTTTTCTTTCTCTCCTTTTTTTTTTTTTCCTAGTTTAAATCTCAAGATCTATGCAGACACTCTTTACATGTCTCTAACTCTATCCACTTAACTGAACAAAGAAAACCCTGTTTCATCCACTGGATTTCTGCTTTCATTCAGTTCCATTGAAACTTCAAAAGGTCATCTGGCTTCCATGGTGCTACCTCCCATGTCAGATTGTCTTTTCTTACCTTGTTTTACCAACAAAAGCATTAGACATAGTTGTCATTCTCTGATTCCTGATTATCTTTCTTCGCATGACTTTGAGGACAGCATATCTCTCATTTTTCTTTTTATTTTCTTTCTCTATTTCACTTATCACTTTTAGTTCTCCTTTGCTGGATTTTCATGTTCTCCTTAACCTATCATTGATAAAATTCCCCAGGATTCATTTTTCTCTTCTGAAGTCCAGGTCTGTTAAATCTGAGTGACTGCTTAACATCTCCACTTAGCTAGATAATAAAAACTTTACACCTAACATGCTAAAAAAGAACACTAAATTTTTTCTAAGACTTATTCATTTTATCACGGTTATTTACAACATCAACCTCTCAATTGTTCTGTTTCAACAACTTTGTTAACCTGATTAACAAAGGTTAATGATTACTATTCCCCTCACATTCCATATCATATCTGATAGAAATCTAGTTGAATCTAACTTCAAAATTTATAATTCACTCATTACAAGGATCTTTTTGCAAGTTGTAAGACAGGCTAGGAAGTGAATTATATCTGAACATCTTGTCCATTGAGCAAAATAATAAATCATTTGGCATGATACTTGTAGTCTTTATTTTTTATCTGCCATTGTATGCAACAGGAGTTGATGAAGAAAAGAGTGTGGCACTTAACCAATCATGAACTCAAATTGTTAGGCCTTGCCTAGTTCTCTTTAATACATGGCACAGGAAGTAGGAATATAAGAGAAGACACATACAATAAGGAGCATTTTAATTTTCTGTCATTCACTCACTAGTGAAATTTGGCTTAGTGAATATCCTGAACTCTGATCAATCAGATTGATAACTTCTTGCCTTTTAGGAAGCAGTTAGGAAGGAAATAGAAAAGTGTGGAAATTCTTGATATAGAAAAGTGTACTTTCTCCTTTGGTATTTCCTGTTATGGTCCACTTAAAAACATGATTAACAAAATTGAGCCCAGTTATCTTTCCTGTAGTCCCACTTTCATTATAGATTGGTTTGTCTGATTTAAAAGTTACATAAATTGAATTATATAAACATGTTCTACTTTGTATCTGAAATAGTTCACTGAAAAATTGATTTTATGAGGTTTTATATCATATGCTGTTGTGGTTTGTTCTTATTGCTTTGTATTATTATTTCATTAAACAAATATACTACAACAAATTCTTTGTTGTAATCTTGGTAGATATTTAATTTTTTCCCAGGTTTTGGTGCTTTTGAACAGTGTTGCTGTGAGCATTTTAATATATGTCTTTTGGTGAACATGTGAATGCATTCCTGTTGAGAATATACTTGAGAGCAGAATTGCTGGTCATATATTCATGTTTATTTAGTCATACTAACAAATAGTTTTTCAAATTTGTGCCAGTTTTTGTTCTCATCAGAAAGATATAAGAATTTCAGTTATTTACCTCACAGATATTAAGTATTACAAGTTTTCCTATTTTTTTTTTAAAAGTTACTCTAGCTATTCTGATAATGATTGGTGAAATGTTATATACTTTTAATTTGCATTCCCTTAATGTTTAGTGGAAACATTATTATCCTTATGAAAATATTATTATCCTTATGATAAATTTTCTATTAGAGCTTGTGATCCATTTTTTAAATAAAACATTTGCTTTTATCCTACTCCTTTGTAAGAGACCTTTATATATTTCAAATACAAGCTCTTTGTGAGTATAATATAAGTAATTTCTGTCACTCTGTGTGTTGACATTTTATACTCTAACATATCTTTGGATAATTTAAATTTGTAAATTAAATAATGTTTAAATTTTCTTTTATAGTTATTGCTAATGTCTACCAGTTTAAAATAAATCTGCAAAATCAAGATTATAATGTTTTTCAACATTATCACTTAGATGGAATCTTTGATCTTTTACCATAGACATGCAGGCTTAAAATTTGCCCAGTGTTTATTTTGTGCCTTATGTGAGGTAGGATCAAGATGCTTTTATAAAACCTGATGTTCAGTTAACTTAGAAATATTTAGTTAGACCATTCTTTGACTAATTTTTATTTACTAATTTTAAGGTATATTTTTCAGGTTAAGTAAATATATTATATTATATTCTAAGATTATATTATATATTATATTATATTATATTATATTATATTATATTATATTATATTATTATATTCTAAGATTGCTGAGATGATTTTGTTGTTGCTTGAGTCACAAAAAGAATTTTAACTATCTCGAATGCTTCTGCTCCCCAGAAACTATGACTTATCTCCTTTTTTTTCCTATTATGTTGAATTGCAATGTTTAATTTTCAAATATTGTGCATCTCTTCTTTCCTACCATAACTCTCACTTTGTCAAGATTAATTATTTTTTTATACGTAACTACATTCAGTTTGGTGGTATTTCTTTTGAGATTTTTTACATTGCTTACAGAGATAATACCTTTAATTTTCTTTTTCACATTGCTCTTGTCAGGTTTAGGCACAAGGTTATTTTGACTTCACAAGGATATTTTCACTCTTTCAATTTTCAGAAAAAAATGTTTGGACTTAATAATATTTCATTAAATATTTGGAAAAACTTAGTGAAGTATCTGGTCAGGGATGGAGATTTTGTGGTAAGCTTTGAATTAATGATAAAATTTGACAGATTTATGACTATTTAGATTTTCTATTTTTTTCTTATGTCTGTTTTATTAATTTCATTTTGTGATTTGTCCATTTCATCACATAAAACTTTTCATAATACCTTCTTAATTTGTTTTATATTTATATTTTGTATGTAGGTTGTAACTTTTTAAAAATTCCTATATGGGTATTTGTGATTTTTATTTGCTTGATGAGTCAGGCTAAAAGTTTGTTAAATCTATTAATCTTTTCAAAGAACAAACCTTTAGATTCCTTGAGTTTCTTAATTTTATACACACTTTTTACTTGACTAATACTTAAAACATTCTTATATCTTTTACTTTCTTCCTTCTACTTAACCTTAGATACATTGTAAATTCACAAAGTGGGAGACATATTTTTAATTGCATAATAGAGAACAAACTTGTATGATTCAATTGCTTTGAAATTTACTGAACCTAGCCTTCTAGGTCAGCATATGGTTTACTTTGTATACTTGAAAAGAATAAGTCTACAGATGTATAAAATGATGTATCATAAAGTTCTTTTATTTCAGTTTGGATGATTGAATTTTTCAACTTCTTTTAGGTCTTACTGATTTTTTTATCTGCTTCTATCAGTTATTTTAAGAATTGTTTGCAAATCTCAAAAAGTTTCTACCACACCTTTTCAATTTTTACTTTTGCATACACAATGTTTTAAATAAATTTATAAATGTTAACATTTTCCTACTGAGTTAGCATGTTATAATTATAAAATTTACCTCTTAATCATTAGTAATTCTTTTTTAAAAATCGTTTTTATTTATTTATTTGAAAGAGATAGAGAGCATGAGCTGGGGTGGGGCAGAGAGAGAGAGAGAAGCAGACCCTCTGCTGAGCGAGCAGGGAGCCCCAATGGGGTGCGCTATCCCAGGACCCTGAGATCATGACCTGAGATGAAGGCAAATGCTTAACTGCCTGAGCCACCAAGCACGATTCATTAGTAATTCTTCTTAAATCCATTTTTTTCCTAAGGAGGAAAGTGTACTAAGACAAGTTGCTCTATCAGAGTAGTGAATGTTTCTTAAACATTTCTGACTGATACACTTTTAATTTATCAAAGTTTAAAGTTTTTATCACATATAACTTATGTAATTGAAATATTCTTTTAATATTTCACCTTTCAGTCAGTTTAGGCCTCCTTCAAAAATTCTTCATGTAGCTGTACGATAATGTTTCAAAAAAAACAAAACAAAACTTTATCACTTTGCTTCCCTATTTAAAAACCACCTTTGAAATCCATTACCCCTGAAATAAAATCAAAACCTACAGTAGAACTTACAGGACTTTCAGAGTTTAGCTATTCTGCTTGACTTTTTTTTTTTTTTTCCAAAATTTTATTTAAATTCTATAATTCTATAGTATAATATTGGTTTCAGGAGTTGAATTTTGTGATTCACCCTCTACATATAATATCAAGTGCTCAACATAACATATGCTCTCCTTAATATCCATCACCATCTCCCCTTCCCTCCATCAACCCTCAGTTTGTTCTCTATCATTAATAATCTCTGGTTTATTTCTCAATCTCTCTCTTTCTTTCATCCTTTCTCTCTCTTTTTCCATTCCATTTCCATGCTCATCTGTTTTGTTTTTGTTTTTTAAATTCCACATGATTGAAAACCATCTGGTATTTGCCTTTCCCTAACTGCCTTATTTTACTTAGCATAATATACTCACTCTATTCATGTCATTGCAAATGGCAAGATTTCGTTCTTTTTTATGGCTGAGTAATATTCCATTATATATATTTATATTATTATATTTATATTATATATGTTATATATATAACATAAAATAAAATATATGTTTTATTTTACCAATATGTTCCTAAAATGGTTAGGCAAAATTGTATACTTCTTAAAGTGACAGACATTTAAGTAGATTTGATTCAATGGCTCCACCATTAGGTAGCAATGTAATGTTGAGTCAATTACTTCCCTTTCTTAGTCTCTGGACTCAATGGCTCTACCATTAGGTAGTTTTGACTCAATGGCTCTACCATGAGGTAGCATTGTAACTTTGAGTCTGTTACTTCCCTTTTCTTAGTCTCTGTTATGGGCTGGATTGCATCTCCCCAGAAGTTATCTGTTGAAATTCTAACCCCCATTATCTCAGAATATGATTATAGTCGGAGACAGTCTTTAGAAAGGCAATTAAGGTTATATGAGAATATTAGATGAGCCTTAATCCAAAAAGACTGATTTATTTATAAGAGGAGATAAGGAAACAGACATGCACAGAGAAAAGACCATGTGAAGACTAACAAAACAGCCATCTTCAATAAGGAGAAGAGTTTTAGAATGATCAATCCTGCTGACACCTTGGTGTTGGCTTATAAACTATAGAACTGTGAGGAAATAAATTTCTGCTGTTCAAGCCACTCTGTTGTATTTGTTATGGCAGCACTAGCAAACTAACACAGTCTCCTATGAATTTCATGATGGTTGCATGAAAAGGAGGTTAAATTTTTTGCAAAGTTCTAGTATACACTATTTTACTCAATAAGTTCAATAAGAAGTATTCTGAATTTTATGTTAGTCAATTTTTTATTTTTTAAAAAAATATTTATTCATGAGAGACACCCACAGAGAGAGAGAGAGAGAGAGACAGAGAGACAGAGAGAGACAGAGACAGAGACAGAGAGACAGAGACACAGGCAGAGAGAGAAGCAGGCTCCGTGCAGGGAGCCCTATGTGGGACTCAATCCCAGGACTCCAAAATCATGCCCTGGGCCAAAGCAGGTGCTAAACTGCTGAGCCACCCAGGGATCCCCCTTTTAAATTGTTTTTAACTTGTCTGTCATTTTTAAAAGTTTTTAAATTCCAATATAGTTAACATACAGTATTATATTAGTTGCAGGTATACAATATAGTGATTCAACAATTCTATACATCATTAATTAGTGCTTATCATGATGTGTATAGTCTTGATCCTTTTCACCTATTTTACCAATCCTTCCATCCCCCTCCCTCTAATATGCTTTATTTTAAACAAGTACTCTCAGTTAAAGTTACTTTTTTTTCAACAAGAACTTTTTTTTTACTTGAAGAATACTTCAGAACATACAGTTCTAAAAGATCTATATAAGACATTCCAACTAGGACAAATAGACACTTTTTTTTTTTCAAGTAAACACAGAAGAATCCCTGGTTAAATCACATAAAAATAGGCATAAAAATATTACAAATTTAAGAGAACTGCAATCATACCAAGTATATTTTCCAACCACAGTGATACAAAACTAAAGATCAACAATAAAACAAAGCTAGAAAATCTACAATGTAAATATTAAATATGTAAATATTAACACACTACTGCACAAGCAGTGGGCCAAATAAATCAAACAGCAAATCAAAATATGTCTCAAAACAAAAGAACACAAAGATACAATATTCCAAAACTATGGGATGCAGCAAAAGCAGAGTGAAATTTATGCCACAATGGTTGTATTAAGAAAAAAAAGTTCAAGTAAACAACTTAATATAAGGAACTAGAAAAAGAAGAAACTTAGCTGAAATTTAGTAGAGGAAGAAAATAACAAAAATCAGGGATGCCTGGGTGGCTCAGTGTTGAACTTCTGCCTTAGGCTCAGAACATGATCCTGGAGACCTGGGATCAAGTCCCACATCAGGCTCCCCTCAAGGAGCCTGCTTCTCCCTCTGCCTGTGTCTCTGCTTCTCTCTCTGTGTTTCTCATGGATAAATAAATAAAATATTTAAAAAAGAAAGAAAAATCAGAAATAAGAGACCAGAATAAACAATAACATAACATTGAATGTAACGAGCAGTTTTTCCAAAAAATTAAACAAAATTGGCAATGCTTTGGCTGCATTAACTAAGAAAAAAAGACTCAAAAACCAAAATGAGAAATGGAAGAGAAAACAATACAAAAGATAAATATAGAAATACATAGTATGAATAAAGATTACTGTGAATTATTACATACTAACAAGTCAGATTTCTTAGGAAAAAAAACCCAAAAAGAAGATTCCTTAAAAAACCCACAAGTTATCAAGATAGAATCATGAATCTTGAATCCAAGAGGTAAGAAATCTTCTTAGACCAAAAACAAGAGTGAAAATTGAAATAGGAATAAAAAATCTCCAGCATAGAAAAGCCCAATACCACATGGTTTCATTGTTGAATTCTACCAAAACATTAAAAAAACAGTAATTAAAGCAATCTTTATCTTATAAATAATGGAATAGAAGGAACCTATTCAAAATTATTCCATGAGACCAATATTACTCTGATACCAAAGCAGGATAAAAACTACACAAGAACAAAAAAGTCTAATTTGTCCAATGTAAATATTGCTACTCTGACATTCATTTGTCATCCATTTGCATGGTAAATGCTTCTTCATCCTGTCACTTTGAATCTGCAGGTGTCTTTAGGTCTAAAATGAGTCTCTTGTAGGCAAATAGATGTTAGTTGCTGTTTTTTGTTGTTTTGTTTTTCCTTATCCATCCTGACACCCCGTGTCTTTGACTGGAGTGTTCAGTCCATTTACATGCAAAGTAATTACTGATAGATGTGTATTTATTGTCATTTTATTGTTTTGTCATTGTTTCTGGAGATTTTCTCTGATCCTTTCTTGTCTTTGTCACTTTCAGCCTGTCCTTTGCACTCAAGGAGTCCCCTTTAATATTAATTACAGAACTGGTTTAGTGGTCACAAATTCCTTTAGTAAGTTAGTTTGTTTGTCTGGGAAACTGTCTCTTTCTGTTCTGAAGGATAGCCTTGCTGGCTAGAGCATTCTTGGCTGCATATTTTCCCTTTCAGCATGGAAAATATCATGCCACTCTCCTCTGGCTTGGGCTTCATCTTGCGGCTTTTAGGATTTTTATGATTTCAGGTCTCATGTCTAGGTCTTTAACTCATTTTGTATTTATTTTTGTGTAGAGAAAGTGGTCCAATTTCTTTCTTTTGCATGTAGTGTCCAGTATTTATAACACTATTTGTTAAAGACACAGTCTTTTACCCATTCAGTATTCTTTCCTGCTTTGCTGAAGATTAATTGACCATATAATTGTGGGTTCATTTCTGGGTTTTCTATTCTGTTCCATTGATTTATATGTCTGTTTTTGTGCCAGTACCATACCATTTTGATTACTACAACTTTGTAATATAACTTGAAGTCCAGAATTGTGAGGCCTCTGACTTTGCTTTTCTTTTTCAAGATTGCTTTGATTATTCAGGATCTTTTGTGGTTCCATACAAATGCTAGGATTATTTGTTCTAGTTCTGTGAGAAATGCTGTTGGTATTTTTATAGGGATTGCCTAAATCTGTAGATTGTTTGGGGTAATTTAGATGTTTTAACAATGTTTGTTCTTCCAGTCCATGAACATTGAATATCTTTCCATTTCTTTGGTCATGTTCAATTTTTTTTCATAAGTGTTTATAGTTTTCAGAGTAGAGAGCTTATACTACTTTGGTTAGGTTTATTCCGAGGTATCACATTATTTTCAGCACAGTTATAAATGGAATTGTTACCTTAAATTCTCTTCTGCTTCATTATTGGTGTATAGAAATGAAACATATTTCTCTATGTTGATTTGGTATCCTGTGACTTTACTGAATTCATTTATCAGTTCTAGCAGCTTTTTGGTGGAGTCTTTTGGGTTTTCTATATAGAGTATTGTCATTTGCAAATAGTGTAAGTTTTACTTCTTCCATGCTGATTCAGATGCCTTTCATTTCTTTATGTTGTTTGATTGCTGTGGCTAGAACTTCCAATGCTATGTTAAATAAAAGTGGCAAAAGCAGACAACCTTGTCTTCTGGTTGATGTTAGGATTTAAGATATTAGGTGTGGATTTTTAATATATGGCTCTTATTATGTCAAGGCACATTCCTTCTAAACATAATTTGTTGAGGTTTTTTTTTTTCCTTTGTCATGAGTTGAAGTTGTACTTTGTCAAATTCTTTTCCCAATCTATTGAAATAATCATATATTTTTTACCTTCTTTCATCAATGTGATGTATCACTTTGGTTGATCTGGGAATACTGAACCACCTTTGCAACCCAGGAATAAATTCCACTTGATTGTGGTGAATGATTTTTCTTAATGTACTATTGAATTTGATAGGCTATTTTTTTTTTTGAGAATTCTGGCCTCTATGTTCATCAGATATATTGGTCTGCAGTTCTCTTTTTTGTGTGTGATATCTTTATTTTGTTTTGGTTAATGTTGACTTCACAGAATGGAAATTAGAGGTTTTCTTCCTCCCCCTCCACCCGTCCCCTTAGTTTGTGATAGTTTGAGAAAAATATGTACTAACCTTCTTTAAATGGTTGGTAGAGTTCACTGGTAAAGCTGTCTGGTCCTGGACTTTTTGTTTATTGGGAGTTTTTTGATTCCTGATTCAATTTATTTCATTGCTGGTTATCAGTCTGTTTATATTTCCTATTTATTCCCATTTCAATTTTGGTAATTTATATGCTTTTAGGAATTTATCCATTTATTCTAGGTGGTCCAATTCATTGGCATACACATTTTCACAATATTCTCTTATGCATGGTTATATTTCTGTGGTGTTGGTTGTGGTCCTTCCTCCCTCATTTGTGATTTTATGTATTTGTGTCCTTTCTCTTTTCTTTCTGACAAGTATAGTGAGAGGTTTATCAATTTTATTCATTTTTTCAAAGAATGATTTCCTGGGTTCATCAATCTATAGTTTGTTTTGTTTTGTTTTTTTGTTTTTTTGTTTTTTATTTTTTTAGTTTCTATATCATTTATTTCTGCTCTAATCCTTATTATTATTTCCTTCCTTCTGCTGGCTTAGGCCTCATTTGTTGTTCTTTTTCTAGCTCCTTTAGGTGTAAGGTTAGGTTACTTGAGATTTTTCTTGCTTTTGATGTAGGCTTGTTTTGCTAAATACTTACCTCTCAAGATGACTTTTTCTGCATCCCAAAGGTTTTGAACTGTTGTGTTTTCATTTTTATTTTTCTGATGTATTTTTTTTTCTTTGAATTCCTCATTGATCCATTCATTGTTTAGTAAGCTTGTTATTTAACCTCTATGTATTTGTGTTTTTTTCCAATCTTTTTCTTGTGGTTGACTTCAGGTTTCATGGCACTTTGGCCAGAAAAGGTACATGATATGACTTCGATCTTCTTATATTTGTTGAGGCCTGTTTTGTGGCCTAATATGTGATCTATTCTGGAGAATGTTCCATGTGCACTTGAGAAGAATATGCATTCTGTTGTCTTAGAATGGAATGTTGTGAATATATCTGTTAAGTATATCTGATCCATTGTGTCATTCAAAGCCACGGTTTCCGTGTTCATTTTCTGTTTAGAGGATCTGTCCATTGATGTAAGTGGGATGTGAAAGTCCCCAGCTATTATTGTATTATTATCATTAGTTTTTTTTTTAAGATTTTATTTATTCATTGAGACACACACAGAGAGAGAGAGAGAGAGAGGCAGAGACACAGGCAGAGGGAGAAGCAGGCTCCATGCAGGGAGCCCGATGTGGGACTCGATCCCGGGTCTCCAGGATCACACCCTGGGCTGCAGGCGGTGCTAAACTGTTGCGCCACCAGGGCTGCCTTATTATCATTAGTTCTTTTGGGTTTGTTATTAGTTGTTTTATGTATTTGGATGCTTCCATGTATTCATAAATACTTACAATTATTATAACTTTTTGTTAGGTTGTCACCTTTATTCTTATATAGTGTCCTTCTTTGTCTCTTGTTACTGTCTTTTTAACTTAGAGTTTGTCTAAGTATTTCTATACCTGGCTTTCTTTTGGCATTCGTTTACATGATAAATACTTCTCCGTCTCTCACTTTCAATCTGCAGGTGTGTTTCAGTCTGGAATGAGTCTCTTGTAGGCAGCATATAGATGGATCTTGACTTTTTATCCACTATGTCATCCTGTATCTTTTGATCGGAGCATTTAGTCCTTTTACATTCAATGTAATTATTATAGATATGTACTTACTGCCATTTTATTACTTGTTTAGTAGTTGTTTCTGAAAATTTTCTCTGATCTTTTCCTCTTTTATATTTTGTTGATTTTCTGTAGTGATTTATTTAGAGTCTTTTCTCTTTATTCTTTGCATGTTTGTTAGTGTATTTTTTAGTTTCTATCTAAATTCCTGTTAGTTAACATACAGTGTTATATTAATGGGTTTTGGCATACAGTTATCATTAGGTTCTTTGTATAACCTCTTCTGCATATAGGAGTCTATATTAAGTTGTTGTTTGTTTGAGTCCATTCTTTTCCTCTCCTCCTCAAGTTTTATGTATGTGCTATATTTATATCCTTTTTTCTGGTTAAATTTTTGACTGATTCTTTACAGAAATATTCATGTTTACTGCTTTTGTTTTTCTGACCTTTATACTGTCACTTTTGGTTCCTCCTTTCTGCTCAAAGAGTTCCTGCGCAGCTGGTTGAGTGATTAAGAATACCTTTAGTTTTTGTTTGTCTGGGAAACTCTTTATGTCCTATTCTGAATAATAGCCTTGCTCAATAGAGTATTCTTGGCTGCACATTTTTCCCTTTCAGGACTTTGCTTATATTTTGCCACTTTCTTCTTGCTTTCACAGTTTCTGTTGAGAAGCTACTTGCTAGCCTTATGGGTTTTTCCTTGTAAAGTACTGACTTCTTTTGTTTTACTGCTTTTAAGATTTTTTATCTTTATTAGTATATTTTGCAAATGTAGTTACAATATATCTTGCTGTGGGTCTGCTTTTGTTGATTTTAATGGGAGTTCTCTGTGTCTCCTGGATATCTATTTCCTTTCCCAGGTTAGAGAAGTTTTCTGCTATTATTTCTTCAAATAAATTTTCTGCCCCCTTCCCTCTCCTTTCTTCTGGGACTCCTATAATACAAATGTTATTACATGTGATGAAGTCATGGGGTTCCCTATGGTTATTCTCCTATTGCATTTTTGTTCAGCTTCATTGCTTGCCATTACTTTTTCTTTTAGGTCATTAATTCATTCCTCTACTTCTTCTAACCTTCTGTTCATTGCAATGGGTGTGTTTCTAATTTCATGTATTGTGCTCTTCATCTCTGACTGATTCTTTTTTGACTCTTTTGTCTTTGTGGTAAGGGTCTTCCTGATGTCTTCCATTCTTTTCTCAAGCCCAATGAGTATCCTTATGATTGTTGCTTTAAATTCCTTATCAAGCATTTTACTTATACCTGTTTCAGTTAGATCTCTGCCCATGGCCTTTTCTTGTTCTTTCAATTGGAATAAATTTCTCCCTCTTGGCATTTTGTCTGTCTCTGCCTCCTTCTCTGTGTTAGAAAAGCTATTTATATTTTCTGTTCCTGGAAGTACTGACCTGATGAAGCAAAGGTCATGTAGTCCCCAGGGTCGGGTCATTCAGGAATTGTCTCCATTGTGTGCTGTGTGTGCTCTGCTATTGTGTTTTGACTGCTCTGTCCTTCAGGCCATTTGTCTGCTATGGGCAGCATTTGGTCTCTGGCTTGAATACGGTGAGTTTTAACTAGATGTGCTCTTAGGTGCTTGTGAAATGAAAAATGTCACCACCTCTTCTAGAACTGAGGTCTGGAAAACTCTGTTGGGAAATTGGCGTATGGGAGAGTTTGTGCTGATCCCCTAGGGGAAGAGCCTGCCACTCTGGGACTAAGGCAAACTGGACTGAGAAGGGCAGTTCCATTGGAGCACAGAGGTGTGGGAGTTAGCATAAGCAAGTTAGGCAGCCAGTGTTGGTGCTGAGATGTTTCCCTCAAGTGGCTCTGTGTTTATGCTGAGCAGAGGGAAGGAAAATAGCGCTGGGTAGATCCTTTGTTCCTAGAGAGGTGTTTCCATGAATGCTGTCTCTCAGGGACCTTCGCTGAGAAGAGCAAATAATCTCCTAAATGTGTGTTCCAGGTGCACTTCAGATTACTCTTCCTGTCTGCCCCCAGGTTATTTGGCTGTTTTCTCTTCAGAAGCAGCACAATGCTCTCTGGCTCTATCTTAGCCCAGACCCTTAAACTCTAGGCTATCAGCCTCACTGGTTGCAAGAACTCATGAAATTCAGCCCATCTCATTTTCCAAGCCAATGACTATGAGGAAATGTTCTCCTATGCATTCCTTTGAATGCTCTTCTTCTCCCACCCTTCATATCTCCTCCCTTTCCCCCAATTCTTCCCTTCCTTCTATACAATCATGGTTCCCTCTCCTCCACAGATGCCAGGATCCACTTTTCCCCTAGCCAAATGTCCATACTTCCTACTTTCTTCAGTGTGGCCTCTACTCTCCCTTTTGTTGTGGAATTTGTTTGGTCAGTCTTCAGGTCAGTTTATTGGGTGTTTAGGATGATTTGATATTTATCTAGTTATATTTGTGGGAGGAGCCTAACCTCAGGTCCTCCTACTCTGCTTCCATCTTCCTTAGGCTCATCCACATTCTTTTTTTTTTTTTTTTTTTAAACCCTCATGAAAACACTGTGAGCTAAATGTATTTTCTCATTGTGCTGGTAAGGAAACTTAGGTACCAATAGTTGAAACAGATAGGAGCAGTCACACATTTGTGAAAAAGTTTGGGAATAAGAATTTTCCCTGAAATACAGCTCCAGACTCCAAATTCTTTTTTCATCTACATTTCACTTCTTTAGAACTTAACATGATTCTTCTGGTGTTACTTCCCTGTACCAGTTGTGCTCAAGCCTACTAAGGATATTTCCTAGAAAAGTTGCAGCAATCTGGACAGTGGCAGGAATGTAAATTGGCAAAATTAATGGCAATAACCAAGAATATTTGTTGCCATTTTGACAGATGTAGCAGCTATTGGCATTAATTCATCTGTAGACTTTGCATCTGTACCAACTACTAGTATTAACACCATCCAAAACAGAGTTGGAGGGTGCAGCTAGAATATGAAAAAGACAAAACTTCTTGTCCCATTACAACTGCCTAGATAGGTATTGTGTGGTCACTATATGCTCACCTCAATTAGAGTTTTTACATATTTATAAGCAACAGAGTTTATCTTTGCAGAGAGCAACTCTTCATTTTAGGCTTCCATTATACATAACTGATCCAAGGATTTGATTTGTACTCCATGATATTTTATAACAACCCAAACACAGATAAATAACCCCCAGTCCATCAAATACTATACCAATTTTAGAGAGATTTGGAGAACTCTTACTTCTTTATATGATTAAAAGTTCTGAAAATAGTTTAACTGACCACTTTGCCTTATATTCAATTTTACCTGAAGCTGATGAATATTATTATACAAATTCATAGGAGGTTATTTTGCTAACATATAATCCCAATATTACGTATATTTGGGAGATTTTCCTTGTATAAATCTTGACTTCAAAATTAGTATTTTTAAAAACAATTTGCAATTATGAGTATAATAATGAAGCATCTAACAGAAATATTGTTTCATAATAAAATTAAAAACACTTGTGCAGTATTTTCTTTTCTCTTTTGGATGTTCTTATTTTCTCTATAATTTCATAGCTAGCTATCGTAGTTTTTAAAAATATTTTATTTATTTATTCACAAGAGACACAGAGAAAGAGAGAGAGAAGCAGAGACATAGGCAGATGGAGAAGCAGACTCCATGCAGGAAGCCCGATGTGGGACTTGATCCTGGGACTCCAGGATTACACCTTGAGTCAAAGGCACACTCAGCCACCCAGGCATCCCACTATCATAGTTTTTAAGAAAGATCAATGTTGCTTCTCCATGTCATATATGATGTTTACACTAGATAAGCTATTTGATGAAGGTTACATAGGCTTCAGAATCTCTGCATGAACACAGACCTATGAAGTGCTTAGTACAATGCTTGAAACTCAGTAAACCCTGAGTAATTGATAGCTATTACTGCTGAATATTTGACTAAATATACACTTATTTTTCTTTTTTGTAGAAATCAAGAACTAAAGAAAATACATACCTTTAATGAATAAAATTCCATGCCTAGAAATTGAATTTCCTTTTGTTCAGATAATGTTCCTTTTATTAACTATTGTGATACCTGTTTAGATAACCTAAATCAAAAATAGTAGCATATGCTTTTTCTAAATCTTACACTATATGGATGGGTAACCATTCAACTCAGTCATTTCCTTTAGAATTATTTCTTATAGTTGAAAGAACTTTAGGTTAATTGGAGTTATTAAAGTCAGTTAATGATACATATTAAATTCAAAGGAACAGTAAGGTATTTTCACATACATAGATTCAGCACTCATCTCTCAGGTAGTATTTTCAAATACTGGCCATGGAGCAGAAATTTTCATTATGACACTGTAGCCATTTTTCGAACTTCACTCAAATTTAACAGGCAGATGTAGAATTGTATTTTTTGCTAACAAAAGCAAGATGGCAAGTCGTCTTCTAAATGGGTAACTATTGACAGCTTCTACAAACAGACACTGTGATTCTGCAGCTAGAGACAATGCCTAATGCTGCAGCTCCATAGACTTGTACTGGCTGGGGGCCAACCTGCCTGTTGGATTTCAAAGAACCCATCTGGATAACGCTCCCCTGAAACTGACCTGAATGGAGATCACAGACTGGCACAGTCCTTCAGATTCTAGGTATTGTGCATCTTTGTAAATGGCAAGCCATGATACTGACAAAATAAAAAATATATTATTTGTATTGACAGATTTTTTCTATTGCTATAGATGTAAAGGAAGAGATAGAAATCAAAATAAAGAGCCAAAAATAGAAAATCCTTTGTCTTGAGCATAATTTGTTTATATTTTATGCTTTTGTTTATAAAAATTATTTTCTCAGGCAGCCCGGGGGGCTCAGTAGTTTAGCGCCACCTTCAGCCCAGGGCGTGATCCTGGAGTCCCGAGATCAAGTCCCACATTGGGCTCCCTGCATGGAGCCTGCTTCTCCCTCTGCCTGTGTCTCTGCCTCTGTCTCTCTTTCTGTCTCTCATGAATAAATTTAAAAAAAATATATTTCCCCAAAGACTTTCATTTAAATTAGGAATTTAAAGAGCATTGGTTAGGAGATAGGGTACTTAAATGAAGAAAAACTGATGTTTTATAGTTTAGACATTACTCTCCATGTATTATTTTATCAGCTTTAGTGAGGCATTAGATGAAAAGTTAGGAAACATGATTATGTATGACTTTTTGTTTAATTGCAAAGTAATTGAATATTTGCATGCTTTATTCCTCTGCCTTAAGGAATGTAGGGGAAGATATGGAAGGTTTCTTGAGGTAAGCCCTGATAAGCCATCACTTAGGAAGAACAGTACAGATCTCCAACCTTTGAAAGCTACTGCAGCCTGCGTATGAGCAATATATAAAGTCTCTCAGGCTCCATGAGTCATGTCCTGGGAGCTCCATTACATGACATAGCATCAAAAGTCAGGAATTTTCTCACATGCACAAACTTAGAAAATTTCTGGATCAAGAGGCAGAGAGGAAGAAGAGTCATCCCACTGTGGCTCCCTAATGACATAGTCACTGCCTCTGTGGGTCAAGATAGGCTAGGTTATATGGTAGTACTTAATCAATTCAAATTCCTCACAGCTCATATCAGTGGAGATGTATTCCTTAAACGACATGGTCATTTTAGGTACAGTGTGGTGTGCATTTGGGTTTTCTTCCTACTGGAAAACAGGCTGATGTAACAGGGTTAGAAAAAAAAAAACAGGCTTAATCTGAAACATGATTGAAGAGGGAAAAGAAGATAAAGCTAATTATGACATTGCTCTGAAAGCTTCTGCACAGAAGTGACATGTTACTTTTGCTTACATTTTATTGACTAAAGCAAGTCACCGTGAAGCCCGAGTTAGGTAACATTTTCTAAATGGTACCAAAAAAATCAAGCCATTTTTTTCCTAGTTCAAGGTGTTTCTATGCTAGTGTTATACCCAGGTGCCTGAAAGAAACAGAAGATAAACTTTCATTTTAGGTTGCTCTGAGGCCAGTCCGTCAAATAACTCTTCAAGAGAGATGATAAGTTCAGTCAAATATTACCAGGAACAAAGGAAAAAGTATGAAAACCAACAAACAACCCCAACCTAGCATAAGCATATTCCTAAAGCTTCAGATATCTAAATGATCACAGTAATATAAAGAATGTAAAGTGAGTTTAAAATGTTTGAAAAAATGCTAGTGAGAAAACGTGCAGGAAACAGTAGTACACCACTTTTAAAATGTAAAGGAGAGTTTGTAAAAAATTAAAATGGTTTCAAAAGATGAGAAAATAATTTTACTTTGATTCACAATAAAACTCCTAGCAAACCAGGAAGAAAGTTACTTAACCTGAAAAATGGTGACTATAAAATCCTAAAATAAACTCCTTAATATATATTGATATATGGAGGGCTTTCTCTTTGCGACCAGGAGTACAGCAAAGATGCTTATTTACATGTAACAATTATACATAGCATTGGAGTTAGGATCCAGAAAAGGAAGGAAAGGGCAGCCCCAGTGGCGCAGCGGTTTAGCGCCGCCTACAGCCCAGGGGTGTGATACTGGAGACTCAGGATCGAGTCCATTGGGCTCCCTGCATGGAGCCTGCTTCTCCCTCTGCCTGTGTCTCTGTCTCTCTCTCTCTCTCTGAATAAATAAATAAATATTAAAAAAAAAAGAAAGAAAAGGAAGGAAAAAATAAGCGGATTAGGGAAAAAATTTGCCATTATTTGCAGGTAATGTAACTAGGTTGACAGAAAATCCAGTATATATTTGGAAAGAAATTTACTCATTAAATGATAGCAATTTTTAGAATACATAGTCAGTATATTAAAATCAATTAAATTCCTATAATCCAATTATATCCTATCAATAATCAACATAAAACAATAATTTTACTAGTAATTTTACTGTTAATTAGCATCAGCTTTATAAATTGCATAGAAGTGAATTAAATAGAAGTCACACTTATTTTAAAATAAAGAAAAACATTAAAGAAAATATAAAAAGTAAATTTTGTTTTCTTACTATGAAAGACTTAATATTCTATCGTTATCAGTTCTTCCTAAAATGTTCTATGGAGCCAATGCAATCTGTTCAGAATCTCAATTGGTTTATTTTTATGGACTTGACAAGCTGATTTTAAAATATAAAATCCTTAAGGATCAATGATAACTAAGACACCCTTCTGAAAATAAAAAAGGTTGGAGGATTTAGCCAAATAGATGTAAAAAAATATTAGAAAGTTGTAATCATAAGTCAGTGTATTACTCATGTTGAGATAGCAAATGGATCAATGGAAAAGACTAGAATATCCAAAAACTTACCCATAATATAGCTACACATTTATTATTAGTTCCTGGGGCTGCTATAAGAAGTACCACACAAAAATGCGTTGCCTTATAGTTCTACTGGCTACAAGTCTGAAATCAAGATATTCACAAAGCCACACTCCCTGTGAAACCAGTGGAGGAATTTTTTCTAACTCTTATCACAATTTTTGGTGATCATGGCTTATAGATGCTTCACTCCAATAATTTGGCTTCACATGTCGTTCCTCCTGTGTCTCTGTCTTCGCGTGGCTATCTTCTTATAAGGATATAAGTCCTGTTGTATTAGTGCCCTATCCTACTCTACTATGAAATCAACTTAACTAGTTACATCTGCAGTGCTTATATTTCCAAAGAAAGTCTGAAGTATTGGGGCTTATAAGGTAAACATAAAAATATTTGGGGGACTCAATGCAACCCATAATAGTAACATTCAAAGAATTCCTTAAAATTTCTTAGCATAGTATTTTGAAGGAATATGGCCAGTGTGGAAATCTAATGAATGCCCTTAATACTTAAAAGTGAACACTTTCAACAGCATGGCTCTGTATTCCCTAGCTTCCTATGCTTGCATTTTATTAACAGAAATCAGCAAGACATAGTATGTGTCTCAAACAACAAAAGTGGTGATTTAAAAATTGTTTACTGACTCACCAGAGATAATGAGGTCAAAGAGAAAAGTTAAAGCACATTACTGCCATTAAGTAATAATTTGTCTCAACTTTTCATCTGGGAGAGATATATGAGCAGTGTGTTCTGCACAATATTGGAATTTTACCATCAAGATAAGTAAGTGAATTATTGAAGAGGTTTTTTTAGAGAGAACATTTTCAAAGTTTTGGATATGATTGCCCAATTTGATTATTTTTTAGGTCTTATTTAAAAAATAAGTATGCTTTCAAAAACAACAAAAAGTAAGTCACCTCCTTTAGATTAGAGTATGTAACTAGAAAAATCAAAGTATTAGGTAAAACTTTTGTATATCCATGACACATTAGTGGTTTTCCATTTAGCTTCAAATATATTTGTGGGGCTTTTAAAAAAGATTTTATTTATTTATTCGTGAGAGACACAGAGAGAGAGTGGCAGAGACACAGGCAGAGGGAGAAGCAGGCTCCATGCAGGGAGTCCAATGTGGGACTCGATCCTGGGTCTCCAGGATCATGCCCTGGGCTGAAGGCGGTGCTAAACCACTGAGCCCCTCGGGCTGCCCACTTCAAATATATTTCTAAGAGAAAATTCAACAACACTTAACCAGAATAAATTGTGATGTTTCCTCACCATCTCACTTCCTAATCTCTTTTCATTATGGTAACTCAATTGTACTGCATTCTCCTATGTTATATGAACATAATGATAATGCCTTTTGCTTACAGCTCCATATATCCTTTGATTAACTGAATTTGTTTTATTATAGTCAAATTTAGTAGGCACTCTATATTTTCTAGTTTCCTACATTTAGGAATCTTAGGCCATTTTCTTACTACTGTTTAAACTAATAGCTAAAAGTAATATGACATCAGCCAATAGCTGATAACCATAATAGATCTACCAGAGACCGCTTGTTTGAAAACACCAGTTTTAGCACCATTAAAAGAAAATCAACCTTCTCTATTCCAACTTGACTCTGACTTTCACTTTCTCTTACAGAGATTTATGTTCTAATCACTTCAAAAACTTTAGAAGTGATATGCTTTAAAAAAAACCTTGGAATTTTTTTTTTCTTATTTAATGGGAAAATATTTCCACTGATGATCAACTTAGGCTTCAAAGAGATTTTGTATTATCTTAACGATTTTAACTCTAACAGCCCATGCTGTGTTTAATCTTCACCTACAGACAATAATTTATTATATCCTTTTAGGTATTTTACAACCATTATTACATCTTTGCAAGTCTCTTGGTCAAAAAAGCAATTCTTTAATCTTCTTGTTAATTATCCAATATTTAATCACAATGAAATTATAGTTAGATATATTATTTTGTTTATCTTTTTTCTTTTTAAAGTCTAGTTCTGTGGGACTTTGAGGAACCACATTAAAGGGATATTTCTGCCTTTAGTTAGGAGTCCTGCATTCAGTCAATATGTATGTAAAATTTAGTGTTTTGTGGATATTATTACAGTTTGGGTTACATTTTCAGGATAGAAACCGAAGGTATGGCCAGTGAAAATGAGGCATTAGTAGAACAGAAGGAGTAGAATGCCAGATTAAATACATGACACCCACTTAAAATTGAATTTCATATAAACAATAGATGATGATGTTTTTAGTGTAAGTATAACCCACACATATTTAGCAAGCTATGTTTGATGCATATATAACATGGGACCTGACAAAATCATTCACTTAAAATTGTCTGAAACAACCATACTATATAGGGTGGGGGAAAATAAACACCACCACCCTGAGCTAACTTTGGAAATGAATGGAATCTCTGACTCATTCCATGAAGAACTACACATAAAACCTGTACTCAAATTGGTAAAGTTGTTTTCCCTAGGGTATAGGTTAACAAATGTGATACCAATATACATATATACTGGAATTAAATTCTTAAGTGAATGACAGTTGGTGGTAGCCAATTTTCTCACCATTGGAGTCAGAGATTATACATAAGGGGAGAAGACTAGGAAGATCATGTGATAATATATCTAAGCTGAAGCATCAGTATGAATTCATGTTCACCTTAATATAAATATTGATGCATACATATAGAAATATTTTTGGAACATTTATACACACAGATTAGTGTACACATATGTAAGTCCTTGCTTTGTCAGCTTGAGAACTCAGAAGGAAAGACATCCTGGTACCAACAAGCAAGTCTACCTTTCAGATTTTGATTTCTAGTACTGTCTCCTAGTACTAGTACTGTCCCAGGTTCTTGGTACAAAATGGCTATTTCTAGGATTGGAGAAGGAAGTAGACAAGATGAGTCTGAAATTTCTGTAATGTCAAACCTAAGGAAGTGCTACACACACACACGCACACAATTAGAGGTATCAAAATCATAGATGCCGACTGAAAGAGCTCCCAATGATCAAAGCTGGAAGAGTTTGACAAAATAGTGTTGGATTATAACTCAAAATATGAAACAGATATCTGCAAGTCCACATTCATATAGGTAATGGAATATAAAACAGATGGAGGTGATGTGATAATGAAGAAAAATTCCAAATAATTTATTTAGCTACTCCAACCTTCTTAGAATCCTGCAGGCTGGAACTCCAACACAGTTCTCACTAGGTAAAATTCAAGGTGTAAACTGAGCTGCATTCATTTTTGGAAGTTCTTGGGGGGGATCCTTTTCCTTACTTTTGTCAGCTTTTATAAGACACACATATACCATGGATCATGGCATCTTCCACCATCATCAAAGCAAACAACATTACATCTCAGTATTCTTCCATAGTCATGTCTCTTTTACTGATTCCCCTCAATTTTTTTATTGAAGTGTAGTTGATATACAATGCTGCATTAGTTTCAGGTGTACAGCATAGTGATTCAACAAATCTATACATTATGTTATGTTCATCACAAGTTTAACTACCATCTGCCACCATATAATGCTAGTACAACATGGTCTATACTCCCTGTATATAATGCTGTACCTTTAATTCCCATTATTTATTCTATAACTGAAATCCTGTAACTCTCACACCCCCTTACCAATTGTTGCCCATCTATTCCTGTACCCTTCTAGCAACCAGTTTGCTCTCTGCATTTATAGGTCTATTTCTGACTTGTTTGCTTGCTTGTTTGTTTTGCTTTGTTTTTAGATTCCACCTAGAAGTAAAATCACATGGGATTTGTCTTTCTGCTTCTGACTTATTTCACTTAGCATAACATCCTTGAGACCCAACCATGTTGTCACAAATGGCAGAATCTCATTCTTTTTTTATGGCTAATATTCCTCTTTTTTATGGCTAATATTATGGTGTGTGTATGTGTGTGCACACCACATCTTTCTTATTCATCTGTCAGTGGACATTTAAGTTGCTTCCATAGCTTCACTATTGCAAGTAATGCCTCAATAAACATAAGGGTGCGTGTATCTTTCTAAATTAGGGTTTTTATTTTCTTGGAGTAAATATCCAGTAGTGGAATCATTGGATCATATGGTAGTTCTATGTTTAATTTTTGAAGAACTGCCATACTGTTTTCCAGTGTCCATACCAACTTACATTCCCACCAGCAGTGCATGGGGTTCCTTTTCTCCACATCCTCACTGACACTGTTATTTCTTATCTTTTTAATACCAAATTTTCGGACAGGTATGAGGTGATATCTCATTGTGTTTCTGATTTTCATTGCCCTGATGATTAGTGTTGTTGAGCATCCTTGCGTGTGTCTGTTGGCCATCTGTATGTCTTCTTTGGAAAAATGTTTATTCAAGTCCTCTGCTCATTTATTAATCATATTATTTTGGTTTTTTTTGGTGTTGAGTTATTTATGTATTCTAGATATTAACTTCTTATTGGGTATATAATTTGTAAATATCTTCTCCCATTCATTATGTTGTCTTTTCACTTTGTTGATAACTCCTTCACTTTTTTTTCTTTTTTTTTTAAAGATTTATTTATTTATTCAGTCAGAGAGAGCGAGAGAGAGGCAGAGACACAGGCAGAGGGAGAAGCAGGTTCCATGCAGGAAGCCCGATGTGGGACTCGATCCCAGGACTCCAGGATCATACCCCAGGCTGCAGGCAGTGCTAAACCTATGCGCCACCAGGGCTGCCCAACTCCTTCACTTTTAAGAACCCTTGAAGTTAATTGACCCAACTTGAAAATCCAAGATAATCTCCCTATTTTGAAGGCAGTTGATGAGTAGCTTTAATGCCATTTGAATTTTTTCATGTAAAGTGACAGATTCTGACGATTAGAACATGGATATCTGTGAGAGGTCTCATTGTACCTACCACATTTTTCAAGGACATAGAACATAATTTCCTCACTCCTTGAGTGTGGGCTGTGCATAGTAACTTCTTTCCAAAGAGTAAAGTGTGGAAAGAGAGATAAAAGAATAACTTCACTGTTGGATGAATCTTATTCATATTTCCCCAAACACATAATGAAGATTAACATCAACAATGATGTCAAGTTGACAGTATGTATCCTTGATTTGATGACATGAAAATGACATTATACCTCTTTATTCTTCCTCCCAAAAATACAGAACCCCAATTCAATCACAGAAAAATGTGAGACACATTCCAACTGAGGGACATTTTACGAAGTATCTGAACAGTCCTAAAAATGCCAAGGTCATCAAAAACAAGGAAAGCCCGAGAAGCTCTCATAGCCAAGAGGAGGGTAAAGAAACATGAATAAACGTAATGTGTACCCTGGATGAAATCCTGGTACAGAAAAGGGGCACTAGAAAAAACCTAATGAAATATGAATAAAGTATGTACTTTAGTCAATAAAGTGTATCAGTATTGGTGCATTAGTTATAAAAGTTGTACCATATGAATATAAGATGTTTATAATAGAGGAAACTTAGTGTGGATATGTGGAAACTCTTTGTAATGTCTTCACAATTTTTTCATAAATCTAATACTGTTCTGAAATTAAAGTTTTCTTCTTAATGACATGTAAGGCTATAAATATGCTGCTAGGGAGCCAAGTGAAGGTCCTAAACAAATTTGGAAAGATTGTAAACATCACCTCCTTCCAGGGGAGTTAGCTTATAAAGAGAACGTTGTGTAATGAAAAAGTAAACTGTGTTTTTCCCAATGTTATTCCAGATAAAGAGGATATTAACTCATGAGATGGCATGTCTGAGCTTAATCAGGGCAATCTACATAATGGCAAATGAGACAGAATCATGAAACAAAGAGTTTAGTGAGATAGCATTAAGTAATGGCAGAAGAGTAGGAGGAAACAAATGGGGGTCCAATGTTAAGGATTTTGGATTAAGTACTGTAAGGGAATACAAAGAAGTTACAATTCAAAAAAAAAAGGGAGAGAAACTAAAAACCGCAGCCTCCTTTGACAGAAGTGTACACTTATATTTAATGATAAATCTGACCCATTGAGGTTTAAACCACTTTTGCCTGATTAGTCTTCAATAAAGCAGCTTGACTAAAACAGTGAGTTACTTGAGAAACTAGATCTTCCTTAGGTCTGTTTATTTCTCTCATCATTGGTCCTCTCACACCCAGCCTAGCCAAACAAAGATTCTCAAACAACAGGCCTACATGTGGCTAGATACCTGTTTCAAAGCCTAAAGTACTTTCTCTTTGGCTCTTGAAGAGGCATTTGCTGATCTTGTCCTAGAGATCACTTTCTTCCCCCTTTCCTAAAAAGTGACATAGAAATCAAAGCAGTGTAAATTATATTAAAATAGAGGTTTTCCATGTTATCTAAACACCTGGAATATTTTATTTACATAGGCTTGCAACTTCTGTTTGCTGGGATGTAGCATATTAAGTTTTCATCCTTATTTGTTCTGTAATGCTTTTGGAATAATATCAACATGAGGAAGTTACCAAAGTCACTATTTTAGATAAACTAACAAAAGGAGTAATGGTTTCTAGAAGAATGAATGAAGAAAATTATGAAAATGAATAAAAGAATGAAGAAAACTACATTTTATGTTCAGAGGGGAGTTTTAGATTTCTAGGACATGTGATATTCATATTTCACAAAGCCAGACAGATTTCTCCATGTATGTTCTAAGGAGGAACTTGATGACTCATGCTTGTGTTCTTTGCCTACTAATACCCACTGAAGGTAATTCAAGGAGTCCCAATATGGGAACTTCCTCTGCTCTTCAGTGGGAATAACTTTAGCATGATTTATAGAACGGGGGAGGGCAACATGAAACATAAAACAACATGCAGAAATAGAATCTCTTTCCCCATAGAAAACCAATAAAAGTTATGTATACATACGTATGCATATGTATATATTTCCATATGCTTACGAGAAAATATTTTGACTATGCTCTGTCCTGACTAGTTATTGTATTTAGAAACATTCAATTATCATAACTGTTGTGTTTGAAGGAGCTTTAAGATTTTTACATTACCGAGGTTTGGTAGAAATAATCTGCCATCTACTTATATTGTGTGAATAGGGGAAAAAAGGACCTTTAAATTGCAGAGTGCACCCAAATCCATTCAATACCAGGTATTAATATTTTTAAAGTGAGTCTAAGATGATTTTTGCCCAATGAACAGGGCACCTTCTTTCCTTTCTGGGAAAACTTATTCCTGTAATGTGTTTCACTTTTTAAATTTCTTACTTGAAGTTAGAAGCCTGTGTATGAGTTTTCCTTTCCTTTGTGTCTGTAGCTCCCTGTTTGTTTAATCACAATGCATTTCGTTTAATATTTCAGTGCCGTTTATCGAGACACTTTAATTTGTTTCCTTTCGTATTTGTCTTCACCAGGTGTTTCTTGACTGGAGCACATTTCCCACATGATAAAATTAAAGGTCTAATTAATGCCTTTAAGGACATTGGTGCACAATTCAGCACCTAATTTTCTGCAGGGGGCATATTTAGGTGTTTAACTAGGTGGAACTCTGTGCCAACGATTGCATTTGCATACAAAGTCACTCATTTCTTTGTAAACACCCTTCAATACAGAAACAAAGAATGCATTCACATTACTTGGTATGCACTTTTTCTAGCAAGCAAAGAGTACAGAAAATAAATGTATCTAAACCACATTTCATCAGAGCAGAAACAAAAATCCTATTAGATGAGGTGTTGAAATATGAGGTCTATTTCTTTGGAGCAGTGAGGATAATACTCAGCATTTGAAAATGGAGGGGCAACCTGCAAAAGCACTGCATGAAAAACGAATGCTTTGAAAAATCACATCTGAGATGTAGAGGATCTTAAGAAAAATATGGCATCACATTAAGCACAAAAAGGAAAGCTAAATCACCACCAGGCAACTGCTGGCAGAGAGCAGGCGGGAAACAAAACTCATTGATCTATCTAAAGGCTACAAGGACTGGAAAAAAGGCTATCTATATAAAGATGTTTCTAATCTCATTTCATTTCACTTTCCCTCTACTTTGAAACATAAATTGTGAACAAGTTGTGGATGCCTTAGAATTATTACTACTAAAACATTTGCTTGATTATTAGCATATTAAATCTATTAAAATTACATTTCATCTTTCCAATGTCTTCAAAGACATGATTTATCAGATACGGGGATAAAATTTTAGCTCAATTTCCTCATACCTTCTACAAAACCATAATCTTTATCAGCACTTCAGTTTTTTTTTAAGATTTTATTTATTTATTTATTTATTTATTTATTTATTTATTTATTTATTTATGAGAGAGGGAGAGAATGCACTGCACAAGCATGGGGAGGAGCAGAGGGAGAAGCACAGGGATAGAGACAAGTCTACTCCCCACCCTGGTGTGGGGCTCCATCTCACAACCCTGAGAACATGACCTGATCTGAAATCAAGTGTTGGATGCTTAACCAACTGAGCCACCTAGGCACCCCAGTGCTTCACTTTTGGCATGACCAACAGACATTTGCTCAACAACTTGCCTGACATTTGTAAAATGTTAGTGTCAGGCATTGCTTTGACTAGAGGACAGGCAAAAGTCAAACAGGCAAGGAAGACTGTATTTGAGGATGTTGCGGTGGAGGCTAGAGATCAGAACTTGCTGAGGTCAACTCCACTGAACCGAAAAGCTGAAGAGTTTTTAAGAGCTGGCGTAGGGGGGAACTGTCGGCCATCTGTGTTTGTTACTTGGCTCTACCCAAAGGAGAAATAGTCTTTCTTGCAGCTTCATTACAGGAAGTAGTTTTAGAACTTAAACAGACACCCCACCAAAGTTAGGCTCCTACCTTCCCACAGAAACTTAGGAGTTTGAGGTTGTACCTTACTTCATGTTTATATCACAGAGTGGCAGAGAAAGAAAATGCAATTACAAGTGTTCTAAAGTAAATTCTCTAAGAAAAGGGAAAGTCAGGGATCTATCATTGAAAAGCAGCCTGTCTAAAGTTTAGTCAACCTGAAGGGAACTTTAAAATGACCTTTGTCACTATGGCAAATACAAATTTTAAAGAAATCCAGTACACCTGCCCCTTCTAATCTTAGTGTTGCCTCTACATCTCACCTGAATTGAAAGGTTGAGGTCTCTGCTTTTTAATCTCCATCGTTACAATAACAATTTCTTCTAAGATTTTTGTAGCCATTTACTATGTCATATAATAAAAGTAGTCTATATGATGCAGTAAGGCAGATTTTAAAACAGGAACCAGATATTAAAAGGGAATTTATAGTAATCCCAATTATCAAGTAATGTGAGTTACAGTATTTTATATTCTTGTTTTCCCTTTATATTACAACTATACATTAGTCCAAAAGGGCTTCTCAGAAACCCTAGGGTTCAGAGGATAACAATGAGGAAATGTTAACTTTATGGTGCCTACTTCAAATTGACAATCTGGGACCACTTGTTGAAAAATAATTTAGAATTTCAAGATAGCAGCCGTGGATCATTAAACCAAGTGCAAGGCCTTTCTGGATAACAACAGAGATCTTATACCCATGAAGCTTGTAGTTCTCAAATGCTGATTTTCCTTTAAGAATATTTTTATCATCTTTATCCAAAGACAGCTATCCATTTTTATGAACGCTCATGGTACTTTGTTCATTTGTTTTTGCCATGTATTCAAAATTTCAAATCACTTTCTTCTGGTCCTTATTACATCGGTGCCCCTTGAGAGTACAGTGCATGTCTTATTTATCTCTCTTAAGTATGCAACACTTTTATTTTGCTTTTGCTTCTGTTTGCATTAATCCCAAGTAATACATGATATGATTCAAAAAGCACAATAAGAAAAGCATCTGCTGCAGTTTGTCTCATCCTGCCTCATCCACCAGTTTCTAACTCATCCCACACCTCTGTAGATAATCAGTAGTTTATGGGTACATTCTTCTGGAGTTTCTTTGAGCAAATGTTAGCACATATGAGTATATATTTCTAGTTTCTTTCTTATGAAATTTATTTTTGTGCACACACATACACACACTGTTCTGAACTTGCTTTTTTCACTTAACCATACAACTATAGAATGTTCCATATCCTACCTAGAGAATTTCCTTGTGTGCCATAGATTATTTAACCAGTTTCAATGAGTGGATACTTGGATTATTTCCAATCTCTTGTTATTACAAACAATGTAGCAATAAATATTATACGTAAGTTATTTAATGCATGAATGCATATTTACAGGATAATGCCTAATAGTAAAAATGAAAGCACAATCATAATTTTAATTATTTTTTGCAAATCTATCTCTTGTAGAGATTGTTATATTTGGCAGTCACCTCAACAGTGTATGAAAGGGCCTTTTTTCCCCTCCTATAACCTGATCATTGTATTTTGTCAAATATTTGGAACTTAATACTTTTGGTATGCTATTTGGTTCATGAATATTTATAACTATTATTCTTTATTATTAACAGTGTGTATTCCTAAAGTGTTCTCCTTTTTCTTTTATTTTTTCTTTTATTTATTTTTATTTATTTATTTATTTTAAAGATTTTATTTATTTATTCATGAGAGACACAGAGAGAGAGAGAGGCAGAGACACAGGCAGAGGGAGAAGCAGGACAGGGAGCCTGACATGGGACTCGATACCAGGTCTCCAGGATCAGGCCCTGGACTGAAGGTGGCGCTAAACCGCTGAGCCACTCAGGCTACCCTTCCTTTTTCTTTTAAGATCTTTGGGGCTTACTTCTCTTTAACAAATCTGATTTTAAGAATGTGGACCCAACTTTTCTTAAAATTAGTTAAATTTTTTATTGCAGTATAACTAACATACAATGTTATATTAGTTTCACGGATACAGTATATTAATTCAATAATTCTATGCATTAGAGCTGACAATGATAAGTGTGGCCACTTCTCATCATATAAAGTTATTACAGTATTATCGACTATACTCCCTATGCTATATTTTTCATCTCCCTGACATTTATTTTCTAACTGGAAATTTGTACTTCTTCATCCCTTTAACTGTATCAGACATCCCTACTTACTCTCTGGCAACCACTGGTTTGTTCTGTGTACTTAAGAGTCTGTTTTCTGTTGGAATTGTTTTCATTTATTCATTTTTTTAACAGATACTTTTTTATTGAAATATAATCAACATACAGTGTTATATTTTAGATATATAACATAGTGATTCAACAATTCTATATGTTACTCAGGGTTCACCATGATGTGTAGTCACCACCTGTTACCATACAAAGTTATTACAACATTCTTGACCATATCCCCTATGTGATACTTTGCATCTCCATTTCTTGCTTATTTGATACCTGGAAGTTTGTACCTCTTTTAATTTATTTTTTGACTATGGTTGACACATAGTGTTAAATGAGTTTCTAGAATAAAACATAGTGATTTAACATTTTTATAGGCTAGGCTGTGCTCACCACAGTGTAGCTACCATTTATCAATATACAGCACTATTACAGTAACACTGATTATACTCCAAGGCCATACCTTCTATTACCATGACTTAATCATTCCATACTTGGAAGACTGTGTATATCATTACTCTTTGCCCATTTTGTCTACCCCTCACCCCCTTCCTTCTGGCAACCCTCAGTTTATTCTTGTACTTTTAGGTCTGATTCTACATATTAGGGAAATCATATGGTATTTGCCTTTCTCTTGTCTGACTTATTTCACTTAGCATTATGCTCTCTAGATCCATCCATCTTGTTGAAAATGACAAGGTCTCATCCTTTTGTATGGCTTAGTAATATTCCACTATATATATATATATATATTATACAGTATATATATACCACATTTTCTTTATCCATTCATCTATGATGAACACTTAGGTTGCTTTCATATCTTGGCTATTGTAAATAATGCTACAATAAACATAGGGATGCATATGTCTTTTCAAATTAGTGTTTTTGTTTCCTTTGGATAGATAAATATCCAGTAGTGGAATTATTGGATGATATGGTAATTTTATTTTTAATTTTATGAGGAAGATCCATACTGTTTTCCACAATGGTTGCATCAATTTACATTCCCAGCAACAGCACATGAGTGTTCCCTTTTCTCCACATTTTCACTAACTCTTGCTGTTTCTTGTCTTTTTGATGCCAGCCATTTCTGACGGATGTGAAGTGATATCTTTAATTTACATTTTCCCTGATGATTAGTTATGTTGAGCATGTTTTCATGTATCTTTTGGCCATCTGTATGTCTTCTTTGGAAAAATGTCCTATAAGCACTCTTCAATGGGAATGTTTATTTATTTTGCTGTTGAATTATGTAAGTTTCTTTGTATATTTTGGATATTAACCCCTTACAGGATATATCATTTGCAAATATTTCTCCCATTCAGTAGGTTGTTTTTTTGTTTTGTTGATGGTTTTCTTTGCCATGTAAAGGTTTTTCATTTTAGCATAGCCCCAATAGTTTATTTTTGCTTTTGTTTCCCTTGCTTGAAAAGACGTATCTAGAAAATGTTGCTCAAGTTGACATCAAAGAGATTACTGCCTATGTTTTCTTCTAGGAGTTTTATGGTTTCAGGTCTTATATTTAAGTCTTTGATACATTTTGTGTTTATTTTTGCATATGGTATAAGAAAGTGGTCCAGTTTCAGTCTTTTACATGGGCTGGCCAGTTTTCCCAGCATTTATTGAATAGACTACACTATCTTTTCCCCCACTGTATATTTTTGCTTCCTTTGTCTTAGATTAATTGACCAAATAGTTGTAGGTTTATTTCTGAGCTCTCTATTCTGTTCTACTGTTCTATGCTCAATTTTGTGCCAGTACAATACTGTTTTGATTACTATAGCTTTGTAGTATATCTTGAAGTCTGGGATTGTGATAGCCTCCAGTTTTATTCTTTCTCAAGACTGCTTTGGCTATGTGGGGTATTTTGTGGTTCCATCCACATTTTAGGATTATTGGTTCCAGTTCTGTGAAAAATGCTGCCAATATTTTGATAGGGATCATACTGAATCTGTAGATTGTTTTGGGTAGTATGGATGTTTTAACAGTATTCCTTCAATTCATCAGCATGGTATATATTTCCATTTATTTGTGTCCTGTTTGGTCTATTCTATCAATTTCTTATAGTTTTCAAAGTATAGGTCTTTTACCTGTTTGGTTAAGTTTAATTCTAGGCATTTTATTCTTTTTAGTATAATTATAAATGGAATTATTTTCTTAATTTCTCTTTCTGCTACTTCATAATTAGTGTATAGAAGTGCAGGGCAGCCTGGGTGGCTCAGCGGTTTAGTGTCGCCTTCAGCCCAGGGTGTGATCCTGGAGACCTGGGATCGATTCCCACGTCGGGCTCCCTGCATGGAGCCTGCTTCTCCCTCTGCCTGTGTCTCTGCTTCTCTCTCTCTCTCTCTCTCTTTCTTTCTCTCTTTCTGTGTCTCTCATGAATAAATAAATAAACTCTTAAAGATATTTAAAAAAGAAGTGCAACATATTTCTGTATATTAATTCTGTATCCTATAATTTTATTAGATTTTAAAATCAGTTCTAATAGTTTTTTGATGGAATTCTTAGAGTTTTCTATATAGAGTATCATTATCATTTAGAAATAGTGACAGATTTAGTTGTTACCTACCAGTTTGGATGACTTTTACTTTTTGTCTGTGTGGTGGTCAGGACTTCCAGTACTGTATTGAATAAAAATGGTGAGAGTGGACATCCTTGTCTTATTCCTGTCCTTAGCAGAAAAACTTTAAGTTTTTTATCATTGATTATGATTATGATGATAGCTGTGGAATTGTCATATATGGCTTTTATTGTGATGATGTATGTTCCCTCCACACCCACTTTAAGAGCTTTTTGTTTTTTTTTAATCATGAATTGATGTTGTGTTTAGTCAAATGCTTGTCCTGCATCTCTTGAGATGGTCATATGGTTTTTTTCTTTCCTTTTGTTAATGTGATGTACCACAGTGATTGATGTATATGAACGTTGAAGCACCCCTTGCATCCCTGGAATAAATACCACTTGATTGAGGTGGATGATATTTTTACATGTATTATTGAGTTTAGTTTGCTGATATTTTGTTGAAGATTTTTGCATATATGTTCCCTAGAGATACTGGCCTGTAGTTTTCTCTTGTAATGTCTTTGTCTGGTTTTGGTATCAGTGTAATGCTGGCCTCACAGAATGAATTTGGAGATTCTCCTTCCTGTTCTGTGTTTTGGAATAGTTTGAGAAGAATAAGTATTAACTCTTCTTTTGATGTTTGGTAGAATTTACCTGTGAAGCAATCTGGTCCTGAACTTTTGATTGTTAGGAGTTTTTTGATTACTAATTCAATTTCATTACCAGTAATCAGTCTATTCAAATTCTCTACTTCCTGATTCAGTTTTGGGAGATTATGTATTTGTAGGAATTGATGCATTTTTTTCTAGGAAATAATTGTACAATTTTCTGACATACAATTTTCTGTAATATTCTCTATAATCCTTTGTATTTTTGTGGTTATTTTTCCTCCTTCATTTCTGATTTTATTTTATTTTTTAAAAGATTTTATTTATTTACTCATGAGAGACACAAAGAGAGAGGCAGAGACATAGACAGAGGGAGAAGCAGGATCCCAGAGAGGAGCCTGATGTGGGACTTAATCCCTGGACCTCGGGATCACAACCTGAGCCAAAGGCAGGCACTCAACCACTCAGCCACTCAGGTGCCCCTTCTGATTTTATTTTAGTCCTTGTTTCTTACTGAATCTGGCCAAAGGTTTATCTTTTTTTTTTTTTTTTTAACCTTTAGAAAAGAACCAGCTCTTGGCTTATCTTTTTTGCTACTTTTTAATCTTAATTTTATGTATTTTGGCTCCAATTGTTACTATTTTATTCCTTTGACTATTCTAGAGCTTTATTGTTCTTTTTCTAGCTCCTTTACTTTTAAGGTTAGGTTATTTATTTCAGATTTTTCTTGTTTCTTGAGATAGGCTTTTATCACTATTAAAGTCCCTCTTAGAACTCTTTTGCTCTGTCCCAAGGACTTTGGGCTAGTAGTGTATTTTCATTTTCATTTGTCTCCCTGTATTTTTTTAATTTCCTCTTTGATTTTTTGATTGATTCATTCATTGTTTAGTAGCATGTTACTTAGCCTCCAAGTGTTTGTTTGTTTTCCCACATCTTTTTCTTGTAATTAAGTTCTAGTTTCAAACTGTTGTGGTCAGAAAAGATGCCTGATAGGATTTCAAATCTGAGATTTGCTCAGATTTACTGAGAATTGTTTTATGACCTAACATGTGATCTATCCTGGAGAATGGTCCATGTGCACTGGTGTGCAGCTGCACCCCAGCAAATTCTAAGTTTAGAGTGGTTGATGGTCCATGAGGCCAAAGACCCAGTTTTTGATCTGTGCTTACCATTGGGTTCATATATAATTTCTCATGTGCACAGCAATCTATATTAATTTTATAGTCACTTAAGTTAGAATACATTCTAGAAACACTATATTTTTATTCATGTTCTATGTAAATAATGCCATACTTTACATCTTTTTGTGTGTTACTTGACTATTTTTTGTAGTTCTATTTCTATGTAAAAATGCCATACTTTTATATATTTTTGCATGTTGCTTGACTAATTTTTGTAGCTACAATTGATTTTACTGTTTGTGTCTTAACCTCCATACTGGCTTTATAAGTGATTAATTTACTACTTTTACTTTATGTTTGCTTTGACTTGTGAAATTTTTCCCTTTCATAATTTTCTTCAAGTTTGGTCTTTTCTTTCCACTTAAATAATCCCCTTTAACAGTTCTTGTAAGATTTGTTATGTGATGATGAATTCCTTTAGCTTGCACTTGTCTGGGTTACTCCTTACCTCTCCTATTTTGAATGATGACCTAATAGGGTACAGTATTCTTAGGTATAGTTTTTTTTTTCTTTTTTTCCTTTTAGCACTCTGAATACATCATGCAACTCCTCTGGGCCTGCCAAGTTTCTTTTGAAAAATCAGTGGATATCCTTTTGAGTTTTCCCTGGTTTATAACTTCTTTTCTCCTGCTGCTTTTAAAATTCTCTCTATATTATTATTATTTTTTTTTGCCATTTTAATTATTATGTGTTATGATGTGGATCTCCTCTGGGTTCATCTTGGTAGGAGCTCTCTGCAGTTCTTGTCCCTAGATGTCTGTTTTTCCCCTTGATTAGGGAAGGCTTTCAGCTATTATTTCTTCAAATAAGCTTTCTGTTGTCTTCTCTCTTTCTTCTCCTTATGGGATCCCTATAATGCGAACATCATGTCATCACACATGATAATGTCACCGAGTTCCCTTAACCTGTTCTCATTTTTTATTCTTTCTTCTTTTTGCTGTTCAGTGTTTTCCATGACCCTGCCTTCCAGCTCATCAATCCATTTTTCAGCATCCTCTAAACCTGTTGGTTCCCTCTAATGTATTTTTATTTCAGTTACTGAATTCTTCAGCTCAGACTGGTCCTTTTTTTATTTTCTACCTTTGTTAAAGCTCTCAATGAGATCATCTACACTTTTCTCAAGCACAGTGAGTATCTTGGACTATTTGAATTCTTTATCAGGCATATTGTTTTAGCTCTTTTACTGTGATTTATGTTCTTGTTTTCTTTCACTTGAGGCATCTTCTGTCTCCTCATTTTTTTCTAACTCTTTGTTTCATTTTTGTGTATGAGGTAGGTTGGCTACATCTCCTGGTACTGAAAGTAGTGTCCTTGTTTAGTAGGTATGCCTTGGTGCCCTATAGCACAATCAACACTGACCTCAAGAAACAGAATGCTCTAAGGGTTGTCCCCTGTGTAGGTTGCATGCACCCCTTGCCTTTAGTCTGTCTGGCTGCAACTGACCTGTTTTGCTTGCTCTGGGCACAGGGGCAGGGTTTGATCACTGCACTGTTAAGAGACCCTTCTGAGGCTGCAATAGGCTATTTTGTGGGCAGGCTGCTGGTTGGCCCTGTTGTCTGTAATAAGCTTCTCTGCCACAGCTGCAGTCGTACCAAAGGTCAAGGCTTGCTGCCTGTGCAGCTACCTAAGAGGCAGGCTGCTGCGGCTGCAAGCATGCTGATATGTGGGATTATCGCCCTTTCTCTCCAGGGCTGGAGTCAATTTGGAGTGCTATTGGTCCTGACTAGAGTTGCTTGCATTGTATGGTGGTGTGGGAGCTATTTTGGAAGTATGACTGCCCAAAGAATTGGGTTGGATGAGGTGGATCTGCAGGAGGGGTGGGTCATGCAGTGCTAACAAGGTAAATGGAGAGTGTTAGCATTGGCTCCTGTAAGCACCCTACTAACTCAGCTGGGCAGGGGGAAAGAAACAGCCCACCAACACTTTTGTCTCTGTAGAAAGCTCCTGAATATCTCTGCCCCTCCAACACATGTTCTAAGATAAGTCAATAAATCTTCACACATACCCCAGGAACTTTCTAAACTGCTGCTTCTGTGCTGTGTCTCAGGAGTTACCTAGCATGCTGGTTCTTTAATGGTGAGGACTCAGTTTCTTATCACCCTGTTGCTCTCCACAGTTAAGTCCTACTGGTTTTCAAAGCTTGATGTTAGAGAGACTCACCTTCCTAGTGTAGGTCCTCAGGGTGGGGTCTGATCCTCCTGCTTTTCTGTATTTATGATGTCCCTCCCATTTGGGGTTAGTTTCATGGAGCGTTTGGTTCTCAACACATCTCTGCCCTTTCTACCATTTTTGATTGGCCCATTTTCCACAGGTAGATGTGGGAGGTCTTTTCCTGCCAGTCTTCAGGTCATTTACAAACTTATTTGCATAGTTGTAGCTATAATCTTGGTGTGTCCCTGGGAGCTTAGGATCCTCACACTCCACCATCTTCCCTGTGCTCCAGTTTCTATTTGCATTTGCCTGGTATATATTTTCTCATTTTATTTTTAATATTTATAAATTATGTTATTTTAGTCAATTATCTTATTTAGCATAGAGATGAGTTTGGATTTTTAATTTAGTTTTATATATTTTATTTTAATGTACAAGTTAAGCCCATTTAGATAACAGATGTTTTAATTTAGTTCTATCATAGTTTATATATACATATGTATATGTATATATATACACACACACACACATATGCATGTGTGTACACACACAACATCAAATTTAGTTTGAATTCTCTTATATCTCTCTCTTTTTTCTCCTTGATCATATAATTTTAATACAGTTAATGTTCTTGATGTTTACTCATATATTCTTAAAATTTTACCATCTATTTTTCTGCTTTAAATGTATCTTAAATATAACTATATGTAGATTATATGCAAATATATTAATATTATAGATGTCTATGTTGTGGTGTTACTTAAAATGAGGCAAACTTTCACCATCTCTTACTCTTTTTCACTTATTAATAGTACAATTACCCTATTGTCAACTTATAATATTTACATCACATTTTGTCACACTTCCCATTTTTTTTTTCAGATTAAAAATATCTATAGCTTGCATAATTGAAAGGAAAACTCGGCTAGTTATGATATCTGTACTTCACTTTTCTTTCCTTAGTAACTGTTGATGGTGCTCTACTGTCCTGTCATACTGATATTGCTCTGAAGAAATCTGATGTCAGAAGGATTTTCATTCATCTACAAGCGAATTTTATTTTTTCTGGTTGCCCAAAGGATTATTGGTTTTATAAGCCTAGTAAATTTACTAGAATATGCTTAAGCTTGTGCCCTTTTAATTTGTAGACTCATTATTTTTAAGAAAAATGCTTGTATTACATTATTTTCTTTTAGTTTTCTTCTTTGTGGATTCCATTTATGTGTAAATCAATCTTCTTTATAATCTGAATTTCATTTTTTTCCTAATCATTAATCTTTCATGTCCTTTCTTTTGTTTCATTTTGTTCATTTTTCTCAATTTTTACAGTTTTCCTTTGCTTTCCATTAGTGTATTTTCCATCTTGCCCCTTTTAATATAGAACTAATCTCTAAAACAGTTTTGCCTGTTTATTTTTCAATTCTTTCCATAGTATTAACATTTCTTTTTTCCTTCTACTATCTAGCCACATATCCTTCCTGAGTGCTGTTTTGAAGACTTGGAAATTATTTCACTCAGGAGTTTTCAGTCATGTTGGAATATTTGGACTATACTTTGTGTAAGCATTTTTTTTTTTTTTTAGGGTTTTGTTTATTTATTCATGAGAGACACACAGAGAGAGAGAGAGGCAGAGACACAGGCAGAGGGAGAAGCAGGCTCCATGCAGGGAGCCTGATGCGGGACTTGATCCCGGATCTCCAGGATCAGGCCCTGGGCTGAAGGCAGCGCTAAACTGCTGAGCTACCAGGGCAGCCCCGTGTAGCTTATTTATTTATTTATTTATTTATTTATTTATTTATGATACTCACAGAGAGAGAGAGAGAGAGGGAGAGGCAGAGACACAGGCAGAGGGAGAAGCAGGCTCCATGCACCGGAAGCCCGACGTGGGATTCGATCCCGGGTCTCCAGGATCGCCCTGGGCCAAAGGCAGGCGCTAAACCGCTGGGCCACCCAGGGATCACCCATGTAGCATTTTAAACAAAATATTCATCTAGTGAGTTTTGCTCTTATTAATTGCTGTCTGTATGCTAGTATTTCGATTTTTCTCATTTTTTAGGAATACTATACTTGCACTCATTGTTATTTTTATTTGAATTAGTTGATTCTCCTTGGGTCATATATTAATATAATGTTATTGGAAATGGAGGATCCACAGACTATCATATTTTTCTGTTGAAGACCTTTTTGGGCAGATGGAGGTAGGGCCTCTCCAAAATGGATGACCTAAGGCTAATAGGTGGGGTCACTCTTCCCCCAGATGTCTCCCCGGTTAAGTTCCTAAAACTCATCAAGTCACACACAACTCATGACCTACCAAGACCGCCTAAAAGAAGAACATCAGAATCAGCCAAAAGCAAGAACATGTACCCTGCCTCACCTTATTACTTTTTTTTTTTTTCTTAACCTGCACAGGCATAAAAAACACACACCCTTCCCCTCCTGAGCAACTTCCCTGACTCAGGCCTGTCCTCCGAGTCTGGGAACCTCGCCCGGGAGCGCTTCCCATTAAAGCACTCTCAAACCTACTGCATGGCTCTGCTGTCTAATTTTCTCCCCCGATCATTAAAAGAAAACCTAACAGACCTCACTCTTCTTTTGCTATAATGGCACAAGATTCAGATTATGAGACTGACATATTGCCCAACTGTGCCAAGCGGGCCTATCATGACACATTCTTATTTAAAAAATGGCTGTTCTTTGTGACAATATAACCTTTTTTGTCTTTTACTCAGTATCTGGTACAGATTGGGAGATCTGCTCTTAACTTATCTCAAGCCCTGGGCTAACAAAAGGGATGGTCTCTGTTTTTTTCCAAATGCTCCCTTTATTTTCAGAGGCATTTCTTTTTTTTCCACCAGCCAAATCTTTGACCCCAGGTTCTTTCTACCTGTTCTTTCTCTTTCTGCTTCTACTTTCCCAAGTAATGAACTTCATTGATTTCAATCTGTCTCATAAACACTTGAGGCTCCAAAATTACATATTTTCCAAGCAAATACATATTTGCTATGAATCTTTGACCCCTCTACTCCTCATGTGTTTAGGATCCTGCCTCACAATGTTGGCTGCCCACATCAATTGTGCTGGTCTTAGTTGTTTTTGATCACATTTAAATTTAAAGTGTGGATCTGTACCATGTGCTAGTCTCCTTGTAGAAGTAGTTTGTAATTTTTTGTCGTTGTTGTCATCTTCTTCTTCTCCTTCTTCTTCTTTTGTTCCATATGACTTTCAGCTAAAATGGAGGAAAATTGGGAATAAGCTGCTGTTTTGTTCTCACTAGAACTGGATGTGCCCATCTAATACTTGATAAAATATGGTACATACCAAGTTTCATGAGAGATTTTCATGATCTTACAACCCAACCCTTCTATTTTAGAAATTCCCTACTGAGAAAGCTGTTTCCAAAGAACAATAATCAAATGGAAGCAAGATACCACTTTATTATGTGTGAGGAAGTAATCAGCTCCTCCTAATGCAGAACTTCCATAACCTTGAAATGGAGATTGCTGTTAAAACTGTACTCTCCTTCTTTTCCCTTCATTTAACAATTAAGATAGGCAAGTCTGCATCAAATTCTGACATCAACTCTTCACTATGTTGTGGGTGAATGCCAAAGAACAGATCAAAGAGGATAGGGTATAGTCAGACCTTCTCCAAGTACACTTGCTCTCTGGGGAACACAAAGCACAAGAGAAAGACTGCAGATAGGTTTGCTATCTAAGGCAAAGTAATCACACTATCTGGTAAAACATGGCTAATTGTAGATGTCAGGTTTTGTATGAATATAATAATAGGGTAAAAGGTATGTTAGAAGCATGGAAAAGAGAATGGAAGTATGAAATATGTGTCTGCTAGTGAAGAATGAACAAATGTGAGAAGAAAAGGATTTTTCTTCCTCTACCACCTAACGTATAATAAACACTGAATAAATATTTATTCAATAGTTGACTTTTGACATAATTCAACACTTATATGTGTGAAACATTTGGGGAAGTCACTCCTCCAAATTAAATCGCCTTTCAAAATTTAACCCATGTGCTTTATTTTTATGTAATTCCCTACTTTGGGCATTTGTTCATAAATGTTCCTTCACAAATTATACTCTTGACATGGATCACTCAAACCCAGTCATTTCTTGTCCTAGGAAACCCTGACATATATAAAGCCCTGCTATGGCATAGACATGCTCTGTTGCTGCCTTCCAAAATAAGGTCAATAATAGGACAATCCTGATTAAGAGATCTAGTACAGCATAAAGGGACTCATTTTCATTACAAGAAATATTTTAGAAGCTTCTGAAGGCAAATTAATATGATTATAATTCATTTCCATAATGTATATAATCAGCAATTGGTCAATATCCATAAATTATAAGAATATCTCCACATTCCTCTTAGAAAATTATTTCTATTTTTCTCAGTACAATTTAGTGGGAAAAATAGAGAAAAAAAGCAATAATCACAGTAATAAAATTTAAACTTGCATACAGAAGCATAATTTCTCATTTGGATAGTTTCAGTAAGCAGCCAAATGATAATGAGCTAGGAGTCTACATTTATCATATCTGATGTAGTGCTTTGATCTCAGGTTGCACAGATTAGTTCCCTCCCAATCCTGCTAATGGGTTGTTTTGTGGGTTGAGGGTAGTTAAGCAAAAAATAGAAGACCTTCTTATCCAGGAAGTGGGCCTGCCTGCAAAAGTTGATGACAAGATCAGGCTAAAAGCAAAACAAAACAAAAAGCAAAACCTGTGAGTAAAATAAAAAGCACTAAAAAATAGAAACTACCATGTTTAAGTGTTTTATTGTATGCCAGTATGGGTTTTAACAGTTCCATTTAAAAGATAAAGAAATTTAAATGCCAAGTGTTTCATCAGAGATCACACAACAAGCAAAAGGCAAAGTAGGGACTTGGCCCAGCTACTTTGCATTTCATAAACCAAGGCTTTCTTTTTTGCCATGCTGGCTCTTCTAGAAGGCCCTGGATAAACAGGTTTCAATTTGGACATGAACAAAAAAGAATGCTGGAGATTCCTTTTTTTTTTTTTTTCCTTGTGGTGTTTTGGGAAAAATACATATGTGACTAGAGGAGCTTAAAGAAACAGGTCCAGCTGGTTAGCTTATAGGATTTCAAAATTACTGTCTAAAAATGAAGTCAACATATTTCCCCAAATCTTTTTTGCTATGTGTCTTCTTCCTTAATGAGAAATACCAACAGCTACTGTATTTTAGAAACAAAAATTAGGAAGTCCTCCCTAACTCTTCCCGCACCTATCACCCTTTATATAGATTGTCAAATTCACTCAGATTTCCTTAATAAATCTCGAGCCTGGGTTTCTCTCATGATCTACACTCTACTACATGATTTAAGGAAACCACTACCTTTGGATTACTACAATAATATTCCTAATGTTTCTCCCCTATATGTGTCCTTCCCATGCCCAGGCCATCTCCATCCGGTGCTTCACCCTATAATTCAGAATGATTTTTTAGTGCTAGTTTTATCATGTTACTCTATTGTTTACAATCCTTCTCAACTCCTCTCAGGATAAAATCCAAATGGTATAGTGTAAAACAAAGATGAGAGTTTACCTCACATTCTCCAGTTTAGGAAGAAAAGTAAATTCTGTTGTTGAGGGGGGTGGTAAAGATAATCAGTTCGGATTGGGCATCTTTAATTTGAAGTGCTTATGATATATCCAGTTGGAAATGTTCATCTAGTATTTGGATACATGTATGTTAGCTGTTTCTTGCTCTCAAGAAAGAAACCAGGCCAAGTTATTCATAGGAAAATACTAGTAACACTGTTATCACTCATCCCAGCGGCATTTCTTTGCATTAAACAATTCTGAGAAAATATTAATTCATACCTATAAAGTAATTTCAAAACATAGAACCTCAAGCTAGTGGAATTGAGTTGGAAAGATATTTTTAAAGTGTGGGGTTTGGTCCTTTAAATCATGATGCTTGCGTATTCCATATATGCGATAAGAGGTGCTCATTTTAGAGAAACCGCTGGAAAATTCACCGTGGCTGAAACATGCAAATCAGCACAGAATGTTTGCTGGAGGGTAAATCAGAGCAATGCCATTGAAGTAGCCTGTATATGCATATCTCATTGGTGACATCCTGAGCTCTGTTAATCAATTCCTGTTTGAGATAAATGCATCTGCTTGTATCTCAAAAGACTAGATTCACAGAACCGTGACTAAGATATTTCATAGATGCTCTCCAAGGACTTTAAAAGATAGACGACAGGAAATTTACTAAATCCATACAGCTAACCCGGAGAAAAGGTTAAGCAAAACTCAGAATCCTCCTTTACAGTCTGCAAATTTTGATAAACAGTGTCATAACTTTGTCCACCTATTTCTAGAGATATTTCATTGTAATGATATCTGTATTACGAGGACTTAGAAGGCATGCTAATTCCTGTCCCAGAAAATAATATATCTTAGGATTTCATTCCCCCATTGACAGTTTCCCTCCAAATATTTTAGAAGCAGCACTTCTATCTATAGGAAAAACTGAACAACAACAACAAAAAGATACCTGATAAGATAGGAGAGAATGGTAGGATTTTTATTCAGAAGGAAGCATTACAGAAGGTGGCTCACAATTATGCTCAGAACTCCTAAGGGCTATCTATGACATCTTTACCTTAGATTGTTTCTCTCCTAAATCATCCATAATAGAGGCCCCGGGCGTTGGGAGGTAAACCCTGAAGCTCAGCACACACGGACTCTAAAGGGTATCATTTTCATGGTTCAGTTAACAAGAGAAGTGAAACTCACGCCATTATTCGACTTACTTAAAATGTACCCTTTTTGTGTTTTAAGCTCTCCTATCCCATGTATTTGCAATTATTTGGCCCTTAGCATTCTCCTTGAAACTGTCCTCCTCTGCCGATTTCTCCTCTTGTTCCCTATGACATTTTTTACGCCATAGCTTCTAGCTATCCCTCAACCACAAAGGTAGTTGAAGCAACATCCAAAAATACCAGCTCCCAGGAGCTGTTAGTTCTGTGCTTAGAGTATAAAACGGGTCTCCAGCCTGGGTAATAACTGAATTCATGAATCTCAATTCCCAGATGACATTAATAGCAGCATAGAGCAGGAAGCAGAGTTATGTTAATTTCTGCAGGTAATGTGTGAAAGCAGATAGGGAAAGCTTGAAAGGTCAACATCTGCTGTCATGCAGGAGTGTTGCAAAATGTGATTGGCCGGTAAATGTCAACACCATGTTCTAAAATCTACATGCCACCCCTTCAATTTAATCTTAGCTTGCAGCCCAGCTAACAATCATGCAGCATGTTTCAAAAGCCCTTGAATTCTAAAATGGAATTGTATGATTGCATTCCCATGGCAATAAGACACCTGTAAATTACAAACTTGTCATTTAATCAGCATAAATATAGGGAGTTTGTGCAACCACCAGAATTTTTTTCATATCTATTTTCAGGGAAGGCTGAAGACCTCTTAATGATTATATACTGTAAGGGACTGCAGGTCTAACTGTTGCCATGGTGTTATGTACTTCTTTTCTTTTAAAGAAGTGACTGGAATGTAGAACAGATAATGAATCTAATTGATTGTCTCCTGCTCCACACAGATATACTTTATATTCTCTCCCTTTTGTGCTCTTTCTCCCTTTCACTCTGTACTGGATTCACAGGTATACATTTGTTCAATGACAAGAATGGCTGCTATACAGAGCAACTCCCACCTTATAAAAGGAAATAAATATAAAAAACTCTAACAAAAAGTGTACTTAGAAAGAGCATAGAAGAAAAAATTAGCATTCACCACACAAAGCATCAGATTAAATCAATGAGGAAAAAGATAATGGTCTTTTTTTATTGTTGGAAAAAATACATAGTTTGTACATTCATAGTGTCCAAGGTTATGAATAAAAACTTCTTTTTAATCTAATATGAACTTAAACTTTCCAGATACCCAAATTCAATTACTCATTAGTATATTTGATAGATAACTGTTTTTTTAGAGTATTAACACGAATTGCCAACTGCAATACGTTTACAACACAAAGTACAAAATTTAATACAATTGAGATTATTCTCATAGCATTTGCAAATACACAAATAATAGAATTAAAACAAATTTTAGATGATACACAATGTTGCATTAGTTTCAGGAGCACAACACACTGATGCAACTTCTCTATATGTTATGCACCGCAAATGTAGCTACCATCTGTCACCATGCTATCACAATATCATTGGCTATATTACTTACGTAGTGCATTTTATTCATGTGACTTATTCACTACAGTACTGAAAGCCTATATCTCCCACTTCCCTTCACTCATTTACTTATTCCTCCACCCCTTCTCCCCATGGCAACCATCAGTTTGCTGTCAAAAATAAAATTTTTATAGAGGTGTTTTAGCTTGAGTAATTATTTTGGACAGACTCATAAATACTTGGTTTCACAGTACCCAATCTGTCCTTGGACAAATAGACTTACAGACCCAGAGATAGCAGAAAATGGGTCCTGATAACTTTCTTTGGATGAAATAAAAATTTATAGATGAATGAATTCAGTCATTATAGAGATTTAGTCAGAGCCACACAGTTTGATGAAGAGACGGGCTGGATCTATTTTTCTGAGTCCTCATTGAAAATTCTTTCTCCTTAACACCCAGGTAACATTTTTATATCTCTCAAAATGGCAATAAATTTTAAAAGAGGTAACTTTCTCCTTTTTATTTATTTTATCTTTTAAAGATTTATTTATTTATTTTAGAGAGAGAAAGAAATGAGTAGGAGGAGGGAAGGGGCAGAAAGAGGAGAGAGAATCCTCAAGCAGACTCCCCACTGAGCACATGGAACTTGATCCCAGGACCCCGAGATTATGACCTGAGCCAAAATCGAGTTGGATACTTAACTGACTGAGCCACCCAGGTGCTCCAAGTTTTTCCTTTTTAAAGGGAAGTGGGTACAAGGCACACATGTCCTGAGTTACTGCTTAGTATCTGTAAGTTATGCTAGAACATAAATGGTGTACTCACATCTAATGGATAGGTACTCTTGTTAGGGTTTACAAAAGTTTAGATTTAAAAATAGCAGCAAAGGCTATACTTTCAGAGATCATTTCTTTAGGTTGTTACTGGAGAATTTTCTCTGAATATGTAGAGTATCCGGAAAACAAAAACATTGTTTTATATAAAAGGACCACCAGAGAGAAAATACTGAATTATCACAAAGCTCTTTGATTTTGCTGACCACTTAAAATAAAAATTTACTGCTTGCTTGTGAATATATAAAATGTCATTTCCTTTTTTTTTAGTGATGATATACTTACTATTAAAGATAAAGCACTGGTTAACAATGCCCACCCTTTATTCTGCTCAAACATTTGTTAAGCATATACATTAATCAGCACAACTTTCTACTTTGTACCATGAACCAGTCGGACAGGCTTTTAATAATGCTAAGAAACCCTTTAATCAAAGTGTGGGAGTGGGATGCTGGCTCCCTAGTGCTAGCTATGGAACTCTGGGCAAGATGAGCCATGTGGGTTGTCATTTGCCAGTTTATGTCTAATTCAAGACTATGACTGACCAGTGAGTACTTCACAACCGTTTCATGCTTAAACTAGTAGATGTTATGGATGAATATATAGTTGGATGAATCAATATGAATAATGCCACATTTTATAGAAATCTTACTAATGCTGCTATATATGGGGCAGAAAGTGAAGGGGACCCATGATCACTAACTACACAATCGCATCAGCAAATTACTGTCTAAAACAAGCCAGAGGTAGCCATCTCATTCAGTATAATAAAGACTGACTTTCATTTTCAGCAACCAAGGTAAGGTGGTTTTCCGATTCAGGGGAGATGGGACAATTTCATAACTGGAACTGATTCTGAGAGATTGAAAAAGGGTCTCTTTGAACCCACAGTCACACAGCAAGTGTCACCGAAGTCCTTTCAGTGTTTGGGGGAGGTGACTGGGGCTGGCACTGTTACCTCAGTAGCAGCATCAGACTTACTAGGAAGCAAGATCTGATGTAGAACTCAGTTTTCTCCAAACAGGAATTATTTTAAAAACAAATACCTTTTCCTCATTAGACTATAAACTTGACACCAGGGCTTAGATTCACGTCCTCAGTTAAGTTTGAACCTTGATCCCAGAGGCCCCTTTCAAATGGATGTCAGGGCAGTGCTGGAAATCATAACCTTCTAAGAGGTTTTGATCATTGCACTGCCTTCTATTCCCTACATTTAGTTTATCACATAGAGAACTTACCCATGGGGATTTTTCAGACTGAATTGGAACTGTGAAGTTTTAGTGATTCCAAATAAAGTCAGGGACATGTCCCATTCCACGTTTAAATGAAAAAGTTTCACCAAGTCCCATTAGTCAAAAGAATGATCAGTAACGTGACTGTATCATTTTCTCTTTTTGGCAAAGTGCACATTGAAATAAATTCCCCTGTATTTGTGACTTTTGAATGAGTTATGGGTAGTCCTCTTAAAAAACATTATGTGAACTTTCCAGGGATTGAAATGGCCAGATATACCCTCTCTATGACCTTTCTTTGAAGCCAAATACTTATTAATACACCATAGAATTTCATCTGAAATATTTTCAATGTAACAATTTATTATCCACTACCTCTTATCTCATACATCACCAATATCTTGCAAAATGCTGGTGATTCCTGAATTTATATCATCTGCTCTTTTTTAAGTACCATAGCAAAACATCCACAATAAATGTCTCTCTAGATACCTTCCAGGAACCTCCCACTCACCACAGACAAAAATGAAATTAAGTACTTTTTGCATCCTTCCTTAATTGTTGTCTCACTTACTGATATTGGCTTAACCTAAGACAAGAAACTGCAATTAGCTTTGCCCCGTTCATCTAGATTATTTCCAAAATAAGAATAGTAGCAAATATTAAAATCAGAAATCCACTCATAGCTTACCCCTTTTCTTCATTCTTCTGCTTTAGACCAGCCTATATTATGGTCCAGAGACTATAAGAGATGAAGATGAAGATGATGATGATGATTGCTATTGCAATTACTCCTGGAGAAATGAAGAAACAACCACTGGGAAACAAATAGTTCTCTGGCACAAAAATCTTTATCCTTCTTCTGAAACGATATCAGAAGTGCACGAAATGCAGTTATAAGTGGTACAGATTATAAATTTATTATGTGATCATGCAAGAGCAGTTTAAAGTGAAGCTGGAGACGATCCTCCTCCAGTAACCAAAGGCTAAGTGAAGCCGGGAGAGATCTCCCAGGTAAAAGTCATTGTAGTCTTATTCAAACTTAAGTATTTTAAAGCTAACAACCAAAGGATCATAATCTTGGTTATATCTCAGTAACTGATAACCAGTAATTTATGGCTTTAGTTCCTGGCATTTATGTCAAGAACTAGACAAAATACAAGCAAAACCATTTATTTTTCTTCTGAACTCTCACATTTTTCCTTCTCCCCTTCTCATCATTTCTCTGGGAACTTATTTGAACTATGCCTTTCCATAGAAAGAACCTTTTGCCCATTACTTTTCTCTTGCTCTATTTCCCTTCTATTATTTCTGAGATCATTTCGTTTCCTGCAAATGTTACACAGTATTGTGGGAGCCTACTGTGATAGAGGATATGGGATCAATGTATAATGTTTGCATTAATTGGTGGTGACTGGATATAATGCATTAGTTGAAAAACAGGCGAAAGTAGAATATATTTTGAAGCAAGAAGCCCTTTGGCAGTTGGTATATGGATAGCTCCTAGCTCCACTGTGTAGACTATTGGCTCTTTTATTAATATACATTCTGGAGAATAATGAGAAGGAGCAAAAGCAGACATGACTCAGCAGTGATGATGAGATTAGGCCATGTAGTCAAAGGGTTGAGGGACTGTTTCCACCTGTTTAGAAAAGGTCTTAAAGTGTAGAGATGAGTGTTAGTTGAACAGTTTAGCAGTTGGACATCTGCTTCTTTGCAACTGTTTTATATAACATTATCCCATGGAACAGTCATAGAATGATAGAACACAAAGTTGAATTGAAAGAAGGAATGGGGCTAAATCTCTTACAACTGTATCATTCTAAAAACTGTGAAATCGGTTAAAATCAGTAATTTTGACAATAAGAATGTGTTTAAGAGCCATCCATTTCCTGATACTGTTTTTGCCAGTGCATTACATGTTTTATTTTCCTACTCAACAAATAGTATATTAAACTAACTTGTAAAATACATTCTGATATTGTAGAATTTCATTGTCAAAAATCCTACACAAATGCACACACTTGCATATACACTAGCCCAAATATGGAAGAGAAGCAAGCATATAATCAACTATCAAATATTATTAGCTACATTTTTACTCAACTGTAGTTTAGAAACATTTTCAAGAATCCTGACCCCTTTCTTCATCTGGCAGAGAAGATTGAATGGGTCTCCTAACTATACTGATGATAAGAAGGCAAAGATAAACCAGAGAAGTCATGCTTGCCTTTAGGGATTCACCTGGTAAATTGCTGCTTAAAGAGTGCTGTCAATAAGTTAACTTCTTTACTGTCGGGAGCAATTCTCTACTGGCGGTGAGATGGACAAGATGACTGAATAGATCTTTTTCATCTCAAGATCCAAAATTTCTTTTCAAGGAATTGTGACTAGAGAACAGAAACAGTGTTTGGGCTTATCCACAAAGTTTTAAATTTAAAAGAACCTACATTTTATTATGTTTTTTCTTTAGTGAACTGCTTTAAAACCTCTAAAAAAAACTTTATTCACATTTTGCATCACTTTATTTCTATATTTATTGTTTAAATAATGATAATGGTTAAGAGCCATTCTAGGATTTAATATTATAGGATGAAGATTTCCTCTTGCACCCTTTTTTGTTTCCTAGCTTCCACAGTAATTTAAAAGGAAGACTTTCCTCTTCCATTTCTGTATCTTTTAGTCAGCTGGGAGATACAGTGAAATGATTAAAAGCACAGAATTTAGAACCAGGTTGAGATTTTACTATCTATTTATTTTAACTGAAGTGTAACTAACATACAATATTACATTAATTTTAGTGTACAACATATTGATTCAGTAATTCTGTACATTACTCAGTGTTCACTATAAGTGCAATTGCCCTCTGTTATAAATATTATATTATTGACCATATTCTTTTTAGTATTGACCAAATTCTTTATGCTGTACTTTTCATCTCTGTGACTTATTTATTCTATAACTAGAATCTTGTACTACTTTATCCCCCTCTATCTATTTCATCCATCCTCCCACTCACCCCCCTCTGGCAACTACCAGGTTGTTCTCTGTATTTAAGAGTCTATATTTTGGTTTGTTCATTTGTTTTTTAGATTCCACATATAAATGAAATGATATGGTATTTGTCTTTATCTTTGCCTTATTTCACTTAGCATGCTATCCTCTAGGTTTATCCATGTTGTCTTAAATGGAAGATCTGTTCTTTTTTATGGATAAGTAATAATCCATTGTATGTGTATATACATGCACACACATATACATACCATATCTTCATTAATTCATTGATTCATTTATTTTAAAGCCAGTATACTTAGCTGTTATATTAGTTTCAGGTATATAATACAATGATTAAACAATTTGGTATATTACTCAGTTCTCATCAAGGTAAGTGTACTCTTCATCCATGTCACCTATTTTATCTGTGCTTCCACCTATCTACCCTCTGGTCACCCACAGCTTGCTCTCTGTACTTAAGAGTCTGTTTTTCTTTTTGTTGTTGTTTGTTTTGTTTGTTTGTTTTGTTTTGTTTTGTTTATCTCTTTTTTACCCTAGCTTCTTTATCCATCTATTGATGGACACTGGGGTTGGTTCCATATTATGGCTATTATAAAATAATGATGCTATAAATACAGGGATGTATATATCCTTTAAAATTAGTACTTTTGTTTTCTTTGGGTAAATACTCAGTAGTGGAATTATAGGACTATTTGGTAGTTCTATTTTTAGTTTTTGAGGAACCTCCATACTATTGTCCACAGTGGTTGCACCGATTTACATTTCCACTGACAGTGCACAACAGTTTTTTTTGGTTCACATCCTTGCCAACACTTGATATTTCATTTCTTTTTTGAACCCACCCATTTTTCAAGTATAAGATGATATCTCGGTTTGCTTTTAATTTGCATTTCCCTGATGATGATTGATGTTGGGCACCTTTTCATGTGTCTGGTGGCCATCTGTATATTTTTCGAAAAATGTCTGTTCAGGTTTTCTGCCTATTTTACAAAGCCAATGTTGAAAGCACAGACTTTAGAACCAGGTTGTTTGTTGTTTTTTTTTTTTTTTAAGATTTTTTATTTATTAGAGACAGAGAGAGGGAGGGAGGGAAAGAGAGAGAGAGAGAGAGAGAGAGGGAAACAGGCAGAGGGAGAAGCAGGCTCCATGCAGGGATCCTGACGTGGGACTCGATCCTGGGTCTCCAGGATCACTCCCTGGGCAGAAGGCGCTAAACCGGTAAGCCACTTGGGCTGCCCCAGGTTGGGTTTTTAAATATAACCCTGTCACCCCTGGGTGATGGGCACTGAGGAGGGCACTTGACTGGATGAGCACTGGGTGTTATTCTGTATGTTGGCAAATCGAACTCCAATTAAAAAAATACACACACACACAAAAAAAAACACCCTGTCACCCATTACCTATGTGACCTTGAACAACTAACACCGACCTCTCTCTTCCTCAGTTTACTTATCTGTAAAATGGAGAAAATAGCACTTAACTTATATGGCTATTGTGAGACTATAATGAGTTAATATATTTAAAGAGTTTAAAAGGATACCTGGCACGTACTAAGTGTTGAATGGATGTTTGATCCTATTGCCTAAATTACGATGATGGTTATTATGGCAGTTGATATGAAATGCACTATTCTTAATAATGTCAAATTATCATCCAATTATACACATTAGAAAAATCAGTTTTAGAAATCATGCCACATTAGGACTCCACATTAGATGAGTGATGGAGTGGTTTCTGCATTATCCTTGCTAAGTTAGGATGGTAATGGTGGAGAAATAAGAAAGTTACAGATAAATCATAGAGGTCTTTGTAATTTAAACAATGAAGTTATCTTGCCTGGGTTGGGGAAATAAGTGTGTGCCACCATCACTTCTCTATCATGGCACTTCTCAGTGTGGATAGTTACTGGAGACCCCAAAGTTGAGAATAAGTAAGATTCAGCGGATTTTTAGAAAGACTATAGTTTGCATTTGGTAGATACATTTTAATTAAATCTTTGCATGATTTGTGATTACAAAGTCTTTCCATGTTTCAACTAACTTAAAATTCAGGTGACTGTTAGAACTGAAGCTTTACTTCTCTGAGTTCTTGCTTAGGGTCATAGTAGGAACATGGCTTCCATTGCATTCTCAGAGTGCATTGGAATCCTCAGGTGCATAACTTATTTATGGTATTCTCTCATTTAGAGCCTTGTGTTTACTAGACTGAGCCACTTAGGAGTAGTAGCAATGTTTTTTTAATCTTTGTAGGTCTCAACCTTTAATATACTGGAGTAGAGTAGGTTTTTAGTAGATATTTGTTGAATAAAGGCATCAATGAAGTCATCCGTCACTTCAAATTAATGTTTAAGACTACTTATTCCCCTCAGTGTGATGTCAGCATGGTCATCTGTCACACATTTTATTATTGAGACAGAAAAAAAGTGAAATAGTAGCATATGACTTAGTAAATATGAATTTACATTACATAACTGGGATTTGCCTTTTAGGTTCTTCAACTTTCACAAATTCAATATATAGTTACATTTTCAACATATACAGATGTCTACCTATTCCTGGAAATCCTGGAAACTGTTGCCGCCATATAATTTTGTGCTATAAAACCTCTGCCTAAAATCTCTGGATCTGGGTACATATGGACATAGTCAAACTGTAAGTATATTTTGTGGTTCATAAAATATATCAAATGCAGGGCAGCCCCGGTGGCACTGGTTTAGCGCCGCCTGCAGCCCAGGGCATGATCCTGGAGACCCTGGAAAGTAGTCCCACGTCAGGCTCTCTGCATGGAGCCTGCTTCTCCCTCTGCCTGTGTCTCTGCCTCTCTCTCTCTCTGCATCTCTATGAATAAATAAATTTAAAAAAATCTTTAAAAAAATATCAAATGCAAAATTTATATTTTCCCTGAGTGTTCTGTATAATTGACCATGAGTTTTCTATAGCCTATAATTATCTTGCTTACTTATTTGAAAGCTAAAATTATGAGAAAGGCCATGTTCTTTCAGTACCTCTTTCCCTTTACTCTCATATACCAAAATAATGATTCCCTGAAGGTACAGATGATTAACATATATTTCTACATTCTGTGTTTTTTTTGGGAAGAAAGCAAATTCCAAAATGAGGAAGGACTTAGATGAGGATGCTGAGGTTTCAAATTCTTTACATAGAGAATTTCCAATTTAGGTTTTTCAGGGGGAAAAATGCTTGAAAAAATCTTCCCATCTTTGCCCCTAGGGAAATAAAGTTACAACCACAGTCACCTAATCTAATCACTTCCTTTATTCCTTTCATAGATCCATCTCACAGGTGGACTGGTTTTCCTCATTTTCATTCTTTTCATGAATTCTTTTTTAGCCTCTGATTCCCTATTGATATCTATAGAAAAGTGCACAATTGCAATTTTAGCATTAAATTTCTCTATAATACTGCTTGTCTCTTTTCCTCTCATTGATCCAAAGCTGCATGCCAAGTCAATGGAGCAAAGTGAGTTTAATTCTTCCCTTGGCTGCTTACCTTCCTTCTTCATCAACCAGCTGCAATTAAAAGATACAACACCTCAGTTCTTTTCTTTGATATAATTAGATGCGTAATTCTTAAGAAAATCTGCTTATTATTGATTCCTTTCAACTTTTCTTCCTTTCCCCCATTCTCACTGCATCCCACTTCACTCCCTCCAAAGTTAGCCATAGAAGTGGGACATCTGCTCAGAAAAACATTTAGATTGCTAATGATTCTTTTTAACATCTGTTACACTGCTACTGAACAGTTGTTGTTTCTTTAAGGAGGCTCAAGGGACAAGACCTATGTCACCTTAATAGTGGGTACTTTTTGGATGTAGTAAGCCCTGTGCCTTTGGGAGCTATCCAAAAGTGCTATTGTGTACATACATAAACTTAATGTGTCCAATCTTACATTTCTTTTTTTGTCCAGGGCTGTATTCCTATTAGAGTACGTTGTGTCTGGTTATTGTTAGTACTTGACAGGGTTGTTTTTTGTGTTTTTTTTTTTTTTTTCCTTTGTCTTATTCAATTGCTCATTACAGTTGCACTTTTAAAGAGAAACACTATTAAGCACAAAACCTATCTCATATCACCTATTGAATTGGATGTGAGTTTTTTATAAAAAAAAATTAAATGGGCTTTGCTACCAACAACTCAATCTGTATGATAATTCAGAATAAGGAAATAACTTGAGAATATAGTCTGAGAACACATTTTTCTTTTCTGCTCAGTAAGTGCATGTGTACCTATTCACAAACATTTTGCATGAGAAGAAATAAAAAAGAATTGCTTTTAAATATATCTTCCAGGGTATCCTGGAAATATTCTCCTGTCCTCATGTTGCCAAAAAAGTTATTCACACCTTCAGACCACAGGGGCCAGTAATTACTGGTGTGACTAGATGTGGTTCACATAAAAACTAGCTCTCCGATAATTCAAAAAAGTGGTAAGAGATCTAAAAGGAATTTTAGAAAGTCAGGCTTGTCCCCAAGAGAAAAAACCCTGATAACTGAAACAGAACTTAAATAAGTATAAAATGATTATGTTTTGCTAATTTGTTTTCCATTCAAGTTTAGATTAAGTCAAATCTAGTATCTAATATCTAAGAGAGTTGTCACTTGACTGTCATTTATTAAATACATCTTACATGCAAGTATGTATAGATAGATGACAGATTGTAGAAAGATGGCTAGCTTTGTCATATTCTACACAGTCTTGATATTTCCCATTGTCTTTCAACTGCAAAAGCCCTATGGCAACCTCTGGTGGATGAATCAATTATGCTACTGGAGAAAATAACCTTATTATCTTTAAAGAAATTTATATAACTATAAAGAATATCTTTTACTTCACTTAACAAATCAAAACTCTAATATCAGTATGTAAAATAAAGTTTCTTTTTCTTCTGACATCTTGAGGCAAATATTGTGATTTGGAGTGTTTTTGGTTTGGTGTTTTTGTTTGTTTTTTTACCATCTTAGGAAAATCCAAGTAAAAAAATAAAAGCAACAATCAAATTAACTCAGCTCTCCAGATTATTCTACTTTTGACTTTTCATTCAGCTATAACTGGATTGAGTATAAGTGTTCTGATACTTTAGGAATTTTGTTAGGGAGATTATTCATAAGAATAAATCATCTGTAGTTTGTTAAGCCAATTAAGTGACAGCTAATCCAGCATAAGTTTTCTCTGGGATGGATAATGCACTTTTATGTGAAGGCATGGAATTTAAGAGCTAAATCTTGGGATCCCTGGGTGGCTCAGTGATTTCGTGCCTGCCTTCGGCCCAAGGCGTGATCCTGGAGTCCTGGGATCAAGTCCTGCAACAGGATCCCTGCATGGAGCCTGCTTCTCACTCTGCCTGTGTCTCTGCTTTTCTCTCTCTCTGTGTCTCTCATGAATAAGTAAATAAAATCTTTTTATTTTTATTTTTTAAGTAAAATCTTAAAAAAAGAAAAAATAAAGCTAAATGTTTTTTGTTCCTTCCTATCTAAATATTGTTCAATAAGTAATTGATGGGAATTTTGAAAGTGTTGTAGACAACAGATGTTAATTGGCATAAAAGAAATAATGGTACAGTTTAAACAAATGATATAAAAAGGTCATATAAAAAGCACTGGAAGAAACTAGTACAAAATATGACAAACAGTTTCCCTTTGTGACTAAATCTAGAGCTAAGATTCCCTAACTCTGAAACAATTATGTATTTCAAATACATTAAAATTGTGCTTCATAATTGAGTTTCAGTTCAGTTACATAAAATGAAATTCCTGCATGAAAAGTTTACAACCTGGACAGTTTATTATTTTACTTTCTTAAATTTTAATTTTAAAGATAAGATGACAAACTTTTGAATTGAAATGAATATACATCTCATTTTGCAATCTATCCCTCTTCGTTTTACACATATCTCAGTACAAGACCACTCAAGTTCCTATCCAGTGAGGAGTTTCAGATGAAAGATGGGAGATTTCAGAATAATCCCGCAAAGTCTGATTCTAGCCAAGGCTCTAACAGTGGGGTTTTAAGTCTTTTGTTCCACATTTTCATGTATCTGAAATTTATGTGCATCTATAATTAATAATATATCATATCCTAATGATATTTTTCTTTCCTAGTGAACATAACATAATGGTACATCTTACCATTAATGACATCTTAGATTTAATAAATATGGCAAATAGGTACCATATTGGATTTAGGAAGAACCTATTGGTCAGATTATGCAGAATATTCCTTTTTATGCAGTGGCATACACTTGATGCTCTTTATCCTTCTTGATATTAAGTTCCTTAGAATCCAACCGAGTTATTCACTAAAGTTTTTAAGCTGATTACTTTTTCCTTCATTTTCTTATCAGCCAATCCTCCAAATTACAGCTTTATGAGAGAAAATAGTGACCATGGAATAGATGATATCTGTTAGATTGTGTGACCATGGTTCAGAATATATATGTTAGATTTGTGGAACCTGATCAATGATGTACTCATGTTGATTTTTAGAGTGCAACACTTGAAATAACCTCATATATGCTTAGGTGGTATTGCATTATGTAAACAGATTTTCCTTTATATATCTTAAACTTTAAAAATATAAAGCCAGCCAGGGGAACTTTCTTAATATATAAAAGCAATATTCTTTCAGACTTCATACAGCAAAATTCATGCTTGAGACTGTGTTCTTGTATTTTGATTTCTGCACATCCAGTTAACAAAGCATCAATTCCATGGCCTCTGGTGCTACATTGTGTTTCTTGTATTGGTATCACTGTGGGGAAATTGTATACAGTTATGTAAGTGCAAAGTCCTGAGTTTGTTGTATATTCAGAACTCAATAGGATAAAAGGTCTGTTTGGGTAAATCTTTCCAAAAATTGTAACATCACTAGCAATGACAAGAGTGCCATCCATTAGCCCATTCTTCATTATATGCAGCAGGAGGCAAGGAATTGAAATTGGCAAGCCAATTTCTGCCTTTTCTCAACCTTTATGTTTGTTTATTCAAGGGATATGGCAGCCCTTTCCATTTAGCACCAGTCAGGATCCCTTGGGTGTGTCACTGTCACCTTGGTGAGTCTCAGCTGCCTTGAGATGTCTCATCTTGCTAACCTAAGTGTCAGGTACTCTATCTCAAAGGGCTTGTGTGTGTGTGTGTGTGTGTGTGTGTATGTGTGTATAGCCCCAAAATAAGCATATAATATTGCCAAGTTTGAATCCAATATTTCAAGTGAATTTAATGAGCACACACAACACAAAAAAAATAACTAGCATGTCTATTCAAACACAAAGCAAGCAAAAGCAATAGAATTGTATGCAGTGGCCCTGCATTATATTTATTCTAGAATAAGCAATATTTAAAAACTCATTTTAATCATTCAACTCCTTAGAAAGGTCAAGATCATTATATATTTTTCTTGGACTGTTTAATTTATTGTTCCCATTTACATGGCTGCCTTCATTACTATGCAGATATAAAATGATAGGAAAAAATTATGGAGGGAGGCTATCTTCAAAATATTCATTAGTACAAAGAATTAGTAATATTCATTATCGTCTATAAAAAATGGGGACTATTTCAGTAGAGCTTATGTTCAAATGGTTTACTTAAAGTCCCTAAAATACAGTTTGGAAAAGGTACTAGGACGATAAGGAATAAAGAAAGGAAACAGAGAAATCACTAAACCACTTTCTTTAACTATATTTATTATATTTGATCCTCAAATTTTAGTGAAAAGACTTTCCAATCTCGAGGTATGCATATTAGCAACAAGGAATAAATAACCAATGTTATTTCATTCAATTTTAAAAGCAAGCCTGGTTTATGTCTTTGTTCACACTGAGCTCGGGGAGAGGAAAAAAAAAAAAAAAAGCAAAGGCCAGTTCTTAAGCCACTCAAACGTTTTACTCCCACCTTGTGGCAGTGCGTTGCATGGCTACTTTTCTGAATTTGAGACCTCAGATTTTGACTTATTTTCATATTGTCTTAACCACTGATGAAAATAAGATTGATTAGGAAAGGAGCTTTGTGATTTACTGAATACGGAGGTCTGTGATACAGGGCTTTTACAGCAGGCAAATCAGTAAAGAGTGATATAAACAGTGCTACAGAATAAATAGGCCTCCTTTCTCTACCCTGGACATAGAATTTGAAAAGAAATTTTAAGACTCTTCTTTTTGACCAACTACAGGAATACACTTTGATTCCCGATGTTTTAAAATATCAGAATTATTTCATAAGCCAAATTTAGCTTTTTTCTTTTAGCATTAAAAAGCACACAAATAATTACATTGGAAATCTCTCCAAAAAGATATTACATGAATTGTCTGCAGAACTACAAAGAAAACTGAACTGGAATGCTTATTTACAGTTTTCTTTCTTTCCTTTGCTTTTTCATTTATGTGGATTGAGAAGTAAATGGAAGAAATACCTCTGGCTGGTGATAAGTTGGAGAAACAGATCCAAGTCTGTTGTTTATTTCCTTAGACTTTTGCTTATTCTACAATTTACTACCTTAAACTATTAGCCAAAACTACACCCATCAAATTCTTCTTCCTAGATTGATTTTATTCTCTCCCTAATTGACTTTAGAATCCACCTTTATTAGAAAAAACACTCCTCTTCTTTGAGCTAGAATAAAATAAAAGCACCTAGTTTCAGGATGAAACAACCCTAGAACCAAGGACTCTTTCTTCCGTACTACAGCCAGGGACTTCTTCAAAGGCATCTGTGAGTCCTGCCTTGTGTTTCAGCATTGTCTGGCAATTTCTGAAGGCAACAAGCTTTGTATTTTCCAAAGGCTCTGGTCACCAAAAGCTGTGCTGGTGTCAGCACGATTTAACTTATGACCCACAGCCTCTATTTGAGAGCTCCCTTTCCATTCAAACTTACCAGATTGAGTTCAGGAAGATATAGTTAAATAGATTTTATTGGTTTACAAAAGTAGGAGAATATGAGTTAGTAGTTAGCCTAATTTATGAAATAGAATTCCTAAATGATTTGAAATTGGAAATTGGAAATTGGATTTGAAATTTGAAATTGAATTCCTTTTAAAAAACATTAAATAAGTCCATTCAAATTATTTTTTATTATTTGTAAGCTAGATAGTGATTTATATATGTTTGAATGAATACACACATATATGTGATGTTTTTACTCTTCCCAGTTTTTGAGAATCACTAATAAAAGTGCTATAATTTTAGTATATTTCAATTGTCAGAGTGCCTAGATTGTCATAAGTGAACTTTGTTCTTTATTCGGGTGTTTGCAATTATTTTTGTCCCTTAAAAAGAAGTAATAGAAATAGATGGATTGTTACTGTTATTCACTACCAATGAATGTTACTGAATTGGAAAAATAATTCATTTTCATTATGATTTTCTTCATATTCTTTTAAAAAAGACAAAACCATTTCAAACCTTTGAAATCTTGATCAGAAATTGCTTCTAGGTTTATAAATGATGGGATTAATTTCAAAATGCCAGCCACATGGCTGCTCACCACTTCAAGTTGAAGATGCATAGGGATTAAATATTATACAGGTCTCCGATATCTACTTTATTTCACATGTAGCATCAACTTCTAGACATGTTTTCTATTTCCTCTAAAAGCATATGAGAGCTTTCCTACTTTTCTGCGTCTTTAAAGACAGAAAAAAGTATCCATCTCCTATTTTCTTTTTTAACACTTGTTTCTGCTGGATGTATAGGGGATTTTTTTTTCTCTGCAAAATTGTTGAATTAGGAACTAGCCAGCTCTGTATATCTCCTCACACTCTCCACCTGCATCCTTATCTGAATGTCTCATTTGGGAGAATTTGAGTTTTGTTTATCGATGTTGCATTCGTAACTGACTGCATGTTAAACCAGCCTGCCATCCCTTTAGGAGCTAAACCATAGTAATAAATGAAGTTGAAATTCTTTATTCCTCATCTGGCACAAATCATTCATTTTTTCTAGGTAAGGAGGTATTTTGTAAGGTTGCATTCCAATCATTCTCAAGCCCTAATTCTGTTTTTCATTGTGAAAATTTCTTTCATTTGCTATATTGTTCTATCCATTAGAATTTAACCTTATGAGTTCTCACAGAAGACTGAGGAATTTTCTTTTTCTTTTACTTTGGGTCAAAATGCCCCTCCAAGATTTACAAATGCCAAAGTTGCTCAAAATAGCAAATCAAAATTGTCCCTTTCTCCTCAATATCCAAATAGTAAAATATCTCTGGATCACATTGGGAATACTCCAAAATGGCAAGAATATGTTCCTTCTCATCAGAAATAGGGATCTCAGACTCAAAATCATAGACAGTTAAAAATTAAACTTTATTTTTGGACTTCTCAGTTATATAAATAATAGAAACTATATACCTCAAGCCAATTATTGATAGTTTTGTTTTCCTAAATTTATTATCTTCAGTTTTCTATGATTATACTTGTAGAGTATATCATTTTAGAAAAATTGGAGAATGAGCAAAAGGAAGTGAATAACAACAACAATGAAATGATAGCCTGGAGAAAGCACTGTTCTTTGACATTAAACAACAGTAGGTGAAATTTTACCACGCTTAGTTATTGCTTTCTGAAATTCATTGCCCTGACAAAATTGAACAAGGCATTTGGATTTAATAATGAGAATTGAGTCCCATTATCCTGTGACTTCAAACTGGCTACATGTATATAGGCTACATGGAGGTTTATTCCATGCTTTATCACTTACTAAGAAGAAAAAGTATGGAGAAAACACAAACATTATAACTTATATAATAAGTACATATAAATCCAGATGTATCCCACTCTAGTCTAGTGGTGTTATGGACTGTGTGCTTGTGCCCCCTGCCAAATTCCTATGATGAGACCCTAACCACAAAAAGTTGGTATTTAGAGGTGGGGCCTTTGGGAAGTATTAGGTTTAGAGGCTGTCACAAGGGTAGAGCTCTTGTGATTGTATCAGAGTCTTTATAGCAAGCGAAGGAGACTAGAGCTCTTTCTCTCCCTTAATCCTGGGGGATACAACCAGAAAATGGCTGTCCGTAAACCAGAAAGCGGGCACTCACCAGTGCTGATCTGTTGGCACCCTGATTTTGGACTTACTAGCCTTCACAGCCATAAGAAATACATGTCTATTGTTTAAAGTACTCAGGCTAAGGTATTTATTATAGCACAGAACACTCATCAAGACAAGCGCTATTCCAAATTTTAAGAGCTAAGATGCCATGTTAAATTTTTTTTTTCAGATTTGTCATACCCTTTAGTTTCCTTAATTTCTATTTAGCACATTTAAAAAGTCTCACTTTTTTGAATAATAGAACATATAATTTTATTTAGCAATAAATGAAATAGATATGGAATTTTACAGCATAAAATACAGGTTTCTTTTTTCCTGGACTCCCTCAACATTATTTAAAATATATTTACTTGCTTAATATTATTTTGTTCGCGTAGCCAAAATTTATGAGGTGAATTACTGTGGGCTAGGCATGTTACTTTGAAAATATATAAAAGTAAAACATTTCCCTCTTCCAAGTTGTGAAGATACAGTGGAGCCTCCCAAGAGTAAGATGAAAATTATTACAAAGTACAACAAGGTCACAATAAAGATATGGACTTGTTTGTCAGGGTGACACTGAAGAAAAGCATGTTGATGATACTTGGCAGGGAAGGTCATGGTATTCTGGGTGATAACCCACCAACTCTGAGTTTCCAAAGAATACTCTAAAATTTTTTGTTTTGATACAGTTTTAATAAGAAAACTTTTCAAACAGGAGAAACAATAGAATATATTCATTTTAATAGATAATTATGCTTATTTTAATGCAATATTATGAAGTACCAAATGATCTGAGTAGTCTAGTGAACTTCCTCAATAGAATGGCACAATTTTTTGAGCCTCTAGTATTTATGAGGCATTTTAATAAGAAAACTATCAAAAGAAAAAAGGCGTTCAATTTCTGCCTTTCAAAACTTTGTCTATACAAGCCAAAAGGAGTGAAGATTTGAGTAAAAACATATCTAGATAATTTGATCAAGGTAGAAATCCTTTCTATGATTACTCCAGTGTAAATACAAGCCACTTTGACCCTCTGAGGACCAGATCCGTGTGCATTATCTTAGACTGAAACAGAACACTGTGGGAGATCTGAAAAGGCAATTGAAACCACAGTGGGGAAACTTGTTATTGGATTTTTTTTTTTAAGATCTCATGCCTTGTGACATACTAGCATTTGAGAAGGTCAGCCTTGTAGAGGCGTGGATACTTTAATAACAAGCATCTCTTCATAACAAACTTCACTTGATACTGTAATTGACTTCACATCTGTGAGATTTTTATTACTGTGGATTTTCATCAACACTTCACCCAACATCCTAACTTGCCACTGAATAATGCCTTGTGTGTATCACAGACCTGAGATTACAAAGTGGGCTATGTGCTTGATAGCGTCTGTTTTAGGACCATTGCCAATATATAAATATGATGAAAAAATGTGTGAGGTGCTTGTATTTGACCCTTGCAACAGTTATCTATTTCTATCACTGTGCTACTGGCAAAGAATGACTTTTCCTTCCCTGGCATCTTCATGAGTCATTGTGAACGCCTACAGAAATGAACTAAGACTTCAACTTTCTGGAAAACTCCTTGTAGGAAACTGCCACATTCTTGTAATTTAAAAAGCAGTTTTGATCACATCTCTTTGACAATATTGTTTACAAAGTTTCCCATGATTTAGAAGTAAACTTTCCCTTTAAGATGAGATTAGAAAGACTAACAGGACTTACGTGGTTGATTGAATTGAAATGTCAAACTTTCTTCTACGTAAGGCTTTCTCTTACACAGAGTCCCTACACAACTCCTGGTGGGGAAAGGTGAGTGGATGGCTACATTAAAATTAGCAAGTAAAGGAAATCAGAAAGAAGACCTATAACTTGAGGGCATTGAAGAAAATAAAACCAAATCATCTTTCCCCTTAATGATCCTACATAAATGCAGTTACTGTTCTATTAATTCTTACAACATTTTCTAAAAAGAGAAAAAAGTCTATATAGAAAAAGGGGAACATTGTCATTTCTCTTCACTATGAAATTCCTTCTCTGTGAAAACCCAGATCTCTATCGGTGACAATATCTTACACCACCCAATACACCAGAGGGGGAAAAAAAGACCATTGCTATTTATTAGGTACCTACTATGTGCTTGAGACAGCCGAGATCAATTACTTAAATCTTCAGTTATTCTGTGATGTGTTATTTATCTGTCTTTTACAGATAACAAAAACAAGACTTATATATTCTATAAATTGTTCAACTTCAGCTTATCAGGGGCTAAGTCAGCATTTTACTGGAGTTTAGATGGACACCAAAGTCCATATTTTTTCACTCATCTGACATTGTAGGTACTGAGAGCTGCTGAGTGCACAAGGCCAGCCATTTAATTAATGTTGTAGGTGGACTAATTGATTTTGGTCAGTGAATGTTTAACGATTATTTTACTTTCTCCCTTGACTATTTCAGTTGTAGTTAACACACCAAGAAGGCACTGATCATTCTGAAACACTAAAAAATGTAAAATATAAATTGGTAAGGGAGTGCTACTTATATGATTTATACATAATTTTCTGTAATTGCATTATTAGGAACATGATAATTGTTTTCCAATGAGTCATTCTAATATAATACTCTGTGTCCCAAAGCAAAGGCACTACAACCATCACCTTAATTCTTACCAATACATGATGCAAAATATATTTTGTTGAGGGAAGATAATCTAAGGTTACCTTCTAAATTTTCTAAATTGGAAAATAGTGAATATTGAAATATGTTTTAAGGGGAGGTGGGTGGACAGACAAGTACGAGGGGATTATGAGTACATTTAACTTAATGAAAAGTGTAGAATGGGTAAAACACGATGTTGTGTACCTGAAGCTAGCAGAACACTGTATGTTAATTTAGACTTAAATTTACAAAAGCAAACAAACAAGGAAAGCAAAAATTTATGATAGATGATACTCTGGTTGAATAGGTGAATAGGTGGCAAATTGCTCCTGTTTACTGTGTGTTTACTTGTCATTGAAGGTGCAATGACCAAACAGGGTGTAATGACACTTCCTGAAATTCCAGTAAAAACATCTTAAGCTACCAACATCCTTGCTTCATTTTCTCTATTATTTATCTATAATCTATCACTTTATTACTTGTTCACCTAGAAAAATCTGACAATGCTGTGATTAAAGACACAGGTATTGGGATCAGTTAGACACAGATTTGTATTTATTTTCAAATTCCAATATACATACATACAGTGTTATAACAGTTTTGGGTGTACATATAGTGATTCAATAATTCTATACATTAGTTAGTGTTCATCAAGGTAAGTATACCTTTAATCCCCTTCACCTGTTTTACTCCCACCCCACCTCACTTCTGGTAACTATCAGTTTTTTCTCTAAGGTTAATAGTCTGGTTTGGGAATTGTCTTTTTTCCTTTGTTCATGTGTTTTGTTTCTTAAATTCCATGTATGAGCAAAATCATATGGTATTTGTCTTTCTTTGATTGACTTATTTTACTTAGCATTCATTATGCCCTCTAGATTTATCCATGTTGTTGCAAATGGCAAGGTTTCATTTTTTTTATGGCTAATATTCCATTGTATATATTTACACCACTTCTTTATCCATTCATCTATTGATGGACACTTGAGTTACTTCCATAGTTTGGCTACTGTCAAAAATGCTGCAATATATCTTTTTGAATTAGTATTTTTGCATTCTTTGGGTAAATACCCAGTAGTGAAATTACTGGTAATTACATGGTAATTCTATTTTAAATTTTTTGAGGACTCTCTACACTGTTTTCCATAGTGCGAATTTAGATTCGCACCAACAGTACATGAGGGTTTCTTTTTCTCCACCTCCTCCCAACGCTTTGTTTCTTGTTCATTTGATTCCAGCCATTCTGACCTGTGTGAAGTAATAGCTTGTGGTGGTTTTGATCTGCATTTCCATGATGATAAGTGGTGTTGAGCATCTTTGCATGTGTCTGTTGGTCATCTGTATGTCTTCTTTAGAGAAATGTTTGTTCATGTCTTCTGCCTATTTTTTAATTGGATTATTTGGTGTTTGGCTATTGAGTTGTAACAAATCTTTCTCTGTTTTGGGTAGTAACTATTTATTAGATATGTCATTTGCAAATACCTTCTCCCATTCAGTAGGTTGCCTAATCTCTTATACACAATAATTTTTTACCTCTTTCACTACTTTTTAATTCAAAGTTTATTAAAATAATCCTTAGTTATTTTTTGCTTGTTTGTTGTAATTCTAATTTAAGACAAATGTTTCCTTATGTTGAGACTTTTCCTTTTTTAATAATAAATAAATTTTTTTATTTGTATTTTTAATCATAAAGGCATTTAAACTAACCATCACTTGGGTATAAGTTTTCCTTTGTTTTATAAATTTTGACATGAAATTTTTCTTTTATTGCTTTCTAGAGATGTACTAATTTCTCATTTGATTTTTGCTTTGAATCAAATGTTATATATAAGAAATTGCTTTTAATTTTCAATCATTAAAGATTTCTGTGTCTTTCTTTATTATGCATGTCTAATTATATTTGGTTGTGTTCAGAGAACAGAGCTACAAATCTCTACTTCAAAAATGATTATAGTCTTCCCTATTGCCATTTTTATAAATGTCTCTAATAATGACAAAAGATACTCTTTTTTCCCTAGCTTTATTGAGGTGTGATGGATAAATAATAATTGTATATGTTTAGGTTGTAAAATGTGATTTTTCTAAAGATACACATCATGATAATTTAATACACATATACATTGTGAAATTATTATCACAATCAAGTTAATTAACACATCCATCACCTCACATGGTTACCACATCTGTGTGTGTGTGTGTGGTGAGAACACTTAAGATTTATTCCTTTGACAACTTTCAACTATACAATACAGTAATATTAACTATAACCAGCATGTTGTATATTTGATTCCCAGAACTTATTCATCTTAAATGAACATTTGTTCCTATTAAACATCCATCTCCCCATTTTCCTCACACCCTAGCCTCTGGCAACCACAGTTACACTGGTTCTATGAGTTCAACTTTTTTAGGTTACAAATGTAGATGAGATCATATAATATTTATTTGCCTTTCTGTGTCTTGCCTATTTCATTTAGCATAATGTCTTCCAGCTTCATCCATGTTGTCACAAATGACAGGATTCCCTTCTTTTTTAACAACAGAATAATATTCCATTATATAAAGAGATACACATTGGTATGTATACAGATAGTATAAGATAAAGATACAGATATATCACATTTTCTTTACCCATTCATCTGTCAATGGACATTTAGGTTGTTTCCATATCTTGGTTATTGTGAATAATGATGCGATGACATGGGGAGTGCAGGTATCTCTTAGAAGTACTGATTCTTAATTCCTTTGGATATATCCCTAGAAGTAGAATTGCTGGTTTATATGGGGGAACTCCATACAGTTTTCTGTAACAGCTGTACTAATTGGCATTCCCACCAACAGTGTAGAAGGATACCCTTTGCTCCACATTCTTGTCAATATGTTATCTCTTGTCTTTTTGATAATGCACATCCTAAAAGTATGATGATTCTCATTTCATTTTTAAAAATATTTTATTTATTCATTCATGAGAGACACAGAAAGAGAGGTAGAGACACAGGCAGAGGGAGAAGCAGGCTCCATGCAGGGAGCCTGATGTGGGACTTGATCCTGGACCCTGGACCATGCCCTGGCCAAAGGCAGGATGCTTAACCGCTGAACTACCCAGGAGTCCCAAAGTGAACCCTGTTGTAAACTATGAGCTTTGGATGATAATGGTAAGTTGATGTAGGTTCAACAACTGTACCACTCTGGTGCAGGCTGCTGATAGTAGGGGAAGGGGTAGGAGCAGTATTTCAGAGCTCTGCGCTTTCTGTTCAATTTTCCTGAAATATATATATATATATATGTTTTATATGATAGTTTTGCAATATAATCTAATATCAGGAAGTTTGGTACCTCCAATTTTGTTCTTCTTTCTCAAGATTGCTTCAGCTATTTAGTCTTTGATGGTTCCATGCTAATTTAGGATTGTTTTTTAATTTCTGTAAAAAATGTCATTGAAATTTGATAGGGATTGTATTAAATCTATAGATGGCTTTGGGTGGTATGGACGTTTTAATAATGTTATTTCTTCCAAAATGAACATAAGGTATCTCCATTTATTTGTGTCTTCTTTAATTTCTTTCATCAGGAGATCTTTCACCTCCTTGCTTGGATTCATTCCTAGGTATATTTTTCATGCAATTCTAAATAAGATCTATTAGTTTATATTTCTGATAGCTTGTTACTATTGTATAGAAATGCAACAGATTTTTGTATATTGATTTTGTATCCTGCAATGTTATTGAATTTACTTATTCTAACTTTTTTTTGTGGAGTTATTAGAGTTTTCTATATATAAGATTGTCATCTACAAACAGATGATTTTAATTCTTCCTTTCTAATTGAGAAGACTTTCGTTTGTTTCTTTTTTGTCTATTTACTCTCTATAGGATTTCTAATATATTTTAGAATAGAAGTGGTGAGAATTGCCGATGCTTATCTCTTCCTGATCTTAGAGGAAAAGCCTTGAGCTTTTCACGGTTGAGTACAATGTTTGCACTGGGCTTGTCAGATATGGCCTTTATGATATTGAATTAATTTCTTCTACGCTGAGAGTTTTCATCATGAAAGTATTTAATTTTGATAGATGCCGTTTTTCCGCATTTACTGAGACATTATAATTTTTATCATGGAGCAAACAATGGTAGCTCTACCTGCTTCCAGATTTTTTTGTTGTTAAACTAAATAAATCCTCTTTTAATCTCAATCCACTTTCAGATGATATTCATTATTATGTAAACTTTACAAGGAGAGGGATTTTGTTTGTTTGATCTCCTTCACAGATGTTGCTGGATCCAAGAATATTGCCTAGCATAAAGTAAGTGAGCAGTAAATATTTGTTGAATAAATGAGTAAATATTATGTTTACTGCAAATGGGAAAGATATATATATCTTTTCATCACATTTATCTTTTAATGTCATTTCATCTAATGTTGATATCACTGCCACTGCCTCTCCCCTTTATTTTTGCATTTTTAGTGCCACCTCTTCATCTACATTTTCATTTTCAACCTATTTGTATCTCTAAGTCTGTAACTTAAAACAAGTTTTTTTTTTTTTAATCATTCTGTTTTTTTTTTTTTTTAATGATTCTATTTATTGGGATCCCTGAGTGGCTCAGCGGTTTAGCACCTGTCTTCAGCCTGGGGCTTGATCCTGGAGTTCCAGGATCGAATCCCACATCAGGCTTTCTGCAGGGAGTCTGCTTCTCCCTCTGCCTGTGTCTCATGAATTCATGAGAGACACAGAGAGAGCGAGAGAGGCAGAGACACAAGCAGAGGGAGAAGCAGGCTCCCTGCAGGGAGCCCAATGTAGGACTTGATCCTGACACTCCAGGATCAGGCCCTGAGCCAAAGGCAGAAGCTTAATCGCTGAGCCACCCAGGTGACCCTAAATCATTCTGTTTTTATCTCAACTTGATAAGAGTACTATGTAATCTCCATCCCTTATTTCCTCCATCCCTCCACACACTTCCCCTCTGGTTGCCATCCATTTGTTCTCTACAGTTGAGTGTTATTTCTTGGTTTGTCTTTCTTTTTTTCCCCCTGTGCTCATTTATTGTGTTTTTTAAAGTACACATTGAGTGATATCAAATGGTATTTGCCATTGATATCAAATGGTATTTGCCATTTTGCTTAGCATCATATACTTTCTACTTCTATCTATGTTGTTGCAAATGGTAAAATATTTTTTATGGTTAAATAATATTTCATTATATATGTATATTTATACATATACATATACCATCTTTATCCATCCATCAATCAGTGGACACTTGAGCTGCTTCCATTTCATGTTTTTGTAAATGGCAAGATTTCAATGTTTTTTTTATGGCTGAGTAACATTCCACTTATGTGTATGTATGTATGTATGTGTGTGTGTACCGCATCTTTTTTTTTTTTTTTTCTTCTCAGATCTAATGTTAGATTTAGAGTTATGGCCAGGGTTAGGGTATCCTTCAGTTTAGGGACCTCTCCACAGGGTTAGGGTCAGGAGTTTGAGGTTAAAGTAGTGCATTAGTGCTAGTGTTAGAGTTAGGGTATGTGCCTGGTTGCCTGTTAGTTTTGCTGAGTTTTTCCTTTGCTGTGTGGAAGCTTTTTATCTTGATGAAATCCCAATAGTTTAATTTTGCTTTTGTTTCCCTTGCCTCAGGAGACACATCTAGAAAAATGTTGTTTTGGCCAATGTTAGAGAAATTATGGCCTGTGCTCTCTTCAAGGATGTATATGGTTTCAGGTGTCACATAAGTCTTTAATCTGTTTTAAGTTTATTTTTGTGTGAAGGTGTAAGAAAGTGGCCCAGTTTCATTCTTTTGCATGTGGTTGTCTGGTTTTCCAAACAATATTTGTTGAATAAACTCTTTCTTGTTGTATATTCATTCATTCTTTGTCAAAAATAAATTGACCATATAATTGTGGGTATACTTCTGGGCCTTCTGTTCTAGTCCATTGATCTATGCATCTATTTTTATGCCAGCGCCATGCTGTTTTAATTACTGCTGCTTTGTAATATAACTTGAAGTCCAGAATTGTAATTTCTTTATGTTGTCTTATTGTTGTAGCTCGTACTTCCAGTACTGTGTTGAGTAAAAGTGGTAGGAGTGGACATCCTTTTCTTGTTCTTGACTTAGAGGAAAAGCTCTGTTTGCACCATTGAGTATGATTTTGGTGATGGGTTTTTCATATATGGCCTTTATTATAGTGAGACATAGTCCCTCCAGACTGACTTTGCAGAGGGGTTTTTATCATGAATGGATGTTGTACTTTGTAAATGGTTTTTCTGCATTTACTGAAATGATCATATTGTTTTTATTCTTTCTCTTATTGATGTGATGTAGTACATTGTTTTGCAAATAATAAACCAGTCTTGCATCCAGGGAATAAATCCCTCTTGATCATGGTATATATATATTTTAAATATACTGTTGTATTTGGTTTGCTAATAGTTTCTTGAAGGTATTTGCATCTGTATTTTTTTTTAAGATTTTATCTATTTATTCATGAGAGACACACAGAGAGAGGCAGAGACACAGGCAGAGGGAGAAGCAGGCTCCATGCAGGGAACCTGACATAGGACTCAACCCTGGGACCCCAGGATCATACCCTGGGGCCAACACAGGCACTTAACCGCTGAGCCACCCAGGTGTCCCTTTGCATCTGTATTTATGAGAGATATTGGCCTGTAGTTCTTTTTTTCATGTGGTGTCTTTTCTGGTTTTGGCATCAGGGTGATTCTGGCCTCAGAGTATGAGTTTGGAAGTTTTCCTTCTTGTATTTTTTGGAATAGTTTGAGAAGAATGGGTATTAACTCTTCAAATATTTGGTAAAATTCACCTGTGAAGACATCTGGTCCTAGACTTTTGGTTTCTAGGAATTATTATTATTATTATTATTATTATTATTATTGATTCAGTTTCTTTGCTCGCAATCAGTTTATTTTATATGTTTCTAGGAATTTTTCCACTTCTAGATTGTCCAATTTGTTGGCATACAGGTTTTATAATGTTCTCTTGTGAACGTTTGTATTCCTGTGGTGTTGGTTGTTATATCTCCTCTTTTATTAGTAATTTTGTTTATTTGGGTCCTTTCTCTGTCTTTTTAGTGAGTCTTTCTAGAGGTTTATCAATTTTATTGATCTTTCCAAAGAACCAGCTCCTTGTTTCACTGACATGTTCTCTTTTCTTTCTTTTCTTTTTTCTTTTCTTTTCTTTTCTTTTCTTTTTTTCTTTTCCTTTCCTTTCCTTTCCTTTCCTTTCCTTTCCTTTCCTTTTCTTTCTTTTCTTTTCTTTTCTTTTTTTTCTTTTTTTTCCTTTCCTTTTCTTTTCTTTTCTCTTTTTCTTTTCTTTTCTTTTCTTTTCTTTTCTTTTCTTTTTTTCCTTTCCTTTTCTTTTCTTTTCTTTTCTCTTTCTTTTCTTTTCTTCTTTTTTCTTTTCTTTCTTTTCTTTTTTCTGTATCATTTATTTCTGACCTAATCTATATTATTTCCTTCCATGTACTGGCTTTAGGATTTGTCTGTTGTTCTTTTCCTAGCTCCCTACATTAGTTTGTTATCTGAGATTTTCCTTGCTTCTTGAGGTCGTCCTATGTTGCTATAAACTTCCATCTTAGAACCACCTTTCTTGTGTTCCAAACATTTTGGACTACTGTATTTTCATTTTCATTTTTTTCATGTAATATTAAATTTCTTCCTTGATTTATTGGTTGACCCACTCATTGTTTAATACCATGCTATGTAACCTTTATGTATTTGTACTCTTTCCAGATTTTTTCCTGTGGTGAATTTCTAGTTTCTTAGCATTGTGGTCAGAAAAGATGCATGGTAGGGCTTCAGTATTTTTATCCATTGAGATTTGTATTGTGCCTCATATGTGATCTATCTTGGAAAACATTCTAAGAATGTAAAACTGAAGAGTTCTATTTTTTTTTCTTCTAAGTTTTTATTTAAATTCTAGTTAGTTAACATGCAGTGTTAATATTAACTTCAGATGTAGGATTCAGTGATTCACCACTTAACTTACATACACCCGGTGCACATCATGAGGGCCCTCCTTAATGCCTTCACCCATTTAACCCGTCCCCCTGCCCATCTCCCCTCCAGCAAACTTCAGTTCTCTATAATTGAGTCTCTTTTATGTTTTGCCTCTCTCTTTTTTCCATAGGTTCATCTGTGACATTTCTTAAATTCCACATATGAGTGAAATCAGATGGTATTTGGCTTTCTCTGACTGACTGACTTCACTTAGCAGAATACTCTTTAGCTCTATCCATGTCATTCAAATTATTAGATTTCATTCTTTTTTTATGGTAAATATTCCATCATATATGTATACCACATCTTTTTCTTTATCCATTCATGACTTGATGGACATTTGGGCCCTTTCCATAATTTGGCTACTTTTGATAATGCTGCTATAAACATCGGGGTCCATGTATCCCTTCACATCAGTATTTTTGTATCCCTTGAGTAAATAAACAATAGTGCAATCCTGGGTCATAAGGGACTTCTATTTTTAACTTTTTGGAGAACCTCCATGTTGTTTTCCAGAGTGGCAGCATCAGTTTGCACTTCCATGAGCAGTGTTAAAAGTTCTTCTTTCTTTGCATAGTTCTTCTTTCTTTGCATCCTAGCCTGTGTCCATTGTTCCCTGTGTAAAACTGAGTAGTTTTTAAGCTAACCCAACAGTTTCCATCTTTCAATTAAAAATTTCAGCTCATTCTTACTTAGTTTAATGTAATTTCTTTACTTTATCTTACTGTGTGTTTATTAGGGGATTTCTTAGTACTTTTTTCTTGTATTCCCTTAAATTTATTCTTTAATGACTTGATCTAATTGCTATACCCTTGAATTCCCCCCTTATCTATCAAGAGTACTATGTGATGTTCAATATAAAATATGTATTTCTCTGTTATTACATAGTAATACCAATTATTTTCTTGATAAAGACATTCATTCTAATGTATTTCTCCCTTTTTATTTTATCCCAAATATGATAAGACTTTTAGACTATATTCTCATTCTTACTTTTTTCTCACCACTTTGCAAATGTGATATTTGAAGCATGTTTTGCTCTCTATGATCCTGAGACAGTTTAGTATGTTTAATTATTCATTGTTATATTTTTTTCTTGAAATATATTTCCTTCCTTTCAAGAATCTTATTTTAAGGGAATACTCTTACAGACCAGATACAACTATATTGTTCACCATTGTTTTATCTACTTCACTAACTCAAGATCTCTGGTTTAATTCATGTGTAATTTGGTTAGATTTTCTTGTTTGTTGTTTGTTTTTTGTCAAGAATTTACCTAGATGAACCAGCTTGGGTACTCTCTGGATCCTTCCAGATCTGTGAATATCTTTTATTCTAACTAGTGAATGATATATGTGTGGACTGTGCATAGTTTTCTTTCAGTAGCCTGCAATTGCTTCAAACTATTTTCAAGCAGCCAGATTTGGTTATAAGAAGTATACTATCTGATTATTTTTCCTTTATAGAAAATCTGTGTTGCTGTTATACACAGACATACATATAATACAGACACACACATACACACACACATCAGAATTTTACCAGAAAATGTTGAGGCATATATATTTATCAATCAATGTTTCCTGTATTTTGATGAGCCATATTGATCTGTAAAACCAGTTTTTAACAGAATTCTTACAGAGAAGTTTTATTTTATACAGTTTTCTTTCTGTGTCTTGTTTCTTTTTCATATGGAAAGTTTTCTAAATCTGTATTTGTCTTTCCTTTTCCACTACAATTTAAATATAATTGCATTTTTGTTTTTTGGTTTGAACTGCTACTTATATTTGATCTTTCAAATATAAACTTTGATTTCAGCGGGGACCTTCTATTTTTAAAATTCATCTATTATATGTTCCAGTTTTAAAATCATGGTTTTAGACCCATAATGCCATTTTATGTATTTAAATTGAAATATACTTAGGTATTCTTAGTAAGTGATGATTGCAGTATACAATGCGATAAATTGCAAAAGTGTTCGACCTTCAAGTTGTTTTTATACCTGTCTTAAAATGTAAGGACATTTTGATTGTCTTGGTTAGAACCTTTTTTTTTTTTTTTTTTTTTTGACATTTCAGAGAGACTTAAAGCAAAAACTAAACATTAAAATCCATCCACTGGGATGCCTGGGTGGCTCAGCAAATGAGCATTTGCCTTCAGCTCAGAGTGTGATCCCGGGATCCAGGATCAAATCCCACATCAGGCTCCCCACGAGAAGCCTGCTTCTGCCTCTGCCTGTGTCTCTGCATCAGTGTGTGTGTGTCTTTCATGAATAAATAAATAAATCCTTTAAAAAAATCGATCCACTAAAGCAATGTGGCAAGAAAGTGTAAATTTAGAGGAAATTTAGGGAGACTGTAACTGGCACTGTGACAACAATGAGAGGGAAAAAGTATATCAAAATGATTTATGGTAATCAAAATACATTGTTTCCAGAGGTGTCAAGGAAATTCTTTGGAAGATATTTTCTGTAATTTATTTTGAATAATTCTAAAATAGGAATCACTCTTAGGTTAGTAATCAGTTATAACAATAAAATAATATGAAGGAAAGTAGATGAAAGAAAAATTGGCTTTGTTTTTAAGGAGGTATATTACCCATAGGAAAATGCTGGGTACAAGTAATATTCAAAACTTGAATTTGTTATATTAGAGTGAAGATGTGTTAGCATTTGTCTTTTTCACAATAGTGAATTCCACAGTTATACCAGTCACTAACACCATGTGTAGAAAGAGAAAAATAAGGAAGAGAATATGTTTATATTCTTCACATTTTAATAATTGGACAAAACAAAAACACAGTTGGACTTTGGCACAATGAAGCAGAACTGAACCAACACTAGATTTAGCAGGCAGAAATCTGGTACCTTGACAATACCTTTCACATAATTATGATATAACAGTGAGAATAATAAGTGGAATAATTAAAATCATATAACATCTTCTCAGGGTTTCCTTCCCTAAAGAGAAACTTGGGGGAAGATCTAAGAAAAATTGGCAGGTATATTTTACTTCACTTAGATAAGACGAGACAATACATAATTTGAATTATGTATGAAGCATTTAAATATGTATGTATGCATAATATCACCTCAGGATAATCAATATCTATTGGTTGTCCATGGTATTTTAAGCTAAGTCTTACAGCTAGTTGCAAGTCAGTATTGACTTCTAGCTCTATTCTTTAGTATAGAATATATGTATATATATATATATATATATATATATATAGAATATATATATATATATAGAATATAGTATGCAGTTGCCTAGAAGGATTTTGAGAAATTTGGTAATATTCTCCTCCTGGTACCCAGGATGGAGTGGCTGGGAATGAGCCAGTGGTTACAGCTTGTCACTTATCACTTACTTGCTTCTAGAAGATACAGACAAATAAACTGATACTCTAGATGCAAATATTTAAGAGAGGATCATTTTAGTTTAGACCTTCAGAAAATAAGTGTATTGCTACTTGAGAGATGTTAAAATGTGAATCCATGAGACATGGACACTACCATTGGCCAAGTTTAAACCTGGTTTTGACAATAACTTTCTTGTGTTTCTTGCCGCAAATTTTATTCTCTCAAATTTCATTCAACACTCTATCTGATTAATTCTGTCTAAAGCATATCTCTGGTTATGTTAGTACTGTCTACATAAACCTTTCTGTCTCCCTATCAGTATACAAAATAAATTACAGAATTCTTAGAGTTTTTACTTTATTTTTGTAGTCCTTATGGAAGATTGGTGAAGTTTGAATGAAACCCTTGCTGATCAGTCATGAATAGTGCCATGCATTCTGTGCTCCAATGAGATGATATTTCTGGTATACACAAATGCTGTGAGCATCCATACCAACAGTATTTCACAAGCTGGATAGCACTTTCTTCCATCTCTAGCTTTTTACCTGTCTTATGCATCTCCACAAAGTCTCCTCCATGTGTACTCTGCCTTTTCATCATCCTAAGTACTTCTCTTGCAGCACTTATAATCGCCTATTTTGAGTTGCTTGCAGTATATTTGCATCTTATCTCATCATTTATTTTTAAATTTTTTGAGGGCAAGCTCTATGTCTGATTTACAATTTTTTCCCACTCCAAGGGACTAATATGAGAGATGCTTGACAAATATTTGTTGAATGCATGCTGTTGTTTAGTTCATAAACAGTATGTTATATTTGTTGGGCAACACAAAACATACCCAGTACCTAACACAATGCCTTTCATGTATGAAATATCCCCAAATTTTTGAATGAAGTAACAAATCAAAATGTGAATATTGGTTCTGTTTTGTTAGATATGGTTTCTCTTAGGTCACTTATTCACTGGCATGCCTAGCTTCTCATTTTCCAAGTGTGAAACGTTGTCAGGGAGAATGGTAATTTGTTCCTTACAGGTTAAGGCAGTATCAAGTTAGCCTTTGGGGATTTTTAACAGTTCAGTCTGGTTTGCAACAGTGAGAAACTGCAGCAAACAAGCTAAGTCACCCTGCAATCTCCTATGGGCTAATACTGGTCCTAATGAATTTACAGCCTGTAAGCCCAATACCATTCTACAAAAGAATGCACAGAGTAGCCTGTAAAAGCCTTAGAACTTCCTTGGGACACCTGAATGACTCAGTGGTTGAGAGTCAGCCCTTGGCTCAGGTGGTGAACCCAGGGTCCTGGGGTCCTGGGATGGAGTCCCACATCAGGCTCCCCACAGGGGCTCTGCTTCTCCCTCTGTTCATGACTCTGCCTCTCTCTCTGTGTCTCATGAATAAATAAAATCTTTTTTTTTTTTTTTTTTAAGGAACTTCCTTTAAGTTTAAAGGGAAGATCTGGGACACAGTTATACTTTCTGGGTTTGGTTCAAGATTAAACAGAGTTTTGATCACATAAGGTATCATTTGTGAAGTGATTAGACTACCTTTTTACACAAAAGCATAGGCAACATTCCAAAAGATAATAACTTTAACCTTTATAGTCTTTATTCAAATTTGTTTTTTTTTCTAATTGTTATTCCTTAAAATTCCATGCATCCTAGGCACTCAATATTTACATTATTTAAAGATGACATTATTACAAAATACCAGCATTATAAAACTAATATCCTGTAAGCCATTTTCTTCAGAAGATTGTATTTTCCAATGTTCTGGCTGCCATGAACTAATTCACTTGCCAAACTTTTTGAATCACCTATGAAATTTCGTTGTAAAACCACCGTTGCATTTCTTTTTCTTAGACATAGATCACTTGGAAAATTCACAAGTCTAAACCAGCAGAAATAAAAATTTATGATACCATTTCTTTAGAAATTGAATAAAAATTCTTTTAAATAGAAAAAAAGTGTTCATTAAATAGAAAAAATGAACCTCACTTACATTGCCTATCATAAACTGAGAGTAGTGATTTTCCCTAGCTGGTGCAGATACAAGTAAGAATGTTGCTTCTTGCTCAGAACTTCAGACTTTGGTTAAATATGACTTCTGTTTGTCATATTTCAGTTAGATGGCCTAATGTTATGATGCCAGGTAACGGTAAACACATATTATGTATCATTGTGCTCTACATTTTGCATGTAGTATATCACTTAGTATTCAAAACATCTAAAAATTAAATTATTTTCCCATTCTACTTACAGGGAACTGAGGCAGAGAGAGACAGTAACTTGCCATGGGCTATGTATTTACTAAATCAGAGAGCCATAATTCCAATCCAATTCTGTCCATCTCAGAGTATCAATATTGTGAATGTCTAATTCTCAACAATAAGCCTTGTTTTAGTTCTCTCATTCATTCCCTCTCAGGCTGCCTCTCTTATTATCCTTTTTCCCACATAACAATAAGGATTAATATTTGAGTGTATGGGGAAGTGGCTGATGGACACTAAGTGTGCAACTATTAAAGAAGCACTATAAAAAATGAATGTGCAGTAAAATGAAGTTCATGTAAGGTATTTTTGAAATGTTTTAGTATTATGCAAAATAACTTGGTGCTGCTCATAAAATTCTAGTGAATATTAGAAATAATTTTGTTAAGTACTTCCTATTCATTTTCACCCTAAAATCTCACAGCAATATGTATTCTTATCTAAGGCACTCTTCACCAGTTCAGCCTTCAAGTTTTCTATGCTAGTCTGTTTTGACTGGTTGGCATCCACTTTAACTTGTTTATGCTTAAGCTGTACTAGTTGTTAAATATTTTTTAATAACACTACTGTTATGATTTCCCTTAGGAATTTTGAAATCAATATTGCATGGTAAATGAGTTGGTCCTGGTCCATCAAAAACCAGATGCCAAGAATGAATTACATTTGAATAAATTTTAATAAGAGAAAATGCCTATGAAAGGAAATAGGAGGGAGTTGGGATGACTGAGACAGTTACTCTTGCACTATGGTCTAATGGCTAACCTAGTCATCCCAGCCGTGCCTCCTCTATAATCTAAAAAAAAAAAAGACTAAAATAATGTTTCTATGTATAATCAGTGTTCTCCATTATCAATTCTGTTATGAAATGCATTATGAAAACTGGTTAGTTTGAGAATGATTTTCCTTAAGCATAGTCTTAGAAACTTATTTTTCTTCCTCCCTCAAAAAATAATAGGAGATGAAACATCCAGTTCCTCCCTCAAAATATTGAGAAAATTAACAGTTGCATCCTAAATAATAAAAATTAGACTGATTCATTATTAATATACATTTATTTATTTATACTAAGAATAGAAGTGGAAAAACCTCAAAATTGGCCTATGTTGTGATTTTTGACAGATGGAAGAAAAAAGCAATAAAAGTAAACTGGGACATTTGGCCACAATTTATTATTTACTTTTACCTAATTCTGGTATCCAATAAACAATTGGTTAGGAGTTGAAATACAAAATTCTGTTTAAAATAAGTGTGGCTTTCTGGTAGTAATATTTGAAAATTATAAATGAATTTAAATTCCTTGATCTACAACATCAAACAATAACAACAAGCAAACACATCAGAGATAGCAGTTCTCCATTATCATTTGATTTGGTAAAGGAGTAATACTTTTTTCTTTTTTCAAACCAAGATTAGAGAGTTAAGTGAACCAGCAAAAGACAATTAAGTAGGAACTACACTTGCTTTCTCAAGTACTCAGCAATATGAATGCAGGCATAATGCTGTTTTTATTCACCGGGCACACAAATAAATCAACTTTAATGTCAATAAAGTCAGTAATGATAGATTTCATCACTAAAATATAACTAAGCAATAATGACCAGGAAGAAAGTAAGTAGCTCACAGCAGCAAAAGCGATTTCTTTTTTGTCCTAGGTGAAGTCAAGGGTATCTGAAAAGACTGGCCTTTCCCCCCTCTATTATTAACTGCAAATCATTCTTGTCATGTTAGAAAGCAGATTGTTTTTTTTTTTTCAAGTGTTATACACCATTATGTTTGGATCACATAACCTGACCTTATTCCAGGCAACCTAAACTCCATTTCCAATTAGCAAGAATGCTTATAGGAGAAATGAAGTTTATCTGCCTATTAGGCCTTTCTTATTATATCAATTTGAGCAGAAATTTATATTCTCTATTCCTCCTGTGCTGATGTTACTTGGTGGTCAAATGTCCCCATTTATTTTCATTGCTTTTTTTTTCCCCCATCTGCCAAAAACTACAACCAAAAGGGCAATTTTGAGGTTTTTAAATTTCTATTCTTAGTGAGCTGAAAAATTGGTCATATAACAGTAGAGGAACTGCAAGGTGGGATAAGGGATTCATTTATGCAATTAAAACAAATTTAATGCAACAGACACATCTGGGACTTAACTAAAACTACCACTTGAGGAAAGATTCTGTACTGAAAATTTGTCTACTGAAAATCTACTGAAAATTTGTCTTAAAACCATATACCACCATTTTATGTATGGAGTGTTTAACTCTTGGTCCTTAGCACTCAGTGACCATGTGTCAATATTTCTGACATTCAACCAATGTCTAAGCAGATAATAATGCATTTAGTCCAGTTAGTTCACTCATCTGTCCTTTGCATATGCCTATCATTTGGAAAGTTCATCAAAAGCAACAATGTTTTTCCCAATTTCATCTTTGCCATTGTGATCTTGGGAAAGGAGAAGGTACATCATTCCCATGCTTACTATACTATAGCCTTTAATTTGAAAGAAAGTTTTAGATATTTAGATACTAAATACAAACAAACAGACCATTTTTCCACATACTGGTTCAAAACCAACTAATTCTGCCTTTTTTAAAAAAAGATTTTATTTCTTTATTCATGAGAGACACAGAGAGAGAGGCAGAGACACAGGCAGAGAGAGAAGCAGGCTCCATGCAGGAAATCAGACATGGGACTTGATCCCAGATCTGCAGGATCACACCCTGGGCAGAAGGCGCGTTAAACCGCTGAGCCACCTGGTCTGCCCTAATTCTACCTTTATGCCATTTTGTACTCCACTAGAACAGAATTATATAGAAAGGTAGATGGAGTACTTACTGAAATGTTTTCATTAAAATAGCTTCAATTTATTATAATGCAATTGAATCCTTTAAGCCCAAATATGACTTAAAGTTTCTTCATTTTTTATCTTGATTCATTCTTTAAAATAATGAAGAAATTATTAAAAATAAGGAATAATTTGCACTAAAACTGAAAATGATTAACTATGTGAAGTTTAAATGCAGTCCTTGGTATACAATTGTAAAATTTAATATTGGACAAAAATAAATGTTCACCAAAATGAAACTGTTCTCAAAAAATATTTTATTAACAATTTTGCTTTTGCATAAGACAACTACAGATTATATCTTCTGGATACCTATGAGTATATCACCAAATAGTATTATAGGGGTCTAAATATGAGAGAATATTTTAATATACCAAGAGCCTCCTTTCTTCTATCACTTTACATGTTACCTTACCATATATTTTATTTCATTCAGTTCAACATCTATGTGATTTGTATTAATGCAAATGAATGGAATTTCCAGATCACGGTATGTTTGTGATACTTTTTCTTAAGGCTTATTATTTAAGGTACTGTGGCAAAAAAAAAAAAAAAGAGAATTCCAACATTGTTCCAAAGAAATATAGGTAGCTATTATTTATCGAGCATTTTGAATTTGTGTTCATCAGGGATACTGGCATATAATTTTCTTTTCTTGGGGCATCTTTGTCTAGTTTTGGTATCAGGGTAATGTTGTCCTTGCATTAGGAGTTTGGAAGTATTCCTTCTTCCTCCATTTTCTGGAGCAGTTTGAGGAAGGGCTATTAATTATTATTTAGGTATTTTGGTAGAATTATTCACCAGTGCAGCCATCTGGTTCTGGACTTTTGTTTGTGGGAGGTTTCTGATTACTGATTCAAATTCCTGACTAGAAATCATTTTGTTCAGGTATCTATTTCTTCATGATTCAGTTTTAGTATATTCTTTCTAGAAATTTATCCTTTTTCTCCTAGATTGTCCATTTTGTAGGCTGATAGCTATTTTTATTGTCTATTATGATCTTTTGTATTCCTGTGGTATCAAATGTAACATCTCCTCTTTCATTCCTGTTAACATTTATTTGAGTCCTTTATTTTTCTTGGTGACTGTAGCTAAAAGTTTGCCAGTTTTGTTTGTTCTGCAAAGAACTAGTTTTTAGTTTCATTGATTTTTCTCCTTTGTCTCTTCAGTCTCATTTATTTCTGTTCTCATTATTATTTCTTTCCTTCTACTGACATCAGATTTGTTTGTTTTCTTTTTAGTTCCTTAAGGTGTAAAGTTAGGAAATTTATCTGTAAATTTTCTTGTTCGTACGGTAGGCATCTTATTGCTATAGACCTCCCTTTAAGAACTGCTTTTGCTGCATCTTATAAGTTTTGGGATGTTGTATTCCATTTTTATTGGTCTCAAGATTTTTTTTTCTCTTTTGTTGTTGTCTTTGACCCAGGTTCAGTACCATGTTGTTTAATCTTAAGTTTTCTTCCTGTAATTTATGTCTAGTATTATACCATTTGCACTATTTAGTTGGAAAGACAATTGATATGATTTTCATATTCTTAAATTAACCAAGCCTTGTTTTGTGGCATAACATATGATTTATCCTGGAGATTATTCCGTAAATGCTTGTGAAGAATGTATATTCTCTTGCTTTTGGATGGAATGTTCTGTATAGATCTGTTAAATCCATCTGTCTAATAAGTTATTTAAGGTCAATGTTTATTGATTTTTCTGTGTGGATGATCTACCTATTGATGTAAGCGGGGTATTAAAGTGTCCAATTATTATTATTATTAGTTTTATATTGATTATTATTGTATTTATGTTTATTTCTCCCTTTTGGTCTGTTAATTTTGCTTTATATATTTAGGTGCAAATATTAATGAATTAAACACTTCAGCTAAGACATTAATATTTTTCTATTTAGGTCATCCAGTTTATATTGTATTTCTGATATAACACTTTTCCCATTATAAATTTCTTTGATTCTTGTTTGTATTTTTCTCTGTGCTAAACTTCCTATCTTTTTATTTCTTGTGGTTACATTTTTCTTCAGTAGTATATCTAGTCATTTATTAATTTTTCAGAAAAGTGCTTTAATTTTTCAAAGTTTATTAATCTTTAAAATTTTCATCATTCACTAACATTGATCAGTAAACCCATATTAATAACTGAGAGTATGTCTTTCATAAGTTTCCACAAAATATGTAAATATATGCAAGATTTTTCCCATCTTTCTATATTTCAAAATATATCAAAAGAGACCATATATTAATACTTTTATGAATCTTATTTTTATTACTAAAAATACTTAGGTAAAATTCTTCAAAGTTAGTGGTACTGCATTGTGTCATTCTTTATAATGAATGCAATATTCTATAGTGTCAATGTATCATTCATTTCTTCTTCTGGTATTCTCAAATATATTATGCAGAATGAGATTATGTAAGCTAAGAATTTGTGTATATCTCTTTATTTTCAGTATTCTCTATGACCTTGTTTTAATTGTTATCTTTATAACAATATGGACTTCATTTTGTTTTTTAATGCATTGTAATGTTTCCCTTTAATAAGAAAATCCAAATCTTTCATATGGAATGTAATGATACATAATAGATTTACTCCTACCATCTTTACAGATGTTTAAAAGTTTTAACTTGTATTATTTTTGCTTTTTTTGAAATGATGGTTTGATCAATTTCTAATTGTTTTATTCCCTCTTTTTTTGAAGTCCCAATGCTAACGTTATATTATTTGCTTTCTTTTGTATTGCTTTCACTAATAAAGCATATGTTTCTATATTATAATAGAAAAAGATGATCCTATTTTTCACTATTCCATAACTTTCATTAATTCCCATTCAGAAGGAGAATTCAGTACATCCATTCAAATTCTCTCTTGGCCTCTTTGGGACCAGGGAAAATGATGGGCTTCAGTAGAACCTCTGTGAATTTTGACTCACAGCTCCAAAGATCTTTATAGTCCAACCACTCCCCAGTATCTTCAACTTTCTTGTCTTTCTTCTGTCCTCTTTGGCATTTTATTATCTGACCCAGTGCAATGGAGAGATGCCCCCATGCAATACTCTAAGCTAGACTTAAAGACAGCCTAAAATTTCACATTCCCACAGTGATAATAAACCTGAAATCTGTTTGGAAGTGGGAAGGAAATGACACATTTTTTCTTTTTTCCCACAATTCAGTTATTTATTTGACTCTGTGGGTGTATATATATGTATACATACATATGTATAATTGGACTATATGTGATAAACATGTAGACTTTTATATAGTGACTCAACTAAGATGGCTTTTAATTAGACCTGCATATTACCATTTTGCATAAACTGACAAATTTAAGTGTACACATATATTTTGGTACATGTTATTTTATGGGTGCACATTAGATATACCCTTTTTCATGATTGCTAGCCTACATATCATTCTTTATTATTTGAGTGATAGGCATTGAGATATATCTTCTCTTCAAACTCATTCTGGGTTTACAATGTGAAATGAAATGTGCATTTACATTGGTAGCCTAGGTGTAATTCTTAAAATGTAGTACCTAATTATAATAATATTTTATTATTCATCTGGAAAAAAAGAACATTTTAAAACTAAAGTTAAATTCTTCCATGAAACAAATTTATGATAGGATACAATAGTCATTTACTTTGTATTTAAAATAAAAAGAACTTGATTTTTTCATCACTTGATATTGGTAATCTATATACTGTCTTTATAATTGCAGAAGCATTTTCTAATTATATGAATTTAATTGAATCCAGATTTCAACTGTTTGGGTAATTTTTTAAGCATCTCTTTAATTTTGCTAATAGGGAATGTAAGAAACAGATGATAATAAAATTAGGGTTGTGATCCTCCTTAATGTATGGAGGTAGAATAATCAGTAACTATCTCTTTTCTGTAGTTCAGGAGAAAGATGCAGAAATCTTATCCTTTATTTAATGTTTGAGTTAGTCCATGTTTGAGAATTCCTACTTAGAATTTCTGCAAAGAAAAAGGCAAAAATGGAAATAGTTAGAATGTGCCAAAAACCATTATTTCTTGGAATTGCATTATATTTAATAATAGTTAAAATTTAAAGGAAGAAAAGCCATTTCTAATACTGTTACCAAAAATTATTTTATATTTTTAAATTGAATTTTTATTTTTAATTCATTATTTATTAAGTAACTGTGATGAACAGTTATGGAGAAGAGCATAATATTTTTATTCTGTTCTTAAAGTATATTTATATTTTATTCTGTTCTTAAAGTCTGATTTAGAGAGCAGATACATAAATGCCTAGTATAGGAAATTAACTCTACTTGGGAGATTCAGTGATGTCTCCACAGAGGAGACTTTTCATTTGGTGTTTAATGATACATATAAGTTTTCCAGGAAGAATTTAGGAAAGATAATTAAAGAAACCAGTTACAAGAAGAATAAAGTACATGTGTGAAGTCATAAAAGAAAGAATGTTCATCATATTTGGAAAATGAAAAATTTAGTGTGACTACAGCATTTGTGCCAAAGATATGTAGTGGGGGCTACAAAGTATATGTAGCTAATCAGATAGATGATAGGTGACTTCCTATGTAGAGAAGAGGAAAAGTTCTCCTTAAGCTTCAAACACACATAAATATTTTAAAAATACGTAGCCTGTGGAATAAAAGACACTCTTCAACAAATGGTGTTGAGAAGACTGGACAGAAATATGCAAAAGATGACACTGAACCACTTCCTCATACCATACATGAAAATAAATTCAAAATGGATGAAAGACCTAAATGTGAGTTATGAAACCATCAAAATCCTAGAGGAGCAACCTCTTGACCTCAGCCATAGCAACTTTGTATTAGACACATCTCTGGAAGCAAGGGGAGCAAAAGCAAAAATGAACTATTGGGACTTCATCAAGATAAAAAGCTTCTGCATAGTGAAGGAAGCAAAACTAAAAGACAACCTACAGAATGAGAAAAGATATTTGCAAACGACATATTAATGAAGGGTTAGTATCCAAAATATAAAGAACTTGTCAAACTTAACACCCCAAAACCAAATAATACACTTAAGAAATGAGCAGAAGCCACGAAGAGGTATTTTTCCAAAGAAGACATCCAGTTGCCATCAGAGACATGAAAAGATGCTCTTCATCACTGATCTTCAGGAAAATACAAATCTAAACTACAGTGAGATACCACCTCACACCTGTCACAATGGCTGAAATTAGCACAGGAAACAATAGATGTTGGCAAGAATGATAGAGAAAGGGGAGCCCTCTTATACTTTTGGCAGGAATGCAAACTGGATTTGAAGGAGCACATGCACTCCAATGTTTATAGTAACATTATCAATAATAGCCAAGCTATGGAAATAGCCCACATGTCCATCGAATGATGAATGGATGAAGAAGATGTGGTATACATACACAGTGGAATATTACTCAGTTATCAAAAGAATGAGATCTTGCTGTTTGCAACAACATGAATAGAGCTAAAGTGTATATGCTAAATGAAATAAGTCAGTCAAGAAAGACAGATGCCATTTGATTTCACCCGTATTTGGAATTTAAGATATAAAACAGATGAACATGGGGGGAGAAAAAAGAAGGAGGCAAACCATAGGAGTCTCTTAACTACAGAGAACAAACTGAGGGTTGCTGGAGGGAAAGTGGATGGAGGATGGGCTAAATGGGTGATGAGCATCAAGGAGGGCACTTGTGATGAGCACTGGGTGTTACATGTAAGTGATGAATCACTAAATTCTACTCCTGAAACGAATATTACATTACTTGTTAACTAACTGAAATTTAAATAAAAACTCGAAAGAAAAAAATAATAGCCAGTTGTGAAAACAAGAAACGGGAATGGTGAAGTGTGAGGAAAGGATAGAATTAGGAAGATGGAAAGTGAGAGAGTTGAAAAGAGCCTGAACCTACAAGGTTATGATGCTAGTCAAACTTGACATACCCCAGGAGCAAAGAAAGAGCTATTGTAAAGGTAAAAGAGGATCCCTACCACTTTTGCACTTATGCCTTGCTTCAAACTAGGAGGTATTTTTCAATTATTCCAAGCAAATAAATTAATTTAAAACTAGTTTAGAAATGAGAGAAATATACAGAATCCTGAAAGTACCAAATAAACATAATCATATAGGGGTGATAAAAATACCTTAGAACATAGAAAACAGAGAGATTGTATAGAAAATAGCACCTCTGAAGGTGAGTTTACAGTCAAAACTTACAGACTACATCATGAAGAATAACACCATTAAGAAGAAACACTAGAAAAAAATAAATCTAACATCAAGAACTAAATATAATAAAGTAGATGGGAATATAAATTAAATATATTTAGCATCCACAGGGGGAAACAAACACAGCAAGGCATAGAAAACAAAGTCAGAATAAAAGTAAAACATTGAAAGAAAAAAAAAATTAACAACAAATCTTATTGTAAAAATAGTTACAAATATTTTAGATATCTTAATGAAATTATATAAGCAGGAGACTACACCCAGGGGAAGGATTAAACCATTGGTAGATAGCTTTGGGAATCACTCAGAATGCAACACAGATAGATAGGAAAACTATAAAAGAATAGTGAAGAGACATGCTAAATAGATTGATGAGGTCTTTCACACATTCATTCATTCAATAAATATTTATATTGTATGTGCCAGCCTGCGTTCAAAGCACTTGGATACATCTGTGAACAAAGTAGACTCCCATGTTTGGTAAATTTACATCCTAGGGAGGTATGAGAGTAGAGGCCAATTACACTATTTGATAGGATGTTCAGGAAATGACTCTGAGGAATTTGAAAGTAAATATTGAAAGTACAAAAGCTTTAGTCAGATAGTTAGTAGAGTTGTACTTCAGGCAGAAGGAAGATCTAGAGCAAATGTCCTATGTTGAGAGCAGACATGATACATTCAAAATAAGCAAGGAGGCAGGAATAAAGAGATTGTGAAAAACAGGAATAGGAGATGGGTTCAGATATGATATGCCATAAGGAATTATAATTAGAAAGGAATTCAATTAAGTATAAGGCATTTCTGGGTCTTGAAAAGCAAAGGAATGAAATTTGAGACCAGATATATATTAAAGTATCATTCTAGCTGGTACATTGGGAGTGGACCATTGAGGGAAGGCAAGTAGCAGTTTGGAGGCCTGTTATGAGGCTATTAGAGTAATTCAATACCCAAGATAGGTGACAATAAAAACTGGGAGAGGTTATATTCAAGAGATAATTAGTAATTTGCAGAATTAAGAAAAAAAATGAGTCTTGAAATTGAAGCAGTATATGGCATCATCTCTTTTTGCTTTTCTTTCTTTCTCTCTCTCTGAAACACATACACACCTTAAAGCTAGATACGTTATATGAAAATTGACGAAAACCAATCAAAATCAGAGCAATTAAAAGCAATCAGAATTTACCTATAAAATGATAATTAGGCCAAAGTGTATTGCTCATTAGCAAAAATAGAATGCAGAAGGCAATTGTATAATACCTTTAAAGTTTAAAATCACTCCAGGTTCTGGTAATAGGTTATATCAGACTAAACATCTCTCTGATAGCAATTGTAAACTCTGGACAAAATATTTTAAAACTCAACTACTTGAAGGCATTGAAGCACAACTAAATTCTAGCAGAAATGGAATTGATTTGACCTTCAAAATAAGGAAACAAAACAGGGTGAGAGCTATATTTATATGGTTCAGAGTGTAATCCTCAGTCCATATAGAGTGGGTCAGCTAAACTCAAGCAGAAAATTCTAGGGTTTTTTTTTTTTTTTTTTGGCTTAAAGTATCAGAAAAAAGAATTTGGGGCTGCCAGAAAGCTGGAAATTGAGAAGGAACATACTCAGGAAAATAGTTCAGGGAATAGAGGTCCAAAATTGGACTATAAACCCCTCAAATTCTTGACTGATTTTTGAAATAGGCATGTATGGAGGGGGGCAAGCTCCAAGGAGCACTGTGGAAAGCAACTGAAAATCTAAAGGATGAAAAGCTAGCAGAAATTTCAGCTCCAATTTTACTCTAAATGAAGACAATAATAATTCTACATTATTGTTAGATTTGGACTTATTTGGTATATTTTCTAGAAACGGTTCTCAAACAGATGCATCAAGAAAGAACCTCTGGATGGCAATGAAAAATTATGAAACCATAAAATTCATATACCATTTTAAAAAATATTTTATTTATTTATTTGAGAAACAGAGACAGAGCACAAGCAGGGGGAAGGGCAGAGGGAGAGAGAGAAGCAGGCTCCCTGCTCAATGGGGAGCCCGGGGAGCCCACATAGGGCTCAGGGCTCCATCCCAGGACTCTGGGATCATGACCTGAACTGAAGGCAGATGCTTAACCAACTGAGCCTCCCAGGCACCCCTTGTATAGCATTTTAGTCAAATGTTATACGTTATGGAAATATATAAACTCACAGTAGTCCACCATATATTACAAGCTCCTGCCCAAGTTTTTATTTTTTTATTTTATTTTATTTTTTTTTCTGCCCAAGTTTTTAATCTGTCAACAAAATCCATTTTCCCTGACTACAAGCCTTAATAACCCACTTTTGTCTCCCTCTTCTGAAAATTATTATTTTGCCTTCTCTTCAAAATTTTGTACAAAATTCTGGCACATAAAAAATTATGAAATCAATTTCATATAAAACTTCATGGCGAAATGTTTTCATTTCCTCTGGAAAACTGTACACAGCTACAAATTTTGGTATTACATTTATAATTTAACTTTTCTTTCATATTTCTTTTGCTGTACTTGTGTGTCCTTACTGGTATACAGGTATATGTTAGCAATTAATGCCTTTAAGAGTTATAATTTGTCATAATGTAGAACATAGTGAATTACATTAGGTTCTCCAGTGCTGTGAGAGTCTTATTATTGTCATAAAAATCACAAAAGTTAGAAGAATATGGATACCAGCTGTCTTTTTTTATTTTTATTTATGCATTTTCAATTTTTATATTGAGATAAAATTGACATATAGCATTATCTTAGTTATAGATGTACAGCATGCTGATGTATTATTTGTATACACTGTGCAATAATCACCACAATAATAAGCCTAGTTAACATCTGTCACTATACATAGTTGCAAATTTATTTCTTCTGATAACTTTTGAGATTTACCCTTCTAGCAACTTTTAAATATGCAATACAGTATTATTAAGTATAGTTATCATGCAGTACATTATACCACCATGATTTATTTATTTTATAACTGGAAGCTTGTACATTTTCACATCCTTTACTCATTATGCCTTTACATGCCTGCAACCACCTGTTTTTTTTTTCTATATTTGTGAGCTTTTTTTTTTTTTAAGATACCACATATAAGTAAGGTCATACTGCATTTCTCCTTCTTTGACTTATTTCACTTAGCAAAATGCCCACAAGCTCCATCCTTGTAGTCACAAATGACAGGATTCTATTTGTTTGTTTGTTTCTATGGCTGAGTAATATTCTATTACATATGTACAACCAACATCTCCCTTATCCATTCAACCATCTATAGACACTTAGTTTGCTTCCAAGTTTTGGCTATTATAAATAATAGTAAATGCAGTAAACATGGGGGTGCAGATCTCTTTTTGAGTTAGTATTTTCATTTTCTTTAGATGAATACTAAGAAGTGGAATTGCTGAGTCATTTGGTAGTTCTATTTTTAATTTTTGAAGAACGTCCATACTGTTTTTCATAGTGGTTGCACCAAATCACATTTCCCTAAAAGGGCACCAAGACTGTTTTCCTGGGCATACTTACGAACACTGAATATGTCTTGTCTTTTGATAACAGCCATTCTAAGAAATATGAAGTGATATTTCCTTGTGGTTTTGGCTTATATTTTCTAAAGATTAGTGATGCTGAACTTTTCATGTACTTGTTGGCCAGCTGTTTGTCATCTTTGGAACAATGTCTATTCTGATTCTTTGCCCATTTTTAATCAGATTTTTTCTTTTTTTTTTACTATTGAGTTAGGTGAATTTTTAAAAATGTGTTTTGGATATAAACCTCATATTAGATAATTTGTTAATACTTTCACTCTATAAGTTCCTTTTCATTTTGTTCATGGTTTCCTTTACTGTGCAGAAGCTTTTTACTTTGAGGTAGTTCTGCTTGTTTAGTTTTGCTTTTGTTACCTTTGTTTTGGTGTCAAATCCAAAAATCATTGCCAAGACTGATAACAAAGAATTTGCTACCTATCATTTCTACTAGGAGTTTTATGATTTCAGTTCTTATCTTCAAGTCTTTATTTCATTTTGATTTGATTTTTGTGTATAGTGTAAGTTAGTGGTCCAGTTTCATTCTTTTGCATATAGTTGTTAAGTGTTCCCAACACCATTTAATTAAATAAATTTTCCTTTTTCCATAGTATATTTTGGCTTTCTTATCGTAATTTAATTGACCATTTTCATGTAGGTTTATTTTTGGGCTCTCTATTCTGTTTAATTCATCCATGTGTCTGTTTTTATGGCAGTTTTGTACCATTGTGATTACTGTAGCTTTTTAGCATAGTTTGAAATCAGAGAGTGTAATGCCCCAGCTTTGTTCTCATTCCTGAGGACTTTTTTTCTCTAGTTGGGGTCTTTTGTGATTCCATACAAATTTTAGGATTGTATGTTCTATTTCTGTAAAAAATGCCATTAGTATTTCAGTAGGAATTGCATTGAATCTGTAGATTGCTTTGGGTAGTATGGAAATTTTCACAATACTATTTGTTTTCCAACCCATGAGCAAAAAATATATTTCCATTTAATTGTGTCCTGTTTAATTTTTTTCATCATCGCTAATTTTTTTCCAGTATACAGGTCTTTTACCTTCTAGGTTAAATGTATTCCTAGGTGTTTTATTCTTTTTGATACAATTATAAAATGGGGTAATTCTCTAAACTTCTTATTCGGGTAGTTCATTATTTATGCTTGGAAATGCAACAGATTTTTGTATGATTTTATATCCTACAACTTTACCTAATTATTTTATGAATTATAAATAATTGTTTTGATAGAATCTTTAGGGTTTTCTCTATATCATACACATATAGAATTTGGATTATATTATTTCTTTTTCTTACCCTAATTGCTCTAGGTAGGATTTCTAGTACTATGTACATTAGAAGTGGTGAGTGTGGGCAACCTTATCTTGTTGATGATTTTAGAGGAAAACCTTTCAGATTTTCAACCTTAATTATGATGCTTACACTATGGGCCTGTCATATATGGACTGAACTACATAGAAATAATTTCTTCCAGTCCAAGTTTGTTGAGGATTTTTTTTAAATCATAAATTGGTATTTAATTTGGTCAAATGCTTTTTCTTTATCAGTTGAGAGGATTGGGGGTGCCTGGATGGCTTAGTTAAATGTCTCCCTTTGGCTGGGTCATGATCCCTGGGTCTTGGGATCAAGACCTGCACAAGGCCTCAGTGGGGAGTCTGCTTCTCCCTTTCCTTCTGCCTCTCCCCCGGATTTGTACTCTCTCTCTCTCTCTCTGTCAAATAAGTAAATAAAATCTTTAAAAACATTTTAGAGGATCATATGATCTTTATCCTTCATTTTGTTAATGTAGTGTATCATATTGATTGATTTGAAGAGGTTGAATGATCCTTGCATTCCTGGAATAAATCTCATTTGACCATGGTGCATGACCCTTTTAATGCATTGTTAAATTCAATTTGCTAATATTTTTTGAGAATTTTTGCATCTATGTTCATCAGGGATATTAGCTTGTAATTATCTTGTGATATCTTTGACTACTAGTTTTGGTATCAGGGTAATGCTGACCTTGCAAAATGAGTTTAGAAGTGTTCCTTCTGAGGAGGCAGGGCAAGATGGCAGAGGAGTGGGGTCCCCAAGTCACCTGTCCCCACTAACTTACCTAGATACCTTTCAAATCATCCTGAAAACCTTCGAATTTGGCCTGAGATTTAAAGAGAGAACAGCTGGAACGCTACAGAGAGGAGTTCGGCTTCTATCAAGGTAGGAAGGCGGAAATATAAAAATTAAAAATCATCCAAGGGGGAGGGAGCCTCCTCGAGGAGCCTGGCTAAGGCCGGGTCGAGTGCCCCCAGGACAGGAAAGCCCAGTCAGGAGAAGCAGGAGCTTTACCAATCTTCCTGGATGGAAAGGCGCTAGCAGGGAGCTCGGGCAGGATCCCAGGAGCGGCAGTGGAGCCCCCAGGCTCCCGGGGTCACTAACAGAGGACCTGCACCCCGGGGGAGAGCGCGCCATACCGCCGGCACCGGAAAGGGCTGGAGCCCGCCCGGCGGGGTCCCGGGAGGAGTCCAAGCCTTCGCTGGGGCAGCGGCTCCATGTGGAGGGGGCTGCGCTGCCCCCGGAGCACAATTCCAGTGGTGCAGGCCCTGGAGCCCAGGGCACCGGGGGACACAGCCCGGGACAGGCAGAGGCTAGGAGGACACAGAGCAGCAAGGACGCTCCTGCCGCCGGCGGCCCCGAGGTGCACAGATTGGTGCCACCCACGCTCCCCAACGACCTGGAGCATCCAGGCCCCTGCGGACTTGGAGCTGCGGTAATTACTGCGGGAGGTGACTCCAGGGAGGGAGAGCTGGCTGCTGCCACTGTTGTTGTTCCTCCTGGTGTCACCTTGTGCCTGGGACTGAGCAGGGCCGCCAGGGAGCAGGGGCCTCACAGGATAAACAGCTCCCACTGAGCTGTACACCTGGCAGGGGACGGGGAGATCCCCCACTGCACACACCTGAGAATCAGCACAGCAGCCCCTCCCCCGCAAAAAAAAAAAAAAAAAACAAAAAAAACCAGCTGGAAGGACAGGAGAACAAGTTCTTGACCAAGCAGCACTGGAAAGTTCCAGGGGAAGTCGAGGGATTTACAGTATATAGAATCAGAAGATACCCCCCCGTTTTTTTTTTTTTTTCTGATTGTTTCCCCCCCTTCTCTTCTTTTTTCTCTCTTTCTCCTTTTTCCAGTACAACTTGTTTTTAGCCACTCTGCACTGAGCAAAATGACTAGAAGGAAAAACTCACCACAAAAGAAAGAATCAGAAACAGTCCTTTCTCCCACAGAGTTACAAAAATGGATTAGACACACACACACACACACACACACACACACACACACAAATGGATTACAATTCAATGTCAGAAAGCCAATTCAGAAGCACAATTATAAAGCTACTGGTGGCTCTAGAAAAAAGCATGAAGGATTCAAGAGACTTCATGAATGCAGAATTTAGATCTAATCAGGCTGAAATTAAAAATCAATTAAAAGAGATGCAATCCAAACCGGAGGTCCTAACGACGAGGGTTAAGGAGGTAGAAGAACCAGGGAGTGAAATAGAAGACAAGTTGATGGCAAGGAAGGAAGCTGAAGAAAAAGAGACAAACGATTAAAAGATCATGAGGATAGGTTAAGGGAAATAAATGACAGCCTCAGAAGGAAAAACCTACGTTTAATTGGGGTTCCCGAGGGCACTGAAAGGGACAGAGGTCCAGAAACTGTATTTGAACAAATCATAGCTGAGAACTTCCCTACTTGGGAAGGGAAACAGGCATTCAGATCCAGGAGATAGAGAGATCCCCTGCTAAAATCAATAAAAATCATTCAACACCTCGATATTTAATAGTGAAACTTGCAAATTCCAAAGATAAAGAGAAGATCCTTAAAGTAGCAGGAGACAAGCGATCCCTAACCTTTAACCTGCTGTATTAGGTTAACAGCAGACCTCTCCACAGAGCCTGGCAGGCCAGAAAGGGCTGGCAGGATATATTCAGAGTCCTAAATTAGAAGAACATGCAGCGAAGAATACATTATCTAGCAAGGGTCTCATTCAGAATAGAAGTAGAGATAAAGAACTTCCAAAATAGGCAGAAACTGAAAGAATATGTGACCACCAAACCAGCTCTGCAAGAAATATTAAGGGAGACTCTGTAAAAGAAAGAGGAAGTCCAAGGAAACAATCCACAAAAACAGGGACTGAATAGGTATTATGATGACACTAAATTCCTATCTTTCAATAGTAACTCTGAACGTGAACGGGCTTAATGATCCCATCAAAAGGCGCAGGGTTTCAGACTGGATAAAAAAGCAAGACCCATCTATTTGCTGTCTACAAGAGACACACTTTAGATGGAAGGACACCTTCAGCCTGAAAATAAAAGGTTAGAGAACCATTTACCATTCAAATGGTCCTCAAAAGAAAGCAAGGGTAGCCATCCTTATATCAGATAAATTAAAGTTTGTCCTGAGACTGTAGTGAGAGATGAAGAGGGACACTATATCATACTTAAAGGATCTATCCAACAAGAGGACCTAACAATCATCAATATTTATGCCCCAAATGTGGGAGCTGCCAAGTATAGCAATCAATTAATAACCAAAGTAAAGACATACTTAGATAATAATACACTAATACTGGGAGACTTCAACATGGCACTTTCTGCAAATGAGAGATCTTCTAAGCACAACATCTCCAAAGAAACGAGAGCTTTAAATGATACACTGGACCAGATGGATTTCACAGATATTTACAGAACTTTACATCCAAATGCAACTGAATACACATTCTTCTCAAGTGCACATGGAACTTTCTCCAGAATAGATCACATTCTCAGTCACAAATCAGGTCTTAACTGATACCAAAAGGTTGGGATTGTCCCATGCATATTTTCAGACCATAATGCTTTGAAACTAGAACTAAATCACAAGAAGAAGTTTGGGAGGATTTCAAACACGTGGAGGTTAAGGACCATCCTGCTAAAAGATGAAAGGGTCAACCAGGAAATTAGAGAATAATTAAAAAGATTCATGGAAACTAATGAGAATGAAGATACAACCTTTCAAAATCTTTGGGATACAGCAAAAGCAGTCCTGAGGGGGAAATACTTTGCAATACAAGCATCCATCCAAAAACTGGAAAGAACTCAAATTCAAAAGCTAACCTTGCACTTAAAGGAGCTGGAGAAAAACAGCAAATAGATCCTACACCCAGGAGAAGAAGAGAATTAATAAAGATTTGTGCAGAACTCAATGAAATAGAGATCAGAAGAACTGTGGAACAGATCAACAAAACCAGGAGTTGTTTTTTTGAAAGAATTAATAAGACAGATAAACCATTAGCCAGCCTTATTAAAAAGAAGAGAGAAAAGACTCAAATTAATAAAATCATGAATGAGAAAGGAGAGAACACTACCAATACCAAGGAAATACAAACAATTTTAAAAACTTATTATGAGCAGCTATATGCCAATAAATTAGGCAATCTGGAAGAAATGGACGCATTCCTGGAAAACCACAAATTACCCAAACTGGAACAGGAAGAAATAGAAAACCTGAACAGGCCGATAACCAGGGAGGAAATTTAAGCAGTCATCAAAAACCTCCCAAGGCACAAAAGTCCAGGGCCAGATGGCTTCCCAGGGGAATTCTAACAAACATCTAAAGAAGAAACCATACCTATTCTACTAAAGCTGTTCTGAAAGATAGAAAGAGATGGAGTACTTCCAAACTTGTTCTATGATGCCAGCATCACCTAAATTCCAAAACCAGACAAAGACCCCACCAAAAAGGGGAATTATAGACCAATGTCCTTGATGGGCACAGACCTAAAAAACCTCAACAAGATACTAGTCAATAGGATCCAACAATACATTAAGAAGATTATTCACCATGACCGAGTGGGATTTATCCCTAGGATGCAAGGCTGGTTCAACACTCATAAAGCAATCAATGTGATTGATCATATTAGAAGAGAAAAAACAAGAACCATAGGATCCTCTCAATAGATGCAGAGAAAGCATTTGACAAAATACAGCATCTGTTCCTAATCAAAACTCTTCAGAGTGTAGGGATAGAGGGAACATTCCTCAGCATCTTAAAAGCCATCTATGAAAAGCCCACAGCAAATATTCTCAATGGGGAAGCACTGGGAGCCTTTCCCCTAAGATCAGGAACAAGACAGGGATGTCCACTCTCACCACTGCTATTCAACATAGTACTAGAAGTACTAGCCTCAGCAATCAGACAACAAAAAGACATTAAAGGCATTCAAATTGGCAAAGAAGAAGTCAAACTCTTCCTCTTCGCAGATGACATGATACTGTACATAGAAAACCCAAAAGACTCCACCCCAAGATTGTTAGAACTCATACAGCAGTTGGGCAGTGTGGCAGGATACAAAATAAATGCCCAGAAATCAGTGGCATTTCTGTACACTAACAATGAGACTGAAGAAAGAGAAATTAAGGAGTCAATCCCATTTACAATTGCACCCAAAAGTATAAGATACCTAGGAATAAACCTAACCAAAGAGGTAAAGGATCTATACCCTAAAAACTATAGAACACTTCTGAAAGAAATTGAGGAAGACACAAAGAGATGGAAAAATATTCCATGCTCATGGATTGGAAGAATTAATATTGTGAAAATGTCAATGTTACCCAGGGCAATTTACACGTTTAATGCAATCCCTCTCAAAATACCATGGACTTTCTTCAGACAGTTGGAACAAATCATCTTAAGATTTGTGTGGAATCAGAAAAGACCCCAAATAGCCACGGGAATATTAACAAAGAAAACCATAGCTGGGAGCATTACAATGTCAGATTTCAGGTTGTACTACAAAGCTGTGGTCATCAATACAGTGTGGTACTGGCACAAAAACAGACACATAGATCAATGGAACAGAATAGAGAATCCAGAAGTGGACCCTCAACTTTATGGTCAAGTAATATTCGACAAAGGAGGAAAGACTCCACCGGATAAAAGACAGTCTCTTCAATAAATGGTGCTGGGATAATTGGACAGCCACGTGCAGAAGAATGAAACTAGACCATTCTCTTACACCATACACAAATACAAACAAAAATAGATGAAAGATCTAAATGTGAGACAAGAGTCCGTCAAAATCGTAGAGAAGAACACAGGCAACACCCTATTTTAACTTGGCCACAGCAACTTCTTGAAAGATACATCTATGAAGGCAAGAGAAAGAAAAGCAAAAATGAGTTGTTGGACTTTATCAAGATAAAAAGCTTCTGTACAACAAAAGAAACAGTCAACAAAACTAAAAGACAACCTAAGAATGGGAAAAGATATTTGCAAATGACCGATAAAGGACTAGTATCCAAGATCTATAAAGAACTTATAAAACTCAACAGCAAAGAAACAAACTATCCAATCATGAAATGGGCAAAGGACATGAACAGAAATCTCACAGAGGAAGACATAGACATGGCCAACACGCACATGAGAAAATGCTCCGCATCACTTGCCATCAGGGAAATACAATTCAAAACCACAATGAGATACCACCTCACACCAGTGAGAATGGGGAAAATTAACAAGGCGGGAAACCACAAATGTTGGAGAGGATGTGGAGAAAGGGGAACCCTCTTGCACTGTTGGTGGGAATGTGAACTGGTGCAGCCACTCTGGAAAACCGTGTGGAGTTTCCTCAAAGAGTTAAAAATAGACCTGCCCTACGACCCAGCAATTGCACTGTTGGGGATTTACCCCAAAGATACAGATGCAGTGAAACACAGGGACACCTGCACCCTGATGTTTCTAGCAGCAATGTCCACAGTAGCCAAACTGTGGAAGGAGCCTCGGTGTCCAACGAAAGATGAATGGATCACGAAGATGTGGTCTATGTATACAATGGAATATTCCTCAGCCATTAGAAATGACAAATACCCACCATTTGCTTCGACGTGGTTGGAACTGGAGGGTATTATGCTGAGTGAAATAAGTCAATTGGAAAAGGACAAACATTATATGGTCTCATTAATTTGGGGAATATAAAAATTAGTGAAAGGGAATAAAGGGAAAAGAGAGAAAATGAGTGAAAACATCAGTGAGGGTGACGAAACATGAGAGAGAACTCTTGGAAATGAACAAGGGGTAGTGGTAGGGGAGGCGGGCAGGGGGTTGGGATGACTGGGTGATGGGCACTGAGGGGGGCACTTGGCGGTATGAGCCCTGGGTGTTATGCTATAATTTGGCAAATTGAATTCCAATAAAAAAATTAAAAAAAAATAAATTTTAAAAAAAAGAAGTGTTCCTTCCTCTGTCATTTTTGAAAAGTTTGAGAAGGATTGATATTAGTTATTTTTATTTATTTTTTAAAGTGTATTTTCATTTATTTATTCATGAGAGACAGAGAGAGGGAGAGGCAGAGACACAGGCAGAGGGAGAAGCAGGCTCCATGCCGGGAGCCGGACATGGGACTAGATCCAGGGTCTCCAGGATCATGTCCTGGGCTGAAGGCGGCGCTCAACCACTGAGCCACCTGGGTTGCCCTATTATTTATTTTTAAATGTTTACTACACATCACCAGTGAAACCATCTTGTCTTGAACTTTCTGTGTGTTGGGGTTTTGATTGCTGATGAATTTTCCTTATTTGTAATTGGACTCTTCAGATCACTATTTTTCACAATCCAGTCTTAGTAGATTTTATGTTTCTGAGAACTTATTTATTTCTTCTAGATGTCAAAAGTATTGGCATATATTGACACAGTAGTGTATGGTCCTTTGTATTTCTATGGTAACAGTGATTTACTTTTTCATTTCTGATTATATTTATTTGAGTCTTCTTTTTTTTTTCTCAGTAAGTCTAAGGGTTTGTCAGTTTTATCTTTTTCTTTAATGGCTCTATTTCCATATTATATTTGTTATTTTCTTCCAACTTTTGGATTTTTTTCTAGTTTCTTGTGGTTACTGTTAGTTTGAGATTTTTCTAATGTGTGATGCAGGCATTTATCAGCATATATTTCCCTCTTAGAACTGCTGCTTTTGCTGCATCCCATAAGTTTGGGGATGTTGCAGTTCCATTTTCACTTATTTCAAAGTAGTTTTTTTTTCTCTTTTGATTTCTTCTTTGATCTGCTAGCTGTTCAGTAGCATGTTGTTTTATATCCACGTATTTGTGAGTTTTCCAGTTTTCTTCTTGAATTAATTTCTAGTTTCATATCATTAGGTCCCAACTGATCCTTGATTAAGATTTTAATCTTCTTAAATTTATTGATACTTGTTATATGGCCTAACATATGATCTGTCCTAGAGAATATTCCATAAATACTTAGGAAGAATTCTATTGCTTTTGGATGGAATGTTCTGTATATATGTTAGATCCATCTGGTCTAATGTGTCACTTAATGCCAGTGTGTTTTTATTCATATGCTGTCTGGATGATCTACTACTTGGTGAAAGTCAGGTATTAAAGCCCCTTACTATTATTGTATTGCTGTCTTCTTATTCCTTTAGGTCCGTTAATATTCATTTTATATATTTAGGTACACCTATGTTGGGTACATAAATAATTATAAATGTTATACCCCCTGGTTGAATTGTTCCCTTTATCATTATGTAACGCCTGTCTTCATCTCTGATTACACTCTTGTTTTAAAGTCTACATTGTCTAAGTATAGCCACACCAGATTGCATGGAATTTTTTTTCATTCCTTCACTTTCAGTCTATGTATGACCTTACATCTGAATTTAGTCTCTTGTGGGTAGCATGAAGCAGCATGTACATGGATTGTGTTTTTCTATCAATTCAGTCACTGTGTCTATTGATTTCTTAATTTAGTTCCTTTACATTTAAAGTTATTACTGATAGGTAATGCACATATTGTCATTGTGTTAATTTTTTTGGCAATTCTATAGTTTTGTTTCTTTTTCTCTGTCTTGTTATTTGATGATTTTTTGTAGTTTTATGCTTAGATTACTTTCTCTTTTGTGCATCTACTTTGTGTTTTAGTGTTTTCATAAGGCTTACATATAACAACTTAAAATTGTAATAATCTATTTTAACTTGACATTATCGTGAGGTTAATGAATTCTAAAGCTCTTCATTTTATTTTATTTCTAAAGCCCACATTTTATTTTTATGTGACAATTTACATGTTTTTATCCTGTTTATACCTGAACCAATTATTAGTGATTGTAATTATTTTTATTACTTTTATCTTTTAACCTTCACACTAGCTTTATATGTAATTGGTCCAACACCTTTACAAAATTAGATTATTCTGAATTTTACCATCTATTAATTTTACCAGTGAAATTTATACTTTCATATTTATTGGTTAATAATTAGCATCATTTCATTTCAGCTTAAAGAAGGTCCTTTAACATTTTGTAGGAAGCAGGTCTAGTCATAATGAACTCCTTTAGTTTTTGTTTGTTGGAAAACTCTCTCCTTCATTCTGAATGATGATTTTGCCACATAGGATATTTTTGGTTGGAAGCTTTTACTTTTAGTACTTTGAATACATCATGCCATTTTATTCTGGCTTACAAAGTTTTTGCCGAAAAACCTGATAGTCTTATGAGGGTTCCCTTACACATAACAGTTTGTTTTTCTCTTGATGCTTTTAAGATTTTATATTAAAATGTCAAAAGTTAAAGACCATTTTTGTGTGTATGTGAGTCTCTGGGTTCAACTTATTTGGACTTCACTGATGTTCATGGATCTGGATGTCTATTTCCTTCTTTCATTTAGGGACACTTTCAGCTATTATTTCTTTCAGTAAGTTTTCTGCCCCCCTTTTTTCTATCTTTCCATCTGAGACTGTGGTAATGCAAATCTTGGTTCACTTGATACTGTCTCATAAATCACTTAAGTTACCCAAGAACTATTTTGGGGGCCTCCTGAGCAGATCAGTCAGTTTGGCATCTGACTCTGGATTTTGGCTCAGGTCACATGATCTTAGGGTCTTAGGGTGGTGAGATCAAGCCCCACATTGGACTCCACACCGAGTGAGGAGTCTGAGATTCTCTCTTATGTTCTCTTTCTCTAAAACTAAAAAAAAACAACAAAAAAAAAACTATTTCTCACTTTGTTCTAGCCTTGTGGACAAGACCCGTGTTGGCTTTCAAACATGGATGCTTTTGGGATCTTGTCTCTTAGAAACAGTTCTTAAAATTTGGGATGCCCAATTTTGGGTTTAAACCCTTTGCTCCTCAGGGTGAAGTCCAGGATTTTGTGTCCTCTCCCAATTGTGGCTCACAGTGCTAGGGTTTATAATGAAATTCTATCTCAGTCTTTCCTGCTTGTTGCAATGAAGGTTTTCATTGTTTGCCCAATACACAGGAGTTGTTTAGCTATCCCTTCCACCCCCAAGGCCATTTTCCCATATGTGATTGTAGATTTGTTGTGTGCATGTGTAGAGGTGAAAAGTCTTCCTACTTGACCATCTTGAACTGGCTTCTTTATAATGTTTTAAGCCCTGTATTAATTAATACTAGTAAGAATTAGCTTATCAACCTTGTAAGATATGCGCTATTATAGCCCCTTTTATAAATGGTAAAATTGAAGGAGAGAGAGATTAAATAATTTACCTAAGATTATATAGAAAGATTGAGAGCCAGTCCATCTAGTTCTATAGCCTGCTATCTTCTTCTACACTTTAAAAATTTCAAAGCTCTTGTTTAGGAAACAAATAAAAAGGAATAGGTGATGGGGACTAAGAAGTGCATGTATTATGATGAGCACCAGGTGTTATATATAAGTGCTGAACCACTAAATTGTACACTTGAAACTAATATTACACTGTGTTTTCACTAAGAGAATTTAAGTAAAAACTTAAAAATAGAGAGGCACCTGGGTAGCTCAGTTGGTTGTGTCTGATTATTATTATTATTTTTTAGATTATTTATTTATTTATTCATGAGAGACACAGAGACAGAGGTAGAGACACAGGCAGAGGGAGAAGCAGGCTCCACGTAGGGAACCCCATGTGGGACTCAATCCCAGGACCACAGGATCACACCCTGAGCTGAAGGCAGACGCTTAACCACTGAGTCACCCAGGCGTCCCTGTGTCTGACTCTTGATTTCAGCTCAGGTCATGATCTCAGGGTCCTGGAATTGAACTCTGTGTTGGGTTCCCATGCTCAGGTACATTCTGCTTGGGTTTTTCTCCCTCTCCCCCTTCTCCTCTACTTCTCTCTAAAATAAAAAAATCTAAAAAGAAAATAATAAAAGAAACATGCAAAGGGAAAAAGAGAAAAAAATGAGAGAGAAAGAGAGGGAGGAAGAAATCAAGAAACAGACTCTTAATTATGGAGAACAAACTAATGGTTACCAGAGGGGAGGTGGGTGGGGAAGTAGGTTAAACAGGTAATGGGAATTAAGGAATACACTTGTGATGGGCAGAGTGTATTATATGGAAGTGTTGAATTACTATATTGTACACTTGAAACTAATATAACATTGTATGTTAACTAAGTAGAATAAAATAAAATAAAATAAAATAAAATAAAATAAAATATAAAATAACTTTATTCAAAATCCTGATTGTTGAATCTGAAGTTCAGGAACATTAGATGACTTTACCTAGAAATTCTTGAAAAACCATTAAACTTTCTTCAATTTCTCTTCTTTCTTTGCTGTTACTATGACAACAGTGTCTCTTCCTCTTAGCTATACAATAAGGTAAAGCTTGTAAGTATGAGATAAGATGAAAACTTGGGAGGACGATAATTAAATTTAGTTACCATCACCAATTTTTATGTGTAATATTATTTTGTATACCCTTTAAAATATTTGCCAAAAATGGCGAAAGGCCAGAATTGTAATACAAACATTTATATGTGAAAAAAAGCCTATTTCAAATAAACAACATAACCATACTACAGGTAAGGAAAATGAATAAGAACAATTCAAGTAACTATAAAGAAATATCTGGGCAATATGTTCTCTGGCTAAAGTCAAAAGCCACTCTAAATAAATAGTGTGATCAAATTCATAGGTATTTCTATTGCTTTCTCTTTTTTACTTAGTAGAATAGAATAGCAATTCAGAAATTACTTTTATACATTCTAGAAATGAGGAAATAAGTAAATATATCATATGTAATGGTGCCAGTTTTGTACTGGAGAGAATCACAAATAAGGAAATGCATAAGAATTAAAAGAGCACGTCAGTGTTGAACTGGAATTGGAAATATCAGCGTGAATCTCAGGAAGATAGATATGCATATACTTACATGCTGTATCTGAGAGTGGATGGAAGCAATGATACATAACAGCAGTGAGCAAATATAGTGTTCAAATGCATTGGTTTTTAAATACCATTTTCCAGTAAAATGACTGAGGCTTCTTGGAGAGTGGCTGACTCGAGAGCTGGGCAGGGCAATAATAAAATGAACATGGAATGCTTTACTGTGGTACAGACAAGAAGACTTAAATAATAAAGACATGTTAAGACGATACCAGGGCCACTTTAAGCAGGTCACCACTAGCCAAATATGAGATTGCTGGAGAAGCAAAATTATCAGTGATGATAATATACTATAATTTATAAAGTTAGAATCCTCCAAACCATAGAAATATTAATTACTCAATAGTGGCATAGAGAAAGATTTTCCTAATAGAAAATCAACTAAAAAATGTAGAAATTATAATATAACTAGAGAAGCACCATTTTTAAACATCATCATATTAAGAATCATCAATGCATACAACAATTATGAGTAAAATTTGGAACAGTCACAGGATATTATACAGTCTCAGAGCATCTCCACAACAGATACTCATTAATGACAAAGAGTAAGAACAATGATGATATTTGGTAGGTATGACCTTAAACAAATTATCAAATTTAACTTTGTGATAATGTGATTTCTGACAGAAAAGTCTCTCTGACATGATGCCATGTAAAGAACTCAGTATCACTTTGGCATTCTTGCCAAAAGAGAATAAATAAGCTGGACCTAATCATGAGGAAACAAGAGGCAAACCTCAACTGTAAGTAGTTCTTTAAAATATTTAGGCCATATTCTTCAAGTAGGTCAATGTCAAGAAATACAAAGAAAGACTGAGTAAGGGATTCAGAATAAAGGAGACGAAAGAGAATTGACAGTGTAATAAAATATATTCTCTTATATGTTCTTTCATTGTAAGGGACTTTATTGGTACATTTGGCAAAATCTCAAGTCTTTATATTGGATAATAGTACAATATCAACATTAAGTTTACAATTTTGACAATTATATTGTGATTACATACAATTCCTCAGTTTTAGAACTACATACTAAAGTACTTAGGAATAAAAGGATGTTTTACTGCAACTCACTCTGACATCTCAGATAAAGATAAACGTACATATGTTTTGAAGAGATAAGAGAAAGAATAAAGCAAATACGTAAAATGAAAAGCATCTGGGAACTCTGTGCTATGGCAATTTTTCTGTAAGGTTAAAATTAAAAAGTAAAGTTCTTGGCAAAATTAAATGGCAAAATTAAAAAGTAAAGTTCTCATAATCTTAAATTATAAATTTAAAATTAATATATTTTTAAAATTTTTATTTATTTATGATAGTCACACAGAGAGAGAGAGAGAGAGGCAGAGACATAGGCAGAGGGAGAAGCAGGCTCCATGCACCAGGAGCCCGACGTGGGATTTGATCCTGGGTCTCCAGGATCGCGCCCTGGGCCAAAGGCAGGCGCCAAACCGCTGCGCCACCCAGGGATCCCCTAAAATTAATATTAAATTATAAAAATCTTAAATCTTAAGATTAATATAATCTTATTAATATTAATATCAATTAATTACAATCTATATAATTATAATCTATAAAATAATCTATATAATTATCTTATTAGTATTAATCTAATTAATATAATCTTATAATTTTAAGATTAATCTAAATTTAAATTTATAAATTTAAATATAAAATTATAAATTATTTCTCTAATAGTAAATAAATGAGTTTTGTTAAGTTTAGTAAAAATTATGAAAAGTATGTATTATGTATACATACTAATGAGTAGAGTTCTCCAAGCATAGTTGAGATAGAAATTAAGTGGCACATATTACAGTTGCGATAGAAATTCCTGTATAACATATACAATGAGATCAGACATAAAATATTTTGCTGAGCCTATAAACTGCAGATACTTTAGTGGGGGAAGTGAAAACCAGAGACTATAACCTAAACTTTTCTATTAAGCAGGATAATATGTGCTTTATATATTAAACTTTATGCACTAAACTTTGTATCTTCCATGTGACATTAAATTGATATAGAAGAAAATACAAAAAATAAATGTATTTATCCCTTTTTCAGTAATTTCAAATATTTTCCAATCAGTAAAAATGTTTGATAAATGATATATTTTAGCACATTGACAGAATCTATTAAAATTCAGTAATTTTTATTTTTATGTTATTTTATTTTTTTTAAAGATTTTATTTATTTACTCATGAGGGACACAGGGAGAAAAAGGAGAGAGAGAGAGAGAGAGAGAGGCAGAGGGAGAAGCAGGCTCCATGCAGGGAGCCCGATATGTGGGACTCGATCCTCGGACCCCAGGATCACGCCCTGAGCTGAAGGCTGCGCTAAACCGCTCAGCCACCAGGGCTGCCCATAAAATTTAGTAATTTTTAAAATCAGGTATTCATCAATTATTATAGTATCTTTTTAAACAGCTATCCATCAATTGATTTCTTTTACCCACAATAAGAACTTGAACATAAATATATGTATATATTATGATATCCCACATGCAACCAAAAAAGCAGAGTTACCAATTTTAAGAAAGTCTAATCAAAAAAAGATTATGACAAATACAAGGGTAGATAGATCTATCATTGAATTTTGAACATGATGTATAGTGATATTTATATGTATCTATATTATATATGCTCTATATCAATATCCACCTAACTATCCAGTTAGTAATCTAATTTCTTAGTAATTCTGATTTTTTTTTTTGTGAAACACTGACTGATTCACTGTTCAATTGGAAAGTTATGAACATTTATTTCTTCAAGCATGATAATTTTTTACAATGATTTTACGAAAGACGGTATCTAAAATAAAGCAGAAGCAAATACATGCAAACCAGTATATGCAAATATAAATCTAACTGGATATACTGTTGCTTAATTTATTAAAGATGTGTTTAGGAATATAAAAACAAAGTTGTATGAAAACACGGACTGACAAATGCTTGTCTTTCACAGCTGTAAACAATCCAGATTCAAACAAGAGAGTTAACAAGCTAGGCACTGTGAATAATGATGAAATTTTTGTGTGTGTTGTGGCACATCTTATTTTGGTGTTATGATACATCTTGAAATGTTCATGTAATCTACTTAAAATTAATAAATCTGATCATGGATGTGGTTCCTGCAGTATATAGCTTGTTACTTAAATCTAAGGTAGTGACATTTTGCAGACTTGTTACTTAAATCTAAGGTAGTGACATTTTGCAGACATTTTACTTGAGGTATTAATCACATCATTCAATGGGAACTGCTTTACATTAAAATGATTACAGAAAAATAAAAAAAATAAAATAAAATGATTACAGAAAAATAAAATAAAATAATAAAATAAAATAAAATAAATAAAATTAAAATAAAATAAAATAAAATGATTACAGCTTGGGGGCACCAATGACACAGTAAACTGAATGTCTAACTCTTGGTTTTGGCTCAGGTGTTAATCTCAAATTCATGATATTGAGCCATACGGGCTCTGTGCTAAGCATGGAGGCTGCTTCAGATTCTCTCTCTCCCTCTCTCTTGCTCCCCTTCCAACTCACTCTCTCTCAAATAAATAAATAAATAAAATCTTTAAAAAATTATTCCATCCTGGTTATAGGAATTACTAACCACAGACGGTTCAAATTTATACTTGATTAATTAGATTCACCAACTGTTTACTATATTACATATAGATTAAATGGCTTAATGCATGATGCAAACAGAGATGTTTGTAACTGACTAAAAATTTTTAAAACTTAGTGACAGTGCAACTTATATAAATAATTATGTCCAGAATATTTTTACATATGTATTATTAAATTTGGTATCTATAAGCGATAAGACTTAGTTTTTAAAGTCTCATTTGCCAACATAACATTTTTTGAATTGTGACATAATTGTCCAAAAGTGAAAAAAAGTTACAAAATACATACTAAAATAGTTGAGATTATTTCTTAATATATTTTCAAGGTAGTATATTAATAATACATAATTACTTTGTGAAAATCCTACCAAAAATACCATTCTATTTATATTTTCAATTAAAAATATGTCATTAAGAATGTTCAGGGGGTGGAGGACAAGAACAGTTTTGCTAATGGCCATAAGGTAGCTTCTTTGACCCACAGTAAAGTCTGATATGAGCCAGTGTTTATGTGTTTGTGGCAGATGCACATATATACACTAGGTCACACATGACAACATGCTAGTAAAAATTTAGGTTTTCTTCAGTATTTTTTAATTGAAGTACAGTTGACATATAATATTAATTTCAGGTGAACAGCATAGTGATCTAACAATTATATATATTACAAAATGCTTCCATGATAAATGTGGTTACCATTGTCAGGATAAAAAGTACCTAAGTAATGTTGACTATATTCCCTATCCTGTACTTTTATCCCTGTGACTTTTTATAAATGAAAGTTTGTACCTCTTAATTGCCTTACCCCCTTGGAACTACCAATTTGTTCCCTGTATTTATAGGTCTTATTCTGTTTTGTGTTTATTTTTCAGCTTCCACGTGTAAGTGTGAAAACTTCTGGTATTGTCTCTCTCTGACTTATTTCATTCAGCATAATATCCTCTAGCTCCATCATGTTGTCGTGAGTGCCAATAATTTATTCCTTTTTTATGACTGAACAATATAACTTTTTGTATATGTACCACTTCTTTATTCATCTATGGATGGATACTTGGATCACTTCCATATCCTGACTACTGTAAATAATGCTGCAAGAAACATAGGGGTTCTTATATGTTTTCAAATTAGTGTTTTTGTTTTCTTTGAGTAAATACCCAGAAATGGAATTACTGGGTCATACAGTATTTCTGTCCTTAAGTTTTTGAGGACAGAAATACTATAATGAGTTGAGGCTTAATAAACATTTCAAGGTAGTATATTAATAAACAATTGGCCAAATCAAACTAAGAAGCTTTTGTACAGCAAAGAAAACAAGCCAAACAATGCAACCTCATGAGTGGGAGAAGTTATTTGCAAGTTATATATCCAATAACTGAATAATATCCAAAAATACCATTCTATTTATATTTTCCATATAAATTTTTCCATTCCATTGGAATTTTTCTTTTTTATAATAAATTTATTTTTTATTGGTGTTCAATTTGCCAACATACAGAATAACACCAGTGCTCATCCCGTCAAGTGCCCCTCTCCCTGCCCGTCACCCATTCACCCCCACCCTCCGCCCTCCTCCCCTTCCACTACCCCTAGTTCGTTTCCCAGAGTTAGGAGTCTTTATGTTCTGTCTCCCTTTCTGATATTTCCCACACGTTTTCTCCCTTCCCTTCTATTCCCTTTCACTATTATTTATATTCCCCAAATGAATGAGAACATATAATGTTTGTCCTTCTCCGATTGACTTACTTCACTCAGCATAATAGTGAGTTTAGGCAGTTCCATCCACGTTTAGGCAAATGGTGGGTATTTGTCGCTTCTAATGGCTGAGGAATATTCCATTGTATACATAGACCACATCTTCTTTATCCATTCATCTTTCGATGGACACCGAGGCTCTTTCCACAGTTTGGCTATTGTGGCCATTGCTGCTATAAACATCGGGGTGCAGGTGTCCCGGCGTTTCATTGCATCTGATTCTTTGGGGTAAATCCCCAACAGTGCAATTGCTGGGTCGTAGGGCAGGTCTATTTTTAACTCTTTGAGGAAACTCCACACGGTTTTCCAGAGTGGCTTCACCAGTTCACATTCCCACCAACAGTGCAGGAGGGTTCCCTTTTCTCCGCATCCTCTCCAACATTTGTGGTTTCCTGCCTTGTTAATTTTCCCCATTCTCACTGGTGTGAGATGGTATCTCATTGTGGTTTTGATTTGTATTTCCTTGATGGCCAGTGATGCAGAGCATTTTCTCATGTGCGTGTTGGCCATGTCTATGTCTTCCTCTGTGAGATTTCTCTTCATGTCTTTTGCCCCTTTCATGATTGGATCGTTTGTTTCTTTGCTGTTGAGTTTAATAAGTTCTTTATAGATCTTGGAAACTAGCCCTTTATCTGATACGTCATTTGCAAATATCTTTTCCCATTCTGTAGGTTGTCTTTTAGTTTTGTTGACTGTATCCTTTGCTGTGCAAAAGCTTCTTATCTTGATGAAGTCCCAATAGTTCATTTTTGCTTTTGTTTCTTTTGCCTTCTTGGATGTATCTTGCAAGAAGTTACTGTGGCTGAGTTCAAAAAGGGTGTTGCCTGTGTTCTCCTCTAGGATTTTGATGGAATCTTGTCTCACATTTAGATCTTTCATCCATTTTGAGTTTATCTTTGTGTATGGTGCAAGAGAGTGGTCTAGTTTCATTCTTCTGCATGTGGATGTCCAATTTTCCCAGCGCCATCTATTGAAGAGACTGTCTTTCTTCCAATGGATAGTCTTTCCTCCTTTATTGAATATTAGTTGACCATAAAGTTCAGGGTCCACTTCTAGGTTCTCTATTCTGTTCCATTGATCTATGTGTCTGTTTTTGTGCCAGTACCACACTGTCTTGATGACCACAGCTTTGTAGTACAACCTGAAATCTGGCATTGTGATGCCCCCAGATATGGTTTTCTTTTGTAGAATTCCCCTGGCTATTCGGGGTCTTTTCTGATTCCACACAAATCTTAAAATAATTTGTTCTAACTCTCTGAAGAAAGTCCATGGTATTTTTTCCATTTCAAAATGTCATTTTCCTAGAGGCTGCACCAACTTGCATTCCTACCAACAGGGCACAAAAGCTCCCATTTCCTCCACATCCTTGCCTGCTCTTTCTATTTTTTGTATTTTTGACTTAGCCATTCTGATTGGTGTAATAGGATAACACATTATGGTTCTGATTTGCATTTCTCAAATATTTAGTGATATTGACCATTTTTTTCATCGGTACTGGATGTATATCTTCTTTGCAAAAATGTTTACTTAGGTCTTCTACACATTTTTAATTACTTGGGTTTTTTGATGTCTAGCATTGTGGATTTTTAATATATTTTGGATATTAAACAGTTATTGGATATATAACTTGCAAATAACTTCTCGCATTCACGAGGTTGCCTTTTTGTTTTGTTGATGGTTTTCTTTGCTGTACAAAAGCTTCTTAGTGTGATGTGGCCAATTGTTTATTTTTGCTTTTTTCCCTCCTTCCTTAAGGAGACACAGCCAGAAAAGTACTGCAAAATCTGTACAAGTAATAATTGCCTATATTTTCTTTTAGGGTGTTATGGTTTCAGGTTTTAAATTTAGGTATTGAATCCATTTTGAATTTATTTACATAGGGTGTAAGAAAGTGGTCCAGGTTCATTCTTTTACATGTAGCTGCCCAACACCATTTAGTGAAAAAACTGTCTTTTTCTCATTACACATTCTTGTTTCATTTGTGGTAGATTAAATAACTAGGTTTATTTCTGGGCTCTCTGTTCCACTGATCTGTGTGTATATTTTTGCAACAATATCATACAATGTCAATTACTTAAACTTTGTACTATAGTTTAATACCTAGGATTGTGATCTCTCTAATTTTGTTATTCTTTCTTGAAATTACTTAGGCTATTTGAGGTCTTTGTGGTTTCATACAAATTTCAGGATTGTTTGTTCTAGTTCTGTGAAAAATACTATTGGTTTTTGATAGGAATTGCATTAAATCTAAAGATTGCTTTGGGTAATATGGACATTTTAATACTAGTTCTTCTAATCCATGAGTATGGTGCATCTTTCCATTTAATAGTCATCTTCAATTTCTTTCATCAGTGTCTTACACTTTTCAGAATACAGGTCTGTCACCTCCTTGATTAAATTTATTCCTGAGTATTTCATTGTTTTTATGCAATTTTATTTTTTTTTTGAGATTTATTTTTATTTATTTATTTATTTATTTATTTATTTATTTATTTATTTATGAGAGACACAGAGAATGAGAGGCAGAGACACAGGCAGAGGGATAAGCAGGTTCCACACGGGGAGCCCAATATGGGACTTGATCCTGGGACCTCAGGACCACACCCCGAGCCTAAGGCAGGCAGTGAACTACTGAGCCACTCAGGCGTTCCATCTTTTTATGCAATTTTAAATTAATCTTTTCTTCATTTCTTTTTCTGCTACTTCATTATATAGAAATTGGTTGCATTGCTATGCACTAACTGATTAAATAACCTACAACTTTACCGATTTTATATTCATTCTACTGTTTTTTGTGTGTGTGTGTGTGTGTGTGGAATCTCTAGTGTATTGTAAATACAGTATCATGTCATTTGCAAATAGGAATAATTTTATTTCCCTCTTACCAATTTTTGATTCTATTTATTTTTCTTCTCTGATTGTTGCAGTTATGAGTTCCAGTACCATTTGTTGAATAAAACTGGTGAGAGTGGACAAACTTGTCTTATTCCTAATCTTAGAGGAAATGGTTTCAACTTTTATCAATGAATATGGTGTTATCTGTCAGTTTCTCATATATGACCTTTATTCTGTTGAGGTATGTTTTCTCTAAACCCACTTTGTTGAGGGCTTTTTATCATCAGTAGATGTTGGATTTTGTCATATGCTTTTTCTCCATCTACTGAGATGGTCACATGATTTTTATCCTTCATTTGGTTAATGTTATGCATCATGTTGCTTCATTGGCATATATTGAACCATCATTGCATATCTAGAATAAATTCCAGTCGGTTGTGGGTGAAGGATCTTTTTAATGTACTGTTGAATTCAGTTTGCTCCTATTTTGTTAAGGATTTTTGCATCTATGTTCATCAGAGATATTAGCTTATAATTCTTTCTTTCCTCTTTTTTTGTTCCCCTCCCCTTTCTCTTTTTTATTCATTTTTAAAATTTTTTATAGTGTCTTTGTCTGGTTTTGATATCAGGGTAATTTTGGCCTCACAGAATGAATTTGGAAGAATTTCTTCCTATATTTTTGGAATAGTTTTAGAAGGATATTTATTAACACTTCTGTAATGTTTGATAGAATTCACCTGAAAAGCCACATCTTCCCCTGAACTTGTGTTTGGAGGTTTTCTTTTTCTTTTTCTTTCTTTTTTTTTTTATTACTGACTCAATTTTATTACTCCTAATTCAGTGTTAGATTTTCTTTCTTCCTGATGGAGTCTTGGGAAAGTGTATGTTTCTAGGAATTTATCCGTTTCTTCTAGGTTGTACAATTCATTGGCATATAATTTTTTGTTGTAGTCTCATAATGCTTTCTATTTCTGTAGTGTTGACTGTAACTTCATTTCTTATTTTATTTGAGTCCTTATTTTCTTGATGAGTCTGGATAGAGATATATAAATTTTATCTTTCCAGAGAACCAGTTTAATTTCATAGATTTTTAAAAAGTATTTTATTTATTTGAGAGAGAGTACAAGCAGGGGAGGGGAAGAGGGAGAGGGAGGAGTAGGCTCCTGGCTGAGCAGGGAACCCAATGTGGGGCTCAATCCCAGGACCCTAGGATCATGACCTGAGAAGAGGGCAGACACTTAACTGACTGTGCCACCCAGGTGCTCCTCATTGATCTTTTCTATTGTTTTTAAATTTTATTTATTTTTGTTCTGATCTTTGTTATTCTTTCCTTCTGTTAACTTTGAGCTTTGGTCTTATTTTTCTAGTTCTTTGCATGTAAGCTGCAATTGTTCACTTGAGATTCTTCTTGTTTCTTGAGGTAGCTTATATTACTATGAACTTCCCTTTTAGAACTGCCTTTGCTGCATCTCAAAGATTTTGAATTGTTGTGTTTTCATTGTATTTATCTCCATGTATTTTCTCTTTTTAACTTTTTGGTTGACCCATAGGCTATTTGGTAGCAGATTTAGCCTCCATGTGTTCATGTTTTCCCCACCCCACCTGCAGATGTTTCTTACAATTGACATCTAGTTTCATACTGTTGTGGTTAGAAAAGATGTTTGGTATGATTTCAGTCTTAAATTTAATGAGACATATTTTGTGGCCTAATATTTTAACTATTCTGGTGAATGTTCAGTGTCATTTGAAGAAAATGTGTATTGTGTTGTTTTGGGATGGAGTAATTGTCTGGTCTAATGTGTTAGTCAAAACCTTTGTTTCCTTGTTTTTGTTTTTGTTTTTGTTTTTTGTTTTTGTTTTTTGTTTTTGTTTTTTGTTTTTTTTTTTTTGTCTAGATCTACCCATTAAAGTAAATGGGTTATTAAAGTCCCCTACTATTATTGTATCGTCAATTTCTCCCTTTATGTCTGTTAATATTGGCTTTATATGTTAAGGTGCTCTATGTTGGGTATATAAATACTTATACTGGTTATATCCTATTGTTGGATTAATCTTTCATTATGTAATGCCATTTTTTTTTGGCTCTTGTTACAGTCTTTCAGTCTTTTTTGTCTAATAGAATTGACACCTCAACTTTTTTTTTTTCCACTTGCAGTTCAGGGTGTGTCTCTTTTCATCCCTTCACTTTCAGTCTATATGTCATTTAGATCTGATGTGAGTCTTAAAGGAGACTCACATATGGATGGGCCTGAGTTGTTTTTTGTTTTGTTTTGTTTTATTTTGTTTTGTTTTGTTCATTTGGTCATCCCATGTCTTTTGATTGGAGGATTTAATTCATTTACATTTAAAGTGAATATTGTAAAAAAAAAAAAAAAGTGAATATTGTTAGATATGTACTTCAATTTTGTTCACTGCTTTTTGGATGCTTTACAGTCTTTTATTGCTGTGTCCTTGTGATTGATGGCTTTCTTTTTGGTTGTGCTTGAATTCCTCAGTCTCTCTATATATTTTTAAAGATTTTATTTATTCATCTGACAGAGAATGAGAGAGCACAACAAGGGGGAAAGGGAGAGGGAGCTCAATCCAGGGCCCTGGGATCATGACCTGAGCTGAAGTCAGACACTTAACTGACTGAGCCACCCAGGCACCTCCACTCTATTTGTATATAAATTTTTGGTTTGTGGTTAGAGGTTTCTGTATAACACTATAAATATATACTTAACGGCAAACACATTTTAAATGAACTACATGTTATTGCTCCTCCCCTACATATTTTATTTATATAGTATCATATTTTAAATCTTTTTATTTTGTGTATTGACTAATTTTTGTAGATACAACTGATTTTACTACGTTTGTCTTTTAGCCTTCAAACTAGTTTTATAAGTGATTGATCTACCACCTTTACTCTATATTTGCTTTTGCCGGTGAAATTTTTTCCTGTCATAATTTTCTCATTTCTTGTTATGCCCTTTTCTGCTTAAAAAGTCCCTTTAAAATGTTGTGTAAAGCCAGTTTAATGTTCACAAACTTCTTTGAGTTTTGTCTGGGAAACTCTTTCTCTCTCCTTTTATTTGAGTGATTATCTTGCTAAGTAGTGTTCTTGGTTGTAGTATTTTTTTTTCTCAGCACTTTGTGCAGGCCAAAAAGGAGTGGCAAAATATTTTCAAAGTTTCTACTGAAAAAACAGCTGATAGCTTTATGGAATTTCCTTTATATGTAATTGATGTTTTTCTTGCTGATTTTAAGATTTTCTTGTTTATCTTTAATTTCTGCAGTTTTCATTATTATGTATTTTTTGCAGATCTATTTCAGTTCATCTTGTTTGGTGTTCTCTGTGGTTCCTGAAACTGGATGCCTGTTTCTTTCCACAGACTAGGAAAGTTTTCAGCTAATATTTCTTCAAAGAAGATTTTTGCCCCTTTCTCTTTTCTTCTTCTGGGACCCTTATAATGCAAAGGTTAGTACACTTGATGTCTCAGAGGTCTCTTAACTTATCCTCAAATTTTTATCCTTTTTTATTAGGCTCCTTCCATTACCATATCCTCTAGATTGCTGATCCATTCTTGTGCATCCTCTAATCTGTTGTTGATTTCCTCTATTGTATTTTTTTCACTTATTTTGTACTTTACCTCTGATTGGTTCCTTTTTATGTCTTTTATCTCTTGTTGATGTAATGAGTTCTCTTAAGTCCAGTGAGCCTCTTTATGTCTGTTACTTCACTTTATCAAGTAGGTTACTTATTTCTATATTTAGGTCTTCTTCTAAAGTTTTGTCTTGCTATTTCACTTGAAACATATTCTTCTGTCTTCTCACTTTGTCTTTCTGGGTTTTGTTTTGTTTTGTTTTGTTTTTGATATAGGCAAAACAGAGACTTCTCTCAATCTTGAAGGACTAGTCTTGTGTAAGAATCTCTCCTGTGTAGAAATATATGCCCATTAGCTTAAGCTGGCTGGCTGTAGATGTAGTGGACATGAAGCAGGATACTTTGCACAGAAGGTACCCTGTGCAGATGACTGCGGCTGGAGCTAAGGCAGGCATGGCCTTGGTATCTCAAGCTGCTTTGTGCCTGGCCTGCCTTGGTTAGACAGTGGGAGTTGATGTGGGTTAAGGACCTGTGGCTCAATGAGGTGGCAGGCCAGCTACACTAACAGTCTGCACTATCATGGGGTAGGGGAACATAAATGAAAGTACTAACGAGCACCTCTGTTTGCAAATTTTTAGCAGTTTCCCCATGCTTGGTGGACACTCTAGGTTTAATAAATGGATTTTATTCTCATATAATCTAATTTTCTTTTAAGCTGCTGTGTTTTTGTGTTTTGCTGTATCCCATGCTGGGTGAATCTGTATGTGAATTCGTCAGTGATATCATTCCCTACTGAGAATGGAGTTCCTATGTTTCCATTTCTCCTGCCATTTTCTCTGTGCTCCCTCTCCCTTTCGTTGTGCAAAAACTGTTTGATCACCCCTCAGCATTTCAGGAAGAATTTCTCTATATAGGTATAGATTCAGTGTGTCCAAGAGAGGATATGAGTTCCGGGTCTTTGTATCTTGGATGTTAAGCCAATGATATTTTAGTTCTGCTTCTAGAAATTACTGTGATCCTTTGTCTCTGCATTAGGTTTTCAGCTACTGGCAACTTTTTTGAGTGCTCTTTCTTCTGCATGTAGCTGTCCATTTTTCTTAATACCAATTGCTAATGAGACATCAAATATTCTTGCCTGCTTTGTTGAAGATGAATTGACCAAAAAAGTGTGGATTTATTTCTGGACTCGCTATTCTGTTCCTTTGATCTGTGTGTCTCTTTTTGTGCCAGTATCATACCTTTTTTGTTACTACAGATTTGTAGTATCTCTTGAAATCTGGGATTGTGATACCTTCAGCTTTGTTCTTTTCAAGGTTGCTCTGGTTTTCTGGTATCTTTTGTGGTTCCATACATACTTCAGGATTTTTGTTCTATTTCTGTGAAAAATGTTGTCATTTAGATAGAAATGGAATTGAATTTGTAGATTTCAATGGGTTTTATGGACATTTTAACAATATTGCATCTTCCAATCCCTGAGTATGGTTTATCTTTCCATTGGTTTGTGTTATCTTCAATTTATTTTATCAATATTATATAGTTTTTGGAGTAGAGTTTTTTGCCTCCTTTGTTAAGTTTATCCCTAGGTCTTTTATTTTTTTGATGCAATAATAAATAGGATTATTTTCTTAATTTCTCTTTCTTTTCTTTCATTATAAATAAACAGTAGCCTCTTGCATTTCTATATATTAATTTTGTGTCTTGTGACATGATTTCATTCATCAATTAGTTCTAATTGTGCTTTGGTGGAATATTTAGAGTTTTCCATGTATAGTATGTTATCTTCAAATAGTGAAAGTTTTACTTTTTACCAATTTGGATGCCTTTTATATCTTGTCCAATTGCTGTAGCAAGGGGTCCCAATACTAAATTGATTAAAGTCGTGAGAGTAGACATCCTTGCCCCATTTCCAATCGTAGGAGAGAAGCTCTCAGTTTTTCACCATTGAGTATATGCTGGGTGGGGGTTTTTCATATATGGACTTTATTGTATTGACCTATATTCCCTTTAAAACTACTTTATCCTAGGGAGGATTTTTAAAATATTATTATGAATGATTTTTTTTTGTCAAATGATACTTCTACCTCTATTGAGATAATCTTATAATTTTTTAAATATTTTATTTATTCATGAGAGACACACAGAAAGACAGAGACATAGGCAGAGGGAGAAGCAGGCTCCATGCAGGAAGCCCAATGTGGGCCTTGATCCCAGGACTCCAGGATCATGCCCTAAGCCAAGGGCAGATGCTCAACCACTGAGCCACCCAGGCATCCTGATGATCTTATAATTTTTATCCTTCCTTTGGTTAATGTGATGTACTACACTGATTGATGTGCACATATTCAGCCAGCCTTGCAACCATGGATTAAATCCAACTTCATTATAGTGTATTATTTTTTTAACGTATTGCTAAATTCAGTTAGCTAGTATTTTGTTGGGCATTTTTGCATCTAAGGTCATCAAAGATATTGACCTATAGTTTTCTTTTTAATAGTTTTGTATCAGGGTAATGTAGGCCTCATAGAATGAATTTGGAAGTTTTCTTGTATTTTTTAGAACTGTTTGAGAAGAATAGGTATTAACTCTTCTTTAAATGATTGGTAGACAAGAAACCACTAAAATCCTAGAGGAGAACACATGCAGCAACCTCTTTGACGTCAGCCATAGCATCTTCTTACTAGAAAAATATCTCTAGAAGCAAGGTAAACAAAAGCAGAAATGAAGTATTAGGATTTTTATCAAGATAAAATCAATCAATCAATCAAGGAAACAATCAACAAAACTAAAAGGCAACCTACAGAATGGGAAAAAATATTAGCAAATGACATATCAGATAAGGGTTAGTATCCAAAATCTATAAAGAACTTGTCAAACTCAATGCCCCAAAACCAAACAACCCAGTTAAGAAATGGGCGGAAGACATAAAGAGGCATTTTTCCAAAAAGACATACAGATGGTCAACAGACACATGATGTTCATTATCACTGGTCATCAGGAAAATACAAATCAGGGCAGCCTGGGTGGCTCAGTGGTTTAGCACTGCCTTCAACCCAGGGTGTTGATCCTGGGTCTCCAGGATCAAGTCCCATGTCAGGCTCCCTGTGTGGAGCCTTCTTCTCCCTCTGCCTGTGTCTCTGCCTCTCTCTCTCTCTCTCTCTCTCTGTCTGTCATGAATAAATAAATAAAATATTTTTTAAAAAAGGAAAATGCAAATCAAAACTACAATAAGATATCATCTAATACCAGTAAGAATGGCTAAAATTAACAAGGCAAGGATGTGGAGAAAGGGAAACCCTCTTAGAATGTTGGTGGGAATGAAAACTGGTGCAGCGACTGTGGAAAACAGTATGGAGTTTCCTCAAAATTTAAAAATAGAACTACCTTATTATGCAGCAATTGCACTACCAGATATTTACCCAAAGACTACAAAAATACTGATTTAAATTGGCATATGCATGCACCCTAATATTTATAGCAGCTTATCAATAATAGCCAAATTATGGAAAGAGCTCAACGCACTCCATATATATATGTATTATATATTATATATATAGATATATATGCATAATATATATAATGGAATATTACCCAGCCATCAAAAAGAATGAAATCTTGCCATTTACAATGACACGGATAGGGCTAGAGTATAATATGCTAAGTGAAATAGAGAAAGAGATGAGCATAATAGAAAGGAAAAACAGAGGGAGGCAAACCATAGAAGATTGAACTATAGAGAACAAACTTGAGGGTTGCTGGAGGGATTGCTGGATATGGGCTAAATGAATAATGGGTATTAAGAAGGACATTTTTGCGATGAGCACTGAGTGTTATAGGTAAGTGATGACTCAAACTTAAAAACTTGAAACATGACAAAAATGGAGTAGTAGAATTTACTGTGAAGATATCTGTTCCTGGATTTTTGTTTGTTAAGTTTCTTTGACTACTAATTCAATTCCATTGCTTATAATCTGTTCAAATTTTCTTGCTTCCTAATTCATTTTTGGAAGATTAAATGTTCCTAGAAATTTATTCTTTTATTTTATTTTATTTTATTTTATTTTATTAAGATTTTATTCATCTATTCATGAGAGAGACAGAGAGAGAGAGAGACACGCAGAGACACAGGCAGAGGGAGAAGCAGGCTCCGCGTAGAGAGCCTGATGTGGGACTCCAACCCGGATCTCCAGGATCAGGCCCTGGGCTGAAGGCGGCGCTAAACCGCTGAGCCACCCAGGCTGCCTATTCATTTCTTTTAGGTTGTCCAATTTGTTGGCATCTAATGTTTCATGATATTCTCATAATCCTTTATATTTCTGTGGTGTTAGTTATTTCTCCTCCTTCATTTCTAATTTTGAGTGATCTCTTTTATTAACTTCTATTTCAATTATTTCTATTCTTTTTTTTTAAATTAATTAATTAATTAATTAATTTGTGATAGTCATACAGAGAGAGAGAGAGAGAGGCAGAGACACAGGCAGAGGGAGAAGCAGGCTCCATGCACCGGGAGCCTGACGTGGGATTCGATCCCGGGTCTCCAGGATTGTGCCCTGGGCCAAAGGCAGGCGCCAAACCGCTGCGCCACCCAGGGATCCCCAATTATTTCTATTCTAATCTTTATTATTTCCTTCCTCCTACTTGCTTTTGGCTTTGTTCTTTGAGAATTTTCTTACTTCTTGAGGCAGGCCTGTATTTCTATAAACTTTCCTCTTGGATCCACTTTTGCTGAATCCCAAAATATTGGACCATTGTGTTTTCATTTATCTCTGGTATTTTTTATTTCTTCCTTGATTTCTTGGTTGACCCATTCATGTTTAGTAGCCTTTTATTTAGCTTCAATTTAGCTTCAATAGTAGCCTTTTATTTAGCTCCAAGTGTCCTTCCTAGATTTTTTCTTGTGGTTGATTTCTAGGTTTATATATTACTGGCTGTTGCATGCTGTTATTTCAGTCTTTCAGTTTATTGAGGCTTGTTTTGTGGTATGTAACATATAATCTAAAGTATGTGTATTCTGCTGTTTTAGCATGGGATATTTAAATATGTCTGTTAGATCCATCTAGTCCACAGTGTCATTCAAAGTTGCTGTTTCCTTGTTGATTTTTCTGTCTGGATGATCTAACCATTGGTGTAATAGGATGTTAAAGTTCCCTACTATTATTGCATTACTGTCATTTTCTCCCCTTATGTCTATTAATATTGGCTTTATTTGTTTAGGTGATGTTATATTGGGTGCACAGATATTTACAATTATTATATCCTGTTGTTGGATTGACCCCTTATCACTGTGAAATGTCCTTCTTTGTCCCTTGTTACAGTCTTAAAGTCCATTTTGTCCAATATACATATTGCTACCTTAGATTTTTTTTTCCCCTCCATTTGTCAGGTAAATGTTTTTCCATCACCTCACTTTCAATCTGTGAGTGTCTTGAAATCTGAAATGAGTCTCTTGAAGGCAACATATTGATGGGTCTTGAATTTTATCTATTCCATCATCCCATTTCTTTTGACTGGAGCATTTAGTCTATTTACATTCAAAGTAATTAGTGATAAGTATATACTTATGGCTGTTTTGTTCTTCTCAGTTTCTTTCTTTTACTCTCTTCTCTTGTAGTTTTCTTTAGTGATATGCAAAAAATAAAGAAAAAGGAATCCAAACTTAGCTTAAAGGATTTTGATTTATGATCACCATTAGGCTTCTACAGATCATCTTATGCATATAGCAGCCTATATTAAGTTGATGGCTGCTTAAGTTTGAATCTGTTCCAAAAGCACTAAATTTTCACTCCCCTCCCCCAATAGGTTACACATATGATGTCATACTTTACATCCTTTCATTTTGTGATTTATTTGGTTAGTTTTTGTAGACATAATTGATTTTATTGCTTTATGCTTTAACCTCTGTGCTGCTTTATAAGTGATTATCAGCTACTTTTATTATGGTTTTATGTATCTGTGAAATATTTCCTTTCCTAATTTTTTTATTCCTCTTTAGAACTCCTCTTTATGACCTTTTCTTTCCAATCAAAGAATTTAACTTTTTTTAAGGATACTTTAGAGGTAATGCACTCCTTTAAATTTTGTTTATCTGGGAAACTCTAGCTCTCCTATTCTGAATTATAGCCTTGATAGATTATTGTAATGGTTTTTTGTTGTTGTTGTTGTTTGTTTTGTTTTGTTTTGTTTTGTTTTGTTTTGTTTTGTTTTAGGACTTTGCAGGCCAGAGGGAGTGGCATGTGTTCAAATTTGGTGCTGGGAAATCAGCTGCTAGCTTTACAGTGTTTCACAGCTATGTAACTGTTTACTTTCCTCTTGTTGCTTTTGAAATTCTCTCTTCATCCCTGCTTTTGCCATTTTAACTATGATGTGCCTAGGCATAGACCTCCTTGGGCTGATGTGGTTGGGGGGCTTTCTATGCATCTAAACTTAGATGTCAGTTTCCTTGCCCAGATTGGGGAACTTTCAGATATTACTCAAATTTTCTTCCAATTTTCTCTCTTGTTTTAATGAAATCCCAGAACAAGAAGAATGCTACTATGCTTGATGTTGTCATTGAGTTTCCTTAACCTAGTCTCATACTTTATTATTCTTTTTTTCTGTTTGCTGTTCAGCTTGGTTGTTTTCCATTACTTTGTCTTCTATTTTGCTGATTTTGATGTGTTCTTCTGCCTTTTATTAAATACTATTGATTTCTTCCAGTACATTTTTAATTTTAGTTATTGAGTTCATCTCTGATTGGTTCTTTGCTATATTTTCTTTTTCTTGAAAGTTTCACTGAGCTTCTACACTTGTTTTTCAAGTCCAGTCAGCATATTTATGACAATTACCTAATTATATTAGGCATATAATTTATCTGTATTTCATTTAGCTTGCTTACTGTGGTTTTGTCCTATTTTTTCCCTTGGGACTTATTCTTCTGTCTCCTCATTCTGTCTGTTTTTATGTATAATGAAAGTCCTGTGTCTTTTCCACAATGTCCCTCCTTCACCAGAACTAAGTGCTTCAGAGGAGTTCCTTAGGTGGAGCTGAGCTTCCTTTGCCTTCAGACCAGTCAATGGCAATAACCTTCTTTGCCTGTTTTGCATGGGGTCTGGCCTTTGCGCTGTAAAAATTACAGTCTAGGGCCACCATGGGCTCGAACTTGGGTAGTGCCAGCAGTCAGACCAAATGATTGCTCTGAACTCATTTGTTGAGGCAGCAGTCATATCAGATGTTTGTCCCCAGACCCTGTGTTGCAGCTCCAAACACATTGATTAGGAAGGGATTCTCTTGACACTGCCATTTTTAATGTTTGGCTATCTTCCCCTCTCCCCAGGGCAGGAGTCACTTTGGAGTAGTGCTGGTGTTTGCCAGGATAGCTTATAGGATTAGGTGGGCCATATTGGTTGTGCTGGACCCCAGAAACAGAGGAGCATAGCATATAGTGTTAGCAAGTTATATATTGGGTATTTGCACTGGTTCCTGCAGTATCTATCTATCTAGGCTGGGGAGTGGGAAAGAAATATTGCCTGCCAGCTTTTTTGTTCTTGAAGAAGTCTCCTAAAGTTTCTGGACCTCCATCATGCCTTTTGAGATTAGTAAATAAATCTCCTTCACATAAAGCCTAGGTTCTTTTCAAATTGCTGCTTCATACTATGTCACAGTGGAATTGTTTATTAATGATGTCTCTTTGAGTTTCCTATCACCCTCAGGCTCTTCCATATCTCACCCTGCTGATTACTAAAATAACCAGAGTTAATGGGGACTTGTCTTCCCAATGCAGGTCCCCATGCCTGGGTGCTTGGGGTGGGCCCTGCTTCTCTCCCTTCTCTGTGCTTGTGGTGTCCCTCCCATTTGGGTTAGTCTTGCTAAAAGTTTGGTTCCTACTGCATCTTCTTGCCTCTTACCCTTTTCAATGTATCCTTCTCTCTACAATTAACTGTGGAAAGTCTGCTGCCACTCCTCAAGTCATTTTCTGAGTTGGTGGCACTGATGTGGCTATTTTCTAGGTGAGTACATGGGACAAAGTGAGATTAGTATTTTCCTACTCTGCTACCTTCACAGAAGTAAAAAAACAGTAATTTTAGAAGAACATAGATTATACATGAGGGAAATTTATTTGCTGATTGGAGGGTGTGGGCTAGAGGGCCAGGAGACAGTTGATATGTTCTCTAGTAAAGGAAATGCTGATGGATAACATTTCTGCACTCCACATAGCCTGCTTGCTCAGGGAGACAAACTTTCACACAGCACCTTCATGATATATTGCTGAGACTGACAGTGGAAAGTGGTCACAGCACTTGCTGAGGCCAGAGATTCTAGGTAGTTGTAGTACTCTCAACTCCTTGGCTGGGGAGGCCAATGAGTGTGCTCTATTCCACACAATATCCAATTGCCTTGCCAAAGCCAGGGGTTGAAAATAGCCCATGTAGGAGAAACCCTTTGATTGCTTCATCCTGGAAGAGAGCTGCAGGGAACTGTAAAAATTGGAAAGATACATCATGGCAGATGACCACTCTGAGGGCACTGCACAGACAAGAGACTACAACACAGTCCAGTCCTATGGTGAAAAGGCCAATTTTCTTAGCCTGGAGCTTCAGCCTATGGGATAGGGTTCAGATTTACCCCACATCTGGAGGTCAAGGAGGCACTTCCATAGAGCATAAGCAGGGAGACCCTATCTTTGCAATCTTCTTAGTCTTTTTATAGCCTGAGGAAATGGGCCTCCCAGAAAAGAGCTGTTTGTATACTTGGAATCCTGAATTTTACAACTATACTTGAGGGACATATCCAGAGCTCCTGGTTGGAGGCCAGCATTAAAATTGTGACCACAAAGGACTGTATATAATTATATAGTTTAGAAGCCACACTCTCAAGCAGCAGCTTTTGATCAGCCTGAAACAAGTTGCTAAATGAGACTCTTCTCCTTGGGCCATAGTCCTTAGCACATTCTCAGCAATGGGGACATATCAAGAAAAAAAAATCAGATGATTTAGGCAATCACAAAGGTTCAAGAGACAACCACAAGCTAGGACAAGATTGAACAACATGGATCATCACCTCTGCTTGGCCACCCGTAGGGACTGAGAGAGTAGTTGTTTTACTTAATCCATAGAAACAAACACAGGGAATCAAGAAACACAAGGAAATAGAGAACCATGTATCAAATGAAAGAGAAAAATGAAACCTCAAGGGAAAAAAAGACTTTAAAGAATCCAAAGTAATGGTCACAAGGATGTTTACCCAACTCAATAGAAGAATGGATGAATACAGTGAGAACTTCAACAAAAAGAAAAAAAAATCAAGTGACAAATAAAATCACAGAGGTTAAGAATACAATAACTCAAATGAAAAATACATTAGAGGGTTCAACAAGACTAGACTAGAATAAGCAGAATAATGAGTCAGGGAGCTGGATTAAGCGATAGAAGTAACCCAGACATAACAGCAGAAAGAATTTTTAAAAACAAATATTAAGGGACATCTGTGAAAACATCAAACAGAATACATTTGCAGTATAAGGGTTCTAGAAGAATTGAAAGAGGGATAGAAAACTTTTGGGAACAATAATGGTTGAAATAGGGAAGGAAACGACCATCAAGATAAAAAGAAGTCCAGGATGTTTCAAATAGTATGAACCAAAAGGATTCGCACCAAGATACATTATAATTAAAATGACAAAAATTAGAGAGATTCATAAAAGCAGCAAGAGAAAAACAAATTGCCATATATAACTCCCATAAGACCATCAGCTGATTTTAGGCAGAAGCCCTGTAAGCAAAAGGGGATGGCAGGATATTCAAAGTAATGGCAGGATATTCCCACCAAGAATACTGTACTTAATAATGTTATTCAGATTTGAGGAGAGATAAAGAATTTTCAAGACAATCAAAAGATAAATTCATCACTACTAGAAAACCTTAGGAGAAATATTAAAGGGACTTTAATGGCACTGATTTATAAAAGAAAACAAAGTAAAACTCACTAGAAAAGGTCAGTGTAGATAACAAAGAGTTAAAAGACAAAATTAGTAAAATCAGAACTACAATAATATAAAGAACACATATATACGTATTTTGGAATGTGTCCAAATTTGTTACTGTCAACTCTAAGAAGACTGTCATATATATAGTAGGAAATGTGTGAACTTCATGGTAATCACAAGCAAAATCTTACAATAATACACGCAAGGAAATGAATATAAATATAACACTAAGGAAAGCCATAAAACCACAAAAGAAGAGAGAAATAGAAAAGCAAAAGAATAGAAAGAACTCTAGAAACAGCCAGCAAACTATTAAGTGGCAATAGTACATACCATCAATAATTATTACTTTAAATGTAAATGGACTAAATTGTCCTGTCTAAAGACTGTGTGGGAGAGAGCTAAGAAGATGGCAGAGTAGGATCCTGAACTCATCTGGTCCAAGAGACACATTGAGATAATATCTGCCTCTATGCAATTAACTCTCAGAATGACCTGAGGCTGGCAAAACAGGCTTTTCACAGCCAATTTTAGAAGAGGTAGAGAAACAGTTGGGAACCAAACTCCAGGCAACCACAAATGAGAAGGATATTACAAACATGGAGAAGTGAAAGGACTAGACCCCACACCAGGCGCCTCTGGCACTGGGGACCCACACTGCATGTAACATTGGGCTTTGAAGATCAGTGGAGCTTAACTCGAAGAGTGCAAGAAGGTGATAGAAAATGGAGTCCTTATTCTTAAAGACCCAGCATACTAAAATAACACTGCCCAAGACAGCACAAGAAGCAGCACTTTGAAATGTGTCTAGTATATGTGAAGAAGGCATATTGACTAATCTTAGCACATGTGCTCAAGGGGCAGGGATCATGAGGAGATTTCTCTAAGAACGAAAGATCTAGGTAGGGGAAGAGAAACAGAAGTCATCGGAAGCAATAGCAGGAAGCTTACAGAAGCCAGTGCTAACACATGCCATCTACTTTGCTAACACTTCGTGACCCATCAAACCCACTGTCTTGGCAGGCGTTCCTCCAAAATAGCTCCTGGCCCACCACATACTGCAGGCAGCCAAGGTCAGGAGTAATACCACTTCCAAGTGACTCCAGTATTGGAGAAAAGAGGAATTAGCTCTACACATCGCCATGCCTGAAGTTGAAGCAACCATATATCTTAAGTACCTGCACAGGAAGGTATACCAACAGCTCATGATGGCTTGAGAGGTGGCTTTCAAAAAGCACAGGAACAAAACCCCCAGTAGGCAAAGTGGGTTATTGCAGACTCTTAAATACTAAGAATTGGTAGCTGCCAGATGGTAGAGGTGTGAGTGATACAGATAAAGGTGATTAACAGGTAAAAACTTCCACTTTTACATAACTCATGGAGATGAAAAGTATAGCATAGGGTGTATTCTCAATAATATTATAATAACTTTGTGGGTGGCAGAGGGTAACTACCCTTATTGTTGCAAGCATTGAGTTATGTATAGTATTGTTGAATCAGTACATTGCATGCCTGAAAGTAACACATATGCTAATTACATTTCAACAAAACATAAGACAGTGGTTAAATTGGTAAAAACAATATGACACATCAATATAAAAGAGACTCACCTTAGAACTAAAGACACACACACACTGAAAGTGAATTGTTAAAAGAAGGTATTTCATACAAAGGGAAAGGAAAAGAAAACATATAGTTATATGAATATAAGACTATAGATTTTAAAACAAAGACTATAGTAAAAGACTAAAAGGGGCATTATATAATGATAAGGAGTAAATCTAGCAAGAAGATATAACATTTAAAAATATATGCACTCAACATAATAGCATCAAAATATATTAAGACATACTAACAGTCCTAAAGTTTAAAATTGACAACAATACAATAATAGTAAGAACTTTAGTACCCCATTTACATCAACGGATAAATCATCCAGACAGAAAATAAATGAGAACATCAGCCTTAAGTAACACATAGGCCTGGTGGAATTAATATATATATATATTATATATTATACACATATATATATATAACCTTCCATTCAAAGCATCATTCTATACATTTTTCCCAAGTGCACATAATACATAGATAGATTACATGTTAGACTACTATAATTGAAACTATACCTACCATCTTTTGCTACCACAGTGGTATGAAACTAGAATTACAAGAGAAAACTGAAATGACTACAGTTAAATTTGGGGAGATTAAACAACATTTAAACAACATGGTATTCTGTAACTAATAAATCATAGAAAAAATCAAATATGTAAAAATATGACTAGAGACAAATGGAAACAAAAATATGACATCAACCTCTATGTGTTGCAGCAAAAACAAATAGTCCTACGAGGTAAATTTATAGCAATACAGGCCTACCTCAAGAAGTAAACAACAGAAATCTCTAATGAACAATTTAACTTTATATTAAAAGGAACTAGAAAAGAAAAAAGTAAATGAAACCAAAACTTAGTAGAAGGGAGGACATAAAAGTGAAATAGAGACTAAAGACAATAGAACAAGACAAATGAAACTAAGAGATCTTTCTCTGAAAACAAAAACAGAATTTTTTTTAGCTAGAATTGCTAAGAAAGGAAGGCTAAAATAAAATGACAAATGATAGAGAAGTTACAACTGACACCACAGAAACATAAGACTACTACAAACAATTATATGTCAACAAGTTAGACAACATAAAATAAATGAATAAATTCGCAGAAACATGCAACCTTCCAAAACCAAATTTTGAAGAAATAGAAAATTGGAAAAGACTGATTATTTGCAAAGTGATACAACAACAGAATCCAAAGCCAAAGGGCTTCAGTGGTGAATTCTACCAAATATTTAAAGATTTAATAGATCCTTTTCAAAGTCTTCCAAACTCATTTTGTGAAACCAGATGATAGCAAAACCAGAAAAGGACACCACAAAAAAATCAAGAAAATTACAGACCAATGTCCCTGATGAATCTACATACGAAAATCCCAAAGAAATATTACTAAACCAAATACAATAAATCAAGAGGATCCTATACCAAGATTAAATGGAATTTATACCCGGAATGCAAAGATGATTCAACAACCACAATCGATCAATGTGATATCCACATTAACAATAGGAAAGACAAGGCAGACAAGGCTCCCTTTCCTTTCTTCTTGCCGGAATATTCACTGGGAGATCTGGTTGAACTCCTGGAGGTAAAACTGAAAAGCCTTCTGTGTTCTTTTCAAATGCACATGGAACAATCTCTCTCTTTTTTTTTTTTTTTTTTACCGTTAAAAGTCCCAGTTTAGGAAAAACTTATTTCCTTCCTTTCTTTCTTTCTTTCTTTCTTCTTTCTTTCTTTCTTTCTTTCTTTCTTTCTTTCTTTCTTTCTTTTTTTCTTTCTTTCTTTCTTTCTCTTTCTTTCTTTCTTTCTTTCTTTCTTCTCTTTCTTTTCTTTCTTTTTCTTTCTTTCATTCTTTCTTTCTTCTTTCTTTTTTTCTTGAGGCAGATAGTCTAACATGTTTATTTAGTTAGTTAAAGATGAGAACAGTTTGATATTAAGAACAATAATATAAGAAAGTTCTGACAGATAAACATTTTTTTTTTTTTATTGGTGTTCAATTTACTAACATACAGAATAACACCCAGTGCCCGTCACCCATTCACTCCCACCCCCCGCCCTCCTCCCCTTCTACCACCCCTAGTTCGTTTCCCAGAGTTAGCAGTCTTTACGTTCTGTCTCCCTTTCTGATATTTCCCACACATTTCTTCTCCCTTCCCTTATTTTCCCTTTCACTATTATTTATATTCCCCAAATGAATGAGAACATATAATGTTTGTCCTTCTCCGACTGACTTACTTCACTCAGCATAATACCCTCCAGTTCCATCCACGTTGAAGCAAATGGTGGGTATTTGTCATTTCTAATAGCTGAGTAATATTCCATTGTATACATAAACCACATCTTCTTTATCCATTCAGATTTCGTTGGACACCGAGGCTCCTTCCACAGTTTGGCTATAGTGGCCATTGCTGCTAGAAACATCGGGGTGCAGGTGTCCCGGCATTTCATTGCATTTGTATCTTTGGGGTAAATCCCCAACAGTGCAATTGCTGGGTCGTAGGGCAGGTCTATTTTTAACTGTTTGAGGAACCTCCACACAGTTTTCCAGAGTGGCTGCACCAGTTCACATTCCCACCAACAGTGTAGGAGGGTTCCCTTTTCTCCGCATCCTCTCCAACATTTGTGGTTTCCTGCCTTGTTAATTTTCCCCATTCTCACTGGTGTGAGGTGGTATCTCATTGTAGTTTTGATTTGTATTTCCCTGATGGCAAGTGATGCAGAGCATTTTCTCATATGCATGTTGGCCATGTCTATGTCTTCCTCTGTGAGATTTCTGTTCATGTCTTTTGCCCATTTCATGATTGGATTGTTTGTTTCTTTGGTGTTGAGTTTAATAAGTTCTTTATAGATCTTGGAAACTAGCCCTTTATCTGATATGTCATTTGCAAATATCTTCTCCCATTCTGTAGGTTGTCTTTGAGTTTTGTTGACTGTATCCTTTGCTGTGCAAAAGCTTCTTATCTTGATGAAGTCCCAATAGTTCATTTTTGCTTTTGTTTCTTTTGCCTTCGTGGATGTATCTTGCAAGAAGTTACTATGGCCGAGTTCAAAAAGGGTGTTGCCTGTGTTCTTCTCTAGGATTTTGATGGAATCTTGTCTCACATTTAGATCTTTCATCCATTTTGAGTTTATCTTTGTGTATGGTGAAAGAGAGTGGTCTAGTTTCATTCTTCTGCATGTGGATGTCCAATTTTCCCAGCACCATTTATTGAAGAGACTGTCTTTCTTCCAATGGATAGTCTTTCCTCCTTTATCGAATATTAGTTGCCCATCACCATGACCAAGTAGGATTTATCCCTGGGACAAAAGGCTGGTTCAACACCCGTAAAACAATCAATGTGATTCATCATATCAGCAAGAGAAAAACCAAGAACCATATGATCCTCTCATTGGATGCAGAGAAAGCATTTGACAAAATACAGCATCCATTCCTGATTAAAACTCTTCAGAGTGTAGGGATAGAGGGAGCATTCCTCGACATCTTAAAAGCCATCTATGAAAAGCCCACAGCAAATATCATTCTCAATGGGGAAGCACTGGGAGCCTTTCCCCTAAGATCAGGAACAAGACAGGGATGTCCACTCTCACCACTGCTATTCAACATAGTACTGGAAGTCCTAGCCTCAGCAATCAGACAACAAAAAGACATTAAAGGCATTCACATTGGCAAAGAAGAAGTCAAACTCTCTCTCTTCGCCGATGACATGATACTCTACATAGAAAACCCAAAAGTCTCCACCCCAAGATTGCTAGAACTCATACAGCAATTCGGTAGCGTGGCAGGATACAAAATCAATGCCCAGAAGTCAGTGGCATTTCTATACACTAACAATGAGACTGAAGAAAGAGAAATTAAGGAGTCAATCCCATTTACAATTGCACCCAAAAGCATAAGATACCTAGGAATAAACCTCACCAAAGATGTAAAGGATCTATACCCTCAAAACTATAGAACACTTCTGAAAGAAATTGAGGAAGACACAAAGAGATGGAAAAATATTCCATGCTCATGGATTGGCAGAATTAATATTGTGAAAATGTCAATGTTACCCAGGGCAATATACACGTTTAATGCAATCCCTATCAAAATACCATGGACTTTCTTCAGAGAGTTAGAACAAATTATTTTAAGATTTGTGTGGAATCAGAAAAGACCCCGAATAGCCAGGGGAATTTTAAAAAAGAAAACCATATCTGGGGGCATCACAATGCCAGATTTCAGGTTGTACTACAAAGCTGTGGTCATCAAGACAGTGTGGTACTGGCACAAAAACAGACGCATAGATCAGTGGAACAGAATAGAGAATCCAGAAGTGGACCCTGAACTTTATGGACAGATAAACATTTTTAATGAAGTTTCAATTTCCATCCTATTAATAAGTTTAGAACAAGATATTGCTATAGCCATATGTTGCTAAGATATGGTCATCTTCTCCCTAAGGAACCAGTTTGAGTGGCATAGGGTACCTTATTTTATCAATTAAAATTTTTTGCTTTTGTTTTTGTTTTTGTTTTGTTTTTTGTATATTTTTTATTGGAGTTCGATTTGCCAACAAATAGCATAACACCCAGTGCTCATCTCGTCAAGTGCCCCCCTCAGCCTCCGTACCCAGTCACCCCATCTCCCTGCTCACCTCCCTTTCCACTACCCCTTGTTTGTTTCCCAGAGTTAGGAGTCTCTCATGTTTTGTCACCCTCTCTGATATTTCCCACTCATTTTATCTCCTTTCCCTTTTAGTCTCTTTCATTACTTTTTATATTTTTATATTCCCCAAATGAATGAGACCATATAACGTTTGTCCTTCTCCAATTGACTTACTTGACTCAGCATAATACCATCCTGTTCTATCCATATTGAAGCAAATGGTGGGTATTTGTTGTTTCTAATTGCTGAGTAATATTCCATCGTATATATAGACCACACCTTCTTCTTTTTTTTTTTAATAAAATAATTTTTATTGGTGTTCAATTTATCAACATACAGAATAACACCCAGTGCTCATCCCATCAAGTATCCCCCTCAGTGCCCATCACCCATTCACCCCCACCCCCCGCCGTCCTCCCCTTCCACCACCCCTAGTTCGTTTCCCAGAGTTAGGAGTCTTTATGTTCTGTCTCCCTTTCTGATATTTCCCACACATTACTTCTCCCTTCCCTTATATTCCCTTTCACTATTATTTATATTCCCCAAATGAATGAGAACATACACTGTCCTTCTCCGATTGACTTACTTCACTCAGCATAATACCCTCCAGTTCCATCCACGTTGAAGCAAATGGTGGGTATTTGTCGTTTCTAATGGCTGAGGAATATTCCATTGTATACATAGACCACATCTTCTTTATCCATTCATCTTTCGATGGACACCGAGGCTCCTTCCACAGTTTGGCTATTGTGGACATTGCTGCTAGAAACATTGGGGTGCAGGTGTCCCGGCGTTTCAATGCATCTGAATCTTTGGGGTAAATCCCCAGCAGTGCAATTGCTGGGTCGTAGGACAGGTCTATTTTTAACTCTTTGAGGAGCCTCCACACAGTTTTCCAGAGTGGCTGCACCAGTTCACATTCACACCAACAGTGTAAGAGGGTTCCCTTTTCTCCGCATCCTCTCCAACATTTGTGGTTTCCTGCCTTGTTAATTTTCCCCATTCTCACTGGTGTGAGGTGGTATCTCATTGTGGTTTTGATTTGTATTTCCCTGATGGCAAGTGATGCGGAGCATTTTCTCATGTGCGTGTTGGCCATGTCTATGTCTTCCTCTGTGAGATTTCTGTTCATGTCTTTTGCCCATTTCATGATTGGATTGTTTGTTTCTTTGGTGTTGAGTTTAATAAGTTCTTTATAGATCTTGGAAACTAGCCCTTTATCTGATACGTCATTTGCAAATATCTTCTCCCATTCTGTAGGTTGTCTTTGAGTTTTGTTGACTGTATCCTTTGCTGAGCAAAAGCTTCTTATCTTGAGGAAGTCCCAATAGTTCATTTTTGCGTTTGTTTCTTTTGCCTTTGTGGATGTATCTTGCAAGAAGTTCCTGTGGCTGAGTTCAAAAAGGGTGTTGCCTGTGTTCTCCTCTAGGATTTTGATGGACTCTTGTCTCACATTTAGATCTTTCATCCATTTTGAGTTTATCTTTGTGTATGGTGCAAGAGAGTGGTCTAGTTTCATTCTTCTGCATGTGGATGTTCAATTTTCCCAGCGCCATCTATGAAGAGACTGTCTTTCTTCCAGTGGATAGTCTTTCCTCCTTTATCGAATATTAGTTGATCATAAAGTTCAGGGTCCACTTCTGGGTTCTCTATTCTGTTCCATTGATTTATGTGTCTGTTTTTGTGCCAGTACCACACTGTCTTGATGACCACAGCTTTGTAGTACAACCTGAAATCTGGCATTGTGATGCCCCCAGATAGGGTTTTCTTTTTTAAAACTCCCCTGGCTATTCGGGGTCTTTTCTGATTCCACACAAAGCTTAAAATAATTTGTTCTAACTCTCTGAAGAAAGTCCATGGTATTTTGATAGGGATTGCATTAAACGTGTAAATTGCCCTGGGTAACATTGACATTTTCACAGTATTAATTCTGCCCATCCATGAGCATGGAATATTTTTCCATCTCTTTGTGTCTTCCTCAATTTCTTTCAGAAGTGTTCTATAGATTTTAGGGTATAGATCCTTTACCTCTTTGGTGAGATTTATTCCTAGGTATCTTATGCTTTTGGGTGCAATTGTAAATGGGATTGACTTCTTAATTTCTCTTTCTTCATCCTCATTGTTAGTGTATAGAAATGCCATTGATTTCTGGGCATTGATTTTGTATCCTGCCATGTTACCAAATTGCTGTATGAGTTCTAGCAATCTTGGGGTGGAGGCTTTTGGGTTTTCTATGTAGAGTATCATGTCATTGGCAAAGAGGAAGAGTTTGACTTCTTTGCCAATTTGAATGCCTTTAATGTCTTTTTGTTGTCTGATTGCTGAGGCTAGGACTTCCAGTACTATGCTGAATAGTAGTGGTGAGAGTGGACATCCCTGTCTTGTTCCTGATCTTAGGGGAAAGGCTCCCAGTGCTTCTCCATTGAGAATGATATTTGCTGTGGGCTTTTCGTAGATGGCTTTTAAGATGTCGAGGAAAGTTCCCTCTATCCCTACACTCTGAAGAGTTTTGATCAGGAATGGATGCTGTATTTTGTCAAATGCTTTCTCTGCATCTAATGAGAGGATCATATAGTTCTTGGTTTTTCTCTTGCTGATATGATGAATCACATTGATTGCTTACGAGTGTTGAACCAGCCTTGTGTCCCAGGGATAAATCCTACTTGGTCGTGGTGAATAATTTTCTTAATGTGCTGTTAGATCCTATTGGCTAGTATCTTGTTGAGAATTTTTGCATCCATGTTCATTAGGGATATTGGTCTGTAATTCTCCTTTTTGGTGGGGTCTTTGTCTGGTTTTGGAATTAAGGTGATGCTGGCCTCATAGAACGAATTTGGAAGTACTCCATCTCTTTCTATCTTTCCAAACAGCTTTAGTAGAATAGGTATGATTTCTTCTTTAAACATTTGATAGAATTTCCCTGGGAAGCCATCTGGCCCTGGACTCTTGTGTCTTGGGAGTTTTTGATGACTGCTTCAATTTCCTCCCTGGTTATTGGCCTGTTCAGGTTTTCCATTGCTTCCTGTTCCAGTTTTGGTAGTTTGTGGCTTTCCAGGATAGACCACATCTTTATCCATTCATCTTTCAATGGATACCAAGGCTCGTGGATTGGAAGAATTAATATTGTGAAAATGTCAATGCTACCCAGGGCATTTTACACATTTAATGCAATCCCTATCAAAATACCATGGACATCCTTCAGAGAGTTGGAACAAATCATCTTCAGATTTGTGTGGAGTCAGAAAAGACTCTGAATAATCAGGGGAATATTGGAAGAAAACCAGAGCTGGGGGCATCACAATGCCAGATTTCAGGTTGTACTACAAAGCTGTGGTCATCAAGACAGTGTGGTACTGGCACAAAGACAGACACAGATCAATGGAACAGAATAGAGAACCCAGAAGTCGACCCTGAACTTTATGGTCAACTAATATTCGATAAAGGAGGAAAGACTATCCATTGGAAGAAAGACAGTCTCTTCAATAAATGGTGCTGGGAAAATTGGACATCCACATGCAGAAGAATGAAACTAGACCACTCTCTTGCACCATACACAAAGATAAACTCAAAATGGATGAAAGATCTAAATGTGAGACAAGAGTCCATCAAAATCCTAGAGGAGAACACAGGCAACACCCTTTTTGAACTCGGCCACAGTAACTTCTTGCAAGATAGATCCATGAAAGGAAGAGAAACAAAAGCAAAAATGAACTATTGGGACTTCCTCAAGATAAGAAGCTTTTGCACAGCAAAGGATAAAGTCAACAAAACTCAAAGACAACTTAAGAATGGGAGAAGATATTTACAAATGACGTATCAGATAAAGGGCTAGTTTCCAAGATCTATAAAGAACTTATTTAAACTTAACAGCAAAGAAACAAACAATCCAATAATGAAATGGACAAAAGACATGAAGAGAAATCTCACAGAGGAAGACATAGACATGGCCAACAAGCACATGGGAAAATGCTCCGCATCACTTGCCATCAGGGAAATACAAATCAAAACCACAGTGAGATACCACCTCACACCAGTGAGAATGGGGAAAGTTAACAAGGCAGGAAACAACAAATGTTGGAGAGGATGCAGAGAAAAGGGAACCCTCTTGCACTGTTGGTGGGACTGTGAACTGGTGCAGCCACTCTGGAAAACTGTGTGGAGATTCCTTAAAGAGTAAAAATTGATCTGCCCTACCCCCAGCAATTGCACTGCTGGGGATTTACCCAAAAGGCACATGGAACTTTCTTGAGTTAAATAATTCGCCAATAATGCATAAACCACAAAACTATCAAAAACTCAAATATACTGAGATCGTATCATGCTACCATGCATGTTTTCCAACCGCAAATCTATGAAACTAGAAATCAACCACAAGAAAAAAAAATCTAGATAGAACATACATACATGGAGGTTAAATAGCAGCTACTGAACAGTGAATGGGTCAACCAAGAAATCAAAAGGAAATAAAAAAATACATGGAGACAAATGAAAACACGATGGTCCAAAATCTTCAGGATGAAAAAAAAAATTAAAAAAAGCAAACAAACAAAAAAACCCAAAATCTTCAGTATGCAGTAGAGTATTCAAAGGGGGAAGATTTTAGCAATACAGGCCTACCTTAAAAATCAAAAATCTCTCAAATAATATACCTAACCTTATACCTAAAGGAACTGGAAAAAAGAAAACCAGAATCCAAAACTAGTAGAAGAAAGGAAATAATAAAGATTAGAGCAGAAATAAATGAGTAGGACTTTAATAACAACAAAGAATAGATCAATGAAACCAGAGCATGGTTCTTTGAAATTATTAGAAAAAATGATAAATCTTTAGCAAGACACATTTAAAAAGTAAGAGGGATCAAATAATATCAGAAATGATAGAGGAGCAACAACACCACAGAAATCCAAAGAATTATAAGAATATTTTGAAAAATTACATACCAACAAACTAAACAACCTAGAATAAATGGATAAATTCCTAGAAACATAACATGCTGAAGTTGAGTCAATAATCAAAACTCCCAACAAACCAGTATCTAGGACCATATGTCTTTGTAGGTGAATTCTACCACATATTTAAAGAAATATCTATTTTTAATATCTATTCTTCTCAAACTCTTCCATAAAATGAAAGAGGGAGAAAGCTTCCAACTAATTCTATGAGGTGAATATTACCCTGCTACCAAAAACCAGGCAAAGACACTACAAAAAAAGAAAACTGTAGGCTAATATCTCTGGTGAACATAGATGCAGAAATCCTCAACAGAATATTAGCAAACTGAGTTAAACAATATATTAAAATATCATTTACCCTGATCACAGGGGATTTGTTCTAGGAATGCATGGTTTGTTTAATATTCACAAATCAATCAATACAGCATATCACATCAACAAGAGAAAGAATAAAATTTGTATGATAATTTTATTATACAAGGCAAGAATATGCATGGGGTGGGGGCGGGAAAGAGTCTTTTCAACAAATGCTGTTGGGAAAACCAGACCACACGCAAAAGAATGAAACTGGACTGCTTTCTTATGCTATACACAAGAATAAACTCAAAATGGATTATAGACCTAAATGGAAGTCCAGGGACCACAGAAATTCTACAGGAGAGCATAGGTAGTAATTTCTTAGACATTGCTGCAGCAACATTTTTCTAGATATGCATCTCAGGCATGGGAGACAAAACAAAAATAAACTATTGGATCTGCATCAAAATAAAAAGCTTCTGCACAGTAAAGGAATCAATAAAACTAAAAGAAAACCTACTGAATGTGAGAAGGTTTTTGCAAATGACATATATGATATAAGGTTAGTATGCAAAATATATACAAAAACTTCTAGTCAACACCAAAACAATCATAATTAAAAAATGGGCAGGAGAGATGAACAGACATCTCTCCAAAGAAGACATACAGATGGCCAAAAGACACATGGTAAGTAAGATGTTCAACGTCACTAATCATAAGGGAAATGTAAATCAAAACCACAATGAGATATCACCTCACATCTGCCAGATAGCTAAAATAAAAAACACAAGAAACAAGTAATGATGAGGATATGGAAAAAAAATTAAAAGAACCCTGTGCCCTTTTGGTGGGAATGCAAACTGGTGAAGCCACTATGGAAATAAATATGAAGTTTCCTTAAAAAAAAGTAAAAATAAAAAAAGAAAAAAAATTAAAAATAAAATTGCTATATGATCTAGTAATTCCACTACTGGGTATTTACCACCCCCCAAAATCTCCCACTAATTTGAAGGGATACGTGCACCTCTGTGTTCACTGCAGTATTATTTACAATAGACAAATTATGGAAGCAGTCCAAGTTTCTATTGATAGATGAATAAATAATAAAATAAAATATTACTAAGTCATAAAAGAAATGAAATCTTGCCATTTGCAACAATAAAAATGGAGCGAGAGAGTATAAAGCAAAGTAAAATAAGTTAGTCAAAGACAAATACCATTTGATCTCACTCATATGTGTAATTTAAGAAACAAATCAACAAAAAAGAAACAAAAAAACCCCAGACTATTAAATATAAAAAGACTGGTGGTTGCCAGAAAGGAGGTGGTGGTGGGATGTGTGAAATAGGTAAAGGGGATTGAGAGTACACTTATAATGATGAGTGCTGAGTAATGTATGGAATTTTTGAGGCATTATATTGTAACTAAGTAACACTGTAAATTAACTATACTGGAATTTAATAAAATGAATTATCTTTAAAATAACTATATTTAGTATGCTTGAAAACTTAGTAAGCTAGATGGTGAATTATGAAGAGCACAGGAAACTATAAAAAGAATGACAGGAAAGTGAGACTAAATTTCACACAGACAATTTAGAGAGACAATGACTAATGTTTTTTCCCCAAAATCGAAGAAAAAGAAATTCAGTCACAGATTGAAGAATTGTTATATAATTGGACCAAATTCTTTCAAATAATGAATGAGCCAAGTCCTGGACCCAAAGCTGATAGTTTCTAAAAGATGTGTTCATACTCACTGCTACATAACCTTGATTTTTTGTTGTTGTTGCTAAATAGAATGGCATAATATAAAATTACATTTATAATGTAATCTCAACTGCATTTATATTTCCTAAAGAATATTAAAACATTAGTTATTAATCACATTTATTACCAGGTGATGAAATCATAAGTGATTTTTCTATATCTATATGTCTCTATATTTGATGAATAAAATTGCTTTTATAATTATAAAAACTGCTTTATACTTTCACAGAATGTCTTCAAAATATATCTCACTTGCACACACACGTTCGCAAATTAACTTGAAATGCTACTCTTGGGTTTTAAGTTTTGGCTTAATTGTGAGGAACGGGAAATTTTTCTTAAGTTGCTTCATTCTATAGATATTTTTAGGGCTCTAAAGAAAGAAAAGATCTTAAGAATCTTCCACCTGAACAAAAACTCATTTCATTGGCTGATAAATAGAGCATGAAAAGGTTTTAGAATAGAATCAGGGAGTATTTGGCTGGCAGGTATCTGTGAGGTCGTTTTCTCCAATGCTGTAAAGAGACCAGTACAGCAATGGCTTAGGCATATTGGCCTCCATTTTCTGTTTGGAGGCTTCCATTGACAGGTTGCTAGTGATTATCTCAGACTTCAATCCATTCCAAAGTTGGTCAGTTATTAATTACTGAGACGTTTCTCTTTATTCTGAGTTAAAGCTTCCTTTCTTATTGTATCTACCTAAGTGTAATTGCTTTTCCAGAATGCCAGTCCATCAAATAGCAGACATTTAATATTGTTTAAGAGATTTGTTTTTAATTACTCAAAATATCTTCATTAGAAATGGCTTCAATATCTCAGTCACCCATCTCAGAGCATGTTTATGCACTTGTCGTTGTCCTTTTCAATGTGACACCCATAACTGGCAATGATACTCCAGATGATGTATGATTAATTCACCAAACAGCAGTACTATTTCCTTCTTTATTCTGAATACTACATTACTATTAATAGAACCTAATGATGTATTAGCTGTCTTTTGACAGCTATGTCACACGGTTGACTCTCACTGAAATCATTGTTATTAAAGCCTCTAGCTAGTTTACACATGGAAAGTGATTAAATCTGACTTTAAGAAGGCAGACATTTTAAGAAAAAACATGAAAGAATAATGTGGGAATTTCCCAGAAGCAAATCAGACAACCAACTATGAGTCACCCTGATGTTATTTTTAAAAGAAAGGGAGGGAAAGTAACTTCAAAGATGATACTAGATACATCAGTAATTTTTCCCTGACATTACAGACAGGAAGGGCATGTGTAGAGTTCTGGATAAAATAATAATGAAAACATGCTCTCCTCTTGATTAGTATTAGCATGGTGTATCTTTCTCAATCTCTTTACTTTTAACCTGAATTTTAAATTGATTTATAAAATTTTTTGTAGAGAACTTGCTATTCAATCTGAGAATTTGTTTTTTAAAGGATGCATTTAGATCCCACATTTACAGTGTTTATTAAGCTAGACTAATATTTACCACCTTGTACCTGTTTTCTATTTCTTGCATTTCTTTGTAGTTTTTTTCAGTATCTTTTTAATGTCGTTTTAAGAGTTTAATATAATTTATTTGTATCTGCTCTGCTAGCATGCCATTTATGCTTTTTATTTTTTCCCATTTTCCCTTGTTTACAACATGCATTTTAAATTAAGTCCACTTTTAAATACACTTGACTTCATTTAGTACTTTATAAACAGTATCCCAATTCCTCTCTCCTATCCCTTATGACATTGCCATGATTCACTGCAATTGTTCATATAATCACTCAACACATTGAAATTATTACTTTAGAAAGTTATATTTAAAATAAAATTAAAAAATAAAAGGTGATATTTTTACCTTCATTTAGTCTCTGACACCCATTCTTTCTTTATGTGATCTAAATTTCTAATCTGTGTAATTTTCCTTCTCCCTGAATTAGTTTTTAGTTTCACTAGCTATAGTTTTCTAGGTTTTTCTGGTTGTTTTATTGTTTTACTTTCAACATTTAAAGGTATTAATTTACTCACTTCTTGCTTGCATGATTTCTGGAGAAGTCTGATGTAAACCTTATTCTTATTCCTTAATAGTTAAGATATTTTGTTTTGCCTTAGCTACCTTCAAGATCTTCTCCTGCTCTCAGACTACCTGCTGCCTGAATATGCCAAATTTGTGCGTATTTTGTATTTTGTATTTATTACAGTCTCTCTTCACATCTTAGAGCTGAAAGTGAAGATCCACTTGTTCTGTTAACTAAAATTCCAATGGGAATAATAAAAATGGTAAGTGAAAACCATTTACTATGTGCTGTTACATGCCAGGCACTGACAGATACAGTATGTTCATACATGTATATGTAAACAGATTCATTTTAATCCTCACAATAACTCTATTGGTAGCTATTATCACCATTTCACAAATATACAAAATAAAGCCAAAAGAGGTTTAACAACTTGTCTAAGTCCACAAAACTAAACTGGCAGAGCCTGAATTCAAATGTAAGCAGTCAAATTTTAGAATTTGCACTATGTAATCACTACTTTTACTGTCTGTGCAATCAAATACACAAGTAGTTTCTAGCTCTTTACCAGAAGTAGAAGCTGTGGCTGAGTGCTATCCAAAGGACAGAACCTCTGAGGAATTTTTAAAAGGCCATTTGCAACAACTTAGATGGAGCTAGAGAGTATTATGCTAAGCCAAATAAGTCAGTCAGAGAAAGCAAATACCATATGATTTAATTTAAGATGTGGAATTTAAGAAACAAAACAAAGGAGCAAAAGGCAAAAAAGAGACAGGTGAACCAAGACACAATTCTTAATTATAGAGAACAGACTGATGGTTACCAGAAAGGAGGTGGTGGGACAGATAAATAGGTAATGGCAGTAAGGAGTGCACCTGCTATGATGAGCACCAGGTATTGTATGGAAGTGTTGAATCACTATATTATACACTTGAAATTAATATTACATTCTATGTTAACTAACAGGTTAAAATAAATAATAGTGCACCATAAAAGGGGGATGCATGCATTTATATATTTTTAAAAAGATACAGGGGAAAAAGCAAGGAGAATCATACAGATGAAAAACATGATTATGGAGGAAACAAATTCAATGAAGTTATGCCAATAGTACTTAATAGAAGCAGATAAATTATTCAGAATATAGAGAAGATAAAAGAACTATCAGTATGAAAATTCCAGGTTTACCATATTCTAAAGAGAAAAATTATCAAAAAATGATGCTATCCATCAAATAAACTTTAAAATTTTTATTTTTATTATTTAAAAAATATTTTATTTAGTTTTTCATGAGAGACACACAGAGAGAGGCAGAGACATAGGCAGCGGGATAAGCAGGCTCCCTGCAGGGAGCCTAGTGTAGGATTCCCCAGGACCCTGGGATCACCACCTGAGCCAAAGGCAGACACTCAACCACTGAGCCACCCAGGCACCCCTAAACTTAAAATTTTTAAGATAAAGTAGTATAGAAAAAATGGAAGTGATAGGTAAAATAAGATTCAATTTGTATTAAAAATGAAAAGTAATATTATCAATATCAAAATTCCCAGAATTTTCTGATATAACTGTAAAGATTACATGATACAGTGTGTCTAATGTACTTATTTGAACATTGGGTACATAGAAAAGCATTACTAAATAATAAATCATCTTGTCATAATTATTATCATTATTATTAAGAAGCATGTCAACCGCTGCCTCAAGCTTCAGGGGAGAAAGTATTCACAGCACATGTAAGTATGTATACAAAAGCATATATAAGTCTGACAAAGGACTTAGGCTTAGAATATATGAAGAATATCCACGTGTCAATAACGAAAAACAATTCATTAAAAATAAGCAAAAAAAAAATAAGCAAATAGAATTCTACAAAGACTTCACAAAGATGTATAATAGGCCAATAAACACACAGGAAGGCACAGAATATCATTGTCAGATAATGGAGATTAGGACGACAAAGACATAAAACTGCATGTTCTCAAGAATGGCTAAATTAAAAGGACTGACAGCAACAATTTTAGTGAAGAAAGGAAATGGTCTCCTACATTATTGATGGGAGTGTAAAAGACTTTGAATATTGGCTAATACTACTGTATTTTTCTGATTTCTGATACTACTACAAATTTTCTGATTTTGATAAGGGTTCAATACTAGGAGAATATCCTTGTTTATTAGAATTACATGCTGAAATATTTAGAGAACAATAAGCACAATATTTTCCACTTATTCTCACAAGATTCAGACAAACAAAATTTCCATATATACTTTGAAAACAGGCCTCCAAAAAGTTTTTTTTTATTTTTTTAATTTTATTTATTTATGATAGTCACAGAGAGAGGCAGAGACATAGGCAGAGGGAGAAGCAGGCTCCATGTAGGGAGCCCGACGTGGGATTCGATCCCGGGTCTCCAGGATCGCGCCCTGGGCCAAAGGCAGACGCTAAACCGCTGCGCCACCCAGGGATCCCCAAAAAGGGTTTTCATGATCCTTCCCCCTGTACTTCATGGACTGGACTTGGCAACTTGCTTCTATGGACCAGAATAAGACAGAGTTATGGTGTATGACATGAAGACTGGGTCTCAAGTGCAGCATGGTATTACTGTCTTTTTTTTGGAGTTGATCCTGCAGCACCTTTAGACTGCAGCCTCGACAGACAGAAAAAGTACAACCTCTAGAGAGACCCTGAGCAGAGAATTTAATAAAAATCTAGAGGACTGGGGATCTCTGGTTGGCTCAGTGGTTTAGCCCCTGCCTTCCGCCCAGGGCGTAATTCTGGAGTCCCAGGGTCGAGTTCCACGTCAGGCTCCCTACATGGAGCCTGCTTCTCCCTCTGCCTGTGTCTCTGCTCTCTCTCTCTCTGTCTCTGTCTCTGTCTCTCTCTCTCATGAATAAATAAATAAAATCTTTAAAAAAAATCTAGAGGACTACATTTTCAATGAAAATTCATAAGAAAAAAGTCATTTTTAACAATAAGCTTGGATTAAAAATAAAAACAAGGCAAATATATTCAATTAGGGAATTTACCTAAAGAACAATATAAAATACAGAAGTTTTAAAACGGAAAATAATATCAAAATGTCAAGAAATACCTAAAATTAATATATTTTTAAAACATAAAATAGATCGTTCTTTGAGTAGAACCATAACATTATAAAATATGTATTAAAATCAAGGGCAAAAATCATAAAAATAAAAATAAGTTTAGACATTTATAAATAAACTAATTCTCAATGAAAATGATTTATTTTTAATACTGTCATTGCCTAAATTCTGAGAAATCGGGCATTACCCTGACTTTGCTCACTGTTATATAACCAGTGCCTAATACAAAATGGGTTGTCAATAGATACCTATTGAATATGTACATATACCAGTGCATAAATGAATATCCCCTTATATTCATTGATTAAAGAGGAAAAAGGAACATATTCATATCAATATAGAAACACAAATGAAAACAATGATTATATGTATCTCATACATTTAATTAGCAAAATCACAACTTTTTAAAAGATTAGTTGTTTTGAAATTTCAGGAAAACAGTCCTCTCATACACAGCTGCTAGGAATTTTAATTGGTAGAGGCACTTTGGCGGGAGATGTGGAAATATTAAATGTTTACCTGTTCTGTCATACTAATATCATCTCTAGAAAATATTCAAATATGGGCACAATATGCATATAGAGAATATATCTACAACATGGCCAATAATAACAAAAGGAAGAAGAAATATTGAAGACAACTTACACTATACACATGGACCTGGATAAATAAATTATATGACATTCATCTATGGATGCTCTGTAGACAGCAGTTCAAAAGACTAAAGAACTCAATGTGTTGAGGAAGATCTCCAAGACATATCAACCAAAAAGCAAAAAATAAAATAAAATAAAATTGCAAAACAATATAAAGGTATTTACATAAGCAATAAAATGGAATATATATTACTTTGGTAGTATACATATGCTTTTAAATACAGATTTCTGAAATATATTATCAATACACTGTCATCATATTATTTCCCTAATTATATTAGAATAAGATGTATGTCTAATATACTTTAGGTGAAACATCTAAAGAAACATTTGATTAGTGAAAGGCATTTCCAGGCTTTTCTTTTTAATACTAAAAGTTGATATAATCTATATTGTTCACTTCTTTTTATGTTGAATTTGACCTTTTAAATATCCTTTGCCTAGGAAAATATTTTAAAATTACTTTTTAGTTACCATGGTTTAGATATGAATTCTACAAGTAAGTAGCATTTTAGAGCTGTCAAATATGAAGAAGAAATATCTATATAGTGGGCAAATTTTCTGCTTCCCAAACTGCAAAAACTAATTTGCAATAATTATCTTGTCTGAGAATATACATATGTATTTCCTGTAAAATGATTTAATAAATTTTTTAAATAATTATCATTAAGAAGTCTTCCTGATACATGTGTATGTATATGAAAAGTAAATTGACTTACTTGAATTTTATATTCAGTTTCCTTATAGGAATTTTTTTTTCTATTTGGTTTCATTCCATTGGAGATATAGATAAACCCTTTTAATTAGCTGGATAATTATAATCCAGTTTGTACTATTCAATGTGTATGTATATTTTAAAAACTAAATTTGTGAAATGCCATACTTAACGTAAAGTGTCCTGCTGCTGAACATTGACTTAATTTAGGATATCAGGGATGTAAAAGTGAAGAATTAGGCAAACTTAAATAGAGACTGTTGAATGCTTCAATTCACCTGCAGCTAATCCACCAAGTGGGACATCCTATTTGTTGAAAAATGCTGTGCCAAGGATATCACATTTAATGGCTTTGGCAAGAAGAATGATTTTCATCAGCTGTAACAAACAAGTTCCTCATCTCCAACCCTACCATCTGTCCTCCTGGTTCCCACCCAGAACTCTATATATGGGCTCAATTGAACAGGTTTCAGACTGCCTAAGGTCACTGCACAATCAACCTTAACAGATGGCATCACAGCGAACATCTAAACTGTAGCAGTGGCCAAATGCAGAGGATAATCCTCATTGCTAAGGAAGAATGCCCTCCGTGCATGCCGCCCTGATGTTCTGATTCTACTAAACATTTCATATGAAAATAAGCCTCCATAGTCTCTATATTAATAGCTTAAGTTTTAAGTTTGTTTTAATTTTCCAGTGCATTTTCTATCTAAAACCTGTTTCTCTTATTTTCATTGTTTTTGTATAATTAGAGGAAGGTGATACTCTGTGGTAATATCAACTCCTAATGACCTTTAGAGTATTATATATGCATTTAAGAGGAGAAGTAGAAGTAATGTCTTTGCTTGAAGACATTAGTGGGTACTAAAAAACAGTGCTGTCACTATTAAAATAGTCACACAGCTTAAGATAATAATAATTAATGAAAAATACAGCTTCTTTTTAATTCCAAATTGAGTCCTACTTAGTAATACCCATACATACATATGTATCTCAGCTGACTTATATTCCTTTTTTTTTTTAAAAAAAAGATTTTATTTATTTATTTGAGAGACAGAGAGAGTGTATGTGTGTGTGTACGAACAGGGGGAAGGGGTAGGAAGAGGGACAAGCAGACTCTGGGCTGAGTGCAAGCCTGTCTAAGGACTTGCTTGATCTCATGACACTGAGATCATGACTTGAGCTGAAAGCAAGGGTCAGCAGCTTAACTGACTGAGCCACCCAAGTGCCCTTCACCTAACCTATATTCTTACTTGATTCCTTAACATCACTCAGATTGAACAGCAAAAGCATTCTTCTTGCTCTCAAAGTAGCATTAATCCCTAATTTTCATGTATCTGTTATGGGTAGTTTTATTCCATCATTTGCCTACCTATAATATTTGGAGACAAAGAATGCTGGAGTTTTAAAGTTCATCCTGTCTTTTATCCACCCCCCCCCCCCAATTAACACTGTAAGCCATTTATTCTATCAGGTTCCAAGAATCCTGGCAGCCAAATTTATACCCTCCTAGTGGGAAATGAAGATATCCTTTCTGAAAAAAGCAGACTGGGCCAAGAGAAATACCTATAGATACTGAAATCTCTGAACTCCCAATAAAGTGAGTCAGAAAATTTTCTGTGGTTAAAAACTACCATTCATAAAATGTGCTATGCACATTAAAAATAGAAGATACAGTTAGGGGAAAATATTTAAAATTAGAATTTAAATAAATGAAGGAGAGGAAGATGGCAACAGAATAGAAGAACCCTAGGATTGTCCTATCTCACAAATACAACTAGATAATTATCAAATCATCCTAAATACCTAAGAAATCAACTTGAAGACTACAAAATAAACTCCTCAACTAAAGGGGAGAAGAGGCCACATCAAAGAGGGTAGAAAGTGTGGAGATACGGCTGGGGGAGAAATGGACCATGGTGTTGCAGAGGGGAGGGAGGTGAGATGACAGAGAAGGGTGAGAGAGAGGGGAATACATGAGGAGAATATTTTCCCAAAGCCATTGGCTTGGATAAAGAGAAGGGCTGAATTTCATGAGTTCTTCCAACCAGCAAGTCTTAAAGCCTAGAATTTTAAAGGTCAGCAGACTTAGTTGGGATAGAGAGGAGAGGGCATTGCACTGTTCCTGGGGTGAAGGCAGGCAACAGCCTTGGGGAAGACAGTATGGAAACAGTGATCCGAAAAACACTTGGAGTACTCAGAGTGTATGCTGAGAGACAGCATTCCCTAAGACACCTGTCTGGGAACAAAGGAACAGACCTGTTATTTTCCTCCCCCTCTCCTCAGCATAAACACAGAGCCACCTGAGGGAAGCAGCTCAGTTCTGACACTGGTTCCTAATCTGCTTATTCCAAGCCTCACTCCCTGTACTCTGGGGGCGGGAGGGGGCATCCTTCTTAGTCAAGCTTGCCTCAGTCCCAGCATGGTGGGACCCAGGAGACCATCATAATCTCCTACCTACACAATGTCTCTCAATCAGAGTTTTGGAGGGCCTCAGGTCTCATGGAGTTGGTGTCAAGTTACATTTCACAACAAGAACACATCAGTTAAAAGTCACCACTTTCAGGCCATGGACCAAATGCAGAGAGAACCTCTGCGGACAACTGGCCTGAAGGGCAGAGCAGTCATATGGCAACAGCGGAGCATGTCCAGCACACACCAGAGACATGACCTCTTCTTCATCAAGCCGTCACTTTCAGGAGCAGAACATAGTTGGCTTTTCTAACACAGAGAAGAAGGCAGAGACTTAGATAAATGCCCAGATGTGGAATCTTTTGGGTTTTCTATGTACACCATCATGTCATCTGTGAAGAGGGAGAGTTTGACTTCTTCTTTGCCAATTTGAATCTCTTTTATTTATTTTTGTTGCCTGATTGCTGAGGCTAGATTGCTAGAACTCATACAGCAATTCGGCAGTGTGGCAGGATAAAAATCAATGCCCAGAAATCAGTGGCATTTCTATACGCTAACAATGAGACTGAAGAAAGATAAATTAAGGAGTCAATCTCATTTACAAGTGCACCCAAAACCATAAGATACCTAGGAATAAACCTAACCAAAGAGGTAAAGGATCTATACCCTAAAAACTGCAGAACACTTCTAAGAGAAATGGAGGAAGACACAAAGAGATGGAAAAATATTCCATGCTCATGGATTGGCAGAATTAATATTGTGAAAATGTCAATGCTACCCAGGGCAATTTACACATTTAATGCAATCCCTATCAAAATACCATGGAATTTCTTCAGAGAGTTAGAACAAATTATTTTAAGATTTGTGTGGAATCAGAAAAGACCCCGAAAAGCCAGGGGAATTTTAAAAAAGAAAACCATATCTGGGGGCATCACAATGCCAGATTTCAGGTTGTACTACAAAGCTGTGGTCATCAAGACAATGTGGTACTGGCACAAAAACAGACACATAGATCAATGGAACAGAATAGAGAACCCAGAAGTGGACCCTCAACTTTATGGTCAACTAATATTCGATAAAGGAGGAAAGACTATCCACTGGAAAAAAGACAGTCTCTTCAATAAATGGTGCTGGGAAAATTGGACATCCACATGCAGAAGAATGAAACTAGACCACTCTCTTGCACCATACACAAAGATAAACTCAAAATGGATGAAAGATCTAAATGTGAGACAAGATTCCATCAAAATCCTAGAGGAAAACACAGGCAACACCCTTTTTGAACTTGGCCACAGCAACTTCTTGAAAGATAAATCCATGAAGGCAAGAGAAACAAAAGCAAAAATGAACTATTGGGACTTCATCAAGATAAGAAGCTGTTGCACAGCAAAAGAAACAGTCAACAATGCTAAAAGACAACCTACAGAATGGAAGAAGATATTTGCAAATGACCTATCAGATAAAGGGCAAGTATCCAAGATCTATAAAGAACCTATTAAACTCAACAGCAAAGAAACAATCCAATCATGAAATGGATAAAAGACATGAACAGAAATCTCACAGAGGAAGACATAGACATGGCCAACAAGCACATGAGAAAATGCTCCGCATCACTGGCCATCAGGGAAATACAAATCAAAATCACAATGAGATACCACCTCACACCAGTGAGAATGGGGAAAGTTAACAAGGCAGGAAACAACAAATGTTGGAGAAGATGTGGGGAAAGGGGAACCCTCTTGCACTGCTGGTGGGAATGTGACCTGGTGCAGCCACTCTGGAAAACTGTGTGGAGGTTCCTCAGAGAGTTAAAAATAGATCTGCCCTATGACCCAGCAATTGCACTGCTGGGGATTTACCCCAAATATACAGATGCAGTGAAACACAGGGACACCTGCACCCCGATGTTTCTAGCAGCAATGTCCACAATAGCCAAACTGCGGAAGGCACCTTGGTGCCCATCGAAGGATGAATGAATGGATATAGAATATGTGGTCTATGTATACAATGAAATATTCCTCAGCCATTAGAAATGAAAAATACCCACCATTTGCTTCGACGTGGATGGAACTGGAGGATATTATGCTGAGTGAAGTAAGTCAATCAGAGAAGGACAAACATTGTATAGTCTCATTCATTTGGGGAATAAAAAAAATAGTGAAAGGGAATAAAGGGTAAAGGAGAAAAAATGAGTGGGAAATATCAGCGAGGGAGACAGAACATGAGAGACTCCTAACTCTGGGGAACGAACAAGGGGTGGTGGAAAGGGAGGTGGGCATGGGGTGGGGGTGACTGGGTGACAGGCACTGAGGGGGGCACTTGATGGGATGAGCACTGGGTGTTATGCTATATGTTGGGAAATTGAACTCCAAAAAAAGAAAAATGCCCAGATGGAGGAATTTATTCCAAATGAAAAAACAAGATAAAGTCATGGGTAGAGATCTAAGCAAAGTAGATGGAAATAACATGCCTGATGGAAAATTTAAAGTAACAATCTGGGATGCCTAGGTGCCTCAGCAGTTGAGTGTCTGTCTTTGGCTCAGGGCATGATCTCCAGATCTGGGTTGAAGTCCTGCATCGGGCTCCCTGCATGGAGCCTGCTTCTCCCTCTCCCTGTGTCTCTGCCTCTCTCCCTCTGTGTCTCTCATTAATAAATAAATAAATCTTAAAAAAATAAAGCAACAATCCTAAGGATACTCACTGGACTTGAGAAAAGAATAGAAAATATCAGAGAGACCCTTACCATAGAGATAAATGATTTAAAAAATAATCAGAGGTGAAGAATGCAATATTGAGGTTGGAAATAGGCTTGATGTAATGAACAGAAGGCTGGAAGCAGAAGATGACCGAATTAATGACAAAATAATGAAAATAATGAAGCTGAGCAAAAAAAGAATACACAACATGGGAATAGACTTAGGAAACTCAGTGACTCCATCAAATGTAACAACATTCATATTATCAGAGTCCTATAAGATGAAAAAAGAGAAAAGAGGGCATAAAATTTGTTTCCAGAAATAATAGCAGGGAACCACTCTAATCTGGGGAGGCACAGAGAACTCTCATCAAAATCAACAAAAGCAGACCAATACTAAAACATATTGTAATTAAATTTGCAAAATATAATGATAAAATTCTTACAGCAGAAAAACAAAAGAAGTCCTTAGCTTACAGGGGAAAACCCACAGAGCTTGCTGGAGATTTCTCAACAGAAATTGGGCAAGCCAGAAGAGAGTGGCATGATATAGTTAATGTGCTGAATGGGAAATACTCCATCTAGCAAGGCTATCATTCAAAATAGAAAGAGAGATAAAGGGTTTCCCAGACACACAAAAATTAAAGGAGTTCATGACCACTAAAACAGTCCTGCTTAAATATTAAAGGGGACTCTATGAGTGCAAAGGAGATATTAAAAGTGACAAAGAAAGAATCAGAGAAAAAAACCTCCAAAAACAATGACAAAACAAGTTAAAAAATTTCAATGCTTATCTATCAATAATTACTTTGGATATAAATTGACAATGCTCTAATCAAAAGAAACAGGGTGTTACAGTGGATTAAAAAAACAAGACTCATTTATATGCTGCCTTTAAGACACTCATTTTGGACCTAAAGACATATGCATGTTGAAAGTGAGGGGGTGGAGAAACATTTATCATTCAAATGGATGTCAAAGGAAAGCTGGAACAGCAATATGTGTATCTAACAAACTAGATTTTAAACCAAAGGCTATAAGAAAAGATGAAGGGCTCTATATCAAAATAAAGGGGATTACACAACAAGAAGATATAACAATTGTAAATATTTATGCCCCCAATTTGGGAGCACCTAAATATATAAAACAACTAACAACAAGCATAAAGGAATTAATTGATAATAATACAGTAACAGCAAGGGGCTTTAACATCCCACTTATATCAATCAACAAATCATCTAAGCAGAAAATAAAAAAAATAAAAGGGAAACACACTGCATCATGGACTTAACAGATATATTCAGAACATTTCATACTAAAGCAGCAGAATACACATTCTGAACAGAAACCAAGAGTCAGAGGCTTAATCAACATAGTCACCCAAGTGCTCCTGGTCTCCTAATTTACCTTCTCCGGCATAAAATTTATTTTCACATGTCTCAACCAAATCCATTTTTCTAAAATGCTATTTCAAACATGATGTTAACCATATTACTCTTTGTGTGTTTGTAACTCTGTCAAGCTCAACAATCAGGTTATAATAGTATTCATACAACTGTTTGCATGGTGCTAGTTTTTTTATACTGTTGAAAGGTGGGTGGAATATGATGGGTTAAATAGGTGTTGGGAATTAAGGAAGACACTTGTGATGAGCATTGAGTGCTGTACGGAAGAGCTGAATTACTATATTGTATACCTGAAACTAATAATACACTGTATATGAACTGGAATTTGAATGAAAACATAAAAAAGAAGTGTAATCTGTTCCTTAAAAAAATTTCAAATAACTTCCGTGTAATGTACCAGGATGCCTGGGTGGCTTAGCAGTTGAGCATCTGCCCTCAGCTCAGAGCGTGATTCTGGAGTCCTGTGATCAAGTCCTGCATCGAGCTTCCCATTGGGAGCCTGCTTATCCCTCTGCCTATGTCTCTGCCTCTCTCTCTAGGTCTCTCATGAATAAATAAATAAGATCTTTTAAAAAGTACTATTTTGTATCTAATTGAGCATATTAATATTTATAGTTATTGTTCAGGTTTTTTATGTTGTATTGAACCAATTTAAGGAAAACTAATGTATAGGTATTTTCTACTTATTACCATAAAAAAGTGTTATTCTTTTATATTTTTGTAATTTTTGTCATATCAACTATATTTCCTTTATACTTTTTCTATTTTTCTTGAATTGAATTGATATTGTCTACTAGTTTCTTCAATAGGCTTTAGATTGACTCACTGATTTTTTTCTGTTCAGTAATTCCAAAATATTTTCATTAAAATGAAAGTTATTTTTTCTGACAATGGAATACACAATAAGTTAACAGAAGTTAAATGATAAACTGGAAAAAAGTAAGAAATGGCTCAAGCTTCCAGAAATAATCAGGACTAATGCATTGGTGTAGTCTTCCAGTCTTTGTTTTGAGCATGTATGTATTTCTGAGTGTGTATTTGTATATATGCTAAGATAACAAGAGAGAAAGAGAGTGACAAACAGAAAGAGAAAAATATTACTTGTTTTACAAAGTGAAGAATCTATGACCTTTTATTTTGAATTAATGGTATATTAAGGGTATATTTAAAAATTCATATGTATCTTACATCATAAAAAAATCATAAATATAAGAATTCACCCCTATTTATTTAACCTTTTTTGACATTTAAGTTATTTATAAGTTTCTTCTGTAATTAATATCACATTAAAGTTAACATTGATAGATACATGTTTGGAAACACTGGTAAATATATATTTAGGATAAACTCTTAGAAGTAAAAGTTCATCTAGCTATTGAACAACCAAGGGCTCAAAAAAGAAACCAAAAGTAAAATAAAAAAATACCTTGAGAACGGCAACAGCAACAAAAAAGGAAACAAAACATACCAAATTTTAGAGAATGCAGCAAAAGCAGTTCCAACAGGGAACTTGATGGTGTTAAGTTCTTACCATGAGAAACAAATAAAATCTCAAGTCATGTTGTTTAAACATAACTTTGCACTACAAGGAACTAAAACATAAAGAACAAACAAAGCCCAAAGTTAATACAGAGGAGGATATAATAAAGATAAGAGTGGATATAAATGAAATAAAGACTACTGAGACAATAGAAAATATTAATGAAAATAAGTGCTGGTTCTTCAAAAAGATAAAATTATTAACCCTTAACCAGGCTCTTGAAGAAGAAAAGAACTCAAATCAGAAATAAAAGAGGAGAAATTGCAACAGATGCCATAGAAATATAAAAGGATCACAATACTACTATATCGTATGCCAATAAATTTGAATCTCTAGATGAAATGGATCAGTTCTTACAAACATAAAGCTTAAGAGGACTGAATCATGAAGAAATTAAAAAAAAAAAGTCTGAATAGAGCAATTGCTAGTAAGGAGACAAAACAGTAATCAAAAGGTCCCATCAAATACAAGTCTAAGAGCAGATGGCTTCACAGGTGAATTCTATAATATCTGCAAAGAATTTATTCCATTCCTTCTCAACATTTTTCAAAAAAATAAGAGAGGAATGGACACTTCCAAAATCGTGTTATAAGTCTAGCATTAACCTGGTACAAAAAACAAGAATGCCACAACAACTAAAATAATATCCCCAATGAACATAAATGCAAAAATCCTCAATAAATATTCACAAATCAAATTCAACAAGACACTAAAAATATATACACTATAATCAACTGAGATTTATTTCAGAAATACAAGAGTGGATAAATATCTATAAATCAATGTGATATACCACATTAAAAAATGAAGCATAAAAATCACATAATCATCTCAATTGAAGCAGAAAAAGCTTTAGGCAAAATTCTACATCCATGTAAAAATTCTCAACAGAGTGGGGATAGAGGGAACACACTTCAACACAATAAAAACTATATAAAACCAGCCCATAGTTAATATCATACTCTATAATAAACAGCTAAAAGCTTTTTCTCTAAGATCAGGGACAAAAGAAGGATGTCCACTCTCACTATTTGTATTTAACTACGTATTGGAAGTCCTTGCCAGAGCAATTAGGACAGAAATGGTGAGGATGGAGGAGCGTTCAAATTAGAAAGGAAAAAAGCAAAACTGTCACTACTTGTAGATGATTTGATACCACATGAAGAAAACCTTAAAGATTCCCCTAAAACTGTTACAACTAATAAATTCAGTAAAATTACAGGATACATAATCAATCCCCCAGAATCTGTGTTTCTATAATAATGAAGCATCAGAAAAATAAATTGAGAAAACAATCCCATATAGTATTTCACGATAAAGAATAAAATACCCAGGAATAAATTTCACTACTCTGGTGAAAGACCTGTTGCACTGAAAATTATAAGACATTAATGGAAGAAATTGAAGAAGTCATAAATAAATAGACTATGTATGATCTTTGATTGGTAGAATACTGTTAAAACGTCAGTACTGCTCAAAGCAACCTAAAGTTTCAATGCAATCCTTATACAAGTTCCAAAGGCATTTTTCACAGAAATAGCACAAACCAAAAATTTGTATGGACCACGGAAGACTCTGAATAGACAAACTAATCTTGGAAAGAAGAACACAGCTGGAGAACTCACATTCACTGATTTCAAACTATATTACAAAAATATAGTAAACAATACAGTATGATATGGGCATAAAAAAACAGACACATACACACTCAAAAACAAAAACAAAAACAAAACACCCAGACACAGATCAATAGCACAGAATACATAACCCAGAAATTAACTCACTCATATATGGTTAATTAATTTATAACAAAGGAGGCAAAAATGTACAATGGGGTCGACTGTCTCTTCTATAAATGATGTTGGGAGAACTGGACAGCCATGTGCAAAAGAGAGAAATTGGACCACGGGGGATCCCTGGGTGGCTCAGCGGTTTAGCGCCTGCCTTCGGCCCAGCGCGTGATCCTGGAGTCCCCGGATCGAGTCCCGCATGGGGCTCCCTGCATGAAGCCTACTTCTTCTGCCTCTCTCTCTCTCTGTCTCTCATGAATAAATAAATAAAATCTTTAAAAAAATAAAAGAAAAGAAACTGGACCACCATCTAAGCTATCCAAAACTTAACCAAAATGGACTAAAGATGTGAACCTAAGAGCTGAAACCATACAACACTTGGAAGGAAACATAAGTGGTAAGTTATTTGGCATCATTCTTAGTGATCACATTTTGGATCTGATGGTAAAAACAAAGGCAATTAAATATATATATATATTTATATATTACACACACAAGTTAGACTGTATCAAAATAAAAAGCTTCTGCACAGCAAAGGAAACTATTAACAAAATGAAAAGGCAACCTACTGAGTATGAAAAATCATTTGCAAACCACTTATTTAATAAGGAGTCAATATCCAAATTATATAAATAGCTCTTCCAATTCAGCAACAAAAAGCAATCTGATTTTTTAAAATGGGTAGAGAATCTGAATAGTCATTTTTTTTCAAAGGAGGTGTATAGACACAGGTCATGGAAAGATGCTCAATATCATTAAACCATCAGGAATGTGCAAATCAAAACCACAATGAGATGTCACCTGACATCTGTTAGAATGACTATTATAAAAGACAAGAAATTACAAGTGTTCATAAGGATGTGAAGAGAAGGGAATCCCGATGCACTGTTGGTGGGAATGTAAATTGGTACAATTGCTATGGAAAACAGTTTTGAGGGTCTCAAAAAATTAAAAGTAGAACTAATATATGACCCAGTAATCCACTTCTGGGTATTTATGTAAGGAAAATAAAAACCCTAACTCAAAAAAAAAAAAAAAAAACCTACCCTCATATTCATTGTAGTGTTATTTATAATCTCCCAGATATGAAAGCAATATAGTTGTTTATTGGTAAATGAATAAAAAAATGAAATACACACATAAATATCATTCAGTCACAAAAAGAATGAAATCTTGCCATTTGCAAAAAAAATGGTTGGACCTTGAGGGCATTAAGTGAGATAAGTAGACAGGAAAAGACAAGTACCATATGATCTCACTTCTATGTGGAATCTAAAAAAAAAAAAAAAAAAAAAAAAAAGTTAAAATAACAGGCTCATACATACAGAGAACAGATTGGTGGTAGCCAGAGGCAAGGGATAAGTGGGTGAGGTAGATGGAGAGGGTCAACAGGTACAAATTTCCAATTACAGAATAAATAAGTAATGGGGATATAATATACAGCATGGTGACTATAATTCATATAGTTTATACTTTATTGCATATTTGAAAATTAATAAGATTTCAGAAAGTTTCCATCACAAGAAAAAAATGTGTAATTATATATGATGATGTATGTTAACTAGACTTATTGCTATTTTGAAATATATTCAAATATTGAATGATTATGTTGTATACCTGGAACTAATATAATGTCATGTCTACAATACCTCAATAAAAATAATTCATCTATAAACGTTTTATATAAGTACAAAATGGTCTTCTACCAATTTTAACATCCATCAGATAATATATGTGGGTTTTTCAATAAAATGAGCAAAGAAACAGTATTTATATTTTTAACTTGCTAATTAATGAGATTTGCTATTATTGAGATTTGAACTTTTTTACACAAATATTTAACCTTTTATTTCTTTTGTATCTTTATCCTTTTAAAAGCAATATCCTTTAACTAATTTGAAAAGCTGATTTAAATATGAGGGGTATTCAATATATTCTAATTGTATTTCAAAGACTCATTTTCATTTTTTGACCTTTTATTTAAAAAAAAAAGATTTATTTATTTGAGAGAGGGAGAAAGAATAGGATGGAAGGGCAGAGGGAGAAGGAGAATCCTTAACAGACTCTGCACTGAGCTTGGAGTCCAATGTGGGCCTGATCTTATGACCCTGAGATCCGGACCTGAGCCAAAACCAAGAGTTAGACACTTAACCAACTGCACTACCCAGACACGCTGTCTTTTCATACCAATCAAAATTCAATTCACTTTCAATATTTAAGTGCAATTTATAATACAATTTCAGCATTAGCCTACATATTCTACAGGTTTTTTTTTTGTTTTGTTTGTTTTTGTTTTTCATGTTCTACAGTTTTTTTTTAAGATTTATTTATTTATTCATGGGAGACACAGAGAGAGAGAGAGAGGGGCAGAGGGAGAAGCAGGCTTCATGCAGGGAGTCTGATGTGGGACTCGATCCCAGGACTCCAGGATCAGGCCCTGGGCTGAAGGCAGCACTAAACCGCTGAGCCACCCGGGCTGCCCATGTTCTACAGTTTTTTGTTTTTTTTTTTTTTTTGTTCTACAGTTTTAATGAAATGTTTAGAAAGGTCTATTTCTATGAGTACATAAATATTTCCTTATGTTTTATTCTAATACTTTATTTCATTTTTATTCATATTTATCTCATTTTAAATTTCTGGCATTAATTTTGATTTGTGACTCAAAATTGTTTTAACTTAACTTATCCTAAGATGTTTTATTTTTCTCCAATACCACTGAATAAAACATTAGTTTTCTACTAATCTGCAATAAATCCTAATTATATACTGTTTTTCTATGGTAAATCAATTGGCAAATACCACCGGCAAATGGGAGAATAGCAATATCATACAGGAAACTCAATGGTAGATGCATCACATGGATTTTTCAGCCCATTAATGTTCTATGATATCAAATAATAGCAGCTGAACATAATACAGCTAAATATATTATGTCACAGAGGAATGCCCATTAACATTACCTATTATCCCTGTGTCCTTCATATTGTCTCAATTTAGCCATTGTTCTGTCTTGCTAATATAGTTCGTTATAATTGTTTTATATATTTTTTTCTTATCTTCACAAATTAGCAGACAACACTTACAAGTAAATTCAGTTTTATCATTAGAGATATTTAATGTGAGAGCTAAAAGGAGGACATATGGGGACCTTAACCTTAAATTGTTCTTGAAGCCCACAGCCAAAGTAGACATCCAAGAATTTGACAGTCACTGTGAAAATCCCTGTCCAGACTCAGCATCAAGACCCTTGAGAGATGGTGGTAGTTTCGGGGCTATGGATACTTTGAGTTCTGGTTTGCAGCTCTTAGATTGTATTCTCCAGGGATGTTTCATGATTCCCAATCCTTTCCAACAATTGTTGGAGTTTTTCCAACATTATTATAGTTGTGCTGTCTCAAATATCCAGAACGATACCTGTTTGCTGACTGTCCAAGAATTTTACTATTTTATTATGAGTCACTTTATTCATCAAAGCATATGGGAACAATAACAAACAGCAACAAAAATCTCAGGTAAATAGGTAAAGTCCACAAGATAGGAAAATAAAAGATACATCTATTAGCTCAGCATAGGAAAGGTTACTTAGCAATGTAATCACTGCTCTGGAATACATGACAAAATGCTTATAATGATGATAATAATGATAGTTATTGAGTAAGAGACAATCATGCACTGAAAGTGATAGAGATTTTATGAGATCTTTTTTTTTAAATATCAAGTTAACTAAGGGACAAAAAAAACTTAGTGGCTAATGATATAGGTGTAATATTTGGGTACCTAAAGAGCTTCAAGAATAAAAAATTCCCAATAATCTGCCTTTAATTATTAGACTAGCCTGAAGGGAGGGTACTGGATTAGGATCCTTGAAATTCTTTCAATGTCTATTGTCCAAGAATAAGGAGGATAAAATTTATACTGGAACTAGAAAATGCACGTACTCTGTTCTGACATATTTATCATTTTTACCTGAAAAACATTAGTGATGTTAGTAAGATATTTGGTTTCTGTTATGGTATAGATATTACAGTCCAGAAGTCTTCTAAAAGGAAATCCCTAGGAAACAAATATAAATCCCCAAAGAAAAACATTCAAAAAGTTCAGGCAGCCAGTATTTTGAAGACGCTTATTATCTTATTTCAGTAATGATTGTTGATTATGGTAATTGATCATTTCAATAATTTCTTATATAGATAATTGGTAAGAGTAATTTAAGTGCACTCCTATTTTAAATATTCTTAATTAGTGAAGCACATTTAAATAAATTACCATATTATTGAAGGTCACACATAAGTATGGTTCACCAAAATTTTATAAAGTGATAGCAAATTATATTATGTGAAATTTATCTTTAAGTATAGCTCAGCAAAATATAAATCAGACATTCTAGGGGTAAACAATTTTTATAATAGAGCATATTTCTCAGTGATACAAACAAAATCAAGCATATTTGGCCATCAAATTTTTTATATTCTACTTTTGGCCAAAGATTGGCCACCTTACACAGAAAAGTAGTAATGATTTTTTTGTGTGTGTGTTTAACAATATACACAGAAGTTGAGAAAAAGAAGATGTTAGAGAGAATACAATGATGTTTGTACAATGAACAAACAGTACCTCTCTCTCTACTCAGATCACCTAAGTTAGCCAAGCTGATAAACTGGAAAACACATTTTTATTATATGGTATACACTTGAAGAAAGGAAGGGAAGGAGGGATGGTGGGAAGGAGAAAATGATGGAGGAAAGAAAGTTTATTATATATGGACTATATGTGAGTCACTTTATAAGGGTAGATATAGAACATAGCTACATAAAATACATAAAGCCAAATAATAATTGACAAGGAAGCCAATAACACTCAATGGGGAAAGAATAGTCTCTTCAACAAGTGTTAAAATCCTACACAGACACACAAAGAAAAATGAAATTCTATCATTATCTTACACAACTCACAAAAATTAGCTCAAAATGAATTAAAATCCCAAACATAACATCTGATACCATAAAATTCCTAGACAAAACAGAGAAGCTCCTTGATATTGGTCTTAATTTTTAGTTGTACAACCAAAGAATACACAAAGGCAAAAATAAACATAAATTAAAATGCTTCTGCACAACAAAAGTGTGTCATCCAAAGCTATTGTTTCCTTGTCGGTTTTCTGCTTAGATTACCTGTCCATTGCTGTAAGCGGTGTGTTAAAGTCCCTTACTATTATTGTATTATTATCAGTGAGTTCCTCTATTTTTATTATTAATTGTTTTTTATTTATTTGGGTGCTCTCATGTTGGAGACATAAATATTTACAATTGTTAGATCTTGTTGTTGACAGACCCCTTTACTATCATATAGGGCCCTTCTTCATCTCTTGTTACAGTCTTTGGTTTAAAATCTAGAATGTCATATAAGTATAGCTACCTTGGCTTTCTTTTGATGTCCACTAGCATGAAAAGTAGTTCTCCATCCCCCCGACTTTTGATCTGCATGTCTTTAGGTCTAAGGTGAGTCTCTCATAGGCAGCATATAGCTGGGTCTTGTTTCTTTTTAAATCTATTCTGACACCCTATGTTTTTTATTGGAACATTTAGTTCATTTACATTCAGAGTGATTATTAATAGATAGAATGTAGTGTCATTGTATCACTGGTTAAGTGATTCTTTCTGGAGATTATTTATGTTCGTTTCTTGTCTTTTTTCACTTTTGGTCTTCCCCACTCAAAAGAGTCCCCTTTAATATTTTTTGCATGACTGGTTTAGTGATAACAAACTCCTGTTTTTGTTTGTCTGGGAAACTCTCCCCTTCTATTCTGAATGACAGTCTTGCTGGATAGAGCATTCTTGGCTGCAGATTTTTTCCATTTAGCACATTGAGTATAACATACCACTCCCTTCTTGCATGCCAAGTTTTTGTGGAGAAATCTGCTGCTAATCTTAATTGTCTTCCCTTGTAAGTCAGGATTTCTTTTCCCTTGATGCTTTTAGGATTTTTTCCCTTATCTTTATAGCTTGCAAGTTTTACAACTTGTCTTGGTGTTGGCCTGTTTTTATTGATTTTGGTGAGAATTCTCTGTCCTCGTGTATTTGGAGATCTGTTTCTTTCCCCAGATTAGAGAAATTTTCAAGTATAATTTCCTCAAATAAATCTTCCGTCCCTTTTTCTTTCTCTTCTTCTAGGACTGCTATGACACAAATGTTACTATGCTTTATGGAGCCTTAAGTCCACATTTGTGATCCAATATTTTTCTTTTCCTCTTCAACTTCATTATGTTCTATAATTTTGTCCTTTTTTTTTTTTAAAAAAAAAGGATGTGTTTATTAGAGAGAGAGAGACAGACAGACAGAGATAGAGAGTACAGCGGGGAGGAGAGGGAGAAACAGGTTTCCCGCTGAGCAGGGAGCCCAATGCAGGGCTTGATCCCAGGACCCTGGGATCATGACCTGAGCTGATGGCAAATGCTTAACCAACTGACCCACCCAAGTGCCTCTATAATTTTATCTTCTAAATTACTTATGTATTCCTTTTCTTCTTCCATCCTTGTAATCATTACATCCAGTTGGTTTTGCCTCTCAGTTATAGCATTTTTTTTTTTAATTTTGGCCTGACTAGTGTTTAGGTATTTTATTTCTGCAGTTACAAGATTCTCTGGTGTCTTCTATATTTTCTCAAGCCCATAAGTATTCTTATGATTGTTTAATTTCTGGATCAGGCATATAACTTATATCTGTTTCGATTAGACTGCTGTCTGTGACCTTTTCTTCTTCTTCCTTTTGGGATGAATTCCTCCACCTTGGCATTTTGTCTAGGTCTCTTATCTTCTGTGTTTTAGGAAAGCCTGTTTCCTGCTAGGTTACCTTTCCTGTTTCTGAGAGTAATGGCTTTATTAGGAAGAGATCATATAGTGTCCAGAGCCTGGCATTTCAGGAAGTGTTTCTGGTGTATGCTGTGTACAATCTGCTGTTCTGTTTTGGCTGCTCTTTCCCTCAGATCAGTTCTCTTCAGAGTTTCTCTTTGCCTGCAGTGGAAATCGAGAGTGTGCCAAATTTTAACTAGGTGTGCTTTGATCTGCTTATTAAAAGAGGCCTAATGCTATTTCCACTAGAGCTGAAGTTTTGAAGCACACTATGGTCACTAGACTACCTGCATGTGCAGGGTCTGTTCTGGTCTTCCGGAGGACTAATTCACTGCTCTAGCTCTCAGACACACTTGCTCTAGTGAAGAAGCACCTTCGGAGCACAGGGGGTGGAGCTTAGCGTAAGCAGCTCAGACGTCCACTGTTGACACTGCTGCTCACCGTAGTCAGTCCATGGTGAAGGGTAGGGGAGAAAAATGGTGTCAGCCCTCTCCCTCATCCCCTGAAAGGGGTTTTTGTGCTCACCCCATCAGTAGCATTTCTAAATGGAGCAATGAGCATTTCAACGACTTTAAATGTATAATTTATAACATAAAATTTCAACACATTTCAGTGATTATTTAACAAAATATGTGAAAGACTTTTATACTGGTCCTAAATCATTGTTGAGAAAAAGTAAAGACAACCTACATAAAGAGAGAGAATTTAAATATTCAATGTTGTTAAGTTGCCCATTCTCCCCATTCTGATCAACAAATTTAATACAATCTTGATCAAAATAACAGCAAATATTTTGTAAAAATTGACACTATTTGCAAAATTTGTATGGAAATGTAAAGGACTAGTAGAGCCCAAACACTTTTGAACAAGAACAGAGTTGGCAAACTTGAATGCTCTGATTTTAATATGGTAATTAAGATTGAATTACAGACATGAGTATAAATGTTTAGATAAATGGAACAGAATAGGATCCAGAAGTAGGTCTATAAATTCATGGTCAAATGTGTAAATTTATGGAGAAGCAAAGATAGTCTTTTTCAAACAATTGTGCTATAACATAATCAGATGGGAAAGAATGAGTCTCAATCTCACGCTATATACAAAAATGAACTTCAAATGGATCTTAAACATAAACACATTTTTTTTAGTAAAAAAAAATCTGTGATCTCAATAAAATGGCATACTACCCAGACAGAAAAAGGACTTAACTGATACATGCAATAATGTGTGGTCTTATGACGAGTGAAAAAAAGACACAACAGATTACATACTTTACAGTTCCATTTATTTGACATTTTATAAAGAACACATTTGTAAGGAAGAAAAGGAGATCGAAGCTTCTCAGGGATTATGATTCGGGAGAGAGTATTGACTCTAAATGGCATGAGTGTGCTTTTTTGATTTAATGAAAACTATTCCATATTTTCATTCTGAGGATAGTTTCACAATTGTATATATGTATCAAACATAAGTGAAATTGTACACTTTAAAAGGATGCATTCTATTGTATGTGAACTGTATTTCAATAAATCTTACTTTTAAAAAGCAGTAAGGATGTATGGATATATGTATTTGCCAGTAATAATAGAGACTAATAAATGTTTTTATTAGACTTAGAAAGAGACAGTATATGTATTAAAATGGTTCTACAAAAACTGTATTTAATTCCCTAGAAGGATTATTTCTTAAAATCTAATTATATCTGTATTTAAAATGAAACCTCAGAATTTCCATATATATATTTTTAATCACCAGTTTGACCAACATTGGTAAAGTTTTGGTATGAGTTTGGTATATAATCCAAGTATAGAAATTAAAAACACAATTTTCAAACTTCTAATTTATTTTTTAATGCCTATATCTTATTTTAGAAGTCATTTCTGATAGTTTTCAAGAACAAGATTATATTTGCAACTGAATAATTTATTGATATTACAAAAAACATAATTGCTTTTAAATGTAAAACCTTTTGAAATGAAGAGATTTGTAATTACAAGGATCAGTTTCTTTTTACAATATGAGTTTTTTAAAGTAAAATAATGAAGGGCTATATCTTCTTTATATATCAGAAGAAAGAATTTACCCTCAAGTTTTAGCTCAAATTGCCCAGTTAATATCAATAAATAATAAAGAAGCAAGAAGATGAATATTCTTAGATAAAAATCATTTATATTATTTTGGAGAGGTAGCAACTCAATAACGGGGTTTATAAATTAGAATAGTATTTCCTCAATGTGAAAGCTTACATTATAAAAAGAAATACAGTATACAGCACTTATGTTAAAATGTTAAACCATTTTCATAGGTTATAAATTATTCTTAAATTCATATATTATGTTTCTAACTAAAATATTCTAGCCATATTAAAAGAATAAATCATTAAACTCTACATACAACTTACAAATATTTTGAAAGAATAAATGAAGTGCTAGATAGTATTAAAAATACAATTTAGAGTTAGAAAAACTATAATGACATTTAATGAAAAAATAAAGGAAGGAAATAGTTAGCTTGGTAGCCTCTAAGGAAATCAATGGTACTGATAACTAAATAATTAGAATTGGGATTTTGTGAACATCTTTATTAACCTTATATTAATTTGCAAAGTGAGGATAAAAAATAGAGAAAGCCTGATTCCCAAATGTTACATTGAACGATGCACAAAATAAATAGGAATCATAATAAAAGCAATGCTCATATAATGTATAACAAAATGAAACTCTATAGTTTCTTATAATAAAACTTATAAAGTGTGATTTTTTTTTACACAAAATAGTGAATCTTGTAAATTTCTCCTTGGAAGTTGAACATATTGTTTGATACCATAATAGTAGATATAGTGGGATAGAAATAATGCATGTATGTGTGCATATGTATAAGTTTATACGTAACTATATATTTCAAAATATATACATCATGTTCCTAGAACCATGATAAATCTCTCATCTAACTTATTGCTTATTCATGTTTCTCAGGGATGCGAATATTGAATGAAAATTGCATACATTTTTTAAACAAAGCCACATGGTCATTGTATAGCCATAGACTTGCAAAAATAATAAAGAATAGTTGGAATGAAAAGGCATAATAAAATTTCTAGAGATTTTAGAGCGACATTATCATGTCTTGCATGGAAGTTATTTTCTCTTGAGTTACTTATGGTTAATTTCTTTATTGTCCATAGACAGAGAGATGAACATTAGAATATACATTCAACAGAATCACCTAAGTTACTAATTCTGCAGTCATAGTGAAAGAATCTAAATGTTTCCCTAAATGTGCAGCCTCACAAAGAGTGGCTATTATTACAGCTTTCCTCATATACTTATGAAATAATTTTTAAAACTATTTCTAAAAATGTGATCATTGGAAATAAGAAATTTAAATCTGGTCTTTTTTTTAAAAGATTTTATTTATTTATTCATGAGACACACACACACACACACACACACACACACACACACACACACAGAGGCAGAGACACAGGCAGAGGGAGAAGCAGGCTCCATGCAGGGAGCCCGATGTGGGACTCAATCCCAGGACTCCAGGATAATGACCTGGGCCAAAGGCAGGCACTAAACCACTGAGCCACCCAGAGATTAGTGGTGGTTTTCAAATCCCGGTCTGATCGGTTTTCAAGTAAAAAATATCCAGTCAAGATTATATCCACAAATCAGGATATGACATCCATTAATACATATTTACTAAAAATATAATTGTCCAACCTACTGTACCCTATAGATAACTTGCCAACTTGGTTTATATCAAAGCTGTCTAAAAGATTGGGTATCTCTGTTTTTATTCATCCTATACTGTGGACAGTATATCAGTGTATTGTCATTATCACAATGTATAACTTGAAACACTTTTTTAAGTTAAATGAACCATTTTTTTTAAATGCTTCATATGCATATATCTTTTAACCCTCAAAACCTATGCAACAGGAAACATTATTAATTACATTTCACAAATAAAGAACCTGGGGCTTACACAGGTATATTAAGTCACTTGTGGAAGTTACTTAAGTTAACAACAGGTCTAGAGTACCTTGGTATCTCTTAGTCCAAAACCTGTGTTCCTTATGACTGTGAATGTTAATGGTGAAAGAGGCCCTAGATATTATCTTACCATCTTACAGATAAAAAAGTTGAATCCCAGATGTTTTATACCTTGTCTAACTTCAAGTAGAAAGAGAACTAAATTAGATTCTAAATGAAATGATTTCTTTGTCTGTGGCTATTGCTTATATAATGATTTATTTTGAGCACATTTTGTCATCAGGATATTTTTATCTAGAAAAGTAAATTAAAAGAAACATTATTTAGAAATTGAGGAGACTAATTAAAATCTACTCATTTTTCCCTTAAATTAAAAAAAAAGTAAATTCGTTACTTTCAAATTTATTCACTCATTCTCCCAAACTGAATTTATGCTACTGGGAAAAAATTAGTTGTCATTTATATTTAATCCAATTGAAACTATGAAAGGAGGACATTTAGAAGATAAATATAAGCATTTCCACCATATGGCTATATAGTCCAAAATCTGTGGAATCTCAAAATATTTACCATTTTGCCCTTTTCACAAAATAAAGACAAAATTAAGAACTTTATATATACTTCATATATACTTTATAAGAACTTTATGTATACTTTAATCTCCATACTACTTAAGGCATAGGATTTAATTTATCTTCATTTTACAGATAAGGAAACTGAATTTCAAAGAAAGTTAAGTCATACCAAAATCATATACCTAAAACAGAACAAAGAGCTGTTAACCTTAAATCCACTTCTTTTTAAAATTCTTTACCATATGATCAACATTATGTCTTACCTCAGGAAGAGTGGTACAAAGGAATAATGTATTTTTATAATAGAGATGTAACATTTCACCTTTTAAAAGGGTATTGGTTAAACTACCAAGAGAATGCATATTTAATTATGAAGACATAGCTTAATTATGTTATCTCATTAATGAGTTCCAAAAGGTCATTAAGGTGCTTCTACGTGCTACCACCAAGAGACACCTGGAATCAGAATACTGAGCACAATTTAATAAATATGAAAACTTGAAATGTACAATATAAATATATTTTAAACCTTTAGAGTTCTCTGCCAAAAAATGAATGAACCTATTACAGAAATTCATACAACAAATATTGCTGATTTACACAAAGGTAACAGTACTGAGCATTGTGAGATGTGGTCACATTCTGGTATCTTTAAAGAATTTGCTGATGAATGTATATGCAGTAAAAGAGAAAGACTCAAAAGACATGTCCACACATTAGGAACAATGGAGTTTTCATTTATTATAATGGAAGACTCTGCAAGAGGGGTAAACTTAGGGGGTATTTATGACTTCAGCATGTCAAATTGAAGCCTATAAAGTTTTTCTTGGGGGTGGGGAGGCAGAGGCAGAGAGAGAGGGAGAGAGAATTCCAAGGAGACTCCTCACCCAGTATGGAGCCCAATACAGGGCTTGATCTCACAACTTTGTGACCTGAGTTGAAATCAAAAGTGGGATGCTTAACCAAATGACCCATCCAGGGACTCCTGGGGCCTGTAAAATTTTAATAATTATTTTACTTCTAGATATATCAGGTCAATAGTTAAATCTGCAAGTTTGGAATTCAGGGAAGAGATCAAGGATATAGATAAAAATATAGCACACATCTGAATATGGGTGGCATTTAAAACCATTGAATGTTTGAGATCATTAAAAATAAGAATGCATCAAAAGACAAGATTCAAAAATTGATGAATGGATCATATCAATGTTTAGAAGTCATAAAGATTAAGAAGAAAAATCAGTGGACATTGATAAGACCCATCCAAAGGGAGAGTTCCTAATTTTGGCAAGTCTACTGGAATCCAAGTGAAAATGTATTTTAAAGACAGAAGGCTCAATCTTATCAAATATTCTGTTAGATTAAGCAAGATAAAGACTGAAAAACTCTTCCACTTAGCAATGCAAACGTTCTTGGTGACCTCAATAAGAATAATTGTGAGGCAAGGGGTCCTGGGTGGCTTAATCAGCTTAGTGTCCAGCTCTTGATTTCAGCTCAAGTCATGATCTCAGGATTATGAATTGGAGCTCTGAGTCAGGCTCTGCCCCAGGTGTGGACACTGCTTGGGATTCTCTCCCTCCCTCTCCCTCTGTCCCTGCCCTATCTCATGCTCTTTCTTTCTCCCCAACCCCCACTCCAAAAAAAAAAAAAAATGCGAGGCAAAGGCCTGGTTGGAGTTGTTAAGGAAGTAATTGTGAGGTGAATTGGAAACATAATTTATGGGAATTTTGTTTCAGTATGTTGTTATTATAAGGGAAGAAGAGATGCAATAGAATTATAGTTGGAGTACTGGGCTACCGGAAAAATGTTTGTTTTTACTTTTAAAGATGAGAGAAAATAATGGGTTTTTTAGAGAATGACTGATTACAGTGGAGGAAAATAACTGAAGAAAGAAATGGGATATTTAGTGGAAAAATAATCAGGAGGAGTGAGATTTAGTGCATTAGTGAAATTGGTTACTTGGGCAAGGAGTAAGGGAAATTTATCCGTAGGGCAACATAGGATATATGGGTAGAGATACAAATGATGGTAGGATGGTAGGAACTAATCTTCTATTAGATTTTGGTAAAGTAAGAATTAAAGTAATCAAGTATGAGTAGAGATAGTCAAATATTGGAAATTTGAGGAAAGAGAGGATAAGTTATGAGATATTCATCTAGGAGAATAAAAGAACAAATGAAAAAAAGGAAACAAATCATTTGATTGGTAACTTAAATGGTGCACCTGAAACTAAAATTAGCAAATTTAAACTCAGACCAGAAAATATGACCATATGCTTTAACTCAAGCATGTTTAACTTTTCAGATGCAGTCACAAAGTAGTAGGCATAGTGTTTGGTTTTCAGAATTTTGGCTTAGCTAAGAGAGAGCTACAAAATAAATGGTCAAGTTAGTAAAGTATATATACTACAAATAGCATAATTATTAGTGAGGAAAAGAATGAGGCAAAGATGATAGAATCAATAAATTACATGTCCAGTATCATCACAGAAGTTTAGAAGATGAAACACTAGCAGTGAACTGAAAAGACTAGAGATGGAGGCCAGAGACTGGGATGTTTAGATTCATATCACATAGAGGTTGTAGTCACTGATAATGACAAGGAGCATTAAAGTGGGCAGCTAAGGAAGGAAGGTAAATGAGATCTTTGGAAAGTGCTAAAAAGAAAGCTATTTTAAAAGATCACCTAAGTGAACACTGAAATCAACAAGTTTGTGTCAGAAAGTATCGTAGACCACTTCATACCCATTTGGATGGCTATTATTAAAATTAAAATAGTGGAAAATAACAAGTGTTAATAAAGATGTGGAGAGATTGGAATGCTTTGTGCATTGCTGGTGGGAATGTGAAGTGGTGCTCTCACTGTAGATTTGATACAGAGATTCCTCAAAAAATTAAACATAGAATTACTGTGTGATCCAGCAATTCCTCTTCTAGGTATATACCCCCAAAAAGTGAAACCGAGGATTTAAGCAGTATTTGCACACCCATGTTTGTAGCAGCAGTATTCAAAATAGCCAAAAGATAGAATCATCCCAATTGTCCAAGGATGGATGAATAAAAATGTGATATACATAGTATACACATATCTGGAATATTAGCCTTATAAAAGGAAAGAAATGTTGACACTTGCTACAACATAGATGAACTTTGAAGATGTTATGCCAAGTGGAATTATCTGGATACAAAAATACAAATGTTGTAGGATTCCACTTATTTGACGTACCGAGAGTAGTAAAATTCATAGAGACAGTGAATGGAGTGGTGGTTTCCAGGAGCCGAGAGGAGAGGAGAATGGAGATCTATTGTTAATGGGTATAGACTTCCAGTTTGGGAAAGATGAAATCGTTCTGAAGCCGGATTGGATGAAGATGGTTGCATGACAATGTGAATGTATTTAATGCCACTGAACAGTACACCTTAAAGTAGTTAAAATGGCAAATTTTATGCTATATGCTTTACCACAATAAAGTAAACACACACACACACACACACACACACACACACACACACACTTAACAACAAAAAAGAAAGTATTGGAGAGAGCATGACCAGGACCTAAAATCTTTGAAGAATGAGAAAGATTGATCTTTTCCGTTATCAGAGGTAGCTTTTAAAAATGGGATTCTATGCTAAGTCAATTTGAGTAAGTCTAAAAACCTAGAAATTATAGAAATATAGATATATCAGCATAGCATGATAATCCTAAGAATTTGAGGAATTGCCTGAGAGATCTTAATTTTCTTAACCTGGAAAATGGGATTTTCTGAGGGTGCTAAGAGGAAGCAATGGACTATTTTGGTAAAAAAAAAATTGAAAGTAGAGAAAATTTGAAGTTACTCTTTTTGAAGAATATAGGAATGAGCTAACTGATGATGTGTTTATTGCAATTGAGATCCCCCTAGGTAGCTTTATTGAGCTGTATTAGGACTAATCTGCTGTGTGCTGTCATTTTTATTTAGCAGTATCAAAGACTATGAGTGTATCCAACATATGACAATTATGTGAATGAAAGAAAACATAATCAATGAAATGATCATGTGCATCCTACATGTGTTCTTTTTCAGACACACCTGCGATATTTTGAATTTCATTTCCTTTATATATTACTCTGGAAACTCACTTAACATAGTCTCTCTTTTCAGGGGTCCCTGAATAGAGCATAAAGATTTTTAAGACTTGCATCTAGATATATTATTATGCTTTAATTCGATAACACACACATATGTACACCCACACATGCACAAACACATATACTAATGTGCAAATTGCCTTGAGTAGGTGTATTGAACATGAAATATACTCACCAAATGTTTGTGGGATGTATGCTGAATGAATACCAAGGTAAAAGAGAAAACCAAGAATAGAGGTCTTACAACTTTGGGTATATTTCTGTTTCCATTATGCCCCATGATTTTCCCTAAGACAATTACATAATTAACAGGTGGGCTAAATATATGCTGTCTAAACAGGTCCATACATATAATGATACTGATTTCCTGCTGAAGAAAAGTTATTTTCAGTTATACTCTGTTACTTATACCAGAATTTAAAATTAATTTACAAAAGTTTCCATAAATAAAAAGTATATAATGGAGTTCAAATTGTTCATCTTAAAAATGAACTAGAAAATTTATACCACTAAAATTATATCAATTTAATTTAAAAATAGAGCTAAAAACTGTTTTCTGAATTTTCTTCTAAATTATATTTTCAACTGCAACTCTGTTTTTAATTCATAACTAACTTAATTCATAGTTCATAGTACTTGTGACTATAGGGAGCAGTAAGAATCCTAAACGCATTTATGTTGAGGACAATTCTTCATTTTCATCCTTTGAGGCTAAGAAACAAAAAGGAAGGATGGTTTTATAGTAGAAGCCATCCTGAATACTAATCTAATGAGTTAAAGTAAAATCTTTGCTGAGTGGCTGAACATATCTATCTCTTTGCCAATCATTGTTTTTGTTTACCAGATAATTAGCATTTGTATCATATTAAAAGAGCCTTATGTATTAGTCCATATTTTAAAGTATAGGGAAGAATATGAATATGGTTCATTTCAGAATTGAAAAATAGGTTTGTACCCTTGAGAATATTTTACTTCAAAATTAAGATATGAAACTCAAAGAAACCAGTAAACAAGATAAATTGAGGGTTGACATTGTAACATTATGGCATTAAAAAGCATTTAAATTGATGTGTGTAAAATTTTTAAAGTTAAAATATATGAATATTAATTCTGCTACTCATATATGTTTCTCTTTTACACATATGAATAAATAGAAACATGAATTTTATTCATATATATTATATATAATATATATGAAGTTATTTGTACAGTAAAGCTTCATTTATGCCATATGTCAAAAGCCAAAGATTTGCTCCTTGTGGCATGGCATCCATTTCATTGTGGTCCATAAAATAAGCAATATGATCTTTACATAAGAAATCTTACTTAACTTCTTCACTCATTGTTCTCTTCTGACATATCTAGGTACACATAAACTTGAATATTTTATATATCCATTAAACTGTTTCCCCAGCAACACCATAAGCTTCTTCAGAACTGAAAAATGTGTTGCATGCTTCACTTACATATTCATAGTACTTCACAAGTAATCAAAGTTGCTTCTTAAATTGTATTTAACAACAAAAAAGAAGCAAATGGTATAAAAATTTCAAAAGAAAAACTTTTTTGGGTTATTTTAATATACTGTATCATCTGCTTGCTCTTCTCTTTCTGGAGTAATCTAAACAAATTAAATCAGGTAGCTCAAAGGTTCCTCTGCTCTAATGTTTGACTTCCATTCTGGCACAGTGACACTGGACTCTCCACTGATTTCTAAATTGCTTTATTGTGTAATTTGGGAGGACTAGAGGAATAGAATCTACAATCAGAGGCAGCTGGTCGAAACAGGTGTTGCAGAAAATTATAATCCTACTTTGATTAATCCTGTTTTTTACAGCCGCCCTCCAGTTATGCATGACAGGTATCCAAATAATCAAACATACAGTCTTCATTGCAACAATCTGAGTTATTGTCAGGAGAAACATCAGGAATTACTGAAGCATTGATGCCAAAGTAATGTGTGTTTCATGAAATAGGTTTTTGTTATTCCATCATTTCTTGAATTTTCTGGGGAAAATTCACACGCACACACACACATCATTGTAAAGACGTACGTTTTTCTGTTCATACTGGTGGTTTTCAATAACCCACAAAATCTGCTTTTTAAAAAACAAGTTTAAAATGTAGCTTAATGTTAACAGATCTGTGGCAATTATTATATGCAGCATCTTGAATTATAAATGCATCTGTAACAAGGCATATACAATATTAACTATCTCTATGTAGTTATTAAAACACCATATTATTTGTGTGTGTGTGTCAATATGCTGTTAAAGCATTCCTTCTCCTGATCTGCTTTATTTCCTAACATATAGCAATCACGTCCTGACACATATGGCTCCTTGGAGCTGTCCAGCGTTCAGTCTTTTTGAGAATGATGGTGTTAGTGTATTCGGTATGAGGATTAGCTCATAAATGAGTTCATGTGATATGAAGGTAGTCCCCTCGAACAGCCATAGAATGAGAAACATTTTCCTGCCTCATTTTATAAAACAACTCTAGTTAAGTAAATGAATCATTAAGATAAAAACAGGGACCCCTAGGTGGCTCAGCAGTTGAGTGTCTGTCTTCAGCTCAGGTCATGATCTCGGGGTCCTGGGATTGAGTCATTGAGTCTGCATCAGGCTCCCTGCATGGAGCCTGCTTCTCCCTCTGCCTATGTCTCTGCCTCTCTCTCTCTCTCTCTCTCTATCTCATGAATAAATAAAATCTTTAAAAAAGATTTAAAATATATACAAACAACTGTGCATTTATTTGACTTAGCTAGTGAAATACCTAATCATTTCTTTGACCCAGTCTTCCTTGGTAAAAATGAATAAGTAGAAATTATACTGTATCTTGACCAAATATGATACTTTAGTGATATGAAATATTTACTAACATATTATTGATATATTAATATATTTCACTTAGATATATTTTCAGTGTGAAAGTGAGAGATTCCATACTACTACTGCCTCAAAATTGTTATTACCTTAATATTTCACAAAACACTTTAACTTTCAACTTTACTTATAAAGAATGCATCAACACCGTGATACTAGGATCCACATCATATTTTATATATGAAAAGGAGATACCTTAATTTGACCAATATCATAAGAATTACAACTCTGATTTCAGCTCTTTAGCAACCAATGGAAAGTTTTAAAAAATGAAATAAAGAAGTTTAACATTTGAAATGCTTTTGAAATATTCATCTGATTGTTCTTGAGTCGCTATTTTTAAAATATATTATTTATTTATTTGTTAATACATTTATGTATCTACTTGAGAGAGAGAGAGAGAGAGAGGGAATGAATGAGAGCATAAGTAGGGGAGGAGTCAGAAGGAGAGGGAGGAGTCAGAAGGAGAGGGAGTCAGAAGGAGAGGGAGAAGTAGACTCCCTGCTCAATCCCAAGATCCGAGGACGATGGCCTGAGCTGGAGGCACACAATTAACTGACTGAGCCACCTAGGTACCCCCTTGAATCACTATTTTTAAAGATTTAAGCATCAACCTTAAACTTAAATGTAAGAGTTTGTCAAATCTTCCTACTTTAGTGAGTTTGGATCACTATTTATATTAGAGTTTTCATTAAATATGAAGGATCATTTATCTGCAATCCAATTTCAGGAGCATTATTTTTAGAAAGCTCTTAAAATACTTGGAGATTTTTTTTACTGTTTTGGAGAGAAAATCATGTTAATGTGACATTCTAGATAACAAATATGTAAATAGTAAATGGAGACATTTCTGTACTCACAGTCTAATACTTCTATTTTCTCTTAAATCTTAGTTCATCAGGAGTTGACCCACATTAACCCACAGAAATGGTTCCTAATCTAGGTCAGCAGTGATGCTCACAATCTAGTAATCATCACTGTACACAACCTACCAGTAACTGAACAGAGCAGCCTTCCCTTCCTGGACGTACATTCTTCATTTGGATTCAAACATTCAATGCCCTCTGCATTCCCTCCTATTAGCCTTGTTCCATCTTATTCTCCTCTCCTCGTTCTTCTTCAAATCCCGATCATCTCAACTTCAGTGTACCCAGGGACTAAGCATAATGATCATTTCAGATAAGTATAATGATAATTTCAGATGTAACATGCTCAAAACTAATGTTAAAATATCCCTTCAAAATATCACTTCAAAACCCTGTTCATTCACACAGACTTCTCTGTCTTGGTAAATGCCAATTCTTTACTTTTTATTGCTTTAGCCAGAAATATTGACATTATCCTTTGCTTCTCATTTTTATTTGCAACCCACCTTCTGTCCCAAAACTATTTCTATCGACTTTACCTTCAAAATACATACAAAATATGGCTGCTTCTCATAACCTACTTTTTTTTTTTTTTTTTTTGAACAGCTCACTCTTTATTAATGGAAAGCCCTGGGTCACTTGGAGCTGGTGTACTTGATGACAGCCTTGGTGCCCTCGGATACGGCGTGCTTGGCCAGCTCTCCAGGCAGCAGCAGACACACTGCCGTCTGGACCTCCCGGGACGTCAGTGTGGTCCGGCCCGAGTACTGGGCCAGCCGGGCAGCCTCGCCAGCCAGCCGTTCAAACACATGGCTCACAAATGAATGTTCACTTCCAAAACATCATCTCTCATCTGCATTATGGTAATAGCCTCCTAACTGGTTTCCTCATCTCCTCTTACCTCTCTGTGCTCTGCTCTAACCAGAACAGAAAGATGAATACTTTAAATTATGATGTCTGGTTATCACTTTGTTCAATTGTTTGGTTTATTAAATCCCACATGAGTGAAATTATATGGTATTTGTCTTCCTTCAACTGACTTACCCGCTTAGCATAATAGTCTCTAGCTCCATTCACATCATTGCAAATAGCAAGATTTCATTACTTTTCATGGGGGTATAATATTCCATTGCATATATATACACCACGTCTTCTTTATCCATTCATCAGTCAATGGATGGGTTAAATAAGTGACGAGTATTAAGGAATACACTCGTTGTGGATGAGCACTAAGTGTTGTATGGAAGGGTTGAACCACTAACTGTACACCTGAAACTATTATTATACTGTATGTTACCTACCTCAATTTAAATAAAAATCTGAGTGCCTGGGTGGCTGAGTGAGTTAGGTGTGTGACTCCTGATTTTGGCTGAGGTCAGGAACTCAGGGTCAGGAGATTGAACCCTTGTGTGGGCTCTGTGGTCAGCAAAGAGTCTGCATGAGATTCTCTCTCACTTTCTCTCTGCCCCTCCCTCATTCATGCTCTCTCTCTAAAAATAAATAAATCTGGGATCCCTGGGTGGCGCAGCGGTTTGGCGCCTGCCTTTGGCCCAGGGCGCGATCCTGGAGACCCGGGATCGAATCCCACATCGGGCTCCCGGTGCATGGAGCCTGCTTCTCCCTCTGCCTGTGTCTCTGCGCCTCTCTCTCTCTGTGTGACTATCATAAATAATAAATAAAAAAAAATAAAAATAAATAAATCTTTAAAAAGAACTTAAAAATATATTATAAAATCTGGTTATGTTGCTTTTCTGCTTAAAGCCCTCTTCTGGCTTGCTATCTCCCAAGATAAAATCCCCCCTCTTTTCCCACCCAAAAAACCCCAAGTCATTTCCTTTAAGGTTTCATAAGATCTGTTTTACACTCTTATTCCTGGGTGCAATTTAATATTGTTCTCCCCCTTTTAACTTCACTCCTGACAGAAAGATCTCCTCACTGCTTTTCTGTTATTTACCTCTTCCAAGATCTCCAAAGGACTTATTCTTTCTACAAACAAGTCCTTGTGCAAAATGCTGCCTTCATGGTAAATACGTCCCTAAATTCCCTATTTAATAGTACAACTCCGAGCACTCCTTTTATCCCACCAATACTTTATATATTTTCACTTGTGTTATTTGGGGATAATTTCAGAATTACAAAAAAAGTTGCAAAGGTAGTACAGAGATTTTTATATATTCTTCATTCAGGTTCCTCTAATGTCAACAATATACAAAACTATAATATATTTCCCAAAACTAAAACTAACTGAATAAATAGCATTGGCATTGTACTACTAGCTCAATTACATTGAAACAATACTATTAAATAAACTATAGTCATTCAGATATTGCCAGTTTTTCAACTACTAATATATTTTACTGTTTGGGAATCTAATTCAGAATATCACAATACATTTAGACATCAAGCAGTCATACATTAGTCTCACTGATGTCCACTTCTCTGTGGTCATTTCTGTTTTTCCTATTTTTCATGACCTTGACACTTTTGAAGAATAGTAATCAGGTACTTTGTAAGGTATCCCTCAGTTTGAGTTGACTAAAATTTTCTCACAATTAGATTGAGGTTATGGAGTTTCGCTTTTTGTTTTTTTATTGGTAAGAAGAGGTAAATTTTCTCTATGTGTATTATTTGGATTTCCTCTACCAGAAATGCTTATATCTTCTTCTTCATTTATCCATTTAATCATTTATATCCATTTATTAATATTTTGTTATTTGATATGCAATAATGCCTTTAGTTTTGTTGGTCAATTTTTTTCCAGATTTTGCTATTGGGAGGTCTTTAAGGTTGGCTCTGTGTCTTTTTTCTTAGCATTTCCTTACCTTTTGGCAATGCAAAATACTTCAGTCTCATTTTGTATTTTTGCTTCCATGGTAATAAACTATTTCTGCAAGAAATTGCTGATTCTAGGCTTTCTCAGCAGAGAGATCTAGGAAATATATGGTATATACTATTCTATGTATACATATTCACACACATCTAGATTTCTGTATTTGCATATCTATATAAATATTAAAGTAAACATGAGCTCATATTAGTATCTCTAACATTAATTCCTCCAGAACAACAGAGTTCATTCCAGCTTTTCTTCCTTTCTCTGAGGATGAAAAACCTGATTTCTATTAACTACAATTTACGTATTTGTTCAATTTTAGTATATATGTAATTTTGAAAATGCTGTAAAAAATATGTGTCAATTACTGTGTAGTATTTATATATAATGTAATTATGTTATTATTGTTACTGTTTTCCCCATTCTTTGTGGTGTACAAGTGTATAGGTTTTTGTTTTGTTTTATTTTGTTTTTAGGATGGAATCATCTGTCTACCAACCTAGTATTGTATAGAAGTTTTCTATCACTCTAAAAATTCCTTTTTGAAGCCTCCTTGTAATCAAACCCTTATCTGTCCTCCAAACCCTGTAGTAGTGAAGAACATCAATTTCCTGGGGGCCTTGGATGGAACATAAGATGAGGCAATTAGATGTTTATAGGGGTTTTCATCCTGTCATCTCATTTCAGCGTAAGTCCCTGCTTACTGAGGTACACAGTCTTAGGATTTTGCTTCATAAAATTAACTCCTTCTTTTGGACTTCCCTTCTTGCATAGTCCTGCAGCCTTAAGTTTTAGCTTTTTACAGTTTGCTCTATTAATCGCCTTTCATCCATTTGCATTAAACCCATGTTATGTTGTTTCAGTCTCTTGGCTATTACCTTAAGTTACATTCCCTTTGTTTTTCTGGAGTTTAGGAAGGAAGCAAATCTATAAATGTCTGTTTAATCTGTGATACTTAACTATAGAAGCATACAGGATGGATAGATTTTGAAAATGATGTTGAGTGAAAAAAATCAAGTTCCCCAAATGCATATTACACTTTATATAAAATGTTAAATGTAAAATATATATATGTATTCAATTCAATTGATATATATGTTCAGTTCAAATATAATATATATAATTATAATATATAATAATTGATATATTTAATTTAATTGATATATCTATTATATCTATCTATCTATATATCTATCATCTATCTATTCAATTCAATGTTTTTTTAAGGACTGGATGAGTATATTCAAGTATAATCAGAACATTTTCCTCCAACTGATGAGGAAGATGCCCGAAGAAAGGAACAGAAAGAACTTCAATGTTTACAGTAATGTTCTACTTCTTTGTTTAAAAAAGTCCTAAATTAGAGTCACCTGGTGGCTTAGCGGTTCAGCCTTTGGCTCAGGTTATGATCCCGAGGTCCTGAGATTGAGTCCCACATCAGGCTCCCCATGGGGAGCCTACTTCTCTCTCTGCCTATGTCTCTGCCACTCTCTGTGTGTCTGTTATGAATAAATAAATAAATCTTTAAAAATAAATGAATAATAAAAACTCCTAAGTTAAAAAATTATATTTCAATTAGGATAGTAAATATATGGATATTAGTCATAGTATTGCTTATGACTCTTTATAGGTTTTAAATATTCCATAACTTTAAAAGTAAAATTTACCTACACTTGAAATCAATATTATACTGTATGTTACTTACCTGGAATTTAAATAAAAATTTGTGGGAAAATTTTTAAAAATAAAAGTAAACTTCAGCATTTCATTTTCTTAATGGTCAATAACATTTTATTCACTAATGATTATATACCTATTATAAGACAACTTCAGGGAATCTTTAATATCAGATAAGATATCATATTTCTATCCTTTGTCCACTTCCTTTTAATTTCCAAAGCTAAAAATGTCACTAATTAAAACATTGAGGAACTAAAATTAAAAATAACATTTTCTTAGACTAATCTGAGACAACCTTTGTAAGCAACTTGCTAAATGACAGTGAAAGGATTAATTATGCAACGTAATAGCAAAAAGAACAAAATATCCAGCCTTCTAGACAGATAGTCATTATATGTACTTTCAGATCTTTCTTCTTCATTAAGGATCCTATGATAACCCAGGGTTATTTTGCTATTATAAATACATAGAAAGAAGGCTAGAGACTCCTATCTACTTAATTTTTCCTATGTCGAATACCAACTTTTTCAGATGTTTTAAAGTTTCCCTATATCCTTAAGATCTTTAGCAGTCATGAAATGGAATGGGGAAAAAAACAGATGCATAACAAACTTTTTTTGACCAGTAATAATATCTTATATATACAGAACACATATGCCCATGATTTTAATCAATGTAGCTAGTAAGTTTTCATTGTCACTGGCCAGGTGGCAGATCTGTTCACATTCCAAAAATTTACTTTTGAAGACCCCTACAAAGGGCTCCCCTTGGCATTAGTCAACAGCAGAGGATGCCTGCTTTAATGTGAACACTTGGCCGCAACATCTGTCATTTTCTTTGCTGCTCTCGCCCTGCATCCATGCTGTTTCTCTTTGTTTCCAAACATTTGCTATCTATATTATGTTGCCTTGCTTTCATTTTCTTATGCATTTTAGAAGCTATTTATTTTAATTAAAAAACATCTTTAATTTTCCTACTATAAATGTAGTCAATGCTGATTAAAACATACAAACAGTACAGACACCTTAAAATTGAATATAAAATGCTCTTGAGGAATTTTGATTGGCTTCAACCATTTCATGAATATACTATATGCTATCTACAAAAGATTAACTTTAGGGATCCCTACGTGGCTCAGCGGTTGATTGCCTTTGGCTCAGGTCATGATCCTGGGGTCCTGGGATTGAGTCCCACATCAGGCTCCCTGCATGGATGGAGCCTGCTTCTCCCTCTGCCTATGTCTCTGCCTCTGTCTCTCTGTGTCTCTCATGAATAAATAATCTCTCTTAAAAAATAATAACAAAAGATTTTGCTTTAATTTCTATGGAACTAATAGGCTGAAAGTATGAGGATGGAAAAAAAAATCTAAACAGTAACTAAAAGAGAGCTGATATTGTTATACTAATATTAAACAAAGAGACTTCAGCACAAAAATTGTTATAAGAAGCAATGAAGGATATTACATAATGATAAAAGGATGAATACATTGAAAATGGAGGTCAATTATAAACATATGCCCCTAATATGAGAGTCCCAAAATATATTAAACAACTGACAGATTGGAGAGGAGAAAGAACACGTTTACCAATAGTGATTGAAGATACCGCTATTCCACTTTCTTTGTTGTTGTTATTGTTCTTTATTTTTTTATTTAAATTCAATTAGCCAACATAATATCAGTTTCAGATGTAGTGTTCAATAATTCATCAGTTGCATATAACACCACTACTCCACTTTCAATAGTGGATAGAAAAACTAGATAAGAGATCAGATAGGAATTAGTAGAAACAAATAACACTATTAACCAACTGGAACTACTAGATATCTATGTAACACTCCATCCAACAGTAGCAAAATACATATTCTAGTATCAAGTATGTATGGAACACTCTCCAGAACAGGCCATATGATAGATCACAAAACTAATCTTGGTAAATTTTAAAAGAATGAAATAATTAAAAGCATGTTCTGTGAACAAATGGATTAAATTAAAAATTAGTAAGAAGAGAATTTAACAAATTGACAAATGTGGAAATTATGATCCAACAATCCCACTGCTGGGTATGTATCCAAAGTAAGTGAAATCAGAATCTCTAATAGATATCTGTACCACTATGTTCATTATAGCACATGAATTATAGTCAAGATATGGAAACAACTCAACAATCCTTCAATGAATGAATAGATAAAACGTTATCTAAAGATGCAATGGAATATTAGCTATAAAAAAAAGAAGAAATTTGAGGCAACATGGGTCATCCTGAAGGACGAACCTGGAGGATGGTATGCTAAGTAAATTAAGCCAAAGACAATATTATATGGTATTGCTTACATGTGAATTAATAATAACAATAATAAAGGCAATTTCATAGAAATGGTCAATAGAATGGCAGGTGCCAGGAACTGAGGAGGAGGAAATGGGGAAATAAAGGTGAAGAGTGGGACACCTGGGTGGCTTAGAGGTTGAGCGTCTGCCTTTGGCTCAGGGTATGATCTCAGAGTGCCTGGATCAAGTTCCATATTGGCTTCCTGCATGGAGCCTGCTTCTCCCTCTGCCTATGTTTCTGCCTCTCTGTGTGTGTGTCTCTCATGAATAAATAAATAAAATCTTTAAAAAAAGGTGAAAGGTACATACTTTCAGTCATAAGAATAAGTCCTGATGGTCTAATGTACAGAATAGTGGTCACAGTTAATAATACAGTATTATATACTGGAAGTTGATGAGAGTAGATCATAAGTGTTCTTACCACACACATATAGGCAAACACACACACATGAGTTAACGATGTGAGGTGATGGATGTATTAATTATTTTGATCTTGGTAATTATTTTATAATATAGATGCCTATCTAATCACATTGTACACTTTAAATATGTACAATTATATTTGTCAACTTTTCATCAATAAAGTTATAAAATATATAAACAAACAAAACACTCTGTATTAGTTTTTACAGCTGCTGTAACAGTGTCACAAACTTAAAACAACAGAAGTTTATTATCTCACAATCTAGAGACTAGAAGTCTGAAATTAAGATGTTGTCAGGTCTATGCTCTGTGTGAAACCAGCAAGGGAAAAAAAAAAAGAAAAAAACAGCAAGGGAATCCCCCCATGCTTCTCCCTAGTTAATGATGGTTTCCTGGCAATCTTTAATGTTCCTTGAATTGTAGCTACATATCTCCAATTGGTGCTTTATTATTACAAAGCATTGTCTTTATGCATCTTTTTTAAAAGATATATTTATTTATTTATTTGAGAGAGAGAGTTGGGGAGCAGGGTGTGTATACAAATGGACAGGGAGAGAGAGTCCCAAGCTAACTCCCCGCTGAACGTGAAGCCTGGCAGGGGGCTTGATCTCATGACCCTAGATCATGACCTGAGCTGAAATCAAGGATGCTTAATGCACTGAGCCCCCCAGGAGCCCTCTCATGGCTGTCTTCTCATAAGGACACAAGATCATCTTAGATTACGGGCCCACCCTTACTCCTCTGTGATCTTATTTTAATTACCTCTGCAATAATTATTTCCTAATAAGGTCATATTCTGTGATAGTGGGTGCTAGGGTTTCAATGCATCTATTTTGGCAGGATATTATTCATTCCATAACACATTCCAGAGTAATGAATAGGTCAAAGAAGAAATATCAGAAAAATAATAACTACTAAAGATGAATATCTCTTATGAATATTGATACAAAAACCCTTAAAATAATAGCAAACTGAATCCCACAGCATATTAAAAGGATTAGACAGTATGACCTTCTGGGATTTATTCCAGTTTTCAAGGTTAACTCAATATATGAAAAATATTCAATTAAATACACCATATTAATAGAATAAAAGAAGTAAAAACAATTATATCAATAGATTGAGAAGAGTGCTGAAAAAATCCAATACCATTCTACGATAAAAACACTCAACAATTTACGAACAAAAGGGTACTCCCTCAACCTAATAAAAAGCATCTATAAAAACCTACAAGTAACATCACACTTAATGATAAAAAATGAAGTGGCACCTAGATGGATCTGTCAAATAAGCATCTGCCTTTGGCCTGGTTCATGATCCCAGAATCCTGGGATCAAGCCCCATATCATGGAGCCCCTGCTCAGTGGGGAGTCTGCTCCTCCTTCCTGTTTATACTCCTTTTCACTAACTCTTTCAAATAAATAAATAAAATCTTCAAAAAAAATAAATTATCTTTTAAAAAATGTGAAAAGATGGAAAAATCTCCCTGAGATGAGGAACTAGACATGAAATCTGTTGTTGCTTTTACTTTATATTTTAATTGCAAAATAAAAATTCTCATTTTCAAAAGTACCCTGATACAGAGTATGTGAAATACAAATTTAAATGCCTGGGTCTGTACAACCACTCTAGCTTCGAAAAGCAATTCTACATATGAATTTACGATCTTTTGGTTTATATATAATAACCTAACCTATCTATTAACATTGCATTAAAATACATTTCCACATTATTCCTAACATTGTGCTTTGTTAAGAGTGTAATGTTTCCTATTATTATTGGTGAAATAATATCTTATTATTTTGGCTTGTATTTTTTGTCAATGGTGTGGCATGATACCTTCTGTATGTTTATTATTATTTGCATTTGTTTGTGTGAATAACCTTTCCATAGCCTTTGCCTGTATTTCCATGTAGTTAATTCTATCTATGTCTTCATTTGTAGAAACTATTTATATAGCACAACAATTAATCATTCTTCTGTTTACATGTGACATTTACTTCTGTTTACATGTGACATTTTAACATTTTTAAACATTTTATTTAAATCCAATTTGCCAACATATAGTATACCACTCAGTGCCCATCCCATCAAGTGCTCTCCTCAGTGCCTGTCACCCAGTTACCTCATCTCCTCACCCACCTCCCCTTCCTCAACCCTCTCTTTGTTTTCCAGAGTTAGGAGTCTCTCATGGTTTGTCTACCTCTCTAATTTTTCCCACTCAGTTCCCTTCCTTTCCCTTATAATCCCTTTCACTGTTTCTAATAGTCCACATATGGTTTCACTCATTTTAACATTCTTATGCTAAAATCTCCTGCTTTTTGTGTTTTATTTTGTGTAGAGTTTTTCGTTGTTATTATTTTAAACTATGACTTTATTGATACTTTATTAGTCTTTCCTTTCAATTGGATAGTTTTGATAAATTACAGTGAACTTTACATCAATTTGTTAAGCTATATATCAAATTCCTTAAATTAAATTAACCATATGGAATCATCAGTCACAAACTGACTTATTTTCACAATATTGACTTCATATAATTTTCTCAGTATAATGGTAGATCTCCATTTATTTATATTTTCTGCACAATCCTTTAATAAAAGTATATATTTATCAAATGGTTCTGTTACATTTATTATAAAATTCATTTCTATTTTATGTTTTATCTTTCTGTAATGCTTAGCCTTTTCCTCCAACTAATTGTACTGGTTTATTTCTGGTATGCTGCAGAGCTATTAATTTGTATGTCTCCATATTTTTTTAAAAAATCTTATGTTTGTACTGATCTTATATTATCATTTCTAGTAGCTTTTCAGTTGATTCTCATTTTAAAAATGATGTGGCAACAAAATAATGGAAAACTTTATTTTTTCCAATTAGAGACAATTTTTTTGTCATTAGGATAAACAAAGATTTCCAGAAGAAATCTTAATAATAAAACGCAGCAGCAACCACATTGGCAGCATTGACAGCATATTAGTCTTGTTTTTTAATTTTAATGGCAATAACTGCCTTTATATTTCTATCATTGTGAATATTCAATACATTTCAAGCCTTTATTCTCCCCTCAGGAAACAGTATTTTAAGTACAGTTTACACCCTCCCCTTGATTTCTCTATCCTTTATATTATATAACTGTGTTAGATATTATGAAAAATTTTCCTGTAATATGACTTTGATTTAAAAATTGATCTCTTGGGGATCCCTGAGTGGCTCAGCAGTTTAGCACCTGCCTTCTGCCCAGGACTTGATCCTGGAGTCGGGGGAGGAGTCCCACGTCGGGCTCCCTGCATGGAGCCTGCTTCTCCCTCTGCCTATGTCTCTGCCTCTCTGTGTCTCTCATGAATAAATAAATAAAAACTTTTAAAAAATTGATCTCTTAACAAACTGATGGTTACCAGAGGGTAGGTTGGTGTATGATGGGTGGAATAGATGATGGGGATTAAGGAGTGCATTTGTTGTGATGAGCACTGGGTGTTGTATGTAGTGCTGAATCACTAAATTGTACACATAACACTAATATTACACTGTATGTTAACTGAAATTTAAATTAAATGTTAAAAAAATAAAAATTATCTCTTAACCATCACTTCTAACTTTACTCATATATTACTAAAACATTGTGAACAATTATATGTCTTGATAGTTTTATTGCTCGTTAATCTTTTCAGAATAGTTGTCTTAGTATTTAATTCTTTCCTTTTATTCTTTCAGCTGCAGTATGTCCTCAATTTTATTCTCAGTACACATTTACATATATTTTTCTGGACCTTTGCATATTAATATATTTTTCATTTATCTTCAAAGAACAATTAGGTGTATATATAATTCTATGCCCAGAATTCTCTCAGAAAGCTAGTATTCAAGAACTTATGGTACTAAGATCAAAATTCTATTGCTAGTTTACCATTTATCTGAGTAATTTTTTGCCTAATAATTTATAGTTTCACATTAATTTATAATAGTTAAAATAGTTTTTATATCTGCATATTAAAAATTCAACGGGGACACCTGGGTGGCTCAGCAGTTGAGCATCTGCCTTTGGCTGAGGGACTGATCCCAGAGTCTGGGATATAGTTCCGCATTGGGCTCCGGCGGGGAGCCTGTTTCTCCCTCAGCCTGTGTCTCGGCCTCTCTCTCTCTCAATCTCTCTCTCTCTCTTTTTTTTTTTTTTTTTGTATATTTTTTTATCAGAGTTCAATTTGCCAGCATAAAACATAACCCAGTGCTCATGCCCGTCAAGTGCCGCCCTCAGTGCCCATCACCCAGTCAGCGCAAACCCCTGCCCACCTCCCTTTCCACCACCCCTTGTTCCTTTCCCAGAGTTAGGAGTCTCTCATATTCTGTCACCCTCCCTGATATTTCCCACTCATTTTCTCTCCTTTCCCCTTTATTCCCTTTCACTATTTTTATATTCCTCAAATGAATGAGACCATATAATGTTTGTCCTTCTCCGACTGACTTACTTCACTCAGCATAATACCCTCCAGTTCCATCCACGTTGAAGCAATGGTGAGTATTTGTTGTTTCTAATGGCTGAGGAATATTCCATGGTATACATAGACCACATCTTTTTTATTTAAAGATTTATTTATTTATTTGTTTATTTATGATAGACAGAGAGAGAGAGAGAGAGAGAGAGGCAGAGACACAGGAGGAGGGAGAAGCAGGCTCCATGCACCGGGAGCCCGACGTGGGATTCGATCCCGGGTCTCCAGGATCGCGCCCTGGGCCAAAGGCAGGCGCCAAACCGCTGCGCCACCCAGGGATACCTAGACCACGTCTTCTTTATCCATTCCTCTTTCGATGGACACCGAGGCTCCTTCCACAGTTTGGCTGTTCAACTTGCAGCTCGGTATTGCAGAGATTTTAGGAGTTGTGCTTTAGAAGATGCCACTTTAGCTTAACTCCTACTGTGTAGGCCCCTCCTAATTTAAAAACACAATGACTTCCACCTGTTTTATCACTTTCTACCATGTATGTGGAAATGAAGCTTCTGTAATATTGTTCTCTGTACTTGGCAGACCTAAAGAGAAACCACCAGGCGTTACACAAGCCAAAATGAAAGCAAAAGGTCTTCTCCCCAGACTGTTGTAACCTGGTGCCTTACCAAGTTGTTCTTCTCTGTTTTCGAGTGTAAATGATGTTGAGCAGAACGTTGTCCTTGAAGATGCTATAAATGAGCTGGTATGAAATAAATTCTGACCTATGGAGATATATATATATATATATATTTTTTTTTTCATTTAAAAAACATTTACGAGAGACGTTTTATTGTCGCGGGGCACCGCTTAATAGATACTTTCCCAGGGCTGAGGGTGGCGCACAGTGTGGGAAGGCGCGCCCGGGGACCACCAGGGGCGGCGACATTTCAGGCTTTAACTTAAACCTCGGCTCGCGGGGCCTGTCGCCTGCACCGGGTCGGGAAAGCCGGCAGCGGCCGCGTCGGTCTCCGGGCCCGGGGTCGGCTCAGCAGACGGACGGCCGGTGGCCGCGGCTCCTGAAGGCGCAGCAGAGGCTTCCTGAAGGGACGGAGAGCGCGGAGCCGGCCACGAGCAGGCGGAGGCCGCTGGGGAGGACGAGCGCCAGGTACAGCAGGCCCGTGTCCACGCGCTCCCACCGGCAGGGGCCATTGCTGCTAAACATCGGGGTGCAGGTGTCCCGGCGTTTCATTGCATCTGAATCTTTGGGGTAAATCCCCAGCAGTGCAATTGCTGGGTCGTAGGGCAGGTATATTTTTAACTCTTTGAGGAACCTCCACACAGTTCTCCAGAGTGGCTGCACCAGTTCACATTCCCACCAACAGTGCAAGAGGGTTCCCTTTTCTCCGCATCCCCTCCAACATTTGTGGTTTCCTGCCTTGTTAATTTTCCCCATTCTCACTGGTGTGAGGTGGGATCTCATTGTTTTTTTTTTATTTGTATTTCCCTGATGGCCAGTGATGCAGAGCAGTTTCTCATGTGCTTCTTGGCCACGTCTATGTCTTCCTCTGTGAGATTTCTCTTCATGTCTTTGGCCCATTTCACGATTGGATTGCGTGTTTCTTGGGTTTTGAGTTTAATAAGTTCTTTATAGATCTTGGAAACTAGCCCTTTATCTGATACGTCATTTGCAAATATCTTCTCCCATTCGGTAGGTTGTCTTTTAGTTTTGTTCACTGTTTCTGTTGCTGTGCAGAAGCATTTAATCTTGATGAAGTCCCAATAATTCATTTTTGCTTTTGTTTCCCTTGCCTTCAGAGATGTATCTTGCAAGAAGTTACTGTGGCCAAGTTCAAATAGGGTGTTGCCTGTGTTCTCCTCTAGGATTTTGACAGAATCTTGTTTCACATTTAGATCTTTCTTCTATTTTTGTTTGTATTTCTGTATGGTGTAAGGAATGGTCTAGTTTCATTCCTCTGCATATGGATGTCCAATTTTCCCAGCATCATTTATTGAAGAGACTGTCCTTTTTCCATTGAATAGTCTTTCCTGCTTTGTCGATTATTAGTTGAGGACTCATTTCTGGATTCTCTATTCTGTTCCATTGATTTATGTTTTTGTGCCAGTACCATGCTCTCTTGATGATCACAGCTTTGTACAACCTGAAATCTGGCATTGTGATGCCCCCGGCTCTGGTTTTCCTTTTCAATATTCCCCTGGCTATTTGGGGTCTTTTCTGATTCCACACAAATCTTAAGGTTATCTGTTCCAACTTTCTGAAGAAAGTCCATGGTATTTTGATAGGGATTGCATTAAACGTGTAAATTGCCCTGGGTAACACTCACATTTTCACAATATTAATTCTGCCAATCCATGAGCATGGAATATTTTTCCATCTCTTTGTGTCTTCCTCCATTTCTTTCAGAAGGGTTCTGCAGTTTTTAGGGTACAGATTCTTTACCTCTTTGGTTAGGTTTATTCCTAGGTATCTTAGGCTTTTGGGAGCAACTGTAAATGGGATTAACTCCTTAATTTCTCTTTCTTCAGTCTCATTGTTAGTGTATAGAAATGCCACTGACTTCTGGGCATTGATTTTGTATCCTGCCATGCTACCAAATTGCTGTATGAGTTCTAGCAATCTTGGGGGGGAGGCTTTTGGGTTTTCCATGTAGAGTATCATGTTATCAGCGAAGAGGGAGAGTTTGACTTCTTCTTTGCCAATTTGAATGCCTTTAATGTCTTTTTGTTGCCTGATTGCCAAGGCTAGGACTTCCAGTACTATGTTGAATAGCAGTGGTGAGAGTGGACATCCCTGTCTTGTTCCTGATCTTAGGGGAAAGGTTCCCAGTGTTTCCCCATTGAGAATGATATTTGTTGTGGGCTTTTGTAGATGGCATTTGAGATCCTGAGGAATGTTCCCTCTATCCCTACACTCTGAAGAGTTTTGGCCAGGAATGGATGCTGCATTAAGTCAAATAATTTCTCTGCATCTATTTGGAGGATCATATGGTTCTTGTTTTTTCTTCTTGCTGATATGATCTATCACATGATTTTTTTATGAGTCTTGAACCAGTTTAGTATATACCGGGGATAAATCCCACTTGGTCGTGGTGAATAATCTTTTTAATGTACTGTTGAATCCTATTGGCTAGTGCCTTGTTGAGAAATTTTTTATCTGTGTTCATCAAGGATATTGGTCTATAATTCTTCTTTTGGTGGGGTCTTTGTCTAGCTTTGGAATTAAGGTGATGCTGGCCTCATAGAACAAGTTTGGAAGTATTACATCCCTTTCTCTCTTTCAGAACAGCTTTAGTGGAATAGGTATTGTTTCTTCTTTAAATGTTTGATAGAATTCCCCTGGGAAGCCATCTGGCCCTGGACTTTTGTGTCTTGGGAGGTTTTGGATGACTGCTTCAATTTCCTCCCTGGCTTTGGCCTGTTCAGGTTTTCTATTTCTTCCAATTCCAGTTTTGGTAGTATGTGGTTTTCCAGAAATGCATCCATTTCTTCTAGATTGCCTAATTTATTGGCGTATAGCTGCTCATAATATGTTTTTAAAATCGTTTGTATTTCCTTGGTGTTGGTAGTGATCTCTCCTTTCTCATTCATGATTTTATTAATTGGAGTCTTCTCTCTCTTCTTTTTAATAAGGCTGGCTAATGGTTTATGTATCTTGTTAATTCTTTCAAAGAACCGACTCCTGGTTTTGTTTATCTGTTCCACAGTTCTTCAGGTCTCTATTTCATTGAGTTCTGCTCAAATCTTTAGTAACTCAATTCTCCTGCTTGGTGTAGGATACATTTTCTGTTCTTTCTCCAGTTCCTTTAGGTTAAAGGCTGGCTTGTGTATTTAAGTTTTTTCCAATTTTTGGAGGGATGTATATATTGCGATGTATTTTCCTCTAAGGACTGCTTTTGCTGTAACCCAAAGATTTTGAACCATTGTTATCTTCATTCTCATTAGTTTCCATGAATCTTTTTAATTCTCTTTTTAATTCTCTTAATTCTAATTTTCTGGTTGACTCTTTCATCTTATAGCAGGAAGCTCTTTAACCTCCACGTGTTTGAATTGCTTCCAAATTTCTTCTTGTGAGTGAGTTCTAGTTTCAAAGCATTATGGTCTGAAAATATGCAGGGTACAATCTCAATCTTTTGTATCAGTGGAGACCTGATTTGTGACCCAGTATATGGTCTATTCTGGAGAAAGGTTCTTGTGCACTTGAGAAGACTGTGTATTCAGTTGTGTTTGGATGTAAAGTTCTGTAAATATCTGAAATCCATCTGGTCAGTGGATCATTTAAAGCTCTTGTTTCTTTGGAGTGTTGTGCTTAGAAGATCTCTCATTTGCAGAAAGGGCCATGTTGAAGTCTCCCAGTATTAGTGTATTATTATCTATGTATGTCTTTACTTTGGTTATTAATTGATTGATATACTTGGCAGCTCCCACATTTAGGGCATAAATATTCATGATTGTTAGGTCCTCTTGTTGGATAGATCCTTTAAGTCTGATATAGTGTCCCTCTTCATTTCTTACTACGGTTTTTGGGATAAACTTTAATTTATCTGATATGAGGATTGCTACCCCAGCTTTCTTTTGAGGACCATTTGAAAGGTAAGTGGTTCTCCAATCTTTCATTTTCAGGCTATTGGTGTCCTTAGGTCTAAAATGAGTCTTTTGTAGACAGCAAATAGATGAGTCTTGCTTTTTTTTATCCAGTCTGAAATGCCTCTATCTCTCATGAATAAATAAATAAAATCTCAAAATACATAAATAAATAAATAAATAAATAAATAAGCAAATAAATAAAACTTCAGCAATGGGTAACTTTTGGAGGTCAAAGGCCAGATTAAATCTGGCATTCTAATGGGGTCAAAAATAAAATTGGAACTATGAGGGTCTTATCTCATGGACATTTTCCTCCTGAAGACAGTTGTGGAATTGTAAAGCCACAGGTATAGAAAGGCTGAAAACTAAGAGGACATGCTTTAAAAAGAAAAGTTGTTGAGCTTTTGGCAATCTACTAGTGCTGTAAAACAATTTTTTCAGTGAACACATGACCGTTTTAGTTGAAAGGCTTACAGAGATGTAAAATTGGAACAATTTTAAACCTGAAATAATTTGAGCCTTACCAAAACTGCAAGCCAGTCTCAAATCAGTTCTACCTCTAACTAGATTAAGCTAGTCAGTCCCTATCTCCTTGGCAGAGAAAAGGGCAGATACTATTTAGCAATTTTAGCAATATTTTTAAAAATCATCTGAAACCTTTGCAATTTCTTCTTTTATACAACTGTCATCAATAAAAAATTAGTGGGCATGTAAAGAGATGGGACCTTACAAAGAGAAATAAATAAGGATTAAAACAGACCACAGGATAGGACACATGAATGGCACAGTCTGTTAAGCATCTCACTCAGGTAGTGATCTTGTAGTCATGAGATCAAGCTCTGAAAAAGCTTTCTGCTCAGCACAGAGTCTGATTGAGATTCTCTCTCTCTCTCTCTCTCTAGCCCTCCCGCACTTGTGCTCTCTCTCTCAATAAGTAAATAGAACTTTAAAAAAATAGACCACAGGTAAACCCATATATGGATATAAGTGGACAAGAATTTTAATTGACTCTGTTAAGGCTAAATGGACAATATACAGGAAAAGTTGAGGAATTTCACAAAAGAGCTACGTCTAAAAAAGTAAACAGAAAATTATATAACTTAACTCATATAAACATAGATGCACAGGAAAGGGCATAGATGATAATATTATATATTTTGATGGGGCATGATTTACATGGATGTGTGGATTTATCAAAACTCATTTAACTGTATATTAAGATCTTTGCATTTCACTGTATACAATCTACACATCAATAAATATGTTGAAGAACATAATATGGATATTATATAATAAAATACAGTATGTAAAATTAGAAAATGACTGGATATATATGTAAGAGTGGATTTTACAACTTGAAAGTAGGTCAATAGAAAATATCCAAATTTAGAATATTCAGAAAATGTACAAAAGACATGAGAAATAGAGTAAAAATTTTAACAAATATTACTTAGTTTCACAAGGAGGAAACCGAGAAATGTAGGCAAAATAAATATTTGATAAGATAATATTTGCCAAAGAGTTCCTGAGGTTAGGAAAACAACCTGCAGATCCAGAAAGTAAATCCCTGGAATGAAAAATCATGCGTTCAGAGTGTTCAACCACTGGAAACCAAGATAAAGGAAAATTGTAACCATTAGAAAAAAAATCATATGATGTATAGGGAACCAAGTCTAAATACAATGATTAACTTCTTTTTAGAAAAAAAAAAATGCAAGCCATGAGACAAAGAGGCTATATATTTTGAGTGCTGAAAGAAAAACAAAGTATTTCTATTCAGAATTTTGTAGCCAGAAAAAAAGATTCATCAAAAATTATGGTGCAAAACTGATATAATCTATTGCCAATAGATGTACACTACAGACATAAAAGAATGTTCATAAGGCTAAAGAGAAATGATACTAGATGCAAATTTAGATGTACAGAAAGAAATTAAGAACAACAAACATGCAGCCTCGTTGGCTCAGTCAATAGAGCATGCAGCTATTCATCTCCAAGTCAAGAGTTTAAGCCCCACGTTGGGCATAGAGATTGCTTAGATTAATAAACTATAAAAAGAATAACTAACAAGGTAAATACATAAATAACAATAAAAGGTTACCTTTGTTTTTATTTTTCCCACTTAAGTTCTTCAATAAACAACTGACCATTTAAGGCAATCTTACACTATTGTGAGATTCATAATATATGTCTACGTAAAAATATTTGCAAGACTAAGAAAAAATGAGGTTAAAATAGAAGTGTATTTTTGTAGGTTCCTTCATTTTATACATAGTCCAATATTAACTCTAAGTTAGAATGTGCTAGAATTCATATGGTAATCATTAACGCAAAGAATAACATGTGTTGCTGAAAAGCCAATAGGTGAAGTAAAACAGAATAACAGACAATGTTAATAGAAACAATTCAAGAAATTAAGAACAGAAGAAAAAACATAGTTGGAAAAAATAGAAAACAATAGCAGTATATTAGTGTTATTCTGAATCTTAATCACATTAATATAATGGACTGAATGTTTCCATTTCAATTTAAAACATATCAGACTAATGAGAAAAACCCAATGCATCATAAAGATACAGATCTAAGTATATATGTACCTAAAAGAAAGACCTTCAAAAACCATGAAGTAAAATCTGAGAAAAACAAACAAACAAACAAAAGGAATAGGAAATTCAGAATCATAATTAGAGATTTTGGCGTACTTCCCAGTAAGTAATAGAATATGCATAATTAAATAAGGATATACAAAATTTGAACAACACAATCAACCAACTAGACATAAGTGATATTTTTTAGTATACTAAAACCAAACCTGCAAAATACTTTCAAGTGCACATAGGATTTTCATCAAAACATAACAAGTGGCAGGCCAACAGCCCTCAATATTTTAAAATCATTGCTATCATACAGGGATCACAGAAAGAGTTAAGTGATCAATAATAACATGATATTAAATCCTAAAATGTTAAAGAATAAAACAACAGTCTTCTAATAAATCCATGGATTAAAAAAATACCTTTGGGCCATTAGAAAATGTATCAATTGATGGGAAAACAAATAGACATCACATCAAAAGTTGTGGGATTTACAATATAAGTCAGAGAAAGACAAATACTAAATGATTTCACTCATGTAGAATTTAAGAAACAAAACAACTGATCATAGAAGAAATAAGGGAGACAGAGAGGCAAACCAAGAAACAAACTCTTAACTATGGAGAACAAACTGATGGTTTCCAGAGGGGATATGGGTGGGGGATGGGTTAAATAGTGATGGGGATTAAGGACTGCATTTATGATGAGCACTGGGTATTTTATATAAGTGAGGAATCACTAAGTTCTACACTTGAAACTAATATTACACCGTATGTTAACTAACTGGAATTTAAATAAAAACTTAAAAAAGTTGTGGGCATTAGAAAATGATTTAGAGATAGATTTATAATTTAAAATGCCTTTATTAAAAATATAATGGTTAAAATATGATAAGTAGAGGGAAGAAAATAAAGATAAAACTACAGATTAACAAAATAGAAAATTAAAAATGTAGAGAATTAACATAAAAAGTTTGTTCTTTGAAAAGATTAATAAAATTTTTATCCTCTAGCAAGAATGGTCAAGAATAGCAAAGACAGGGGCACCTGGGTGGCTCAGTGGTTAGGCATCTGCCTTTGGCTCAGATCATGATCCCAGGGTCCTGGAATTGAGTCCTATGTCAGGCTCCCTGTAGGGAGTCTGCTTCTCTCTCTGCCTATGTCTCTGCCCCTCACTCTGTGTCTCTCATGAATAAATAAATAAAATCTTTAAAAAATATATATCAAATGCTAGGAAGAATGTGGAACAATTTCAACTACCTGCTTGTAGGAAGGTAAACATTGTAAAACTGATAATAAATATCTAAAATTAAATTTATGCATGCCCTGTGACCCAGGTATTTCACACTCAGCTGTAAGACATGACCCAGAATATTCACAGCAGGACTATCCATAATAGCTAAAAATGAAAAAAATACCTAAGCATTCATGTCCAGTAAGAGTAGAATGGATAAATTATGATATATTCATACAATAGAATACTATAAACTTATGATAATATATAAACTACTACTATAAGCAATGTTAAGACATTGAATCTTGAAAGTACAATATTATGGATAATCCAAAAAATCAAATAAGAAATCAATGAGTACATGAAAACAAATTAAAATGAAACCTCACTGGTCCAAAAACTGCCATGTGGCAAAAGTATTTCTTAGGGGGAAGTTTATAGCAACATAGACCTACCTCAAGAAGAAAAATCTCAAACAATCCAACCCTCCTCTCAAAGGAGCTAGAAAAAGAAGAGCAAATAAAACCTAAACCCAGAAAAAAAGAGGGAAATAATAAAGATTAGAGCAAAAATAAATGATCTAAAATGAACTAAAAACAAAACAAAACAAAACAAAAACAGATTAATAAAACCAGGAGCTGAGTCTATGAAAGGATCAATATAATTGATAAATCTCTAGCAAGACTCATCAAAAGAGAGAGAGAGAGAACCCAAATAAACAAAATATTATGAAAACCTAAATGCTGGTAAACTGTACAACTTAGAAGAAATGGATAAATTGCTAAAAACATAAATCTATCAAAACTAAAGCAGGAAGAAACAGAAAATCTGAACAAACCGATCACCAGCAATGAAATTAAATCAGTTATCAAAAAACTCCCTCATAACAAAAGTCCGGGACCAAAAGCTTCACAGGCAAATTCTTCCAAACATTGAAAGTAGAATTAATAGCTGTTATTCTCTAACTATTTCAAAAAGTACAAAAGGATGGAAAACTTCCAAATTGATTCTATGAGGCTGGTATCATCCTAATACCAAAACCACATCAATAAGAGAAAGGGATAACAACTATATGATCATTTCAATAGATGCAAAAAAAGCATTTGAAAAAGTACATCCATCCATGGTAAAAAACCCTCTGCAAAGTAGGTCTAGTGGAAACATATCTTGACATAATAAAAACCTTATATAAAAAAACAAAGCCAACATTATATTCAATGTTGAAAAACATTTTCTCCTGAGGTCAAGAATAAGACAAGGATTCCATTCTTAATACTTTAATTCAAAACATTGCTGGAAGTTTTAGTCACAACAATTAGACAGCAGAAAGAAATAAAAGGCAGCTGAATTGGTAAGGAAGAAGTAAAACACACACTTTTTGCAGATAACATGATACTATATATAGAAAACCCTAAAGACTCTACCAAAAAACTAATAGACCTGACAAACTAATTCAGTAAAGTCACAGGTTACAAAATCAATGTACAGAAATCTGTTGCATTCCTATATACTAATAATGAAGCAGTAGAGAGTGAAATTAAGAAAACAATCCTATTTACAATTGCATCAATAACAATAAAATCTCTATTAAAAAATGTAACCAAAGAAGAGAAAGATGTATACTCCAAAAAAAGAGATTCAAGATTATACAAAGAAATGGAGAGACATTCCATGCTCATGGGTTGGACATCTATTTAACAAAAAATATTGTTAAAATGCCTATGCTATTTTAAGCAATCTACAAATTTAATGTAATCCCTACTAAAATACCAACAACAGTTTTCACAGAACGAACAATCAATCCTAAAATTTGTATGGATCCACAGAAGACCTGGAAGAGCCAAAGCAATATTGAAAAGACAGGAAGGAAGGAAGGAAGGAAGGAAGGAAGGAAGGAAGGAAGGAAGGAAGGAAGGAAAGAAGGAAGGGAGGAAAGAAAGAAAGAAGAAAAAGAAAGAAGAAGAAAGAAGAAAGAAAGAAAGAAAGAAAGAAAGAAAGAAAGAAAGAAAGAAAGAAAGAAAGAAGAAAGAAACTATCAGTATCACATACATAAAATGGAATATTATACAGCCAGAAAAAGAATGAAATATTTAAATTTACAACAACATAGCATAATACTAAATGAAATAAGTTTGCCAGAGAAAGACAAATACCATATGATCTTACTCATATGAGGAATGTAAGCAACAAGACAAACAAGCACAAGAAAGAAACAGACAAACCAAGAAACACAGTCTTATCTATAGAAAACAAAGTATGGTTACCAGAGGGGTGGTCAGGGGGGCGGGGGGGAAATAGAGATGGGGATTAAACAGTACACCTAGCATGATAAAAAAATAAAATGATAAAACAGCTCAATATTAAACAAAATGATAGACATAGAGAGAGAGAGACAGAGAGGCAGAGACACAGGCAGAGGGACAGGCAGGCTCCATGCCGGGAGCCCGACGTGGGACTCGATCCGAGGACTCCAGGATCGCACCCTAGGCCAAAGGCAGGCGCTAAACTGCTGAGCCACCCAGGGATCCCCTATTACTACATTTATAGTAAATTATAAACTGATAGTGTTAGAAATGACGTTAGTGGTGACACGTTTTCAGGCGCAGTAACTAAAAAACTAGGTGAGAGTAATTTCTAGCATTCTGATAGCTCCTGTTTTTTTCCCCGTTATAATAACCAAAACTGTTTATTTGTAATAGCCAGAACTACAAAACAACTATAATGTCCCTTAGCAGGTAAATGTTAAATGGTGGTACATCCAATCAGGAATTTTACTCAACAATGAAAAAGAATAAGCTGTTAGTACATGCAACAACTTGGATGGATCCAGAGAATAATGCTCAGCCATAAAAGCCAATCCCAAAAGATTATCTGCTCCATAATTATATGATTATTTACATAACATTCTTGAAAGAAATTAACAGTGATGGAAAACAGATTTGTGGTGATGAGGTGGATGGGGTATAAAGAGATATCATGAGAAAAACTGTGTGGATGTTTGGGTTTCTTGATCCAGGTGCTAATGCATAGATTATTTTTTTAATTTTTATTTATTTATGATAGTCACAGAGAAAGAGAGAGAGAGAGAGAGAGAGAGGCAGAGGGAGAAACAGGCTCCATGCACCAGGAGCCCGACGTGGGATTCGATCCCGGGTCTCCAGGATCGCGCCCTGGGCCAAAGGCAGGCGCTAAACCGCTGCGCCACTCAGGGATCCCTAGATATATTATTTTTGTTAGAATTTTTAGATTTTTTACTTTGAGCTCTGTGCTTTTCTCTGTGACATATATTTAATAAAAGTTTTCTTAAAAACTGATCATAGTCTGCTGTGATGGGAAAAGCAAATTTATGATAGACAGAAAACTATAAAATAATGCAAAGGACAAATTCCATTGTGGCTTGTTGCCTTCAGTTTCATTATTTCACAATTATGAGATGAATAATACTACAGTGAGAAAGTTAATATTAATGATAAGTGAGTCTTTTATGTTCTTAATATTCATTTTTTTTAAAAAAACAATGCTAATTATAAATATTACCCTGCATGTTTTTACAGATCTTGCTAAAGCAATCAGACCTAACAGTAAGAGTTCTTTAATTTGAAACACCCAAATTTTCTTTCATTTAGAAATGTTACTAATTCAGATTTAATTATCCTATTTCTACAGTTTTGTCCAACAGAGGTTTGTGAGATAATGGAAGTACTCCAATAAAATTGCTGCTAGTCACATGTGGTTTTGGGTACTTATAATCTGACTACTGCTACTAGGAGCAGAATAGAACACAAGTGAGTCTTTTTCCTTTGCCAGCATATTGTGAATGTATAAGTGAAAATATATTTTGTCCACTCAGTGCAATGAGCAGTGCATTTTTAATTTCATTCAATGCAATCTACTGTAAATGGAAAAGTCAGATATAGCTGTTGGCTACCACACTGGGCAATGCAGATCTAGAGCTTCTATTAAAAAAAGATATTAGATATTCTAGAGCTGTGTTTTAATATTTTCCTTTCTTTGTTGGTATTTTGTTACTTATATTTAAAAAATATAAGAAAACAAATAGGAAAAAAATCTTCCTTTAATTGATGTTTGGAATTCCTAGTTCAATTTTCAAAAATACTTTTACAGCAAGTCACTGACACTACTTTTTTGTAATGCTATCTATCATTGGGTGCACAACTTTCTTGATGAATTGCTAGTAACAGTATTTCTGAAACCGATTTATGAAATTCTGGGTTCATAGGAACTTCCATAGAATATAATCTGTAGATTATTTATTTATTTATTTACTTGTTTGTTTATTTATTTATTTTAAATGCAGTTTAAATTTAAAAATTTATTTTAAATTTTTTCCGTTACCAAAAATTATGGCAATGGAATCTTGAAATTTGCATTTTTAACTATCTCTCCAGTGATTCTCACACAAACCAATCTTTAAAAGTCTCTATTCTACAATATTCACTATTTTACTGATACTGTTTTAGCACCTATAATGCCAGTTTACTACAGCATTCACATAGCAAATGAGAATAGTGTCTTTTATGAAAGACAAAAGATGGACATCCAGTCAAAAAGTTTTTTTCTTAAGCATGTGATTTACTATAGGCAAGGAGATGGCTTACACAAATGTTTGTTATTTTTATAGAAACCCAAAGATCCCCAAATGTGTGTAGAATATTCATCTCTGTGTAAGCTTCATGGGTTAAATAATATGGATGGGAACTTTAGTTGCCTGCTAAAGGTTGAAATTGGTGGTGAGTGTGGGGAGGATTCCAGGCCACATTCCTTTAAGATTTCATTTTATTTATTTTTATTTATTTTTATTTTTTTAAATTTATGATAGTCACAGAGAGAGAGAGAGAGAGGCAGAGACACAGGCAGAGAAGCAGGCTCCATGCCGGGAGCCCGACGTGGGATTCGACCCCGGGTCTCCAGGATCGCGCCCTGGGCCAAAGGCAGGCGCCAAACCGCTGCGCCACCCAGGGATCCCCCTTTAAGATTTCAGATGAGTTTTAAGAACTGTATTTTCTTAGTTCAGTGGTTTTTAAACCTTAGTGAGCACTGGGATCACCTGTCAAACGTGATGAAAATGCATAGATCCAGTCTCCATCCTATTTCAATGAGCCTTATCTCTGTGTTCTTTCTACTTCTAAGGTAACTGATACTTTTGAGAAATCTAACTTTTTTTTTTTTTTTTTTCTATTGGTGTTCAATTTACTAACATACAGAATAACACCCAGTGCCCGTCACCCATTCACTCCCACCCCCCGCCCTCCTCCCCTTCTACCACCCCTAGTTCGTTTCCCAGAGTTAGCAGTCTTTATGTTCTGTCTCCCTTTCTGATATTTCCCACACATTTCTTCTCCCTTCCCTTATTTTCCCTTTCACTATTATTTATATTCCCCAAATGAATGAGAACATATAATGTTTGTCCTTCTCTGACTGACTTACTTCACTCAGCATAATACCCTCCAGTTCCATCCACGTTGAAGCAAATGGTGGGTATTTGTCATTTCTAATAGCTGAGTAATATTCCATTGTATACATAAACCACATCTTCTTTATCCATTCATCTTTCGTTGGACACCGAGGCTCCTTCCACAGTTTGGCTATCGTGGCCATTGCTGCTAGAAACATCGGGGTGCAGGTGTCCCAGCGTTTCATTGCATTTGTATCTTTGGGGTAAATCCCCAACAGTGCAATTGCTGGGTCGTAGGGCAGGTCTATTTTTAACTGTTTGAGGAACCTCCACACAGTTTTCCACAGTGGCTGCACCAGTTCACATTCCCACCAACAGTGTAGGAGGGTTCCCTTTTCTCCACATCCTCTCCAACATTTGTTGTTTCCTGCCTTGTTAATTTTTCCCATTCTCACTGGTGTGAGGTGGTATCTCATTGTGGTTTTGATTTGTATTTCCCTGATGGCAAGTGATGCAGAGCATTTTCTCATGTGCATGTTGGCCATGTCTATGTCTTCTTCTGTGAGATTTCTGTTCATGTCTTTTGCCCATTTCATGATTGGATTGTTTGTTTCTTTGGTGTTGAGTTTAAAAAGTTCTTTATAGATCTTGGAAACTAGCCCTTTATCTGATATGTCATTTGCAAATATCTTCTCCCATTCTGTAGGTTGTCTTTGAGTTTTGTTGACTGTATCCTTTGCTGTGCAAAAGCTTCTTATCTTGATGAAGTCCCAATAGTTCATTTTTGCTTTTGTTTCTTTTGCCTTCGTGGATGTATCTTGCAAGAAGTTACTATGGCCGAGTTCAAAAAGGGTGTTGCCTGTGTTCTTCTCTAGGATTTTGATGGAATCTTGTCTCACATTTAGATCTTTCATCCATTTTGAGTTTATCTTTGTGTATGGTGAAAGAGAGTGGTCTAGTTTCATTCTTCTGCATGTGGATGTCCAATTTTCCCAGCACCATTTATTGAAGAGACTGTCTTTCTTCCAATGGATAGTCTTTCCTCCTTTATCGAATATTAGTTGCCCATAAAGTTCAGGGTCCACTTCTGGATTCTCTATTCTGTTCCACTGATCTATGCGTCTGTTTTTGTGCCAGTACCACACTGTCTTGATGACCACAGCTTTGTAGTACAACCTGAAATCTGGCATTGTGATGCCCCCAGATATGGTTTTCTTTTTTAAAATTCCCCTGGCTATTCGGGGTCTTTTCTGATTCCACACAAATCTTAAAATAATTTGTTCTAACTCTCTGAAGAAAGTCCATGGTATTTTGATAGGGATTGCATTAAACGTGTATATTGCCCTGGGTAACATTGACATTTTCACAATATTAATTCTGCCAATCCATGAGCATGGAATATTTTTCCATCTCTTTGTGTCTTCCTCAATTTCTTTCAGAAGTGTTCTATAGTTTTGAGGGTATAGATCCTTTACATCTTTGGTGAGGTTTATTCCTAGGTATCTTATGCTTTTGGGTGCAATTGTAAATGGGATTGACTCCTTAATTTCTCTTTCTTCAGTCTCATTGTTAGTGTATAGAAATGCCACTGACTTCTGGGCATTGATTTTGTATCCTGCCACGCTACCGAATTGCTGTATGAGTTCTAGCAATCTTGGGGTGGAGACTTTTGGGTTTTCTATGTAGAGTATCATGTCATCGGCGAAGAGGGAGAGTTTGACTTCTTCTTTGCCAATTTGAATGCCTTTAATGTCTTTTTGTTGTCTGATTGCTGAGGCTAGGACTTCCAGTACTATGTTGAATAGCAGTGGTGAGAGTGGACATCCCTGTCTTGTTCCTGATCTTAGGGGAAAGGCTCCCAGTGCTTCCCCATTGAGAATGATATTTGCTGTGGGCTTTTCATAGATGGCTTTTAAGATGTCGAGGAATGTTCCCTCTATCCCTACACTCTGAAGAGTTTTGATCAGGAATGGATGCTGTATTTTGTCAAATGCTTTCTCTGCATCCAATGAGAGGATCATATGGTTCTTGGTTTTTCTCTTGCTGATATGATGAATCACATTGATTGTTTTACGGGTGTTGAACCAGCCTTGTGTCCCAGGGATAAATCCTACTTGGTCATGGTGAATAATTTTCTTAATGTACTGTTGGATCCTATTGGCCAGTATCTTGTTGAGAATTTTTGCATCCATGTTCATCAGGGATATTGGTCTGTAATTCTCCTTTTTGGCGGGGTCTTTGTCTGGCTTTGGAATTAAGGTGATGCTGGCTTCATAGAACGAATTTGGAAGTACTCCATCTCTTTCTATCTTTCCAAACAGCTTTAGGAGAATAGGTATGATTTCTTCTTTAAACGTTTGATAAAATTCTCCTGGGAAGCCATCTGGCCCTGGACTCTTGTGTCTTGGGAGGTTTTTGATGACTGCTTCAATTTCCTCCCTGGTTATTGGCCTGTTCAGGTTTTCTATTTCTTCCTGTTCCAGTTTTGGTAGTTTGTGGCTTTCCAGGAATGCGTCCATTTCTTCTAGATTGCCTAATTTATTGGCGTATAGCTGTTCATAATATGTTTTTAAAATCGTTTGTATTTCCTTGGTGTTGGTAGTGATCTCTCCTTTCTCATTCATGATTTTATTAATTTGAGTCTTCTCCCTCTTCTTTTAATAAGGCTGGCTAACGGTTTATCTATCTTATTAATTCTTTCAAAGAACCAACTCCTGGTTCTGTTGATCTGTTCCACAGTTCTTCTGGTCTCGATTTCGTTGAGTTCTGCTCGAATCTTTATTAGCTCCCTTCTTCTCTTGGGTGTAGGATCTATTTGCTGTTTTTTCTCTAGCTCCTTTATGTGTAAGGTTAGCTTTTGTATTTGAGTTCTTTCCAGTTTTTGAATGGATGCTTGTATTGCGATGTATTTCCCCCTTAGGACTGCTTTTGCTGCATCCCAAAGATTTTGAACGGTTGTATCTTCATTCTCATTAGTTTCCATGAATCTTTTTAATTCTTCCTTAATTTCCTGGTTGACCCTTTTATCTTTTAGCAGGATGGTCCTTAACCTCCATGTGTTTGAGGTCCTTCCAAACTTCTTGTTGTGATTTAGTTCTAATTTCAAGGCATTATGGTCCGAGAATATGCAGGGGACAATCCCAATCTTTTGGTATCGGTTCAGACCCGATTTGTGACCCAATATGTGGTCTATTCTGGAGAAAGTTCCATGTGTGCTTGAGAAGAATGTGTATTCAGTTGAGTTTGGATGTAAAGTTCTGTAGATATCTGTGAAATCCATCTGGTCCAGTGTATCATTTAAAGCTCTCGTTTCTTTGGAGATGTTTTGCTTAGAAGACCTATCAAGTATAGAAAGAGCTAGATTGAAGTCACCAAGTATAAGTGTATTATTATCTAAGTATTTCTTCACTTTGGTTAATAATTGATTTATATATTTGGCAGCTCCCACATTCGGAGCATATATATTGAGGATTGTTAAGTCCTCTTGTTGAATAGATCCTTTAAGTATGATATAGTGTCCCTCTTCATCTCTCACTACAGTCTTTGGGGTAAATTTTAGTTTATCTGATATAAGGATGGCTACCCCTGCTTTCTTTTGAGGACCATTCGAATGGTAAATGGTTCTCCAACCTTTTATTTTCAGGCTGTAGGTGTCCTTCTGTCTAAAATGAGTCTCTTGTAGACAGCAAATAGATGGGTCCTGCTTTTTTATCCAGTCTGAAACCCTGCGCCTTTTGATGGGGTCATTAAGCCCGTTCACATTCAGAGTTACTATTGAGAGATATGAGTTTAGTGTCATCATGATATCTATTCAGTCTTTGTTTTTGTGGACTGTTCCACTGAACTTCTTCTTAAAGGGGAATTTTAAGAGGCCCCCTTAAAATTTCTTGCAGAGCTGGTTTGGAGGTCACATATTCTTTTAGTTGCTGCCTGTCTTGGAAGCTCTTTATCTCTCCTTCCATTTTGAATGAGAGCCTTGCTGGATAAAGTATTCTTGGTTGCATGTTCTTTTCATTTAGGACCCTGAATATATCCTGCCAGCCCTTTCTGGCCTGCCAGGTCTCTGTGGAGAGGTCTGCTGTTACCCTAATACTCCTCCCCATAAAAGTCAGGGATTTCTTGTCTCTTGCTGCTTTAAGGATCTTCTCCTTATCTTTGGAATTTGCAAGCTTCACAATTAAATGTCGAGGTGTTGAACGGTTTTTATTGATTTTAGGGGGGGATCTCTCTATTTCCTGGATCTGAATGCCTGTTTCCCTTCCCAGATTAGGAAAGTTTTCAGCTAGAATTTGTTCAAATACATATTCTGGCCCTCTGTCCCTTTCGGCGCCCTCGGGAACCCCAATTAAACGTAGGTTTTTCTTCCTCAGGCTGTCGTTTATTTCCCTTAATCTATCTTCATGGTCTTTTAATTGTTTGTCTCTTTTTTCCTCAGTTTCCCTCTTTGCTGTCAACTTGTCTTCTAGGTCACTCACTCGTTCTTCCACCTCGTTAACCCTCGTCGTTAGGACTTCTAGTTTGGATTGCATCTCATTCAATTGGTTTTTAATTTCTGCCTGATTAGCTCTAAATTCTGCAGTCATGAAGTCTCTTGAGTCCTTTATACTTTTTTCTAGAGCCACCAGTAGCTGTATAATAGTGCTTCTGAATTGGCTTTCTGACATTGAATTGTAATCCAGATTTTGTAACTCTGTGGGAGAGAGGACTGTTTCTGATTCTTTCTTTTGAGGTGAGGTTTTCCTTCTAGTCATTTTGCTCAGTGCAGAGTGGCCAAAAGCAAGTTGTATTGGGAAAAAGAGAAAAAGAGAGGAGAGAAAGAAGGAAAGAAAAGAGAAAGAGAAAAAAAAAGGGAAGAAAAAGAAAAAAAAAACGAAAAAAAAAAAAAAAAAAAAAAGAAGAAAAAGAGAAAGAAAAAGAAAGGAGAAAAAAAGGGGGTGGGGGAAGGAAACAAATCAAAAAGCAAAACAAAACAAAAACAAAAACAAAAACAAAAACAAACAAACAAAAAAAGAACCACCGGGGAGTATCTTCTGATTCTGTGTTCTTTAAGTCCCTTGGCTTCTCCTGGAAGTTGTCCGTCTAGCTGGTGTTCTGGGGGAGGGGCCTGTTGTGCTGATTTTCAGGTGTTAGCAGTTGGGGGAGCTGCTGTGCCCCTGCCTGGTGCAGGGCTCAGTGGGGGTTGTTTACCCCGTGAGGCCGCAGGAGGAACAGCCCCAGTGGCGGGGCAGCTCTGGAAACCTGGATTCAGCTCCGGCAGGAACTCCGTCTACAGGGCCTGGAGGCTCCGGGGCGGGGCCGCTGATGTGCTCAGCTGGGGCAGGAGCGTCCTCGCTGTCCTGGGCCCTCCCGGCCTCTGCCTGTCCCGGGGGAGGCGGGATCCTGGGCTGTGTCCCGGCGCCCTGTGCTCCGGAGCCTGCGCTGGTGGATTCGCGCTCCCGGGCCGCGCAGCCCCCTCCGCGGAGCCGCCGCCCGAGCCCCTCCGAGCTGCTCCTGGAACCGCGCAGCCCCCTCCGCACGGAGCCTCTTCTTCTGCCCGAGCCCCTCCGAGCTGCTCCCGGGGCCCCGCAGCCCCCTCCGCGGAGCCGCCGCCCGAGCCCCTCCAGCTGCTCCGGGTCCCGCCGGGTCCCGCCGTGCGCGCTGCAGCCCTTAGGGAGCTCGGCGCACTCTCCTGGGCGCGCAGGTGTCTGTTACTGTCCCCGGGAGCCCGAGGGCATCCCCGCCCTCCTGGGTCCTGCTCCAACTCCCTGGAGCCCCTTTCCCCCGGGAAGGTCGGTGCAGCTCCTGCTCCTCCGGGTCGGGGCTCTCCTGTCCTGGGGACACTCGCCCCGGCCTCAGCCCGGCTCCTCGCGGGGCCCCTCCCCCTTGGAGGCCTTTGTTCCTTTATTTCTTTTTCCCCGTCTTCCTACCTTGATAGAAGCGCGAACTCTTCTCACTGTAGCATTCCAGCTGGTCTCTCTTTGAATCTCAGGCCGAATTCATAGATTTTCAGGATAATTGGAAGGTTTTCTAGGTAGTTTGGTGGAGACAGGTGATTTGGAGACCCTACTCCTCCGCCATCTTGCTCCTCCCCCGAGAAATCTAACTTTTGAGAATCTCTGTTCTAGCTGTCAGAGATAAAAGGGAAATTGGTTCTTTTGAGTATGTTTATTTAAGATATAGATGACTTTTATATATAATGTAGTATTTTTTTTCTTCTTCTCACTATCACACAATTAGTATAGCTCTTCTTATACATTATTATCATTATCACAGTACTCTATATTGTCATTTAAAGCCATGAAATGACTCAAACAATATTGCTTTCCTTCTTACACGGATCAGATTACTCTATCATGATAGAGCCAACAGTGGTCCCTAACATATTAATTGCATTAAATCCTCTTTTAGTTATGTAAACTTCAGCCTTTCTTGCTATGTCATGTTGTCTTTTTGTCATGTTGTCATGTTGTATTTTTGTTCTTTGCTCATATATTTTTTTCTATTTATCAATCTATATGTAATAAGGGTTACCCTTTGCTTTTTCCTCATCAACTTGTGAAAACAGACTTTTCCACTCAGATTAATGGCCAGAGGAGAAATGGATATATATAACTCCTCATGCATTTTCCACAAACAAATATGTTTTACCTGTTTTTTCTCATGTTTGTTTTTTTCATACACTGAATAAACTGAGTTCATAAAATATTTCAGTTCTCAGTTCCAATTACTACTGTGGTTCTTCTGAACTCTAGCTTGTGATGATTTATTTGTAAAGCTAAAATTTCCAAAATATAATGTGCCACAGCCAATTCATACCTCAACCCCAGTCAAGTTAAGTTGCTGTTTTGGGGAATTACCATTTCTGATTGGCATAAAAGATAACTAGCAGAACTTAAAAATTATCCTAATAAAGCAATTAGAATAAAAGCAAATAATCCAGTAAAATAATGGACAGAGAATATCAACAGGCAGTCACAAAAAAAGGAAATATGAATAGCAAGATGCTTAACTGGATTAAAAATTGACAAAAAATAAAACATGGAATTACTGCTTTTAGATTGGCAAAAGTTGAAAAAAATTCATAAAATCTTATTTTGGCAAGTATATAAATAAATCGATACTCTTATCCATTTCTGGCAGAAAGTCAGATTGATAAAGCAGCTTAATGGTATCTTTCCCAGAGAAATATTAATTTATGTGAACAAATGCTTGACTTGGGCACTGTAACTCTAATTTAAAAAAAAAACAAAACAGTACACTTTAAAGTCTTTATATAAAAAAGGAAGTGGTTAACAAAACCAGAGGATGTCAGTATCACAGACTACAGTGCAGAAGTTCTTTTCATTGACAAAAAGATGCCCTAAGACACATATATATGTTATTCATAAAAAAAACAACAATAAAGAGATTCCAAGTGATACATACTGCATGGCTTTGTGACAAGAAAGAATTTTTGTGTATATATGTGTATATAAATACAAAACCATACGTGTATATGTTGTATATATACATATATTTATATGTCTGCAAATGCATAGATAAAATGATCCACAAGCATACCAAATCAGTAATAGGGACTATATCACAGAGAAGAGTATGGCTGAATGGAATACAAGTGACTCTTTTTCCTTTGCCAGCATACTGTGAATTTATAAGTGAAAATATATTTTGTCTATTACTAATGCAATTAAAAATAAATATCAAGCTGGGAAGGCCATGCTAATCAGACTTCCCAGAAACTGGCTCCTGAGGGGCATAAGTACAGTTGTCTAATATTCTGGTGATAAAGACACTAAGTCAGAATGTAGGGAACAGAGGAGGATACTGATGTCTATCTTTTCTCAGGTAGTCTGAACATGCTTTTCTCAATCTGATTTCACCTACACTCAATGCATTTTATATTTCTCCCAGATTTTAGCCTTAGGTAAACTGTCAGTGTTAGGGTAGGAAATACTGATCTCTTTTCTCTTCTTATATATTCTAATGGGAAGCTGAGGAAGCCAGCATCAGGAGCTGCAAGCCAGATATCACATTAAATCACAAACCAAATAAAATATTTATAAGATGCATTTGAATTTGTTGAAATATCCCCCTTGGAAATTCTTACTGAAAGCCCCCGTTGATACTAGAAAAGCACAAAAATATTAAACAAGACCCAAAATACAGTACACCAAGAATCAGTATGTTGCCTGCTAGAGGTTGAAATTGGTGGTGAGTGTGGGGAGGAGGACAGGTGTGAGGGAGAAAGAACTGCAAGAGACCCCTCAGGATCAGTATCTGAATGCTACCAGTGAAGACTCAGCACTACAAGCCAAGAACAACTTGTCACAAGCCAAATGGGCTATCTTCTCAAGGAAAATCTTAGAAAGAGATTTACAGAATTAAGTTGCTAAATCAGGAAAAACTCTACAGAGTACCATAAAAAACTTTCCTTTGGTTTTATAAATGAACTCTCCTTTATATCTGAATAAGAACAAAGCTGAGACTTTGTATAATCTTATTTCCCATTCTACATGTGGTACATTAGAAAGAGAGCTACAGAATATGGAAATTTGTTACTGCCCCTTAAATTTTTATTGAGAATTATACTTGCCCTATATAAATTTTAATCTCCTTCATAGTCCCTGAAGAACCAACTTAAAAAGTAATCTCCAGATGTGCCATGACTATGAAATCTCTCCAATCAACATAATGACCAGCAAAGCTCTATTATTTTCTTTGTTCCTTTACTTTACACTCTGCTTAGCTTTTCTTTTTCTGACAAATGTTTAACCAAGTCCCTTAGCAATGGGTTCAATTCCTTAAAGACCTACAACTCATTACAAACTGGGAAATCTCCAGTTTGCATCAGATATTAGTAGTTTCCAGTGGAATAGCTCTGTGCATTTAAAACAGAGCAAGGAAATGCTTAATGGGAAGTGGTTTCATTATAACAAGCTGCTGAATTATTTACACCAATAAAAATTTATCTGCTGGAGTCGCCTGAAAAAAAATTATCCTCTTGGTATGTAGAATTGTTGTCTGCAGTGAAATAAGGATGCACAGCACTACCATCCTACAAGCACCATAGGAACATTTAAATTATTCTCCTATCTCTCATTGTCTTTTTGTGTTTGGTAAAGGGAATTTAAGGAAATTAATGCCTAGTTGGACTGAAAGTAATGACCACAAAGTAGTATCATTATCTCTAAAATATTTTCCAGATAACATTGTTTTAAGAAATAGTTAAAACCCCCAAGTCTCAGTGTGTGTATGTGTACATATATGTGTGTATGCATAGTATATTATTTCAAATAGTTTGAAATAACCATGACAGCATATAGGGCTCCTATTCATGAGAAAAAAATAGGCCATGAATTTTTTTACGTGTGTCAGAGAGTAGGATAGAAAAGAAAAAAAAAAAGAATTTAGATTGTCATTAAGTTAAGAATAAACGTATAGAGTTGAGGTTTAAAAACGTTATAAATTCTTATTTCATTTTTGTTGTATTGATTTCCTCCTTTAGACTCATGGAAAGTTCTCTGCAGAAATATTGGTTAAAAAATAGGCCAGGTAAGGAATATTGTCCATTCTGAAAATCAGACATTCACTATCAAAACTGTTAGACTCTGTTCCAAGGTGGCCATATAGTAAGCCCCAGAATTTTTCCCCTCCCATAGGTGCACCAAATATACAGCTATACATGGACCAATTTCCTCTCAGAGAAATTCAGTAACTAGCTGAGTAACTGCTACACATAAGGCAAATGAGGAAATATCTATATTGAAATGGTTAGCAAAAGCTGTGATACACTCACCATAAGCCACACCCCTAGCACAGCACCAGGCAGTAGAAGGTGAAAGGTTTAGACCATACATTTGACACTCTAATTTTTAAGACTTCCAGCAAAGGAATGAATCCTCAAAACACCTTAATCTGAAAGCCAACAGGATTTGTGTTATTAATTCCATAGAACTATAATAAACAAAAAGCTGTTATTAATGGGGGCATAAGTAACTCACCATGGCTATCCACCCAGGCTGAGGACAGAGAAAGAAAATAAAATGCCTATCTCCCAGTATTTCCTTAGAAGGAGTTTGGCTACATATTTTTCAAGCTGCAGCCTGAGGGTACAGTTGCTAATTAACAAGCATCTAGGTGCTGACTGTGATCCTCCCAAGAGCTCAAAAGAGTCAAAAGTCACTTTCCCTGCCTTTTCCCTAAAGTTCACTTCAATCTTAAAAACAGGTCACTAGTATCCCCCCAGAAGGAACAGATCGACACAACTAGAGCTTCATCATTTATGGCTTCCATCCCAGGGACAGATTCCAAAATTACCTAGCTTAGATAGCCAACAAGATTTGCATTCACAAAGTCCATAGGAGTATAGAAAATAAGGAAGTGGCTATTAAATGAGCACAAGAGAACCACCCCAGACTATTACATGAGCCCAACATAAAGAAAACTCAAAAGACCAAATACTAATAAAGATGCTTAGTTGTCAAAAACTCTTAACAAAAAAAGTTCAGGGTCAGATGGCTTCATGGATGAATTCTACCAAACACCCAAAGAAGAATTAGTACCAGAACTCATTGAATTCTTAAAAAAAAAAAAAAAAGGAGGGGAAGGACACTTCCAAAATTATTATACAAAAGCTACCATTACCCTGATGCCAAAGCCTGATAAGGACACTACAAGAAAAAAAAAAATATAGGCCAATATCCCTGATGACATAAATGCAAAAATCCTCAAATAATACTACCAAACAAATATACCAAGACATGAAAAGAATCATACACCATAATCAAGTGGAATTTACTTCTAGAATGGCAAGGATGATTCAATATATGCAATTCAGTGAGTGTGGTAAACCACACCAACAAAATGAAAGATTGAAATAATATGATCATTTCAGTAAACATAGAAAAAATATTTAACGGAATGAAATGTTTCATGATTAAAAAAAAAAAAACTCTCAACAAACTAGGAATGGAAGAAATTACCTCAACAAAATGACAAGCAAGGGATCCTTGGGTGGCGCAGCGGTTTGGCACCTGCCTTTGGCCCAGGGAGTGATCCTGGAGACCCGGGATCGAATCCCACGTCGGGCTCCTGGTGCATGGAGCCTGCTTCTCCCTCTGCCTATGTCTCTGCCTCTCTCTCTCTCTCTCTGTGTGACTATCATAAATAAATAAAAATTTTAAAAAATGTTAAAAAAATGACAAGCGAATATCATTCTCAATGGTGAAAAGCTAACAGCTTTTCCTCTAGGATCAGGAACAAGTTTGCCCACTGTCACCACTTTTATTCAACATGGTACTGGAAATTCTAGTCAGATGATTTAGGCAAGAAAAAGAAATAAAACATCCAAATTGGAAAGCAAGTGGTAAAACTGATTCTGTTTACTGATAACACAATTAATACACTTAAACCCTAAAAACTCCACTAAAACATTTTAGAATAAATGAATTCAGTAAATATACAGGACACAAAAGCAATATACAAAAAATCAGGTGTGTTTCTATGTACTAACAATGACCTACTGGAAAAAGAAATTAAGAAAATAATCCTATTTACAGTAGCATCAAAAAGAATAAAATATTTAGCAATAAACTTAACCTAAAAGGTGAAACTGAAAATTCTAAAAAAAAAAAAAAAAAATGATGAAAGAAATGGAAGAAAACACAAATAAATGGAAAGATATTCCATATTCATGGGTTGGAATAATTTATATTGTTAACCCATACTATCCAAAGTGACCTACAGATTCAATGCAATCCCCATCAAAGTTCCAATGGCACTTTTCACAGAATTAGGAAAAAGCAATCCTACAAATTGTATGGAACCACAAAAGGCCCTGAATAGCAGAGCAATTTTCAGTAAAACAGGCAAAGCTGGAAGCATTATGCATCCTGGTTTCAAACTACATTACAAAGCTTGAATAATTAAAACAGCTGGTACTGACATAAAAACAGACACACAGATTAATGGAACAGAAAGGAAAGTCCAGAAATAAACCTATGCAGTTATGATAATTTATGGCAAAAGAACCAAGAGTATACAATAGGAAAAGGGTAGTTTCTTCAAAAAATGGTGCTGCGAAAGTTGGATGTTCACAGGCAAAAGAATAAAATGAGACCCCTATCTTATGCCATACGTAAAAGCCAACTCAAAATGGATTAAAGACTTGAATATATGACTTGAAAACATAAAATTCTTGTAAGAAAACATAAGCCAGAAGATGCTAAGCATCTTGTTTGCAAAACAAAGGAAATCATCAAAAGAGAAGGCATCCTGTGGAATGGAAGAAACTATTTGCAAACTACAAATCTGATAAGGGGTTATATCCAAAATATACAATAAATTCAATGCAACCCAATAGCAAAAAATAATAACCCAATTTTTAAAAATTGGCAAAGGATCTGAAGAGACATTTTTTTTCAAAGAAAAATACAAATGGTCAACATCATATGAAAAGTTGCTCAAAGTCATGAATCATCGTGAAAAGGTAAATAAAAACCACAAACAGATATCACTTCACACCTGTTAGAATGGTGAATGGGAAAAAGAAAAGGAATAAATTCTTTCAAGGATGTAGAGAAGGAATCCTTATATTGTGTTGGTGGAAGTGTAAACTGTTGCAACCACTATGGAAAACAGTATAAAGCTCCTAAAAAAATTTAAAGTAGAATTACCATATGATCCATCAATTTTACTTTTGCATAGACAGTATATGCAAAAGAACAAAATTACTCTCTTGAAGATCTATCAGTACTTCTGTGTTCATTGAAGCATTATTCATAATTGCCATGTATTATATGTCTTTGGATGTTATATATCTGAGGATGTAAAGTATAACATAGTTACTATGGTTGATAAGACTGTGAGGATATGTTAATTAATGTAAATTAATTAATTTCAAAAAGTCTATGTACATCAAGTTATAATGTGTATACTTTAAATATATTACAACTTTGTCAATTTTACCTCAATAAGGTGAGAAAATAAACTGTGTACTGTAGGGAAAAAAAAACAAAACACAAAAAACAAAACTGTCAAAACTTAGCACCTCCTTTAATCTTTCTGATTTAAAGACCATAATGAGATGTTAAGTGCTTTAGTTTACTCCTAGAAATTGAGGGGCTCCTGCTTAAGATCTGAAAGAGTTCAAAGAAATTGTTTAGATGTGCCCTTGTGAGTATGTGATAGATAATATGTTTCTATAAATAAGCCATTATCAAACTAGAACAATGGCTTTTCAAATGGGAAGGATTTTACTCTCAAGAGACATTTGGCAATTTCAGGAAATATTTTTGATTGTCACAACTTTGATAGGAAGTTTCTAGTGCCTAGAGGCCAGGAATGCGGCTAATCTATAATGCACAAGAAAACCCTGTACAAAATATCAGAAAGGGAGACAGAACGTAAAGACTGCTAACTCTGGGAAACGAACTAGGGGTGGTAGAAGGGGAGGAGGGCGGCGGGTGGGAGTGAATGGGTGACGGGCACTGGGGGTTATTCTGTATGTTAGTAAATTGGACACCAATAAAAAATAAATTAAAAAAAAAAAAAAAAGAATCTTCAGTCCAAAATGTCAGTAGTGCCAGAGGAGAGAAATCTTGCTTTGGAGTATTACCTTCTTTAACTCCTTTATCTACTTATCTATTTTAGTCTAAACCTAAAACAGAGTCTATTTATGTAAGAATTCCAAGCTCTAAACCTTAGAGCATTAAATTCATGAATACCGAAACCTCCTATCATTCTTTGGCCTATAAAAAAAAGTAATTAGTATTAGTTCAAAGGAATACTCTTTTTTAAAAAAAAAACTCTGGCACTTAATATTCTTTTAAAATTATACTCTAAACAGTTTTTATTTGTAGTAAGAGAAATCTCTTATCAGGGATTAGGAGAATGAGCTACAGAATGGTAGAAAACATTAATAAAGGACATAATGGATAAAGCACTGTTATATAAAATCTGCGAAGAACTCTTAGAACTCAACAGTAAAAAAAAAGAAAAACCTGATTTTATTTATTTTTTATTTTTTTAAATTTTTTTCTTTTTTTTTTTTATTGGTGTTCAATTTACCAACATACAGAATAACCCCCAGTGCCCATCACCCAATCACTCCCACCCCCCGCCCTCCTCCCCTTCTACCACCCCTAGTTCGTTTCCCAGAGTTAGGAGTCTTTATGTTATGTCTCCCTTTCTGATATTTCCTACCCATTTCTTCTCCCTTCCCTTCACTCCCTTTCACTATTATTTATATTCCCCAAATGAATGAGAACATACAATGTTTGTCCTTCTCCGACTGACTTACTTCACTCAGCATAATACCCTCCAGTTCCATCCACGTCGAAGCAATGGAATATTACTCAGCTATTAGAAATGAAAAACCTGATTTTAAAAAATCTGACCAGATACCTCACCATTGAGGATACTGTGAACGGCAGATAAACCTATGAAAATATCATAGTTCACTAAGGTAATACAAATTAAAATAATGAGATACCACTACAGGCCTATGAGAATGCCAAATATCCAGAATAGTAGCGCCAGATGCTAGCAAGAAAATGCGCTAAAAGGAAAACTCATTTGCTGCTGCTGAGAAGCAAAATGGTACAGTTACTTTCCAAGACAGTTTGGTTATTCTTTAGAAAACTAAACATAGGCTTAACATGCAATCCAGCAATTGAGCTCCTTGGCATTTACCCTGATGAGTTGAAAACTATACCTCCACAAAAACCTGCACACAAATATTTGCAGCAGCCTTATTCATAATTTCCAAAACTTAGAAACAACCAAGATGTTCTTCAATAGATGAATGGATAATAAACTGTGGTACATCCAAGCAATAGAATATTACTCAGCATAAAAAAGAGATGAGCTATTAGTTCATGAAGAGATATGGAAGAAACTTAAATGCATATTAAAAGCAAAAGTGGCCAATTTGAAAGGCTACACACACTGTATGATTCTAATACTATGGTATTCTGGAAAAGGCAAACTATAAAGACAGTAAAAATCAGATCACTGATTTCCAGGGGTTAGGAGCGGGGGCAGGGCCGGGGGAAAGGACTGAGCCAGCAGAACTCAGAGGATTTTGGGGGAGAGTGAAACTATTCTGTATGATACTATAATGGGTATATGTCCTTATACATGTGTCAAAATCTATAGAATGTACACTCTCAAGAGTAAACCCTGATGTAAACTATAAACTTTGGGTGGTAGTGATGTGTAGGTTTATCGATTGTAACAAATTTATTGCTCTGATGCAGGCTGTTCATAATAGGAGAGGCTATGCTTGTGGAGAGTCAAAGAGCATATGGACACTTGCTGTACTTCCCATTCAGTATTGCAGTGAATCTAAAACAGCTCTAAGAATAAAAGTTTATTGAATAAATAATAATTACTCATATCATAAATCAGGATAAAATATTCGAGTTTGTTTTCCACTCTTTTCCTTTTAGGTATCTCTTCAGAAAAGGAAAGCTTTAATTTTCCATATGTATGCATAAAAACATAATTTAATTTGAGTTAGGATATGTTTATTAAGCAAATAACTCCTGACTCTGAAGCTCACAGAGCCTCCATAAACAAATTTCTAGGTGGGAAGACTCAAGAGTATCTATGTGGCATTATAGAGTTTATTAGAATTCAGGTTCTTTAGGATTTACTTATGGCTATCTCTTCCAAATGTTCCTTCAATTTCTCCTAATTGCCAGTGGTGGTGCTGGTCATCTGGCTCTTAAAGACAGAAGATGAATTCCTGATTTGAAGCACTTGCTAATCTTCATGGTGGGCATACTCCCACAATGGCCTATATCAACGTACATGCTATACAAGGCTCACAAAAATTTTCCTCCTATTCTTATTTTATATCGTATTTCACTCAACTCCTTTATTTTATCTTCTGTTTATGTTTTTATACTTAAGTTTCGAAAAACATATCCACTGTTCTTGAAGCTGATTTTCAAAACTATAAGGAGATTTCAATATTCAGAAGTAACTGCAATAGTTTGTTGGATCTCCTTACCTGGCCAAACTGTTGGAAGTTTTTTTTTAAGATTTTATTTATTTATTCATGGGAGATACAGAGAGAGGGAGGAAGAGACACAGACAGAGGGAAAAGAAGGCTCCCTGTGGGGAACCTGATGTGAGACTGGATCCCAGGACACTGGGATCATTACCTGAGCCAAAGGCAGACACTCAAACACTGAGCCACCCAGGTGCCCCCCAAACTGTTGGAATTTAAAGTATGTAACTCAGGTTAAGAAAGGCATCATTATAAACATCAATTTCCAGATGCTTTTCTAATATAGTTCTCTCCACCCTCACCAATGCATCTGTAATCTAATAATCATTTAAAATATTTTTTTCTAATCACATTTTTCAGGAAAGTGAAATAAAGCTGTAAAGGAGCAGAGAAAATAACATACGTTTAAGGAGCACAATCATATGACAGATAAGAAGTTATCATTTCCCTCCTGCCGTGATGCATGAGATGGAGGAGGTTTCTATGTGGCTCATTCTGGTGTACATTTCAGGGATCTCTAGCATTTAAATATTCCACCTTCCAAATAATTATATGTGAATAAGCAGAAGTAATAAAATCCAATGATTATCTGAATCTACTCTTATTTGTATAAAAACCATTTGCAAATTTTAGAACACTAATAAGTAATGGCGTGACAACTCACAATAGACTGCCACGATCTTATTTGTTTTAAAATAGGTCTTTAAAGTAGATGTCATTATTATTTCCATATGACTGATAAGAAAAACAGCACTGAGAAAGATAAAACAACACTGAGTGGCTTTAAGTTATTTTTTACTCAAGGTTACATAGCCAATGAATGATAGAACAAAAATTCAGTCATTCATTCAACAGAAATTTATTCAGTGCTAACATTATTACATATAAAAAGGTCTCTGTTCTGTTCAGCTTACAGTCTGCTGAGGGACAAATAATATTAATTCATGATCACAACATAGTAATAAATGCTGTGGTACAAGTATGCGTAGAATACTCTTGGAGCACATAAGTGGGGACCTAAATAATACAGAGGACAAGAGTAGGAAGTAAAACATAAGCTGAAATTTAAAGAACTATTAGAGGTTAGGTAGATAAATAATGCTAGGAAGGACATTTCCAGAGGTAACAACACACTGAAAGGCAGTGAAAAAAATACGGTCAATTTGAATAACTTCCCTGACTTCGATGTGACTGGATGAGAGAATGCATAAAATCTGAATGGTGAGAAATAAAGCTAGAGAGGTAGGCAGAGGCCAACAATGTAAGTAAGTAACTTCATCTTTTATTTTTTGCTCAAAATACCTCACTTGAAAGATATGCATTCCACTTAGTACCTGCCTGTCATTACAGCAATGATTCCAAACTGTTAATGTGAAAGGAGGACATCTCAGACAATACGGAGCTTCTGACTGTTAAAATCCTCTCAGAAAGCTAAATGGGGCCTATTTATGGGTTTTGAGCAGGGAAATTGCAGTCAAATATGAAATTTAGCAAAGGTATTTCAGCAGCAGCACAGAAGATTGGAGGAGCAGACAGTAGAAATATTGGACAGGATACATTTGCAATAACTCAGACAAGAAGTACTGATAGTGGGCAGCTCCGGTGGCTCAGCGGTTTAGCGCTGCCTTCAGCCCAGGGCCTGATCCTGGAGACCTGGGATCGAGTCCCATGTCGGGCTCCCCGCATGGAGCCTGCTTCTCTCTTTGCCTGCGTCTCTGCCTCTCTCTCTCTCTCTCTCTCTCGCTCTCTCTCTATCTCTCTTTGTGTATCTCTAATAAATAAATAAAATCTTAAAAAAAAAGAAGTACTGATAGTTTAGGTTAAGCCTGTGATGAGGGGAATGTAGCAGAAGATTCAAATATTAATCTGTGCATGTTGATACCTGACAGAATATAGAGATTTAGTAATGTAGAGTAAAATGGCTCCCTGTTTCCTATTTGTTTCTCTAACACTGCTATTCTGAACATTTGGGAATCACAGACTTCTTTAAGAATCTGACTGAACTCATCCTATGACTAATAAGAATTCATACTATTTCATGAGTTCCATGGGTCTATCTAAAACACCAGGCTAAATCACACTACACTGGATTAATCTTTGAAGAGAGCAATATACAAAAATAGTTTGGAAAGGAGGGATGATGCTTCATGCTTTCTAGACACATTAATGTGCTTGTAGAACATCCTAAATGAGATATTAAGAACTGGGTTATATTGGTCTGAAAGACAGGAGAGAAGTTGTTGGTGAAGATACAGTATTAAATATCTCATCTAAAGACACTGTATAGAAAGAACAGAATGATAATAAAGAGTTTGAGTTCTTCCACCATGATCATGTAAGGAACGATCAAAGGAAAGAGATATACATGGGAAAAGAAAGCCAAAAAGAGAATTCCGGACATCAAAGTTGAGTATTTCAATTATCACAGTCAGAATTTGGAGATTAAACTCAATACCATGTGTGGATTTATAAATATCTCCAAAATTTTGACTCAACAGAGGTTTTGGTAATGTTTAATGCTCTGGGTTTATATATGCTATATATGTGTGCTTCTTTCCTAAAATTTTAAATATTAACTTATACTTGATGAGTGCACGTGTGTGTGTGTGTGTGTGTGTGTGTGTGGCTACTTAACCTCCAAGTGCACTATTTTATAAGTAACAATAATGAAGCTTATGGTCAAACCTAGATATGGTTCCAGTCTAAGGAATCTTCCCATTTTATCACAAGTGAAAAAAGATAAATGTAATAGGTTTAGAGCTACTTAATATTCTAATCATTGCTGTGTAATGGTGGGTGAATCACTGTTTAATATACTGCACAGTGTTAAAAAAAAAAAAACACAAGAGAAGCAAAGTCCAAGAAAGTTTCCTCTCCACCCCATCTGATTTATAGAACTAGATCATAGACTTCCTGTATCAATGGGTAGGAAGCTAATATCATGTTAAAAAAAAAATCAATGGTAGCATTCATGATATAGGTATGAATTTGTAATACAAAATGTTTAGACATTTTAGATTTTTAGTAATTTATCTTGACAAGTTTAAAAAACATTGAAATCTTTCCTCAAGATCTATGCAATAATGACTTTTTTGTAAAACTATGGATGACAGTAATGCATATTGATATACTTTTTAGTTTTCAAGTCAACACACACCATCATTTGATACTCAGAATTCCTTGAACTATACAGGTAATACTTTGATGAAAATGGAAGCCTAACAGAAGCGCATAGCAATATAAATTTATTAAGAGCTAGAACCCAGCCATTCTGACTTTAGTTAACTACTCTTATCTTGGAGTCTCACTGACTTTCTAATACTGTAGGTGACATTACTATGTTATGTCATTGATTCTATTCAGGGAATTTCCCTTTGAAGTTCAAGCTCAGAACATTATTCTGAGTTTCTGTTTAATTGTGGTCATATAACAGAGTTTCAGTAAAATGCATAAAAATGGTACTTTAGCATAACAAACTGCACCATTAATTCTAGTATGTATAGGTAAACTGTATAAAAATAAAAGAATCTCAGGAATAGTTTTGTTATATTTATGAAGTCACTATGGTGACACAAATTTTTAATTCTGTCAAATGATAACAGTAGTATTAAAGTGTTATTATTTCAAAGAATGAATAATGCCACACTACTCAGAAGGAAAACAAATAGGATGTAATATTTGGTTTATTTTTCAGTCAGGCCTACATCACTTCTTCACTCCACCAAGGTTAAAATAGGTCACCTCACTTGGTGCATTCCTCAGGCTAGAATACCAAACAGAATTGCTGAGGACTTCAAAATAGCCCTGTGGAGAAAGTGAATGTGTATGTAAGTACTTGGTCAGAGAAAAATCAGAGTCTCCAACAGAAACGGCAAATCTAATTTTAGAGATCTGAAGATAACTTATCTTGAGCTCTGATAGTTGATGTTATATTTCCTTGAAGTTTCTAAAGAGATCTGTTTCTGCCTATCTCTCCAATTCACAAGGTAAAAGCTAGACTATCAAAGAAAAATGAATACCCTGTTGACAGGAATTTGACCACACTGAAAGTCCATTCTCAGTGACTCTGTTGTACCAAGGAAATTATTCTGTGACAATAAAGTGTCTTCTACAGGCACCTCCTCCTATCAGATCACTTCATGTGAGAGAAAGAGGGGCACAATAATTGATCTAAGAATTTTAGGTCCAGTGGGGATTTTGAGAGCCTAAATATGGCTGAGTATTTCCATTAATCTTTAAAAAAGTTTTTGTTGTTTTTGTTACAGGGAAACTGTCAAAAAGATCTATTAGTCAGTCATCTATAACATGACAGTGTATTAAAAGATTATAAAAGTCCTTTCCATTGTCTATATCAATGATGGTATGTATCATATATTTAATAGTCTGTGATATTATACTTCCCAAAGTAGCTAACTGGTGTTATTCAAATATATTTTTAAACCGTATAATTTAAAAATGTCAGATATAATTATCAGCCATAAACCTCTAAAAATTCTTGAAAGGAAATTTCCACGTTTCTTGAAAATGGAATCTGGTATCTCAAAATTCATAAACTGATTTTTTTCTGATGAAAGTTACTCATTATTTCATGAAATATTCTCAATGAAATTAAAATGCTGTACAATTTACTCTCTAGAATACATCATAAATATTACCTCTTTTCCATAAGCCCTTTTATCTAATTCAGTAATTATTTCCATTGGTACATTTGATCTTTTCCTGTTTGCCTTCCTTTTTCAAATTAGAGAGGTCCTTATTAGAATGCAATGTGAATTTCATGAATTGAGGACTTTGACCTGTTCGGTTTTAAGTTCCTTATAATGTATCCACTGTGCTTTTAATGTTAGAAAAGCTAATAGAATTTTGCACATGAATGAATCATGCCTTCATAATATATTGTTAATAATTATTTTATAAGCAGCCTAAAAATGAGTTTGCCTCATCTCAATGTTTTGAGGGCAATGATTACAAATTGTTTAAAGGTAGACAATAATAGACATTTATATGTTCTCAAGAAGGAGATCTATTCAATCATCTAATTTTTCTGGTTGTATAGCAACATATTACAATCTATAAAGTTAAAGAGCAAACACTGAAGTAATAATCTTTAACCCACTCACAATTTGTGGACAATCACTTCATGTTTTACAACCCTACACTTTGAAAACAAAAAGAAGAGTGGGAGAGAAATAGAAAAAGGAGAAAGAAAGAGGGAGAGAGAAAAGGGTGGGAAGGGAGGGGAGATAGAGATTGAGAGAGAGAGAGAGATGAGGAAAGGGGAAAAAAGAAATTGAGTGAAGCCCAAATGGACATAATAGGACTAAACACTCTAAATTGTAGTATCTGAAATTGGTAAGGTAACCAATTTAATGTATAGAAATACCACACAGTGTTCTGTACAACTTAAGCTCATATAACCAACTCTGAAAAGGTAAAAGTGCCACACAGTTAACCAAAGTTAGTTAGTTAGTTAGTTTAGTTTCTCATAAATCTGTCCACAGTAAAGAAGAATTCATTTCCAAGTGAATTACAAACATTTCCAACATTGCAAAATAAGCTAAACTCATTGAGGCATTGAACTCAATTAGAAATAATATATTGTTGATTATGTATATGCAGTTTATTCATTCCTTTGAATGTGTAGCACTCATAACTGATTAAATCAGATTGTGCACCTGAATATTAAACACTTTAGATAATATTTCAAGATTTTACTTCTGTAAATTGAGGAACTCAATTTCATTTAAAAGCAGGTAACAATTAAAATGAAGTTTTAAGATAATGTATTGCGGTCCACACAAAATTGGTTTTTATAGGTAGTCTTCTGATAATTTCTTTAGATCTCAATTCTACAGTAATGTCATCAAATACATTAGACAAAAATCCAGGAGGGGAATAAAAATGCAATGCGGATGGTAAAATATAATAATCTTGGCCCAGTAAAGAATTAAATTTGATGAGATCACAAACCCTTTCCTCATTTCTTATATTTGTTCCAACTTAGCTGCTTAGAGATTGACAGCTGAAAATAATAAAAGTCCAATTATTTTGATGAATGCTGCATTCTATGTTTGGTGTCTGGAACCAAATTCAGGAAAAGAAATTTTGTCCATTCTCCATACTGCCTAATATCCCCAAATTCATATAATTCACATCTATAGGACTATCATATTATGAGATGAAGGAGAATCAAGACATTATAATGTAACATAAAAGACAAGGTCAGTGGAGTCAGATGATTTAAAATCAAGGCTTATGATATTATTTTTATGATTAAAAATGTATTTTTAGATTCTCTGAACTTCTGATTCATTCAATACAAAATGTCAATGACAACATTTATCTGCTTTGTTTCTTCACAGAGTTAATTCACAAGTTATATTAAATAATGCCAATGAAAATCATTTTTAAAATATTAGGCTTAAGGGACGCCTGGGTAGCTCAGTGGTTGAGCATCTGCCTTCAGCTCAGGGTGTGATCCCAGAGTCCTGGGATCGAGTCCCGCATTGGGCTTCTTGCATGGAGCCTGCTTCTCCTGTCTCTGCCCCTTTCTCTGCTTCTTCCTGTGTCTCTCATAAATAAATGAATAAAATATTTAAAAAATGAATAGAAAAGTATTAGGCTTAAGTACAACGTAAACAGTAGTAATGGTAATATAAACTGTAATAAAGAAATAAAATGACAATGTTGAAGAAGGAGAAGAAAGAAAAAGAGAGATTTCTGGAACTCGGTTAAATTCTTCAAACTTGACAATTTAAGGAAGCAACATTCTCCGTAAAAGTTGAGTAACAAAATACCCTGCCACATAAGCATGTAGCAACACTCTCTATAGCAGAAATTACATTCTCTTTTCATGGACAAGTGAATTGCCTAATAAGGTTATGAACATGTTAAAGCTGATCTTTAATTTGTCCTATTTCTTTCACCAAATATCTGTACCAAAGAAAACCCCTACCTCACCTTCCCACTCTTGGTCAATTGCCTCTTCATATGCTTCAATAGCATATACGGAATAATATCTTAAGCCATTCACAAACTTTGTCACAGTAATGTAATCATAAACTTCTCTGTCTAGACTAAGCTTCGTGGGGTAGAAACTCATATTTTTTATCCTTGGAAGTCTCTGGTTCCCAATAAGAACCTATTAGGAAACTCAAAGGACATTGGTCAATATATTGGTTAAATGAGAGTATATTGTCTGAGTTAACAAAATACAGGATGTCCAGTTAAATTTGAATTTCATACACAAACACATATTTGGGACATACTTATATGAAACATTTATTCATTGTTTACCTAAAATTCAAATATATCTAGGTGTCCTATATTTTATCTGACAATACTAAAGGAGAGGGGAAATGTTTGATGGCTTCAAGGCAATTGAATTCAGATAACTACATCAAAAAGTCATTTAAATTCAACTTTAAGTTAGAAATAATGAATGTAAGGAATAACAAAATCTTCCAAGTTAAAAAGTGAATTTACTGCTCAAGGAAGCACAAAACTTTCTAGCATACTAATCTAACAAGAAAGGAAACAACAAAGATGTTGCACTTCAAATTAGTATATCAATTTTGCCATTGTTGTAGATTAAATGATTGCTTAGAAAATATTCACATTTCCATATCTTTGAGGGTGGACTTGAGCAATTAACTGGCTTTGGATGATCTCCCATGTGTGTAAGCGACACTGTTGAGACGGTTTTTGCTTATCCTTCTGGGAATGCAACCTCTACTATGAAAATAATATGCCCCAGGTAATTGTTGCCTTTTTAGCCTACACCTTGGAGCAAAAACAGAGAGCTAAATTCAGAGACCCACAGCTTGAGGCAGAGTCACTCCAGCTGATCAACAGATCTGAGATTAAGGAACATGTGTGTAATGTTGAATGCCATTAAATTTTTGTTGATGTTTATTATGCAGAATTCCTACAATGGTCTGTACAACAAGAGGAATTGATACAGCCATAGTTCTCACAAAAACAGTCTTCTTCACTTAGTCCAAGGCAAATCTGGACAGTTGGTACCCTCGTCACAGCTAAAGGATGTCTTTCAAGCATTTTCCCCATTTTCCTGTATCAGAGAGGTAAAAAACTCACTTCTTTGTCCATTTCTCACATTGTGTAATAGTGTATCCCTGGGACATATTTGTAAAATGGTAATTGTTTAAATCTTGCACCTAATGTGAATTAACTTTTAAAAATAATTTTATGTAATAATCAGAGAAGTCAAATATGTGATAGCATTACCTTATACTCTATAAATCGTATTAGAAGAAAAAGAATCATTAATCCCAGTATTCATGTTTTTCATACACTAAATCATAAGCCAGTCCTAAGAGAATGCATTTATATTTCCCTAGGGCTTCATGTGAGATTATAGCAAGAAGGCAACCATCTGTAAACCAGCAAGAGGACCTCACCAAGAACTATATCTATGGACACCTTGAGCGTGGACTTTCCAGCCTCCAGAACTAAGATGAGTCAATGTCTATTGATTAAGCCACCCAGCCTAGAGTATTTGGTTATAGCAGCCCAAGCTAAGACATATAATAACTGGGAGGACACAAACAAATGGTTATGACACAAGATAATAGACTTTTCTATGTTTTGTTGTGTATTGGCTGTTAGTCTGGGAGACCAAGTTATTTCATCTTTGCATTCTAATTACCAAGAATATTGCATAGTAGATTAAAATTCCTGGGTACAAATATGTGGAATGAATATTCTACAGCAATTTCCTAGGACCAGTCCTGCCTCAAAAGTACAGATATTTAAATTGCTTTAGCTACACATTCTGGGAATTAGTGTCAAATATCAACCTAATTCCAATCTTGAATGCAAATCTCAATAATTTGCTATTTACTTTCACTTTATTTTATTTTTATTATTTTTAAAGATTATATTTATTTATTCATGAGAGGCACAGAGAGAGGCAAAGACACAGGCAAAGACACAGGCAAAGAGAGAAGCAGGCTCCATGCAGGGAGCCTGAGGTGGGACTCGATCCCAGAACTCCAGGATCACGCCTTGAGCAGAAAGCAGACGCTCAACCGCTTTGCCACCCAGGTGTCCCTCTACTTTTGGTTTAACTGTTAACTTTATTTGGTACTCTGAGACCACTACTACTTTCAGCACTATAGCAGCTCTTAGACTACTGTTAACAATTCTACTCATGGTCCAGAGTTTATACCTGGACTCCTGTTCCTGAGGGCCAGCTATGAAACAGAGGCCCTGAGATTTTCTTGCAAGTTTCTTTATAAGGAATAGAAATCTTGTCTCTGACTCCTGGTGAGGTATTTGGAGCCCCTCTACTCATAGACAGGCTTTCCTGATGGGAAGAGCCTATTTAGGCCAATTTTTAATTTGGGTGACCCATGTAATAATTGCTCTGTTCTTTTGTGATCTCACTTGGTTGTATTTTGCACTTTTATTACTAAATACATGCCTAACTGATCCTATTGCAATTCAACTAATAACTCTACCTATAAATTCTCTTTAATTGTATTTTTATATCCAGTAAATATGGTGATTTCCATATGCAGACCACTCCCAGTTTGGCTGCCCAGTTAAAATATTCTCCCATCTAATTTCTGATTATTTAAAATTGTTTAAATGTGAGCATAATAATTTATTGCTCAGCATATAAAAGTATCTTTGTAATAAGATATTTAGGGTGACTTTCATTACAATAAACTTATTACAGACCAATCTATGTTAATTCACCTTAACTTTATTTTTATTTTTTTAAGATTTTATTTATTTATTCATGAGAGACACATACACAAAGAGAGAGGCAGAGACAGAGGCAGAGGGAGAAGCAGGCTCCATGCAGGGAGCCCACGTGAGACTCAATCCTGGGACTCCAGCACCACACCCTGGCCGGAAGGCAGGTGCTAAACCACTGAGCCACCCAGGGATCCCCTCACCTTAACTTTAAAATAGGGTATTGTAGACATTGAAACTTCTCCAAAGATTTTTTTTCCTGTGATTTGGAGGAACACTCTTTGAGGGAAAGAATCATAAACAGAATTACTCATCCAATCATTTCTGAAAAGGAAAGATTTAGTTTTTATATCACTGAAGAAAAACTGTACACTGATAATAGATGTCTTCACATTTCCTACCATTTTCTTGATTTATCTGTACCTCAAACATGAGTGTATTTTGTTTTTCTCTTTTCCTTTGTGAAACAAATCAATATTCTCTGTGAAAACAATTTTCAAACTCTCTATTAAGTCTTTCTATACTCTATCGTATTATTCCCCCCTATATCCACCCTATTTCCTAATCATTACTTTAGCATTTATTTATTTTATTTTTAGCATTTTGAGTAAAAAATATATGTCCTTCATGAGGCATTTTCTAATTAAGTTAGAACTGCATTTCATCTTTGCCTTCTAGGAGCAAGGAACTTTTGCAAACTTCCTCTGGATAGTTGCTCACTCTAATGTCTATTAGTACTCATATATATTTACATATATGTTATTCATCTTACCAAACTAATGGAAAGAATCCTTGGGCTATTATCCAGATGTCTAAGGGCCCTCCTACCTCATTATTTCTAACTTAAGTATTTATTTGTTTATCTTTGGAATTTGTCTACTCCACTAGAAGGAAACTTTTTTTTAATAAATTTATTTTTTATTGGTGTTCAATTTGCTAACATACAGAATAACACCCAGTGCTCATCCTGTCAAGTGCCCCCCTCCTCAGTGCTCATCACCCATTCACCCCCACCCCTGCCCTCCTCCCCTTCCACCACCCCTAGTTTGTTTCCCAGAGTTAGGAGTCTTTATGTTCTGTCTCCCTTTCTGAGATTTCCCACACATTTCTTCTCCCTTCCCTTATATTCCTTTCACTATTATTTATATTCCCCAAATGAATGAGAACATACAATGTTTGTACTTCTCCGATTGACTAACTTCATTCAGCACAATAACCTCCAGTTCCATCCACGTTGAAGCAAATGGTGGGTATTTGTCATTTCTAATGGCTGAGTAATATTCCATTGTATACAAAAACCACATCTTCTTTATCCGTTCATCTTTCGATGGACACCGAGGCTCCTTCCACAGTTTGGCTATTGTGGCCATTGCTGCTAGAAACATCGGGGTGCAGGTGTCCCAGCGTTTCATTGCATCTGTATCTTTGGGGTAAATTCCCAACAGTGCAATTGCTGGGTCGTAGGGCATGTCTATTTTTATCTCTTTGAGGAACCTCCACACAGTTTTCCAGAGTGGCTGCACCGGTTCACATTCCCACCAACAGTGTCAGAGGGTTCCCTTTTCTCCACATCCTCTCCAACATTTGTGGTTTCCTGCCTTGTTAATTTTCCCCATTCTCACTGGTGTGAGGTGGTATCTCATTGTGGTTTTGATTTGTATTTCCCTGATGGCAAGTGATGCAGAGCATTTTCTCCTGTGCATGTTGGCCATGTCTATGTCTTCCTCTGTGAGATTTCTCTTCATGTCTTTTGCCCATTTCATGATTGGATTGTTTGTTTCTTTGGTGTTGAGTTTAATAAATTCTTTATAGATCTTGGAAATTAGCCCTTTATCTGATACGTCATTTGCAAATATCTTCTCCCATTCTGTAGGTTGTCTTTGAGTTTTGTTGATTGTATCCTTTGCTGTGCAAAAGCTTCTTATCTTGATGAAGTCCCAATGGTTCATTTTTGCTTTTGTTTCTTTTGCCTTCGTGGATGTATCTTGCAAGAAGTTACTGTGGCCCAGTTCAAAAAGGGTGTTGCCTGTGTTCTCCTCTAGGATTTTGATGGAATCTTGTCTCACATTTAGATCTTTCATCCATTTTGAGTTTATCTTTGTGTATGGTGCAAGAGAGTGGTCTAGTTTCATTCTTCTGCATGTGGATGTCCAATTTTCCCAGCACCATTTATTGAAGAGACTGTCTTTCTTCCAATGGATAGTCTTTCCTCCTTTATCGAATATTAGTTGATCATAAGGTCAGGGTCGACTTCTGGGTTCTCTATTCTGTTCCATTGATCTATGTGTCTGTTTTTGTGCCAGTACCACACTGTCTTGATGACCACAGCTTTGTAGTACAACCTGAAATCTGGCATTGTGATGCCCCCAGATATGGTTTTCTTTTTTAAAATTCCCCTGGCTATTCGGGATCTTTTCTGATTCCACACAAATCTTAAAATAACACATTCTTCTCAAGTGCACATGGAACTTTCTCCAGAGTAGACCACATACTGGGTCACAAATCGGGTCTGAACCGATACCAAAAGATTGGGATCATCCCCTGCATATTCTCAGACCATAATGCCTTGAAATTAGAACTAAATCACAACAAGACGTTTGGAAGGACCTTAAACATTTGGAGGTTAAGGACCATCCTGCTAAAAGATGAAACGGTCAACCAGGAAATTAAGGAAGAATTAAAAAGATTCATGGAAACTAATGAGAATGAAGATACAACCGTTCAAAATCTTTGAGATGCAGCAAAAGCAGTCCTAAGGGGGAAATACATCGCAATACAAGCATCCATACAAAAACTGGAAAGAACTCAAATACAAAAGCTAACCCTACACATAAAGGAGCTAGAGAAAAAACAGCAAATAGATCCTACACCCAGCAGAAGAAGAGAGTTAATAAAGATTCGAGCAGAACTCAACAAAATCGAGACCAGAAGAACTGTGGAACAGATCAACAGAACCAGGAGTTGGTTCTTTGAAAGAATTAATAAGATAGATAAATCATTAGCCAGCCTTATTAAAAAGAAGAGAGAGAAGACTCCAATTAATAAAATCATGAATGAGAAAGGAGAGATCACTACCAACACCAAGGAAATACAAACGATTTTAAAAACATATTATGAACAGCTATACGCCAATAAATTAGGCAATCTAGAAGAAATGGACGCATTCCTGGAAAGCCACAAATTACCAAAACTGGAACTGGAAGAAATAGAAAACCTGAACAGGCCGATAACCAGGGAGGAACTTGAAGCAGTCATCAAAAACCTCCCAAGACACGACGGTCCAGGGCCAGATGGCTTCCCAGGGGAATTCTATCAAACGTTTAAAGAAGAAACCATACCTATTCTCCTAAAGCTGTTTGGAAAGATAGAAAGAGACGGAGTACTTCCAAATTCGTTCTATGAGGCCAGCATCACCTTAATTCCAAAACCAGACAAAGACCCCACCAAAAAGGAGAATTATAGACCAATATCCCTGATGAACATGGATGCAAAACTTCTCAACAAGATACTAGCCAATAGGATCCAACAATACATTAAGAAAATTATTCACCATGACCAAGTAGGATTTATCCCTGGGACACAAGGCTGGTTCAACACTCGTAAGCAATCAATGTGATTCATCATATCAGCAAGAGAAAAACCAAGAACTATATGATCCTCTCATTAGATGCAGAGAAAGCATTTGACAAAATACAGCATCCATTCCTGATCAAAACTCTTCAGAGTGTAGGGATAGAGGGAACATTCCTCAACATCTTAAAAGCCATCTACGAAAAGCCCACAGCAAATATCATTCTCAATGGGGAAGCACTGGGAGTCTTTCCCCTAAGATCAGGAACAAGACAGGGATGTCCACTCTCACCACTGCTATTCAACATAGTATTGGAAGTCCTAGCCTCGGCAATCAGACAACAAAAAGACATTAAAGGCATTCAACTTGGCAAAGAAGAAGTCAAACTCTCCCTCTTTGCCGATGACATGATACTCTACATAGAAAACCCAAAAGTCTCTACCCCAAGATTGCTAGAACTCATACAGCAATTTGGCAGTGTGGCAGGATACAAAATCAATGCCCAGAAATCAGTGGCATTTCCATACACTAACAATGAGGATGAAGAAAGAGAAATTAAGGAGTCAATCCCATTTACAATTGCACCCAAAAGCATAAGATACCTAGGAATAAACCTAACCAAAGAGGTAAAGGATCTGTACCCTAAAAACTACAGAACACTTCTGAAAGAAATGGAGGAAGACACAAAGAGATAGAAAAATATTCCATGCTCATGGATTGGCAGAATTAATATTCTGAAAATGTCAATGTAACCCAGGGCAATTTCCACATTTAATGCAATCCCTATCAAAATACCGTGGACTTTCTTCAGAGAGTTAGGCTAGTTTTATTATGGCAGTGACCTTGCCTCTCTTGTCCTTATTTTATTCTTTATCATTTGGTTATGTTCCTGGCATATATAGATTTAGTAAATACTATTTAAATCTGTCAATGTGGGCAGTAATAATAGAACACTAACCTCTTATAATTTATTATATCCTTGGGTGCACCACAGATTTCAAATAGGACATTTTAAAACACAAATTACCAAGTACCCACTTATGTATATGTAAAATTCATGTGGAGATAGAATTTTGATCAGTGTTTCAAAGGAAGGGTGTAGTTCTTCTAAAAGCAATAGTCCAAACCATGACCTTCATATTACTCAATAAAAAGCCAGGAAGTTTTCAATACATAGTAGGTCTTCAAAAATGATTTAGTTTCATGATGGATAGTAAATAATCATGAGATTAAATAATATTTCATTCAACTGACTCATATGATTTGTTTGGAGGAAAACAGCGCCTGTCATAAATGCAATTTGACTCAAGGATAAAAGAGTTAAATGAGAACTTCCTATTCTTATTTATTAATCTGTTTAAGGGCAGCCCCGGTGGCTCAGCAGTTTAGCACCGCCTTCAGCCCAGGGTGTGATTCTGGAGTCCCAGGATCGAGTCCCACATCAGGCTCCCTGCATGGAGCCTGCTTCTCCCTCTGCCTGTGTCCCTGCCTCTTTCTCTCTGTGTTATTCTCATGAATAAATAAATAAATAAATAAATAAATAAATAAATAAATCTTTTTTAAAAATCAGTTAAATTACTAATTTGCAAAGAACAAACAATAACATGCAGATATTTTAGACCTGCATGTTTGTATGGAGTAAAAATTTCGAAGGCGTAACACTTAAGTAAATGGACTTGTTTAAATCAGTAAACCTGCTTATAAAAAGACGACTATGAGTATTTATAGGCAGTAAATAAATTGATATTTTCAGAAAAAGAATACACACATGCATCTTATTTTTGCCTTTCAGAAAGGCTATTTTTTAAAAAAATATTTTATTTATTTATTCATGAGAGACACAGAGAGAGAAAGAGGGGCAGAGACACAGGCAGAGGAAGAAGCAGGCTCCATGCACGGAGCCTGACGTGGGACTTGATCCCGGGTCTCCAGGATCACGCCCTGGGTGGAAGTTGGCACTAAACCACTGGGCCACCAGGGCTGCCCAAGAAAGGCTATTTTAATAGTATATAATTGCAACAATAAATAGGAGGTGGGATATCTTTGAGATATTAGTATAATTTTATGATAAAAGTATGCTTATTTGGAGTTAATTTTGGATGTCAATTGTGTTTCTGGAGTTAATTGTGATGCTTTACTATAGCAGTGTCAGTATATACATTTTTTTGCGCCCTCAGTAGAATATTCAATGTCAACGATTCTTCACTACCAAAAATCTCTTGTGCGAGAAATAATTATCAGCTGGTTACATGGGATTGTTTGGTAACCTGTCAGAAAAACAAAAAAGTTCGATTCATATATTTTATGCACAATTCAAAGTACATTAAATTAGATATTATAACAGTAATTCTGAAATTTCATATATGTCAATATAATTATTTGTTTCCATTAAAGACAAGTCCCCTATTCAAAAATAACCTAGGGTCTTCATAATACTGTGGAGTAGAACATCTTTAATGGTATGTTGTAAAGTTACTGTCATGCACAATTGATGAATAAACTTCACAGATATTGGAACATTTCATTAACACAATATAGGTCTAATTTTCCTTTAATTCATTTAACATGTTTAAGATAAACAAGTATGGAAGATTATTTGAGTCAGAGAGGTGTTTGTAATATGAAATAAAAAGCTTGTTTCTTGAAATAAGAACCATTCCCTTAGACTAAGTTCTAAGATTCAAGTTAGGTGTTACAATAAATTATTGAGCCATCGCAATAAGTGAAACCATCAATATAGGTGACATCAGTTTATATCAGTGTAAAGAAATGATTATCCATAGAATTTTTAAAAAAATATATAATGTTTCTGGTTGAAACAACTTGTCACAGCAAAGTTCAGTGGAATAAAAGTCTATGGAATTATTTCCCAGAGAATCAAAATATAAGTGAATTGTTCTATTCTCTAGAATGTACTCATATAAATTTTATCCTTTGCAGTTGAAATTTTCAACCAAACCATCTGTCAGGATAAGTAGGATAAGGTTTTAATTACTTACAGCAATGCAATTATACCATTAATGTTCAGCTAAAATTGAACCCATTCAATTTAATTAGGAATGCAGCTGTGAGTGGAAAGAGATGAGTACTTTCAGATAGCCAACATAAGAGGTTATAAAAGCTCTTTCTTCTTTCTTCTTCTTCTGTTTGTTTGTTTGTTTGTTTTTGATTTGCCAGGACTTTGTTCTGGCATAATCCCTACTCAGCTCTACTACTTTTTGAATATGTGTACGTATGTTTGTGTATGTGTGCGAACATAGTGTATGGTAGATATATTTACATATGCCTTTTCTGTGGGAGTGTGTGTATATATAATATATTTATATATAAATATATATTACCTACATAATAACCGATTAATTCCATACACACATACACCATTAGAAAAGCAAATTTGTGGCCATCACTTTATATCTGTCCCACATATGCCATGGAAATGGAATTAATTCAACTCACTGAGAAATAATCTTCCATTCAATTAAAATTAATGTTTTGGTTAATGCATTCTCATTACAATAACTACACTAAGTCATGGGCTAGGGTGAAAATAAAAGATAAGCATAAAATTTATCTAATCACCTGAAAATGCCTACAATCTATTTGAAGAGATGAGACATTCATATATAGCAAATAAATAATAATGCAAGAAACATACTTTAAGACGCAAAAAAACCTGAATAAAACAAACAAAATGTATCCTAATATTTTGGAGAAAAAATAATGTAGGTTTGAGAAGAATAAAATTTAGACTTTTTCTGAAGTTCAAGAAATGGTTTAAATATTGACAAGCATGTGTATAAGGGGAAATAACACTTCAGGTTGAACAGTGTCAGGTAGATGACAGGGGATGTAGTGAGAAAGGTGAGTCCAAAGGGAACTCAGGAAGCCAGAGCTTCCTGGATAGAAGATTGATGTTGGAAAATAAGGTTAGGTACCCTGAATTATGGAGCCTTGAAAGCATTCTAAGGAGAGCCATTTTAAAATTTGCTTCTTCCAAGAAGCTTTTGTAAAATAACAATTCCTGAAAGTGAAGCAACTAATTCTTATTCTTTGATCTTGCTAACACTTATGTTTTCTAAATGGAAATATTTTTTAAATGTTAGCACCATGAACATAAGGAAGGGATTAACAGGGTCAGATTTGTGAAGTTTCTCCTCTCACATACCTCACAGTTGCTATAGCAATGCTTTCACAAGCAAAGCCAAAAGAGAGAAAACTGGTATGTTTGGAAAATTGACCAGAAATTGTCTTAACTCAAGATGGAAATAAATGAAGAGACAGCATAGTGATGTACTAAGAGCATGGACTCTGAGTCTACTACGCCTGAGTTCAAATCCTACTAATATGGAGCTGTCAGCTGAGAGCTAATTAGTTAAGTCTTCTATACTTTATTCTCCTCATCTATGAAATAACTAATAACAGCTCATAGATTTGTTGAAAGAATTGAATAGTATTTTAGGTGAAGTTCTTACAATGGTCACTGACAAAGAATTATTGTATGTCAGCTATTATAAAAAATCAATTTCACAAATAACATTTGATAAGTAAATTCCCAAGTTATTCTAATAACCAACTAGAGAATTTTCTACTTGTGCATATATCATGTTTAACAAGAATCACCCTCAGGTTCTAATTCTATGAATAACTATGTCAATTATACCTTAAGTTCCACCACTAGGTTCTATGTAATAAGTTGGATCAAGTTTTAAAAAGTAGATCTAAATGTATAATCTCCTAACTTCACATTCTCTGGGTAAAATACCCAAATTCTTACAGTTCTGTTTTATAAACCCAAATGCCTTTCAGTTCAAATACTTATAATAAAAATGTGAAGCTGTAGGAACACAACCAATAGGGAAGCTCAAGGGCTGTGGCCAGATAAAGAGGATGTCTCTACCAGAAGAGAGTGGAATTTGGCTATACAAATTTTGTTTGTAGGCTGAATTTGGCTATCAGACCATTCAAGTTTACAACTCCATTAGTGCAAAACTACATCTCAAGAAGGAAGAACTTCCCTAGTATTTGACTATCCATCATTACAGGAAACACCTAATTTGACTTTCTTCAAGAAAGGAGGAAAACTTTTTTTTTAAAGATTTTTTTAAAAGGAGGAAAACTTAAAAAAAAAAATAAAAGGAGGAAAGCACTGATTTTTGTAATACTCTTTCACTTTTTCCTCAGAAAACAGAAACATTGTATCAGGAAAAAAAGTTTTTCTCCCTATTTGTTTTCCTCTGCTTTACTAAGTAAGTGGAGAAGTGTTCTTTTAGCAATCATTTATGCAAGTGTGAACATGATTAAAGAATGCCCAATAAATTCTGAAGATTTTACTTTTTAGATTACTCACTCATTAGAAATATTGAATATATAAATGCTAAAACAATCAAGGATTATAGAAACATTCTTTGCTAAATTTCATTAGTCATCAATTCAAGATGAAATAAACCATCTAGATAAACCCACTAGAGATGACCTCATCCATCCACTGACTACAAACAACTGAATGAATTTTGAATAAAGAAACCAGTGACTAAAATTTACTGGAATAACTAATCAATACAGAAAAAGACTAAAAGTAACCTAATAGTTTATCAATAAGGGATGAATTTGAGTAAACCAGGGAACATCTATACAATAGGGTATTTTGCATCTGTAAAAGAAATAAGAAACATTTCTATTTACTGCTATGTAGATCCTCTGGGCTATGTAAGTGAAATACATCAAAGTGGGGGAAAATGTGTTTAATATGCTAAAATAAAGCTACCATTTATCTAGGAAAGTATAGAGATACATAAGCACTGAAGTAAAAAGGTTATCAATGGAGATGGGAAAAATAGGCATAGGTATTGGGGGACAGGTATAAAAAGTTAGAATTCTTTTGAATTTTAACTTATAATGTAAATTTAAATATACAAGTATCTACTGAATTGTAAAATATACACATATATGAAATATATATACACATATGTCTATATGTAAGTGCTTTAAAATTAAAAATAAGTTAAACAAATGAACATAATAGTGTACAGAACTGATAGACAAATTGTGAAGAGTAGTTATGGTAATACTAAAGTTTTGAAAGTTCAAAAAATTTTCAAATTCCTTATATTTTTATTAATTATATCAGTACTGGTAATAGTGTTGTATTGGGATAACAAATTATGTTAATGCTATTAGAAACAAAGATTTTTAGATAAGGGAAAAAATACAATGGGAAAAATTGAAGAAATGAAGCAAAAGCCCTGTAAATGTTGTTTGACTGAAAATATCTGTAGGAACTCATGATATATATTCCTTTAAAAAATACAGATTTCTTGGTCAACTTATCTTTGACAAAGCAGGAGAGAGTATCCAGTGGGAAAAAGAAAGTCTTTAACAAATGATTCTAGGAAAATTGTATAGCCATATGCAGAAGAATGAAACTGAACCATTTTTTTTTAATACCATACACTAAAATAAATTCAAAGTGGATGAAAGACTAAATGTGAGATAGGAAACCATCAAAATCATGGAGGAGAACACAGGTAGCAACCTCTTTGAAATCAGCAATAGCAACTTCTTAGGAGGCATGTCTCTGGACCCATGGGAAACAAAAGCAAAGATGAACTATTGGGCCTTCATCAGGATAAAAAGCTTCTACACAGTGAAGGGAACAATCAACAAAACTAAAAGGCAACCTTTGAGATGAGAGAAGATATTTGCATATGACATATCTGATAAAGAGTTAGTATCCAAAATCTATAAAGAACTTATCAAACTCAAAAAACATACAAACACACACACACACACAAAAAACTAGTTAAAAAATGGTCAGAAGACATGAACATTTTCTCAAAGAAGCCATACAGATGGCCAACAAGCCCATGAAAAGATGCTCAACATACTCATCATCAGGGAAATACAAATTAAAACTACAATGAGATATCAGTTCACACCAGTCAGAATAGCTAAAATGAACAACACAGGAACAACAGATATTGGCAAGGATACAGAGAAAGGGAAACCCTCTTACACTGCTGGTAGGAATGCAAACTGGAGGAGCTACTCTGGAAAAAAGTATGGAAATTTCTCAAGAAGTTTAAAATAGACCTACCCTATGACCTTGAAATTGCACTAGTCAGTAGCAACCCAGATGATACAAAAATACTGATTCAAAGGGGGTTCATGCCCCCCAATATTTATAGCAACATTATCAACAATAAACAAATTATGGAAAGAGCCCAAATGTCCATCAAGTAAGTGATGAATAGTGAAGATGTGGTATACATATATGATGGAATATTAACCATAAAAAATGAATTCTTGCCATTAGCAACAATGTGCGTGGAGCTAGAGTACACTATGCTAAGTAATATCAAAGACAAATACCATATGATTTCAATCTTATGTGGAATTTATTTATTTATTTATTTATTTATTTATTTATTTATTTATAAAGATTTTATTTATTTATTCATGAGAGACGGAGGGAGAGAGAGAGAGAGAGAGAGAGAGAGAGAGAGAGAAAGGCAGAGACACAGGCAGAGGGAGAAGCAAGCTCCATGCAGGGAGCCTGATGTGGGACTCAGTCCCAGGACTCCAGGATCACACCCTGGGCCCCAAGGCAGGCGCTAAACCGCTGAGCCACCCAGGGATCCCTCTTATGTGGAATTTAAACAGATGAACATAGGGGGAAAAATGAGAGAAGAAAACCATATAACAGACTCTTAACTGTAGAGAATGAACGGAAGATTGCTGGAGGGGAAATGGGTGGGGAGACGGACTAAATGATATTAAGGAGGGTATTTGTTGTAATGAGCACTGGGGGTAAGTGATCAATCACTAAATTCTACTCCTGAAACTAATATTACATCATATGTTAACTAACTAGAATTTAAATAAAAATTTGAAATAGTAAAAAAATAAAGTAGTTTAAAAAGCAAAAAAGTTACAGATTTCTTATTATTGTCTACTCATTTCCAAGAAATGATAAATCCACCCACAAAGATTATTTCCATTCTCAGGGATGTGTCTCTAAATACTATTCTTCACTAAAAGGAACCAGGATTTCTTGGGAAAAAGGACTAAAATCCAGGTCGGTGGCAAGAATCCATAAACATGAACTTAGATTAGTATTTATACCAGAAATGAAGGAAGTTCTGAAAGACTACTATTTTTATGGTCAAGGGACTTTTGGTTTTAATTTGAGAAGCCTCCACAAGCCAAAATTAGAATATTCTTACCATCATTAAAAACATAGCTATAATGGATTGAAATCTACCTATCTTTATTATAAATCTATGAGCTTCTGATACTTTCAAATATTAATAAATCAATATATTACTTTAAAATGGGTAAAACTGGTAAATGAGAAAAATCAACATTAAAATGTTCTCTCTGCTTTTGAAATATTTCACAGTCAAAAGTTAAAGCAATTTTCTGGCTGAAAAAAAATCTTGTTACAAAATTATAATGGTTCACTGACCAAATAATATATTGCTCAAAAGCTACAATATCAGATTGTGAGTGACACCTCTCTGGGAAATGGATACTCAGAAATGGATAAAGACAGATATAGAAAAATTGATAGAAAATATCTAAGCAACCTACCTAGCCCTTTACCAAGGCAAACCTTTTTTGAGAAATTTAAGGAAATGTTAATACTTCTTACAATGAGATAGTTAGGACACACTGGACATTTCACTGAAATCCAATTTTCTACTGATTTCCATTTTTAGAAAACATGATGAAATTTTATCATGAATAGAGATTATTTTACTAGCTGAAGAGAAATCCGTCAGTATAGCCCTAATTCCCTCAGTCTTATTATCACTGAAGAAATGATGGCATAGTAAAATCAGCACAAGTATTGTCATTAGATGGTCTAGAAATTGAATCGAGTCCTCCCTCACCCTCTGGCAGAGAATGTAGTTTAACTTAGATGTACTTTGCTTTACTGTATGGTGAATATTATAATTTCCAGTTTAGAGAGGCTTGTTTATAATGAAATTATGTAGGTTTAGCCTTTACCTCAGTGATGGGCACATAGTAGATGTTCTCCTGTGAATTCTCTTCTCCAGAACAAGATCTACAGTCACTGTTCACAGAAAGGTTTGAAGAGTGACAGGAGTAGCTTTGCAGATAATTCTTAACTTCCAATGAATTGGAATAATTCAATTATTTAATGTTAACTATATTTCAAGCCTGCTGCATTCCAAACCAACTTATGTTAGAAAATGGAAATAGAGGGTAAAGTGCACACGGTGGCTCCATTTTAGTTTTGAGTGTGCCAGCCTCTCCTTTACTGCCTTTTGATTTGTTATTTGCACATCTGGTGCCATTGACATTTATAAAGTGACCTCTTTTCTCCTTTCTTCCACATGCACACATCCAGTGCAAGGAGTTGAACAGTCATACACGCAATGAACACAGTATTTCATGGTTAATGTACCATCCTTTATGAGAATATGCTAGCATAATGATAGAGGGCTGAAGCATGTAATCTATAATTAATACAAAGTGAACTGTCATGTAGGGCAAAATGGGCCTTTCTGCAGAAGTATAAATGCAGTCATGGAAACAGCTATAGCTCCTTGATTGTAATTATTCAGCCTCACTAGGGGTCTGCAGCTAGCTATTAAAGTGCTAGTGGTCCCTCATGGAGTAGTCTACTATCCAATTAAACTTTCACAAGTCTATTCAGAAGGCACACTTCAGGCTGTCAGGACATTGTGGAACACCACTGTGTTCCATTAAATAGTGTCAAGCACCTGCATTTCTAATAGAACATAATGTTTTTGGTTACCTTTTGCATATAGAATTTGATCAGAGAATTTTGTCTGATTTGAATAATTTGAATCTCTAGACAGATAAAACATTTTAATTAGAGTCGATGAAGGTCTTTAGCATCTGATACTTATCAAGACTGTACTAATTTACCATTTTTTCTCTTGTACAAAAGAAACGCATATGCAGAAGTCAGTGAGAAACAAAGAAAAGTTAAATATTTGGGATAATTGGCAAATAAATGCATTTTAATTTAAAATAAATACAATATTTCAATGCATATTTAGAAGTTTGTAAAACCGTATTAGATACAAATCTCAAAATCTAGGAAAAATATGCAATGGCAATGCCAAAATAGTCTATGATATTATGAGTTAAGGACTTCCATGAAAACTATTGCAAAGTCTACTGCAAACTTCAAAAGAAAAATGGGCTGAATTATCAATATGTGAAATGAAAATGATTTTGCAAAACCTTATTGATGCAGCATAATATAATGGAAAAGATTCTTGATTGACACATAGGTTACTCATATATGTTTATATTTATATTTAATTACCCATGATGAAATCAGATACTTGTTATACATGATTTAAAATCTTCTCAGCATTACTTTTTACTCCCAGCAATGGTTTATAATCGTCTGTTATACACAGGTTTTAACCAGCTTCAGGTACATAAATGAAGTCTATGTTTCAACTCTTTGTGAGCCCCCCACTTTTTACATTCTTCTCAGGAATCTCTTGGACACACTGGCATGAGATATCAGTGTGAAAATATTTGGTAGTCATGATATGCACCACAGAAACATGAGGGAGTTAACTTCTTGGGGCCATATTTGACCACTAAGGTATAAAGGAAGGCCACTGGATAAATACTGGTCCCATTTGCCCCTGAGTAGACAGGTTCAAAAATTAGTCATCTGTAGCAGTTGCCAACTGAGCAACAGAATTTTGCATGGCTTTCCACTCTGCAACATTTCACTTCCCAATCCTCAGTCCTCCCCCATGGAATCATCTCCCAAATAAACTAGACTCACATAAGGCTCTTGCTCTGGCCTTTCTTTTGGGAAAACTAGGCTAAGAAAAAATATGGTTCCCAGCTCTATTAGTAATGAGTATTACTAATTCTATAGTTCTATAGAAATAGCTTCATCTCTCTATGCCACCATTTTCTTATTTTTTAACTTAGGTACTTAGGCAAAACAAGCTTTAAAACTCTGAAACAATGACTTTATTTTTTTTTTATAATTTTTATTTATTTATGATAGTCACAGAGAGAGAGAGAGGCAGAGACACAGGCAGAGGGAGAAGCAGGCTCCATGCACTGGGAGCCCGATGTGGGATTCGATCCCGGGTCTCCAGGATCGCGCCCTGGGCCAAAGGCAGGCGCCAAACCGCTACGCCACCCAGGGATTCTCACAATGACTTTATTAAATTGCAGCAGCCAATCTTGAAAATATATAATAGCAGACTTAAGGGAAGGAAGGATCTATCTTTTTTGTTTTAAGATTTTATTTATTTATACATGAGAGACACAGAGAAAGAGAGAGGCAGAGACACAGGCAAAGAGAGAAGCAGGCTCCATGCAAGAGCCTGATGTGGGACTGCATCTGGAGATTCCAGGATCATGCCCTGGGCCAAAGACAGACACTCTACCATTGAGCCACCCAGGTATCCCGAAAGGATCTATCTTCATACTATTTCTATCACTTTTGCTTTTCATTTCAGTTTGTTTCATTTTATTTTGTTTTTGCATTAGGAGGTAAATGGCTAGCCAGTCATTAACACGGTGAGTTTGGAGGTTTATGCAGATTGTTAAATTACCAATTGCACATGGGTATTTTATCTGCTCCCTGGAGTCCATTACAATAAAAAACAAAACAAAACAAACAAAAAAACTGCACAAGCCTTCTTCCATGGAGTGGATACCACTTTGGAAAAAACTGGAGTGCTGCTTCATCACTTCCCTCCACAACATCATAACTATGATTGTTCAGAGAACCGTGTTCTCAAAAGAACCAAATCAGATGCAGAGAGAGCATAAGAAGTGAAGAATGATCAATTGAAGTCTAATACTTAGAGACAGGTAGAAGCTTGGTAGAGAAAATAGAAAGGAATTGTAGGGAGGTTGTTTAAGGTAATTCATTGGGTCCATGTCAGAAAAGCAGGTCTATATGAAAATGTGTAGACATCAGGAACTTAACTTTGTAGAAAGCTAACACCATTGCATTTCTATTTTACTTCTTAAAAACAAAAGTAAGTCCATGACAAAATTAACAAAGACTGTTTACTCCAAAAACTTGTAGTAAGGAAATATTTCAGCCATCATTTCATTTCATTTTAGCAAGGGGTCAAAGGTAGACCCCTTTGTAAACAAAAGGTAGACCCCTAGATTAAAAAAAAAGAAAGAAAGAAAAACTGAGTCTGGCAAGCATTCTATTAAGGTAGATTTTTATTTTTGGAAATAAGGGAGATATGCTAATTGGTCTTCAGGTACAGTAGTTGGTATTTGGTTGGTTACAGTGAGACAACAAATCAGTTTGAGGACATTTTTAAAAAGGAAGGGCTGTTTAATATGAGAGGTAGATGGTTTTCTGTGGCCTGAAACTTCCCGGGAGCCAACTGGGTACTTTTTTAGAGAGAAACTGTCCTTATGAGAGGAGAGGGATGGCTAACCATAGCAGGCAGTTTGTCAAATTTTATTCAGCTATTAAAAAAAAAAAATCTAGAAATTTCTAATGGTACACAACAATGTTAACACAATAAAAGCCTTGATCATATAAGTAGATATTGTATATGAAAGATACTGTAGGGGAACCCTGGGAGGCGCAGCGGTTTGGCTCCTGCCTTTGGCCCAGGGCGCGATCCTGGAGACCCGGGATCGAATCCCATGTCGGGTTCTCGGTGCATGGAGCCTGCTTCTCCCTCTGCCTGTGTCTCTGCCTCTCTCTCTCTCTCTCTCCTCTCTCTCTCTCTCTCTGTGTGTGTGTGACTATCATAAATAAATAAAAATTTTAAAAAAATTTAAAAAAATTAAAAAAAGAAAGATACTGCAGATGATGCTTTATATACAACACATAGCATGATAATAGATAGATATATAGATAGATTCCAATTAGTCACTCAACAAATCTTTAGTTTTCTCACTTATAAAATATGCTAACACCCACTTCACAGGGCCATTTCAAGTTTTTGAAATACATAACAGAAAAGTGCTTATCATATGGTACATAACACACATGTATTCATATACATCTGTCATATTGAGAAGGATGGTTTATGTTACACAAAAAGTATCACAGTAATTCCTGGGTCATGAAATCATCCCAACTTGCCCCAAATTTTCCCCATTTTAAGCTGAAAGTTCTAAATCACATGCATTTCTTTTTTTTTTTTTTAATTTTTATTTATTTATGATAGTCACACAGAGAGAGAGAGAGAGGCAGAGACGCAGGCAGAGGGAGAAGCAGGCTCCATGCACCGGGAGCCTGACGTGGGATTCGATCCTGGGTCTCCAGGATCGTGCCCTGGGCCAAAGGCAGGCGCTAAACCGCTGCGCCACTAGGGATCCCTCACATGAATTTCCTTAGTCCTGAGTAAAGTAGGACTGTTGCTCACCTATGGAGTGGTTCAAATGAAATTTGTTTTTAGCTCAAACTCTAAGAATAAATAATCCCTTTCTAACAAACATGACTTTAAAACCATAATCAAGATTAATGTAATAATATAATGCAGTTTTCTGACCCAAAACATCCCGCCACTGAGAGAACACAACTGCAGGTGAGAGTCAGAGCTGCCCAACTATGCAGACATTTTTGATTGTCAAACAAAACTCTTTGGAATCAAAACAAAAAAGTGCTGATGTAGGTAGAATATATACAAATCAAGGCTAGAGTAATTGGAGCCATATCAAAAAGAGATACAGAGAAAACAAAAATTGACTATCCATAAGATCATTCCCTAACACACTGAAGATCATTATTAATTCCTTGTAAGGATATACAAAAACTGATGCCATACCTCCATATTTTTTACATATATTGTATATGCATACATATAGAATGCATACTATATACATATAATAAAATGCTCTAGATATTTTAGAGGATTTTTTTTTATCCTCAACCAATCATTCCATGAATGAATAACTTGGTGGCCAAAATAAATTTCCTACTTAACAATTCCCTTTAGGTATGATTTATAGCTATATGAAGTCAAGATCCTTTAGTCCAAAATAGGAAAAAGCAATTTCAATTTATAGAACACTATTTTGTTGTATATGATACATACTTTATATTTTTATATACATACATGTTGTATTGTATTGAGAAAAGAGATCATCAATGGATTAATAGTACTACCCAAAATGAAAATAAAATAAATAAGTCATAGTTGTGTTGTGTTAAACCACCTCCCTATAACCATAAGGATTAGCATCTTGTCTTTCTAAGATCTCTCTGAATATACTGTGAACGAATGCAGTGTTTCTACTCTGCTCTGAATGTGTTAACCCTAACCAACAAGGAGTCGTTTTTCATGCTAATAAAAATTGCTAATGCTTACTGACTTGTTACCATGTGCTAAGGTTTTTGATACATTATTTTCATTAATTTATTCCATGTAATCCCAAAACAAAACTATGAGGTAGTATCTCAATTGCCTATATACTTCCAGAAGAGAAAATTAGTCTTAGAAAGATAAAGTAATTTACTCTAAGTCAAAAAGTCAAGTTGAGATTTAAACTAAATCTGTCTTATTCTGATATAAATAGAATTCACAAATAGAAAACCATTAAAACAAATGTTTAGAATAGCATATTCAGTTATCAACACAGGGTCACATTTCCTACTGTCTCAGAATGGGGGAAATATCAAGTATCTCCAGTTAATGCCTCAGTATTTCCCAAGGAAATAAATTTCTGAGGAAATCACTTAGAGTACATATTCAGCAGGCTGTAGAGGATTTCAGGATCTATGAAGTTACTCATCCTGCTTGCTACAGTTCCAAGAAGTTTGCTCCAAATTAATTTAGAGGTTCTTTCTCTAAATGAACTAAGAAGATTAGACCAACATCAAAAGGACTCTCCCCTTAAGGAATTTCTAACACAGACCTCATCTGAACAGACTCATAAGGCTGAGTGGCAAGTTATTTCAATGATATGCACATTTTCTTTTGCAAGATCTTTTTTCTGATTTGCTGTATGAATATCTGGCATTTGAGAACAGAAAGAAAAAGGTCTTTTACTGTTTCAATTCATTTTGTGTAAATTATTTTGAAAATTCTACCATCAGCAGACTTTTGCAAGATGGTGGCATAGGAAAATCCTGAACATAACTCCTCCTATGGACACACCAATTTTACAATTACATATGGATCATTTCATTCTAAAAAATATCTGAAAAGTAAATAAACTGCTTCACTGAGACATGTAGAAGTGAAAAAGACACAGTCTTGCCAAAAACTCTACACCCAATGCAGCAAAATATAATAAGGAAGAATCCCACCTGAGAGGTGTTTTTCCTAGAGGAGCAAGTGGTTGGTGTCCCACATCAGGCAGCCCAACTCCTGGGAGCTCCCAAAGGTCTAGCTTAGAAAACCAATGAGCCTGATGTCCAAGAGACTCAATGTGAAATAGGAAACTAAAATTCCTTTTTCTTTTTTATAGATTTTATTTATTCATTCATGAGAGACAGAGAGAGGCAGAGACACAGGCAGAGGGATAAAGCAGGCTCCATGCAGGGAGCCCAGCATGGGACTCAATCCCGGGTCTCCAGGACCTGGCTCTGGACTGAAGACGGCGCTAAACCGCTGAGCCACGGGGGCTGCCCCTGAGATTCCCTTTTTAAAGGGCTCTTATATGGTCTCACTTGCCTGAGACTCAGTGAAAATACAGCACTTGGAAAAGTGCCTAAGACTGTATATCAAATAAATATGTTTGCTATTCAAAAATATCTGCTGGAGGTACAGGGGACTTTAAAACTCTACCTACAGAGACAGAAGTGCCATCACAGATACCGTTTTTCTCTCTCTACATACCCTGCTAGCACAGGTGGATGAGCTCAAACATGGTATTTATTCTACTGTCACTGCCTAGATGAAGCCGAAAAGCACCGTTGGTTGCAGTACTCCCCCTTCTCTGGCTGGGGCAGATGAGAGCAAATGGTTGTGGCATTTCCCTGATTCCTAGTCAAAGTCTGCTCTCTTGCATAATTCGGGCACTCCACTATTCCCTGGCAGGAATAGCTGAGTGTGAGAGGCCTTAGAATTCTCCCACTCCCAGCCTAAAGCTGGTGCCTACACAGACAAGGAACTCCCAAAGTTGCATCCCTGAAGCCTGTGGGCACATTCAGTCAAGGCTTTTTCCCGCTGCTTTTCTGAAGCAGGCCAAAATGCCCAACCCCTATGCTCTCCAGCTGCTTGGCTAAAGCCAGCAGGAATGTACAGCACATACAGGGGATGCCTCTTCATCACTTGGTCCTAGTGACCAAGGAGACTAGTATTCCAGAGCTCAGCTCCACAGGAAGGTAACAATTGGAAAGACAGTTCTTGGCAGGCCACCATCTCCCAAGTCACCACACAGACAGCAGACTAAAACAGAAACCCAGATGTCCTATCAAAAAAAGCCTATTTACTTAGCCTGGAGTGTTAGTCTGAGAATCAAACATCAGTTTTTTCAAACATCTAGAGCCCAAGGAGGTGCTCCCAGGGAATGTAAGCAAGGAGACACCACTCTTGCATTCTCCTTTGGCATCACTATAGCTTGACAAAACCTTCCAGAACGGAGCCTTATACACTCATCTGAATTCCTGATTTTTAAAATTTTCACCAAGGGGACACCTCCAGATCTTCTGGTCTGAAGGCCAGCATAGATTATGATCACAGCCCCAAAGGACTGTATATATTTGCATACTTTAAAAGCTGCTGCTTAGGGGTTTGGCTTTTAATCAGCCTGAAACTGGTGCTAAATGAAATTTCTTTCCTTGAAACATTGGCAGTTCCTGGCACACCCTCAATAACAGGGACATATCAAGAAAATATTAGGCAATTCACATAATCATTAAAGTTCCAAAGATAAGCAAGACCTAGGAAAAGACTGAATGAAAAAGTTTATTACTTACACAAGACCACTCCTCCAAGACTGAGGGAGGTAGCTGTTTCACTTAATTTATAGAAACAAACACAGAAAGTTAAGCAAAATAAAAAAAAATAGAGTAATAGATTCCAAATGAAAAAAAAACTTGATAACATATCAGATAAAAGAAGAAACTACATAAAAGAACTTAATGAAATAGAGATAAGTTATCTATCTGATAAAGAGTTCAAAGCAATGGTCATAAAGATGCTATTCAATTCAAGAAAAGAATGGATGAACACAGTAAGAACTTCAAGGAAGAAAATAGAAAATACAGAAAAGTACCAAAGTAAAGACAAAGGAGAAGAAGACAATAACTGAAAAATACACTTCAAGGGGCTCAACTGAAGAAGCAGAAATATAGATCAGGAAGCTGGAAGACCAAGCAATGGACCTTACCTAGACAGGGCAGCAGAAAGAGAAAAAAGCTTTAAAAATGAAATTAACATAAGAGTTCTCTAGGACAGCATCAAGAATAACACTCATATTATAGAGATCCTAGAAGTAAGCGGTGGGGGCATAAAACTTTTTTGAAGAAATAATTGCTGAAAACTTCCCTAACCTAGAAAAAGAAACAAGAAATGCAGCTCCAAGAATCCCAGAGAGCTCCAGACAAAGTGAACCTAAAAAAATCCACACCAAGACACATTATAATTGAAGTGTCAAACAGAGAATCTCAAAGGCAACATGAGAAAAACAAATTGTTACAAACAAAGAAAACCCCAACAGGCTATCAACAGATTTCTCATCAGAAACTTTACAGGCCAGAAAGGAGTAGCACGATATATTTAAAGTGCTGAAGGGAAAAATTTCCTATGAAGAACATTTTCTCCAGCAAGGTTATCATTCAGAACTGAAGGCTTTTCTCTATAAACAAAGTTCTACATATATGAAGCAAGCCTTACAAGAAATGTTAAGGGAACTTTTTTAGGCTGAAAAGAAATGACACTAATTTAAAAACAAGAAAACATACAAAAGTAAAAAATCTCAACAGAAAAGGGAAATATATAGAATAAGTAGTGAATTAATCACTTATAAAGCTACTATGATGACCAAAAGACAAAAGTGGTAAAATTAACTAAACTGCAATATTTAGTAAGATAAAAAAAAAAGATATAAAATGTGACATCAAAACAAAATGGGTGAGAGGGAGTAAGAATGTAGAGCTATCAGGGATGCCTAGGTGGCAAAGCAGTTGAGCATCTGCCTTTGGCTCAGGGCATGATTTGGAGTCCTGGGATCCAGTCTGTATGGGGCTCCCTGCAGGGAGCCTGCTTCTCCCTCTGCCTATGTCTCTGCCTCTCTCTGTGTGTCTTTCATGAATAAATAAATCTTTAAAAACAAGTTGTTATCAACTTAATAAAGTTGATATATAAATAAACTATAAAATAGAATATATACATAAAATGATACATATGAATTTCTTTGTAACCACAAAGCAAACACTTATAGTAAGTACACAAAAGAAAATGGGAAAGAAATCTAAACATAATGGAAGAAAGTTATAAAACCACAAGAAAAAAGAGAGAAAGAAGAAAGGGACAGAGAGGAACTATGAACACAGCCAAAAAGCAATTTACAAAATAGCAATAAGTGCATACCTATCAATAATTCCTTTAAATGTAAATGGACTAAATTATCCAATTAAAAGGTATATAATGGCTGAATAAATAAAAATTTAAGAACCATCTATATACTGCCTACAAGAGATTCACTTCAGATGTAATAAACACACAGAGCGTAAAAGTTAAGAGTTGGGAAAAAGATATTCCACACAAATGGAAACAAAAAAGAATGTTAGCGTACCTATACTCATCTCACATAAAATAGACTTTAAAACAAAGACTAATAAAACACAATGAGGGGCACTACATAATGATAAAAGGGTGAATCCAGGAAAGATATATTTATAGGTATAAATACACCCAACATAAAAATATACAGGGCAAATAATAACAGACTGAAAGGGAGAAATTGAAGCAATACAAATAACAGAAGACTTTTTAAGTCCCTCCATGTCAATGAATAGATCATCAGACAAAATCAGTAAGAAAACATCAGACTTAAATAACACATTAGACCAGAAGGACTTAACAGAACAGTCCCACCAGAATTAGTAGGATACACGTTCTTCTCAAGTGTATATGGATCAATCTCCAGAATAAAACAAATGTTAGAACACAAAACAAGTTTTAATAAATTCAGTAAGATTGAAATCATATCAAGCATCTTTTCCTACCACAATAGAATGAAACTAAAAATTAATTACAAGAAAAAAGCTGGAAAAACTACAGATACATGGAGGTAGAAGAAATAATTGCTGAAAACAGAACTAGAGTAAATAATTCTAAAATGTATACGTAACCAAAAATGACCCTAGCTAGTCAAAACAAACTTGAGAATGAACAAAGCCAGAATTATCACACAATCTGATTTCGAACTATACCACAAAACTATAGTAATTAAATCAGTATAATATTGCCATAAAAAAGAAACATGTTCAATGAAACAGATTGGAGTATCTAAAAATAAATCCACACACATCTAGTCCATTAATTTACAACAAAAGAGCAAGAATATACAATGCATGAAGGAAAAAGTGTCTTCAATAAATGATGCTGGGAAAACTGTACATCTACATTCGAAAGCATGAAACTGGACACTATTCTATGCCACATACAAAAATTAACTCAAAATCTAAGTTGACTTGAACTGAAGACCTTAAACTATAAAACTCCTAGAAGAAAGCCTAGTTCATAATCTCTTTGTCCTCAGTCTTACTGATGTTTTATTTTGGCTCTGACTCCAAAGGCAAGAGAAACCAAAGCATAAATAGACAAATAAGACTACCTCAAACTAAAAAGCTTCTGCACAGCAAAGGAAACCATCAAAAAATAAAAAGGCAACCTAATGAACGATAGAATATATTTGCAAATCATATATCTAACAAGGGGTTAATACCCAGAATATATAAAGAATGCATACAACTCAATAACAATAACACACACACACACACACACACAAAAAAAAAAACGATTAAAAGAGATTCGAAATAGACATTTTCTGAAAGAAGATATACAGATGGCCAACAGGCATATTAAAAGATGCCCAACATCACAAGTCATCAGGAAAATGCAAATCAAAAACACAATGAGTATCATCTTATACCTGTCAAAATGACTACTATGAAAAAGACAAGAAAGAAGTGTTAGTGAGGATTCAGAGAAAAGGGGACTCTTTTGCATGTGACTATAAATGTAATTCGGTGCACATGCTATGGAAAGCAGTATGGAGGTTTCTCCAAAACTGAGAATAGAAATACCATATTATCTAGCAATTCCACTAGTGGGTATTTAAAGAAAATGAAAATACTAAATCAAATAGATATGTGCAACTCTATGTTCATTACAATATTATTTATAATAGCCAAGATATGAAAACAACCTAAGTGTCCATTGATGGATGGCATGACTACTAGTAAGGGTATATAAAGTTATCCTTACTAGTAATGAATAAAGATGTGGAATAAATTCTTCCCCCCACCATACACACAAGCAATGAAATAATTCTCCACTATAAAGGAAAAGAAATGAAATCTTGTCATTTGTGACAATATAAAAAGACGTTGAGAGTATTATACTAAGTGAAATAAGACAGAAAACATGGGACGCCTAGGTGGCTCAGTGGTTGGGCAGCTGCCTTCAGCTCAGGCCGTGATCCCGGAATCTGGGATCGAGTCCCACATTGGGCTCCTAAGAAGAGCATGCTTCTCCCTTTGCCTATGTCTCTTCCTCTCTCTCTGTCTCTCTGTCTCTCTCTCTCTCTGTCTCTCATGAATAAATAAGTAAATCTTAAAAAAAAAAACACACAAATACTTCATGATTTTACTTATATGTGTAATCTCAAAATCAAAACAAACAAATAAGCCAAAACCCAGACTCATAGATAAGGATTGGTGGTTGCCAGAGGAAAGAGGTGTTGGGGGAAGCCAAATTGGTGAATGGGATCAAGAAGTATAAACTCCCAGCTATAAAATGAATACATTGTGGGAAATATAGTCAATAATATTCTTTGAACTTTGTATATGGACAGATAGTAAATTAAACTAATTATGGAGAACACTTTATAACATATACAAATGTTGAATCACTATGTTGTACACCTGAAACTAAGATTACATTTTATATCAATTATACCTGAATAGAAAAACATTTCCAATGTCAGACTAGTTACTTTCCTCCCTAACTTTTTGAGAGTTCTATGTCTTTAAACACCAGAATAAGAATCGCTTCACAGTTTATAGATTATCTATAAGGTTGCATCACCACATTTTTTAGAAACAGTTTTATCTAATACCAGCTGACCTTGTGGTATTTCGATCAGTTCAGCTCAAGGATTGACAAATATTACAAATGAATCCCCACTCAAAGCACAGTGCCTGCACTATCGACACATGCCTCACCTTGTGCTACCAGAGTGTAGACAGATATCAGAATACCTTAGAGAATTACTCTCTTGATAGTTATAGAATTTGAAAGTAAGGGAAAAAAATAATAAAATGAACAAAATATTGAAAAGAAATATCAGAATTGTTATTGGGGGTGGGGGAATGATAGCTCTCCAACCTCTTCCCTGTAAGAGTCTGAGCCCTCTTACCTTCTCAAAAGTACTGCCACTTCCAACATCAAGAATTTAAAATGATAAATTTGAAAGACATACATCCTGCAACCATAGCATACTTCTTAGTAAATTTCAAATAGCAAAGGGATATAGATGTTTCAAGGCTGTTTCTATGTTTTATTTCTAGGTCTAGAAATATCAGCAATGCTATATTACTAGTAACAAATCTTGTGTTTCCTTATTGGTTCCAAATAAACTCTGTTTTTTTTGAACAGAACTAGTATCCGATCAGTTAAAATATTAATACAAATTATGATCTAAGAAATGCTTCCAATCATCACATCATACTCTTGACAGCTGATAGCTAACACAGAAGATCAGCTTGTCAAATTAGTTCCCATAGATCATAGAACTTATCCAGTATCAAGACTTACTAATAAAGCACATAGGCATTCAAGGGGCCTGGGTGAAGCAAGGAGAGGTCTGGGACTTCCTGTGTTGATCCTATATCCTTTCTTACAAAATCAGGAATTCACCCCCTGGCCCAGAATAACAAGAAAAAGTTCTCTAAGAGAGTGCCTGAGTGGGGTGCCTGGGTGGCTCAGTCAGTTATGCATTCAACTCTTGATTTTAGCTCAGGTCATGATTTCAGAGTTGTAGTGTTGATTCCTGTATTAGACTGTGCTGGAGCATGGAGCCCTGATTTAGGATTCTCCCTCTGCCCCTCCCATAGCCCCTCCACCCCCATTTTTCCTTCCTCCCTAAAAAAAAAAAAAAAAAAAAAAAAGAAAAAGTAAAAGAAAAGAAAGAAAAAAGAGTGGTACCGGAGACCTCTCAGATAGCAGAGAGCATTTAAGTCATAAAATGTCACCATTTAATACCTTAGAGAACTGTATAAGAGCCATGTCTCACAAGTCCATGGATTACTGGGTTTTGTCAATTACAAACATTCCTAAACTTAGGACATTCTGTTCAATCACTGTATAGATAAGGACTCCTCTCCTTACAAATTTTATTAATTTACTTGCCCAGAGGCCCAGCTATCATATTCCTAAGAAGAGACCTAGCCACCTGCCTTCTTTCCTTTCCCCTGGAAACACGTGCTCACTAAAAACCTCACACCCAGCAATTGGAGAACAAATTAATCACAAGATACCTTTTAACTTTTTCCATTTGCAATTGACCTTGGAGAATGGATTCACTGGCCCAGTGGCTAAGCAGACTTTTTGGGTCATGGCTCCATAACCACAAAGAGAAAATATTCCCTCCCTTTTAGAATTTCTACATACACTCAAATTTGTGAATAAAAAAAGCAAGTGACTATCCACATTCTATTTTATCAATTCTAGTGAATATATCTTTTTGACCTTATTACTAAAAGCTAAGCCTATGAATTATGAGCAGCTATATCAGAATTGAATTCCTAGAATGCAATCTCACTCATTATATTTATTTAACTCATCTCATAAAATCAGACAGGTATAAATCAAGATATATGGTTTCTCATTTTGTTAAATAAATAAACAGTGATAGTGCATCTTCACACATCATACCTCAGTTTGTTAACTATTCTAATCCTAGAAAAAGCTAGTTTTAGGTAGAGATCAAACTATTCACCACTATTGAAAGCAGCCACTTTAACCTGTCCCATCTCCAATATAAAGGTTATGTTGATTTCCTGATCATTGACTCTTGGTAATACATTAGTACTACTTATTGCTATCCATCTTTTTTAACAGAATAAAAATACAAGTAACTTTTATTTAGTTCCTAGTATATGCCAAGACTGTTCCAGGTGCTTTGACTCAATCATCAAAATCAGTTAAATGTTATTCTCTTTGATGCTAAATGAAGCTGCATTTAGAGGGAACACAAAGTTCATGAGAAGTTTTTACTGCCATAATTCTATGATGCACTCTGCCTTAAAATCTCAGTGGCATTAAAAAAACCAATAAAATGACCAAAATGCAATTCCATTGAGTTGCGACCCCTTAAGCAAATACAGGGAGGAGTTTTAAATCATACCTAAGTTCTGAGTTTGTTGACGTTTTTAGAAGTTTTACCATTATTTCGATCAGAGTTGCATGTTAAATTCTTCTTATGCTTTAATTTCTTATGGTTTGTTGTTGGTTTCCCTCCTCTGTCCCTCTCACTCATATGACCACCTTTTCTTCATAACCTACTAGCTTTGGAGAAGATAAACATATTTTATTGTTCAGATGTACAAGTCATCTTATACTATGGGTTTACTGCCGATGTGAGATCAAAGCTGCCATTAATAAATGTTACTGCCGATTATAGTTTGAATTATTTTAGTATTCGAGATTATTTGCATTTAAAATTTTTGCCTATTAAGGAAGAATTACCTTTCTAATAGATCATTTGATTCCCAAATTAAATTTTCAAAACAGATATTTGCTTAAACTTGAGCAGAACTACTCAAATTCCATTTCTAATTACCTGACTGTACATTTCTCCCTAGTATTCTGCATTTAGCCTAATAATTTTTAGATTATTTTCTCTCTTCTTACCTCAGAAAAGATCTACAGTGAAGCTTTCATAAATTTGCATTAACTTATAAGTAAAACTTTGCTTTTCACAACCTGGACACTTTATAATATGGATGTACATTAGAAAAAATACAGCAGAAACTGTATCTTTGTGGGACATCTGGGTGGCTCAGCAGTTTAGTGCTGCCTTCAGCCCAGGGCGTGATCCTGGAGTCCCAGGATTAAGTCCCACATCGAGCTCCTTACATGGAGCCTGCTTCTCTCTCTGCCTGTGTCTCTGCTTCTCTATCTCTCTGTGTCTCTGATGAATAAATAAATAAACTCTTTTTTAAAAAAGAAAGAAATTGTATCTTTGCATAATTTTATCTGCCAATCAATACCATATTTTTTTAAAAGGCAATTATATGGAGATCCTGGTTAAGCATTGGTCTCCAGCTCAGGTCATGATCCCTGGGTCCTGGGATGGAGCCCCACTTCAGGCACCTAGCTCCACGGGGAGCCTGCATTTCCTTCTCCCTCTGCCTGGTACTTCTTGTGCTCCCATTCTCTCTCTGTCAAATAAATAAAATCTTTAAAAAAATAAATAAATAAAAAGGCAATTATATGCAACTGATGAATAACTGAACTCTACCTCTGCAACTATCACATGTTAATTAATTGAATTTAGATAAGATATTTAAAACATTTTTAAAAATAAAAAGGCAATTAAAAATTCCATACAAAATCTTTAATGCTATTTTCAATGTCTTTAATAATTTTTCTTTAAATTATTGAATGTTGTATTAAATATCTCCACTGGTGGTCAAAGATTAAACACAGTATTAGGTTTAAAATGTATCAGTAATTATTCCATACAACTTATGTTACTTACTTAGAAATATAGTTTAGAATAACAAATAGGGAAATTCATGTGAGATGTTTAATTCTTATTTAAGAATTGATTCATAAATTAAACTTATTTATTGCTGAGATAGTATGGAAACTGGCCAAGCAACTCCAATTTTAGGAATGCTAAATATTATTTTTATTTCTGCCAAAATAATCCCATTTCTACTGGAAGTCCTAACTGGCAACATCCAGGGACAATTATACAAATATTCAAACTTCGACCTGTTTCTGTGAACTTAGGCTTCCTCTATAACTTTTAGGAAAAGTCTGAGATAGAAAAATCCAATAGTTTTTATTAATAGACAGAAGGTGAATGACAGAACTATAGTGATGATAATTTCAGGCAGGTAACTATCACACAGATAGCCAGAGGCAAAGCTTTTTCTCTTTTTGTGTGATTGAAGACTGGTATATGAAATTGATACTTACTGGAAACAGGCTTCTCTTTTTTTTTTTAATATTTTATTTATTTATTCATGAGAGACACACAGAGAGAGAGAGAGAGAGAGAGAGAGGCAGAGACACAGGCCTAGGGAGAAGCCTGCTCCCCGCAGGGAGCCTGATGCAGACTGAATCCCAGGACTCCAGGATCATGCCCTGAGCTGAAGGCAGACGCTCAGCCCCTGAGCCACCCAGGTATCCCTGGAAACAGGTTTCTGAGGAACCTTTTAAACGATAGATTCTCTGGGTATCACTTAAAATTTTGATTCATGAAGTTTGGGGTAAGATAACTAATTTTTCTTCCTCATGTAATCCTGCTTATCTAGTAGGTTCCTGAATCACTGTTTTCATTTAAATGCTAGCCTATATGCCAAGATTTTAAAACACTTATGATAAATACGATAGGACAACCATTTGGAGGGAATGCTCCTGCCTTGCTCCTTTTTCATGCTATGAAAAGTAATTTTCCAAATCAACCCTACTCCTTTTATTTTCCCAAGAAGAGTGACTAATCTCCTAGTTAGTTAGCATATAGTGATTAGTCCATAGTTCTCTAGTGAATAGACTTAACCTAAAAGAGACTCCCAGAATAAAAAGATTTGGTCATTTTCTTCCTTCTTTTGCCAGAAAACCAGTGGCCACAACAATCTGGTTGAGTTTCCCTTTTCCAAGCAGATACTTTACTGTTAGAAAATTGTTGCAGTGTCTCAAATGGAAAAGAAGGGACAAGACTGTCCCAAAGTCTCAACTGGAGAAGAGTGCTGGCAAGTTAATTTTCATATTGTTTCATATTGCTACATTCTCTAAATCTATATTTATGTATAATGAAGTAATATTTCTTTTCTGATATCAGAAGCATGTGTCTTATTTTTCACCTGGTCATATTCTGTAGGAAACAGGGGCTCTGTATATGGAACCTCCCCAAAACTCTAACGACAAAAATGAACTATGATTGAAGTTGAAACACAAAAGTAAGCATAAAGGAATTGAATATATTATTTTATAAATATAAAATTCCCATAGTGTTCAGGGCAGGTTTTTTTTTTATTTTAATGAATTCCAATGGAATAAACATATGTCTGAATTCCTCACTTGAAAAAAATCATTAAATATATGCAATAAAAATATTGTTTGTGAGGAGGACAAGAGCTAGTCAGAATATCTACTTATACCCACTTGTTCCATTTGATCATGCATTATCCCTCATAACTTTTAAAGTATAACATGATATGAATTATACAAATTTATCCATAAAAGTCTGTGCATTCCTTGCATGAGATATTACCACCTGTGATATCACAATACATACAAAATATCTTATTCTTTATGAACAATTATCCTCCATATTTGTTATTTTCTAAATTTTTAAAAATAAATACTTTCAAATAGTATTTGAAGTTATGAGAAATTGAAGTTATGTCTAAGGAAGAATAAATTATACACGCAATCAAGAATTTGTTTCTCCCTGTGTAGTAGATATCTGGGTGTTTCATTTTTCGTCAAACCTATTGTAAAATATGCTTTTCTTTCTGAATTCCTTGGGTCGTGTTGAATTTCTCATTTTCCTCAAGTATTCAATCACAAGTCCTATTGACTGTACCTTTGCAAACGTCTCTCTGAACTAATGCAATAGCTTATCTAATCTTCAAATTTCTCATTATTTCCATATTCTATTCAGTATTTGCACAATTACCAGACTAATCTTTCTAAAATGCAAATTTCATCAGGTTCCTTTTCCATCCCTCATTTTTAAAACTTTTAAGAGATCCACATTTTTTTTTTCACACAGGAAAATATAAATCTTTTTAAATGGAACTCAAAATACGATTCCACTTAGTTTGTAATACTGACACTGCTGTGCTACCATTCTGTTTCCCTGGAGTTAGTGTACAGACACAACAACAATTCACTGAGTATGCTACTCACATGAATGGCCCTCTTTTCATAGAGTGCATGTTCTTCCTCTGTCTGTTAAAGTTGTAATACATCTTTAAAACTCAGCTCTAGGGACGCTTGGGTGGCTCAGCGGTTTAGCGCCCGCCTTCCGCCCAGGGCATGATCTTAGAGCTCCGGGATCGAGTCCCACATTGGGCTCCCTACATGGAACCTGCTTCTGCCTCTGCCTATGTCTCTGCCTCTCTCTGTGTGTCTCTCATGAATAAATAAATGGAATCTTTAAATAAATAAATAAATAAATAAATAAATAAATAAATAAATAAACTCAGCTCCAGTATCACCTCCATTGAAAAGCCTATTATGAGTCTCCCTGCTATAGATTAATCACATCCTGCTCCTCTGAATTTTTTTTAATATAGGTTCCATACTCATAATGAGCTTGAACTCATAACCCTGAGATCAAGTCACATGCTCTACCAACTGAGCCGGCCTGGTGCCCCACTTCTCTGGGATTCTATAGCACCTTTCATGTTGCCTGTGAACTTCTCTCTTAAATAACAAGTCCAGGAAACAAGAACAAAATCTTTTTTTGTCCCCACAATAATTAGCACACAGAAAATATTACTGAATAGAATCTTGATCACAGCTTTCTTCAATTTTATTTTCCTAATGTATACAAGAGAGAGGACCAGCATTCAGTTTATTGTATAGATTAAATGAAATGTACACAAAATTTTAAAAAATAAATGGAAATGCACATACAAAAAATCTCTATCATAGTACATAGCACATAAGTAGTATTCAATTAGTACTAACTTCGGAATATGGGATATTTTCAGAGCACCATTCAGTTACAAATTAGCTAGGCATAAAAATGGGTACTATATATATGGTAACCTTGACACTAACAAGAATACATAATAATTAAAGTTAGAACACAAAAGTAAGTATACAATAACTGAATACATTATTTTATAAATGTACATCCTCACAAAAAATCTGAGCTAGTTATGATAAAGAATGTGCAATAGCAAAATACCTTTATAAAATATTATTTTAATATAATAGATGAAAACAGAATCATTAAATAAAGATTTCATTTGGTTAACAACAACAACAACAACAAAAAACACAAATCCTTGCACATGTTCACCTCTATGTACTGCCTTTGTCTTCATTCTTCTTTGCAACAAAATTTGTCAGGGAGTTGTCTATTATCACAGTCACCACTTCCGCATGTTCCAATCTTTCCCCAACTCATTTCACTCCTATTCTTTCCACTTGACTAAATCTATATCTATAAGGTTATTATGATTTCCATGTGGATTGGTTTATTGTCTTCCTTGACCACCACCCACTCAGCTACAATATAAGTCCTATGAAAAAAGAGTATTTACATCTAGTTTACAACTATTTACTCGATGCTGAAAACTGCTTGTAATGCATTAAGCAATCAATAAATATTTGTTCAATGAGTAAAAGCTGAAAAATGAGCTGAACTTTAATCAAAATGTACTTTACTCAAGAATTAAAGATATTTTTGTACAGATCATATATTGAAGTAGTTATTGATATATACTAACTTGTCTTAGGGGCTCTTCATATCTCCCAAGGCTTTCCAACATTCTTGGTAATTCCCAACCAGTCTCCATTTTCTGCATGATTCTGGACCCTTTACACCTGCAGGAATCCCTGCAGGGTCTGAACAACCCTCCACTACTTGCTGAATATGCCTTCCATGACCCCCTGAACAACTCTGTATACACATTATAAGCCAGTTTGTTTCTGCCAGCATTTTTTGATCTTGACTGTGTATGAGCAACTTAATTAACTCAGGTATGTAAATATCCATCATGAACTTAAGAATAAAAAGCTCTTTTGGGGCATTACGTTAAGCAAAATAAGCCACTCAAAGACAGATAAATACTGTAGGATCCCACTTATATGTGGATTCTAAAAAAGCCAAATTCATAGAAATAGAGTAAAATAAAGGTTACCAGGGGCTTAGAGATGGGGTAAATGAGAATAGATTGGTCAAAGAGTACAATCTTCCAGATATAAGATAAGTTCTGGGGACCTAATGCACAGCATTGTGATTATAGTGAACAACACTATTATATACTTGAAAGTTGCTAAGAGAGCAGATTTTAAATGTTCTTACCACACACACGCGCACGCGCACACACACACAAATGGTAATTAGATGACATAATGGATGTGTCTTATCACGGTAATTATTTCATAACATATATGTGTATCAAATCATCCCATTTTATAGCTTAAACTTATACAAGTTATATGTCTCAATATATTTCAATAAAGCTGGTGGGGAGAAAGAAAGACACACAAAAAGGAAGAAAAGGAAGAAGGACAAGTAAAATGGAAATGGGCTCAATCACTTCTCAATAATTATCCAGGGGAAGATTAAGCAAATATTAAACATAGGTCTTGGGCATCCAAGAATATTTTCTATTATTGTACTGTGAGATCCTAAAGAAGTTAAGATGATAAGAGGTTCCATTCTGGATGTTTTAATGAGGAATACTTATATCTGCATGTAATAGAATGCCTGACCAATAGTCCAGAGGTAGAGAGACTCCAGTTGGTCCAAAAGTTTAATCACAACATCAAGAGACAATATACAGATGACAACAGGCCCATGAAAAGATGTTCAATATCACTCATAATCAGGGAAATAAAAATCAAAACTCCAGTGAGATACCACCTCACACCTGTCAGAATGACTAAAATTAACAACACAGGAAACAACAGATGATGGCAAAGATACAGAGAAAGGAGACCCTCCTACACTGTTGGTGGGAATGCAAACTGGTGCAGCCCCTCTGGAAAACAGTGTGGAGGTTTCTCAAAAAGTTAAAAATACAACTACCATATGACCCAGCAATTGGGCTAGTAGGTATTTACCCAAAGGATACAAAAATACTGATTTGAAGGGGCACATGCACCCCAATGTTTATAGAAGCTTTATCAACAATAGTCAAATGTGGAAAGAGCCCAAATGTCCATTGACTGATAAATGGATAAAGAAGTTTTATACACACACACACACACATATATATATATATTATGTGATATATATATATATATATATAAATCCTGCCACTTGCAACAATGTAAATGGACCTAGAGTGTATTATATAAGTGAAATAAGTCAGACAAAGATAAATACCATATAATCTCGCTCATATGTGGAATTTAAGAAACAAAAGAGAAGAAGAGGATGAACATAGGGGACAAAGAGAGAGAGAGAGAGAGAGAGAGAAAAGGAAGTCAGAAAACCGACTTTTAACTATAGAGAACAAAATGAAGGTTGCTGGAGGGGAGGTGGGTAAGGGGTTGGGCTAAATGGGTGATGAGCATCAAGGAAGGCACTTGTGATGATTGTGATGAGCAGGGTGTTATACATAAGTGATGAACCAATGAATTCTATTCCTGCAACTAATATTACACTGTATGCTAACTGGAATTTGAATAAAACCTCAAAATTAAGGGAAAAATTAAAATCTTAAAAAAAAGAGTTTGTGATGCTGTCTTTGGGCTAGTTACCTAAAATTCAAAGCAGGGCAACTGTCTCTCCTTTTACAATGAGCGAATTTTCACAGAAACTACACTCAGAAAACTTCCACTTCACTCCAAACTGGAATACTCTCTAATCCTAACTTCAATGGAGATTGGTCAACTATTTACATGCATCTACTCAAAATTCATATACATCCTCTCTCCAACACATAGAACACTCTCATCCACCATTCAAAAGAGTCCCAAAATTCATCCAGCCACTGAATCCAAATAGCATGCCCCAAAAATAATTCATTTGCCAAAAGCATCTACAATATATAATGGTTGAGAATTAATTACAATAAAAAAATCCTATTTGGGAAACAGTTGAGAAATATATAGCAGAATTCAATTGTATCTCATAGCAATATCAACATATGTCTGAACTAGCTGATAGGATTAATGAGACTCCCTTCCCTAATTTTCCTCGTCAGACATACTGGAAGTTTTTATATCTACTCTGTGTTAAAGTCTTCCTTTTTCATTATCCTCTAAGGTAACACATAAGATAAAGGGGATAGGGATATGTTTCCTGCAACCTGCATGGCTACAACAGCTTTCCCCCCAATATGTGCAATTTAAGACATGTCGTATTGGAATTAGGGATTGAAAAATCAGGGGCTGTAGCTGGCCAGGCCTGAAGTTTCCTTAAAAACTCTGTTCTCAAAAATATATAGCCAACATGCAGTCTTTACACTTTTGATCAATTCATTTTACATGCGAACACAGTCAAACTGACCGTCTAGGCATAACCTTACACCTAGTAATTTTAGCTTTTAAATACAAACTTCTGTATAATACTCTCAATCTCACCAGGTAGTCTACCACATGAATTTCATTGGCCAGAATCATATGAGGTCCTGAGCTATGAGACAATAGACAATCGAGATCTTTAGTTTCTTGAGCTATTTAGAGAGGAAAGCAGAGAAGAAAATGGTGAATAGGGTTTGGGTGGGCCAATTTGATGACTGTTTTTTAGGGTTCTTCTTTCATTGTCTATTTCCCAAGGAGTATACTTCAATCTTTAATGTTAGGTTTATGGTTTTTGATGAACAATTATGCTCACTTGATTTTATAGTGTATAATAATAACCAATATGTTCATTTAGCCTTACTAGTGTTAAGTCTTAAAAGAAAAAGATTGCATGAGTATTATAAAGAGTTTAAACACTGTAAAAAAATTCCAAAATTCTCAAAGAAGTCATAACAAAAGTTGTAACTCATAAATAAACATTATTAGCATTAGGTCAAATAAGTAAATATTTTTCTATACATACTTAAAGACAGAAAAATAGATGACATATTAATAGCTAGATATATAAGCATATATATATACATGATATATATATGTGTGTATATACAGCTATATGTGGGTATATTCACATGTATTTCTATATACACACACATACATTCATACTTAAATACACATATATTCAGAGATCTGGTTTTGGTAACAGATCGGACAAATTGGAAAAAAAGAACCTCAAGTTGTATAATAAGTATTACATTATAAACTTTCTTCTTTTAATTTTTTTTAATTTTTATTCATTTATGATAGTCACACAGAGAGAGAGAGAGGCAGAGACACAGGCCGAGGGAGAAGCAGGCTCCATGCACCAGGAGCCCGACGTGGGATTTGATCCCAGGTCTCCAGGATCACGCCCTGGGCCAAAGGCAGGCACTAAACCGCTGCACCACCCAGGGATCCCTAGAAACTTTCTTCTATATAACTAGGTGAGGTCACAAAAAAGTAAAGAATATTACTGGATATTACTAGAAACCAGAAATGAAGAGCTAAAAATAAAGGCATTAAGTGTGTGAGCTGACTCAATAATTATTTTGGGACCCTTTGCTGGTCAAGGTCAATATTTCTCAATGAGGCACTAGTGGCATTTAGGGAAGGCCAATTCTTCGATTTGTAGTTCTATGTAATTGGACTTCAGGATGATTAGCATCTCTGGTTCATGTTTCAGATTATCTTCCATAATTATCTGTCTTGGTCGTTGTGACAACACAAGACTTGCCTAGAGCATGGTACCAAATGTACTTGAGAATCACTAGCCCAAGTTACCCAAGGGGCTTATGTTTTAATGCCAAGATGTGGACAGGAGATGAAGCCTTGGGGCAAGTTAGGACAAGGATTTAGGACTGAAATTCTCATAAAAACTAGGATCCTCAAGGGGGTACAACTTTAATGAAAAGTTGAATAAGAAAAGTATCTGTACTCTGGTAAAATGGGACAACAAGGAAAGTGGTCTGTTTTGGCTGTACTCTCATAGATTTCCCCTGAGATCTTGAAACCATGCGGCTGATCATAATAGATCTGGGGTTAAGTTTATCAACTCTACAAGGTCTATGGTCTATGACCCTCCAGGAAAAGAAATTAACACAAATATAAGACTCAAGCCATTGAAAAACTTAAGGTATTTGGGAAAAAAGCATATGTGGAACTATCATGGAAGGAGAGACTCCTACCAGTTGCCCAGTATTCGCACTTGGATCCCCAGTGAAGATAATGACAACTGTAATTTCAAAATATAGCAATGACATCAATCTTGAGTGAGATAAGATATAAATAACAACAATATTAAGCCACTATGAACACATAATAAATTATCTGTTATACATGAAATAATGCATAAGAATTGAAAAAAAATAGAAAAGACTAGAGATTATGAAAAAGAGGCATATATAGAAAAATAAATATTCACACTTCTAAAAGTATATAATCACTGAAATGCAATATTCAATACATGAAACACATAGCAAATTAGACAACTAAGGATAAAACTCATTAAAGAAAGATGGGAGGATATTATTCTAAATGTACACAGCTATATAAAGAAGGAAGTACTAAGAAAGGGAGAGCAAGGCATGGGATCCAACATTTGTCTAATATGAATTTCAAGGAAGAAAACCAATAATAGAGAATAGAGAGAGAACAAGTAGATAGAGATGAAGGATTAACAATGAATCTTGAATAGGATACACAGAATAAATCCATGACTAGGTAATCACAGTAAAACATTAGATTACAACCTATAAAGAGAGGATCTTTAGAGAACTGAAATCAGGACACTGTGCCTTAAAAAGAAAATTACACACACACACACTCAAACTTCTCATAAACAAAAACAGAAGCCATAGAACAATAAAATAATATAAAAGTAAGGATAGGAAATGATTATTGATCCAAATGTGCAAGTAATAGAGAGGAAGTTAATAACATATTTAGACAACCAAAGACAGTAAGAATTCACCACTAACAAACACTCACTAGAAAAATTACCAAAGGATAAACTTCAGTAAGAGAGAATTTCAACTCAGAATGAACAACAACTAGAGCAATTTTGGTAAATAGGTCAATAAACAGGTAAGTTTATCTAACTAAAAATCAGTCGTAGAAAATAATAATAAATATCTTGAACACTTTGAAAACAATTCAAAACTGAATACTGGTAACAAATCAGATTAGAGTGAGGATATGAAAGGAGACCACAAATAAAAAATTCTTGTCTTTTATCATTTGAGATATAAGAATATCAATTTATATTGACTCAACTTTAAGTTAAAATTACAGTTAACCTTTTTAAGTACCAATTAAACTAGCAAAGAGGAAAAAAGTGTGAAGAAGAAAACTTGATCAATTCATTTAAAAAAGGAGAAACAAAGGCACAAAGAGAGCAAAAAAAATAAAAGAAAAATCAAAATATATCTACAATCACAATAAACACAAAGGTAATAAACTCTTAAAGGCCTCATTTCCAGATTCAATTATTACTTGCAAAAGTTATCCCTAAGTGTACTGGTGATAAGCACTGGGTGATCTACGGAAGTGCTGAATCACTACATTTTTATATTTGAAACTAATATTACACTATATGTTAACTAACTGTAAATTAAATTAAAACTTAAAAGAAGTCATCCCTAAAACCTAATGACATAGAAAAACATTTGTGAGGGGAATATATAAGACATATATGAGGCAGACACTAGATAGAAGAAAACAGCGAGTACATTACACAGATGATAATGCAGATTTAGGGTACAAAAAGCAGTTTTTAGACTTTCAAAGTAGTAATATTAAGAGACATAATTTACTAGGAAGTTCTAACAATCCTGTTTGGATATATTACATTGTACAGCCCAACATACAAAATTCACAAAGATAACATCCAGGTGAATCAATACTTAAAAATGTTTTAATTTCTGAAAGAAACTATTCAATTTATAGATTGTTAGCTCAAAAAATAAAAGATTTCAACAGATATAAACAGCAAAAAAAAAAGGCAGTAAGAAAAAAGTTTGATATGTTTGATTTTAATAAATTTAGAACTTCAATACAAGAAAATTATAAATTAATTATGACAACAAATGATAGATTTAAGAGAACATATACACTTGGCAAATGATTAGCAAGGAAATATATTAAGCATCAATATAACCCGATTGGCAAAAGGGTAAGAAGTAAAATCAGTACAATGGTGGAAAAAAGAGGTCCAAACGCTAGACTTTCTAAAGAAACCAAATTCAACAACTATTCACAGATTAAAATACCTTTGTAAGAGCTCTGGAGCACATTTGAGAAGTTCCAACATTTTGATAAAACAGAAAATTCAAAAACAGCCACATTGAAAGGGTAAAGTTTCACTTTACCCTCAATAAGCCTTCCCCAAGCCAGCACAACACAATACTGAGAGAGACCCTCTTGGCCAATGATTTCTCCTGCACAATGAAATTATAAATCAATAATACTAAAAAACAAGAAAATTCATATATATATGGAAATTATACAGCATACTCTGTATTTTTTTATAAATTTATTTTTTATTGGTGTTCAATTTGCCAACATATAGAATAACACCCAGTGCTCATCCCATCAAGTGCCCCCCTCAGTGTCCATCACCCAGTCACCCCCAGCCCCCGCCCACCTCCCCTTCCACCACCCCTAGTTCGTTTCCCAGAGTTAAGAGTCTCTCATGTTCTGTCTCCCTCCCTGATATTTCCCACTCATTTTTTCTCCTTTCCCCTTTATTGCCTTTCACTATTTTTTATATTCCCCAAATGAATGAGACCATATAATGTTTGTCCTTGTCCGATTGACTTATTTCACTCAGCATAATACCCTCCAGGTCCATCCACGTTGAAGCAAATGGTGGGTATTTGTCGTTTCTAATGGCTGAGGAATATTCCATTGTATACATAAACCAATTTTAAACAACATATGCTTGATCAAACATAAAAGTGGAATCTAAAGAGATATTAGAAAATATCTCAAGACAAAATGAAAACATAACATACTAAATCTTGAAGGCAGCACAAGTATTATTGAATGATGTTAATAGTAATAAATACCTTCATTAAAAAAGAAGAAACAAGGATGCCTGAGTGGCTCAGGGGTTGAGCGTCTCTCTTTGGCTCAGGGCATGACCCTGAAGTCCTGGGATCGAGTCTCCTGTCGGGCTTTCCACTTGGAGCCTGCTTCTCCTACCTCCGCCTATGTCTCTTCCTCTCTCTCTCTGTGTCGCTCATGAATAAATAAATAAAGTCTTAAAAAATAAAAAAATAAAAAGAAGAAAGAGCTCAAATATAAACTGAACTTTATACCTCAAAGAAATAAAGAATTAAGCCCAAGCAGATTAGAGGAAATGATAAATTTTAGAGCAGAAATAAATCGTGATGTGATGAGCAGCGCTCTGTGTTATACACAGCTGATGAATTATTGAAAACTACATCTGAAACTAATGATGTACTATACATTGGCTAATTTAATTTAAATTTAAAAAAGAAACAACAAAGAAAATCAAATAGAAAATGGAAAAACAGAAAAATAACAAAAGGAGTTTTTTGAAAATATCAAAAAATTGACAAAACTTTAGGTAGACTAAGAAAAAAGAAAGGAATGCCTACATCTCTGCCTCTCTCTCTCTGTGTCTCTCTGTCTAAATAAATCTTTTTAAAAAAATTATGATTACTTCAACAGATCCAGGAAAAGCAATTGAAAAAAGTCAATACCCATGATAAAAAAATGCTAAACAAACTAGAAATAAAAGGAAATTACTGAACATGTCTTTCTACTCTAAGATCAGGAAGAAGATACTCCCTCTTACCATTTTTATTCAATGTAGTTCTGGAAGCCTTAGACAGAAACATTAAGGAAGAAAAAGATATAAATTCATCCAAACCCAAATGATCTCTGTTTGCAGATGATGTCACATAATGTAGAAAACCTTAAAGATTCCATCAAGCAAAACAAAGCTGTCAGAACTAAGCAATGATTTCAGGAAAGTTGCTGTATACAAAATCAGCATACAAAAATCAGTTGCATTTCTATATACTAACCAAAAAGCAATCTGAAAAGGAAATTAAGAAAATAATACCATTTGGGGGTGCCTGGGTGGCTCAGTCAGTTAAGTAGCTGCCTTTGGCTCAGGTCATGATCCCGGAGTCCTGGGGAGGGATCCCTATGGGGAGCCTGCTTCTCCCTCTACCTATGTCTCCACCTCTCTCTGTGTCTCTCATGAATAAATAAATAAAATCTTAAAAAAAGAAAAGAATCCCATTTACAATATTATCATAAAGAATAAAACACTTAGGAATAAATTTAACCAAGGTGGTGAAAGACTTCTATGCTGAAACTATAAATCATCTATCAAAGAAATTTGAAATCGAAAGACATCCCGTGTTCACAATTCAAAGACTTAAGTTTCTTACAATGTCCACACTATCCAAAGAGATCTCTATCAAAATTCCAATGTTATTTTTCACAGAAATAGAAAAAAAAATCCTAAAAAAAAAAATTTATATGGAACCATGAAGGACTTTGAATAGCCAAAAGAATCTCAAGAAAGAAGAACAAAGCTAGAGAGCTCACACTTCCTGATTTCAAAACACATTACAAAGCTACAGTAACCAAAACAGTGATACTGGCCTAAAAATAGACAAAGAGACCAATATGACAGAATTGAGAACCCAGAAATAAACCTCCACATACATGGTTAAACATATTTCAGCAATGCTGCTCTGACAATGTATGGGACAAGAATGATTTCTTCAAAAAATGGTGCTGATAAAACTTTGTATTCACTTGCAAAAAATATAAATAAATTGAACCTTTACCTTTACCATACACAAAATCAATTCAAATGAAATAAAACCTTAAATGTTAAGACCTGAAACTGTAGGGCAGCCTGGGTGGCTCAGCGGTTTAGCATCACCTTTAGCCCAGGGCAAAATCCTGGAGACCCAGGATCGAATCCCAGGTCGGGCTCCCTGCATGGAGCCTGCTTCTCCCTCTGCCTGTGTCTCTGCCTCTCTTTCTGTGTTTCTCATGAATAAATAAATAAAATATTTTTTAAAAAGACCTAAAAAAAAAAAAAAAAAAAGACCTGAAACTCTAAAACTAGGAAAAAAAAAAAAAAAAGAGCAGGAGAAAAGCTTCTTCAGAGTGACTTTGGCAATGATTTTCTTGGATATGACACCAAAAGCACAAGCAACAAAAGCAAAAAGAGACAAATGTGATTATGTTAACTTAAAAAAGATTTGCACAGCGAAGGATATAGTAAGCAACATGAAAAGCAACCTATAGAGTGAGAGAAAATATTTGCAAACCATACATATGATTGAGTTAACATCCAAAACATATAAGGAACTCCTTTAATTCAACAGTTAAAATAATCATGATATTCCAATTTTTTAAGTGGCAAAGATATGAATGATATTTCTTCAAAGAAGACATGTAAAATACCAACAGGCATTTGTAAAGGTGCTTAATATAATTAATCTTGAGGGAATTGCAAATCAAAATGATAAGATGACATATTACTTTACCCCTGCTAGTATGGCTATTTTAAACAAACAAACAAACAAACAAAATAAATGTTGACAATGGTGTGGAGTAAAGAGAAGCAATAAGTACAGTTGGTGGGAGTGTAAACCGCTGTAGCTACTACAGAAAACAGTATGAAAACTACTACTTAAAAGATTAAAAATAGTGCAATCACATGATGCAGCAAGTCAACTTCTAGGTATACATCCAGAAGAATTAAAATCAAGATCTTGAAGAGATAGCTGGATTCCCATGCTCACTGCAGTGTTATTCACAATAGCCAAGATGTGGAAGCACTTTAAATGCCCCTCACAGATGAATGGATTTAAAAAATGGAATAGAATATTAGTATTAAAAAAAAAGAAGAAAATGATCTCATATGCAACAGCAATGTCCTATCCTTGGACCATCCCTAATGTTTTGGACCATCTCCAATTTCATTATATTTTTTTTAGGGTGTATTGTCCTGAATCAAAACTCAGATATAAATTTACTAGGATTAACATAAATTTAGAATATTTTAAATTTTCTCTATCATACTTTACCTTGTGTTATTAAAAATTGTGTTGGACATTTCGGGTCACAGGAATATTGAGGTCTGATTTTTTTCAGGGACTTGCAATGACTACTCCAAGAACCCTTAAAAAATGAGTAGTTTGGAGATCAGCAGCCTTAAAATACAGTTTAAGTCTGTATTTATGTATAAGGCATTACCCTGAAATATCCAATACTGGAATTCATTTACCACATTCTGACTACTCTTACAGGGTCCTGAAGATATCCTTTTTATTCTCAACAGCTTGACATTTCAGTCAAAGTTGGGAATTTTATTGTACATTTCCTCTAACACATAGTGCATACGAATGCTTGATAAAACTGGCCAAATAGTGATCTCTGGTGAATTTCTGTTGATACATATGGTGCTCCTGCCAGAGAAGTGTCTATTTATCCTTTCTATTTTATTCCTCTTTGTAAGATATTCCCCCCTAGCTTCTGACAGCTATTTTTATTTAAATAGCCTTTGCTGTGAACATTTATCAAAGATTTCTTGAAAATTTCTATCTACTACATCCAACAGTTGCCTGTCAATACACAATATTCTAACAAATTAAAAGTAGGTCTATTAAAATAGCTGCCTGTGCTTCATCTGTATATCTTCTATAAAGACAGAATATTTACCAATATAGCTTAATGCAGAGACTTTCAAGTAAGCTTTCAAAAAGTTAGTGCTTATTCCATTATCCTTTTTTTAATTGTTGACAGCTACAAAAAGGAATATGTGTAAAGTGAAACTAAATTGTTAAATTGTAGCCTCTTCAAGGCTTACCAATGTACAAGATTGGCAAAGTGTTGGGTTGCCAGATTTAACAAATAACAATAATTCAGCCAAATTTTAACTTAAGAATAAATTTTAGCATAAGTATGCCTCCAAATATTTCATGGCATATATGTATATTAAAGAGAAAAATAACATCTTCAATTGAAATTAGATATTATTGGGCATGATGAATGTATCTGGTGAACTACAAATTGGTATTCTGCAGCCTAGTGTGCTTGCTGCTATTTCAAAGAGTAATTTATTATCAACCAAAAGATTTCCTTTAAAGGTTTAAGAAAGGTATCATACAGCCTAGGTAATCTGTCTTCATTTAGTTTACTAATTACGTCTAGAACAGCCTGTCCATACAGTAATTTGTAATCTAATACCTCAACCCTATCTGTTTCAGACAACTCTTGAATTGAAACTTTTTTTTACAATATTTCTATTAAAAATTAAGGCAAGCTTTTAGTTCAGTTTAATGGTATTTCTATTTTCCTGAATATAAATTTTCTTCTCTTTATCATCTTGTTTTACATAATTGTTGTAGTTTAAAGGTATCTTTAAAAATTATTTGATTTGGTGTCTAACTTAAAATATACCTGTTATTTTTATCAGTAGTACCCCTTTCCCTTTGCCTCCCTACTTCGAGGCAAAAATGATAAATGTGTGATTTTTTTTTCTTTTTCCAGTTTTGCTGAGCTTTTACCTAACAAAAAATAGTAACAGCTTCTGACAACAGAATATTAGTATTAGTAGAATACTGAATAAACTCATTAATTTTCAGTGTTTTAAATGTTAATATTTTTTCTTTAATTAAAAATAAACTTAATGTGAGGTTAGGAGGAAATGTTAGGCAAAGCTCACCAGAAATGATTTTATATTGATTCCTTTCCTTATTTGGTAAGGTAACTTCAGAGTCCTGTTATTTTTAAATAATCTCCCTTTCCATTTTTTTTAATACTATAGTTTTGAAATTCATAGACTTCATTTTTTTAGAGCAATTGTAGCTTCACAAAAAAATTGAGTGGAAATACAGAATTCTCAAATACTCCCTTACCTTCCCCAACCCACACAGATTTGCCTATTATTAATATCTTGCATTATATGGTACATTTGTTACAATTGGTTAGCCAAAATTGATACACTATTATTAACTGTGATACTAGCTTTTATTAGGTTTCACTCTTTGTGTTGAACATTCTATAAGATTTTAATATAGAATGTCATATATCCAACATTACATCATCATTCAGAATAGCTTCACTGCCCTAAAAATTCATCCCCTTCTCCCTCTCCTTGAACACCTTGGCAACCACTGATCTCTATCTCCATGATTTTGCCTTTTCCAAAAGGTCATATAAGTTATAATAATACAGTATGCAGCCTTTTGAGACAAACATCTTTGATTTAGTAGTATGAAATTTAAATTCCTTGAGGCTTTTCATGGCAAGATAGTTCCTTTCTTTTTATTGCTGAATAAAATTCCGTTGTAAGGATACAACAAAATTTCTTTATCATTTCTTTTTTTTAATTTATTTTTTATTGGTGTTCAATTTACCAACATACAGAATAACCCCCAGTGCCCGTCACCCATTCACTCCCACCCCCCATCCTCCTCCCCTTCTACCACCCCTAGTTTGTTTCCCAGAGTTAGTAGTCTTTACGTTCTATCTCCCTTTCTGATATTTCCCACACATTTCTTCTCCCTTCCCTTATATTCCCTTTCACTATTATTTATATTCCCCAAATGAATGAGAACATATAATGTTTGTCCTTCTCCGATTGACTTACTTCACTATCATTTCTTGAGAGACATCTTGGTTGCTTCCAAAGTTTGGCAACTATGAATAAAGTTGCTATAAACGTTTGTGTGCAGGTTTTTGTGTAGACAATCATAAGATTTTACCAATGATTTTGGATTTTTCCTTCTCTTACCATGATGTCAAATTCAGTTATGATCATCATTATATGATGGTTGGTATAAAATTACTATTTCTATCAATTCTTTTTTTTAAAGATTTTATTTATTGTCTCATGAGAGACACACAGAGAGAGGCAGAGACATAGGTAGAGGGAGAAGCAGGCTCCCTACAAGGACCCTGATGTGGGACTCCATCCGGGGACTCCACAATCATGACCTGAGCCAAAGGCAGACACTCAACCACTGAGCCATCCAGGTGCCCCCATTTCTATCGATTCCTGTTCACCTCTCAGGATGGGGCTAATTTAGGATTATAGCATCCTTCTCTCTGACTCCACAGGCATTGTGCTGTTTTTGGATTCTCTGTCAGTCTAGTAATGTAATGCAGTAGCTCTACACTGCAGTTATCATGGCAAAATAAAAAGTTCTGGAATTTTTATTTGGGAAGGGAGAATGGTAGAAGGGATGGCTTATGAATAGTCTCACTTGAGATGAACAATATCACTTCTCAAGAGTCTTCCAATACTATCCTTAATTGAGTTGGTACATCACACTAAATGAAAAGCTATGAATATACAATCAGATGTGTTTCCAAATATCATATTTCATAAGGACCTACTCATTGAAGCTCTGTTATTTTATATTGCTATATGTTACATAAAGGAGCATATGAAGAAAATTAAGTCAGAATCAGACAACTGTTCAAACACTGGAATATTCAAATGTTAGAATAATTCCTAATAAAGAGCTTAAAATATGAGATAATCTCCATTTTTCATATTAAGATAATTATATACTGCATTTGTGGCTTTTGCAAATATAGCTGTAATTACCCCTGGCATTGTACTGCTTACTGTCTTTTCCCCCACTTATTAAAGCTATTTATTTACAACAAGTGCTTTGTATGCAAACATTAGTCTGCTGTTAACAAAAGTGAAGCCCAAATTTGTAATTAGCTACAGCTGTACATGCTGCTTCCTTTATTCAAAAGTCTTCTATCACTTTGAAGCTGGTTAGCTCATTTTATTCTTTGTGGGAGCCAATCTTGGATACTAGATAAAGCCTCATTCTCCATATGCTGAGTTCAAATCAACTATTATTTGTTCCAGTTGGGGTGGGGGTACAGTTCAGAGCAATAGCTGGATTGAAGGAAGGAAAAGGGAAAAGTCTTAAGCAAACTTGTGCATATTGTATTAAATAAGAATGAATATTATACATTGGTAATTTAAACGCCAATTCAAAGCTCCATGTCTAAGTTTTATATATCTTAAATTCCAATTAAAATCAAGTGCATCTCTTCTATCATAGAATTGAAATATGACCTGATGTTTTTTCAAAGTCATTTAATTGTATCTCATGTATAGCCCATTGATAGAATCTCATATAAATTAGCCTGGGCTCTGTGGGAAGTTACCTAACCTCTCTTCAGTTTATTCATGTGTAAAATGGAGATAATAATAGCATATACTTCACTGGGTTTTAGTGAGGATTAACTGAGGTAACATTCATCAACACTTCAAACACTGCCTAATACACAGTAAGTGATATTAGTGTTAAACTATTATAAGATTTGGTGTATTTTAGGAGGGCCTTTTTTTTTTCTAACCATCTTTGATGTTATTGATCAAAGTCTACAAATATGAAGCCATCTCTAGTAAGTTAATTAAACTGAAGGGTTATAAGGGGAAAAATTGGGCAAAACAACAAGATATTTTTTCCAATATCCTTGTTTATATATGTTTTTTTTCCCCTAGCAGGGAAAATGCCCTACTACTCTTTCCTAGGATTTTGGTAGTGCTACATGAAAACAGGAGTATATTTACTCTATTGGCTTACTTCCAAATTACAGAAAATTATCACAGAATAATTGATACCTTTACTTCCCAAATTACCACTCCAGATATGCCCAGAAAAGAAAATTACAAAACCAGGTAATGCTGGGTTTCCACCAATGGCAGTTAAAATTTTCCTGAGATAATTCTGTTCGATATTTGACAGATAAACATCAAAGAAGTATAAGGATAGAAAAATGGCATTAATTTTAAAAACTCGCTCCAAAAGATTTATGTGTAAAGATCAAAAGTTAGAATTTCAAGTTATTAATGGAATTTGTTTGGAATAAAAGATACATTCTAGTAAGTTGGGCTTTCATTAACAACAGTATTTTCTTAATCTAAATATTTCTAAAACTCACATATATAGATCTGAATAAAATCCTGTGGCTTTCAGGTAGAATCCTACAGGTTATGCATAAATTAAGGCAATCTGAGGATGCTGTTTCTTTGTTTTCTTTGAGAAAGACTCCTAATTTAAAATAAAGTTGATACTGGGAAAAAAACCCTCTAAATATGTGTCAATTCTTTTAATAACTATTAAAACTAAACCCAATATTAACTTATGACCAAGAAGATATTGATGCAAAGTAGGAAGGGACCATCAGAATTGAGTAACTAAAACACATCAGGTTTTGCACTTGTTAGTTCCAAAGTAAGATGGTTGTGTACATGTGGGTATATTTTTACAAGGTGAGCATTGACAAGGAGAGAAAGACACAATTAGAGGCAGGTGGGTTTTTGATTCCTGTCTCAAACAATTATTTTCCACAGTACAAAGTTCCATATAGCAATGAAACTTATGTGGTTTTTAACTACTTCGGTTTATTAATAATGTGCTGACAAAATACCAACACCAAGCAGCAATGATAAATGGCACTCAAACAACAAAAGCAGTTGAATCAGGCATCCATAACTTGGATTTTTTTTTGCAGGTAGGAAATTTTTAACTCCTATTCAGAAAAGATTTCTTTTGAAAAATTAATTGGTTTCTACATTCTTTAAAATGCAGAATTCAGTTCAACAGTTGGCAGTTTGAATTTATTTTGCCTCCATATGACACTTAAGGCCACTATCAGTCCTGACAGCATTAACATAAAAGATACAACTCTAATTATCTTACCATATCAAGTTCCCTGAAAATAGCTTGAGATTTTTTGATAGGCATGGTACCCAGCTGGAAGTGATCGGCACTCAAGGCACAAAGGAAAAAAATACCTCCAGGACCTTGGTAACACCACAAACATCTAGCCCTTTCTTTCTCCAAAACTATTGTTATCTGTTCACTGATGGTGGAATGGAGAGACAATTGTGGCAAATTTGCCAGAGCTCCCATTGCTTACCATTTGCCTACTGATTCTGGATTGTTTTCCTGATCATAACTCTTCCTCAATGTACCTTGGTCATCACACTGGACTTCTTTGAATCGTGCCTAAACTTGCTATGTTCTCTGAACTCTGCCTTGAGACAACCAGCTGCTTTAGTTGTACAAACTTTTTTTTAAAGATTTCATTTATTTATTCATGAAAGACACAGAGAAAGGCAGAGACGTAGGCAGAGGGAGAAGCAGGCTTCAGGCAGGGAGCCTGACGTGGGACTCGATCCTGAGACCACGGATGACAGGGGCAGGTGCTCAACCGCTGAGCCACCCAGGTGTCCCATAGTTGTACAAACTTATTAGTTGGACGGCAACTACCTCAGCTGCTCATGTCTTTCTCCATTTCTCTATTCTTTTTTTTTTTAAATTGGAGTTCGATTTGCCAACATATAGTATAACACCCAGTGCTCATCCCATCAAGGGCCCTCCTCAGTGCCTGTCACCCAATTATCCCATGCCCCCGCCCACCTCCCCTTCCACTACCCCTTGTTGGTTTCCCAGAATTAGGTGTCTCTCATGGTTTGTCTCCCTCTCTGATTTTTCCCACTCATTTTCTCTCCTTTCCCCTATAATCCCTTTCAATATTTTTTATATTCCCCATATGAATGAAACCATATGTTTGTCTTTCTCCAATTGACTTACTTCACTCAGCATGATATCCTCCAGTTCCATCCACGTCAAAGCAAATAGTGGGTATTCGTCCTTTCTAATGGCTGAGTAATATTCCATTGTATACATAGACCACATATTCTTTATCCATTCATCTTTCGATGGACACCGAGGCTCCTTCCACAGTTTGGCTATTGTGGACATTGCTGCTAGAAACATCGGGGTGCAGGTGTCCCTGAGTCTCACTGCATCTGTATCTTTGCGGTAAATCTCCAGTAGTGCAATTGCTTGGTCATAGGGTAGCTCTGTTTTTAACTCTTTGAGGAACCTCCACACAGTTTTCCAGAGTGGCTATATCAGTTTACATTCCCACCAAAGTGCAAGAGGGTTTTCTCCTTCCTTTACACTATGGAGAGTCTAGCTTGTTGTGTACCCATCCCCTTTCAAGTCAAAGCAGTTATAGAAGCACTATACTGCCTCCAGTAATAATATCTTGGCTAAGTGCCACAGTAATTTTTAATCACATTCTTGGGTACTGAATTTAAGAAGGTTTCTCTTATATATACCTTAATAAATTTGTTTCCCCTTATTTAAATAGTTATATATGTTATTATTGAGTGTTCCTACTTACCAATTGTTTAGCTTTTTCAAAACTGATGAAAATGGTTTTGTGTTTACCGTAACACTATTCTATTTTGCCACAATGAAAGTGTTATACTTTTATGACAGTCACAATAAAAATAAAACATATTTAAAAACTCTAATGTGATGGCTGTACTGATATTTCTTGTATTGAATATAGCAGTTTATTGACAGTTTTGGACAGAAGAAAACTCCAGGAAATAAGTTACATATAGTACATTTGAGAAGCACAGTAAATTGTATTAATGCAGTTAACGTGCCATAAATCTCTTATTCTTCAAAATAGAGTTCAAATTTCTTCTCATCTGTTCTTAATTTTTTCCCTACAATGCAGCATTAAAAGTTAGGTACACCAATTATTTCAATACCAGGTAAAATCTGATGGTGACTAGGGAAGAAAATTAGGGCTATACTCACACTTGAAATCTTTATCTGTTAGGAATATCAGACCCAGACCTTAACAGAAATAAAATAAAAATCTGTCCACTTGTGATAAGCTCATTAAAAAAAAAGGAAAAGTAAAATTTTAACTGGATTGTAAATAGAGCATTTTGTTAAAGACATTTAGAAGATATTCACATCTTTGACACTGCTCATGTTCTACAATTTGGCTGTTTCTATATTTACTTTTTCTGTGTGAATCCTAGCCCCTATAACTCCTAGCCCTTTGGTTTCTGGTCCTCTTATCATTTTGAATCTATTTAACTAAATGCAAAGTAAAGGAAAAAGTATCAGTAATTTTCTGTTAGCTCCAAGAAAGGGTCAATGATATCTCAGTAGGACCTCACTGTTGTGTGGTCATATTATTTTCCAACTCTTCACAACAACTAGTAGGAGCCTTACCAGTCACTATCATCATTCACTCTAAATCTCAATATACAACTTCACCTGCTTTTTTACAACAAAATAGAAGCTACTTGAAGAGAAATCCCTCAACATCTCAATCCTTCCTACCACTGAAAATAAATTGGAACCTACTCTCTACTTAGGTCCTTATAGCCACCTTTCCAGGGCAAATTTCTCCTCCTGAAATATGAACTTCATTTTCTCCAATCTTTATGAACATTTATCAGTTATCAATTTTAGTATATGTGCTGCCGAAGCGAGCAGGAACATTTATCAGTTATCAGTTATCTTTTTTTCTCTCCTGAATTCCTAACATGCCACTCTCCTGCAGTAGTGCTCAAATTTGGCTTCAGATTGGAGAACTTAAATACTTACTTGAGTTTCACTTCCATAGATTTCTATGTAACCAAATGAATAAAACAGCAATTCATGAGTTAAATTGACATAAAGAAAGAGATCATACAATAGAATGACCAGTAATGAGAAAGTTGGAATTAGAAGATCATTTAACAACTGCTGCAGTAATCATTAATTCAAGAAATAAGCCATGATGGGTGTTAAAAATAGTTATAGTGGGATGAAAAAAAAGAATTTTGTGTAATTTCAAAGACCCTTTTACAAAATAGTTACCAATATGAGAGAAAATGGGTAAAATGTGATTTTTTTGAAGGTTTAGTTAGAACACTTGTACAAGGGGGTGGGGCCAAGGGAGAGCAAGAGAGAATCCCTGATTCTGCCTAAGTGTGGAGGCCAACACAGGACTCCATCTCACAACCCTGAGATCCCGTCCTGAGCAGAAACCAATAGACGCTTAATCAACTCTGCCACCCAGGCACCCAAAAATGTGATTTTACAGTTACAAAATCAAATGGTGAAAATTAAAATCACCAATAATGGGATAAATCAGTATCATACATCCATTAATAGGAGGCAATAAGGGAAAAAAAAAAAAAACAGTATCACCTTTATGACATTCCCTCTAAACAGTATTGCCTGGGTCTACTCATGGAGAAACAAATCAGTTTGAAGGACGTTATACAAAACCACTGCTCTGCAATTTTCAGAAACATCAAGGAGATAAAATGGAAGGAAAGACTGAGAAACTTTTTCGTAATCAAAAAGCCTAGTGTTACAAGGTGTAATGCAAGATCTGGGTTGGAACCTTTTGCTGCAAAGACTACGTGGGATAGTTGTTTAAACGTGAATGAGGTTGCTAAGTGAAGAATATTTTAGTGTTTCTTGAAATATTCTCGTAAAGTTCAAAAGGGTTTAAAAATAAAAAGAAAACAAAAATATTGGTCTTTTATATTCCAGAATGCACCTCTAGCACTATAACAGTTGTCTTTGAGTTGTTTGCTTTTTTTTTGTATTTATTTTTAAGAAGCTACTTTTCTAAATATTTACCTCCTTCCTTTCTGTACAGTCCAACTTATCAAAAGGATATAATCCATTTGTTTCCATCCATCATTTCCTTTCTTTTATTCAAGCCTATGTATTTGAATTCTGCTTATAATATTCTACTGAAACAATTCCTACCAGTGTCATCTGTGGCTTTACTAAATTCATCAAAAAGTACTGTTTTTATGCATCATTAGTCTTCCTTCTGAATGTTGTAACATAATATTTTCCTAGTTTTTCCTCTACTACTCCTGCCCTTTTCATTACTTCACATATCTATTTATTCATCAAATATTTGATTAATTTTATGTACAAGTATCATTCTACGGGCAGGAGATCCAAGTGAACAAAATACAGCAGGTTCTTGTTCTAATGAAAATTGCAATCAACTGTGGGAAAACAGATGACAAAGAAGTAACAGACAAGATTGTTGAGTAATAGGTTAACACAACAGTGTCATTTGACAGAGAAAGGGCAGGGGAATGTGTATTAAGGATGATTTTAGATAGGTAGGTCAAAGAAGACCTCTCTGAGAAAGTTCTATTTGATCTGAGAAAGGTCAGAAAATGTAGTAGATGGTACCCCTGGCATAAGGAGCAGCACATTAAAATGGTCTGAGCTTTGAACAAACTTGATTAGTTCGAAGAAGAGAAAGAAGAAAGGTATGGTTGAAGCAAAGTGATCAAGGAGTAGCATGGTGGAAGCAGTAGCACATAAGGAGTTTGGATTTTATGTCAATTGCAATAGAAAGCTATTGGAATATCCTGACCAAAACCAGTGAGGCTTTCTGGTTCATACGTTAAGGTCAAAGTGGTGTTTCTTTTCTTCACATCCCTTAAGAAGATGTGCCCAGCAGTATGATTATCATATTATTTACTTCACCTTAATTTTTGGCACTTCCTAAGTATTCCTTTATAGACTCTCCACTCTTCTTTCAGTAGACACTTTCCTTTGAGAATCCATCCCATGATTTTATCTAACACTTGTATTTACTGATGATTGTCCATGATCTCTTTTGAGCTCCAAACTTATTGTCTAGCTATCAATATACATTGGTATAGACTCAATGGTCTCCTCAGAGCAGCTTTCTCCTTCCTACATTCCCTAAGTTGGTGAATGATACCAGCATCTAGTCAGAATCATTGTAGGAAGCCTTGGTTACTCAATATACTTAGTCAATAACCTTATCACATGAAATTTAATCATTAAAATCTATCTTATTCATCTCTTTCCTCTGCCTGCAGTGCAATATTAATCCCCTACTATCTTTGCATCACCTCTCAACTGATAAACTTCAAATGCCTGGTTTTCCTCTTTCTAGTTTCAGCTCTGCCATACACAATCCATTTTGCTTACTGCTGCCAGATATATATTGTAAAAAAGAACAAACTTGATCAAAAGGAACTCATGCTTAGACATTTTTGATGAAGGGAGTTTTTTTTTTTTTTTCAATGTCTTTGTTTTTATGGTGGTAATTTATTGAGTGATTGCTATAGGACAGTTCCTGATCTAACAGTTATCAATGTATTAACCCATTTCTCACATTAACTGTAAGAGGCAGATTCTATTATTAATTCTACTTTACAAGTGAGGTAACTGATACACAGAGAGCTTGAGTAACCTGACCAAAGTATAGAGTCAGTAAGCAGCAGCACTCGGATTTAAACTTAATCTGATTCTAGACTCAGTGCTGACTAGATTCAAATTTCTTAGTACAACATTCAAGTGTCTGCATAACTGCCCTTTGAAAACTTCCCAGCCTTCATTTCTCAAACATTTCTCTTATAATACATTCTCAGGCTATATTTAAACATATTGCAGGTCCCTTGCTGACATCATTCTCTCGTCTTCTATGCCATTTTCTTGAGGTCTTTCTGACTGTGATAACTCTCTTCTTCTTTGTCACCCAATTAAAGCTTCTTTGTCCTTCAAGACTGTCAAAGTCTATTTTGTCTACCTCCAGGAAATCTCCCAGCTAATGTTGTCTGTTAGTGCATTATCCATCTGTGCCTTCCTCTATTATAGTAACTAATCCCCTCTATGTCATCACAACATTTACTTGTTTCTATTTCCCTTAACATTAAAAGTTCCTTAAGAGGAGTGAATCTTTGTTTTCTATATCCCAGTACCTTGTGTGATGATTGGTTCATAATATATTTTTTAAAATAAATTAATGAATAAGTACCACCATCCATTGCTATCTCATAGATTTAGTTTCATGGTGGAGAAGGTGGTCCTTAAAAATGGAGTACATAATAAAATAATTTTGAACAATAAGATGAGAACATCTAAGCATGGGAAGGCTACCCAGTTGTTCACACATAGGCAAGAGCAATTGTTAGTTATCTAGAGACTACCATCAGGGAATTGCATGTTGGAGGTTAGAATGCTGTGAAGGAGAAAGAGGATACATTAAAAATTGTATACTAGGCCCAACCAATAACCTAGTAACTATCTTGTGCTGTTACAATTAATTACCACCTTTCCTGATAAATATAACCAACTAGCCACAGCCATTTCCCCACACTGAATTGTTTTCTTTGTTTCACCAGCCTATAGATATTCAGCTACAAGTAGGGAAGAAATCTGCCAATCACTTTGCCAAGTTAGAATCTTGGAATTAAACTTATGATTTTTACATTTAAATAAAATTGACGAGGGAGATAGCTTCATAGAGAGAACTAGTGGGGATTTTGGAGGGAAGTATTTTAAAAAAGAGTAGAAATGCTGTAAAAAAAAGGCTCAGGAGTCTGAAAAGCTAGCCAAAACTAAAGCTTAAACATTTAAAGAAGATTGGTACTTGGAAAGCTATTCACTAGTACAGTGTTCCAGCTTGGAAAGGTAGAAAATAAAATGCTGTTTACAAGTTTTCTCTGGTTTGTTATATAAAATGTGTTGTGCATGTGATATCTAAATTTAAAGTAACATGATTTAAACTGCACTACGTGATGAAGAGTCCTCTGAGGTCACTAAAGCTTTGATTTTCCAGTTAGCTTATTTTATAGCTAGTGCTTTGGAAGCCATCAAGTCCATAACGAGATAGATCAATCAGATTGTTTTTATTGGTCTACTGCGTACCATACACTATACACAGCAGTATTCATTGAATCAGACTGCTTGGGAACAGCAGCTTTAACCTTGAGACTAGAGCAGAGAAAATAACAGCTTCAAAATTAAATCTCCATGAATTATATATATTCTTATATAAAATTGAATTTTTAAACAGTGTCAATTGAAATCTTTTGGTAATGAACCAAGTACAGTTATTTCAAAGAGGAATTGTGGTCAAAACATCACATGTTCACAGATTTAAAAAAGCTTTCTACGCTTGATGTTCAAACATCAGGCTTTGCAGTGGTTCAAAGAAAGCCATGTTTGTAAAATGGCCTCAACAATATACTATTTTAAAGTTAAAGTAAAAGGAAACAGATGACCGCCAGAAATTGCTTCAGATGCCTATGATTTTACATTTGTTAATCCCTTTCAAAAAAGAATCTAAGGTAAATCAAAAGAGGCAAGGCATATAGTACACGACATACAGAACATGGCACACTCTTGGTATTCAACAGATGTTCATTATTTTCTCCAGATTTTTGAGGTGGCTCAAAAGTTGATATAAAAAAAAAAATCAACAAATTGCCTGACCTACTGGTTCCCTAAGTACAAATCCTTAGCTTCAACAGTGTTCAAATTCCTCCACAAAAACTCAACTGGCAATCAAGGTGAAACTGGAGATACTGGTGCAAGGATCACTAACCAGAAATAGTGTATCCTCAAGACAGGGTTAGGAGCTCACATTACAATATCTAAGTAAGTATATATAAACAGCGGTAAATATCATACCCAAAGGATCTGATCTGTGGAATGAGGACATGAAAGGAGAATCTGTGGAGTTGAGAATACATGGAAGGCTGTGGCTGTTGCAATTTTAAAGAATTCCTCCAAGTTGAAGTAAATGTACACCCAAACCTGTCATTTAGGGGAAAAAATAAATAAATCCTTTAAGTTAGCTGTCCAGTGTCTTAGAAAAGTAGCTAAAGTTCATGAAGCAGCTCCCATTTTAGCTGCAACATGATGCAAATCAAGAACTAGCAAACAAGTAAAACAAGTACTTGTCTCCAAGGAGGCTGCATAGAGGCTGCATAGGCTACCAGTGTGGTTGAGAAACCAAATTCCAAAATACTTATGATGCATATAAATAGTGTACATAATTCCAATTCGAGGTTAATTGGACACTTTGGTAGTCAGGGCCAGGGTCCCCAACAAGAAAACAGAGAGCTGGAACAGCTAAGACAAAACCACACTAGCATCCTGTTTTACAGCTTAGGCAAGACCACAGTAGCATCCTGTCCAGCAGCCTCTGTATAAAGGACTTTTGCAAAACATCCTGAAACAGGGATCCCTGGGTGGCTCAGCAGTTAAGCACCTGCCTTCGGCCCAGGGTGTGATCCTGGAGTCCCGGGATCGAGTCCCATGTCGGGCTCCCTGCATGGAGCCTGCTTCTCCCTCTGCCTGTGTCTCTGCCCCTCTCTCTCCGTGTCTTCCATGAATAAATAAATAAAATCCTTTTTAAAAAAAACATCCTGAAACAAAACAATTAACCATAAAACGTTGGTCACTATCACAAGTTGAGACAATTAGTCTCCAGATGTCAGCACAGAATATGTGAATAATAACCTGATAGGTAAAGGGGTGTGTGATCAAAGCCCTGATGGACGTACCTGGGCAGGCAATCCACACGGGGCCCATGCTCAGGATGCTCAAGAGAATTCTGCAGAAAAGCTAATAAAAACCCTAGATTTAAATGTCAAAACGACAACACTCTCAGGTCCCCTCCCTCTCTGAGAGCTTTATTCTATCACTCAATAAACTTTGCTCTGCTGCCCACAACTCTTCTGGTCTACTTCTTCATTCTTCAAAGCAGTGTGACCAAGAACCACCAGCAATAAAGAAACAAAAATCCCATAACAGTAGGAATTTAGTTTACATTAACCCAGGCATTGGGTAGGCTGAAATTTCATGATGAAGGTCTCTCATACCTCATCAACAACCTGGGCTATCACAGAGTTGCCCAGAGCACTCAACTGTCAATATTCTCCTGTTCCATCTGACACCATGACCAGAACTCATAGTTTCTTATGATAATGTTCAGACATTCCCAAGGCTTACCTCTTAGGCTCTTTCTGGAAGAATTTCACTAAGAAATACTCTCAATATTTCCAGGCCTCAAAATGAAGACATTACTTCTGAATTTTTGATTATTAGACTGACAAGGGGTCAAAAATTATATTCCACTTGCAGATGAGATAAAATTTTCCTGCTTCATCTTGCTGGGTTTTTTTCTTCTCTGCCACCAGATTATAAATTCCACAAGTGCAGAGCCAAGTCTATTATATCCACCATTATACACCCATAACCTAGTAGGTGCTCATCTAATATTTATGGAATAGTAAATGCATGAAGAGATGGAAAAATGTTGCTGCTGAATTAAAAAAAATAAATAAAGCTCCTCTTGAGTTTTTCGGGACAACTCTTAGCAATGTTCTTTTCATATAGGAATCTCTTTAAAAGAGCCCTTTACAACTTGGCACCAACTTGGTTTTGTAGTGTCATCTTTTACAACATTGCTTTTATACTTCTTGGTATTCACTGAAAATATCCAATATTTTTCTACATTAAATGCTTTTCTTACAATAAAGCAAGCATTAAATACTTGAGAAAATTCTGTGAATACTATTTATGGTAAGTTATCAAGTCATCTTTTTCACTCTCCCCTGCTACACTGTCATTTTGTTGGACCAGAAATAGAGTCTTAAATTAATCTCTGCCTTTCCCCGAGCCTAAGTCAGTATCTTCTACAAGGTCGGTATTCAAAAGTATTTGTCAATTGAAAGGTGAATAATAATCAGTGACTTCACTAAGGTACTAGTGTAAAATAACGACAGTAATTAATAATTTGACCAAATATAAACCTATGGTTTTATTCAACACAATAGAGCTACTGATTGTAAGCTATTGAAACATTGGGGTCTTAAAGAAGGACCGATAGCTAGAGGCAAAACATATGGTCAAAGTCAAGAGTGATGGTGCCTAAGGACTATTGTCTAAACAGAAGGCAACTCATTGGCATTTTTCTTCAAAGTTCTCTGAGCCTGTGGCAGTATGGCAAGGATACTATGAGACATTTTAATAGAGCTTGCAGCATATAAGGAAGTAAATGTGACAGCTGCAATTTAAACCTGCCTTGGGGCAGAACTTAGGGTTTTAAAAGAGAGGCATGCTTAACAAAGCTTCCTATTTAAGAAAAAGTCCAAAAAAAGTGCACAAAATGCACAATTGGGTAAGACTAAGTTTCATAATAGATACTTGTCCACAGAAACTCATAGTTTATGATAGAAGAAAATGTCCATGCATTTGCTGTGCTTCAGACTTCGTTCCTCCTAATTCCCTTTGCTCTCAGATGTGGAGTTATTTGTTGACAGACAATGCAAACCAGAAAGAGACACTGCTCATCAGAGCAAGACACACTAATGTGGAGGGTGCCCTCAGGTATGTTCACAATGTAGGGAAAGGTGATACCATGGAATGAATCCTTCAGTTGACATTCTCTGTGACTCCTGAGTTCAATCCAGTTCAAGAAATATTTATTAACCACCTACCATGTAGCATACACTGAAGTAGCTTTGTTAATGGCAATGTAGGCAAAAGTAGTTAGGCATATACAAACTTCAGCTTCAATACATGCCTCAGCATATTAGATGTTATGTTATGAGCTCTGTTAATAGTAAGAAGAAGACGAATATCTGTTGAGGGGTTATTGCTCACCAGACACTGTGCTAAGAGTTATATAATTTAATCCTCATAACAAACTAATGAGATATTGTGATTATGTGCCCCTTGTAGAAATGAGGAAATAGCAGCCTAAACAGGTGAACTAATTCTCCTAATGGGACATGATTAATACATAACAAAGCTGAGATGTAAATCCATGCAATCTGAGTCTACACACAAAATCCTAATCACCTTTTATATTCTTTCCCAATTCATTTACAATTTCTGCTATTGTTTCCTCATCTGAAAAAAAGAAAACGGTGATAGAAAAAACTTTCTTGCTGTATTATCATAAAAATGAAAAATATCATAGTTTTAATAACAGGAATAAGATACAGAAAGCATATAACACAGCAGAGTCATTAAATTATCTCCATTGTAATTCAGTATTATATTTTTCATTCATTTTTCCATTCTTGAAATTTCACATACTTCATAGTTTAAACTATGCAATTTAAAATTCACTTATACTATCCTTTTACGTTTTTGTTTTTTTTTTCACTTGAGTATATTTGAACCTCAATGTTGTATTAGTTTCAGGTGTACAACAGAGATTCCACTTCTCTATACATTAATGCTATACTATCAGGTGTAGCTCCTATCTGTTACCATCCAACACTATTAAAGCACTATTGGGTATATTCCCTATTCTCTACCTTTTTTTTTCCTGTAATTTCTTCATTCCTGAACACAAAGCCTGTATCCTCCACTCCTTCACAAGCCTTCATCCACTTTCTCCATCCTCTACCCCTCTACCCTCTGGCAACTGTCAGTTTGTTCCTTGTATTTACAGGTTTGATTCTGCTTTTTATTATTTTGTTATTCATTCACTTTTTTTTAGATTCTACATAAAATTGATATACTGTTTTGTCTTACTTGCTAATATTTCCAACACATTATAGCCTTCTTTTCCTACATAGTTAATACCTTTATGGATGAAACCATAATTCATATAGCTCATGCCCCACTTACTTTATCCACTCTCAATTGAACTTACCTTCAATTCGTTGCTCTATTGCCTTCTGACTGATTAGTAAGATCTGGGTTCTTGATTTGCTGAGTACGCATTTCTTTCCCTGTACAAATAAGCCATCATACTCAACCTTTCCACTTGGATGGCTGCCTTAAGGTCCTACTGTATGGGACAGGAAAGACTAGCAAATCCATTTGATGAGCATGATTCATGGTCTTAGGCATGCACAGTTCTTGGGCCAGAGCCTATTGTCCCGCACCTGGGCAGGCCTCTGAGGCCAGGCGCCTCTGCACTGTTAATCTGATAGGGAGTGGGATGTACAAAGCATCCATGGAGCACTGGGGTTTGTACAATCAGTGGTGCAAACCAGACTCCTTAGATCAAGTCTGCAATATGAACCTTCAGTATCCAGGACATCCAAGTAATTCCTGTCTCAGGACTCCCCCCACCAACCTTACATAGATCTCCTGAGATCCTGTGAAGTCAGGCGCCCATGGGAAGGGGAGGTCTCAGCTGCAGCCCCTCAGGCTTGATTCCGCCATCCCCTGAGCACCCCTGACCCTCTGCACATCCTGGCTTATCCTTCCCCTGCCCCACCATCAGGACCTGAATTTCTCCTACACACCTGAGGTGATATAGTGCACCCTGGGGGCTTCACCCATGTCTTGTTTGCCTTCCTAGGAAACTCCACACTCCACTAGCCCAACCACAACCCAGCCTGGCCCTTGGGCATCCCCATGGTGTTCAAAAGAAAAGAAAGATTTCACACCTGAATCATGTTCACCAAAAGCAGTTTTGGTAATAAAGATATATGTTGATCTCTAGTTGGCTAATTCCTACTTTTGTTAGGTTGGTTCTAATCTCCAGATGGGATGCTCTCTAAGCATCCCCTCAATCCATATCTAATTAGAATACTTTCTATCCCCACACTTTTGGCTTAAAAACTGCTTTTGAAATACTTACATCACTACTTCAATAATTGACATATAAATGTAACTGTTTTTTTTCTTTTGCTAATTTTGAAATCTGCCTTGTTTCTCACTGTGGTAAGAAATGACTTAGGTTAGAGTACCTGCTACAATTTTTAATACACAACTGGTATCTAATAAATCTAATTTGTTTTATTTTTTTTAAGTTCTAGGTATAAAACACATAGTTTTTAGTACAAAAATAAGTTCTATTTAAAATGGTTGACTAACCAAGTGTCCTTGAAACTCACATCTTGTTTTTGTTTTCACAATGTTTATCTCACATAGAAAGCTTTTAAAATCTATTGGCATGCTTTGTAACCTAAAGGGGTCTTTTGTATGAATCATGTATGAATCACGGTAAGGTGCAGTTAGTTGTAAGCAAACAGTATCAATTTGTTCAACAGCAAGATCCTGTGAGAAGCTTCCATTTACCTTCTCTGAACATCGGATATACATTTGGGTCCTTTTGCAAGTTCTCACTCTGGCTTGCTTCCAGTTTGAACTCCTGTGCTTCCAACATTAGAAAGTTGAGAACTGTACTTTTGAGACCCTGTTTAGGTTTCTGGAGTCTAATTGATCCCCACCAATTAGATAGCTGAACACAAAACTTGGAAGGTGAAAATAACTCGGGAGCTTGCTTCCTGCCACTATTTCTATTGCAGTTACTAAAACAGTTCATGGACATGTTCATTTTTAGTGCAGTGTTTTGCTCTTAAGCTTCACGGGTAAGAAAGACACTGGTAGTCGGGGTGACAACAGGATTCAGCCTCCTAGTGAACAGTCAATGGCTACATGGGAATCAAGAGGAAGCCTCAATAGTGGTGATTTGATGTTCATTTTCAATACCTGGACTGGAGCTGTAGTGGGGTGTAAAACTGATCAATTTTAGTATTGCCCTCAGATTTCACTTTCCCATGTAGCTGTGGCATATATTTCTGAGTGCCCTTGGAGAACCAACCTAAAACCTCATTCAACTCCTCCATTTATTTTATAATCATTCAATTTTTAATATTAAATGACTTTCCGTTTAAAATTAAAGCAGTGTTTTCTGATGCCTGAAATGATCCCTGGCAGCTACAGAACTTCTCAAGTTTAATTCTTGAGTCTGTGCTGATTTTGCAGAATTAAAGACTTATTTTCTAAAGTGCTTTCATTTTTTATATATTATAGTACTGCTCTGAAAAGCCTTAAAGGACTATTTTTCATTCAGTACTTTAGATTTGTAAGTGAAATGTCATGGATGGGTCATTATAGCAAGAAATTACCTAATAGTCTTCTATTTCTACTATCACAGGTGTCATAGAATTTAAAGTCAGACATTATTGATGGATATACTAGTTGTGAATAATTTAACAGACATTAAATATAAAATTAGCAGATATGGATAGATTTTTATATAACCATATATAATGTTTTAAATGTTAATGACATTAAATAAATGTTAATAAATGTGTCTTCTATCAATTTGTAAGGGTTACAGGAATCCAAAGACATTCAAATTTCATCAATAAAATAACTTTATTAAAAAGAGTCTAGCAGAAAGGTTATTTAGCTTTGGGAAGGATCAGAACCTAACCTTTACAAAACAAAGAGAATGCTCCCATATACACATTTTTTTTTTTAGATGCTACGTCTTTGGGACCATTTCTGATGCTAATAGAAGCAGATGACAGCTGCTAGAAAAGCAAACCAAAATATGGAATTTATAAAACTCAGAGTGAAAAGCAAAACAAGGCAATAGATAATGAAAAGAGTATGGGTGGGAGAAAGGGGAATAAAATTAATCAAAACACAAAACACATCTGTCTATTAAGAAATTCAAGTTAAAATGTTATAATTTTGATGAAGTATGAACTATATCAAAACAGTATTATGAATGCAGAATAGATTGAAAGTTGAGGTCAGGTTTTATATGTAAATCAAGAGTCCATCAAAAGAAAAGGCAAGTACAATGTAAAGCACACATATTTGTGATTTGCAGCATTAAGGAAGTTTATTCATCTCCTTTTTACAATTGTAACTAAGTTTGTTTTTCATAGAAGGGCTAGAATGTGTTCCACTTGTTATATGTTGATTGGTTATATCTTATATTTCATTACAATAACATGTTAAGAAATAGATTTCCAACATTTTATATTGCTGAGTAAATTGCAAGCTGCCAGAGCCAGGAGATCTTGTAATACAAATTCAAGATTCTGCAAATATAGAGACCATATTTAGGTTTATTTTAGAAACAAGATTGCAGGGTCTAGACAGGGTGAAATGGGGTTCTAATGGACAAAAATTTGGACCTGAGTTAGCCAATCACCTTGTCACTCTTCCAAGACATTTTTCCCACTTACTGGCTTTTAGTGCCCAAGGTAGTATTTAGTTTTCAAGTATGGGCTTCAATAAAGAATTAGAGATGATAGGGAGCCTTATGGGAGAAGAAAAAGACAAGATAATGGATGATTTGTACTGCAGGCTTGTTGTACCATTGATTTGACTATGTTTTATTTAAAATATAGAGTCCTTCAACATCAGCATGAAAATTCAAGTCTATGCTATTTAATTGCCCAAATATATCTAAAAGTTATCATATAACTTCAATTAAACTTTGTCACTTTGAAATATTGACATTAAAATAAAGGAAGAAGAAATTAAAGACATCTGCTTATAAAAGGGATTGCTCTAGGTCTCATGTTGTGTCTTTATAATTTAATCCTAAATTTGTCATGTGTGATTCCTATCAACTGGATAAATGGCAGTACATAATGACCCATCACAGAACATAGTGTGCCCCAGCAGGGCTTGTCAGAGTTTTGCATCCATTCCACCTTAAAATGACCTTCTACCTCTACTACAAAGGACATATTTCCTATATATATTTATATTTTCAATCAAATGCAAAGGTGTTTCCTTTAATCAGGACTCCTGAAAAACCATAAATGAACCAATCATGCATAATAAATCTTAACATTTCTCAACCATTGAAAGGAAAAAAGAAAAGATGATTTATTCTGTCAACAAAATCACAGTAGGGATATCCTATTAGAGAATACAATATTAAAGACAAACATATTAGAGTACCTGAAAACAGTTGTGAAGGCCAAGGCATGTCATAATCTATATAATTTTAGTGAAGTTTATAATCAGGCTTAAAGCCCAATTTGCATTTGTAGGGCTTAAAGCCCTATTTTAACATTTGACTCAATACAAATTTTATTTTCGAATTAGTAAATCAAATTTGCATATATATCTTGATTAGGCAATGGAAAGACAAGTAAAAATAAGTTTTCAGGCTCTGATAGGAAACAAAATATTATGAAAATACTGTGAGGAATATTTGCTCCATGTGCTGCTTATTGATCTATTCAAAGATTACTTTTTTTTCCTTGCAGGAAGTATGACAAGAAATAAGGAATCATTATCTTTTATATAATTAGTGGACTCTGGTAAAAAATAATGACTGTATCCTTGAACTGTCTTTGCCCTAGCCATGATCAATGAGCTCATAAGATCTTACTTAACTTTAACTGTGATTTGGTGTTATTTAGAATATCTTTTTTTCATCATGCCATCTCTTACCTGGAGTTAACAAGATCACATCCCACATAATTTAGCTTTGGTTAGGATATTAAAGTCAATGGGTAGAAACAATCAATAGAATTTCTATGATGAAGGACATCTCTCTATGCATGTAAATTAAATTCTGAAACATCTTACATTTTGTCTTCCTGACTTAAATATAACCTATATTTTCACTTGTAATCTCTTTTTTTTCATTTTCAAACTCATTCCTCACTTTAACTTTCTAGTCAGTTTATTCATTTCATGCTGATTGAGTTCCTACTCTGAGCCATATCCTATATATTTTTTCATACCCAGCACCCTGCAAACCTTGATGTGCCCTTCCCTGATTATAGTATACTTCCTCCCCGCAGGTAAGCATCCTAGAAAATTTTATGATTATCAGTTTCTCGTTTTTTCTTAGTTTCTCAATCTATGTATTGATCACATTTTAAAAACAGAATCATAAAGTATTTGTCTTTTTTGACTTGAAAATTTTATTCTTTTGGTCAAAATTATATTTTATATATTTATCCATGTTGAATGGATACTTGCAGTTTGTTCATTTTAATTGCTATTTATTACATGTTCTAATATATCACAATTTCTCTCTTCTATTGTTGACAAAATTTCAATTCTTCTAACTTTTTCCCATATAAAAATAGTGGCAAAAGGAACATTTTTGCATATGTATATGTATACATTTTTCTGCATACGAGAGGAATATAACACATATGCATACATATATACATATACATGTTTCAATATATAATATTTTACATATAATCTTTCATATATCTTATTGCATATATGTAGAACTTTACTGGAATTAAATTGGTGGGTCACAGGGTATGCGAACCTTCAACTTTTTCAGCAAACTTTTTTAATGATGTGATAAAATAAATAGTTAATGTGAGTAATAATTTTTCCTCAATCTTACCAACACTTGATTTTCATAGGTTTTTAAATTTTTGCCAACCTAGTGGTTATTTAATGCTCTCAATATGTTTTCATTTGCATTCACCTGATTATAAATGAGTTGAGTGTCTTCTCATGTTTATCCAACCATATTACACTCTAAATACTTTCCAGTTTTTCCATTCCCAAAGTTCCCAAGTTTTTAATCTAATTGGAAATTATTTTTATTTATAATATGAGGTTTGAGACAGGTTTTATTTTTTTCTGTACGATTACCCTATGTATTGAATATTTATTTAAAAGTATCCTGTCTATGTTGATCTGCACCATGATATCCTTGAGGTATTACATATACATATTATATAGGGCTGTTTCTAAGTCTCCTATTACTTCATTGCTCAATTTTTCAATCTGTGTTCTAATAAAACAGACTTAAATACTCCAACTTTATATTTGGTAGGCATTTTGTGCTATACTGCAGAAGCAAAATAGATACACACCCAAAATTTGGTTGGCATGTGACACTCACGATGCCACACACAGAGCAAGAGTCTATGAAATAGTTTATTACTTATAAATTATTCTAAGAAGATTAAAGCAGGCTTCCCAAACAGGCTCATTATCACTTGAGAGAATGAGGAAATGGGAATTTTAGGGTTTTTACTGAATTGGGGGATGAGGCCAGGTTAAGTGTTCCCACGTGTGGGCAGGGGCTGGCTTGGCTTGAATCTTCTGCTGATGCCAAGAGGGAGTGCTTTCTTATCATCCTGCCTAGATATTGGGCAGAATTGGAAGAGGGAAGAGGGAAACTGTCAGCAGCTAGTTAACATTATGGAGTCAGATTCTTTCTTATAATTTACTCCTGATATTTACTGATTACTACATATGCCATGTTTCATCCAATTGAATTTGAACTTAAGTCATTATGATGTTCTATAAAACCTGCAGCCTGAAGTCCATAAAGTAGGTAAAAGTTCCATTGAATAGTGTGTTCAAGAGCCCAATATTATGCATTTCACTGAAAAATGAAATGAATGTCTCGGTCATGATCAGTAATGTCTGAAACTCCAAAAAGGATAAGGAGTGTCTTTCTGAGACCCTGTATTATGGCTTTAGTATATGCAGATGCATTTGTGACCTTGATTTATATTTGGAGTATCTGCAGGCAAGAGATTCCCAAAATATTTATTACAAAGGAAGAAACCTTAGACAAGGTTTTTTTTTTTTTTCTGCATTTGGCTGGACCCACACCCAGATTATTTGCAATATCCCATAGGCATAAAAATATGCATATGGGGCCTATTGTTATCCAGAGCATTCAGTGCCAATATGACTGCCTGAAATGCGTTCATTGGTGCTGGCCTTTAGTCCCATCCTTTATGAGAGACATGCTAGGGATGAAAAGCAGCAACTCTTTGCTGAGCTCTATCACATGCAATGATGCTACACCATCCATAAATGCATGAACTCCCCTTGCTATTTATTTACTAAGTTTCAGAGAGTCACCTGGTTGGCCAAGGAATCCTCTGGTATGATGGCATTTGGCACAAGACTGAATACAGGGAAGCTCGTCTCCTCCTTCAGGTGGGATATGGTAGAGGGCTCAGGTTTGTCTCCCATCATATAGTAAGGAGGACTTGGTAGCCATGCTGAGCTTATAGTGAGCCAATTCCATGATCTAACGTGTAATAGGCAGCTATGTATGGACAGTCACAGGCTGAGGGTCTATGAGAGTTTTTATTTCCAGGACAGTCCAGTATATGGTCCAGTATATGATTGCCATTCTAATGGCACATATCATGAGACAAAGATGGACAGTTTCTTGCATCAGAAAACCACAGGAAATATGGCCACAATGAGAGATTATAGGAGGCATGAGAGGTTGTTGCAAAAGCCTTTAAAAGGAAGGCTTAGCTAGGACTCCTTCAAGCACTATCAAAAGAGCCTGTCGTATTTCAATTTGGACAGATTCTAGAGTTTTTTGCTGGATAGTTCCATTGAAAGTGAGTTTATTTACAAGGAACACCAAAGATCACTTAAATAAAACATAATTGTGGAGTATATGTCTCCAGATCCCAGAAAAGCCTAAAAGATATTGTGGGTATTGAAAGGATCAACAGCTGTTGCTTGATGGTGTCAAAGACAAGAGGGCCTCAGTTTACCAAGTAATTTTCAGTAACTTAACCAAGGTAACAGAGGCTTACAGTATGTATGAGTCAATGGCTCATCTCCTTTTTTGTGAGCTCTTTAGTACATGCATGTTCTGAAGGAATGTGTGAAATGAAAGTCAGAAGAAGATCTTATCAAGGTAATGCCTTAACTGTGATCTTGGAGAAATTTGTATGTATGCATTTAACATCTTGCCTGCAAAAGTGTATTTATGTCCCTACAGAAGTTAAGGCATTTTGAGATAGATCTCTATTAAATCATCATGTTGCACACCTTGAACTTCTTAATGTTGCATGCCAATTAAATCTCAATAAGGCTGGGAAGAAAAAAAGTCAGGTCAAATTATAGTTGAAAGCTGCTGAAATAGGCACTGAACAGAACATATTAGCCAAATATATAATAGCAAAACATTTACCAATTGCTGATAATTGGTAAAATTGGATGGAATCAGCAATTTCAAATTTCAAAAACATATGGTAGAGGGGCTTAATAGGGCCCACAATATCAAGGTTGTGGTAATATACTATGAGATGGTACTCTTTCTTTGTAGGTTTAGAGCAGGCCAAATTGGATTATTGAACAGAGAACCAGTGAGGATAATCATGCTTTCTCAAAAAAAGTTTTGTATAATGAGTTTCAATCCTTGAAAGCTTTTATTTAGTTTACATTGGGTCATATTAATGATTTTAACTAGGGGAGAGAGGACATGTTTATGAGGTCTCACCTTGACAAACCAATTTTTAAGAGACAAAGATTCTATTTAATTTTATTACTTATAGGGTCAGAGTGTCCACGTCTACTAGAGGGATACTATGACCATGAAAAATTTAGGCCAAGTAACAGTTCTGATGGTTAATATGAAGTGTACATTTTTGTACTCCATTTTACATCTTGTAATTCCTATAAGAATATGGGAGGGGAGAGATACTATAAACTCGGTGGCTTAAAAAACAAATATCTCTCACAGCTTGGAACACGGAAGTCTGAGATCAGAATGCCAGCAAGGTTGGGTTCTTTGTGATACTTCTACTTGGTTATATCTTGACATAGCCTTCCTTCATATGTGTCTGCATAGCGAGATCCTCTGTCTCTTCCTCTTTTTATAAGGGCATTAATTTCATGATAAGGGCCCCACCCTTGAGACCTGGTCAAATTCTTTTTCTCTTCCAAGGTCATACCTCCAAATACCATTACACTGGAGATTAGAGTTTCAACAGTGGATTTTATGGGTCACAAACATGCAATCCATAGTACAGAGCCTTAAAAGGATCCAACAAATGTAGCACAGAGCAACATAACTCAAAGTGTAAGCTGGCAGGCAGACAGTAGATCAAAATGTATGCACACCATCAGGCAGCAAAGCCAATAAACAAACTAAAGCAAAAGAACAAGGACTCCTGGTGGTGGTAGACTTCCTACTCATAGTATTAATGGTTGTATCCACCCCTAAGAGGCTATACAGACCCAACTCAAAATTCGGTTCTGATGTCAAGAATGATGATGTCATATCCACACAAAGAGTAGGTGAAGATATTTACTACTTATCAAATGAGGCTTTCTGGGGACAGCAGGTCAGATTTCCCAAGGAAATCCAAAAATGGCTTCAGAAAGTGAGGAAAGGGGTCTTGTATGGGAGTTTTGTTGTGATTAGTCTTTGGCACCAGGCCAAGGATTCCTGCACTTGGGTAGATGTTGCAAAGGTTTGAATGTCCATCTAGCACCAAAAGAAGGAATCCTAGACTGTATTATTAGTCTGATCACTTGTTTGGCTGAGGGAAAGAGGGAAGGATTAAACTCGAAAGCACTCAAAATCAAATAATAAAATATGAAATATATTTTTCAGTAAGACACCTCCTTCCTCTTACATAATTATAAGTACACTGATGTGATTCTCTTTGTGTTTATCCTTCTTGGAGTTTATTGGACCTCTTAGATATATAGATTCATGTCTTTTATCACATATAGGAAGTTTTTTACTATTATTTGCTCAAATATTTTTTCCCCGTTCCCAGTCTCCTCTCCTCTGGGACTCCATATATTCATGTGTTGCTGTACTTGATGGTATTCCATAGTCTCATAGATTCTGTTCAGTTTTCTTCGCCCTCCTCTCTTCTCTTCAGAGAATATAATTTAAATGAACTTATAATCAAGTGTGCTTATTTTTTTTTTCTGTTATTCAAATCCGCTGTTGAAAAGTCCATCATATATTTCCCATTTCAGTTATTTTAACTTTTAACTCTAGAATTTCTGGTTGCTTCTTTTTTTTTGTTTGTTTATCATTTCTTTCTCTTGGTTATTTATTTTTATTTATTTCTTTTTGAGATGTCATTCTTCTGATTTCCTTTAGCTCTGTATCCATGATTTCCTTTAGGTCTTAGAGTGTACTTAAAATACTTAATATAAAGCCTTTGTCCATTAAACCCATTGTCTGAGCTTCCTCAGGAACAGTTTTGTTAATCTCACCTATCAATTGGCCATACTTTCTAGCTTCTTTGCATGCTTCATAACTTTCTGTTGAAAACAGCATTTGGAATATTATAATATCCTAACTCTGGAAATCAGATTCTTCCCTCTCCTCAGAGTTCTTTTCTGCTGCTTGCTGTGATTGTAGTAGCTTGTTTAGTGACTTTTCATTTTTTAATTTAATTTAATTTAATTTAATTTAATTTAATTTAATTTATTCATGAGAGACACAGAGAGAAATAGAGAGGCAGAGACACAGGCAGAGGGAGAAGCAAGCTCCATGCAGGGAGCCAGATGTGGGGCTCGACCCCACGTCTCCAGGATCAGGCCCTTGGCCAAAAGCAACGCTAAACCGCGGAGCCACCTAGGCTGCCCTAGTGACTTTTAAACTGTTTTGTAGTTTATATTCACTGTAATGTTTTGATACTCAAGTCTGTGTTCCTTTAGCTTGTGGTCAGCTAGTGTTTTGAGAGATATTTATTTAAGTACTTGGAACTAAAATTTAGTTTAGAAAAGGTTTTAAAAAATCTCTTTGGTCTTTGAAGATTGGTTCTGTGTTGGAATATCTTTCAATGCTTAGGCTATTTACACGTCAACTTTAGGCTTCACTTCCTGCTTGTGCTGAACCAACAGATGGGTCAAAAGTATACACTTAAGTGTATAATTTTTGTATGTTCCTTACCGCTTGATTTTCTTCTGCTTTTCTCACGTTTTTCACCTTTGTCTAATTAGTTTGCTTTATATTTCAACTCTGTAAAGAACAACAAAAAGTATTATATTTAAATTCACAGATTTTCCTTCTTCATTGTATTCTTTTCTCATAATACTTTGCTTTTCTTTGTGATGATTTTATTTGATTTCTTTAAGGTGTCATTCTACTGCTTATATTTTCTCTTTATTTCCCTTTTTCCTCTTTACCTATTTTTATGTTGGAGGCTTACCTCAAATATCTGGTTATCCATGTTCTGAGGATTTTATATGGCCTTGAGGGTTATTTTGTACTTATGAAAGTCTATTAAGGATAAATATTTTATGTTTAAAGAATTAATATTTAATTTGTTAATGATATTATTTTAATTTCTCTAAGTCTTATTTTTTAAAATTTTTATTTATTTATTCATGAAAGACACAGAGAGAGAGGCAGAGACCCAGACAGAGGGAGAAGCAGGCTCCTCACAGGAAGCCTGATGCAGGACTTGATCCCAGGACCCCAGGATCATGACCTGAGCCAAAGGCAGATGCTCAACCAATGAGCCACCCAGGTGTCCCAATTTCTTTAAGTTTTAAATACATTTTATAGATCAGTTATAAATTTAGAAGTCTTTGAGCCACATATGTTCATTTCAAAGGAAGTTAATTGTAAACTTTAAATTGCATTTAATCATGTCATATTTTTAATTTCCTTCAAATTACTCCAATTGTCTGATTAAAACAAAATCTTCCTGTGTATTTAAATGATGTATAAATCTAATAAAGTAAACTTGTGAATATGATTAATCCAAAGTTCTCTCAGAATTTAACACTGAGTTTATGCTTAATAAGATTACATCTCTAAATCAAAAAACTAAATCAATTATTTAATAGTAATTAGAAGATTGTCACTCTAATAGGCCAAGTTCTCTTAAAGATTATAAGTCTATAAAATGCCATAAATATAGGTACAAATCCATGTGGCCTAGGAGACTCATTCTCTTTTTTATTTCTGTACCTTGCCAAGTATAAAGCTCAGCAGATTTAAAGCAGCACAATAGAAAAACACAAGGTTCTCCAGATGTTCCACCTTCCCAATAAGGATATGATCAAGAAGCTCTTATTGTTACATAGTCAATAAAGTGATCCCTACCTTTTTCTAGATCCTTCATGATTAGATACAAAACATACAAATGGGCCCCCTCTACTGCCTGTCTTACATACTGTCTTTCTCTGCTAGACCTACACAAGCTTTTCTGTGGAATAATGAGAACTCAAAGAGTTATATGCACTGTACTAGAGTTCTGTGCCTGCAAGCTACTCTACACAATTTCTCTACTAATAGAAATATGTCTTTACCACCATTTTATATATTAAGGAAGACAGTTCTTAGCTTATTGAAATAACTTTTATAGCTCCATTGTTTTGAGCTTCAAAATTTCAACAGGACTTCGTCTTGGATATTATAAAATCAGTATCCTTGCATTTATTAGAAAATTTTACATTCACATGAACCAAATTTTACAATCAGTACCTATTAAACTTTTATAGAAAGAAAATAAAAGCATATTCTTGTCATAAAGAAAGTTATGGTTAAGGTAAACTGTAAACATTAAGGAGGTCAATGGATTCTAAGAAGGAAACATAATTTGAGTTATAGTAATAATATCAGATTATTCTATTTTCTAGTAGTCTTGAAAGAGAGGGATGGTAAAGCGTGCTCAAAATGGTGGAAATATAAGAAAAAGTAAGGGCGGGGATCGCTGGGTGGCTCAGCGGTTCAGCGCCTGCCTTCGGCCCAGGGCGTGATCCTGGAGTCCCAGGATCGAGTCCCCTGTCAGGCTCCCGGCATGGAGCCTGCTTCTCTCTCTGCCTGTGTCTCTGCCTCTCTCTCTCTCTCTCTGTCTCTCATGAGTAAATAAATAAAATCTTAAAAAAAAAGGTAAGGTGGTAGTAACATGTTTGTGAATGCTTTTAGATCTAACTCATTTAAAAACATTACGAATGTACCAATGTGAAGAGAAGTTTGTGAAATTTAAAATAATAGGTTTATTATAGCAAGTCCTTCTGTATTAATAGTAATTAACCATCTGCAGCTTTCATATCACAAGCAGAAACTCATGATAATTCCCTGTTCACTAAGGCATGCAAAAGCTATTATTTACTCATTAGCACATTAGTTTAGTACTGTTTCGTTAATTACCAAATTTTGAGATAGAAAGTAAGACAAGTTTTCTTTCAATTTTACTTACAAAACATGGAAATTGTATTTGCTCATATGCTGCCAATGAATATATATCCCCTGATTGATTATTTTTGAAATCTTATGTCCACAGAGAATTAAATGTTGACTATTCAAGTTTTCCTGCTAGGAGAAAATAGATTTCCCATCAATGCTTGGATGACATCACACACTCCAGAATACACAATAAAATACATTTATTTCATATCTGAGATGTCTGGCACAGATATTTCTGAAAGGCAGAAGGCATGTAAAATGTAAAAACTCCTGAAAAGTGCTAAATGCTGTAATCTAACCTGTCATAACTGTATTGCTGTTTAAAGATATTGGCTGAAAAGAACTTTTAGAAAACTCTTGGGTTGGTAAATCAAAATGCTTACTTTTCTCAGTAGCCAATCAAATCAATATAATTTCACTACTAAATAAAGTACTGTATATATAGAAGTGGGGGTGTAGAAGCTGACTTATTCTGATTTTTATTTATTTTTAATTCTTCCTTTACAAAATTTACTTATCTGTTAGAAAGAATAGAGAAGACATGTTTAAGTATGTCAACAGCTCATTTAATTTTAAAATTCATAGCTATTTTCAAAAACTGCACAATTTGTAGGGCCTAGTAAAATATAAAAATTCAGGACTCCTTATTCAAAATTATCAGGAATTTCTTTTTTTTAACATTTTTAAATTTAAATTCAATTTGCCAACATACAGTATAATACCCAGGGCTCCTCCCATCAAGTGCCCTCTTCAGTGCCTGTCACCCAGGTACCCCATCCCCCCAACCACCTCTCCTTCTGCAACCCTTTGTTCATTTCCCAGAGTAAGGAGTCTCTGATGGCTTGTCTCCCTCTCTAATCTTTCCCACTCAGTTCCCCTCTTTTCCCTTATAATACTTTTCACTATTTCTTATATTCCACATATGAGTGAAACCATATGATGATTGTCCTTCTCTGATTGACTTATTTCACTCAGCATCATACCCTCCAGGTCCATCCACATCAAAGCAAATAGTGGGTATTTGTCCTTTCTGAAGGCTGAGTGATATTCCATTGTATATACAGACCACATCTTCTTTATCCATTCATCTGTCAACGGACACCAAGGCTTCTTCCACAGTTTGGGTACTGTGGACAGTGCTGCTGTAAACATTGGAGTGCAGATGTCCGAGCATTTCACTGCATCTGTATCTTTGGGGTAAATATCCAGTAATGCAATTGCTGGGTCGTAAGGTAGCTCTATTTTTAACTCTTTGAGGAACCTCCACACAGTTTTCCAGAGTGGCTGCACCAGTTCACATTCCCACCAACAGTGCAAGAGGGTTCCCCTTTCTCCACATCCTCTCCAACATTTGTTGTTTCCTGTCTTGTTAATTTTCACCATTCTTACTGGTGTGAGGTGGTATCTCAATGTGGTTTTGATTTGTATTTCCCTGATGGCAAGTGAGGCGGAGCACTTTCTCATATGCTTATTGGCCATGTGTATGTCTTCTTTGGTGAAATTTCTGTTCATATCTTTTGCCCATTTCATGATTGGATTCTTTGTTTCCCTGCTATTGAACTTAATAAGTTCTTTATAGATCTTGGGTACTAGCCCTTTATCTGATATGTCATTTGCAAATATCTTCTCCCATTCTGTAGGTTGTCTTTTAGTTTTGTTGACTGTTTCTTTTGCTGTGCAGCAGCTTTTTTCTTTTAAGGTTTTATTTGTTTATTCATGAGAGACACACACATAGAGAGACAGAGACAGAGGCAGAGACACAGGCAGAGAGAGAAGCAGGCCCCACGCAGGGAGCCCAATGGTGGGACTCGATCCTGGTGTCCTGGGCCGAAAGCAGTGCTAAACTACCCAGGTACAGAAGCTTTTTATCTTGATGAAGTCCCAATAGTTCATTTTTGCTTTTGTTTCCCTTGCCTTCATAGATGTATCTTGCAAGAAGTTGCTGTGGCCTCGTTCAAAAAGGATATTGCCTGTGTTCTTCTCTAGGATTTTGATGGATTCTTGTCTCACATTTAGATCTTTCATCCATTTTGAGTTTGTCTTTGTGTATGGTGTAAGAGAATGGTCCTGTTTCAATCTGCACATGGCTGTCCAGTTGTCCCAACACCATTTATTGAAGAGACTGTCCTTTTTCCAGTGGATAGTCTTTCCTGCTTTGTCAAATATTATTTGATCATAAACTTGAGGGCCCATTTCTGGTTTATCTATTCTGTTCCATTGATCTGTGTGTCTGTTTTGTGCCAGTACCACACTGTCTTGATGATCATAGCTTTGTAGTACAACTTGAAATCCAGCATTGTGATGCCCCTGGCATTGGTTTTATTTTTCAATAGTCCTCTGGATATTCGGGGTCTTTTCTGATTCCATACAAATCTTAAGATGATTTGTTCCAACTCTCTGAAGACAGTCCATGGTATTTTGATAGGGATTGCATTAAATTGCAAATTGCCCTGGGTAGCATTGAGGTTTTCACAATATTTATTCTTCTAATCAATGTGTCTTCCTCAATTTCTTTCAGAAGTGTTCTGTAGATTTTAGGGTATAGATCCTTTACCTCTTTGGTTAGGTTTATTCCTAAGTATCTTATGCTTTTGGGTGCAATTATAAATGGGATTGACTCCTTAATTTCTCTTTCTTCAGTCTCATTGTTAGTGTATAGAAATGCCACTGATTTCAGTGCAGTGATTTTGTATCCTGCCACACTGCCGAATTGCTGTATGAGTTCTAGCAATCCTGGGATGGAGTCTTTTGGGTTTTCTATGTAGAGTATCATGCCATCGGCGAAGAGAGAGTTTGACTTCTTCTTTGCCAATTTGAATGCCTTTTATGTCTTTTTGTTGTCTGATTGCTGAGGCTAAGACTTCTAGTACTATGTTGAGTAACAGAGGTGAGAGTGGACATCCCTGTCGTGTTCCTCATCTTAGGGGAAAGGCTCTCAGTGTTTCCCCATTAAGAATGATATTTGCTCTGGGCTTTCCATAGATGACTTTTAAGATGCTGAGGAATGTTCCCTCTATCCCTACACTCTGAAGAGTTTTGATCAGGAATGGATCTGTATTTTGTCAAAAGTTTTCTCTGCATCTATTGAGAGGAATATATGGTTCTTGTTTCTTCTCTTATTGATGTGATTTATCATGCTGATTATTTTATGAGTATTGAACCACCCTTGCATCCTGGGGGTAAATCCTATTTGGTCATGGTGAATAATCCTTTTAATGTACTGTTGGATCCTATTGGCTAGTATCTTGTTGAGAATTTTTGCATCTGTGTTCATCAGGGATATTGGTCTATAATTCTCCTTTTTGGTGGGGTCTTTATCTGGTTTTCGAATTAAGGTGATGCTGGCCTCATAAAACTAGTTTGAAAATATTCCCTCCCTTTCTATCTTTTGGAACAGCTTTAGTAGTATAGATATTATTTCTTCTTTAAACATTTGGAAGAATTCCCCGGGGAAACCATTTGGCCCTGGAATTTAGTGTCTTGGGAGATTTTTGATGACTGTTTTTTTTTCCCAGAGCCACCAGTACCTTTATAATTGTACTTCTGAATTAAATTTCTGACATTGCATTTAAAACTAAATTTGTAACTCTGTGGCAGAGAGTATTGCTTCCAGTTCTTTCTTTTGTGGTGAATTCTTCCTTATAGTCATTTTGTCTCCTGCAGAGTGGCTGTATGAGTGAGCTGAGTCAAAAATATCAACCACGACCTAAGTGAAATATACACTAGATGATTCTAAAGAGGTCAGAGACCAGAAAATAAAAGAAAAAGAAGAACAGAACAAAAGAAAACAAAGGGCCACTAAAGTGAAAAACAAATTTTAAAACCAAGTCTTAAAAATAAAAAACTGGAAAACAAAAAGAAAAAAAAAAGAAAAGAAAGAAAAGAGGAAAAAAGAGGGTGTGGTGGTGGTGGTGAGGAAGTGGTAGTCTAGAGAGAATGTAGTACCCTGAGGGGTTCTAGAGGGTGATCCTCTTGGTTCTGAGTGTATTTTGTTCTGTATGTTAGAAGATGCTCAATCACAAATTTATATAAACAAGCAATACTCATATAAAGACCCCACATTGACCACAAAACCACAAATAAGATAAAGGGGGGGGGTAGAATGAGAAGAAAGAGAGAATATCATCTAACAGAATGAACCAACAAGGTTTTCCACTTGGTTTTAGTGTATTTTGGTTGTGTGCCACAAAGTACTAGCTTCCACCATTGTAAAACAAAACGAGGCAAAAATATATATATATTTTATATATCTACCAAAATTAAATCGAATACGTTGAAGGAAATCCAGATTACAAAATATACCTAAGACATATAATTGTAGAAATATGAAAGTCAAAAAGGAAATAAAAATGAAGAGCTGGAAAAATATTGTAGTTAAGCTGAAAAAAGAGAAAAAATATTGGAAATTTTTACTCCGATATAAAAATGAGTCATAGGGGGTCCCTGGGTGGCTCAGCAGTTTAGCACCTACCTTCAGCCCAGGGCATGATTCTGGAGTCCTGGGATCAAGTCCCGGGATCGAGTCCTGGGATGGAGTCCTATGTTGGGCTCCCTGCATGGAGCCTGCTTCTCCCTCTGCCTGTGTCCCTGCCTCTCTCTCTCTCTCATGAATAAATAGAAATCTTAAAAAAAAATTAAAAAATGAGTCATAATAAAAAAGAACCCTATAGTTCTATATACTATTTTCCCTCAATCCTGGAGCTTTCCAGTGCTGCTTGTTCAGTAAACTTGTTTTTCTCTTGTTCTTCCAGCAGTTCTTCTTGGAGAAGGGTCTACTGTGCTGATTCTTAGGTATCTGTGCCTGGGTGGAGATGCCCCACCACTCGTCAGGTGCTGGGCTCAATATTAGCTGTTTATCCTGTGAGGTCTTTGTTCCCTAGAGGCCCTGCCTCTCCCATGTGCAAGGTGAAACAAAGAAGAAAAAAAATGGTGGCAGCTGGATTTCCAGCCCTGGAGTCAAGCTCCCCACGAGTACCTAACCACAGTCTCCCAGTCCACACTGGCCTAGATGCTCCTGGGCGTAGGTGCAGGTGCACTGTTCTGCAGTTTGCCGGGTGCCCAGCAGCAGGAGAGTTCTCAATTTCCTGTGCCCTCCCCACTTCCACCTATCCCAGAAGGAATGAAGGATTGCCAGCTTTGTCCACCTCAGCATCCTCAGTTCCAGGGCCCTGTGCTGCTGGACCCATGCTCCCGAGGACTGCGTCTTCTGAAGGGAACAGAGGACAACCACCTCCATCTGTTGCTGGGCTCTACTGTAAAGTCTGCTCCAGAGCTGGCCTGCATACCTGGTGGGCTTCTCCCAAATGATCCAGAGGGCTGTGGTGCTCCAGCCCTTTACTTTACCGATATCTGACTGCGGTTTGAGGTGCGCTTTCCCCGGGCATCCCTCCTTTTACAGTGACTCTGGGAATCTTAAGGCTTCACTGCCCCTCCTGGAATTCTGCTCAATTTCCCTGCTGAGCACTTTTCCAGCAGGGAAAACTCTGACGTGGATTTTTAAAGTTCCCACTTCTCCAGGGCTGAGCTTTCATACCCGGGAGACTTTTGCTACTCAGCATTAGCCCTTCTAGCCATGGTTCCCCTCCTCTACCTTAGTTCTTTGTTCTTTTTTATTTTTATTTTTTGCCTTCCTGCCTTATTAGAAGCAAAAACTTTTCTCTCTGTAGTATTCTATCTGTTCTCTCTTTAGATCTCAGGTCGAATTTGTAGGTGTTCAGGATATTTTGAAAGTTATCCAGGTAAGTTTGTGAGACCAGATGAGTTGAGGACCTCTACTCTTCCTTCATCTTGCCCAAAATTATTAAGAATTTCAAGATGGCATCAATCCAATTGCAGCGTCCTCCTAAGCTTGAAGACCATTGTGAATGCACAAATCACATGCCTTGTTTGTACATAAACAGAATTTTATGGATTTTGCAGCTTAATATTCTCAGTTTACAAATGAGGAAGCATAAACCCAGAGAGGTTAATGGCTCACCCATGATTACAGAAGGTATGAAGATATGAAACATCCTAGGTTCCAGTCTTCAAAATAAATCTGGTATTGCTTTTTCTTAAAATATATATGACAATATCTCATACATGAAATAAAGTTTATAAGTAGAGAGGAAGATAACAAAATAACCAAGATGTTTTCAAAGATTATTGATATCTAAAATATATTAACTATTCTTTAGTTAACTATTATTAACATTATTAACACTATTAACTAAGCATTATTAACTATTCACCTAATGGATAGTGTGACAGTTGGACAACATTGTGAATGTACTTAATGCCACTGAAACGAAAACTATAAAATGGTTAAAATGATAAATTTTATATTCTGTAAACTTTGCCACAATTTTTTTAAAAGTCCATATAAAGGTTAAAAATCTGCGTCAACCTAATTAGGCTCAGGATTGCCTGAATAACTGGGAAAGCATTTTTCTGGGTATTTCTGTGAGGGTGTTTTTGAATGAGGTTAGCATTTGAATTAGTAAAGAAGATTAATACCCAATGCATGTGGGTATTAACCCATCCATTGTTCTGAATGAAACAAAATGATGGAGGAAGGGCAAATCTCCCCTCTTGAGCTAGGACACTGATTTTGTCCTGCCCTTAGGCATTGCTATTTCTGGTTCTCAGGCTTTTAGACTCAAACTAGGATTTATACTATTGACTGCCCTAGTCCTCAGACCTTTGTGTTTGGGCTGAAACCATACCACCACTTTCCTGGGTCTCTGGTTTGAGGATGGCAGATTGTGAAATCTCCATAATCATGTGAACCAATCCCTCATAAAAACTCTCTTTGTATCTCTCTCTCTCTCTCTCTCTCCCTCTTTCTCTCTCTTTCTCCTACTGGTTCTATTTTTTTGGAGAACCTTCTGAGATCTGCTTATGATGATGATGATGATGGTGATGATGATGATGAAATCCACTCTCAAGACGATTTAGCCCTCCATTTTAGTCTTAAATGTTTCTATATCATTTCCTCATATCTGTTTAGTGGTCATACAAGTACAGCATACTTACCTAAATTATATCAACCTCCTTAACTCCATGTCTTTGCTTGATCTGTTTTTCAGAATGAAATACTCTTCCTTTCCTACATATCCTCTTTATTCCTGATTCAAGAAGCCAACTATTTCCTTCTTCACAAATACAGACACTCTCTTATTTCAGCTTTTGAAATCTAGCTTATGCATCAAAAACCAAGTAAAAAGTAATTTCCAAGAAGTGTTCCTTATGTTCAACAATAAACAAATATTTCACTTCTGCAGTCATAATTTCATTGTTTTCTCTTAGTTGGCAATGAATTACAATTAGTTATATACATATCTTTCTCATTACCTCAAACTGCTTTTAAGTCAGAAAACTCAGAAATATTTTATAATAATATTTGCCTTTGATTCACCATAATAAATAACATTTTTTTTAAAAAGCATTCTAACCTTGCCTTACTTTCTAAAACTTAAATGATAAACTGTACCTCTCACGAACTTACAGGGTTACATTTCACATGAACCTACAAACATTTATTTACTTAATATTTAAGAACATTAAAATTTCACATTTACTTCTTAAAGTTACAGAATAAGTGAAAACATAGTAGCTTTTTTTATAACCATGAGTATGCACTATGAATATCATATTTTTCTATCATAGATTTCTATCAGGATATTTGTTGTTTTAGTGCTAGAGATAGGGCACCTGTGACTCAGTGGTTGAGCGTCTGCCTTTGGCTCAGGTTGTGATCCTGGGGTCCTGGAATCGAGTCCCGCATCAGGCTACCTTCAAGGAGCCTGCTTCTCCCTCTGCCTGTGTCTCTGCCTCTCTCTCTCTCTGTGTGACTATCATAAATAAATAAAAAATTAAAAAAAGAATAAATAAATACAATCTTTAAAAAATGCTGGAGATAGATTTAACTTTTCTTTAATTTCTCTTTAATCAGCTTCAACTTAGAGTTAGTACTAATGTACTAATAACTTTTCTATGAATTTGAGTGCAAAAATCAGAGGCAATGTTCCAATGCATCCTTTTGCAAACAAATGTTACTTTATGCTTATTATCCCACTACACATATGTGCATAGCATTATTATAACATTCCAGTCTGGTCTTTCCTTTTAATTCTTTTGGAAATTTGGGTGTGTTCTATTAAGTCTGAAGAAAAAACTATATAACTCCCCCTGAACTAATTCCTTAATAATAAAATACCCACTTGATTGCATTCCAATTTGAGATTTAGTTCACTAAGACCATAAATATTAGGCTTAAAAGACCAAGTTAAAATAGTTATCTCATTAAGCCAGATACAATATTGACTGATAAAAACAAGAAAACTTAACATCGAGGCCATTTAGTCCTACATTGATAAGACTCGAAGATATATAGGTTCCCTGTTTTAAATGATTTACACTATTTTCTAAATTTAGAAGCTCATGACTAAGAATTAATTGACTTTTATAAAGTCCTTCAGGAGTATTAATTTAACATAGTGCAATTCTAAGTTAATGAAGTATGAGCAATATGCATTTCATTTTTAATTTATATTTAGTCCTTAAAACTAAAATAATTTTAATTAGCATTTTTCTGAAAATGAAACTTGGTTGCTTTTGGCTTACAAAAGTATGATAGAGATTCCAATATAATATCAAAATTACTTTGCCATTCTCACATGGAAGAAATATTTTATAGATTTAATCTAGGAATTTAGAAAATAAAATAATTTACAATTAGGAACTCTTGATGTGTGTATATTTAAACAGCTTTATTTTGTGCTTATTTATAAACATAAATGCATCCCCATTTCTATTAGGATAAGATTATACCCAAAATCTAAAGTGAAGGAAAAATTGATCCCAAATATTCCACTTCTAGAAAATATTTTTTTATACCTAAACATTATTATGGCCTTTAAGTATAATATGTGTATATGTATACTAGAATTTTTAAGGAGTTAAAAAGGTAAAAAAATCTCCTATTATGATTGAAAATTTACAACTGCAATTGAGTTGAACTTTGAATTAAAAATATAATGGCTTATAATTCCAATCATTAAAATCATGGCTAGCATATCTATCTTGTGAAGGGCAGTATGGAGTACTGTTTAAGATCATAGTCAATACATTTCAAATCATTGGGTTAAAGAGAAACTTTTAATTATTTAAAAGATTTTTTAAAAAGTAAATGCTATGCCTAACATAGGGCTCAAACTCATGACCCTAAGATCAAGAGTCACATACTCTATTGACTGACCCAGCCAGGTGCCCCATAACTTTTAATTTGTTAATTTTTTCCTTTTTAATTTTTTATTGACGTATAGTTGACAATGTTACATTAATTTCAGGCGTACAACATAGTGATTCTATATCTCTATAAATTATGCTATACTCACCACAAGTGTAGCTACCATCTGTTCCATTATAATACCATTAACTATTCACTATAATGCACCTTTTATTTCCATGACTTATTAATTCCATAATCAAAGACTGTATCTCCTACTCCTCTTCACTCATTTTGCCCATCCCCCACTTCATCCTCACTAGCAACCATCAGTTAGTTCTTTGTATTCATGGGTCTTTTCTTTTTTCTTTTTTCTTTTTTTGTTTGCTCAATCATTTTTTTTATTTTCTTTTTCAGATTCCAAATAGAAGTGAAATAATATGGTATTTGTCTTTTGTATCTGACTTATTTCACTTAGCATATTACTCCGTAGGTCCACCCAGTTGTCACAAATGGCAGATCTCTGTCTTTCTTTCTGTCTAAGTAATATTCCTCTGTGTGTGTGTGTGTGTGTGTGTGTGTGTGTGTGTGGTGTGTGTGTGTTTTCTTTATCCATTCATCCATCAATGGACACTTGGGTTTCTTCCATATCTGGGCTATTATAAATAATGCTTCAATAAACATGGGAGTGTATATATCATTTAAAACTAGGGTTTTCATTTTCTTTGGGTAAATAATCATTAATGGAATTAATGGATCATATGACATCTCTATTTTTAATATTTTGAGGAACCTCCATATTATTTTTCATAGTGGCTACACTAATTTACGTCACCATCAACACTGCATGGGGGATCTTTTTTCTCTACATCCTCACCAACACTGGCTATTTCTTGTCTTTTTGATTCTAGTCATTCTAAGCTATGTAAGGTAAAATCTCATTGTGGTTTTGATTTGCATTTTCCTGATGATGAGTGATGTTGCACATCTTTTCATGTGTCTGTTGGCCATCTGTATATATTCTCTGGAGAAATATCTGCTCATGTCTTCTGCCTACCTTTAATTAGATTCTTTGATATTTTGGTATTAAGTTGTATAAATTCTTAACATATTTTTGGTACTGACTCTTATCAGATATGTCATTTGCATATATCTTCTTCCCATTCAGTAGTTTGCCTCTTTGTTTTGCTTATGGTTTCCCTACTTGTTCAAAAGTTCTTTGGGGCACACTGGTGGCTCAATTGGCTATTTAAGCATCCAACTCTTGATCTCAGCTCAGGTCTTGACCTCAAGGTCATAAGTTTGGGCCCCACGTTGGGCTCTATGCTGGGCATGGAGCATATACTTAAAAAAAAAAGTTTATTATTTTATTTTGGTGTATTCTCAATTGTTTATTTTTTGCTTTTATTTCCCTTGCCTGAGAACATATACCCGGAAAAATGCTGATAAGGCCAATGTCAAAGATATTGTTGCTTACATTTTTTACATAAGGGTTTTATAGTTTCAAGTCTCACATTTAGGTTTTCAATCCATTCTGTGTTTATTTATGTGTATGGTGTAAGCAAATGGTCTAGTTCCATTCTTTAGCATGTAACTGTCCATTTTTTTTCCAGCACTATTTACTGAAGAGACTGTCTTTTCTCCATTGTAAATTATTACCTCCTTTGTCATTGATTAATTGACCAAATAAGCTTGACTTTATCTCTGGGCTATCTGTTCTTTTCCATTGAAAAAAATAAACATTTTAGTAAACAATTTAGTAAGTACTTGATAGCCATTTGGAAAAACAAATCTTAATCTACATATTGTATGCCAAAAATTCCACAGAGAGCCAAAAATAATGTAAATTAAATAAATACATAATATCATACAATTATTCAAAGAAAATATAAACAACTTCCTTTAAAACCTAAAAGTAGATATCGTTTCTCTAGGCCTCAAAAGCCAGAAGGCATTAAGAGAAAAATAAAATTAATTTGACTAGTTAAAATCAAAATTTCTATTTTTCCAAAAGCATGAAATACTAATATATCAAAAGACATATAACTATTGGAAACAACATTTGCTAGCTTTATCACAAAGAGTTAGAAATGCAAAACACAATAGCCCAATACAAAAACACATAATTGACATTTATAGAAACTCATTAAAAGAAATATAAATGATATTAAATATATTAAAAGTTTCTCCAACTCAATCATAATATGAGAAATACAAATTAAAAGTACTACGATAACATTTCTCAACTATTCAATTGAGAAAAATACAAACATAAAAATTTTTTTTTTAAATAGAAAAGAATTCCCCAAATGGATAAAGCTAACTACGCATCAAATTAGAAACTATACTAGAGAAAGTATTCCTTGCAAATAAAGCAGTATTAAAATTATTTATATTTAATGAGATATATTGTAAACACAAGAGAAATCTTCAAAAAGTTTTTAATATTTTAAATTTCTAGTTTATTGGTATGTATTTTTAAAATTTTAGTTTATTGGTATGCAGGGATTGAAATGTTTTATACATTGTAGCAGAGAATAAGTAAGTTAATACTATCAATATTTTCAGTAGATAAAAAATAAAATTGGAAATTAAAGTAGTTATTCTGTATGCTAAAACTGAACTGGAAATATTATTATAAACTTCTGATATATATATATTTTTCTTGCTCTAAACTTTAAAATGGCTTAGAAACCACATTACATTGCAATGCAACTCAGAAGTTGCATTTTGCACTTCAAAACTATTTATAGCTAAAAATAGGTAGGTTTTGGTAAGAAAAAGAAAAGGAGATTGGAATATTTTGTTGTGACAGAAAACAAGGAACCTTTTAAAAGTTAATGGGGCTATGGGAAAAGGGCCAGTGAGCCAAGTTCAAAGAACCCAGAGTGGAAAAGTCTGTGACAACTTGAACATCAAAAGAATAAGAATTGCAGTTGAAACACTTTAAATCTGTGAATATCCAGAAATTTAAAAAGATACTTCAAAAAAGAAAAAAACAGGAAAATTTGCTTCTCACCACCCAAGATGGTTTATAACCACGTTTTTACTTTGAAAAATGGGAAAGGAAAAAATAATTAATATAGTCTTCCTTTGCATTAGGAATTAGGTTCATAGTAATCAAATATTTCAAGCTATTAAGGAAAAAACAGACAGAAAAAAATAGCTAAAAACAAATGTGCAAGAAGTAACAAAATAAAGAAATTGTCAATATACATCTCTAATAAAATTATTCATCTCTGAAAGTTTTATTAATAAGACTAAAATCATTAGGAGAATCGTTCCTATGGAGCTGGGTGTTCAGATGAAGAACCTAACAACAAAGGAAGGATTATGTTGACCCTACCTGGAATCACTGGTTAATACTGAGTATTACTGATGGTAAAACAATGAAATGGGATAAATATCCTCATGTATACTATACAATGTGAACTATACAACATCATTAACTATTTAATGTTACCAAAATAATTTTACCAACTCTTCGATGTAATTTCCTGCTTCAAGAAATAGTAGGGGTTTAGGGGATAAGTCTAAGTGACCCCAGGAGGAAAATATCACATAAATAAAAATGGAATATTCTATAAGACTGGTCTCCATAGCAGATAAAACCATTAATAAAGAACTTTTATAAATTAAAAGAGACCTAAAGGATATAACAACAGGCACAATGTACATTACTGGACTGGCTAAATGTATTATAAAGGATATTTTGGAGATAACTAGAAAAATTATCTAACTTCTAGCTGATACACAGGAATTATTGTTAATTGGGTGTGATTATATCATTTTGTCTGAGAAGGAAATGTTTCTATGTTTTAGAAAACAAATACTAAAATATCTAGGGGTAAGATGTTAAAATATCCGCAATCACTTTAAAATACTTAAATTAAGGAAAATAATAATAATAACACTGCTGAAACCAGGCTGATTTCAAATTATGATCTTAGCACTTTGTGCCTGTGTGGCTTTAAGTATGTTGTTGAAAAACTGTTACTCTTATCCTCATCTTTGAAATGGGGATGGTAATAATACTCCCTATCTCAAGCTTATTTATTTATTTATTTATTTATTTATTTATTTATTTATTTGATTTTTTATTTATTTATTCATGAGAGAGAGAGAGAGAGAGACAGAGACACAGGCAGAGGGAGAAGCAGGCTCCATGCAGGGAACCTGACGTGGGACTCGACTCCGGGTCTCCAGGATCTCACCCCAGGCCGAAGGCGGCGCTAAACCGCTGAGCCACCCGGGAAGCCCTCAAGCTTATTTGGATTAAGTTCATCAGTGTAAAATACCGAAAACAGTGACTGATCCATAGGTAGCAATATATAATTATTGGCTATTAGAGAATTTTATAACACTATTCGTTTTGAAGAAAGTGTTTTTGTCTCTGCCATGTGTCTATTTACTGAAAAATAGAATGAATAAATTCCTATTGACCTATTTCATGTACACCTAGAAAATAAATAAATGTGTGTTTAGAACACAAGATTAGGTGCTTTAAATTTTTTTTGTCAGCCATTATCTGCTGGAGTAGTTAGAAAGGAGATAATATCATCTATTAACAGGGATTTCCTGTCTACTCAATTTAGAAATTACTATAAACTTCTACAATGGGTTCACCACTACCACATAAAAGCCTTTTTTTTTTTTTTGTGGGGTTCAAAGATTGCATTTTCTTTTTCTTTTTTCTTTTTAGGGTACACTACCATTGCAGTGAGAAATCAGCTTAAAGAATCGTCCTTTAAACCATAAACCTTTGGGTTGCTATATCAGTATTTAACTTCTTTACTCCGCCGTCTTTCCCACTGCTAGATCTTGCTTTACATAGCCACATAATTTTCCATCTTTGCTACCAAAGGGAAGAAAATGTTAATGTGTAATTGTTCTTTGAATGTTGTTACACATGTTGAAAGCAATCTATGGAAAGAGACATTCTATTCTCTCTGATTTGTATAATGTCATTCTACTCTCTCCATATCAGAGCAGTGATACTTTCCTTGTTATCTTTTATGAATTTCCCCCAATTTTCATGCCTTATCCAGAAGAGAATGTGTATGTTGCCCTCTACTGTTCTGTTAATTCATTTTTTTCCAAATTATTTGATATGCACATGATATTTATCAATATTTGAAGCATAAAGTTTGAACTCTTTCCATTGACGAATGGCGATTTATTTATTTATTTATTTATTTGCTTTTTTATTTTAGACAGTTTACAATACAGTAGTTTTAGATTTTTTTTAAGATTTTATTTATTTATTCATGACGGAGAGAGAGAGAGAGAGAGAGAGGCAGAGACACAGGCAGAGGGAGAAGCAGGCTCCATGCAGGGACCCTGACATGGGACTCCATCCCAGGTCTTCAGGATCATACCCCAGTCTGAAGCCAGTGCCAAACCGCTGGGCCATTGCGGCTGCCCTGTTTTGTTTTTTAACTTAACCTTATGCCATCATTTTTTTCTAGAAGTGATCTGATCTAGTACAGATCTTTAGATCAATAATCTAAAATTTTGCCCTTATCACTTTTGGAATATGAACAACAAGAAAGCTAAAATAAATCAATAATATGAAGATCTTGATTGGTCATCTTCTATAAAGAGCATCTAAATGCCACAGTCATTACCAAGATTTAAGAACTAACCAGGAATGATATAAGAAGATGGCAGAATAGGAAGTCCAGGTTTTGGGTTCCCCAAAGAAATACTAATTTAACAATATACCGACCAAAATGCCTTTAAGAGAATTACAGAATCCATATAAGAAGGTATAGCACTGTAGACAAGCACAGATCAAGAAAAACTACAGTGAAATGTGTGAGAAAAGCAATTTCATGTTACTCACATCAGCTGCTCACCCAAGCCAGTACAATTCAGCACCAAAAGAGCACCCAGGTCTTCATTTTTCACTTGGGAGGAAAGAGAAGAGTAGACTCTGCATCCAGTATTTGGGCTTTTTAGAAGACTGCCTGAGGAAGTGAATTTTGTCTTGCCCTACTCAGAGTGCTGATGGAACTGTCATAATTTGGATATCTGAGGACTGCTGAGATAAAAGAAGACTGGGGGTAGGTTGCTGTAGCCAGCAAGGCAGTGGCACAATCAATATAAGGAGCACAACTTGAAGCTTCTCCCTGGGAGGTTTGGGGGGGAAGGTGGAGCATGATTCAGCCTCTGGCTTTTCAGAGGGTTGCCTGAGGGACTGGTATCTCTCTTACCTAATTCAGAGTGTTAATGACAAGTCAATATATTTTGGATGCCTGATGGCTGTTGAAACAAATGACAGTGTGGAGCCTTTTTGGTATAGGATGAGAGAACTTTCAGTAATGAACAGATACCAGAGGGAAGGAAGGAAGGAAGAAAAAGAGAAACAAATGAGCTATAGAAAAGATTTAAAACTTGGCAAATGGAACTAATTTTTACCTACCAATGTAAATGGATTAAACTCCCCAATCAAAAGAGATAGAATGACTAAATGGATTAAAAAATAATAAGATCCAACTATATTCTATCTACAAAAGTTTCACTTAAGATTTAAGGACACACACAGGCTGAAACTGAAGGGATGTGAAAAGACACTCCATGCAAATGGTGATAAAAAGAAAGTATGGGTAAATATATTTATATCAGACAAAATAAATTTTGTCAAAACTGCCAAAGAAGTCAAAGAAGATCATTAGGTACTATAAAAAGATAAATTTAAAAGGAATATTTAACAAGTATAAATATATACGCACCCAATATCACAGCACCCAAATATATGAAGCAAACATTGATATAACTGAAAAAAGACATAAAGAGCAGTACAATAATAGTAAGGGATTTTAATACATCACTTTTATTTTTTTAAGTTTTTATTTATTTTCATAGAGACACAAAGAGAGAAAGAGGCAGAGACACAGTCAGAGGGAGAAGCAGGCTCCATGCAGGCAGACCCACATGAGACTGGATCCCGGGTCTCCAGGATCACGCCCTGGGCTGAAGGCGGCATTAAACTATTGAGCACCCGGGTTGCCCAATACATCACTTTTAATAATGATTAGAATATTCATACAAATGATCAACAAGGATGCAGCAGATTTAAACAACACTATAGATGAAATGGACTTAACAGACATACAGATTATTCCACTACAGCAGAACAATATTCTTCTCAAGCACACATAGAACATTCTAAGGTATCAATCACATAAATCATAAAACAACTCTTAAACATTTTAAAAGATTCGAATTATAAACTCTATTTTCCAAAAACAACTAAGGGAAACACAATTATTGGCAGAAGGAAAACTGAAAAATTCACAAATGTGGAAATTTAACAAAATATCCTTGAACAGTCAGTTGAACAAAAAAACATTTCAAAGGGAAATTAGAAAATATCTTGAGACAAACAAAAATAAAAACACCACACCAAAACTTATGGAATACTACAAAAGCAGTACTAAGAGGGAGATTTATAGGGATAAGCTCCTATATTTTAAAAAGGGATCTCAAAAAAAAAACAAAAAACAAACAAACCCAAACAAACAACCAAACAAAAACAAACAGAAAAAAAAGACAAAAATTGACAGAAGAAAGTAACAAAGATTAGAAAAGAGAAAACAATAAAAAAATTTCAACAAGACTAAGAGTTATGTTTTGAAAAAATCAGCGAAGTTGAGAAAATGTTAGCTAGACTAAAGAAAGAGATGGAAATAAAATCATAATTGAAAGAGGAAACATTACAAATAATGCCACAGAAATAAAAAAAGAATTATAAGACTACTGCTAACAAGTATACACCAACAAAGGATAATTTACAAAAATGGATACATGCCTAGAAACATATAACCTACTCAGACTGAATAACAAAGAAATTGAAAATCTAAACAGCCCAATAATGAATAAGGAGACTGAAGCAGTGATCAAAAATATTTCAACATAGAAAAGCCAAGAACCAGAGGGCTCCCATATGTGAATTGCACATTTAAAGAAGAATTAAATACCAATCCTTCTAAAACCTTTCCAAAAGGATTGAAGAGGATGGAACACTTCCAGTCTCATTCTATGAGGCCAACATTACCTTGATATCAAAGTCAGGAAAACTACAGGCCATTATCTCTGAGGAATACAGATACAAAAATCTTCAGCAAAATACTAGCAAGCCAAATTTAACAACATATTAAAGGATCATACACCATGATCAAGTGCCTGTGGGAGGCAAGGTGTTCCAATACATGAAAATAAATCATTGTGATAGACCAAATTAATAGAATGAAGGATAAAAATCAAAGGATCATATCAACAATATAGGAAAGAAAAACTAACAACACATGGGCAAAAAATAGTTTCTTCAACCGTAGCACTGGAAAAACTGGATATCCACTTGCAAAAGAATTGAATTAGACCCCTGTCTTAAACTGCACACCAAACAATCAACTCAAAATATATTTAAAACTTAAACATAAGACGGAAAGTACAAAATTCCCAGGCAAAACATAGTCGGACATCTGAATAACATTGGGGTTAATAAAGATTTTTGGACATGACACTAAAAGCATAAACAACAAAAGCATAGATAAGTAGGACTACATCAAACTAAATCGTTCTGTATGGCAAAGGAAACAACAGTGTTAAAGGCAACCTACAGAATGTGATAAAATATTTTCAAACTTATGTCTGATAAGGCATTAACATCCAAAAAATATGGAACTCCTGTACTTCAATTGCAAACAAACCAAAACAAAATAAAACCCATATAACAAAAAACCTAATTTAAAGATGGGCAAAGCAGAAGTCAGTGGCATTTCTATACACTAACAATGAGACTGAAGAAAGAGAAATTAAGGAGTCAATCCCATTTACAATTGCACCCAAAAGCATAAGATACCTAGGAATAAACCTAACCAAAGAGGTAAAGGATCTATACCCTAAAAACTACAGAACACTTCTGAAAGAAATTGAGGAAGACACAAAAAGATTGAAAAATATTCCATGCTCATGGATTGAAGAATTAATATTGTGAAAATATCAATGTTACCCAGGGCAATTTACATGTTTAATGCAATCCCTATAAAAATACCATGGTCTTCCTTCAGAGAGTTGGAACAAATTATTTTAAGATTTGTGTGGAATCAGAAAAGACCCCCAATAGCCAGCAGAATTTTTTTTATTTATTTTTTATTTTTTATTTATAATAGTTACACAGAGAGAGAGAGAGAGGCAGACACATAGGCAGAGGGAGAAGCAGGCTCCATGCGCCGGGAGCCCAACATGGGATTCGATCCTGGGTCTCCAGGATTGCACCCTGGGCCAAAGGCAGGCGCCAAACCGCTGTGCCACCCAGGGATCCCCCTAGTGGAATTTTAAAAAAGAAAACCATACCTGGGGGCATCGCAATGCAGGATTTCAGGTTGTACTACAAAGCTGTGGTCATCAAGACAGTGTGGTACTGGCACAAACACAGACACATAAAAAAAAAAAAAAAAAAAAACACACAGACACATAGATCAATGGAACAGAATAAAGCATCCAGAAGTGGACCCTCAACTTTATGGTCAACTAATATTCGACAAAGGAGGAAAGACTATCCACTGGAAAAAAGACAGTCTCTTCAATAAATGGTGCTGGGAAGATTGGACATCCACATGCAGAAGAATGAAACTAGACCACTCTCTTGCACCATACACAAAGATAAACTCAAAATGGATGAAAGATCTAAATGTGAGACAAGATTCCATCAAAATCCTAGAGGAGAACACAGGCAACACCTTTTTGAACTTGGCCACAGTAACTTCTTGCAAGATACATCCATGAAGGCAAGAGAAACAAAAGTAAAAATGAACTATTGGGACTTCATCAAGATAAGAAGCTTTTGCACAGCAAAGGATACAGTCAACAAAACTAAAAGCCAACCTAAGAATGGGAAAAGATATTTGCAAATGACATATCAGATAAAGGGCTAGTATCCAAGATCTATAAAGAACTTATTAAACTCGGGATCCCTGGGTGGCACAGCAGTTTGGCGCCTGCCTTTGGCCCAGGGCGCGATCCTGGAGACCCGGGATCGAATCCCACATCGGGTTCCCAGTGCATGGAGCCTGCTTCTCCCTCTGCCTATGTCTTTGCCCCTCTCTCTCTGTGACTATCATAAATAAATAAATTAAAAAAAAAAAGAACTTATTAAACTCAACAGCAAAGAAACAAACAATCCAATCATGAAATGGGCAAAAGACATGAACAGAAATCTTACAGAGGAAGACATAGACATGGCCAACATGCACATGAGAAAATGCTCTGCATCACTGACTGTCAGGGAAATAGAAATCAAAACCACAATGAGATACCACCTCACACCAGTGAGAATGGGGAACATTAACAAGGCAGGAAACCACAAATGTTGGAGAGGTTGTGGAAAAAGGGGAACCCTCTTGCACTGTCGGTGGGAATGTGAACTGGTGCAGCCACTCTGGAAAACAGTGTGGGGGTTCCTCAAAGAGTTAAAAATAGACCTGCCCAGGACCCAGCAATTGCACTGCTGGGGGTTTACCCCAAAGATACAGATGCAATGAAACGCCGGGACACCTGCACCCAATGTTTATAGCAGCAATGTCCACAATAGCCAAACTGTGGAAGGAACCTTGGTGTCCATCGAAAGATGAATGGATCAAGAAGATGTGGTCTATGTATACAATGGAATATTCCTCAGCCATTTGAAAAGACAAATACCCACCATTTGCTTCGATGTGGATGGAACTGGAGGGTCTTATGCTGAGTGAAGTAAGTCAATCGGAGAAGGACAAACATTATATGGTCTCATTCATTTGGGGAATATAGAAAATATTTAAAGGGATTATAAGGGAAAGTAGAGAAAATGAGTGAGAAATATCAGATAGGGTGACATAACACGAAAGATTCCTAACTCTGGGAAACGAACTAGGGGTGGTGGACAGGGAGATGGGCGGGGGCGGGGCGGGGATGACTGAGTGATGGGCACTGAGGAGGGCACTTGATGGGATGAGCACTGGGTGTTATTCTATATGTTGGCAAATTTAACACCAATAAAAAGTAAATTTATAAAAAAATAAAGATGGGCAAAGGTCTTCAATAGACATTACTCCAAAGAAAATGTCTACATGGTGAGTACATGTTTGAAAGGTAGTCAAAATCAGTAACCATAAGTGAGATGCCAATTAAAACCACAATCAAGTATCATCTCATACCTGTTAGGATGGATATTACTAAAAAAAAAAAAAATACAGAGAATAGCAAATCTTGATGAGGATATAGAGAAATTGGAAATCCTGTGCCTTGCAGGTAGGAATGTAAAATGGTGCAGTCACTACAGAGAATTGTACAGAAGTTATTCAAAAAATTGAAACTAGAACTAACTGAGAAGCCAATAATTCCACTTTTGTGTATTTACCCAAAAGAATTGAAATGAGGTTTTCAAAATGATATTGGCATTTCACGTGCACGGCGGCATTATTCACATTAGCCAAGAGGTGGAAACATCTCAAATGTCCACCAGCAGATGAAGAGATAAAAAATACATACAATGGAATATTATTCAGCCATAAAAATGAAGACTATTCTGGCATATGCTACAGCATGGATGAACCTTGAGGCTATTATGCTAAAAGAAATAAGCCAGTCATAGAATTAACATTGCAAAGTCTTCCTTGTATTAGGTATGTAAATTTTTCAAAGTCTTAGAAACAGAAAGTAGAATAATAATTACAAGACATTGGGTTGGGAAGAGGGGAAAGGAGTGTTCCTCTTTGATAGACATAGAGTTTCAATCATGCAGGTCAAGGAAGTTACAGAGACATGCTATACAACACTGTGCTCATAGTTAACAGTACTGTATACTTAAAATTTTGTTAACAGGGTAGATCTCATTCTCATGTTATATGGTTTGTTTGTTTTCTCAATCACAATAAATACAAGAGCTAAACAGAAAATTTTGGTCATGATAAGCTGTTTTCTTTTTCAATTTCCTTCTGTTCAGTTGTAACACAGAACTTCAGGCCTAATGCCTCTGTAAATTTATAACTTGCTAAATTATTCAAATGTGGAACTAAAATGAGCTAGGGTTCCAAAAAATAATACACAGTAGATCCACACTATTACATTTTTAAAAATTGGGCTCCTTCAACATGTACCTGCCTATTTCCATGCAAATATTGATAATATTATTTACCTGAACGAATGTCAGAAGGCCTCCTCCAAAACTGAGTGTATTTTTTCTAATGCCTTAACATAATATCAAGGAAAAGAAAATTAAAATGAAATTAATATATTCAAACATTTCGGTATATTTGGAGCACTGTGGCATAGTTTATCTGTGTATCATAAGTTTTAACTCTTAAGTATCTTATTCTTTTGGGTGCTCGTCATTGAAAACATGAGCAATCATGTGAACTCTTCTGGTTTTATGTAGGTATAAAATAAAGAACTACTGAAAATGCCTGTTCATCTTCTACCGAAGATCAGCAAGTTTGGTATAAAGTTCCCCCAAGGAAATGGGGCTGATATGCCTTTTTACATTTCTCAGCATCTAAAAATGTGGGCAGAAAACAAACATTCAATATACTTGTAAAATTAAATATTAAGTGCTGCACTAGGATAAAATAGAGGGAAGCAGGAAGGGAAATGGGAAGAGGGAGGAAGAATTTGAAAAGAATAGGAAATATAAATATGCATTCAGTAAATTTGGATCAACATGTGAATCTCATGTTTGCCCTGAAACTTAAGCAATGTCTCATTTTACCATGGTCGATCCAGAATTCACTGGAGAATTTGATATCAGACATTCACCTATTAAAAATTCTTAAGTATAGATAGCTTTTCTATATTTAGAAAACCCTGAACAGAATAAGCCCAGAAAAAAAGCACCTAAACATATGTTATAATAAGCCTTCTCATTAACCTTTTATTAAAGGAATCAACATTTTTGATAGTTATTTCCTAAATGTCTCAAAAATAAAATGAATGTTTCTTCCATTTATAATGCCAAGCACAACAGATAACAATACCCAAGTCAACAATAGTGAAATGGTAAATATATGTATGTGTGTTAATACATTACACAAAAAAGTGAATGTGAACATACTCTTATGAGCATATTGGAATAATGCAGCTTCAAAGCTATATTTTAGTCAGTAATAATAGGTGATGATCTCATTTTCAAATAATGTATCCTGTCTCTATTTTCCACTTACTTTTCCCAAATTCATTATCCAGTGTATGATGCTAATCCATACTGAAAATGTTTAATTCTTAACTTGCTAGTAGTATAGTAATATTATCTGGATGGAACGTGATCCTTTATTTATCATTATCCTAGACAAATTAGGGTGATTATATGACTTAAGCAGATACCTCTCAGAAAGATCTGCTATGTGGTCATGTGTATGCTACATAAGTGAGCATACCAAATTATATGTTGTTGCATCTGTGTTTTAGAAAATGCATTTGAAACTCTTTAATCAAACATACATTTCTAATTATTCCTTAAGATTTAAATCAAATAGCACCCCCCCCCCACGTGATGCTTTATCTGACTCCATTAGCTGGCTTTGCCACTGTGCCTCTCTCATACTTTGCATAATTTTGCATCTCTCTCTCTTTCTCTCTCTCTCTCATTAGACAGAACCCTCTAGAGCCATCTTTGTATAAAATTCTTCTTTGGACTTCTGGTATTTAGCATAGTATTTGGCATATGGTCATTCCTTAATAATACTTTTTTGAGTGAACTTAGTGGATTTACCTCCAGCATGCTAATATTGAAATACTTTACATGAATGTCAGGCAAAAGATAGAGAATCAACCTCACAGATAAGTATCTAGTGCACTCACATGTGGGGAGGAAGACTGTCAAGACATTGTACTGTTTATAGAAAAGTAGTTGAAGTATAAGTCTATAGCAATCCAAGGGATTTTAGGTATTAACAGAAAAGGGAATGAGTTTACTTTATATTTACTTATTTGATAGTTACAGAGTGGCAAGGTACAGATTCTACCCTCTGGTCCCAAATTAGATATCTAATCACCCTTAACTCTTATTGATAACGTAGAAGATGGCCTTATAAAAATTCTACCCACCTTGTGCAATGACTAGATGAAATTATGTAGGTTTTCACCATTCATTGCTTAAATATCTCCCTGAAAAATGTCAAATTTGTACTCTCACCCTAGCCAAATAGAAACTTTGATCAGCCCAGCTAAACTGTTCCTTTGATTTCTAGAGCAGCCCTGATGTCAAGGTAGCTGCTCCTAAGAAAATCATTGGCCTTTATTTATTTTTTAAAGTTGACCAAAATCTTTACAATAGTAGTAAGAGCCAAGAAATAGTTAATACATACATCACTCCTCCCCTAGCACTGCAAGATTTTTATTTCCCTCACAACACTTCAATCATTTCAGTGTGTCATCGTCAACCACTAGAAGTTCATGAAAATGCAAAGGATTAAATCATTTGGCTCTAAATCATAATGTGATATGGCCTTGTCAATCTTTTCAAATAAATTTATATTCCTTGGGATTTTTTGGCAGATTCTGCAGAGTCTCCAAAAGGATTAATGGTGACTTGCACTGTACAAGCTTGCAAGAAGGCAGAAAATACAGAACTAGGGTGATAATTGGGCTTAATATCAGAGTACTCTACTCCAGGCAGTAAACATCTTACCTCAGCCTTTAAGGCTTTCTCCAGTATTTGATTGAGCCACAGGGAACAGCATATCATGTACTCATTGCTGAACTGCTGTTCTCAATGTCTCTTTCACTTTCAAATACCTTTGAAGTCCTACAGCACTCTATGTTTCGCAAACGAGTGCTGCATTCACTTTCAGAATGATTTGGTGGGGATGAAGTCTAAGTATTTAGTACGACTCTAGTCTGATCACTTGATGCTAAACATAACCCAGTATTAAAGATTTAAGAATGTACAGACTCAGTGTACACTATGGCTTAATAGGTACTGATTTTATTAGGGGTTTTTTATGCTTTGAATATGGAATTTTTGAAGAATTTTTTGAAGGAAGAATATCCTGTTTTCAGGTGCATTTCAGACTGTGGTTCACTTAAATTAAGACATTTATATTAAATTGTTGAGACTGTCTATAAAAGTAAAATCTTCCATTTTCTATTGTACTTACAATTAAGTATATTTAAGTACAAGATAAATCTCATATATTATATGCTTACATATAATATAAAAATATTACATAAATATATTTAAGTATAAAAAAGCTTATATTTACATGGTAAACTGTTCAAGAATCTGGAAATTTTATAGTATAAATAGAATTAGGGAGAATTTATATTTTAATTCATTTTGTAATGCTATTTAGTTTTTGAGAATATATCCCTTATTTTCCCTCAAAGCTTATAATTTTCTCATATTTCTATAACACCTTTATTTTATGCATTTTGCACTGAATAAATGTTTGTGATATTATAGCAAGAACAATGATTCTTGAAGAAAGAAAAGAATTTCTAGGGCAGATGATGAACGGGATTATTAACAAAATATTACCAATATTCTATAAAAGTAAATAGGGAATCTTTATACCTAAAAGACATACATTTCTAAACGCCATACTATAATTAATATAATAACAGAAATATTATAAAATTTTCTGAGATTATATAAATACTTTCTGAGAAGTATTTCTCAAAAAGATACATGAGTGATTATCATGTTATAGGTAGTACCTAGCTGTAGGGACACCTGGGTGGCTCAATCAGTTAAACCTCTGATTCGTGATTTAAGCTTAGGTCATGATCTCAGGGCCCTGAGATCAAGCCCCATGTTAGGCTCCATGCTGGGCTTGGAACCTTCTTAAGATTCTCTCTCTTCTTCTTTCTCTACCCTTCTCCACTCTCTTCCTCTCAGAAAAAGTGATATATAACTATGGAATAAATCCCCATGCAATTTTTAATTTATAAGGACATAAGTATAAAGACATTCTCTTTTATATTAAAAGATGGATATACTTACTTATCCTTTGCAAGTATTCCATATATGTTGTGTCACTGTATCAGTTGTATGTATTGAAACTTGTTTTTTTATATGTACATGTATTTTTGTATTTATCTCTATATGTAAATGTATATACATTAAAAATTTTTGTATTTATCTCTACATATAAATATGTATACATGTAAAATTCATATTTTTAATTTGCATTTATTTTCCTTTTCCTATGTCAAGATTTTATTATCAAATCATCTTCCAATACTGTTCTATGAATAGCTCTTAAAATTTACAATCTGGTTGAGTCACCAACTATTTAATGTAAAATTATTAGAGGATTATTTTTTGGCCATAGTTTTTCACTATAAAAATGGAAGTCCAAAAAATGAATTGATGAATATAGACTGGAATTTTCAAAGCACTATGTGGAACCTAATGCCCTCAACCCTTAAAGAATAATGATCTCTGGATCCACTGAGAAATTGAAGATGGGAAAGAGGCCTGAACAAAAAAAACAAAGACACTAAGAAAACTGGTGTATGTAAGAATCCATGAAAAGACTGACATATTAATAGAAAAAAATAAAAATGTATGAGTAGTCCATGGATTCAATAAGGTTTTGAGGCCACACAAGATGGTATTTGAAAAATCTCAGTATAATCTTACAAAATATTTTCCATTTTATTATAAATCAGACTGAGGGGAAAATAATGTTTCTTAATAATAAAAACAGTTTAAGTATACCAAAATTATAAACGGGGACCTGTGAATATCTTTCACTTTATAATTCAGTACAATACATACATATGCAATTAAATAGCATGTTGTACATTTAAAGTAAGAAGTAAAATAGCAAACAAATATCTTTAACAGCTATCCCATAAAGAACCACCAAGTCTGCTTTACCTTCTAACATTACTTTCTAGGTTAACAGTTACACTTTGAGTGCAATGTATTTATCATTTCTCCTTTAGTGAATCACTATATTTCTTTAGTGAATCACTGAACATAGTACATTCCTAACAGGTACTTTTTGAAGAAATAAATGAACTGGATGCTGTTTTCTTAATGATAACATGTTCAAACACATTGACAGTCTTCAGCTTTTTAGAATATATGTTACAGATTAGAGTAGTTATAAATGTGAGTCCCAAAAAATTTTGAAAAAGAAATCTTGGTTATTTTTCTTTTCTAAGTAAATTGTTAATTTCTCCAACACTTAAGATTGCCTGTTGGATACAGAACTGGCTAGGCAATTCTTTTTGATGATTACTCCTCTGAATGTAGATATGTAAATGTAAATAAGATTGTACAGATTACACACATTATAATCACAAACTTATCAAAATATATAATTTTATTTGTTTAATAATCTATTTTCCATGTTGAGTATGAGAAACTTCAAAAAGGAAATTAGTGTCAGTTGCTGTTTTTTTATTTTTTTGAAAGAATGAGCAAGTAAATAAATGAGAAAAAAAGGAAAAACTTAGAAGTGATCATTTTTTAATGTTCAAATTGTTTCTTATGATGTTACTATAAGATAATGAACTTTAAAATAAGTTCACAATACAAAGAATTAAAGGGCAAATTACATATTTTTGTTTTTATTGTTTTTCCTAAACTAATACACGATAGAACTGGCATATTAGACTCGCATGAATCAGTTTGCTCAGTATCAAACTTAATAACAATCAAGAATTCAGCCTCTCCATAGCCATTCACAAAGCAGTAAAAAGATAGCCACATCAAGGAATAAGTTCCAGGCCCTAATTTCCAACATCAGAAATACATCCTGAAATCTCTAACGCAATGGGAGCATTTGCATCATAAATTGTCTTCATTCTATACCTTCAGAAAGTTATAAAACTTAAACATTCTTATATAGCTATGTATCACAGATCCTAGATTCTATTTACTAGTTATACTTCTAAAAGCATTCAGAGATAAGGTTTCTTGTTTGTAAAAAAAAATATCATTCATCTATTTATTTACCCAGAAGTCCAGTTGACAAGAAAAATTGCCAGGTCACCTACCTCCTTTCTCCTGAGGCATCACCCGCAGGAAAGGAAGATAAAGTATTTCAATTTAACTATTTTATCTCCTTCCTTTTACTCATATTTAAATCTTACCTGCTTTAAAGGATCTATAAAATTCAACACCAAACAAAAAAGAAAAATAGGCAAGGGCATGAATGATATTTTTTTTCTAAGGAAGACATACCTATGGCCAACAGACACATGAAAAGATGCTCACATCATTGATCACCTAGAAATAGAAATCAGAACTACAATGAGATATTATATCACACCTGTCAGATGCTAAAATCAACAACACAAGAAACAATAGGTTTTGGTGAGGATGTAATGTGGTCTCAGGATCCCTGGGGCCACAGAAAAAGAACAGGGCTGCCTGAGTATGCAGAGTTCCCAGGCAACAGAATGGGAAAACTGCCTGCAATCAGTGAGTCCAGGAGTGGGCTCTCAGCTGGAGGTTGCCATAAAGAACAAACTCTGCATGGCCGGGTGACTGCTCTCCAGGCAGGGATCTGACAAATGGCAGAATGGGCAAAGAGACACCCTCCCCATTTCCGGGAAGTGGTGGTCATGGGTGTGAGCCACAGGAGTCTGCAGGGTTTGGAGAATCCAAACAGAGTTGTGTGCCTGTGATAGAAATGCTCAGTCACAGACTGGGTGAGCATGGAGTGGAGCTAGAGACCAGGGAGACAGGAGTGATTGACTGCTTTTTCCTGAGGGCATGATAAAGATTGGGGGTCCAAACTTTTGGCTTGGGAGCTAGAGATTGGGAGGCTCCCATTTTCATTCTCATTCTCTACAGCTGTGTGGAAAGCCTTCAGGGAACAAAGGCCACATAAAGCAATTCCCCTCCCCTACCTTACTTAGTTTGGCCACCTGGCAAGAACTGTGTAGTTGTGCCCAGGGCAAAGATACCTGAGAATCAGCACAACAGACCCCTCACTCAGAAGGTCAGCAAGAATATCCAGCTATCACACAGAACTGCAAAACTCTAGCAAAAGGGGAAAATAGTATATAGAAATCATGGAGGATTTTTTTCTCATGATATTTTAGTCTTCCAACTTTATTCTTTTTCTTTTACCTTTTTCAACCAATCTCTTATTTTATCAACTTTTACAAGTTTTTTTTAATTTTCATTTTACAGTTCCTTTCCATTGTATTTATATATATATATATATATATATATATATATATATATATATATATATATTTTCTTTCTTTATAATTTTGGAATGCAGTTTCTTCTAACAAACAGACCAATATACCTAGAATCTAGTATATTTCTATGTTCTCTTCACCTGCCTAATTATATTCTTTTTTCTTTTTTCCTTTTTTTTTTGTTAAAGTCTTTCTTAATTTTAATCTTTCCATCCTTTCATTGTGTTTATTTTTATTTATGTATATATATAAGCTTTTTCTTCTTCACAATTTTGGGATACAGTTTCTTCTAACAGACCAAAATACACCTAGGATATAATGTTTAGTTCTGTTCTGTTTATTGGCCTGTTTATATTCCTTCTTTGTATTGTTGTTGTTGTTTGTCTTTAATTTTCAATTTTACAATTACATTTTATCCTTTCATTGTATTTAATTTTATTTTTGCACATATATGTTTTTTCTTTACAATTTTGGGATCAGTTTTCTAACAGACCAAAATACACACAGGATCAAGTGTTTGCTCTGTTGTGTCCACAGTCTGATTATATTCTCCATTTTTTTCTTTTCTTTTCTTTTTGATCTCTTCTGATTTGTCTAGTGTACATTTCTCTGGGACCATTGTTGCCATTTTAGTATTTTGTTCTTTCACTCATCTATTCTTCTCTGGACAGAACGGCAAGATGGAAAAACTCATCTCAAAAAAGAGAACAAGAGGCAGTACTGACTGCCAGGGACCTAATCAGTATGGGCGTAAGTAAGATGTAGGAACTAGCATTCAGAATAACAATTATAAAGATGCTAGCTGGGCTTGAAAAAAAGCATAGAAGACTCTAGATAATCCCTTTCTGGAGAAATAAAAGAACTAAAATCTAATGTAGTTGAAATCAAGTTGCAATTAAAAATGGAGGCTCTAATGGCTAGCATAAATGAGGCAGAGGAGAGAACTAGGAATATAGAAGACAAAATAATGGAAAACAAAGAAGCTGAGAACAAGAGATAAACAACTACTGGATCATGAGGGGAGAATTCAAGAGATAAGTGATACCATAAAGTGAAACAATATTAGAATAATTGGGATACCAGAAGAAGAAGGTTGGGGGTGGGGCAGAAGGTATATTGGAGCAGAGAAAATCCTGAGAGCAGTTCGGGACAAGAAGTCAGTAACATTAGAGGAACATTAGATTGGCAAGCAGACATATCCACAGAGACCTGGCATGATATACTCAAGGTGCTAAGTAAGAAAAATATGTAGCAAAATACTTTATCCAGCAAGACTGTTATTCAAAATAGAAGGAGAAATTAAAAAAAAAAAAAAAGCCTTTGAGGACAAACAGAAACTAAAAGAATTTGTGATCACTAAATCAGCCCTGCAAGAAATATTAAAGGGAATCCTTTACGTGAAGAGAGAGCCCAAATGTAGCATAGATCAGAAAAAAACAGTGATAATATTCAAATATTGTGACTTTACAGGTAATGCAATGGCACAAAACTCATATCATTTAATAGTTACTTTGAATGTAAATGAACTAAATGCCCCAATCAAAAGATACAGGGTAACAAATTGGATAAAAAAGTAAGATCTATCCAAATACTGTAAGCAAGAGACTCATTTTAGATCCAAAGACACCTCCAGATTGAAAGTGAGGGGGAGAAAAACCATTTATCATGCTAATGGACTTTGAAAGAAAGCTGGGGTAGCAATCTTTATATCAGACAAATTATATTTTAAACCAAAGACTGTAACAAAAGATGAGGAAGGACACTATATCATAATTGAAAGGTGTATCCAATGAGAAGATCTAACAATTATAAATATTTATGCCCCTAACATGGGAGGAGTCAATTATATAAACTAATATAATAACAAATTAGAGAAACACATTGATAATAATAATAGTAAGGGATATTAACATCCCACTCACTGCATGGACAGATGGCATGCTTGGAACTAGAGGATATTCTGCTAAGCAAAATAAGTCAATTAGAGAAAGACAATTATATGATCTCACATGTGGAATTTAAGAAACGAAACAGAGATCATAGGGGAAAATAAAACAAGACGAAATCAGAGAGAGAGGAAAACCATAAGAGACTCTCAACTATAGGAAACAAACTGAGGGTTTCTGGAGGGCAGGTGGGTGGGGGGATGGGGTAAATGGGTGATGGACATTAAGGACGGGTTGTGATGTAATGAGCACTGGATATTATACAAGAATGATGAATCAATGAACTCTACCTCTGAAACTAATAATAAACTAATAATACATTATGTGTTAATAACCGAATTAAAATTAGAAAAATAAAAAATTAAAATCTTTAAAAAGAAATCTATGACAGGAAAAAATGCAGTGGAAGCTATATCTTGTGCAACTATTTAAATTTACAATGAAAAGTTGTAGATATCAGTTTAAGTCAAAAGAATGGTTACATAGATTTCCAAAACTCTTCTAGGGGCTATGTGAATAAAAAAATGTTTGAAGAATACTGACTTGGGCAAAAAATTTGAGTAGACATTTTCCCAAAGAAGATAAATGAATGGCTGATAAACACATGAAGAGATGCTCAATGTCAGTCATTGGTCATTAACAAAATACTAATCAAAATCACAATAAGCTATCACTAGAATGGATATAAAAAAAAGGAGAGACACTAACAAATGTTGGCAAGGATGTGGAGAAATTGGAACCTTCCAAACATTGCTGGAAGGAATGCTCAATGGTACAGATACCTTGGAAAACAGTTTGGCAGTTTCTCAAAATATTGAACAGAGCTACTGTATGTTCTAGCAATTCTACTTCTAAACTGTGGTGATGGCTGCATAGCTACATAAATACACTCAAACAATTAAATTTGATATTTAAAAAATTAGAAAGAAAGTGAGAGAGAGAAAGAGAGAGGGTGGAGGGAGGAAGGAAGGAAAGAAGGAAGGAAGGAAGGAAGGAAGGAAGGAAGGAAGGAAGGAAGGAAGGAAGGAAGGAAGGAAATGAAAGCCTGTGTAAAACCACTCCAAAAAAAAAGAAAAAAACAATTCAAAATGATATATGGACTTCAATGTTTATAGCAGCACTATTCACAATATCCAAATTATGGAAACAGCCTACGTCCATCAAATGATTAATTAGATAGAGAATACATACACAATGGAATATTATTGAGCCATAAAAAATGAAATCTTGCTGTTTGCAAGGACATGAATGCAGCTGGAGTGTATTATGCTAAGTGAAATAAATCAGAGAGAGATAAATACCGTATGATTTCACTATTATGTGAGACTTAAGAAACAAAACAGATGAACTTGTGGGGAAAAAAGAGACAAACCATAAAGTGGACTCTTAACTATAGGGAACAAACTGAGGGTTGATGGAGGGCAGACAGATGGGGGATGGGGTTAGTGGGGGATGGGTATTAAGACAGGCACTAGTTGGGATGGGCACTGGGTTTTTGTGGGGGGGCACTGGGTATTAAACTTAGGTGATTAATCAGTAAATTCTACTCTTGAAACCAATATTACGGTGTATGTTAACTAACTGGAATTTAAATTAAAATTTGAAAAAATAAATAAAGATATTATTTGACTTTTCTCTTCAATGAAATATCTGCTAGCAAGCCTATATTTGCTCTTTTGCATGTAATATCCATTGTTTTTTTCTCTGTCTCCTGGTTAAAATTTTTCATTATTATTTGTCATAGGTATATTCGTTATAATGTGACAGTTTTGTTTTCTTCATTTTTCTTGTGATTGGGTATTAGCTTTGTTAGAACTGGAGGTGCAGGGATCCCTGGGTGGCGCAGCGGTTTGGCGCCTGCCTTTGGCCCAGGGCGCGATCCTGGAGACCCGGGATCGAATCCCACGTCGGGCTCCCGGTGCATGGAGCCTGCTTCTCCCTCTGCCTATGTCTCTGCCTCTCTCTCTCTCTCTCTCTGTGACTATCATAAATAAATAAGAATTAAAAAATAAAGTCTTTAAAAAAAAAAAAAAGAACTGGAGGTGCAATTTTAATCAAATTTGGAAATCTGTCAGCCATTATTTCTTTAACTATTTTTCTATCACTTCCTTCCTTTCTTTTTTTTTTTTTTCATTTGAGATTCCAATTCCATGTGCATTAGGTTGCTTAGAGTTGGCCCTCAGCTGACTAATCATTTTTTAAAAAATCTTTTTCTTTTCATGTTTCATTTTGGGTAGTGTCTATTACTATGTCTTCTTTTTTAAATTTATTTATTCATGAAAGAGAGAGAGAGAGGCAGAGACACAGGCAGAGGGAGACCCAGGCTCCATGCAGGGATCACAATGTGGGACTTGATCCCTGGTCTCCAGGATCAATCTCTGGGCTGAAGGTGGTGCTAAACTGCTGAGCCACCCAGGCTGCCCCTACTATGTCTTCAAATTCACTAACAGTCTCTTCTTCCCTCTCTAATCTGCTATTACTCATCCACTGTATTTTTCACCATAGCTTTTGACATCTTCATCTCAAGAGGTTCATCTAGCGTACATGGTGTGTGTGTGTGTGTGTGTGTGTGTGTGTAAAACACTATATAACACTATAAACCACTTTATATAAAAATTATATTCATATATATACACATATGAAACACTACTTGGTTACTTTCTATTTTATCACTCTACTTAACTTTTATAACATAGGGAATACAGTGATAATGAATGTGTTAATACCCTTGTTTGCTAATTCTAACATCAGTTTCACTGGGTAAATTTCTTTTTAAGATTTTATTTATTTATTTATTCATGAGAGACATGGAGAGAAAGAGAGGCAGAGACACAGTCAGAGGGAGAAGCAGGCTCCATGCAGGAAGCCTGATGTGGGACTCGATCATGGGGCCCCAGGATCACACCCTGGGTTGAAAGCAGTCAATAAACCACTGAGCCACCCAGGGATTCCCATCACTGGGTAAATTTTTGATTGCTTGATTTTCCTCCTCCAATCCTTTTAAGTGCTTGTTTCTCCCACGTTCAGTAGTTCCTCACACATGTACTGATTAGTACTGGTTAAATATTTGAGGAGGGCACTCTGCAACTCTTTGAACTCTGCAACTCTCTGTACTCTCCAGATGTCTGTCTCTGCAGCTCTCTCCTCTCTGGTGCATTTCCCTGAGAACTCTGGCTGCATTTGGTCTCAGTCTCTACAGTCCATCTCCTCACTCCAGGGAATCAGCCAGTTCCTGCATGTATCTGACTCCCTGCACCACAGCCTGGAGATTTTCTCAAGGTATTAAAGTGAAGAAGTTTTAGAATCATGTCATTTGTTTCCAGTCTTTCAAAAATAATTGTCCTTCACTGTTTATATTCAGTATCTTGAAAAGCACTCTTTCATATATTTTGTCCCTTTTTAAAAAATTTTTTATGGTTACCTAATTCCTGTTACTCCATCTTGGCCAGAAGCAGAGTCATCATTAGGCAACTCTTTAATTAATAGGCTATATACAAACAGGAAAAATCTTTTACTCTACTACAAAGTTAAAAAATCAGAAAACATATGATTACATATGTATAGAAAAAGATAAGAAAGGAAATACACTATAATACAATAATAGTAGTATTTAAATAACAGATTTGTAGTCATGTTTTTTCATTTTCCCCCCAGTTTCCAAATTTTCTCTGGGCATCATGGATGACTAATTCTTTAAGTATACAGTGAGATTCTCTGCTGAGTGAAGTAATTGGATTTGTCTAACAGAATGTTTTAAAATTTCAGCTTCTGTAAAATAGCCCTTTATTTAGAAAATATGGTGCTAATGTAGCAAAATCTCTGTAACAATTCTCTTAGTAACTCAGGAGCAAATCACTCCTCCAGTAATCAAGTAAATTACTATATCCAGCCAGCCTTTGCCATTTTGGCTTCTATAACCTTGTAAACATCTCTAAATATGCCTTTTGCTATTTGTTTTATCATAGAAATTAAAAAAGATGTAAATGGCTATTTCTTTTTTTTTTAGTCACCTTATTAAGAAAAAAGAAAAAAATGCTCATGGAAATAAATGAATGTTAGCTCCAATTAACCTTACAAACTGAGATCTCTTCTTATTTTATACTTATCTCTCATTAGTTTAAAGGAATGAAAATACTCAGAACAACATAGTTTGGGTTCACAATATCATCAGTGATAAAAGAGTTATGGTAAAATATTGCATAACTTTAATCTATTTTGTAAGTTATTTATTTATTTATTTACTTATCAGGTATTTATTTAGGGTCTACCATGTGCAAGGTCCTGTGTTTGGGCTTAGATATATACCATGCTGAATAAATCATGTATAAAGTTTTTATTTATTTTTTAAATTTTTATTTATTTATGATAGTCACACAGAGAGAGAGAGAGAGAGAGAGAGAGAGAGGCAGAGACACAGGCAGAGGGAGAAGCAGGCTCCATGCACCGGGAGCCTGACGTGGGATTCGATCCCGGGTCTCCAGGATCGCGCCCTGGGCCAAAGGCAGGCGCCAAACCGCTGCGCCACCCAGGGATCCCTGAATAAATCATGTATAAATCCTACCCCCATTAAAAAAAATTCTCCCCCAAAGTGCTTCTGATCCAGTTGGAGAACACAAAACTGCATATTTCAAGTTATTTAATTATTGGTAAAGATACTTCTATCACCTTACTCTTCTAGGGCTTTGTACTATAGTCCTAGTGATGGAGCCATCTGCATTTACTTGTTTTTGTTTCCTGGCATATCATGACCAGAGCTCAGATTTTTCCATATTGAACCTTATTAGCTTATGCATTAGTTAAAACCAGTAGCGAGCTGAGAACTTTCACAAATCTGCTTTAATTCTGTTTTCCTGACTCATTGAAAGTTCAGAGTTCCTATGACTTCCTGAATCCAATAAGCAGATATACACATCTGTGCTTCAGGATATTCCAGCAGTATCTGGTTAGTCATTTCTGCAATTCCCAGTTTGTACTTTCCCAGCATCTCTGGCATTTTAGAACAATGAGACATTTCACATCAATTGCATAGAAATGTATATAAAATTTAAAATATAGTCAGGCAGGCTTTGCTGACTTTATCCATTATTATGATATAGTTTTATAATGTATTTATTTCCTTCTTTCTTAAATGGAGAATATATACAAGGTTTTTATTGATGACTCATCCATTTATCCCTGCTTTAAGCAGTCATATATTGAGATTCTACTATGTGCCTAAATCACTGGAGAACTATGACAGATGGCATTAAAGATATAATACATTAAGTATCTTTGTATGACTCAGTTGAGGATGTGGCTAAGAGATAGGTATGTCAATAGTTGTTTTCCTTTTCCTTTTTTTTTTTTTTTTTTTTTTTTTACCAGGCTTTAATTATAAATATGAGGACTGGTTGAAGAAAGAGAAAAGAAACCACAATGAAAATGGTTACCTTAGGGACTAGATAATAATTTGTAATATAAGGTATATGATAAAAAAGACAAAATACAGAAAACAAAACTCAAAGATGGTTTTGGGCCAGGATGTTAAGAACTGGATGCCAAGACAAAGAGATTAGAAAAGAGATTAGATTTCTTTTTCTATACATAATTGGGTTTTATTGGGATGCTACAGGATCATATTTGTGTCTAGAAAAATAACTGTGGAGATAGTTCAATCAATTATTATCTCAATGGATTTATATAATATTTTTCTTTACTTAATAAAAAAGGTTAAATTAATTATCATATCCACCCTTAGATATTACTTCTTTAGGAAACATATATTGCTTACGTTTTCTATGGTTCTTGTTTGCCAGGCACCAATATGAGAATTCTTAAATAGCTCCTGGCAGAGTTTCCAAAAATCACTAACACAAGCCAGACATCTAGAAAATGCATGTCTTTTTTTATTTTCCTGAACTCAGGTAGGCGGTAATCTCGTATTATCTCACAGAAAAATAAAAACTGCTCACTCAGAGTGTTTATGAATTCACCATATGGTATTTAAAACCTCAAGTCAAAGTAGTGTTAGAAATTGTATAGACAGAATCAGAGCATGTTGGTTAATGTTGTTCTCCATTCAGGGACCTTGGAGTTTACATTGTGAGCCAAAAACTGAAGCCAAAGCATCTTAATATTTGACTTTTACTCTATGTTTTTTAATCGGCTGCACAAACCAAGAATTACATTCAGAGCCTGGAGTTTTTTTTTTTTTTCCTCACATAAAAGTTACACATAGAAACATAATTTTTCCAAATCTACTCCATACAAGAATGCTTCCAACTAATTTATGTAGCACTATGTCTGTTCATGTGCCTAATTATCTTCACTGATTATTTGCAGGTGTCAATGAATGAGAAGCCAGGGAATGGGTCCATTGGTTTATAATAAATATTGAAATGACTTGTAAAATATATTGTGAATGTTCTACATGAAAGAAAAAAAGGGGAAAGTATAAATATTTCTATAATTCTTATCAAAATTATTTTACATAACAAAGATTATAAATGTGAGAACTACAGAACCTGTTCTGATTATTGGATAAAAAAAATCTGTGATGGAAGATGGTCTGAGATTATGGGGACTCACTTTCTTCCCTCATGAATAGAAAATACATTTACATTATGTCATGTGAAATTATTGAACAGCTGCTTGGAAAGAGAGAAAACAAGAACAACAGCCTGCCAAGGGGATGCAGTGCCGACATGAGATCAGATGCATAGAGTAAATAGAAATGGCATTCAGGAAAGGTGATAAGCAATCAAGTAAAGACCAAAGTGAGATGCTCTGACCTTATATTTAGCATCCGTGCCAAATTAGCATAGCTGTGCAGTGTACTAGAAAATTAAGTGGAAAAAAAGGACAAAGTAAGTGTAAAATCAAAGCAGAAATTGCACATGTTTGGAATATCTGAAATAATTATGCTCTATTTCATATCCAGAGGGCTACAGTGTGGTCAGCTTATCTTTTCATGAGGAGCCTCAGGTTCAAAAGAAAATACTATGAGCTTGACCTATACTAATTAAACAGAAGCAGTGTGCTCTCTCTGGGTCTTGGCCTAGATGAGTCTGTGTGGTCTCAGGGTAAAGAGGTGACTTAAAGAGAGGAACAGAGATCCTTAGCTTCATTCATTATGCTACCCTCATTTTCTTTGCTGCTCAGCCACAGTTCATTAACTCAGTAAGTTTTCTTTCCACATATTGTGTGAAGCAGTGTACCCAATTCAACATATATGGGCTCACAATTGGTCAGATAGCCTCAAGGAAAGAAACCATGAGGTAAATCATTCTTTTGTGCTCTATTCCTCCACCAGGATGCTAATCATTTCTTGACTATGTAAATGAATTTGCCAGATGCCCTAAAGATCCTGAAGTAAGTTTGAGCAGAGGTAATTGGTTCTAGGAGAGAAAAAGAGGAAGAGTCATTCAATTTGTCTTTTATTCTTAACATTAAATCAAAGCTATTCAGAGAGAGGAAAGAAAATCAAAGTCCTCTTCTATTCAAGTAGTGGACACCAAGTTCAAATCTGATCACAGACTCTCCAAAGAGCATAGCACATAGAATGTTTTAGAAGAACCAATGGCTATCTTTCTAACACAGAGATCCCTTAGCAGACTGCCACCTGTCCTTTTGCAGCTGACTCCTATGAAAAAAATCCATAGCAGGTATAATCAGTCCTATTTTCCAGCATCCCAACATACAATAGAATCTTCAATAGGGGATCCCTGGGTGGCGCAGCGGTTTGGTGCCTGCCTTTGGCCCAGGGCACAATCCTGGAGACCTGGGATTGAATCCCACGTCGGGCTCCTGATGCATGGAGCCTGCTACTCTCTCTGCCCCCCTCTCTCTCTCTCTGTGATGACTATCATAAATAAATAAAAATTAAAAAAAAAAAAGAATCTTCAATAGGCCACCTACCAGGACAGAATAAACTTATTTTCTGTAGCTAATTTTTTTTTTTAAAAGAAAGAGCAACAAATCACAGTCAGTTTTTCTCAGCAGGAATCATAAGAATGATTTACATTTGGAAAGAAAAAGAGACTAACATTCTAGAGCCAAATTTGCTAGGGGTCCACATTCTGGGGTCCCACTGGGCAAATACATCCTCCACCAGCATCTGGCTCCACATAAGTTTCTTTTTTCTTCACATTACTCATGTTTCCTCATGTGACTTTCAAGTAAGTTCAAAAGTAAAAAGGCTATAAAGGCAGATCCACATGCTATCTCTGTACTCCAAAATCATTTATGTTGTAATAAGAATCAGAGAGACCTGTGATTCTCAAGACTAGAAAATACTGTAAAATTGCATCTTTTTTGTTTTCTTTTTTTTTTTCTTTTTTGTTTTCTTATTACTTTTCCAAGAACGGTGACACATCTTTTCAGATTCACATCTCTCATTAACTAGACAAGGAACTTTTTCTTTTTTTTTTCTCCCTAAAATTTTCAGAAGACAGGCTGGACATATCTTTCACAGGGTCCAAAATGCTCAAAATTCACTTCTACCAAGTTGACCCTGCCATGGACCTCTGCTCTGGGAAATGATGCTAGGTTATCTTTATGCATGGGTAACCACTGAATATATCACCAGGGCTCCACTTGCCCATTGTGATGTTGCCTATGGAAAGGTTGCCTTCAGTCTCTTGATGACACTGAGTTGAGCTAATTAGACAATATCTCTCTTGGATTTTAACTGGAGAATGCAAAGATAAGTGGACAATTGGTAGAGAGAAAATAAATCAAGAACAAAGTAAAAGACAGAATGGTTTGTGAAAAAGCAATCAAAAGATTGAGAGAGAGAAAGAGAGAAGGAAAGAGCATTTCCTAGAGACCCCGTCTTATCTCTTTCCCTGTTCTATTCTACACAAGTAATAAAAGTTATAATAAACTCTTTTTTCATAACATAACTTATATAATTCTCTTTTCTTTCATGATCAAAACCATTTAACACAGAAAACCTGTTAGTGGTGCCTATAAGTCAGGAAATTGAAAATACTGATACTTTTTTTGGCATAGTTTTGCTCATTCATTATTCTGATTCTATTTTCAAAGACAGTCTTATGGAAGTCTATGAGGCAGTGGTCCTCAAAGTATGACTTCTCAAATAGTCATATCAGCATTACTTGTAAATGTATTAAAAGTGAAAATCTTTAAGACCAATTCCATACCCACTCAATGAATTAAATAATAACTTCTGTGAATGGGATCAAAAATCTATCTTTAGAAAACTCTCTAAAGGGGCACCTAGGTAGCTTAGTTGGTTCAAGTCATGATCCTGGGGTCTTGGGATGCAGCGCTGTGTTGGGCTTTTTGCTCAGTGGGGAATCTGCTTCTCCCTCTCCCTCTGCCCCTCCTCCACTGATTGTGCTATCTCTTGCTCTGCTCTCTCTCTCTCAAATTAATAAATAAAAATCTTTTTAAAAAATGAAAAAAAGAAAGGAAACTCCAAAGATGCCAACTAAAATTTATCAGCAAAAGCACTAGCACATTAAAAATGATTGGACTAGATTTTCCCTAAATTCTACTCTTCTAGGTTTTTTTTTAAAATTTTTATTTATTTATGATAGTCACACACAGAGAGATGCAGAGACATAAGCAGAGGGAAAAACAGGCTCCATGCACCGGGAGCCCGACGTGGGATTCGATCCCGGGTCTCCAGGATCGCGCCCTGGGCCAAAGGCAGGCACCAAACCACTGCGCCACCCAGGGATCCCTCTTCTAGGTTTTAAAATAGTATATAAGATGAATTATATAATGTTAAATGCATCAAGAACTGGTTCAGTCAGTTGAAACTTTACTGAACAATACTTAGTGCAAGGCAGTGGATTAGAGTCAATAAATTATGAAGATGAATGAGATAATAGTCAGATGGAGAAATACATTCAAGAAATAGCTACAACACAGTGATATAATTGATATAATAGAGGTATATACAAAGTTTTAGTACACACAGAAGTCATTATAGATGTCATGGAGATGGAATCCGAGCAGGGCAAAAGCAATTTCTATGTATATAGGAAATTTTTATACAATACACCACTTGGCAGCTAATAATATTTTTCCAGTAAATGATGGGATAATCTGGAGGGCAATTTCTCTTTATCCTGATGCATGATTGCAGAACTAATGTGGTATGTCCTTCCATTTTGAGCCAGCTACTTTGTGCTTCACATCAGAAAGGTTTAAAATTATATTGAGATCTAAAAGGAGATCATACCAATAGTTTTCTTACAGAATCAGTACACATTTAGAGCCTCCACCCTATCTCACAAGACATTCTGGAGGCACAGCATTCAAACTATATCCAAGAATCTAATCATGTCTTACTATTTCAATTGCTACCACTCTCGTTCCGAAACTTATCTCCCTGATTCCAGACTTATCCTTCTTTAGTCTATACTCAGCACAACAGCAAATGTGGAATAGAAGTCGGATTATGCTATTCCTCTCTCAAAACTCACCAAAGGCTCCCTATCTCAGAGTCAAAGCTAGCTAGCATCTTTACAATGGCCCACATGAACAGAGTCCCATTTCCTGTTGACCTCTTCTGCTATTTTTCCCTTTGCTCACGCTATTCATACTGGACTCTTTATTTCCTAAACATGTCAATTATTCTCCCATCTCAAAGAGATTCCTGTTCCCCCTACCTAAAATGTTCTTCATGGGTGTCTATAGAGCTCACTCTCTTACAACCTTTAGAAGTTTTCTCTAATAAAGCTTTCTCAGATAAGACTTCTTGGACAATCAATGTAAAATCTCAACTTGCCCCAACATTTATGATCCCCTTCTCTATTTTCCTTCTTACTACTTACCAACATCTGACATAATAGATATGTTGCTTATTTATTTTGAATATATCTGAGTTCCCACGTAAGAGTTCAATGAAACTCAATGAAAGCAAGCATTTGACTCTTCCTTCACTGTTGTATCTTAGAACAGTGCCCAGCTATCAAAGACAAAAATAATTGTTAATTAATCATTGGTATTAAGACTCTTCCCTGCCTTTGTCTCCCAAGACATATTCCTTGATATACTTTCCTATATACCCTACCCTAACCTCACACAAGAAAGATTTTTTAAAGTGTATGCTTTATCTTTTCTTAAGGATTCATAATCCACATTAACGATTTTGGAATCAATACTGAGGAAAAATCTTTAAGAATAAAACTTGTTTTATTCTATAAATCCATTTTTTCTCATATTTATTTGATTATGGACCTTCTTTTTTCTTACTTTACAGCTCAACGGTTTTAAAAAATTTCCTGTCATACAACTGTCACAGGTCAATTTTAGAACATTTCATCACCCTCAATAAGTCCTTTCTTTTCATTTGTTGCTAATTCCCATTATCTCCTCTCCAGCACCACTCCTAGGGAAAACATTAAGTTGATTAACTTTCTGTCTCTATGGATTTGCTTTTTCTAAACATTTTTTTTAATCTTCTAACTGCAAATTTGTACTCTTTGATATCTCCCCAATTTCTTCATCCTCGGTCCGTGATAACCACCATTCTACTTTTTACTTCTACAAATTTGCTTTTAATAGATTCTATTTATAAAATGTTATCACACAGCATTTGTCTGTCTCTGACTTATCTCACCTGGCATAATGCCTTCAAGGTTTATCCATGTTGTAGCAAATGCGATAGTTTCCTTCTTTCTCATGGCTGAATAATATTCATTATGTATTGCATGTATGTGTGTGTGTGTCTGTGTGTGTATCACAACTTTATTCATTAATCCCTTTACTGACAGGTTTCCACATCTTGTTTCCATACCTCAACTATTGTGAATAATACTGCAATAAACAAGGGAGTGAAAGCATATTTTCAATATCCTGTTTTCTTTTTCTTTGATTATATATCCAGAAGTGGGGTTGCTGGAACATATGATAGTTCAATTTGTAATTTTTTGAGGAAGCCCCAAATCATTTTCAATATGCTGAGCCAATTTACATCCCACCAACAGTGCACAAGGATTCATTTTTCTCTGCATCCTCACCAACTCTTCTTATCTCTTATCTTCTTGATGATCACCATTTTAGCAGGTGTGAAGTGATGTCTCATTGCAGTTTTGATTTGCATTTCTCTGATGATTAGTGACATTGAGCATCTTTTCATGGTAGTATTTTATAATCCTATGTATTTATGTGCAGTCGTTGAAATGTATTATTTTTCATTTCTGATTTTAGTCTTTTAGTCTAGTTATACATTTGTTAATTTTGTTTATCTTTAAAAAAAAACAGCACTTTGCCTCATTGGTCTTTTCCACTCTTTTTCTGGTCTCAGTTTAATTTACTTGCACTCTGATCATTGTTACTTCCCTTCTTCCACTACCTTTAAGCTTAGTTTGTTTTCTCAGCTCTTGCAGTATAAAGTTAGAATATTTGTTTGAGATGTTTCTTTTTCCTTAATGTATACATAATCACTGCAAATTTTTTAGAAGAAATCCTTTCTTCTAAGGATTTTGTATCATCCCATAGATTTTGTTGTGTTGTTTAAACTAAAGGAATACCATTTGATGCTGTCTTTGCCACATTTAGCCAGTTTTAGTGGTACAGGAATCAAAATAGAAATGCTTGATCCATCTTAATCAGACTTTCACTGGTTTGGCCTAACATGAAACCAAAAAGACATTTGGGGAAAAAAGAGTATTCTTGTATATTTAAAAATAAATGCTGTTTTCTTTTTGTTGACTTTTCCTCATCTTACCAAACTATCTCTATTATTGAAGATGGTGCTTTGATCTGTTTATTGAGCATTGGCTACTGATGATCCTCAGTTGAGAAGAATAACACATGTAACTATTCCTTTTATTCAATTTTCATCCCAATACATGTCCAACAAAAAGATTACTTCTAAAATATCTGTCAGTTTCCACTGTCTTATAGTGTCACAATTTCTTTTACAATATTTATATGAGGATAATAGCAATGGATTAAAAGCGCTAGCTTTAGTGTCAAACTGTTTAGGTTTGAAATCTAGATTTGACACTTACCAAATGTAACCTTGAAAAAGTTAACTAATTCTCTGCGCCTTAGTTTCTTCATCTATCAGATTGGGTGGTAATTATATCTACCGTATAAAACTGTTGTAGAGATCAAATGATTAAATCCTTGGAAAAATCATTAGCACAATATCTGCATATGATAGAAATATGTCAAAATTAGCTACTCTTGTGATCTCTTGTGCATGCAGGGAGAGCCACAACAATCAAAAGCTGAAAGCAATTCTAGAGTACAAAAGCCTACCGCAAAGAAACAAGATATACTGATTGAAAATTTGGCCCCTGGGGGTGCCTGCGTGGTTCAGTGGTTAAGTGTCTGCCTTTGGCTCACATCACGATCCCAGGGTCCTGGGATGGAGTCCCACATCAAGTTCCACACAGGGAGCCTGCTTCTCCCTCTGCCTGTGTCTCTGCCTCTCTCTTTCTATGTCTCTCATGAATAAATAAATAAAATCTTAAAAAAAAAGAAAAGAAAACTTGGCCCTTGAAATCTAACAAAACTAAATTAGGATTCTGTCTTAACCACTTCCCCTGCTTGTGATCTCAGCAAATAGCAGTTTCATCTGCTAATTGAGGGTAGAAAAAATAATAAGAAGAATGATAGTCCCTATTTTATAATAATTGGGTGCACATAGTATAAATAAATACAGAAAATGCTATTAATACTATTATCCACCGTATTAGACCTATTTTATAAGGTTGTTTTGGAGATTTAAAGGAGCTAGAGTATGTGAAATAATTTTTGCAAACTCCAAAATGTTATACGAACTCTAAGAAACCATATTCTTAGAGAAAAATTATACAGAACGGATTAAATGGAAGAGAGGTTTGTTGTATTTCACTGAATCTATGATGCCATCAAGCAGGGACTACCATATACCATAAGGTTATTAATATACTTCATATACCACAAGGTAAGAAAAATGTGACCATTAAATTATGATACATTTACTCCTCTTAAGAATTTTATTTTTGTTATATGTTATGTTTTGGGGCTGTTATTTATACATATATCCTTATATTACTCTTGCTGTCATGACCTTAAGCAATATTCAATAATTGTGTGGACAGCTAGCCTTCTTTATCTTTCTGATCTTAGGAAGAAGATTTTTATTATTTCACTCTTGATTTACTATAGAATTTTTATAGAAAGGGTTTTCATATTAAGTTCCCTTTTATTTCCTATAATGTAGGGGGTTTTGCTATTATGAACTGTTAATGGATAGTACATCAAATACTTTCCCTGCATCCACTGCGGTGATGATATACTTTCTCTATTTTTGTTATGTGATATGTTACATTGATGAATCTTGAAATGTTAAATCAACTTTAGTTAACATTTTTCATATAAAAAGGCAGACTTTATATCACGCTTTTGAATAATGATACTGGCTTCTATGCTTTTACTCAATTATTTTATTGATCAGGTCTTTAGGCATGTATCAATTTAATAAACATTTATATTTAATATTTAATTTCATTCTTTGGGGTGTGATGGGGATTTAATTTGCTGTTCATTTTCTAACTTCTAGAAAATGATAGATTACTGATTTTCAGGACATCTTCTTTCCTAATATATGAATTTATCTATTTCACTCATGACCCATCCAGCCCCCACAACCTCCACTCTGGTAACCATCAGTTTGTTCTCTATGGTTGAGTGATCCTTGGTTTGCCTCTTTTTCTCTCCTATGCTCATTTATGTTATTTCTTAAATTCCACATATAAGTGAAATCATGGTAAAATGATTAATTAAAATATAATGTAACAGTATATGTGTTGTGGGGGATAGGTGAGTTAAAGTGTTAATGTATTTTTACATTTTCTGACTTATTTCATTGACTTTCTCTGACTTTCTTTCTCTGACTTATTTCACTTAGCATAATACTCTCTAGCTCCATCCATGTCATTACAAATGTCAAGGCTTCCTTCATTTTTATGGATGAGTAATATTCCATTTTTGGTGGGAATGCAAACTGGAGTAGCCACTCTGAAAAACAGTATGTAGATTCCTCAAAAGACAAAAATGGAACTACCCTAGTATCCAGCTGAATATTACTGCTGGGTATTTACCCAAGGAATACAAGAATACAAACTCAAAGGGATACATGTGGTATGCCACATCTTTGCCACTCATCAGTCGATGGCCACTTGGGATGTTTCCATAGTTACACACACACACACATATATATATACATATGTATACATCATTACATATATACATTATATATATTATATATAATGAATTCAGCCAACATGCAAATTTTATATGTAATATTTCTCAAAAATATTTGCTGCTTTCTATTTTTTATTTATTCTTCACACTAATTGCCTAAGGTAGAAATATTCTCAGTAAATTACCAAGCATATAAGGATAGCGTCATTAAAATTTAGTTACTAATTTCTAACAAATCAGTCATAATGAGAATATTTGCTCTCAAATATCAATTCTTTGAAATGTTGAGACTTGTATTATTAAAATGTTCTTGTAAATGTTCCAAGTATACTGGGAAAAATATAAGTTTTTTAAATTTGAAATTTTGGAACATACTTCGTGACTCAAACTACGGTTCACTGTGTAAATGTTCCACGTTTATTTGAAAACACTATGTAATTTGACATTGTTGGACCTATTATTCCATATATAATAAATTAATGTTGCTATTTAGTTCAAACATTTTTACTGTTACTGATTTTTGTGTTACATGTTTCTGAAAGAGAGGAGTCTCAGATCTCTTTATAATTGGCATGTTTTTCCTTACATAATACACACAAATTTAAATTTATTACATATTCCTGCTGAAATGATCCTTTTATCTTCAGGAAGTTTCTTTCTTTATTGCTGGTAATGATTTTTGCCTTGGTATCTACTTTGTCATTATAACAATTTCAGCTTTCTTTTGATTAGTATTTACATAATGTTTTTTTCATTACTTTTACTTTCACTTGATCCATATTTTTATGTTTTAAATGTGTCTTTGGTAAATAGCTTGCAGTTTTTTTTAATGGTTTGATAAGCTTTATCTTTACTTGAGCACTTAATCAATTTACCATTAAGCAAATATGCATCTTAGTCTTTACTTTCTATTTATTCTAATTGATGTTTGGGTATAAAAATACATTAACACTTTAACTTACCTATCCCCCACAACACATATACTGTTACATTATATTTTAATTAATTTCTTTTCCATGAAAGTATTATCTCTTAATGCTTCTATTAATGTGAGTTAATGGTTATTAAATCTCTCCAATTTTAATGTCTTAAAATATATTTATTTAACCTTGAAACAATGGCTTTTGAAGGATATTTTTCTTGGACATAGATTTTAGATTTCCACTTCTTTCCATTCAAGATTTGAAAATACCATGACATTATCTTTTAGGTTCCTGGTTTCAGATGCAAAATCAGCTAATACATTGTTTGCTCCTTTGAAGATAATTTGCCATCCGTTTGGCTGCTTTAAATATATGCCTTAGGACATTTGGGTGGCTCAGTTGGTTAAGCATGGACTCTTGGCTTTGGCTCAGGTCATGATCTCAGGGTAATGAGATCAAATCCCTCCTGGGACTCCTTGCTCTGCTCAGCACTCTGCTTCAGATTCTCTGCTGCTCTCTCTGCCACTTTCTCTGCTCATGTGTGCTCTCATTAAAATAAATAAATTGAAATCTTTAAATAAATCTATGCCTTTATCATTGGCAGTTTTCTATGTTTTTTTGGGGGGGTGGTATTTTTTAGGTGATTAGGGTTCTTCAATTTGATGTTCCTCGCCAGTTTTGAAAGATTTTTGACTGTTATCTTGCTTCTGCTTTATTTTCTTTCTATTTTTTGGGGGGGGGGGGGACACCAGTTACATGGGTTTTAGATCTTCTCACAAGATCCTTTGCATCTTTTAAAATTCTCAACAAGATACTAGCCAATAGGATACAAAAGTACATTAAGAAGATTATTCACCATAACCAAGTAGGATTTATCCCTGGGATGCAAGACTGGTTCAACACTCGTAAAAGAATCAATGTGATTGATCATATCAGCAAGAGTAAAAACAAGAACCATATGATCTTTTCAATAGATGCAGAGAAAGTATTTGACAAAATACAGCATCCATTTCTGATCAAAACTCTTCAGAGTGGAGGGATAGAGGGAACATTCCTCAACATCTTAAAAGCCATCTATGAAAAGCCCACAGCAAATATCATTCTTAATGGGGAAGCCCTGGGAGCCTTTCCCCTAAGATCAGGAACAAGACAGGGATGTCCACTCTCACCACTGCTATTCAACATAGTACTGGAAGTCCTAGCCTCAGCCACCAGGCAACAAAAAGAAATAAAAGACATTCAAATTGGCAAAGAGAAGTCAAACTCTCCCTCTTTGCAGATGACATGATACTGTGCATAGAAAACCCAAAAGACTCCACCCCAAGATTGCTAGAAATCATACAGCAATTTGGCAGTGTGGCAGGATACAAAATCAATGCCCAGAAGTCAGTGGCATTCTATACATTAACAATGAGACTGAAGAAAGAGAAATTAAGGAGTCAATCCCATTTACAATTGCACCCAAAAGCATAAGATACCTAGGAATAAACCTAACCAAAGAGGTAAAGGATCTATACCCTAAAATCTATAGAACACTTCTGAAAGAAATTGAGGAAGACACAAAGAGATGGAAAAATATTCCATGCTCATGGATTGGCAGAATTAATATTGTGAAAATGTCAATGTTACCCAGGGCAATTTACACATTTAATGCAATTCCTATCAAAATACCATGGACTTTCTTCAGAGAGTTGGAACAAATTATTTTAAGATTTGTGTGGAATCAGAAAAGACCCCGAATAGCCAGGGGAATTTTAAAAAAGAAAACCATATCTGGGGGCATCACAATGCCAGATTTCAGGTTGTACTACAAAGCTGTGATCATCAAGACAGTGTGGTACTGGCACAAAAACAGACACATAGATCAATGGAACAGAATAAAAAATCCAGAGGTGGACCCTCAAATTTATGGTCAACTAATATTCGACAAAGGAGGAAAGACTATCCACTGGAAGAAAGACAGTCTCTTCAGTAAATGGTGCTGGGAAAATTGGACATCCACATGCAGAAGAATGAAACTAGACCACTCTCTTGCACCAAACACAAAGATAAACTCAAAATGGATGAAAGATCTAAATGTGAGACAAGATTCCATCAAAATCCTAGAGAAGAACACAGGCAACACCCTTTTTGAACTTGGCCACAGTAACTTCTTGCAAGATACATCCACAAAGGCAAAAGAAACAAAAGCAAAAATGAACTATTGTGACTTCATCAAGATAAGAAACTTTTGCACAGCAAAGGATACAGTCAACAAAACTAAAAGACAACCTACAGAATGGGAGAAGATATTTGCAAATGATGTATCAGATAAAGGGCTAGTATCCAAGATCTATAAAGAACTTATTAAACTCAACACCAAAGAAACAAACAATACAATCATGAAATGGGCAAAGACATGAACAGAAATTTCACCAAGAAAGACACAGACATGGCCAACAAGCACATAAGAAAATGCTCTGCATCACTGGCCATCAGAGAAATACAAATCAAAACCACAATGAGATACCATCTCAAGGCAGGAAACCACAAGTGTTGGAGAGGATGTGGAGAAAGGGGAACCCTCTTGCACTGTTGGTGGGAATGTGAACTGGTGCAGCCACTCTGGAAAAATGTGTGGAGGGTCCTCAAAGAGTTAAAAATAGATCTGCCCTACGACCCAGCAATTGCACTGTTGGGGATTTACCCCAAAGATACAGATACAGTGAAACGCCTGGACACCTGCACCCTGATGTTTCTAGCAGCAATGTCCACAATAGCCAAAATGTGGAAGGCACCTCAGTGTCCATTGAAAGATGATGGATAAAGAAGATGTGGTCTATGTATACAATGGAATATTACTCAGACATTAGAAATGACAAATACCCACCATTTGCTTCGACGTGGATGGAACTGGAGGGTATTATGCTGAGTGAAATAAGTCAATCGGAGAAAGACAAAAATTATATGGTCTCGTTCATTTGGGGAATATAAAAAATAGTGAAAGGGAATAAAGGGGAAAGGAGAAAAATAAGTGGGAAATATAAGAAAGGGAGACAGAACATGGAAGACTCTTAACTCTGAGAAACGAACTAGGGGTGGTGGAAGGGGAGGTGGGCGGGGGTTGGGGTGACTGGGTGGCGGGCACTGAGGTGGGCACTTGACGGGATGAGCATTGGGTGTTATTCTGTATGTTGATAAATTGAACACCAATAAAAATACATTTATTAATAAAAATAAAGTAAAAAATAAATAAATAAACATTTCAGTGAATAAAAAAAAAAAAAAGATCCTTTGCATCTTTTAATCTGTCTTCTTTATCTTCTATCCTTTATCTCCCCCTGCTTTATTCTGGAAAATTTCTTCTAATTTATATTTGCATTCATTATTTTCCCTTTAGCTATGCCTAATTTATGATTAAATGCATTCACTGAGTACTCTATTTCAATAAAACTATTTTTTAGTCCTAATATTTCATTTTATACTTTTTTACATTTTCTAGTTCTCTGACAATATTCCCAATCTTACATTCTATTCAATTGAACATTTTACACATAGTTTTTTGTAATCTGTTTTTCTTAGACCTCTATGAGTCTATTTCTGTTATCTATTGTTCTTCTTGGGGTCCCCATACTAATTGTCACTTCCTTAGTTAAGCCAGTGAGCTTTCATTAAGTAATACACACTGTATTTGAAAAACTGTAGAAATAATCAATGCCTGAAAGTATATTATTTTCTTCCAGTGAAAAATTATATTTGTCTTTAACAGGCAACCAGACATTATCAATGGAGGGCACTTGCATCCAATTATATAGATTAAGATGTTTTGAAGTAGAACTTCCCTCTCCATGAGAGCAAGTGATTGCTGATTTGCCTTCACTCCTAGGATTTTACTTTTTAGAATCATCACTGAAAGTACTTTGGTTTAACTAAATAAACTATCCCTTCTTGGTGTGACCAGGACTCCATCTTTTTTCTTCCTATCCTATAAATCCTTTAAGGTTCAGGGTAACACCACTCCACTTTCTAGTTGCTTAGTCACATAATTGAGAATCTAGCAGATTCTTCAAGGGAGAAGCTAGCCAAAAAGACAGATTATTCTGGATTTCCTTCTTCTTTTATAATTTGTTGACTTTTAAGCAACCCAGATGTCATCAAGCTATAGTCTATTTTTAGTTATCACTATCAATAGGATTGGATCGCATTTCCTAATCTTTCATTTATGCAAATGAAAATTATAAATTACTTTTAAACCCCCAAAAAAGTTGATGTTGTATTTTTCTACACAAAAATGTTTGGTGTTTTTGTTTTCCTACTTTTGTGATAGGAAGAGCATTGATGATGCAGTATTTCTTAAGAGTATTCTATTCCTGTTTCTGTGTTTTCTCTTTCAAGATGCTGATATTTATCGTTTAAGTTTTGATCTGACACCTTCTCATTGTAATAACACATGAGATTTTTTTCTATTGAAATATGTCTTTAGAGGTTACACAGCTTCCATTCAAACTGTGCACAATGTTTTATAAATTGATGTATGACATATTAATGACAGAGTGACACCATGCATGAACTAGACACCAACTTCTAGTGGCTTTGAAATTTCCTTTATTTATTCAGAGAGATTTGCTTATTTCACCTACCTTGAATTCATACAACTTATGCAATTGTACCAATTCAGTTAAAGTGATAAGTGAATAAATAGCTCTTGCCAAATTTGCACATGGACAAAGGCAGTAATACCATCATTGCTGTCTGAACAAAGTGATTAAAAAGAACTCTGATGTTAGATAAGTTAAATTGTGAAGACTCTGTGAAATGCAGTATTTTTCATGGTATAGTCTGTGGAAATCAGCCTATGATTCATTTAATCATTTAATTATTAAGCACATTTTAATAGAATGCCTATTCTGGGCTAGGGGGAAACAAACACAGTCAGTGGGGACATAGGAAATAGCAGCTCTCTCTAAGCACAGTGTTTGATTATTGGTTCTTTTTTTTAAGTACTATACTGACATTACTGTTGTTAGGTTTACAAGACACAATTCTGTTCATCATTTTACTAGAATACCCACCGAGTCAAGAAATATGTTTAGATAAAACATTTAGGAAAAAAAAGCATTAATAGAAAATAGCTTTCAATTAAGCTGGCAGTTATGTTTTACAGTGATTTGAGTTTTAGGAAATTATATTAAATAAGATTGAGGAGGAATAAGTTGGAAAGTTGTTATGCTGTTAATCTCAAAAAGAGGTGACACTTTGGCCTAATTTTGGTTTCATCTGCATGGCTGTAATATAACAAAGCCGGAAGGACTGTCCCTATTTCTGCTCTACTCTGGCTAATCCTCTTATGTTACCCTTTGGGCACTGAATAAATTACAGCTAATCTACAAACAACAGGAGGATTTATACAATTTCAGCTTTTAAAAGCAAAGAGAGAAAAAATTTCTAAGAGGATGACAAGTAAGGAATAATGAACAGCATTCTACAATGGCTGTATTTTTAAAGAAAGGTGAAACTATATATTCAATCTTTAGCAAATATGTTTTGGGAGGAAAACCCACAGAGGTATACAGTTTACTTTAGTCACTGGTAAGTATATTCTGCTCTTTAAAATGTTGAAGGAAGGGCACATGGGTGGCTCAGTGGTTGAGCCGCTGCCTTTGGCTCAGGTTGTGATCCCAGGGATAGAGTCCCGCATCAGGCTCCCCACAAGGAGCCTACTTCTCCCTCTGCCTATGTCTCTGCCTCTCCCTCTGTGTCTTTCATGAAAAAAGAAAAAAATCTTTAAAAAAATAAAAATAATAAAAATAAATAAAAGAAAATCACCTCAAGGAAGTGACTTAATTGGACTGATACAGATACCACTGGTGGAGGTAGATATCAGAAATCTTCCTGATATAGCAAAGGTATATCCACACCAAAAAAGACTAGTCACATTAAATTTGACTAATGATATAACAACTTTTCCAACCAGAGAAGAAAGCAAGTGTCCATCTCTGTTGAAATTGTCTAGGACTCTGGTACCTCTCCCACCCATCCACCTATGGCTCAAGGAGTACTCTACTAGCCATGAGAATTTAGTCATAAGATCTAAGAAAAATACTCTACTAGAATTCTAGGATATAGGGATTGTCAATATTTTGGAAAATGTTCTTTTCACATTTATTAGTCATCTCTATTTTTCTTTTATCTTCTCTAAATTGCCTCTATCTATTCCTTGCCCACTTTCTAATGAGAGATTTGGCTTTTAATTGCTTGTTGATGCATTAGATCCCTTTGTATTCTGAGGCTGTTAAACAGATGCCTGACATATAGTTGCAGATAATTTCCTTCATTTACTTTTAGCTTTTTAATAATGCTTATTATGTTTTTGCTCATAATACACTTTATGAATTTCCATTTTTTATACATCCACAGCTATTAATAACATTCTTCACAATTTCTGCCTTTAGTGTCTTATATAAATGTTTTCTTACCACTGAGTTTATATAAATATTCATCTATAGAGATAAATATTAATCTCAATTTTTTTCAAAATGTTTTCCCAACATCATTATTTATATTTAACCTTTAAATCTGAGATTACTTTTGAATTAAATGCAATAAGCTTCTAATTTATTTTTTAAGGGTAAATAATTCTCAGACAATTCTCTCATCTATGATTTACAGTATAACCATTGTAATATGGTAAATTCTGATTTTGTCTATGTGTTCTGTTTCACTTACTGGCTCATGCAAATTTTAGAAAAGAGTTTTAATATTTAATAATATTAGACATTTCTGTTGTTTTTTAACTGCTGCATTAAGGTATAATTGATATATATTTAAACAGTACAATTTGATAAGTTTAAAATATATAAACATCCATAAAATCATCTCTAGGACAATAAATAGCATGTCCCTTATCCCCAAAAGGTTCCCTTGTGCCTCTTTCTAATCTTCCTGTCTTCCCAGATCACTCAGTTTCCACACCACCTTTAGGCAATCACTGTGTTCTCTTCCATCACTATAGATAGCTTTGAATTTTCTAGAATTTTATGTAAAAGCAGTCATTTAGGATGTAATATTTGGGGAAGGTGTCTGGCTCTTTTTATGCACCATAATTAAGTTTATATTCACAAATATTGTTGCATGTATCAACAGTTTTTTTTTAATTTTGCTACATAGTTTTTTAATGCATTTTTATACTACATTGGGTCTATCCAGTTCACCTGTTGGTGGATATTTGTTTCCAGTTTTTGGCTATTGGAAATATTACTGCTTTGATATCTGTGTACAAGCATTTGTATGAATTTATGCTTTAATTTTCTTGTGTAAATCCCTATAAAAATTTCTGGATTGTATGGTTGATATATGTTAAACCCTTCCAGAACCTGCTAATAATATCCAAATTATTCCCAAAGTGGTTTTACTATTTTACATTCTTACTATCCGTGCCTATCTTCTTTGCAGACAATTTATTCATTTCTTTGACTTAATTATTTTTTTGAGTTGCTTGCTTTCTTATTCCTAAATTTTTAGAGTTTTTTTAAATATTTTTTGGATACAAGTCCTTTGATATATTATATGTAAGTAGTTTCCCCCAGTTTGTGATTTGCTTGCATATTCTCTTAACATGGTTTTTCACAGAGTGAATATTTTTGGTTTTAATTAAATCTAAAAAAATATTTTACTGCCTTAAGATTGCAAACTTGTTCCTGTATGTTGTTTCCTTGGAGTTTAATAATTTTACATTTAGTTCTGTGGTGTTTTTTGATTAATTTTTTAGTATAAATTGTGAATTATAGGTCAAGGTTTATTATTTTGTATATGGATGCCCAATTGTTCTAGCATCATTTGCTGAAAAAGACTAACCTTTCTCCACTGAATTGCCTTGGGACATGTGCCAAAAGTCTATCGATAGATAGATAGATAGATAGATAGATAGATAGATAGATAGATAGATCGATCTATTATTTTTGGACAATCTGTATTGTTCTATTGCTAAATTTGTCTGTCTATGTCAATGTCACACAGACTTGATTACTAAAGCTTTAAAATAAGTCTTTAAATCAGGTAGTATAAGTACTTCAACTTTATCCTTACTTTTCAAAACTATTTTTGGCTATTCTAGGTCTTCTACATCTTCACATAAATTTTATTATTAACTTGTCAATTGCTACCAAAAGAAAATCCTCCTGTGATTTTGATTGGGATGGGGTTGAATTCATAGATCAGTTTAAGGAAAAGTGAGATCATAATAATAGTGCATCTTCTTGATGAATTATTTATCTCTTATTATTTATGTAGGACTTCAAATTCTCTTACATTATTTTGCAATTTGTACAATGCAGGTCTTGAATATTTTTCCCGGAACTTATCCCCAAATACTTAATATTTCTGATGCTGTAAAAAGTAAGTTTATTTTCTATTCTTGAATATTGGATCATTGTATAGGGAGATAAAATATATTTTTATATTTTCGTTATTTATCTTGAAATACTGATTACTTTTTGTAGATTCATTTATAGGTAGATGATCATGCATTTTGCAAGTAGAGATGTTTCTTTCTTTTAAATTTGAATGAAGTTTATTTATTTTTCTTTCCTGTTTACACTGACTATAATCTTCAGCTCAATGCTGAATAGAAGTGAATAGAGCAATTATCCTCTTATTGCTGATTTTAGATTAAAAACATTTAGTATATTGGCATTCATTATAATATTAGCTGTAGAATTTTTTTGTAGATGCCCTTGCTCAAGTTGAGCAAAATCCATTTTATTTTGAGTTTGCTGAGAGAGATTAACAGGAATAGATATGGAGTTTTTTCAGGCACTTTTCCGGGCATCTATTGGAATGATTATACGATTTTTTTCAGTTTGTTTATTCAGTCCATTTATATGGTGAATTACATGACAACAATTGTAATTTCGTGTTTGTGTCTGCAGGGTTTTTTTTTAAGATTTTATTTATGTATTCATGAGAGACACACAAGAGAGAGAGACAGAGACATAGGTAGAAAGAGAGGCAGGTTCCACGCAGGGACCCCAATGTGGGACTCGATCCCGAAACTCCAGGACCACACCCTGGGCGAAAGACAGGCGCTAACCCGCTGAGCCATCCAGGGATTCCCCTGTATCTGCAGTTTTAGATTTTTGCTTTATCTTTTGATGCTCTGTTATTAGATACATATCCATTAGGATTCTCATGTTTTCTTGAAGAAATCTGGCCACTTTATTACTACTCCTGGAAATAGTGTTGCTCATAAATCTAAATTGTTTGATAATAATAAAACTACTCCAAATTTCTTTTGACTAATATTAGGATGGGATATCTTTTTATATTATTTTACTTTATTTCTGTTTTTGTATATCAGCAGTATACTCTTTGTTTTTTGTCAGAACAATCTCTTATACTTTATTTTGTTTGTGGCTTTTAGAGAATATTTTAGGTTTGATAGTATTCATTTTTAACTTATTTCAATATACTTAGCAAGTAATATTTGTCACCCCATATGTATAAGAAACATATAATAGTGTACTCCCATTTCTCCAACCCACATCACATGGGTTTATTTCTACATGCATTAAAAATTACGGACTACACTGTTATTTTTTTGGCTTGAATGATTAATTTTTTAAATGTTACTATTTAAGAACAAGTATTTTATGCTTTCTCACATATTCACAATTTCTGGTATTCTGTGTTTGTTTATGTGAAAATAGAGCATACAATTACCAGATGATATAACAATTCTTCCCCTACATATATAGCCCCTTGAAATCTGAAAATGAGTATTCAAAAAAGCCAAAAATTGAAACAACCAAATGTCCATCATTTAATGATTGGATAAACAAAATCTGGTATACCCATAGGATGTAATATTGTCTAGTCATAAAAAGGAATGTAGTACTGTATATGCTATAACATTGATGAACACTAAAAACATTATGTTCATTAAAAGAAGTCTAACTATGTCTATATATTATATGATTTCATTTATATGATATATTCAGAATAGGAAAACCCATAGACATAGAAAGCAGTCTGCTGTTTGCCACAGACTAGAAACGGTGGGAGAATAGGGAGTGATTCCTTATGAGTTTACTTTAAGGGCAATAAAATTTTCTGTAACTAGATGATGATTATATTTATGGATCATAATAAATGTACTTAACAACACTGAATTGTACATTTTTAAATGGCTAAAATGGTCAACTTTGTTATATGTATTTTATTATGATACCAAAAAAAGGTTGATATCCTGATTAGATTCTCATAACCATTTTTCTCATTTCTCCAAGAATATTTAGGATAGAAATTAAAGATACAATGTTATAGAACTTTTCTCCGTTTTTCCATTCACATACCATGTAATTTCAGAGAATTTATAAGAATAAAGGATAACATGGCAGTCTCTTGGCTATCTTCCTAATTTTACAAATGAAGTCAAAGCCCTAAAGACATCTGCCATATACATGGCAGAATAAGGATAAGGATTCAAGACTCGTGACCTTCAGATTAATATTACTTTCACTATTATAGAATCCTGCTTCATACCAGCAAACATGCTTATATAAATTATTTATGTTACAGATAAATCTTTGTTGATTGGTTTTCTATTTCATTTTATGCATTTATAAATTATTTTTGTTATGACTAAGTTAATAAATGAGAAGGGTAAAGAATATAGAAGGAGGATTGTAAAATTAGGTGGAAAAGATGAAATTAATACATATACTGCTAAATTCATAAAAGTTTTTCTAGAGGTAGGCTAAATGTAGTCTTTGAGCATTCTGGATTTATTTTTTTTAAGATTTTATTTATTTATTCATGACAGACAGAGAGAGAGGCAGAGACACAGGCAGACGGAGAGGCAGGCTCCATGCACAGAGCCCCACGTGGGACTCAATCCTGAGACTCCAGGATCACATCCCAAGCTGAAGGGGGCGCCAAACGGCTGAGCCACAGGGGCTGCCCAACATTCTGGAATTCAAATATTTTTATTTTTTTTTATTTTTTAAAGATTTATTTATTTACGATTTATTTATTTATTTATTTATTTATTATTTATGATTTATTTATTTATGGGAGAGAGAGACAGAGGGAGAGGCAGAGACACAGGCAGAGGGAGAAGCAGGCTCCATGCAGGGAGCGGGACGTGGGACTCGATCCTGGGACTCCAGGATCACGCCCTGGGCCAAAGGCAGGCGCTAAACCGCTGAGCCACCCAGGGATCCCCTGGAATTCAAATAAAAAGAAACTTAATTAAGATAGACAGTATCTTTAAGATGAAAATATATGTATGTATATTAAAATTTATAATAATTAACTTTTATCATGTCTATATATATTTATATGTATAAATATGTGCTGGGTGGAACTATTAATAACAATGAGACTTGAAATATATTTCTCTTTGTGAATTTCCAATGAAATATTCCATATAATATAAAATATATAACCCACCATTCCCATACTTTTTGATATTTTTTCATAGCAGGTTCTTTAACTCATCATGCTTATGATGTACAGTGTTGTATAGCATTTTTTGTAACATATAGGCAAATAGTATAGCTGCAAATAGCTTTCAGATTTTAGCAACTATTATACACTTAGTAGAGATAATTTGAAGAAAACAAATTTTAGCACCACTAATTTTAGCACCCAAAAAGAAAATCATCAAAGTTTTATTACATTTTTTCAGTTTTATATGCATACAGTATTAATGTAGTTATAAATACATGCTACATAAAGTTGTATATTCCAACTCCCAGTATTTTCTTTTACCACATAATATGCTAATATTCTAAGGATCTTACACATAGACATAGTATCCTTTTGTCTTGTTTTGTTTGTTTTGTTTTGCTTTAGTAGGCTCCATGCCCAGCATAGAATCCAAGTAGGGCTTGAACTCATGACCCTGAGATCAAGAGTCTGATACTTAACTGACTGAGCCACCCAGATGCCCCTAGGCATAGTATCCATTTTTGGTGACTGCAGTATAGTCTATATAATGAATTTATGCTCTTACATAATAAACTTCCTATTGCTAGACATTTAGTGATAGGTCACTTCTAATTATTCAGTATTATATATAATACTGAGATGATAACTCAGTAGCTTTTTTAAGAATTATTTCTGGACAGCCCAGTGGCTCAGCAGTTTAGTGCTGCCTTCGGCCCAGGGCCTGATCCTGGAGACCTGGGATGGAGTCCCACATCAGGCTTCCTGCATGGAGCCTGCTTCTCCCTCTGCCTGTGTCTCTGCCTCTCTCTCTCTCTCTCTCTCTCTCTGTATCTCTCATGAATAAATGAAATATTTAAAAAAATATTTCCTTGGGATAGAATATTATCAAAGTGTATGAAATTTTTTTTAGGTTCTTGATATATATTGTCAAATTTGTTATCAAAAATATATTCTAATTTATAGCACTAACAGTAATGTTTTCTATATCCCATTTCTCAACATTCTCCATAATATTCAATATTAACTTTATTTAATCACCTAACTGGATCTGTAAAAATGATGAATGCATTTCTTTGGATATTATTGAGGCTGAGTTTGTTTTTTTTTTTTTTTTTTTGGTCAATTCATGATTATTTTTTCTTTTAACTTCCTTTATCTATTGACTTTAGATTCATCCCTTAATTGTATTATCAATACATGTAACAGTATGATTTACTGATTAATGGCTATTCAAATCTTGACATATAGTTCTACTTAAATATAGAAATCCTCATGTGTACAGTAATAGACACATTGAGTAAATGGATGTATAAGGTACAATCAGAAAGCAACTTAAATCTCCAGCCTTGCCTCCTAATGCATCCATTCAAAACCTTTTGTAATGTGAACTCTTCTTGCCTTTCGATAGGGTGAAATTGTAGACAGGTGCTATTAACATATCTGGGTAATGAAAAGTCTTCTGTGACTTCTAGTGATTAAAAACAACTTCACATAAACAATTAAGATTTATAATTCCACATAATATCAAAATCTGAATTTTTTTTCATTAAAATTTGTCAACAAAACTAAAAGGCAACCTATAGAATGGGAGAAGATATTTTCAAATGTCTTATCAGATAATAATGAGCTAGTATCCAAAACCCATACAGAACTTATCAAACTCAACACCTAAAAAACAAAAATCCAGTCAAGAAATGGCAGAAAACATGAACAGACATTTCTCCAAAGAAGACCTGCAGATTGCCAACAGACACTTAAATCAATGCTACTCAGCGACAGGAAATACAAATCAAAACCAATGAGATACTACCTCACACTGGGCAGAATGGCTAAAATTAACAACTTAGGTAACAAAACGTTGGTGAGGATGCAGAGAAGGGGGAATCCTCTTAACCATTGGTGGGAATGCAAACTGGTGCAGCCAATTCTAGAAAACATTAAAACATGTTCCTGAAAAAGTTAAAAAAAGAACTACCCTATGATCTAGCAATTGCACTACAAGTTATTTACCCAAAGAATAGAAAAATAGTGATTCAAAGAAGCACATGCCCCCCAATGTTTATAGCAGCAATGTTCACAATAGCCAAAATATGGAAAGAACCCAGACGTCCATTGACAGATGAATGGTAAAGAAGCTATCTATCATCTATCTATCTATCTATCTATCTATCTATCTATCTATCTATCATCTATCATCTATCTATCTATATAATGGAATATTACTCATCCATCAAAAAGAATGAAATCTTGCCATTTGCAATGATATGGGTGGCACTAGAGGGATTTTGCTAAGTGAAATAAATCAGTCAGAGAAAGAAAAATACCATATGATTTCACTTATACGTGGAATTTAAGAAACAAGCAAATGAGCAAGGGGAAAGAAAAAGGAGAGCAGGGCAAACCAAGAAATAGACTCTTAACTATAAAGAACAAACTAATGATTATCAGAAGTGAGGTAAGGAAGGTTAAATAGAAGATAGGGATTAAGGAGTGCACTAGTGATGAGCATTGGGTGTTGTATGGAAGTGTTGAATCATTATATTGTACACCTGAAAGTAATATTACACTGTATGTTAGCTAACTAGAATTTAAATAAAAATGTAATAAAATATATTAACTTTATTTGATTAAGACATGCTAGGAGGAATATATTTATGATGAAATAGAGTTTTTTTGTTTGAATTGTTGGTTTAGTTTAGCATATTTTGAGATTGGTTAATGAATAAGCATCCTTTATAGCCCTACAACATTGATTAAATAACCAGAATAATGAAGCACTAAAAGTCTATATACATAACACTAGTGTCTAGAATTATGTTTTGTGTTATATATTATAACATACTGTGTTATATATTACTGAAGTAACTACTAGCGTTCATTGATACAATAATATTTAAATGGTGAGTTTGGACTCTTAGTTCTTTTTCTCCAGTCATACTTCCTGACAATATTGACATATGTCAGGTCTGCAAAGCCTACTATACCAAAACTGAACCAAAACCATAACCATGCACTTTTTTAATTTCAAGCAGTTCTTTGAGTCTCAGATCTCTTGTTTTCCACTACGGCAGTCAAATGAATGCTTGTAATCAGTACAAGTGTCATGAGGAATAAGTAATACCTGTATCCTTATCTTATGTTTACCCTCAAAGAAGCTTCAATGTGACACTTTCTTTTCATAACAAATGCAAAGGTGTCAGGGAATCCCTGGGTGGCTCAGTGATTTAGTGCCTGCCTTAACCCAGGGCGTGATCCTGGAGACCTGGGATGGAATCCCATGTCAGGCTCCCTGCATGGAGCCTGCTTCTCCCTCTGCCTGTGTCTCTGCCTCTCTCTCTCTCTTTCTCTCTCTCTGTGTCTCTCATGAATAAATAAATAAAAATCTTAAAAAAAAAACAAAAAAACAAATGCAAAGGTATCATTATTACCATTGAAAGAGCTATTAGTGCTGATGGCCCTGAAACAATGTTAGGTCTTGATTAGGAGCACCAGAATGCCTTGCCAATGGAAGTTCAGAGTTACAATGTTCTTTAGAAGGATGCCTGGGTGGCTCACTGGTTGAGTCTGCCTTTGGCTCAGGTCATAATCCCAGGGTCCTGGGATCAAGTCCCATATCAGGTTCCCTGTGGGGAGCCTTTTTCTCCCTCTGTCTATGTCTTGGTCTCTCTCTGTGTCTCTCATGAATAAATAAATAAAATTTAAAAAGAAAATAGTAGGCACTCAAAAAATATTTAAAAACAAAACAATGTTCTTTAGAAAAAGTATAGTCCTTTATGTCATATGGCATAAACGTTTCAGTAAGTGTTAACTATTTCATTGTAATACTGTCCCATAAGGGCATAATATTTGCCTGTTGTGAATTTAAAAAGTACTCAAAAAGTATAGTATTTATTAAATTCTTCAAAACTATTATTTAAATCATGCTTTTCCTTCATTTGTCATGTTTAGGAATATAAATTTGATTATATAAGAATCTGATTGACAGCAATTTTACCTCTGCTTATTACTGTGGCTGCAGTTAGAGCTAAGTATCTTTGATTCTTTTTGAAGTGGGATATCATGTAAGCTGGCATAGCAGATCTCCCACGATTACCATTTGTAGCTCATTATTTACTTACCACATATAAGAGACTGACACTTTTGAAAAACTGGACTTGCTTTAGAGAAATTTGTATGTTGGTCTCCCATATTCCACCTCCACATGATGTAGTGGAGCAGTGAGAGATGCTTCTTGCTCAGTCGAAATCAAAAGAAGGACATTAATGGGACAATTTGGATAGCTGATATAGCTTCTGTAATTTGGGAAACACCAGATAGATTAGTCAATGACACATGTTGAACAAAATGTCTATAGGTGAGTAGCTTACTAAAGTGATCTGTGGCAGAAAATCAGAGGGCTGCTTTTGGAAAATTATTGCCCTCTTATGGCCAACAGGTCTGATACATGTGTTTGTGATGAGTAAATATGGGCCAAGCAAGCAAGAAAGCCAGCCTGGGGTCATTATAATTTCTCTGCAAAAGAATAAGAAAGAAGAGGAATGAGATCATGGAAGAAAGAAGGTGTGTGAGGATCATGTTTACAAGATACATTTTTGCCTGCATCAAGGAAGGTGCAGTGAGAGATCCTTAATTACATGTTCACTGAAATCCTTTACGTCTTTGGTTAGGTTTATTCCTAGTTATCCTATGGGTTTGGGCACATTTGTAAATGGGATCAATTCTTTGATTTCTCTTTCTTCTTTCTCATTGTTAGTACATAGAAATGCAACTGACTTCTGTGCATTGATTTTTATATTCTGCGACTTTGCTGAATTCCTGCATAAGTTCTAGCAATTTTTTGCTGGAGTGTTTTGGGTTTTCTACATAGAATATCATGTGGTCTGCAAGAATGACAGTTTGACTTCTTTACAATTCGGATGCCTTTTATTTCTTATTATTGTCTGATTCCTGAGACTAGGACTTCCAGTACTGTGTTGAACAACAGTGATGAGAGTGAACATCTGTTGTGTTCCTGACTTTAGGGGAAAAGTTCTCAGTTTTTCCCCATCAAGGATGATATTCACTGTGGGTCTTTCATGTATGGCTTTTATGATATTGAGGCATGTTCCTTCTATTCCTACATGGCAGACGGTTTTTATCAAGAAAGGATGCTATACTTTGTCAAATGTTTTTTTCTGCATCTCTTGAGAGGATCATATGTTTCTTGTCCTTTCTTTTATTAATGTGGCATATCACATTGATTGATTTGTGGATGTTGACCTACCCTTGAAGACCAGGAATAAATCCCACTTGGTAGTGGTGAATAATCCTTTAAATGTACTGTTGGATCCTACTGGCTAGTATTTTGGTGAGAAATCATTCATTTTCATCAGGGATATAGGTCTGTAATTCTCTTTTTTAGTGGTGTCATGTCATTGGTTTGGGGATTAAAATAATTCTGACATCATAGAATGAATTTGGAAGTTTTCCTTCCATTTCTATTTCTTGGAAGAGTTTCAGAAGAATAGGTATTAATTCTTCTTTACATGTTTGGTAGAATTCCCTTGGAAGGCTATCTGGCTCTGAATTATTGTTTGTTGGGAGTTTTTATGACTAATGCTTAAATCTCCTTGCTGGTTTTGGATCTGTTCAGGTTTTCTGTTTCTTCCTGTTTCGGTTGGTGGTTCATATGATTCTAAGAATTTATCATTTTTTTCCAAATTAGCTAATTTGATGGCATATAATTGCTCATAAAATTCTCTTATAATTATACTTATTTGATGTTGGTTGTGATCTCTCCCCTTCTTTCATTATTTTATTTGGGTCCTTTCTCTTTTTAATAAGTCTGGATAGGGGTTTATCAATCTTATGCTTTCATAAAACCGGCTTCTAGTTCATTGATCTGCTCTACTGTTTCTTTTGTTTGTTTGTTTGTTTGTTTGCTTGTTTCTATTTCACTGATTTCTGCTCTAATATTTATTATTTCACTTCTCTTGCTGGATTTGGGCTTTATTTGCTGTTTTTTTTTTTCCAGCTTCCTTAGGTGCCAAGTTAGGTTGTGTATTTGAGACTTTTCTTGTTTCTTGAGGAAGGCCTGTATTGCTATATACTTCCCTCTTAGGACTGCCTTTGCTACCTCCCAAGGGTTTGGGACTGTTTTTTCCTTTGCTTCCATGTGTTTTTATTATTCTTTGATTTTCTGGATGACCCATTCAATCTTTAGTAGGATGTTCTTTAACCTCCATGTGTGCGGTCCTTCCAAATTTTTTCACGTGGTTGACTTCAAGTTTTAAAACATTGTAGTCTGAGTATGATCTCCATCTTTTGTATTGGTTGAGACCTGATTTGTGACCCAGTATGCCATTTTATCTTCTATATCACTGATTTGCTCTTTTGCTGTGTCCATCCTTATTTTTACGGCCTCCACGTGGGACTGCATCTCAGTAATAACATTTTTAATTTCATCCTGATAAGATTTTAGTTCTTTTATTTCTACAGTATGGAATTCTCTAGTATCTTCTATTTTGTTTTCAAGGCCAGCTAGTCCCTTTCTTATCCTTGTTTTAAATTCTAGTTCAGACATCTTACTTGTATCTGTATTGATTAAATCCCTGGCAATGAGCACTACCTCCCATTCTTTCTTTAGGGGTGAATTTCTATATCTCATCATTATGTCCAGAAAAGAAAGATGAAAGAAAGAGAAACAACAACAACAACCATGATAACAGAAAAACAACAAGAAGAACAACAACTAGATCCTGGCTATGTTTTGGACTGCTTGTTAAAGGAAACTGTAAAGAAGATGTGGTCTATGCATACAACGGAATTGCTACTTGTAGACTTGCAGTGTTTCTTTTCTCAGATCTCTGATAGATTTCCCAGGTGTTCAGAATGATGTGACAACTATCTAGCTGTAGTCAAAGGATGACAAGCTTAGGATCCCTCTACTCCTCTGCCCTCTTCCATTATATTTTAAGATCTAATTGCCCATCCAGAACTAACATATTTATTCTATGTATTCTACAACATGTACTTTTATTTCAGAATTAAATTACTTTTCTATACAGAAAAGTGTCAAAGTTATTTGTAGGCAAAATTTTAAAAATGTATATAATATTCTATTTTATCAACTTACAATTTTCTCAGCAAATGTCACAAGAAATTATCAAACATCTTGTTAAATAATATATAATAATAATATACCATCATTATTAAAATGACTAATGATCTTGCCTTAAAAAAAGGATTTTTCTTACATCACTAATGAAACTAATGAAAGTTTTCCTTCATCCTTCAATCTCAATTATGACTATATTAAAATTGGCTTTTTTTTACTAGACTGAACCTTAAACAGCCATTCATAGCCTATCCATCTGATACTTTTCTATTTTGGGCATAAATACTTTTTGAAAACTGTTGAAGCAATGTGGAATTATTCTGGTATTTTAAAAATCTTTTCAGAGGTTAAAAATTTATTTTTCTATTTTAATTTAAGACTTTCAAAAATATTTTTAAGAAAAATTCAGTTGAATGAGAATCCAGCTAAATAGAACATCAAATTGTATCTACAAAATTTTCAAAGAAAGAGGAAGATTGGTATAAGATACATTTAAAGTCTAGCAATAATATGAACTGCATAAGGTTAAGATTAAAATAGATCACATATACCTTGTCCATCTACAGAATGATATGAGAATTGACATTAAATTGAGAGTTTGAAAGCACTATAATCTCAAAAATTAAACACAGTTTCTATTATCTTTACCATTCTTATTAAGGTTAAAAGTAGACTAATAAGAATTTTGGGACATATAAAACATGAGAGTTTCTGACTAGAAAGTCCTTAACTCACCAGAAAGTAAGGTTGAAGAATACTTCATATTCTAAGAATTCTGATTAACTAAGGCTATAATCAGGGTTTAGCTTAAAAATATCCCAACTACATCTTGTACTTTCATTGTAAGAATAAAGGCTTGGTTCTTAAGTATCAAATGTTTTTTCCTTCTCATTTGCACTTTATAATTGACTTCAAAATTTTAGTTACCTGTACACAAGTTTGAGAAGAAAAACTGTCAAATATGTTCATTAGGTGGTTAAGAGAATTGAGCTGTTTAGACCAGCAGTAAAAGCAGTGATATTAGGTAAGTCTAGAAAGACTCTCCCTTGGCTAGTCCATGTGCCTCTAGTCTCTCTCGATATCCTTATCATAGTCTCTGTGCTAAAATTAAAAGGACCAATAGCTGTTCTTCTGCCCTATGTCCATTCCGAGTTTTGAATTTGTTGGTTGTCATCTATTTTTCAGTGAAAGCCAGATAATCAGGCCTCTTCCAACTGTGTCTTAAACAATTAGATTCATAATGAAAGTGCTATGGTATTTCTAAAATTTATAAACCAAGAGCAAAATACATAAGTTTTAAAACCATGACTTTATTGGCTACTCAGAGGTATTGTTTCCTATTCATTTAACATTTTTAAGACTTTGGAAATGTTCAACTAATGACATCTGGAATAGGAAGTTTTTACTGTATGTGCGGCTGGTCAATTTTATAGACACAGTTTCTGTGAATGGCTTCCTAAATGAAAGCAATGACTTCCAAATATGTAAGATAATCTTTCTTTTTAAAGATTTTATTTATTTATTCATGAGAGAGAAAAAGAAGCAGAGACACAGGCAGAAGGGAGCTCCCTGTGGGAAGCTTGATGCAGGACTCGATCTCAGGACCCCAGGATCACTCCCTGAGCTGAAGGCAGATGCTCAACCACTGAGCCACCCAGGTCCCTGTAAGATAATCTTATAATTTGTGGACAATATGTTACTTATGCTAGAAATACTAAATTCAAAAATTTGTTTGATCATATTTTCAAAAGGGAAAAAAAGAGTGCACAGAAAAATACTTATCCATAGAATTTAAGTTAGAGGGAAACCTGGGTGGCTCAGTGGTTGAGCCTCTGCCTTCAGCTCAGGGCATGGTCCCAAGATCCCAGGATCCCAGGATCCTAGGATCGAGTCCCACATTGAGCTCCCTGAAGGGAGGCTGCTTCTCCCTCTGCCTATGTCTCTGATTCTCTCTGTGTGTCTCTCATAAATAAATAAATAAAATCTAAAAACAAAAAAAAAAAAAGAATCTAAGTTAAAATAGAGGATTAAGACATTATACCACTGGACAAAAATGGCCCAATATTTGCATGATATTCATTGTTATTTAAATTCAGTCTATCCATGTAAATACTCTTTACCTATGTCACATGGCAAAGATTTGACCAAATCCTGAGCAGTCAACGAGCAAGCCTAGCAGATGACCATGAAACGAATCAATCCAGGATGCACTTGCTCCATGCCCAGCAGTTATGAGGTGCATATTAAGTCCACTGTGTCCTGATGAGAAATTTAAAACAACTATATATTTGGGGCTGCTGTTTTACCAGTTGGAAGTTTCTAACAACTACTAAAAAAGTCTGAATGACTTTCTAGATTACTAAACAAAGCCATTTATAGATGAATGTTAAGATGAAAGTGATTAATCTTCTTTAGGACATTTTTTCCTAAAAATTTATAAAGATAACAACGAATATAATTTAATATTCATTTAGAATGTGTTACTCATTAAATATTCTACTTTTATTAATATGATGACTGAATCCTTTCTGTTCTCAAAACTATTACTGTTGGAAGTAAGCACATTAAAAAACTGATATAATATGAATAACTCATGCACATAACTCCTAGAGTGTTTGTTAATTTGTCCAGATTAACCAGTGGTGTTATAGCCACCTCTTCACCAAATCCACCAAATTCACCAAGTTAATCAAGAGTCCCTACCTATAGCTGCCTATTAGTGCCCCACTTCAAATACTATAGTTATAATTAATGGCTAAATAAATGACATTGGAAATCTATAGATTCACTGTGTGTAGGTCCCGACCAAATCTTTAGCCATGTCTCACTGACAGAGAGTTTGATCTACTCTCCTTGTCTCATTATAGTTTTAATATTTAAGAAAGAAAAACAACTTATCATTTAGAAGTAGTTTACTCAATTTAATTAAAAACTACAAATAAGTTCAGTCTTCATGTTTTTGGGTTACCATATAAGGTTATAAAATCCTCTCACAGCTTGGGGCACCTGGGTGGTATAGTCAGTTAAGTGAACAACTCTTGGTTTTGGCTCAGCTTATGATCTCAGGGTCATGATCTGATGGTGGTGAGATGGAGCTCTCCCCCAACTCCCCATCAGTCTCTGAGTTCAGTGTGGGGCCTGCTTAGGAGACTCTCCCTCTCTCTGCCCCTCCTCACACCATACCTGTGAGCTCTCTCTCGCTCTCTCTGTCAATTAAATATATTTTTTAAAATCCTTTCACAGCTATACTCAATGATCTTGACTCTCTTGGTTTCATCTTGATCTCAAGGCTGTATAAGCCTGCAGCAATTCTTTTCTTGCCATCATCTGGCAAATGTTTTGGTGAGTGATATGCAAAGCTACAAAGGATATTCACAAACTTAAAATTTATTAGTTTCCTAGATTTGTTTTCTGGGCCATACGCTCATTGCTTTAGTAATTATGCTGCTGTACTTCTTAGGTTCAAAGTAGCTCTTCATGGAAAATTCACCTCTAGTCCCTATAAGTAATGATCTACTATTTCAGTCTCTGATGCAATCTTTTTCCAGGCTCCTCATCCCAGTGGCTGGGTGGCAATCTTGAGATAGTCCATAATGAGGAAATTGAGAAGGAGAAAAAGTAGAAAATAAAGAAACCCCTTTTCCTCTTCCTTATACTTACTGTGTTTCTGCTGCACATCCCTCACTCACTTCCACACACAGGGCAACAGGATCTGAGTATTCAGCATTGATGTAGAGATCTATGTTTACACTGATAACTTCACAGCTATCAATCAAGAGATTTGCAAGAGCCCTTCAGCTCTATTGCTATTTCCTGATAATGAACTGAATGTTTATAAGACACTGCAGAGTCTGACCAGTACAACAGTGTAGGCAATGAGTTACTGGTTTTAAGTAGGATTTAGACAATGCCTACATTTCAAAGTGAAGAGTCAGAACATCAGGGTAGATAAAAGTTCCTGAAGAGAACTCCTGAGATGACATTAGAGGACTGAAAGTGAGATTCACATAAAATCCAGGAAAGTTAGGACTGTGATAACCTACCAATAATAGTAGAGTTCTATTTAGGGGCAAATGTTTCAGAGTCTGATGTGCAACACTGGTTAGCCAATGGTTGGCTTCTTCAAAGTTTATACACAGGAATTAGCTGGAAAGCTTTAAATTCTCATTAGGAACTTCAGGAATTATGAAAGAAATCTGAAGTGAAAAAACTCAACAATTCTCAGCTGTTAGAAGAAGAATAAAGACTCAGAACAAGACAGAGTCTAATACTGAAGATCACCATCATCATCATCATCATCATTAAGAACAAAATTTTAGTTACAGGTGCATTTCCTAAATCTTTCCTATCATTTAGGTCAAGAAGCCAATATCGAGTTCTTTCTATATTCATTGCATGATATTGGAGTTCTGTGGGTACTACAATGCTGCATGAATTTCTTAGACATAATTTATTTTTTTAATTATTATTTTTTAAAATATTTCATTTATTTATTCATGAGAGAGAGAGAGAGAGAAAGAGAGAGAGAGAGAGAGGCAGAGACACAGGCAGAGGGAGAAGCAGGCTCCATGCAGGGAGCCTGACATGGGACTCCATTCCAAGTCTCCAGGATCAGGCCCTGGGCGCTAAACTGCCAAGCCATCTGAGCTGCCCAGACATATTACAATTTAGACAACACTGTAGAGTTTGAAAAAATAATGAAGATTATGCAGCAAAACATTTAGCATACTAAATTAAATTTTTAAAAATCTCCATGAATATTTATAATTAAAAAAGATCAAGATATGGCAATACACTTTATAAAAGTATTCCTATAAATTTAAAATATGACTCAATGATCTGTATCATAGAATATCACTTTATACCCATCTTAAGAACGTGTGAATTGTACAATGTGAGATGCCTTTGACTTTACATCTAGGTCACACAGAAACCAAGTCTTTTAAAACCTATATACATAAAGGAAATTTCAAAAAAAAATTATCGGGGTTGCTATAATTTTCAAAAATAAGGGAACTCCAACTGAGGGTACTGCTCTGTTACTACTGGACAATAACTTTTTTCCAAACATCACCTGATAGGTAAATTCAGAATATTACTATTTTGAATATTACCGAGTTATTGCTAGGAATAGAGTAGGATTGGTGCCAGTAGGATCCATCTTATAAATATAAATATCATCACATACAAATCTCTTTACTTCTTTTTTTTTTCCTAAGTGATGGAGAATAATGCATTGGTTAATCTGTTTGAATATTCTTACACTATGTCTGTACCACCTTCTTGAACTATTTGACTCTATAGTCTCAGTCCTGGATTCCAATACTGTACAGCCTTGTTATGGGACAGATTCTTAAAGAAAATGGAAGCTCCAGTTTCCAGATTTATAATAATACTGTGTAAATCTACATATATGTATATGGCTGCATAAGGTATACTTACTTATGTGGTATTGTATGTTTGCCTAATGTGTACAGATTTCATGTAGTAGTGATTACATATTCTCAAATTCTAAGAGAATATCTTTGTTCAAACTCAGTGTAGTTATTTCTTTTAATAAGCAGATTCACTGTTTGCTCCATCATTTGTTATAAGCCTCCTTAAAGAAGTCTGACATTGATGATAACAAAGTAAACAAGCATTTCTTCAAATGGAACCTCTTGTAGCCATCAATGAAAGAATGCGTAGGAAACTTGTTTCAAAGCTCAGAGAATTTCTGTGTCATCTTGACTTCTGTGTCTCCAGATTCTTTATTCTACTTTTCACATTGCTTTGCTTATTTCTTATTGCACCTCAGCAAATGAATTTAGTTTCTCAGGCTCAAGAGATCTATTCTTATAGCTTTTTCTCATCTTATCTTAATTCTTTGGGGGTTGACTGCGTTTATTCATTCCTAAGGAATTATAAGTGGATTTTCACCTTTTCCAAGGGATATCAAGATGTACATTTTATGAGATTTTAGTAATAGTAATGGGAATAACTTTTATTATTCCAGAGCTTTCACAGAGATTACATTGTGTTTCTAATTGCTATTCTGCATATAAACTCTGATTAAAATATTTTTTATTTCACAATGTTATTTTGGATATATAAATTGGATTAATAATAATTGTGTTATACAGTTTCAACTACATAGTCAAGCTTCATTGAGTTATGATGATTTAACGTGCATTCTTCCTTCCAAAGGTGAGCAAGATAAAAGTTGAAACTGCTGCTTATCTAATGTAATTCATTGGAAGTTCTGATAAATTTGGGTGAATATGGAAATAATTACCTAAGGAAAAGGATGTTTGAAAGTTATCAAATATATTTCTATTATTCAAAAACTTTTTGTTTCTTGGGACACCTGGATGGCTTAGTGGTTAAGCGTCTGCCTTTGGCTCAGGGTGTGATCCTAGATTCCCGGGATCCAGTCCCACATCAGGCTCCTTACATGGAGCCCACTTCTCCCTATGCCTATGCTTCTGCCTCTCTCTGTGTGTCTCTCATGAATAAATAAAATCTTTTTTTTAAAAAAAAGAACTTTTTGTTTCTCACTATAATTGATCATTGATTTTCATTATTGTAAATTAAGAAATTTTAAATTTAAGAAATATTTATTTTTATTATGGTTTTAATAGCTCCTGTCTGCCTCCTTGAGCCTCAAATATTTAATGGTTTTCAACTAAAGATTAAAATTTAAACATAATACATTGGTTATATTTATTTTACTACAATTAATAGTGAGTACATAAAAATGATAAAATAAGTAAAATCTAATTCTGCCAAGCAACTTTATAGATTGTAATGATTCTTTCTCCAAAAATTAAATTAAATTTTCCACAGAATTTTGGAAAAATTCAGGATGCATTGTAAGAAAAATAAACATCGAGGGATTAAGAAGACAAATCACAGACTAGAAGAAAATATTTGTGAAAAACACATCTGATAATGGGCTGTTTTCCCAAATATACATAAAAGTAAAGAAAAAAATCTAAAAATTCAACAACAAGAAAATGAAAAATACCATTTTTAAAATGTTTAAAAGACTTTAAACAGATGCCTTACCAAAGGAGATATAAGATAGCACATAATTATATAAAAAGATGTTCAATATCACATCATTAAGAATTGCAAATTAACAATAAGATACCACAGCATACTATAAGAATGGCCAAAATCCAGAACAATGGTAACACCAAATGTTAATGAGGCTATAGAGCAACAGAAACTCTCAGTTACTACAGCCACTTTGGAAGACAGTTTGGCAATGCTTACAAAACTACACATACTCTTACTATGTGATTTAGCAATCATATTCCTTGGTGTGTGCCCACATAAAGTGAAATTTTAGTTCTAACAAAAGTCTACACAAACATATTTATAGCAGCTTTGTTCATAATTGCCGAAACTTGGAAGCAACTAAGATGTCTTTCCATAGATGAATGGATGGATAAATTATGGTACATCTAGCTAATGAAATATTTTTTAACACTAAAGATATTAGCTTCAAAAGTAAAGGAAAAATAAAGACTTTCTTGGATAAATAAAAATTGAGAGTATTTGTTGCCACTAGACCTGCCTTCCAATAAATGAAAAAAAAAAAAGTTTTTGAGAGAAGAAAAATGACATTAATCAGAAAAACAATCTACACAAAGAAAGGAAGAGCATCAGAGAAGGAATAAATAAAGATAAAAACACCTTTTGTTTTTCCTTTTTTAATTGATTCAGTAGCTTTAATTTAGTAGCTTCAATAATACATTTAAATACATATGTATGTATATTTACAATGTGTTAGTGAAATAAATGACAGACATATATAAGCAAAATAAATAGCAGCTATGATGCAAGGGAAGGGAAGGAAGAATTAAGATTATTTTGTTATTATAAGGTATTCACACTACGCATAAACTGCTATAGTGTTATTTGAAAGTAGTCTTGATTTTTCTGTAAATATATATTGCAAACTCTACAGTAACCACTTAAAAAAATAAAACAAAAAAAACTGCAACTAATATACTAAGGAGTAAAAACTGAATCTTAAACTGATCAATTAAAATGAAAAAGACATAGTTTGAAGAGAAAAGATATTAAAGCTTCTTTAAACTATCGGGACTAGAGATGCCTGGGTGGCTCAGGGGTTGAGCGTCTGCCTTTGGCCCCGGGTGTGATTCCGGGATCCAGGAACAAGTCCCGCATCAGGCTCCACATGGGGAGCCTGCTTCTCTCTCAGACTCTCTCTCTGTCTCTCTCATTAATAAATAAATAAATCTTTAAAATAATAAAAAATAAACTATCGGGACTACACTAAAATAAAGTGCTTCTGCAAAGTAAGGGAAACCATCAATAAAACAAAAAAACAATCTACTGAATGAGAGAAGATATTTGTAAATGTTATATCCAATAAAGGGTTAATATCCAAACTATATGGGACGCCAGAGTGGCTCAGTGGTTGAGCATTTGCCTTTCGCTCAGGGCATGATCTCCGGATGGGGATGAAGTGCGACATCGGGCTCCCTGTGAGAAGCCTGCTTCTTCCTCTGCCTATGTCCCTGGCTCTCTCTCTATGTCTCTCATGAATAAATAAATAAAATCTGTTTAAAAAGTTGCTTCAAAATATATAAAGAACTTATATAACTCAACATCAAAAAAACAAATAATCCAGTTAAAATGGTCAGAAGACCTGAATAGACATTATTTTCAAAGAAAACATACAGATGGCCATCAGTCACATGAAAAGATGATCAACATCACTCATTATCATGTAACTCAAGTTAAAACCACAATGAGATATCACTTTACTCCTGTCAGAATGGCCAAAATCAAAAATAGAAGAAATAACAAGTGTTGGCAAGGTGAAGAAAAAGGAACCTTCCTGCACTGTTCTTGAAATGCAAATTTGTGCAGCCACTATGAAAAACAGTATGGAGGGTTCCTTGAAAAATAAATAAGTAAATAAAAAGTAAATAAATAAATAAATGTACCACATAATCCTGTGATTCCACCACGGGCTATTTACCCAAAAGAAATGAAAAGACTAATTAAAAAGATATATGCATCCCTTTGTTTTTTGCAGCACTATTTACAATACCCAAGATAAGGAAGCAACCCAAGTGCCCATCAAAAAATGAAAGGATAAAGCAGATGTGCAGATGTATATGCAAACATATGTAAATACACTCTGTGGAGTATTACTTACCCCCTCCCAATAAAAAAGAATAAAATCTTGCCATTTGCAATGCATGGATGAACCTAAAGGGCATAATGCTAAATGAAATAAGTAAAAAAAAAAAAAAAAAAAAGACAAATGCCTATCTTATTTCACTTATATGTGGAATATAAGAAACAAAACAAATTAACAAAGGAAAAGAGAGACAACACTCACAGAGAACAGATGCAGAGAACAAACTGGTGGTTGCTAGAGGAAAGGTGGGTGGGGAGATGGATGAAATAGATAAAAGACCATTAAGAGTAAACTTATATTGATGAGCATTGAAAAATGTATAGAATTATATTGTAAACCCAAATCTAATGTAACACTGTATATTAACTATATAAATAAAGGCAACCAATAAAAATTAGTAACAGATATATTAGATATTCTACTATATCAGTAATCATTTTGAATGTGAATGACCAACTAAAATATAGAAATTGTCAGAGTAGATCAAAAATCAACCCAACTATATGTTGTTTGCAAGAAACCATTTTAAATATAAAAGCAGGGAATCCCTGAGTGGTTCAGTGGTTTAGCGCCTGCCCTCAGCCCAGGGCGTGATCCTGGAATCCCGGAATCGAGTCCCACATTGGGCTCCCTGAGTGGAGCCTGCTTCTCCCTCTGCCTGTGTCTCTGCCTCTCTCTCTCTCTCTCTCTCTCTGTGACTATCATAAATAAATAAAAATTAAAAAAAAATGAAAGATGCAATACTGTAGGTTGTCTTTTAGTTTTGTTGACTGTGTCTTTTGCTATGCAAAAGCTTCTTATCTTGAGGAAGTCCCAATAGTTCATTTTTGCTTTTGTTTCTCTTGCTTTCATGGATGTATCTTGCAAGAAGTTACTGTGGCCAAGTTCAAAATGGGTGCTGCCTGTGTTCTCCTCTAGGATTTTGATGGAATCTTGTCTCACATTTAGATCTTTCATCCATTTTGAGTTTATCTTTGCGTATGGTGCAAGAGAGTGGTTTAGTTTCATTCTTCTGCATGTGGATGTCCAATTTTCCCAGCACCATTTATTGAAGAGACTGTCCTTTTTCCAGTGGATAGTCTTTCCTCCTTTGTCGTTTGCAAATGACGTATCAGATAAAGGGCTAGTATCCAAGATCTATAAAGAACTTATTAAACTCAACAGCAAAGAAACAAACAATCCAATCATGAAATGGGCAAAAGACATGAAGAGAAATCTCACAGAGGAAGACACAGACATGGCCAACAAGCACATGAGAAAGTGCTCCGCATCACTAGCCATCAGGGAAATACAAATCAAAACCACAATGAGATCCCACCTCACACCAGTGAGAATGGGGAAAATTAACAAGGCAGGAAACAACAAATGTCGGAGACGATGTGGAGAAAAGGGAACCCTCTTGCATTGTTGGTGGGAATGTGAACAGGTGCAGCCACTCTGGAAAACTGTGTGGAGGTTCCTCAAAGAGTTAAAAATAAATCTGCCCTATGGCCTAGCAATTGCACTTCTGGGGATTTATCCCAAAGATACATATGCAATGAAACGCCGGGACACCTGCACCCCGATGTTTATAGCAGCAATGTCCACATTAGCCAAACTGTGGAAGGAGCCTCGGTGTCCATTGAAAGATGAATGGATAAAGAAGATGTGGTTTATGTATACAATGGAATATTACTCAGACATTAGAAACGACAAATACCCACCATTTGCTTCGACGTGGATGGAACTGGAGGGTATTATGCTGAGTGAAATGAGTTAATCGGAGAAGGCCGATTAACATTATAACATTATAACATATAACATTATATGTTCTCATTCATTTGGGGAATATAAAAAATAGTGAAAGGGAATAAAGGGGAAAGGAGAAAAAATGAGTGTGAAATATCAGAAAGGGAGACAGAACATGAGAGACTCCTAACTCTGGGAAACGAACTAGGGGTGGTGGAAGGGGAGGTGGGCGGGGGGTGGGGGTGACTAGGTGATGGGCACTGAGGGGGGCACTTGATGGGATGAGTACTGAGTGTTATTCTATATGTTGGCAAATTGAACACCAATAAAAAATAAATTTATAAAAAAAAAGAAAGATACAATACTAGCAATAATCCAAAGAAAGTGAAGTAGCTATACTACTTTCATACTGAGTGGACTTCAGACTAAAGAAAGTTATCAGGGATAAAGAGGCATATTACATAATGAGAAAGGAGTCAATTATCCAAGAAGACATAATGATACTTAACATGTATACAACTAACAATAGTGCTTTAAATACTGAAGACAAAAACTGATAGAACTGCAATGACACATAGATGAACCCATTACTATAGTTGGACATTTCAAAACTCTTCAATCAGAAATAGACAGACTTAGCAGGCAGAAAATCAATAAAGACATAGTTGAACTCAGTAACACCATCAATCAACTGGTTATAGTAAACATCTATAGAATACTTCATCCAACAACAGCAGAATACACATTCTTCTCAAGTTCACATGAAACATTTCCCATGATAGACCATTTTCTGGGCCATAAAACATACCATAACCAATTTTAAAGAATAGAAATCATATAATTTCTGCTCTCAGACTACAGTAGAACTAAATGAGATTGAAAATCTAAAGATAGCTTAGAAAATCTCAAAATACTTGGAGATTAAACATTTCAAATAACACATAGATGAAAGAAAAACTTCAATAGAAAAAAATTTAAAAATATATTTTGAATTAAACAAAAACATAAACTTTGTGGGATGCAGTGAAAGCAATGCTAGAGGAAAACTTTAGCACTTAATGCATATATTAGAAAAGAAAAATATCTACAATTAATAAATCTTATCTTTCCCATTAGAAATGTAGAAAACAAGAGGAAATAGAAGCCAAAGTAAGCAAAAGAAAAGCATAGTAAAAATTAGAGTATAAATCGTTGAAATTAAAAAAAAAAAAAGAAATCAGTAAAGAACATCAAGTAAACTAAAAGCTAGTCCCTTAAAAAGATCAATAAAAGTGACAAACTTCTAACCAGGTTAAGTTTAAGTAAGAAAAAAAATACAAATAACTAATATTAATAATAGAAGAGGGGACATCACTACTGATCTGTCTGACGTTAAAAGGGTATTAATGAAATGCTATGAGCAACTATATTTCCACAACTTTGATAACCTATATAAAATGTACCAATTCCTTGAATGACACAAACTACCAAAATTCACACATGAAGAACAGACTTTTGTCTGTGAATAGGTCTGTGAATAGACCTATATTCTTTACAGAAATCAATAACCTACCAAAATAAAAAGGAGCAGGCCCCAAATGGTCCACTGGTGAATTTTGCCTGCCATTTAAGGAAGAAATTAAACTAATTAACTCCAATTACATACCATTCTCTGCTTCAGAACATAAAAGCAGTGGAATATTACTCAACTCATTGTGTGGAGCCAGCATACCCTAATACAAAAACTCAGAAAAAGACATTACAAGAAAACAAAACTATAGGCCAATATCATTAATGTGAAATCCTCAAAAAAAATATTAGAAAATAAAATTCAGCAAGATTTAAAAAGCGTAATATATTACTACCAAATACGGTTTATCCCAGGTATACAAAACTCATTCAACACTCCAAAATTAATTAATATAGTCTGTCATACCAACTGGCTAAAGAAGGGAAGAAACACATGATTACATCAATCAACAGAAAAAGCATTTGATAAAACCTAATACCCATTCATGGAAAAAAAAAACCTCTCAGTAAACAAGAAATAGAAAGGAACTTTTTCAAGTGTCTAAGGAACATCTACAAAAAACCTAGGTTACCATAGGTTTGAGAGAGAGAGAAAGATAGACAGACTTAGGTATAAATCTAACTATATATACGTAACCTATATGAGGAAAAAACACCCTCACAAAATAAATCAAAAAAGAATTAAATAAATGGAGAGATTCATATTAATGAATAGGAAGGCTCAATATCATTAAGATGTCAGTTCCTCCAATTTGGTCTATAGATTCAACGCAATCAAAATCCCAGCAAGTTATTTTGTGACTATCAACAGAATGATACTTAAGTTTAAATGGAAAGATAAAATACCCACAAGAGCCAACATGATATTGAAGAGCAAAGTTGGAGGACTGATAACATACAACTTAAAATTGACTAAAAAGCTAAAGTAATTAAGACACTGTGATATTTGTAGAAAATAGATAAATAAAGCAATGGAACACTATAGAGCCCATGAACAGACCCACATAAATATAGGCGACTGATTTTTGACAAAAGACCAAATGCAATACAATGGAGCAAAGATAGTCTTTTCCACAAACGATGCTGGAATAACTGGACATCCACATGCAAAAACAGTAAGTATAGACACATATCTTATACTCTTCAAAAAATTAACTCAAAATGAATAACAGACCTAAGTGTAAAATGCAAAATTATAAGCTCCTAACTTATATAACTTCGAGGAAAACCTAGATGACTTTGGGTGTGGTGATTTTCTTTTTTTGATACAACACCAAGGGCAGAACCTATGAAAAAGTAATTGATAAAGTGGACTGTATTAAAATCAAAAATTGTTCTGCAAAATATAATATAAAGATAATGAGAAGATAAATTATAGACTTGGAGATGATACTTGCAAAAAGACACATCTAATAAAGGATTGTCAAACAAAGCATACAAAGAAATTTCAAAAATCAATTAAGAAAACAAAGTCAAAATTAAAAATGGGGCAAAGATGTTAAAAGACACCTAACCAAAGAAGATATGAAGATAGAAAATAAACATATGAAATGTTCCACATCCTGTTATCAGGGAAATATAAATTAAAACAATAACGAGATGCCACTCACTACACATCTATTAGAATGGCTAACATCTGGAACGCTGAAAACACCAAATACTAGTAAGGATGTGGAGCAACAGGAGCTCTCATTCATTGCTGGTGAGAATGTAAAATGGTACAGCCACTTTGGAAGAGTTCAGTTCTCTTACAAAACTAAACATACTCTTATCATATGAGCCAGCAGTCACCCTCACTGTATTTATTCAAATGAATTGGCAATCTATATCCACCCAAAAACCTGAACAGTTGACCTTGAACAGCACAGTTTTGAACTATGCATGTCCACTTACTCACAATTTTGAATTGACAGCAAAACCCACAAGACATTTATTTATAGCTGCTCATCCTCTTCTCCGTGGTACTCAATCAAAAGCAATTGGCACACAAAGCTGAGCCTGCTGCCCTTTGAGTACCCAGGGAGACTCCCCCAAAGCCATCAGCAGCCTCAGGGGGCCCTGGTACTGGGTAGCATTGAAGGTTGCTCCCATGCTCATAAGATGGTTGGGTTGAGCACTCAGTGTTGGCTAACAGGAGACTGGGCTGAAGTGAAGGAACATGCCCAGAGGTCAGGAACAGTGCTGGTCAGGGCAACTTTTCAGGGATCCTTTTATGTCTTAAATGAATGACTAAAATATATATAAAAAAGAAATTTCATTATTCCTATTAAATAGCAACTAACATTCATCAAGAGCTTATTTTGAGCAAACCATTCTAGAATTGGCTTCCATTACCTCACTTAATCTTCAGAGTCCTAAATTTAATCTCTCTTAAAAAATAAGGAGATAATTTCTATTGTATTCCCATTTCATGTGTTAGGAAAATAAAGTCCATGTTTCCTAATCTACCTATAAATTTTATATAAGTAGAGTCTTTGGGGCTTAATCCAGACAATGTAACTACAGAATTTGAGTTCTGAATGGCTATGTTATACAAATATAACACTCGTTTTCTTATTTATTTTAATTTTTGTCTCCTCTGCACTAAAATATACATTCCACAAGGGGAGGAATTTTTCTTCCATTTATTTATTGCTATATCCTCAATGTATGTATTAATGTATATATTGGTACTCAATATATATTCAATGAAAGAACCAATGAATGAATACAAAAGGATAGTCTCAGAAGGATTTTATGAGATAAACTAATGTAAATAAAATAATTTAGAACCAAATATGGACAAAGAATCACTGCTTCTGGAGGTTCTCCCATATTATCTTACTGTTCAAGATATAACTGGGTCAAAATCCTCGGGTTCAAGTCATGTGTCAGTTACTTACTATCTGTGTGATCTTCAGAAAGTTCTTATAGTTTTTATTCTGATTTCATCTCTGTAATCAGAATGTGTGTTTCATGGTCTTGTGAGATTAAATGAGGTAATATATATGATATAGCACTTGTAAATTATAAAATAGCCATGTGCATTAAAACTCAATACTTCCTTCTATACTTGCATTTTATGAGCCACAGGATTCACTTAGTTTCCTTTTATGAAATACTTCCAGTATGTTGGCATATCTATCTTTTTAGACACAAAAAAATTATTTTTCGAGCCTCATGATGACGTTAGAATGAACATTTAACTAAAATTTAATTTTTTCATGGAGTCCTATCTATGAATGTCATCTCATGACCACATAATAGAATATCAGCTAGTAAAGAGAAATCACTGTCCAAGAAATTCCTTTGCAGTCACACATTTTGCTATTGTACAATAACTAACCCAGATTTATCATCTTGTATTTTCTGACTAGAGTAAAAGTTTTTTTATAAAGAATTAGCTGGTCAAAAGTTTTCTGTGAAATACAAGTATTAGCTGCTGTTTTACCAAGTAAATTGATCAAAATAGAAACTAGATATTTTTAAAGAATTGTTTATTGTAAAGCATTCACTGGGGATGGCTGGGTGGCTCAGTGGTTGAGTGTCTGCCTTTGGCTCAGGGCATGATCCCAAATTCCCGGGTTCGAGTCCCACATCGGGCTCCTTGCATGGAGCCTGCTACTGCCTCTGCCTTTGTCTCTGCCTCTCTCTCTCTGTGTCTCTCATGAATAAATAAATAAAATCTTTAAAAATTAAAATTAAAATAAAGCATTCCCTGTAACTAAATAAAATACAATTAGCTAGGACATCTATCTGCTAGGACATGAAATTATTTATAATTATATCCAAACTGGTGTGATATTAAAAACCATGTAGTGGAAAGAAAGACCTTGGTTTCCAATCCTGGCTGTACAACCTTAGGCAAGTTAGCTAACATATTTGACACTTAGTATCTGAATATTTTTTTATAAAGATTTTATTTATCCATGAGATACACAGAGAGAGAGAGGCAGAGACACAGGCAGAAGGAGAAGCAGGCTCCATGCAGGGAGCCCGATGTGGGACTCGATCCCAGGACTGTGGGATCACGCCCTGAGCCGAAGGCAGGCACTCAACCGCTGAGCCACCCAGGCGTCCCTGAATATTCTTTTTTTTTAAGATTTTATTTATTCATTCATGAGAGACACAGAGAGAGAGAGGCAGAGACATAGACAGAGGGAGAAGCAGTCTCTTCACAAGGAGCCTGATGCAGGACTCAATCCCAGGACCCCAGGATCACCAACTGAGCCAAAGACAGATGCTCAGCTGCTGAGTGACCCAGACATCCTTGAATATTCTTAACAGGAGTAAAACGATATCTATCCTTCAGGGGTATTGTACAGATTAAATAAGAAGTGGGTTCCTACCACTATCTGAAAGTAGAACATTCTTAATGAAACTTTTCTTAAGAAGCCCTAAGCCAAAATGGTGTAAAACAAAGAGTATCCCGTTTTCTGAAAGTTTGCATTATGCCACTTAACTTTACAAAACACCTACATTAATATCTGTTTTTTTCTAACCAAAAGAAATCCAAAGAAGGTTTAATGTTTACAGAAAAAAAGTTGTTACCATACTAATGTAGGTCTTCCATAAAACAGAAGTGGTATAACATCAACATTCAGAAAGCATAACTTGTATACGTTGAGCAATCTATCATATTAACTATGATATGGAAAACATCTGATTACATTTCTTCCCTACCCCTCTCATTCTTTACCTATTCTTTTAACCTTTTATTTAAAATTTTAATCGTGCATCAATGGGTAGATGTTGTTTTAGAGTGAAACAGTAATAAAACAAGAGAGTTTGACTAAAATACCTTATCTTGTCCATATTTGTCTTGACCACTACCATCCCCAGTCCTTGCAATTTTAAAGTTTTCAAGTAAACTTAATAGTTACAAATATTTTCATGCATAATTATCTCATGACATTCTCACATCATGAAAAATAGATTTTAGCTACAGAGATAAAGAAATCAGAATTCAAAAATTTTAGAAGAGAAAGAAATTGCCAGTGAACAGAATAATAAAGAGATGATGGGTATAAAGTGCTATTGTATAAAGAGATGATAATTTTCCAAAGAGATAGAACATCTGCCATCTTGCCTTTTGGTTCTATACTTCGAGCCTTTTAAATGAGTGCAATAAATTCTAGGACTAAAGATCGTAAATAGCAAAGGTTTGAATAAGATAAATCTTTAATTCTCTTTCTGCTAACACAAAAAGTGGATAATTCTCAGTTGGTTTAGTAGCTCCATGGGACATCAAGAACATAACCTCCTGTTATCTTTGTGCTCTACCATGTTTAGCCCAGGGAGTTTCTGCTCAATGCAGCATTATAGTCTTAGATGATTGCTGAATTCCAGAAGTCCTGTCTGAATTATAAGCACGACAGATTGAGGAGGATGTCAAAAAAGTATGTATGCTTACCGTGTGGCATCACTCTCAATAAGCATTCATTACATAAAGTATCACCCAATAATTTCTGTGTATATTTTACTGTCCACCTTGAAGTACAAAAGCTGGAATATTGCCTTTTAACTGGACACATTGCTACTCAGAGTAAAGTCAGAATCCTATTACTAAGACAAAATTGTTATTGTAAAAGCGACAAGAAGACTCTGCCTCAAGGGACTAATTTTTGTTTACTGGAAATTTGAGGCTTTGGAGGACTTGAAATACATGAGAATCTTCTATCAAGTAGCATTAAGAAAGAGAATATGGGTGACAGCTGTCACCCCAGTCAGCCAACTCAGGTATTATACTTCATTGGTTTAAACTTTGCAGCATTAGTGTGATTTATTATTCTCCACCATTTAAGCATCTTTAATGAAATTGACAGGAAACTTCATTAACTTTCATTTAATTAACCTTATCTGATAATTAATAAAAAATGTTTCTCCCTCCATTTATAATTTAATTACAGAGTTAGATAGTAAAATTCACTCTGATTTTCATTTTTCCATAGCAACAAAATACAGTTTAATTTTTTAAAGATTTATTTATTTATTTATTTATTTGAGAGAGAGAGAGCAGGGGGAGGGACAGAGGGAGAGGGAGCGGAGAAAGAATCCCAAGCAGACTCCTCACTGAGCACAGAATCTGACTCAGGGATCATTCTCATAACCCTGAGATCATGACCTGAGCCAAAATCAAGAGTCATATGCTTAACCGACTGAGCCACCCAAACACCCCAAAATACAGTTTATTTATAATATCTAGTAATACATATTTTATACTAAGAACTTTCAATAGTTCTAGAACTTGAATCAGTTATTTAAAATATTTGTTTTCTTGTTTGGTCATTATTACATTACTCACCAATTAGTAATTTTTAGTTCAGTAATATATCTACTACTACTACTACTACTACTAACAATAATATTAAAAATAGCAGTAATAGTTATCATGTGTTGCTTGCTTACTATATGCCAGACATTTTATCATTAATCTTTACAAAAAAATTAAGGGAATATTTTTGTTTAATTACCTAATGAGGAAGATAGAGTTTAGAGAGGCCACATTCCAGACTGAATTGGGGCTAAATTCTGAATATAGTAAGGCCTACACTATTAAACATCATAAATAATTAATATACTATTAAAGTCATTAAACTTGATTACAAGTCCTGATGGCTTTGAAGCCCTAACCCAAGACTAGAATCACTATCTCCAGTTTCTTGTAACACAAAAAAGAATCATTACTGTCTAGGCCATGATATCCTGCTATTTGAGGCACGCTAACAAATAAATGTACAGTTGTGAAAAAAATTCATTTTTATATTATACACAAACGGTAAAAACTATAATTATAGGCTAGTATAAGGCAAGACGGTTTTAATTATAAAGTTCACAGGAACTAAAGAAATACTAGGTCAGATTACTAAATCATAATATTTCCAAGCCAAAAAATGGAATATAATTGAACATATCTGAACAAAGTATTTTTGTAATTCTTATTTTTTCATATTATCTTATATGTATTTATAAGGTTATAGGTATTACTTATACTTATCACACCCATATTTTTTTAAGTAGAGTTTAATGATTTTAATCAAATACAAATACACAAATACATTTAATTGATTTCAATGCATATCATCAGATTTCTTATATCTTTGCTATCTTTATTCTTGAGTTATCTTTATTTGTCAATTAGTAATCACAATATAAATGTCTTTTGAACTTTTTTTTTTTTAAATGTAACATCTGGTTGATAACTGAGCAACATGAAAACAATTTTTGAACCACAATCATTTTTCACTAAGAGTTATAAAAATGGTGTTTTATCTTTGCCATTTATTGTTTTAAAAGTTCTACCTGTCTTTATTTTACTTCAAGAAAACATCTTCTTAATTCAGAAATTTTTAGAAGTCTCTCTGTGTGCGGTGTGTGTATTCTTTTTCTTTAATTATCTTGTAACAGTGAACTGTGTCTAAAATCCATCTTTTCTTTGTGAGATTTGAAATATGCTTAACTTTTCATTTTTTTCTCTTCACATTACTTTCATTATAATTCCTGTCCCATGGGCTTACTTTGTTTATTATATAATAGGTAATATTTATGATTATATTTTCATGATTTGTTCTCCATTGCCTACTATCTTCACTCTACTCTTATTATTTCATCTCCATTTTATATGTATTCTGGAAAAGTTTCCGAAGTTTATTTGTGTATCATTACTCTGCTCTTTGCTGCCTCAAATTTTAGCTCCTGGCTTCATTATTCTTTCTCATTATCTATTTTGATTTCCTTTTATTTTGCTCTATTGTGGTTTATTAGGAAGGCAATGTGCACAGTGGTTAAGCATACGCTTTCTGGAGCTATCTGCACTTACCAGTTGTATCCTAGGGCAAGTTAGGATACTCTGCACATCAATTCCTCATCTGTAAAACAGAAGAGTAATGGCAATTTCCTACTGCTGTATAAATGTGCATTATTACTAACAGATTTACCTCTGTATCTGAATATTAAACTGTTTACATTTAATATTTACCTATGTTTCTGAACTATACATTCCTGAGGGGAAAAAATTTAATAGGGCACTTAGAAAAAAAATTTAATTAGAGATATTTTCATTACGCACATGACTAAGAAATTCACTTCATATAGAGTTCTAAACATTCTGGACTTAAAAACTGTAAGAAACTGTGCTAATTCCTTTTATAAAATCAAACCTTGGAGTATGAATCCAGGAAGGTTCTTTATAGAAGGAGATCTTACAGCTCTAATGAGGCTTTATAATATCCATTCTTCTTTTTTATATGCTTAACAAAACCCTTACTTTCACACACCTAATATGTAACAAATATTGTTCTAGGCACTAATGCACATCGTTTTTGGAGTTTAAACATTGAAGTTTAGAGAGATACATGATGATCATGATCATAATGACACATTTACATCAATGGTAAGTGCTATGAAAACACAACACTAGAAAATGGAATACACAATGACTCTAAGTGCAGGGCTGACCACTTTATTTATTTATTTTTTTCAGGGCTGACCACTTTAGAAAGAAAAGCAGTCATAAGAAAAATATCTTAGTGAAGCATAAGTTGAAGAAAGAACTGAATAGCAAGAAGTAGCCAAATCATAAAAACAATTCTGGAGAAAGCCTTCTAGTTACCGACATGAGAATGAGTCTGCTGGGCTCTAAAAAAGTTTTTAAAAAGCTAATATGGCAAAAAATAACATGGTCAAGGAAGAGAGACTTGACATGAGGTCAAACATGATGTAGAAAATAAGTCCTGTAGTAAATTCTGATAAAGACCAAAAAATGTATTTTATTTTAAAAGGTTATAGGGAATTTGATGTAGGATATAATCATTATGTGTATTACATGGATTATAAGTACAAGTATGGAAGCATGAAAAGTCATTAAAAAGAATATTGCTGTTGTTGAAATGAGAGATGGTAATACAGATGGATGGTAACAGTAAAATGTTGGAGAATAAGTCATGAGCCTACAGGAATTCAAAAGGAACTAGTATGGGAGAAGAAGGGGAGAGAGGAAATAAGGCTGACTCATATAAACATGCATACACAGATACATGCATATATATGTAAATATAAATAGGTGTAGATATGTGCACACATACACATATGTGTGTATATTTCTTATTTACAAATATTCATGATATTTAAAAAATTCTTAACAAACTCTCTATGCTATAAGAGAAACTTAATACAGGAAGTATAGGGATCCCTGGGTGGCGCAGCGGTTTGGCGCCTGCCTTTGGCCCAGGGCGCGATCCCGGAGACCCGTGATCGAATCCCACATCGGGCTCCCAGTGCTCTGCCTCTCTCTCTCTCTCTCTCTCTCTCTGTGACTATCATAAATAAATAAAAATTTAAAAAAAATGAAATACAGGAAGTATAATAAGTAGTCTAAGTAAGAGATGCCTAAGACTGAAATATGGTCAGGAATGGAGGAATTAAAAGTAGAACATGAACGTTAGAGAAACTAAGAAAAAAATCTTCAGGAAGTAGTAAGTGAATAATCATATAGGGGATAGGAGAGATTTAGTCATATAGAAGAAAGAAAAACAAAACTTTAGAGGCTGTGTGCTTTGAAGAGTAGTGCTATCTTTAAGAGAAATAGGCAAGCTAAGAGTGGGTTTCAGTTTGGGAGAGAAGGTCATACTTAAACTTGTTTTAAATATATTGAATTTGGTATAAAAAGATAAGAAAGTGGAAATGCTCTTTGGGCATATGGCATAGTCTCTCAGGAGAGAATGAGACTAGATATAAAGTGGAGAGTATCTGCATATAAGAGATGGCTAAAGAGTCCAAATAAGTAAGGTCCCTATAAGAGAGAATAGAGAAAGGATTCGAGAATAAAGATAACATTTCTAAAGTATTATGTCTCTTCTGTTTAAATTCCTTTTTATGTGTTCACAAATATTTAAGAGCAAATAAAGGAGTAAATGTGGAATGGGTTAGCTATTTTTAAATTCTCACTTAAAAATTTAATTACTGCTGAAAGTATAACTACCACCAAATTCACATACTCTATAAGGATAAGACAATATATGTGAATGGATTTTTCTTGGTAATTTCAATACGGGCAAGTTTTCTTTTGTTTAACACATACCTTTTAACGTCTACTTCTCTGTGATAGCAGCTTGTAAAGGCTGAGCTAAACTGATATACAAAATCTGATATGAGCTAATATTTTTCTTAGATGGAACTGGATCTTTATGATTTTCTGTCATACTATGTATGTATTTTTATAGGAGTAAAACTATGTATTTTTATAAGAGTAAATTCCATAATTTTATACTATCTTACTTTATTCAACTGCTTTGGAAGAAAAATAATTTAGCCACACTCTCCAGCTTATGGTTTTTAGTAATACTGTGCCTTGAATTCCCAAGAATAATGGTACTAGAAGAAATCAATAGTGATAATCTGTTCTATATACTATCTTCTAAAGTAGAATCTCACAGATAATAAGTATTTATTGTGTGGATCTCAAAGTTTAAAGTACATCAGACTCACTTAAGGTGTTCCTTAATAATAGAGAATCTCAGGCTTTGGCCTCAGAGATGCTAACTCCAAAGACCAAAGTGAGGCAAAAATCTGCAGGAAGTCTGTGAAGGCTGATTCATCTGGTAAATTAGCCTATTAAAGTTACTGATATATTGAATCTTCACAGATTGCCTAACACTGTATTCAATGACATAACTAAAATTCCTAAATAGATAATTTTGTTTAATCATCAATTCTACAAAGATTCTCTGCTTAAGGTGGGACTGGAGAGATTTAGGCTAGATTAAAGGCCTCGGTTGAGGATAAGTTGAAAGAGAAAGAAGGCCAGCATATTAGACTTCCAGAAAAGGCCAGCATATTAGACTTCCAGAAAAGTGTATGAAGTAAGGATCCCTGGGTGGCTCAGTTAAGCATCAAACTTTTGATTTCAGCTTAGGTCGTGATCTCAGGGTCATTACCTGAGGGTTGTGAGATCAAGCCCCCACATCTGGCCCCATGCTCAGAGAGTACCCTGCTTGATATTGTCTCTCTCTCCCTCTGCCCCCCACCCCTCTTCCTCTCTTTCAAAATAAACAAATATTTTTTTAAAAAAACTATTAATAGTTTTTAAATAGATAAATGTCACATCAAAAACATGAACTGTGGGATGGAGGGAGTAAATATGCAGAGTTGTGGAGTGTGTTTATATTTAAGTTGTTAATCAACTTTAAAAAATATCATATTTAATGATACATGTGAACCTCAGAGTAACCACAAAGCAAAAACATAAATACATAAAATTAAATGAAAGAGAAATCTAAACATAATGCTAAAGAAATTCATCAAACCACAAGGGAAGAGAGAAAATGAAAAAAAAAAAAACAGAGAGGTACTATAAAGATAGTGAGAAAAAAATTTAAAAATAGAAATGAGCACATGTGTATTAATAATTAAATATAAATGGACTAGAATCTCCAATTAAAAGACATAGAGTGGCCAGATGGATAAAAGACAAGACCCATGCTACCTATGAGAAGCTGACTTCAAAAGTAAGGACACACAGACTGAAAGTGAAGGGTTAAAAAAAGATAGTCTATGAAAGTTAAAAGAAAGCCAATGTAACTATACTCCTATCAGACAAAATAGGCTTTGAAATAAAGACTCTACTGTACTTCTGTGGAAAATGGTAGAGTAGGAAGATCCTAAGCTCACCTCACCTCTTGGATCCAACTAGGTAATACCCACCTCAGTGTAAATAACCCAGAAAATGACTCAAAGACTAGCAGAACAGACTCCCCAGAGGTAGATGTAAAGAAGAGGCCCTGTCAAAGAGGATAGGAAGGGCAGAGATGCAGTCAAAGGAGGACTATCCTCAGAGGGAGGAACACTGCAGGTGCATGGAGAAGGAAAAAAAAAAAAAACAGACCCTTACATTAGGCACTGCAGGGATCAAAGAAGCATATTTCAAAAGGCTGTAACTAAACATTTATATTTATGTGACCTCTTGACAAAATCAAAACTATAAGGAACAAACTGATGATTACCAGAGGGAAGGTGGGAAGGAGGATGGGTTAATCAGATAATAGCAATTAGGGAGTGCACTTGTTATGATGAGAATTGGGTATTGTATGGAAGTATTGAATCACTATATTTTACACTTGAAACTAATATCACACTGTATATCAACTAACTGGAATTTAAGTCAAAACAGAAAAATAATATAAAAACAGTAATTCAAAAGGATATACACACTCCAGGTTCATTGCAGAATTGTTTACAATAGCCAAATAGTTAAAGCAACCCAAGTGTCTATCTACAGATACACACACACACACACACACACACACATACACACACATATACACAGGAATATTGCTCAGCCATAAAAGAGAATGAAATTTTGCCATTTGCAACAACATGGATGGAGCTAGACAGTATAAAGCCAAGCAAAATAAGCCAGTCAGAGAAAGACAAATACCATATGATTTCACTAATATGTGTTACAAACAAGGAAGCAAAGGGGAGAGAGAGAGAGAGAGAGAGAGAGAGAGAGAGAAATCAAGAAACAGATCCTTAATTATAGAGAACAAATTGATGGTTACCAGAGAGAAGGGAGTGGAGGATGGGCGAAGTAGATGATAGGGATTAAGGGGTGCACATGTCGTGATGAGCACCGGGTGATGTATACAAGTATTGAATCAGTATATATTAAACCTGAAACTAATATAACACTTCATGTTAACTGGAATTAAAATAAAATCTTAAGATAAAAAATAGAATAAAAAGAATAGAGTAAAAACCTGTACTTCATCCATGATGTCTAATAAGAATGTTTAATTCAAGATATAATTACAGGACATCTAACATAATGTGTGATGGTAAACCGTGGATGTATAGTCTATAAGGATAACACTATTTTGGAACTTCACACTTTATACAGGTATAAAATTAAAGAGCTAATAATCAGTAGGAAGAATTAATATTCATGTTTAAGTATAACAAAATAATTATTTTAAGACTATTTTAAAAATATTGTCCTGGTTATTTAATCCTAGCAAAATATGTTTATACATTTGCCAATTAAAAATCCATGAAACATATTTTAGATGTAAGATCATTGAATTAATTTTACAGGATGAAGGTAATAATTCTCACATTGAAAAATAAGATTTATCTCCTGATGATGTATTCTATCTACTTCCTTGATAGAAGTCTTAGTGTTTGTGTGCAGGTCTCTTCATATTCATAAACCCACATAAATCTCCAGACCAACAAACTGGCTCACGTTCATACAGTATTGCCTTGCAGCTATGCACTCTAATTAGTCAAGGTCATTTAAATACATTTTGCATGAAGCACCTAAAGCTCAATGTGCCATTTTGTGTATTTATCAAATTACTAATCAATATGCTACACCACAGTTACACAGGGCCTTCAGCTACCAGACGATGCTACATGAATTAAAATTGTCCAGGCTGTCATCTGCATAAACAAAATTAGCGCATGCCATTATTTCTCATGATAGAGGGCAATGGAATGCATTCTAAATAGAAACAGATCACCATCAGTGTTTTATGTAAGTTTAAAATGCCTTATTTTAAACTTAAAAAAAACTAGTATTAAAGTGGCTTCGATTTCACTTTCTCTCTTCAACATATTACCTCCACTCTACTGGTAAAGTAATTTATTCCATCCTCTGTGGAGAGCCAGGATCTTATTTGCCAGCATATTTATCTTTTCTGCCACTGCACTGTCATTCATCTGCAATCTCCACAGAGGACCAGACCTGTGCAGAATTGCAATTAGGATTGATTCAACTAAATCCAGGCCACAGAACTGATGCTGACAGGGTGACCTCAAGAGAATTTAAGATGCTGGGTTAGAAAACACACAGCACATGCACATGCAAACACTCTCCCTCTCTCCCTCTGTCTCCCCACCCCTTTTCTCTTTCTCTCTCTTGTTCCATGATTCGTTGGGCTTTGTATCTACTCATTATACTTTGGACAAGAACAGACATTAAAAAAAAAAAAAGTGTTTGGTAGTACAACGAAAAAGTAAACTGTTTTTTAACAATTTTTAAAACCAAGAAAAAGAACTTCCATATAAATTTCTATGTTGAGGTTTAAATGTCAGTTTGTAAAGAACAGAAACCTAATTTCCACTAAGGCTGTGTATCTTTAGCTTTCTCTTCAATCTGTGCAGAAGTGAAATAGAATGCAAAGCGACAAAGTTGCTCTGTTCCCACATTCTTGTTGTCACAGACCTTCAGCAGTTCCATCATAATCATCAAAAGAGCATCACCTGTGTGTCAGTTAAATGCTCTAATACAATTTCCCAAATAATTCTTGGTTCAGTGGGACAGTTTCATGGATTCAAAAGCACTAGCTGCAAGCACAAGCAATAAGCTATGAGTTTCTCTGGCCTATCATATATAACATGTCTTATCAATCCTGAGGTTCTGCACTTTACATTAGGAGTCATCTATTATAGATGACCTGTCCTTATTCTTATTACATAGTAGAAAGGAGGAAAGTTTGCCATGAGGGAATGAGTCAAACTTACTCTGTAAAGTAAAAAGGAAATTGGAAATGGATAATAACAGTAGCTGAGTAATCTTCTCTAAGTAGATTTTCTTTACATTTTTCTCTCAGGAGACAGAATTTTGCTCTCCCAAAGGGATAATGTTGGATGGGTAAGAACAATCTGATTTAATCTAATAAGGGAAATGAGAACATCATGGAAAGCAAAATTCAATAAAGGGAAAATCAAACTGAGCAAAGGAGAGGATTATGTAGTTCGGTTAATAGAATAAAGGGTGAGGTGTCAAAACTGCCTAATTCTTTTTTCCTGCTTAACCAAATCACCTCAAGAAAAAGGTCAATAAAAGAAAAAGAGCTCCTCCTTCCCCACAATAGAGTCAAAGTCTATCAAAACATGTTATAATGGGCATTAAGATTTTAATTTTTTTTAAAATGCACTGCAATTAATTTTGTGAGGGAAATAATAATAATGAATTCCATTCTCCCCACATGAAGACCAGATTTTTTTCCTTCTTATAGAAGAAACTATAATAAGCATTCTATACTATCTTTCCATGCTGGGTCAAGAAAACCACTACAATGGCAGCTGACATTTTACATACAAATTCTCAGAATTGTCCATAAGAATGCAAGAAGGGAAAAGTAAGGTTTTATCCAGTATCACTGAGTCTCTTTGAATGTGGGTTTACTGAAATTTTAGTTTTCAGACTTTAAAGGAAAACTCAAAACATATATATCTCATCCTCACAGTGGTATCATACATATAAATATTTCTGGAGAATAATAATGGGCTAGATTATCTATAAGCTATATTGCTATTCATACTTCCTGAAAAGCATGTCACGATTTATCATCGTACTGCTTTTCATATTTTATCACTGCTAATCCAAAAAAGTGTCTAGTAAGTACAAGAAAAATTTTATTCATGTATTTGATCCTTTGGTATATAAAGTAGCAAGAAGAGAAAGTATAAACTGTCAGTGTGCTTTAATATCACTTCACAGAAGTTGAAGTGATATTATATCCCTACTTACAAAAGAAAATTATTTCCTGTTTCTGTTTATAACTATTAAACTGCTCTTATGAAGTATTCAGAATCTCCATTAGAAATGAAATTAGAGTAGTTATGACTTTCCAGCAGTTAAGATAATTATTAAAAGAGAGAGAAAAAAATGTTTCAGTAAGTATTTCTGGCACTCAAGGTACTACACTATCCAAGTTGGGCTCTCAGTTTTACATCACAGAAACTGAGTTTTATTACCATGAACGTAGTTAAGTGTATTAACATTAACCATTCTTCCTAAAACATTGATCTACATACCCAAATGTTATGTTTGTTTTTTTTAACCTGAGAGTATGGATATGTTATTTCTAGCTACCAAAATGAATCAATTTGTTTTCTGTAACACTATCATCTCAAAATTACAATATTTTAAGAAACAAGCTTCAAAATGTAAAATAGTTATGCATGTGTGAAGTCAGAACAAGGGTAGTTTGACAGTTTTACCTGGTATTTGTTCCTCTCTGTAGTAAAGCTGGAAGATTTTTTGACAGTAGTGTTGATCAGAAACAGCTGAATAAATACTTAAAAGATTTTACTATCCACTTCCAATATTTGTTATTATTCAACAAAATCTTCTATCTTTAGAACACTTCTATATAATAAACATTTTCACTATAGATTAATTTATTAATTATACTTCAATTGTTGCCCCTTTTCTTCACAGACATACTTTAAATCTCTCATAAGACTGAAGGAGCTTTAATCCAATCACATATATGAGTTACTTTCTTTTTTTTTTTTTAAGTTTCAGAAGCTTTTCATAGGTAGCTACTCTTACCTACTTTAAGTGTTTTTATTTTCAGCTTCTGATATACTTTTTAAAATGTGGGGTGTTTACCCTATTAAAAACTGCAGACCGGCAGCCCGGTGGCTCAGCGGTTTAGCGCCGCCTTCAGCCCAGGGCCTGATCCTGGGGACCCAGGGTCGAGCCCCACGTTGGACTCCCCGCATGGAGCTTGCTTCTCCCTCTGCCTGTGTCTCTGCCTCTCTCTCTGTGTTTCTCGTGAATAAATGGATAAAATCTTAAAAAAAAAAAACAAAAAACAAAACTGCAGACTACTGCGTACCACTGACAAGTATTATCGATGTGGGCAAGAAAAATTCATGAAAAATTTTTATGCATCACTGATTTTTAAATAGCATTTATTATGTTATTATTATTGACTATAAAGGAAACTCATGTTTTATAAGTTTAAATATTATTAAGTGTAGATAACAGAAAACCCATCTTAAATTGGCTTACATAATAAGAGTATTATTTAATATAACAAGAAATGGAGAGCAAGTATAATTCCAGAGTTGGTTTATTCACGGACTCAATGACATCATCAAGAACCTATGTATTTATGATCTTTCCATTCAACCAACTTCAGTATCAGTGCTATTCTGTCTAATGGTGGCCAGGTAGATAAATATATAGACCAAGAATCACTTGCAACATAATAAGCCAGCCATGAAAGTATTCCTTCTTGCTCATTATTTTATAAGAGTAAGAATACCTTTCCCAAAGGCTTCCTTACCATGTTTATCTCATATTTCATTGACTCATATTGTATTTTGTGCCCATATCTAAATCAATCACTAGCAAGGGCAATGAAATCAAAGTAATTGCTTTAAAACAAACTAGTGATTTCCAAATTTTGCCATGCATCAGAATCACCTAAAGGAATTGTTTAAACACAGATCATGAGTTCCCACCAAAATGTTTCACATCGGTATTTCTTTGGTGGGCAAGAGAAGTTTCATTTTTATAAGTCCATAGGGGATACTAATGCTGTAGGTCCTGGAGCCATACTTTCAGAACTGCTGCTTTGGAGTATGCATTCACTGATCATCTGAAAGACTATACCTGAGTTCAAAGTCCCCTTATAGAATCAAAAAGTAACTTCTTATTTAGAAGAATCAAATTCAGTAACCATTATGGTATCATATGTTTAAAAGCTTCAAGCTAAGGTTTATTAGGAAAGCCCAAAACTGGAACTTATAGGCAAAGTTTTACTATGCAGAATTATTGCAATTTGTTGAATGTAAATATTAAGAAAATGCTTTATATTTTGAGCATGTACTCAAGCTAAAACCAAGCCCTTTTGAGACCTAGGAGATTTAAAAATATGCAAAAAAATCAAATATAATTTAAAAGCTACAGCATTTTTTTTTAGTTTACAAAAAGAAAATAATTTGAGACCAATAGTTTGTTTGTAAAAACCAATCTTAATGAACCATTTGAAGAATCTGCAATGCAAGTGAAGTAAGGAAAGGAAGTACATGGACAAAATTGGATTGAGTCTTCCCTGGACCCTACAGAATAGATAGGAATACCCAGCTACCTTCCAGACTTACAACACACTCAGATTGGCACAATTCAGGATAGAACTGCCACACAGTGCTACTCAAACTTTAATGTGCTGGTATATTGATTGGGGATCTTATTAAAATGTAGAATATGATTTAGGTGGTCTGGAGCAAGTCATGATATTCCATTTTTCTAACAAGTTCCCACATGTTGTGAATGCTATTGGAGCCAGAGTTCATTTTGAGTAGCAGGGTTTTACAATCAAACATAAATCTAAGTAGACCTTGCTCCCACTGGCTACATAAGAATTATCCAGGAAACTCATAAAATGGAAATGAGGAGCTAGTAAATTACTGTAAGAAGGGAACTAATGAATGGATTAGGGGAGAATATAAACATGAGGGGTGTTAGTAAAGAAAAAACCTCAATAGTCCATGAGAGAGCATATGAAAATCTGAACTAACTAATCAAGTTGAAGAGGAAAAATAACTTTAAAGAGATGTTTTTGATGTAAAATAAGCAGAAACTGGTAAATATAATTTATTATAAATAAACGTGAAAGAAAGGAAGAAAAAATATCTAACTTGAAATAAACAATCTAATAAATTGGCATTCACCAACATAAGGTAAAAAGAGAAAAAAGAGAGAGAGATGAGGTCATTTCCAAGTTGTTAAAGTTTTGGAACTTGAAAATGCATGTGTGCGTGTGTGTGTATACACTCTGAATGTTATCATTTTATTATATTTTATTTTTATATTTTTATATATACTCTTCCGAAATATGTAATATGATGTATATCATAATTCAGTAGTGAATTGCATAGGTGAGTCTGGAGTAGGCTGCAATCAAGATTTTGAAAGTGTCAGTCTATTGGTAATAGCCATAACTCCTGGGGTTAGTACAGCAATTATCAAGTGAGAAGGAGACAAGAAGAAATTCATAACCAATATTAGTACTTAAGGAGCCTATTGAGAAAAATTATCTAACAAAAAGGTATAGGAGATAACAGTCAGAGAAGTGAGTTTAAAGTTAGTTTAAGGGCAGCCCGGGTGGCTCAGCAGTTTAGCATCGCCTTGGGCCCAGGGGGTGGTCTTGGAGACCCGGGATCAAGTCCCCCGTCGGGCTCCCTGCATGGGGCCTGCTTCTCCCTTTGCCTGTGTCTCTGCCTCGCTCTCTCATGAATAAATAAATAAAATCTTTTTTAAAAAATAAAGTTAGTTTAAAATGGATGGCAATTATTTGAAAGAGAGAGGTCAAAAGGATCCAGAGCTCAGGTAAGATAGGGACTGACTATAACTCATTGTATTGGGTTATTAGGAAATCATTGCTGACCTTGGCAGAGGGGAAAAAAAAAAAAAAAAAAAAAAAAGAAAGTGGAATAAAAAGATAAATTAAGCTTCTTTAAAGAGGAAAGTAATAGTGTGAGTATGAAAGAATATGGTGGGGATTATATACACAAAGGATTATAACATCTACAGAGGAAGGCAATATGTGGTGGAGACCTAACAGATGAACTCAAGGGATATATTTAACCTAGTTCAAATTCCCAGGAGCAAGGAATTTAGCTAACAGTTCCACATTATCAAGCCATTTGGATTTACATTTGAAAGTGTGTCAAGTAGAAGAAAAAATAAAAAGCTAGAACTGTTACGGATATTTCTGATAAATCCACCAAGCTAAGACATTTCATGAATAAAATCTGAAATAAGCTGCAAAAGCAGAGTACACAGTGACATGCTTAAAAAGATATTGTGAAATAATAACTTGCCTGGAAATGAGACAATAGGTTTAAGTGTTTGCCAAATTATTTGATTTGGCGGTAGGGAAGAGTTTTAATTGATGTAAGGAACAGCTGAAAACTTGCTAAAAATGTGGCTTAAGAACTCTACAGAAAGTCATATGTAGTTAGAGTGTTCAGAATGCTGACAGAAAAATCCCATTCCATCATCAGGTGTAGGACAGGCAAGGACACATGCATGTGAATTGTCCAAGAATAGGAGTCATTTAGAACCAAATCAACCTCCAAGGTCTAGACATAAAACTGAAAATGGAAAATATGGACTTCTAACATTGGCTCAGTAAAAGAGAGGTAAGTGGTAATAGGAGACCAGACTAAGGGAAAGGGAGTAAAAATGGAAGCTCCCACGGAAGCAAAATGGAACTTCCATGGAAAATAACATTTGTATTCAGAGACTAGAGCAATGGACAAACTGACATTGGCTGAAATAACCTAAATTAGAGTGTGGGCCTGCTTCAGCAAATATAATTGCATGCCATGCCTATAAAGAACAGCTTTTGTTAAGAGGAATAGGGAAACACCTAGGGAAATTCATGGATAAGAAAAGCAGAGAACTAACTATAAATTCCCATGAATTCTTAAAAAGTAAAAAAAAAAAAAAAAAAAAAAAAAAGGAGAAGCAGAAAATGGAGCAATAGAAACAAAGGAGTTAAAGAAAAGAGGTATAGACATACACACACATGCAATTCTGTAGATTATAGACCAAAGCAAGAGCATGCAAAATAGGCTAAATACAAAGGCTGAGGAAACTGCCTACATAATTAAAGGAAGAACTAGAGAAATAGGAAGAAATGGATGGAATTAGAGCTATTCTTTTCATGAACCACTGAGATATGATTGAATGCATAAGTAAATTTGTTTTGCTTGTACAGTGTCAAGTTTAAGAATTGTAAATGAGCTATATACAATGGCATTTTTATTTTTAAGAAAAAAGCTGTTGAAAATCAAAGGAGATAAAGCAAGAGAAAGTGTTTTGATGAAGTTAAATGCTCTATGTGGAAGGTGCAATTACTATCTTTACCTTGTAATTCCAGTGCTGGTTTTGGTCCTTAAACCTTTGCTCATATCTGAGCTATTTGAATTCCTTCTATGGCTAAAATGTCATTATCTTGTGTCTAAGACTCTACTAAATTCTAAATATATTTCACCTAAGTGTGCACCTTCTGTCAACTCATTACAAAGCTATCAAGAAAATTCATCAATCAATTTTTCTAGCTTGTTTTTGATTAAAAGGAAGATAATCTTCCATGTACTATTTTCAAGAAAACACATGCTTATTTTTAAAACATTTGTATTCATATTTCAACAAAATATAAAAGAGAGGTTATACATCAAAAGCCTTATTTTAGTAGGTTTTAAAACATAAGTAAAACAAATCAATATATGCATTTTAGAGTTCTGTTATAAATATTCCTACTAAAACACAACTGTATCTCCCAGTTCATACTAAAAGCGATGAATGGAGAAGTCATTTGGGTTTTAACTGTATCTGCAACAGTCTATATTTTCCAAATAATAAGTGAAACAAAAATGCAATTTTTAAGTTGTATGTTTATAATATGTATTTCATTGCCTTGATCTTTATACATTTTTCTAATCGTCTTGATCTTTATACATTTTTCTATATTGTGAACCTTTTCCTATCAGAAACAAAAATGTAAAGGAAATGATTCTAAAAAGTGAGAAGTCATGTAAGTGATGTAATAATAGTCTTTATAGTCTATAACAATAGAATTACTTCACAGAGGGATCCCTGGGTGGCGCAGCGGTTTAGCGCCTGCCTTTGGCCCAGGGCGCGATCCTGGAGACCCGGATCGAATCCCACGTCGGGCTCCCGGTGCATGGAGCCTGCTTCTCCCTCTGCCTGTGTCTCTGCCTCTCTCTCTCTCTCTGTGTGTGACTATCATAAATAAATGAAAAAAAATTTAAAAAAAAGACTTTAAAAAAAAAAAAAGAATTACTTCACAGAAATATAAGAAAATAAAAAGTAGTATACATATATGTGCTACAATTCCTCTTTCCTTAAAAATTAGTTTAGAAAATTGTCAGGCCAGTCACAGTGAAAACAATATTATGTATGAACTATATGAAATTGCCAGTATTTACCTATGCATTGACCAACAAAGTATAAATTTCTTATAATTAGTCTGTATTAAATATCTCTGACCACTTAGCATTTTGGAAAGTTTCATATTAATTACAATTTAAGATAAATCTGGAACCTTTTTAAAGATTTTATTTATTTATTTGAAAGACAGAGGGTGAGTGAGAGAGAAAGCATGAGTAGGAGAAGGAGCAGAGGGGGAGGTGGAGGAAAGGGAAAAGAATCTCAAGCAGACTCCACTGAGCATGAGCCCAACCAATGCAGGACTTGATCACGCAACAGTGAGATCATGACCTGGGCCAAAACCAAGAGCTGGATGCTTAACCAATTGAGGTAGCAGGCATCCCTAGAACCTTAATTCTTTAATTTGGTGGAAACATTCTGCTCAATTTTTAAGATGACCACCTGATATATTTATATAGCATTTATTTTCCAATGGACTTGATTTATTTATATTAAATTTTTTTCTTATTAAAATTATTTTCATTTTTATGACAGATTCAGCTTAAAAAGAAGTGAACTTCAACAGTCCTAGAACTGGAACTTAAGCCTCTGTCTTTCTTATAAACAGTTAACTTGTTACATTTTGTGTATAACCTAAAAAACTATGTATGAAAAGAAAAGTTGTCAACCTAAAATTAGGAAATTTCGAAGGACTTTATAACTGTAATAGAATTATCCAAATCATTTGCAGATGAATAAAAATGAACACATTCAATGGTCATGTTACTTCTCAAGCAAATGTTGCACATGGAGTGAAGGTAGATCATTTCTTATGGAAAAAAAAATGTACTACCAATTTTATGAACTTTCCACAAAGCTGCTATGAAATAATAGGTCTAATGGGCATTTGATATTCCTTCAGAGCCATCTAAAATTATTTTGAAAATATCCTTATTAAAGCCATTTGTTAAAGTTATATTTCATTATGACCAAGTGAGATTTATTACAGATATACAAGGCTGGTTCAATGTTGGAAAATCAATGAAAGTAACTCTCCATATTAACAAGCCAATGAAGAAAAATCATATGCTCTTTGAATTGACTTTAAAAAAAAGAAATATATAGGGGTTCCTGGGTGGCTCAGTCAGTTGAGAGTCTGACTCTTGATTTTGGCTCAGGTCAGGATCTCAGGGTTGGGAAATCAAGCTCTGAGATGGGAGGTGGGGCATGCTCAGTAGGGAGTCTGCTTGAGATTCTCTCCCTTTCCTTCTGCCTCTTCTCCTGCTCATGCTCTCTCTCTCTCGCTCTCTCTCTCTCTCAAATAAATAAATAAAATCTTTATAAAAGTTTGCCAAAAGCCAACACCCATTTTCAGCAAGTTAGGAATAAAGGAGAATTATCTCAATTTGATACCTGAATCTAACATCATACTATGACTGAAAGACTGAATACATTTTTCCTAAAATAGGCAACAAGACAAGGGGGTCTGCTTTCACAATTCTGAGCAATAGCAGTTCTGAGTGAGTGCAGTAAGACAAAAAAAGAAAATGCTTACAGATTAGAAAGGAAGATAAAAAACATAATATTTGAAGATGCCATAATTGTCTACATAAGAAAATCCCAAGGAATTTACCAAAATAAAAAAAGATAAAACCTCCTACACCTAATAAGTGAGCTCAGCGATGTCATAGGATCAACACAAAAATCAGCCACATTTCTGTATACTAAAAGTGAACATGTAGAAAATGAAATTAAAAACATAATACTCAGGCAGCCAGGGGGGCTTAGTGGTTTAGCGCCTCCTCAGCCCAGGGTGTGATCCTGGAGACCCAAGATTGGGTACCACATCCGGCTCCCTGCATGGAGCCTGCTTCTCCCTCTGCCTGTGTCTGTGCCTCTCTCTCTCTCTCTCTCTCTCTCTCTCTCTCTCTCTGTCTCTCATGAATAAATAAATAAAATCTTTTAAAAAACCCATAATACTCTTGATAATCACTCCAGGGAAAATGAATACTCAGATATTTATTTAACAAAATATATATAGGACCTTTAACTTGAAAATTATAAAATGCTGATGAAAGAAATCAAAGACCTAAATAAACGGAGAAATATTTCACTGTCATTGATTGGAAGATTCAACAGAGTAGAAATGTCATTTCCCCCCAAATCGATGTATAAGTTTAATGAAATTTCTGCCAAAATTCCAGCAAAGTTTTTTATAGGCATTGACAAGTTAATTATATAATTTATATGGAAAGGTACAGGCCGTAGACCATAGAGGCCCAAGCTAAAATAATATTGACAAATATAAAGAAGGAATCACTCTGTTTGATGGTAAAGCTTACTATATAGCCAAATTAATCAAAATAGTATGATATTGGTAAAGGGCTAGACATACTGATCAATAAGGTAAAATAAAGAACATGGAAATCATATCAATATGCTCAATTGATTTTTGATAAAGATGTAAAAGCAATTTAAGAAAGATAGTAAGATAGTAAGAAAGATAGTCTTTTCAACATGTGATAATGGAAAAATTAGAAATCCATAAGCAAAAAAATTAATTTTCATCTAAAATTCTTATTCAAAAATTAGTTCAAAGTGATCATCGTTCTTTTTCTTAAGATTTTTATCTATTTTTTCATGAGAGACACAGAGAGAGGGGCAGAGACATCGGCAGAGGGAGAAGTAGGCTCCATGCAGGAAGCCCAACATGGGACTCAATCCCAGAACTCCGGGATAGTGCCCTGAGCCAAAGGCAGACACTCAACCATTGAGCCACCCAGACGAGCCGGGGATCATGGCTCTAAATGTAAAATGTAAAACAATAAAACTTTTAGAAAAAATCTGTAGGATTTGGACTAGTCAGAGTTTTTAGACTTGACACAAAAAGTACAACCATTAAAGGAAAAATTGGTAAATTGGATCTCATCAAAATTAAAAATTTTGCTCTGTAAAATACCATGTGAAGAGAATTAAAACACAAGCTACAGAATTGTAGGAAACATTTGCATATCACATATCCAGCAAAGAGCAAGTATCTCAAGTAGATTAAAATCTTTTAAAATTCAAAACTGATAATAAAACAACCTGATCATAAAACAGGCAAAAATTAAGAAGAGACAGCTTACTGAAAAATATATAGAGATGGAAAATGAGTACAAGAAAATATATTCAACTCAGGAAAATGGAAATTAAAAATACAATTAGATATCACTATATACCTATCATAGTAAATCATAAAAATATCAAAAAATAGTGAAAACATCAGGATTCAGGGAATTGACTATTCTTATATTGGTGGTGGAAATGCAAAATGGTATGACAAATCTAGAAAATAGTTACAAAGTTTCCTGTAAATGTAAATATGCAATCACCATAAAATCCAGCAATTGTATTCTTGGACATTTACCCCAGAGAAATAAAATTTATGTGACTCAAAAACTCATAAATTAATGTAGCATTTTTATTCACAATAGCTGTTTTATTCATAGTATAATTCATAATAGTCAAAACCTGCATAGCCAAATACTAGAAATACTAGCTACCATTTAATATATGAATTTAGAAACAACATGTGAATGATTAGACTACTACATGCATGCCATGGAGAGCTACTTAGCAATAAAAACCAATGATTATTAATGCAGGCAACAACTTTGAAGAATCTCCAGGGTGTTCAACTATGTTAAAAGTGATAATCCTAAGACATTATATGCTGTATGATTCTATTTGCATAACATTTTGAAATGGAAAAATTTCAGAAATAAAGAGAAGTAGTGCTTGCCAGGAGTTAGGTGACATGGTGGGTAGGGGTACAGGGAAGAGACATAGGTTGTGTTTATCAAACACTTATCATATAAGAGCCACATGAGCAATCCTTGTTTTTACGAAACTACTCAGTATCTTGACTATGGTAATAAGTAAACAAATCTACACAGGTGACAAAATTATGTAGGGTTAAATTTCACACACAATTAGAAATGAGTATAAGATAAATACCCACCATTTGCTTCCACCTGGGTGGAGCTGGAGGATATTCTGCTGAGTGAAGTAAGTCAATCAGAGAAGGACAATTATCATATGGTTTCACTCATACGTGGAATGTAAGAAATAGTGAAAGAGATTATAATGAAAGGAGGGAAAATGAGTGAGAAAAATTAGAGAGGAAGACAAACCATGAGACATTCAAAAGGTAGTGGAAGGGGGGGTGGGTGGGAGGATGGGGTAACTGGGTGACAAGCACTGGGGAGGGCACTTGATGGGATAAGCACTGGGTGTTATATGTTGGCAAATCAAATTTCAATTAAAAAAAAAAGAAACAAATGAGTATAAGTAAAACTAAGTAAATCTGAATCACATGAGTAAGTTGTATCAATGTCAATATCTTAAAGTTCTGCTATCATTTTTGTAAAATTTACCATATGCACCACTGGGTTAAAGATACAATAAGGTATCTTTGCATTATTTTTTACAGTGCATAGAAAATTTACATTTGACCGAAAAAAGCTCAATATATGTTCATTGACACTGCTATTTTTCTCCCAGTTTTATTTGTAAAACACTGTTTTTAAGTTTTAATTTGCAAAATATATAGTATTGGGTAATTTTACTTTGGAGACAATAATTTATACATAAGTATATATGCATTCACTGTTAGATGATAGGTTAGTATAGCCTGCAACACTGACAAGTTGTGACATAATTAATTCCAGTTAGCTGTGATTTAACGTATACATTTTCAGGTACCATGCTTTAATTTATCTAGTATTTTATAGGCATTTAAAAACTGGGCAGCCCAGGTGGCTCAGTGGTTTAGCGCCGCCTTCAGCCCAGGGCCTGATCCTGGAGACCCAGAATCGGGTCCCACGTCGGGCTCCCTGCATGGAGCCTGCTTCACCCTCTGCTTGGTCTCTGCCTCTCTTCCCCTCTCTCTCAAGAATAAATAAATAAAATAAATGAAATAAATAAAATATTAAAAAAATTTTTCACCTGCAAAAAATCTTTCCTAAAGGACCATGTAGTAAAACCAGATGGTTAGCTGGTACATCAGGCACCACATTCATGAAGAGTAAAAGTGCTGAGCACTGAAGTGAGTATATAAATGAGCCAGAGCTCTTGAAGGCTGTGCAATCAATCTCACTTTAAAATGAATGGGTTATCTTGATGATAGTTTTGTTTGTGTGCTTGGTACTCAACTGAATCTATTTGGATAAGTAAAACTTGGAAGTAGGCATTCTATCTCTTTTTTCTTCAACAATCAAACATCTTATTGATAAGCTAGTTTTCAGAAATGAATTTAATTTATTTAATTTATTAACATCAAATTTATTTATAGCTCATAGGAAGAAAAACAACAGTGAGGACTCTGTCATTTAAGTTCAGTTATGTTAAATTATGTATCAGCAGAACATCTACACTGTAGATTTTGCTGGCATAAGTCCTACTACACATGTCCCCAAAATCATCTCCTTTCTCTCCTCCTGTAAATTCTAAGACCTTCTAAGACAACTAATATTAGTGGAAGGGAGTACTGAGTAATCTACAGCTTTTAATTATCTGTGCCACTGCTGCACTCCTATCATTAGCCTTGTGATAAGTAGACAAGTGAGGAAATCTGTATTCATGATGAATGATATAGTCTATAACTCTGGGGAAAGAGGGTGAGCCAATTAACTTATTGAAGGGAGAGCCTTAGCCACAGTGAAAGCAATCTAAGCTAACCTTCCTACAAATCCACAACGACCATAGGCAAAACAACCATTTCTTTTGGTGCCAAACACTTCAAGAAAGAGAAAATGAGTATTAATAGCTTCAGACTTGTTGGAGGAACTTAGCAGATAATTTGAAATAGAAAATATTTTTAATTAGCTAACACTGAAGAACTTAAATGATAATAATAATAAATAAAACCAGACTGTGAGTGGCTTAACATTTCATTCCAAGTTTTTATTTTTCCTCACTTTGGCTAATTGGATCATTTCCACATGAATGAAATACACGCTAAATTATTTACAGATAATTACATGGCTATGCTGTTGCTAAAATATTAAGACACAGTTGTCCCACAGGAAACATTGCAACAGACACAGTCACATGAAGAAATGAATAGCCAAGGAGGTAATGAAGGGGAATTATAAGAAAAGCCTATAGAACTGGAGGTAGTGTTATTAAAATTAATTTATTTTCAAAATATTAAAGGCACTTATTTTTTCATTCACCCCACCTTTCTCTTCATAAATAATGCTCAAGTATCAGTTCCTTAAGTTTACTTAATCTGAAAATTTGAATCAGACGTTAGACAACAAATACATTTAAATTAGATGCATAACCAATATTCTACTCCCAATGAACATGCCATCAACCACAACTGTAAAAGGGAAAGGTTCTATTTTCTATAGTTTAACTAAAGTGAGCCAGCTTTTAATTTAATGATGCCATTATTAATATCTAGACAAAGTGCAGCAGATCACATTAGTGGACACTGAATGCATCTCAAATAATCATAAGTGGTAGTTTTACGTATTGCATTTCTCAGGCACTGTGGGTACTAAGTACATTTTTGCATCATTGATCTTTAGTTAACAGTTTATTTAGCGCCACTTTTTTTGAACTAAAGACATTGTATATTAGGTCAGAAATGTAACCTAAGAAACAGCAACTTATGGGATCCCTGGGTGGCGCAGCGGTTTAGCGCCTGTCTTTGGCCCAGGGCGTGATCCTGGAGTCCCGGGATCGAATCCCACACGTCGGGCTCCCGGTGCATGGAGCCTGCTTCTCCCTCTGCCTGTGTCTCTGCCTCTCTCTCTGTGACTATCATAAATAAATAAATAAAAATTAAAAAAAAAAGAAACAGCAACTTCTCAAGTTTGAAGTTATTATGGGGCAAAATAATATTTATTGTTACATGTCTGCAATCGTTTCTTCTAACTCTCCACTGCCAACTCCTAAAAATAACTGTTTTTCTTTCTTGATGTCACTGCATTTCTCCATCATTCAAGGGAGGTTAAGCCAGCCTAAACAACTTATGTGTTTTAGAATCAATAGAATAGAGAGGTGCACAACTCTCTAAGCTGGAATGTAGGAGTTCTTTTATACATATGGGTGTTAGTATATTCTTACACTGAGAAAGAGAAGAAAGAGAGAGAAAGAAAGAAAGAAAGAAAGAAAGAAAGAAAGAAAGAAAGAAAGAAAGAAAGAAAGGAAGGAAGGAAGGAAGGAGAAGAAGAAGAAGAAGAAAAGAAGAAGAGAAGAAGAAGAAGAAGAAGAAGAAGAAGAAGAAAAAAGAAAGAAAGAAAGAAAGAAAGAAAGAAAGAAAGAAAGAAAGAAGCAAGCCACTATAAGCAGAATAAAAATGGAAACAAAGTGAGGAAACAAGAGCCATAAATGTAAGTTTTCAGGAGAGACCTGGGGGGGGGGTATTGTTAGGTTATTGTTTTGTTTTCTATGTATTAGTTATTAATTTAGGAATAAAACTTAGAAACAGACACTTCAGTGAATCTGCAAGTTAGGAAAGATACTGAAGAGTGGGTGAGGAAAGCCCATTTTGGGAATTAATACCATGATTTATGAATAGGCTTCTTTTTTATAATTTCTTAGAGATGTCAGGAAACACTGAAAGGACTTTTAAGTACTTTGGGGCCAAAAAGTTAGGTTCTCAGGTCATCAGCCTTATCTCTGCCACTTTTCTTTTGCCTGGAAATAGAAACCTGAATGCCCTTTTAATATGAGATGGTTCCTCTCCTTCTTGATTTACTTCATAATTATAGAACTGTTTGTTCTTCTTCTTGCCCTTACTTCCACACCCATCATGGAGGGGTCACAAATCTTGTTTTTTTTATGCCGTTCTCCAAACAAAAGGAATAATGGCCCTTGAAGAAAAAACTGACTCTAGGATTTGGGCAGGGAATATACAAAATTTCCTTGGAGCGTACTGTAGTGGTAACAAGTAAGAAAATGCTGTAATAATAATAATAATAATAATAATAATAAGAAGAAGAAGAAGAAGAAGAAGAAGAAGAAGAAGAAGATAATGATGATGACAATAAATAATAATAAAATATACAATGATGGTAGTTTGCCAAAGAGAAATAGAAGTCAACTAAAAAAGCTCCTAGGAACCAAAGTTGGAATAATTTCAGTAACAAAATATAGTGTTATTTTATTATCCAAAGTATAACATAGAGTCCATCCTATTTGCAACAATAAAAATAGTGAAGAATTTAATAAATATGGGAGAAGAGACAAATCTCTCACACAGAAAAAACATAATTAATTTGGGTACATACTCCCCCCTTTCAGAGGTGGAGTACAACTTCCCATTCCTTAAGTGAGAGCTACACATAATGATGTCCTTCCAAAGGGTACAGTATGGAAAGGGAGAAAAAAAACTTTATAGTAGGGAAACCTGACAACCTCCATGTTGGCCAGATGCTTGAAGTCAACATCAACAGTTGCAAATCATGCTGATAGAATGTACCTTTGATATGGTATAAGGAAGATGTCACTTTATCTTTGTGATCTTCCTTCCCCGAAACAACCACAGCCTAACCATTGTCTAAAAAATCAGACAAATACCAATTGAGAGACACTACACAAAACACATGACTAAACAATACAAGACTTTCAAGGTCATCAAAAACAAGGAAAGTCTAAGAAACTGTCACAGCCAAGAGAAGCTTTAGGAGACATAACAACTAAATATAATAGAGAACAGAATGGGATCCTGCAACAACAACAACAAAAAAGAAAGTGGGGGTAATTAGGTATAAACTGAGGAAATATGGATAAAGTATTGGCTTAAGTCAATAATAATGTATCTATATTGGTTATTAAGTCTAACAAATGTAGCATATGAATATAATGTGCTAAAAATAGGGGAAACAGCATGAAGTATATGGAAACTCTACTATCTTTATAATTTTTCTTTGAGTATGAAATTGTCCTTAAATTACAGTTTATTTTTAAAAAATCACATGACAAATGTCATAAAATATTCCATTATTGTCATTTAAAAAGGAACAAATAATTAATATGCCCCATGGCTTTCTATGTTTTCCTTTCATTTTTACCAGTAGTACTAATATAAACCTTAAAGTATAACTTTTGTCTTGCCACCAGGAGAAAACAACCATAAAGATACAGGCCAAAACATAAGCATGGAGAAGTAGAAAGATGATAAGAACCAGAATTCATGATAGCATCAGTGAACTGCCTTTTTTTATTTCTGAGCTTCCTCCCTTCAGACTTAATTCCTGAAACAAATAAATGTCCATCTCTTTATATGACGAATGCTCCAAAGGACCAGCAAATGCACCCATGTTCTCATGGCCACAGATAACGGTTCTGCCATAAACGTGGTATTACAACAGTACCAGTACTTTTCCTCTCATCCCTCTTATGCCATAATCTCAAATGTCCAAATGCAGCAATTAATTCAGAATAAGAAAGTAAAAAAAAAAAATAGAATAAGAAAGTAGAGCTATGAGGGAGAAAGCAGTTGATCCTGTCTCCCAAACTACTGAAGGTTTCCAGTTATATCAAGCTCAGCTTGGGGGAGAGAAGAAAGTTTTGTTTAGTTAAGTTTTCAGAAATTTGATATTACAATGTACAGACTGGAATTATATTATACCAGACTAGACTTTTACTACCTCAAAGTCATAAGAAATTTTTAGGATTTCCCCAAATTTTTATCCAAGAGAAGGGGAAGAATGAATCTCAGGAATGAGACTCAAGAGGTACCAGGAACCCATTTAAAGTTGTTCCTACCAAATCCAGCACATTAAATAAATAAGTTACATAGGTTTATAGAAAATTTAAGAACATCCCTGTCTTCTGGTGGCTTGTGTTTTCTAACTATCAAATATTCTTAAGGAGAGCGATAGAAAAGCTTGTTTATATACCTCCTTGTAATAAAAGGGAGAAGATAGTCTATATCTCAAAAACAACAACAATGACAAAACTTTCTAATGTGTTGGTATACAGTCAATTTTAAAAATACTAAAAATGAAACTGCTTAAACTCCTTCTTACAAAGTTTAATTTATAGTTTGCTTCCCTTTGTTTTTTGGATAATTTTTATTGTTAAAACCTTTTCATCTTTTTCTTCTGCATCTCTTGGAATTATCATTCATTTTTTTCTGGTTTAATATAATTCATTTACATATATAAAAGCTATATTTCTCTAGGAAAGGGCAGGATAGGTCAAAAAAACTACTTGTGTGATCCTGTCAATATAAAAGCAACATAAGGGAAGCAAGTTAGCAAAGTAACACTGATACAGACCACTTGGAGAATTTGACCATGATTTAGTAAATCTGAAGCCATTCTCAATTTTTTAAACTGTAGAATACTTTAATAAAAATATAAAGTATAATATCCTAAAATATAAGTTAACTATTACCAAAACTTGAAGTTAGTTAATGGAAACATTGCCTTAGAGCCACTTATGTAACTGCATGCACAAAAGTCATAACATCATAGAGATTTTAATGTGAAATTATTTATTAGACAATACTGAAAGAAACATAGAAGAAATATATAGTTTCTTGAATATGGTATTTAAATATAATGGCTCTGATGCCTTAGATATTAAATATATGATCAAAAATGCCAAAAGTAAAACTGCTTAGAATATAAAAATCAATAAATCCATAAGCAAAGATAAAAATATCGTTAACTCCGTAAGTGAATATTATACAGTAACACAACTCTGAAATAATTATTTTCCTTATATCAAGAAGTAATTTATACCTTTACTGAATTTTCTACCAAATTTAGTCATGATACTTAATAAACCTAAAGTCTTGATTTTCTGTAGAACATACTATTGCCAAGAAATTTACATGTCTTCTACTTTGTGCTTATTTAACATAAAAATCATCTCTATATCTGTAAAAGTAACCACTTTGAAGCCCCTATAAAATCTTCACTTGGACGTTTTCATTTGGATTTCTTTCTTTAAAAAAAAAAAAAAAAGATTCACTTATTTGAGCAGAGGGAAGAAAGGGTAAAGGTAGAAGGAGAAGCAGGCTCCCCGCTGAGCAGGGAGTCCCATGTGGGATTCAATCTCAGGACCCCAGGATCATAACTTGAAGGCAGACATTTAACCAACTGAGCCATGCAGGTGCCCTTGGATTTCATTCTAAACGGGCCTAGAAGCATAGAATTACTCTTTAAGATTTGTATATCTCAGTCTCATATGCTATTCTAGAAACATCCACAAGATTGACATCACATTCAGAAGCTTTTAAATTATAAAACCTACTTAATTTCTTCATGCTTTTGAATATTGATAATTAGCCTGTTACCAATATTTGCTATGTATGCCATTCTTCACAGCTCTTCCAAAGTTATCAGCAACTTCTACTGAACTCACCTGGGAGATCTCTGTATCCTAGGTTGTCAACTAGATGACAGTCCCTAATTACTTCACTTAACTTGAGCTTTTACTCCATTTCACCAATATTGTAGGTTGTTTTTTGTTTTTTTTGGGGGGAGGTTGTTTTTGTTTTTTGCCAATCTTGTTGGCAGATAAGAAGGAAATAAAATGAAAGTTTTGCTTTATTTCCACCATCCATCCATAGTTTTCTGTCAGTCCTGAGTCTTTTTCACCTCTCACACTGAACATAGATTTAAATTTTCATAGATTGGTCCTTACTGCTTTTGATGGATTTGTTTTTCCTTTGGACTTTAGCTTTTCTAATATAATGCTTACAGGTCTGTAAGACCCTTTTTTTTTAATTTTTTTTTTTTTATTTATGATAGTTACAGAGAGAGAGAGAGGCAGAGACACAGGCAGAGGGAGAAGCAGGCTCCATGCACCGGGAGCCCGATGTGGGACTCGATCCCGGGTCTCCAGGATCGCGCCCTGGGCCAAAGGCAGGCGCCAAACCACTGCGCCACCCAGGGATCCCTGTAAGACCCTTTTATAAACATTTTTGATTATGCTCTTTTCTTCTCTCTCTTTCACTTTTTGTCTTTCCTAGATGCCCTTTGTAAACATAAGCATTTTGGCCAGCTATGTACTCAAGCCTATGAGATGTACTTCCTGCTAATTTCAGAAGCCATACATAAAGTATAATCAATTAACCAAATTTTAGTTCATTCCCACAATGGTATGAAACTAGAGATCAACAAGAGGAAAGCTGGAAAATCTACAAATACGTGAAAACTAAACAACAGACTTCTAAACAACCAAGAGATCAATGAGGAAATAAAAAAAGAAAGAAAGTTATCTTACAAAAATGTAAAAAACATGTAATTTATGAGACACAGCAAAAGCAGTTCTGAGAGGAAAATGTGTAGCAGGACATGCACATATTAAGAAATTAGAAAGATCTCAAATAAGCAATCTACCTTTATAGTTGAAAGCAATAGAAAAAGAACAAGTTAAGCCCAAAGTTACAAAAAGGAAAGAAATAATAAAGACCAGAGTGGAAATAAATGAAATGGAGAACAGAACAAAAATAGAAATAATCAATGAAAGTAGAGCTAAGTTTTAAAAAGGATAAACAAAATTGACAAATCTTTAGCTAGACTAAAGAAAAAAATAAAAGACTCAAATAAACAAAATTAGAAATCAAAGAGGAGACATTACAACTGATACCACAGAATTGCATAAGATCATTAGAAACTACTATGAACAAATATATGCCAACAAGTTACATAAATGAGAGAAACTGATAAATTTCCAGAAATGCACAAATTACTAACATTGAATCAGGAAGAAACAGAAAATCTGAATGAATCAACAAGTAAAGAGGCTTAATCAGTAATCAAAAACCTCCCAACTAAGAAAACCTCCAAGACCACATGGCTTCACTAGAAAATTCTACCAAACATTTAAAGAAGGATTAATGTCAATCCTTCTCAAACTCTTCCAAAAATCTTTTTTTTTTTTTTAACAGGGGGAAATTTTGCTCCTTCTTTTCCTCCTCTTTTTTTTTTTAATTTATTTATGATAGTCATACAGAGAGAGAGAGAGAGAGAGAGAGGCAGAGACACAGGCAGAGGGAGAAGCAGGCTCCATGCACCGGGAGCCCGATGTGGGATTCGATCCCCGGTCTCCAGGATCGCGCCCTGGGCCAAAGGCAGGCGCTAAACTGCTACGCCACCCAGGGATCCCTCTTCAAATCTGAAGAGGAGAACACACTCCCAAACTCATTCTACAAGATCAGCGTTTTTTTTTTTTTTTTTTAAGATCAACATTACCTTGATACCAAAGCCAGATACAGACAATACAAGAAAACTATAGACCAACATCTCTGATGAATACAGACGCAAAAATTATCAACAAAATATCAAAACAAATTAAAGAACACATTAAAAGGATTATATATCAGGATCAACTGGGATTTATCCCTGCAACACAAGAATGTTTCAATACATGCAAGGTGGTTAATGCATTGAAAGATAAAAATCACATGACAATCTAAAAAGATGTAGAAAAGGTATTTAAGAAAATGCAATTTTCTTTCATGATAAAACTTTCAACAGATGGGGTATAGATGAAATATACCTGATCATGATATAAGTCATATATGACAAATTCACAGGTAACATTACACTCAATGGAAAAAAAATTGAAAGCTTTTACCTCTAAGATCAGAAATAAGACAAGGATGCCTGTGTCATCATTCGTATTCACTATAGTACTAGAAGTACTAACTGAACCAATTAGGAAAGACAAAGCAATAAAAGATATCCAAGTCAGAAAAGAAGAAGTAAAACTGTCACTACTTGCTGATGATATGACTTTGTATGCAGAGCATCTCAAAGACAACCAAACAACTTTAGGAACTAATCAATGATTTCAATAAAGTTACAGTATATAAAATGTTTTAAAAAACAACAGAAATCAGTTGCATTTCTACACACTAATAATGAAACATCAAGAAAAATAGCCCATTCATGATAGCTTCAAAAACAATAAAATAACTAGGGATAAATTCAACCAAGGAAGGGAAAGATCTATACAATGAAAACTACAAAAAATTACGGAAGTTGAAAAAAAATGGGAAGACATGTCATGTTATGGACCAGAAGAATTAATATTGTTAAAATATCCATACAACCCAAAGCCACATATAGATTTTATGCAATCCTTATAAAAATTCTAATGCCATTCTTTACCAAAAACAAAAATGGACAAAACATCTCTTAAGCCTGTATGGATAGACAAAGCAATGATGAAAGAGAAGAACAAAGGTATAGGCATCACTCTTCTTGATTTCCTGATACAGGAAATCTATACTACAAAGCTATAGTAATTAAGACAGTAAGTTACTGGCATAAGAAGAGACACATAGACAAATGTAGCAAAATGATAATCCCACAATTAAACTCCTGCATATACCTCTTCATAGTCAACTAATATTCGACAAAGAAGCCAAGAATACCCAATGGGAAAAGGAGAGTCTCTTTAACAAATTATGTTTGGAAAACTGGATAAACACATGCAGAAAAATGAAATTGGATCTCTTTCTTACACCACTCATAAAAATAACTTACAATCAATCAAAGGCTTTAACATAAAGCATGATATCATAAAACTAGAAGAAAACCTAGGGAAGAAGCTCCTTAACACTGGTCTTAGGAGTGTTTTTTGGATATGACATAAAGACCACAAAAAAAAAAAAAGAAGCAAAAAATCAATAAATGGTATTACATAAAAATTAAAAGCTTCTGAAGAACAAAAGAAACAATTAATAATTTGAAAATACAACCTTCAGGGAAAAAAAGAAAAGAAATGCAGCCTCCAGAATGGAAGAAAAATTTTGCAAACTATATATCAGATAAGAGATTAATACCCAATTAAATTGCTTTCATACCTTGGCTATTGTGAATAATGCTGCAATAAACATGGGAGTTGTTTCATTTCCTTTGGATATATACTCAGAAATGAAATTGCTGAATCACATGGAAGTTCTATTTTTAGTTTTTAAAATTTTGACCATAATCTCCAAAATATATAAAGAACTCATACAACTCAACAACAAAATGCCAAACGATATGACTAAAAGTATCAGCAAAAAATCTAAATAGATGTTTTTTTTCAAAAAAAGACATTCAAATGTCCAATAGGTACATGAAAAGATGCTCAACACCACTAATCATTAGAAAAATGCAAATCAAAGTCACAATTAGATACCAACTCATATCTTCAAGAAGAAAAGATAGCAAGTATTGGCAAGGAGATGGAGAATAGGGAACCTTCGTACACTATTACAGGGAATGTAAACTGGAAAAAATATGGAGTTCTAAAAAATTAATTTTATGTTATTGCATAAATACAATGTGATATTATTTATCCATGGGAAATAAGGACCTTCTGCCACTTGCAAAACATGGGTGGAACTTGAGCACATATGAGCACAGTGCAGTGAATACAGACAAAAATCATTATAATAATCATCAAACCTGTTAAACTCTAACTTAATTATTCTAACCATTAAAACAAAACTATGATAATATAACATGATAGTGCTGTTAATTACTACTACAATGACAATTATATCACAGTATATAAATATATCAAATTAATATATTGTACACATTAAATTTATATAATGTTACATTCAAATATATTTCAATAAAAAAGTTGATGGGACAACAAGAAAATTAGTCTATGTCTTTGTAACAAACTGTTATGTAATGTACTGCATAAATGCCAAATGAAGAAATAAAGCCACAAATATGGAGTATGGGTTAACAATTCTGAAGCTGTTTTACACATTTATTGGATATAAATAATTAAATACATGGAAACTAGATGATTAGATCCAAGTTTTTCACTGTCAGGAAAGTTATAGAAAAGTGTAACTAAAAGGCTATGATAAACTCTGGTACTAGATTAGATTTGGAGACATTACTCTGAACTTACATTTAGCTTAACATATATGGAGAGATTAGTAGGTAAAGAAACAAGCACAGATATGTCTATATAAACAGATTGACTGATGCATACATATCATGTTTCTCTGTCCTCCAAGAGAGTCTAGAAGCTTTTGACACCTAGTAGCAACAAGTATACCCAGTGAGCGGCCGGGTCTTGGTTGCTAAATAGCTTTCAACACCGTTTTTTTGAAAAGTAGCTAATTCTAGGGCAGGTGTAGGGAAAATACAAGATAAACCTGAAACATCCTGTAGTACCAGAAAGTAGAGTTCAAAAAAAAATAGAAGAACAGGGCATGTGAAAAGGACGTGAGAGTCACCCTGAAAGAGCCACACCTATTATAACCTCATTAATAAAATAATTAGTAGTCCTGAACTATAGCTCAGAGTGTAAAATAAATATATTAGTCTATACCGACTGATATAAATACGTGATCTAAGTAGTGAATTTGAAAAGATGAGAAGAAAAAATCTTCCTTATGGAGAAATTAAATATATATATTCCATCCTCCCATCCCAACCCTGTAGGAGTTGGGGCTTAATTCTCCTCCTTCATTCTGAGTGCTGGCTAAACGTCATGACTTGCTTTCAAAATATGGAAAGGGACAAATTTGGAAAGGGAAAATTAATATTATTGGAGAAACTTGGAAGACACTACCTTACTGAGGGATCAAGACTAAATAATAACATGTGGGGATGCCTGGATGGCTCAGTGCTTGAGCATCTGCCTTCAGCCAGAGCGTGATCCTGGAGACCCAGGATTGAGTTCCACAATGGGCTTCCTGCATAGAGCCTGTTCCTTTCTCTGCCTATGTCTCTGCCTCTCTCTCTGTGTGTGTCTCAAATATATACAAACATACATATATACATAAACAAAATATTTAAAAAATAAATAAAAAATAAGTAATCACATGTGCATAGACTGTATTGTGACATGATAAAAACATTGCTTCACCTCTGTGGTATTATTTCTAATAATCCATAATCCCAATCTAAGTATGAAAAAAAATCGGACAAACCCAAATTGAGGAACAGTCTATAAAATGACTTACCAGCACTCCTCAAACTTTTCAAGCTAATAAAGAAAAATCAAGACTGAAAAAACATTATAGACCATTCAAGACTAAGAAGACATGACAAATACAATATGATATCCTAGGTTGGGTCCTAAAACAGAAAAAAAAATGTTGTTAATTGAAAAAACTGTCGAAATTTTAATTAAGTCTAGAATTTGACATAGTGTTATTTCTTAATTTTGATAAATGTATCAGAGTAATGTAAGAAAATAAATTAGGGAAAACTGAATCTAGGTGAGGAGTACCCTTGCAAAAATTTTTTAAAAATCTAAAAAGTTTCCAAAATAAAATGTTCAAAATAAAAAATATGACTATATATGTTATAACATAGTTTATTTATTTAAACCACAAGTATTTGACTAAATCCCTTTTGGAGTACTTTATATATAGTTTCAATGTACTGGGGAGATTAGAGACATAATAGGACTACATTTTACCTGTGCATTATAGATTAGTACGATCCAGTAGGACTTTGTGATGATGAAAATGTTCTTTGCCTGTGCTATCCAATATTGGAGCCATTAGCTACACCTGACTATGGAGCACTTGAAATGTGAATAATGAGGCTGAGAAAATGTTAATTTAATTTTCATTTAATAAGTATATGTAACCAGTTGCTACTGTGTTGGACAACACAGTTCTAGATAATCCAAGAGATGGCATGTTTCCTCCAAGCAAGGAATCACCATTATACTTAATTTTATATTTTTATTTTATTTTTTATTTATTTTTTTAAATTTTATATTTTTAATAGAGCTGCTTTAATATATTAAACAAACATATTTAATAGAAATATGATCACTTCAACACATACGAACAGAAAGATAAATTATAGTTGCTAGGCAATAGTCCTTTCAAATTTAAGTGTATTTGATACACAGAGAAGTGCATTTGATCTAAGGATAGGTTAGTTTTTCTCTAATCCTAAGCAGTTGATATTTTCTTGCTTCTGTGCTTCTGCATGAAGCTGGGTGTTTTGAAATAGGTTATCTTATGTTCTCTGTTTTCTTGAGGTACAGTCTGATGTGACCTGATGAAATGTGACATGCTTGTCACTTTTTGTTAAAAGTGAGTATATATGGGCAAATATCCATGTAACTAGAATGTTTTCCCATTACTCATTCCTGGCAGGTAATAGTCTACCAGCATGGCCTTACATGAAAAAAAAAAAAAAAAAAAAAGAAAGAGAAAGAATGAAGAAAGAAGAAAGAAAGAAAGAAAGAAAGAAAGAAAGAAAGAAAGAAAGAAAGAAAGAAAGACAGAAAGAAAAGAAAGAAAGAAAAGCATCAGTATTAAAAGCAGCTGATCCATTAACCAAAAACAGTTGAAAATTAAATTCAAGAAAGAGACTGCTTTTATATTCTCAGGATTCAGTCTTGCTTCCCCATAGCCTTGTTTGAAAGGTTGAATAATAATTACTTAAGCAAATGATCAGAATAAATATGTGGAGTGAGATGAAAAAAAAGATAGGACCAGTACATCAGTACTGCTTTTTTGTGGAAAGCGTATTTAGCGAAAAGGGAGAGAGATTGTGCAGGTTATGATATATAAGTAGAATTGTTTCTTATTAGAATATTTTTCTGACTTGTCCAGGTGGTATTATACTTTAAGCCATGTTCTTAGTGATGCAGAAAATTTCTACTTATAATGCCGTATGAATTCCACCTTCTACTATTATGAAAATGAGGAGTAACAGAAAGATACTCCATTTTCTTTCTGTCATTCTCAAAAATATTAAGGTAATAATATGAAAAAGTATTTATCTAAATGGCTATCTTTTTTTAAAATCGTGCAAAGCAAGAAATAGCCCAATGCAATTTGATTTAATTTATACATGTTGACAAAAGAGAACATATAGCTGAAAGAATATATATTTAACTAGTAAAAGTAGAAATCATTTCAAGGAGGCCAAATATTCTAGATTTACCTTTAACTGTCACAGATAAAAAGGATTAATTAATGAAGTCTGCATTCAATAGATAAAGGGCTCCATTGGTACTCTGTTAATTTTCTTGAAAGATAAAGATAGCCCAGGTTGAATTTCCTCTTTAGCTTGAAATAGATTCCAGATCTTCCTTCTCAATATCAGGAGAAAAAGAAAAAGCAGAATATGAAAGCTAAAAATTAATCATAAATATTACATCAGTAGCATCCTTTAAAAACTGCCTAAATATGCAAAGTATATTTAAAGTCATGAAACTCATATACTTCACAAGATATCATCTAGATTTTTTTTTAAATCAAAGAATCTGAAATCTGTTCATAGTTCATATAATTTATGGTACCAAAGAATATTAAAATTATATAGTGCTACATTAGTCAAATTAGATTCCATGCCTATAATTATGAATACAATCTCTTATATTATTTATTCATTTTAGAGTACAATGAAAATTTACCATTTATTATAAATATCTTTTTTTTTGTAAATTTATTTTTTATTGGTGTTCAATTTGCCAACATATAGAATAACACCCAGTGCTCATCCCATCAAGTGCCCCCCTCAGTGAATATCTTTTCAAGATTCTGTGAAGCATTCTTAACAGTACCTATAATGTAGTAGAACTTCCATAGAGAATAAAATGATATATTCATTAAAGGAAGCAACATACAACTTTGGAAAGACTCACTAGAAAACAGTCTTACAGATGTTATGAAGATGTCAGGGCTCACAATAATCAATGGCGACTTATAAATTAGGTTTGAGGTCTGACAACTGATCTGCATGTTGTCTCCATAACTTCATATTTAAAATAAAATATATATGTATACTCACATGTATACATATATAAACTCTTGAATCTGTCTTGCAAAATAAAATATATATAAAATAATTTATGTTAAATATATACTTATAGAATATAGAAACTGAATAGTGCGTATAGTGATATTTGCTTCTCTTTCAGTCTTTCTTTAAATTATAGAAATGCTTTACATTTTACAAGTGGAAACATTTCATAAAAATTATTAAAGATGAAAAAAAGATTTGAGGTCTGACAAAAAGTTAAGGTTAACCCCAAGCAATGCTTTAAGATTTTCAAGTGCCTATTATCAAATGAATTAAAATTAAGCTGTATTAAAAATATGAGAAAATTATTTTTAAAGTGAATTTTTTTCTCACAAACTGTAGAATATTTCTGCATGATAAAATGAAGATTCTGACAATGCCTCCAAAATATCTCAGGATTAAAACAGTTTTTTGTTTGTTGGGTGGACATTGGACAGTGGGAATAGGGAAAATGGGGGAGGGAATAACAGTAAGGAAATAAGGGAAGAAATAGAATGAATGAGATTATCAAATTCTAAAAGAGGGTAAAAACAGATTGCTGGTACAGGAGACCAAAAGAACCAAATTTACAGATTGACCCATTTATATGTATCATCAAAACTCAAAGAATCTTGATATTTAAAAAGACCATTAGTGGTTTTGGTGAGGCAATGGAAATAAACCAAGACAAAAGATCCACAAGCCTGCTAAAAGTACCCCTCCAATCCACTTATTGTCCAACTCCCCAGGCCCTAAACTAAGCCAAAACTGAAGAGCCCTTCTATTCTATCCACTTTAGGAGAAAATTTCTTTGATGGGCATTTGTCCATCTCAGCTCCTCTGGGCAAAGATGACCAGTTCAGAAAAACAGCCACACAACTCTCCCATAATCCAGATCCTCAGCTATACAGCCCAGAGTGTGATGTGTGACACATGGGACCCTCTAAAAAAAATTTCTATTGAAAAAAAACAAAATGAATGCATGTGTATGGGTTTGGTGCTACTATGTAAGGAAAGAAAGATACAGAAGAAAGGAAGGAAGGAAGGAAGGAAGGAAGGAAGGAAGGAAGGAAGGAAGGAAGGAAGGAAGGAAGGAAGGAAGGAAGGAAAACATGATGACTCTAAACATACGCAGTTTCAAGAACGCTAGAGAAGGGAAAGCTGAATCGCTAAGAAATAAAAGCTAACTTATTATCACTAGCAACCTGATATACAGAATCAGGAAGACTTCCTTCCATTGATTCTCTAGCTTGATACAATTGATGGATAGAGCTCAAATGAACAATTTTTACATTTTTGCTAACTAGTATAATCAATAGAAGAATGTCATAAGTAAGACACCACAAAGAACGAAAGGATAACCAAAGAAAACTAACCTGGTTAGAAAAACAAAAAAACTATATTAATAGCTGTTTAAATGCCAGTTACATGCTGGATGCTATACTAAGCTCTGTACCTCATGACAGAGTTGAATGAAGTAAATTCTGAAATTTGAATTAACTTCCAGAGTCACATAGGTGATATCATCCAGATCTATTTGAAATCAAGATTCAAGTACTTATTTCTGTGCTGTAAATGGTTCTCTTTCCACTAACTTTGATTGATGTTCCATTTCACTGAGAATATTAATTTCTCATTAAAAAGCTGACTGCATTCTTCTAGAGGAAAGTTCAAATATATATGTGGAATATTGATCCATTGATTAGTACTTGAGCATTGCAATTCAAATTTTTCAATCATGAGAATCGTCTGCACTTGTTTTTTTTCCAATTTCTGCACTCTCTGGTATACTCATTCTAATCAGAATGCAACTCTTCTCACTCTACAAAACTTTGCTAAATCCAATGGTTAATTCTTTTTTTTTAATTTTTTATTTATTTATGATAGTCATACAGAGAGAAAGGCAGAGACACAGGAAGAGGGAGAAGCAGGCTCCATGCACCGGGAGCCTGACGTGGGATTCGATCCCGGGTCTCCAGGATCGCGCCCTGGGCCAAAGGCAGGCGCCAAACCACTGCGCCACCCAGGGATCCTCCAATGGTTAATTCTTAATCACATCTTAAGTTACCTATTAATAGTAACTGACAATTCTCTCCTTCATGAAACAGCTCTTTTATTTGTGTCTTTTTCTCAGTCTCTGTTGCTTCTCATCTCCTCAGCTTTAAATATTGGCTTACCTTAAGGGTTAATTCTTTGGTCTTTCTCTTCTCCACTCATACTTTATATATATATATATATATATATATACATATATATGTGTGTATATATATTACATATTTGAGAATTACTCCCATATTTTACCTCTGGTCTAGGTCTCTCTTCTGATCATCAGAGTCATAGATAAAATCATCAATTAGATGCTTAATAGGTAACTCGCATAGGTACTTCAATGTGTCCAAAAATAAACTTTTGATCTATCCCCCAAAACTTGCTCTTCTCAAAATTTTGCTTCCCCACCCCACAATTTCCACTATCTCAGGAAATGGCAACCCTCCTGAGTTATTTCACAAACCTAGTCCTGTCCTTGACTTCTTTCATATTTTCAAGAAAGACATCTAATATATCAGCAAATTCTGTTTCAAACTGTCTAGAATACAACCCACATCCCCCTAACCCCACTATACTATCACCTCTGTCTTAAGTTATTGCAATAATAACTAGTCTCTTTGCTTCAGCCTTTGCTCCACAACTCATATATATTCCATTCTCAATACATGTAATGCTTCTAATGCATAAGGTGGATTTCTGTCACATTGCTCCTGAAAATTTTCCAGTGGACTTTCAACTTCAAAATTCCAAATCCTTATGATGGCTTACAAGCACTTACATATTTGAGCACCCTTCCTTCTTTGGTCTCATCTTCTACTATTTCATGTTTATCGATCAGCTTCAAACAGAACTGCTTCTCCTTCACAACAGTAAGCATCTTCCTTTTCCCTTACTGCTCTCTCTGCCTGAGTGAGATTCCCCCAAATATCCTACATGGTTTCTTGCATTATTCTTCAGAACTTATAAATGTCACTTTATCTATCATTTACCTTTCTTGATGACAATTTTAAAAACAGTATCTCACAGTATCTATACTCCTTCTCTGCTTTATTTTTCTTTGTAGTATTATTATATATTTTTAGTGTTTTTCCCTTAAAAAATATGTTATTTGAGGGCAGAAATTTATAACTCTTTTATTAACCATTCTATCTCCAGTTCTTCAAATAAATCAAAGCTGAAGATTAAAAAGAAGTAAAAGAAGAGGAATAAGGCAAATATGGTGATCCCAATGAACTTTCAATCCTTTTATTCTCAAATTCTAGTCACTACATGTGGCAATAAATTGGATTGTGATTTGCAAGCATTAATAGTAATGATCATTTTCATTATTTTATTCATTAATTCATTCAACAAATAGTTCTGAGCACTTGCTACATGCAAGGCATTGTGCTAAACTCTGGGTCATCTGGAGAATATTACACACAGTTCCTGCCTTCATGTAGCAAAACTGTAGTAGACCTTCTCCTAGGAAGGTGTGCCCAATCCTGAATGCTAAATGATGACCCATGTTTTTAAACCAAATCTTTATTTTCTAATGAAAAAAATGACATCTGGTTTGGTAAGTATAAGTTGTTTGTGAACTCATTTAATGTTAAACAGTGATTTGTAGTAAGATTACTTATAGATAAAAAAAATCAAAGTCTTATTTCTAGGATAACAGCTCAATGAATCTTTTGAGAAAGCTTAGGCTGTGATAGTCTTATCCAAGCACTGTCATTCTTTGGGGCCTTACAAAAACAGTCTTAATCTCTTTGTTCTATCTTCCTCTCAAATGCTGCATGTGGTATGTATATATTTTTAAAGCCTATAGATATAGTAGAAGACTTATATTTGGATTAATTATGAAGACTGGAGAAAAATTCACTTAACAGAGCAACTGTACTGGACTAGATGAACAGTTGATAGGAAGAAAGACAAACAGTGTCTTTCCAGGCTAGAAAGCAACATGACAAAAATGTACTGCCTCACATGGACATACTGCAAGATCTGAAGTGGCATAGCAGACTGTGTGCAAAGCTGTGATTGGATGGTAGGAATGAGTCTATATTCTACAGGACTTCGGATGTCATTTAAGAGAATTACATGGATAGTGGTCAGCTGATTTTTAATGCAGAGTGGCAATAATGAGCAGAATAAATTAGATGAGCAAGAGATTAAACAGAGGATAGCTGATAAAAATGGCAGAATAATTCTCTGAAAGCCATTTTGTTGAAGGACACTTTTCTGGCAGAAAGACAGAGTTAGCCAAATGACCAATTCATTTAATGACCAATTCAAAAGAAGACCAAGTCACCAAATTGTTTTAGCTCTTCCTGCCAAAATGGACTTTATTGATTATTTATAAAATGCACATAATTTCTGTTGCAGTGGAAGGTTTCAATAAGCTTTACAAATATTTTACTCCCAGAGATTTGTTTAGTTATAGTCATTTTGCCCTACTTCTTTTCTCCTAGTGACTGTACCAGAAAGATCAGTATTAAGTATATTTGTTTTTCTATAATTACTATATTTTTAAACAATGAAATGGACCAGTCTCTTCCAGATATTACTAATGCATATACTTATCTTTCTCCTTTATCTTAATATAATGATTTTTATTTTTTATTTTTTTTAAAGATTTTATTCATTTATTCATAAGAGACAGAGAGAAGCAGAGACATAGGCAGAGGGAGAAGCAGGCTCCCCACAGGGAGCACGATGTGGGACTCAATCCTGGGACTCCAGGATCATACCCTGAGCCAAAAGCAGATGCTCAACCACTGAGCCACTCAGGCATCCCAATATAGTGATTTTTAAATGAATCTATCAAATTAATTGTTCATATTTTTCTCATCCCATGAATCCCATGCATCACACCATTCAGTATCATATACACAAAATGGTAAATTTGCTCAAGTGAAATTTAGTAAGTGTTTTATTTCCTCTATGTTTATAGATTTTGAGAGTTGGCAAAAATTATGTGTACATGTTCATTTTCCCTAATCATTGTTTAACTTTCTCATTTGTCAAAATTATTAACCTGTGGGAGTTGTACTCCAAATTAGATACATACTTCATATAAGTTAGTACAGACATAAATTCACAAAAATAGAGAAAATGGGAAACCGTCCTAAAGGGAACGTCTACCAATATTCATATAAAATGTTGATTATTCAAGAAGTGCTCAGAGGTGATATCACCCAGATGGCAAGCATAGGTTGTGCCCAACTTCACTCTACCTCACAGAATAGTTAACAACTATTCATAGAAAGGATAACACTGAGAGAATCCTAGAACATGAGAGCAAGGCTGAAGTATTCCCTGCACCACAGAGACCAAGACAGACCACATTAGAAGGGTAAGAGGAACAGCAACATACTGATCACATTGCCAATCCCCTAGGACAGAGCAGTACCACACTGAGAGGTCCCCCTGAGCCCACAGTTCCTTCTGTAGGAAAAGAAAGCTTAGGGTGGACATCAAGGTCCCCAGCATTGTGAGTCACTTCTTGGGAGTTCCTATTTCAGTCTTGCCCTGGGGGGATTGTGGGGAATTCTGCAGGGCTTGACCATTAGGAATCTGATTGTGACAGATGTGATGGGGAATAGTAGTAAAAGTGCAAGATTTAGGAATTCTATTGAAGATATTTTATGTAAGCTTCACGCTAACCACAAGAGAAAAACCTATAGTAATTATACATAAATGATTAAAAAAACAAAACATACTGATACCAAAGGATATAAAAACCTTAAAAAAAAGATAAGAAACAAGGAACAAAGAATCTACAAAATACCCCCAAAACAACAAAATGAAAACAGAAAGTCCTTGCCTGTCCATAATTACTATAAACATAGATAGATTAAAGTCTCCAATAAAAAAAAAATAGAGAAGGCTGAATGGATTAAAAAAAAATAAGACCCAGTGATGTGCTGCCTATGAAAGAATCACATAAGTCCTAAACATGCACATAGACTGAAAGTGAAGGGACAGAAAAATATATTTCAAACAAATGATATCCAAAATGAACAGCAACAAAAACAATAAAAAAAGTAGCTATACTTATACCAGACAAAATAGACTTTATCCTAAAAATGGTAAAAAGAGACAAAGAAGATCATTACATAATGATAAAGGTGTCAATCCATCAAGATATAAAAATGTATACACACAACCTGGGAACACACAGATATATAAAGTAAAAGTGAACAGAGCTAAAAGGAGAAATAAACAGTAGTACAGTAACAGTTGGGTACTTTTAACACTTCATTCTCAACAATGTTTAGATTATCCAGACAGAGAAATAGAAAGTAAATTGTGGATTTGAACAATACTAAGGACCAAATGGATCTAGAAGACATGTACAGAACACTCTGATCCACAACAGCAAAATACACATTCTACTCAAGTGCACATGAGACATTTTCTAGGACAGACCATATATTAGGCCATGCACATGCAAAAATGTCTTAGCAAATGTAGGAATTTTGAGATAAAATCAACCATCTCCTTTTACTACCTTGGTATTAAACTAGAAATCATTATTAACAGGAAAAAAACCCTGAAAATTCAGGAATATAGAAATTAAGCAACACTCTCCCAAATGACCAATAAACAAAAGAAGAAATTAAAGGAGAAATAAAGTATCTTGAAAAAAATTAAATTAAATTAAATCACAACATACCAAACTAATAAGATACAGCAAAACCTCATATAAGAGGAAAGTTCCTATAACAGAGGAAATGTCTACACTAAGAAGTAGAAAAACCAAACAAAAACAAACCAAACAAAACAAAACCCTAACTCTACACCTGAAGGAACTAGAAAAGAACAAGCTGAGCCTAGATTTAGCAGAAGAAAAAAAAAATAATAAAGATGAAAGCATAAATGAATGAAATAGAGAAGAGGAAAGCAATAGAAAAGATTAATGTAACTAAGAGTTGGTTCTTTGAAAAGAAAAAAAAAATGACAACCCTTTTGCTAGACTAATGAAGGAAAAAAAGAGAGAATCCAAAGCAACAAAATTATGAATAAAAGAAGAGACATTACAAAGGAAATTATGGAAAGATGAGATAATAAGAAGCTGCTATAAACAATTATATACCAATACCCTAGATAACTTAGAAGCAATGGAAAAAATCTAAGAAATGTGTAATTTACCGAAATTGAATCAGGAAGGAAGAAAAAAAAAAAAAAACTGGAACACTCCAGCTACTACTAAGGAGGTTGAAACAGTATAAAAAAAATATTTCAATAAAGAAAAGTCCAGGACTATGACTTCATTGGTGAATTTTACCAAGCATTTAGAGAATGAACACTAGTCCTTTCCAATCTCTTCCAAAAAAAAAGAAAAACTAAAGAGGAAGGAATACTCCCAAATTCATTTTACAAGGGTACAATTACCCTTTTACCAAAGCCAAGAAAACTACAAGCCAACATTCCTAATAAATATACATGCAAAAATTCTCAAGAAAGTATTGACAAGCTCAATTCAGCATCCCATTAGAAAAATAATTTTGGGGGATCCCTGGGTGGTTCAGTGGTTAAGCACCTGCCTTCGGCCCAGGGCATGATTCTGGAGTCCCAGGATTGAGTCCTACGTCAGGCTCCCTGCATGGACCCTGCTTCTCCCTCTGCCTGTGTCTCTGCCTCTCTCTGTGTGTCTCTCATGAATAAATAAAAATAAGATCTTTAAAAAAAAAAGAAAGATAATTTTGCATGATCAATTTAGTTTTACCCCTAGGATGCAAGGGTAGTTCAATATACACAAATTAATCAATATGATACATCATGTTAATAACAAAAAAAATCAGATGATAATCTTAATGGTAAAAAATATTATTTCTCACAAAATTCAGCATCTGTTCATGGTAAGAATCCTTGTTAATCCATATTAAATATAGAAGGATTATACTTAAAATAATAAAGGCCGTATGACAAGCCCACAGCTAACATTATATTCAATGGTGAAAGTTTGAAAGCTTTTTCTCTAGGATTGGGAACAAAACAGGGATACCCATTCTCAACATTCCTATTCAAAATAGTACTGGAAGTTTAGCCAGAGCAATCAGGCAAGGAAAAAGAAGGCATAATTAGAAAGGAAAAAGTCAAGTTATCTTTATTTGCAGATGACATAATTTTATGGATAACAAAATCTAAAAGCTGCACTGAAAAACTTTTAGATCTAATCAGTGATTTTATTAAGATTAAAGGATACAAAATTAACAGAGAAAAATTAGTAGCATTTTATAAGACTAAAAAGATAAGGGGCACCTGAGTGGCTCAGTCAGTTAATTGCCTGCCTTTGGCTCAGGTCATTATCCCAGGCTCAGTGGGGAGCCTGCTTCTCCCTCTTCCTCTGAAGCTCCCCCTATTTGTGCTGCAAAAAAGAAAAAATAACAAATAATAATATGAGAAATAAAAGAGGAGACCTTACAAATGACATCATAGAAATACAAAGGCTCGTGAGACTAACAATTATACATCAACAAATTAGACAACCTAAAGAAATAGACAAATTTCTAGAAAGATGCCTACCAAGACTAAATCATGAAAAAATAGAAAATATGAACAATTACTAGTAAGGAGATCAAATTCGTAATCAAAAACCTCCCCAAAAAACAAAAATCCAAGACCAGATGGCTTCACTGATGAATTCTACCAAACATTCAAGAAAATGAACACCAATTCTAAAACTCTTCCAAAAAGTAGAAGAGGGAGAAATACCTCTAACTTATTTTATGAGTTCAGCTTTACCCTGATAACAAAATGAGACAAGGATGCCATAAGCAAATACAAGTATAGAGCCATATCCTTTACAAATATATATGAAAAATCCTCAACAAAATACTAGCAAACTAAATTCAACAATATCTTTTCTAAAACTTATATACCATGACCAAGTGGACTTTATTCCAAAGACATAAGAATGGTACAACACGGGCCAATCAATAAATGCAATATACTATATTAACAAAATTAAGGGCAAAAATCACATAATAATCTCAATAGTGGCAGAAAAAGCATTTGCAAAATTCAACATTCATTTGCAATAAAAAGCTCTCAACAAAATGGGTTTCAAGGGAACATAACTCAGTATAATAAGGGCCGGGGACACCGAAGTGATTCAGTCAGTTAAAGCATCCAACTCTTGATTTCAGCTTAAGTCATTATCTCAGAGCTGTGGGATTGACCTCCCTGCATCAGGCCTCACACTGATTTTGGAGTCTGTTGGTCCCTCTCCCTCTACTCCTCCGTCTGCTCTCTCTCTCTCAAATAAATGAAATCTTTTAAAAATATATAATAAAGGCCACATAAGACAAGCCCACAGCTAACATCATACTCAGCAGTGATTATCTGCAAGCTTCTCCTCTAAAAACAGAAACAAAACAAGGATACACACTACCCTCATTTTTATTTAACACAGTAGTGGAAATCCTAGCCACTGCAATTAGATAATAAAAATAAATAAAATGGTCAAAATGATCAAATGAAAAAGTAAAATTGTCAGTAATTGTAAATAACATGATATCACGTACGCAAACTGTTAGAGACTCCATCAAGAAATTATTAGAATACATGATTCAGTAAAACTTCAGAATAAAAATCAATATAAAAATTTTGTTGTGTTTATATATACTAATTAACTATGAAGAAGTTAAGAAAACAACTTCATAGTTGTGTGAAAAAGAATAAAATACCTAGGAATAAATTTAACCAAGGAGGTAAAAGATCTTCACATTATAACCTGTACACTAAAGATTTGATGAAAGAAATTGAAGAAGACATTTCCAAATACATGGAAAGATATTCTGTGCTCAGGTATTGAAAAAATTAATTGTTAAAATGTCCAGATAACCCAAAGCACTCTATAGATTCAATGTAATCCCTATCATAACTCCAATGCATTTATTTCACAGAAATACTTGAAACAATCCTAAAATTTTTATAGAACCATAAAAATTTCTGAATAACCAAAGCTATTCTCAGAAAGAAAAACAAAGCAGGAGGCATCATTCTTCTTAATTTCAAGGTATATTATCAACCATAGTAAATCAAAATAGCATTGTACTAGCATAAAAATAGGCATAGATTAATGGAACAGAAATAGATGGTCAACTAATATTTGAGAAGGGATCCAAGAATATTTAATGAATAAAAGACAATCTCTTCAAAAAATAGTGATGGGAGAAGTGAATATTCACATGTATAAGAATGAAACTAGACCTTTATCATATATCATTCACAAAATTTAACATAAAATGATTAAAAACTGAAATGAAAGACTTCAAATGATAAAATTCCTTTTAAAAGCCTTGATGATAAGCATGCCTGGGTGGTTCAGTGGATTAAGCATCTGGCTCTTGATTCTTGTTCACATCATGATCTAAGGATCATAAGCTCGAGCCCCACATTGGGCTCTGCACTATGCATGAAGTCTGTTTAAGATTTTCTCTTTCCCTCTCCCTCTGCCCCTACCTCTCTCTAAAAAATAATAATAAAATAAATTAAAATAAAAAATAAAAAACCTTGGTGATAAAAAGCTCCTTGTAATCGGTCTTGGCAATGATATATATTTTTTTGTATATGACACTTAAAGCATAACAACAAAATGAAAATAAGCCAGTGGATCTACACTGAACTAATAGCTTCTGCACTGCAAGAGAAATGATCAACAAAATGAAAATATACCCTATAGAATGAGAAAAAAATATTTACAAGCCATATATCTGATAAGGTATATCCGAAAATATGTAAAGAAATAATACAAGTCAATTACAAAAGAAAGTAATGAAATAATCCAATTGAAAATGGGCAATAGACCTGAATAGACATGTTTCCAAAGACAATATATGAACAGCCAACAACCTATATGAAAGAAAAGATGCTCTATGTCACCAATCACCAGGGAAAACCAAACCAATAACACAATAAGATATTCTCCCATAACTGTTAGAATAACTATTATAAAAAAAAGACAAGATAAGAATCACAACATTTATGCACTATTGGTAGGATTTTAAATTGGTACAGTCACTATGGAAAAAGTAGAAGTTCCTCAAAAAATTAAAAATATAACTGCCATATGATCTAGCAGTTTCACTTCTGAGTATTTGTCCAATGTAAATATACTATTTTGAGGATATATGTGTACCCTCTGTTTATAGCAGCATTATTTATAATAGCCAAGAAATGGAAATAATCTAAGTGTCCATTGATGGATGAATAAAGAAAATGTGGTATACATGTGCAATGGAATATGATCTTACTTATATGCAGAATCCACAAAAATAAAAGGAAAAGAATAAACTTAGAAAAAAGTATCAATTTTGTGATTAGCAAAGGCAAGGAGTGTGAGGAGGGGGAATTAGGTAAAGGTGGTGAAAAGATACAAACTTCCATTTGTAAGATAAATAAGCATTAAAATGAAATATAAAACATGAGTACTTTAGCCAACATCACTATATGTTATATATGAAAGTTGTTAAGAGAGTAGATGCTAAGAGTTCTCATTAAAAGAGGGAGAAAATATTTTGTGAAAGAGAAGAAAGAAGACGAAAGAAAGAAAAGAAGAAGAAGAAGAAGAAGAAGAAGAAGAAGAAGAAGAAGAAGAAGAAAAAGAAAGAAAGAAAGAAAGAAAGAAAGAAAGAAAGAAAGAAAGAAAGAAAGAAAGAAAGAAAGAAAGGAAAGACCGAGTGTCTGGTTTTAAGGATATGCTTAAAACAGACTTTCATTGAACTGAACTTACATGAATTAAAAAGAAACTGAAACATCAGGGCACTGGATTGAAAATGTGATGGCAGTGAAAAAATCCAACCCATTATTAATCAATTTCTTATTATTTGAGATACATGTCTGAAATTTAAAATATTAGTATTTCTTGTTTCAATACTAAATTCTCAAAGTTTGTTGAAGAGTCTAGGTGAGTGTTTAATTGAATAAACAGAAGACAGGAAATGAGGTGAAATTTTTGGAGCTCCACCACATCAAGGACATCTAGTTAAAAAGGATGAATTTCTAAGGCTCTCCTCCAAAGTTCTATCAACAGAATTCTAGAATAAGACCATGCTTTACATTTAGGTAATTCTTTTGCAGAATAAAACTTAAAAACAGCTTACCCATGAGGTCTCTGGTGAGCTTCATTATATCTAATATCAGAAATTTTATGGAAAATATTTTCATCAAGTGCATTTTTCAAAGGTTAGTTTACCTAATTTTTAAAAGCTAGAAAGGTCCTGTGACCCATAATACTTAAGAATAACTAGGGAAAGAGTGAATATGAAGACACAAGAGAATAGCTTACACTTGATAGCTTTGACCAAAGAAGTAAAGAAAATGGATGAGATGGTAGTTTGAGAAGGCCTGTTTGAGGGAATTTTTTAGAATAGATAAGAATTTGTCATTTGGAAGGAAAACAGTTCATGGATGGTAGCATTCAAAGGAGAATGAAGACACTTGAAGCAGCAAATTTCCTACTGCTATGAGATTAAGAGAACAGTTGGAAGCATTATTTTGTAATAGAATAGAGAAATGTTTTCTCTAAAAGAAAAGAAAAAGAGGACAAATAAAGATGCAGAGGTACACTAAGATGACATGGCCATCACTTCCTCAATTAAGTAGGAGTAATATTGCCTACTTTTTTTAGGGCTTTGAGGGCTTGGCCAGCATGGAATAAGTTAGAAAAGAAGAGCTGGAAAAAAACCTAAAGATTAGCAAAAAGTAAAAACACAATGAATGGAATGGACTTTCAATGCTGTCTATTAAGAATATATAATACGGATTTGAACAAAAACCATTTTCAATAATAATAAAATGTTTATTTCTTATTTCAGCATTTGTCTGCTGCAGTCATATAATTAAAATGACTAGAGTATGAAGAAAATCAAGTGTATTGAAGCTATTACTGAATTAACAATTTAGATCATATTTAATAGGATGCTAGCTATGCTGAGATATAAAAGTCCTATATTTAAATCTCAAATTTAATATTAACTTTGTTAAGTAACTTTAGGCAAATCAGGTTATTTTAATCTGCCTCACCTTTTTCACTGGCCAAATGGGGATAATACTATTTATTACCCATGTAACCTACAGGGTAACTTTGTGAAAAAATAGGAGAACTATAATGTATTTTTTAAGGTTAAAAGATAAATGAACCACATCTTACACATTTATTGGTAGCTGTGAGAAGTACCAAAAAATAGGGCATTACTATAACACCAGATATCTTTCTGCACTACTAACCAAACAAAATCTGTTTTGAGTATAGGAAAAACTCAATGTTAAAAGAAAAAAAGGTTCTGAAGCTAAACTTCCAATTCCAGCAAAATGGCAGAGAGCATAATTTTAAATGCCCTTATTTCATTCACCAAAAATAGTGGATGAAATATTAAAACATTCATCATATTTGATAAAATAGTTTCCAATTGGCTGCAAAGAAACATCTTAAATTTATAGAAGTAGACTTATAATTTGCTTCATTAAAGAGGAAAAGAATATAATTTAAATGCAAAAATAGGAAAAACCTACAAAACTGATAAACAATTAAAAAAAGACTTCCCATTAACTATCATTAGGTTTATCCATTCAACCAAGGAAATAACTATCACAGAATCTTAGAAACAATAAACAAAAAGAACAGTTAACTATCTAATTGTATTTTTCTAAAATGAAGGAAAGCATGTATATAATTTTTAATTGGCCAAAATTGCACATAAAAACATTACAATTTAAATCTTTTATATTCACTCTCAATGTACTGAAAATTATAGACTTTCATTTGATTTAACTCTTGCAAGTCATTTGCGTTTCTTTGGCTTTCTAAAATCCTACAGGCTTTCTAAAATCCTACAATTCACACAATCCTAAATTTTTTGTTAATCATAAAAGTCTACCTGAAAAATATGTCATTCAAAGACTCAATAACTAAATATATGTATATGATGAAATACTGTATATATTTAGTAAAAATGTTAGTTTTGCAAAGTGAAGTGCCTTATTCTCAAATATGGTAGTCAAGAATAATATCCTTAAACATTTGCCCATTTTCACTTAAAAATTATACCTCAGTAATATCTGTCCATAAACTTTGTTATTTGTCCATAACTCTGTTTTCCCTGCTCCCATTTCTATGTAACACTCTAAGGGACAGATCCCCTAGGCTGCACTACACTGTGGGGCAGGCAACTAGTGCTCACTAAGTATTGTCAAAGGCCCAGAGAGGAAGTGAGGAGTAAATATGGGACTTGAGCATCTAATAAACTCAGAAAAATATTTTTAGCTAAGGAAAAATAATTAATGAAACTCAAAGTGTAGAGAATATTTCCAATGAATTTAAGGCAAAATTACTATTTTTTTAGTGTAACAAATACAAACATTGCCATTTTATATTCTTTATATTTTATACTCTTCCTTATGATAATTATTGACTAAAGATAGTTCTGAAAATCTCTATGTTTATTCAAAATTGGAATGTAGGGTCAAGAAATAGCAGCTGAAATGGGGGCCACTATTCCCAACACTGCTATTTCCTGGTTGACTGACTTCAAACTATTAAATACTTCTTAGTTCAAAAATCAGCTGACTAAAGTGATAATACTTATGCTTCTTAAAATGGTAAAATTCTATTTTAAATGATAAAGTATGTCTTATTTGGAAAAATGTCTATTTAGATCAATTGTATAGGTTCTTTATTTATTTTGGATATTAACCCCTTATCAGATATATGATTTGCAAGATTTTCAAATATTTTCTCCAATTTAATATCTTGCCTTTTCATTTTACTGATAATTTCTTTTGCTGTGCAGAGCTTTTTAGTTTAATGTAATCTCACTTGTTTACTTTTGCTTTTGTTATTTCTTTTTGGAGTAAGATCCCAAAAATCATTACCAAAACTGATGCCAAGGAACTTACCTGTCTATGTTTTCTTCTAAGAGTTTTGTGGTTGTTGTAGGCCTTATATCCAAATTTTTAATCCATTTTGAATTAATTTTCAGGTATGGTGTAACTAATATTAGTCTGGTTTTATTCTTTTGTATGTGACTGCCTAGTTTTCCCGACACTATTAAAGAGACTGTCCTTTCCTCATTGTATACTACTGGCTTCTTTGTCAAAATTAACTGACCATATATATATATACAGGCTTATTTCTGGGCTTTTTATTCTGTTCCATTGATCTGAGTTTCTGTTTTTATGTCGATATCACACAATTTTGATTATCAGATCTTTGAATTATATTTTTTATAAAAGCAATTCAAATATTATATTCATCATCAATGTCATGGTCCAAAATCTTTATAGTAATCAATGGTATTTGTTTTCCCTGAAACTGCCCTACTTTTGGTTTGGATCAGATTTGCCAGTTGTCTCTTTGTGTGTTCCTTATGTCTTCCAGATATACAGTTACCCTTGATAGTTCCTTCATGCCTGTTAACTTCTCTTCTAGATTCAAGCATGGCTACAGTTTTCCCCCATGCTGTCCTATAATAATTTCATTGGCAACTTGGGAGGGGAAGAATTAAATATCAAGAACTTTAACTACTTCCTCTCCTACAAGGGGAGAATAGTAACTAACACAGTATATAGAGAGATAGCTATAGGCCTTTTTGAGAAACAGACTCTGTGTATTCCTCTAGATGGAAAAGTAATGATAACGCTATTTATTAGCTTTTAGAATAATTAAGTATAAGATTCATACCTAGGAATAGGTTAGGTGTTCTATATTAATATCAATTTATTAGTTAAAAAAAAGAGTAAAGTAAACCATTTTCACAGTGAAAATCATTTGTACTTTTCATGTGAATGTTAAGGTAATATTTTATAAAATATGTTAATAACTTTAGAATTCACTATACCTAACAACTCTCAATCTTCCCTGAGGCAAAATTAGAAAACCTGTTTCTTAGAGACATGAATGAAATCTATGTGTCTGGGGCTTGAGGAAAGAGAAAACATAGTCACAAAAATTATTTAAAAGGGAAAGCAAATTTTGTTAAGATGAAATGCATATTCTAGAAGAAAAAAAATATATAAAATTTACAAGTGGAGAGCATTTGGATCTTTAATGGTTAAAATGAACCCCTAAATATTCACCATATTATAGATTCAATGGAGTCTCAAACATATATAAAGAATCCAAAACTAAGTTAAAATAAGCAATATTAATATAGTACTAAATAAAGTATGGCCACTAAAACTTCAAAAATTATATCTAAATTTTTTACATATATAAAGCACATTTTAAATGTTTTAGAGATTACAAAATAAATTTTAAAAACTACCACTGCCTCCCCATGTTTTGCCACATGATTACTGGGTCCTATGATACTACACTATAAAATTCAGCTCTAGAATCTTTTCTCAGAATATTATCTACAAAGTAATTTCATGGCAAATTGTTTGTTTCTTGTCAACACTTTTTATGTACCTCTAGTGAAAATATAAAGTAAAATTTTCACATAATTAAAATATTTTATCTTTCAAAGCCATACCTGGGCCTTCTCTGAAAATAAAACTAGTCCACTTATCATGCTTCAAGCAAGTTGTCTTAATCTTTCCATTTTTAAGAGTATACATTATACATATGTATATGTAATGTAAAATTCCTGTGCAAAAAACTCAACTGTATGAAGGTATGATAATTATCTAATCAGATGCCACATATTCAGGATGATGGAATTTGTTGTACATTATAGACTGATTCAGTGTTGAAGAAAACTCAGTACTCCAGGGTAAAGGAACAGCATAATATATTGGATTCATGGTTTATGGTAGAGGAAACAAAAATGGACTTGAGTATATTATGAGTGAACATTAAACCCTATTTTACAATGAAAATGTAAATACTTCACAAAAGGCTATTTGGGACTTTTAGCATACCTGTGATGCTGTTGCTAGAGTAGTAAGTTCTTAAGGACTGTGAATCAATGGCTTCAAAGCAGTTGGAAACTTACATAAGGCAAACATATAAGATTGATTTTTGCAGCAGAAATCTATATATCAAGTAGGTTCATTGGAAACAAATGATAAAATGAATATAGCTCTAGAAAGGGAGTACTTGAGATGGTGTACTATCAGCCAAGGTGACATATATTTTGAAAGACAACTGAGGTACAAAGCAATTGAAGGATAATCAATTTTTCTGACGGTGTATAGGGACTCATCTGTTGTCTTTTTAATACACTGTCAAATAAGCAATGGTTATTTGTTAGTCAGTGAAATTTTTTGGACCAGTAGCAATATTGCAAGAATTGCCAATAACTGCCTTTCCAAAATGCTTAAAGTGGAAACCTAGCAAATCAATTTCTTCCTCTAACATGATTAATCATTAATACAATCGCACAAATACAGCATCTTTTCTGATTCTTTTATAATGTCTAACATAACATAAGGGAGGATGAATTTCACTCCCAACTTAATCCTATGATCAAAATGTTCTTCATTTCATAACTATAACAGAACCAAAATTTCTATAAGGCATCAATATTTATTTAGCATCTTTAAAAATTATCATCTTACTCTTAGAAAAGGATGCTTCAGTGCTGATTTTTAAGGTGTATAGTACTGTATTCTAGAAGGACATAAATTTGTGAGGCATTTTCTATCTTTATTTTCCCCCTATATTTAAATAACTAATGACAAACATGTATAGTCAAAGAAAATGGTACACTAACTTGAGAGCAAAGTTTTTTCTTCTGTAATTAACCATTTAAAAGCAGAAATTAGAATGTTCAGCAATTGAGAATTGTAAATGCAATTGCACCATTAAACCCCCATTTTAAGCTATTTATTTTAAGCTAGGAATCTACATTCTATATGGAATGACTATTTTTTATTATAGGAGTTCCAAAGTTTTACAATTTATCAATAAGTCAATATTATAAAAATGTTCTTTATCACCTTCTGTCTAAGATTGTAAAGTCATTAAGACTTTTTTCCAGCATACTAGTTTCAAATTACAAACCCAATTTCATGGCAAGCTTTGCTACTACTCTCACTTACCAGTAATCAAAAGCATACACCAAATTTGAGGCAAGTTACTAAAAACACTAAATATATGCATTTGTATTAAATAAACCTGAGGTGTTTATAGAAATATAAATTTATTTACAAAAGGTGACTATACTTAGGTGTTAATTTTCCCAATAGAAATCACACAAAATCATTTCTCCAAAGTTAATTTATAACTACAATGGGAAATTAGCAAAGACAACTATTTCTCAGATAATCTATAGAGTTAGAAAAGAATAATGCTATTGTAATTTTTTAAAGTTTCCCTTAACCTAACATATTTTTTAATGGCCAAAGGCTAAGCCCATTTCTTGAGAAAGTTCTTATGGGGCTCGAATTGACTTTAGAGTCTCCCAAATCACTATGAGTTCAAGTTTACTGTGGAACTGAAATATGGTAAGTTTTCCAAGTATATGAACCATAATTCTTTTTGTTTTGTTTTAACTAAAACATGGCCTTTTAAACTTCTTACATGTGAGTGATGGTAGAAAAAATTACTATTTTTCTTTAGTTCAAAGTTTTTGAAGTAAATTTAACTATGTCACCAAATTAAAGAAAACTACAAAATGGATTGAGTTAATAAAGATGTTTATAATTGCTGAATTATCTCATATTCATACAGCAGTCCTCACTCTCATTAGTCCTGGCACTCGCACATCACAGAAAGGAGTAAAATGAAGATTTTATTATTACATTGCAAGTTTGTGTTTATCTTCTGTCAGTCCATCATTTCTTTGCCACGTACTACAACTAGACTCTATCTGGTGCATTTACCACCTCAATTTGAAATCTGTATTAAAATTCCAGCAATGATGAAAAACAAAGTGATTTGGTATTTCTTTTACTTCATTTTAAGCATGATGGTCATTATCAGAAATTCCTGGTTGTCAGTTTTCTTAGGCTACACATTGATTGCCCATTACAGAAGTTCTAAATTTTTCTTGAGTTAAAAAAAGAAGGTATGTACTTTAAAACTAAAATTCATGGTAATATAATGAGCACGCTGTTACAAGATATTTTCAAACAGTGGTTTTATGACCATCTGTTAGAACCCCTACACTGAGTTGAATGTTTTTTACTATCTAAAAATCTAAAATGACTTCTAAAAAAGACTCAAGAATTATAATGAAAGAGGCATCTCTGACTCCTAACAAGGTCAGGGCAAAACACATGAAAGAAATTGCCTAAAGTAAGGGATTATGAAAATACAGAATTTTCTAAATGAATGAGTTTTTGGTTGGTATTCCTAATAAACACTATTGTTAAGCATCAAGTACCAATTACCTAGATACATAAATAGCATGTTATTACATATTTAGGAAGTTGTAGTACTAAAACCAACCAATTGTATGAATTTGTTACTTGACACTGCACTGTTTGGAACCTATGTCCTGATTAAGCAGCTTGTGTGCAATAAATTGTATGCCAAAAAAGAAAGAGAAAAGAAAGAAAAAGGAAAAAAAGCCAGCCATAGATGGTTAAATTCAAGACATGCAATTCTCTATTCCCCTAGGTGGAATGAAGCACTATCTTCCACTAGGTGATATAGTGCAACAAATATCACACCAACAAGACATCTGTTTTCCAGCTGACAATGGGCCAAAACAACACTTCAGAGTTGGGGGAAAAAATGCCTTCCTCTCAGGGAAGTGCTGACATAAATCCTAATGACCTGATACTTTTAACTACCTCCTTTTAACAACCTCTTGTACTATTCTCCAGCAAGGTCTTAAAATGAACTGAGAGGAAAATGCTACCCATAGCACTTAAATCAGACATGGGGCCTAATAACAGTTTTTTCTCAAGCCCCTTTTCTACTCTGTTTCCTAATTATTGTCATCAGCGTGCACTTTTTTTTTTCCTTGAAGGGAAATATTGACATTTTTGGAGTGAAATATTGAAATGGTGCATTTGTTTCATTGATGATTTTGCAGCAGCTACAGAACTACAGATTGGAAAACTTTGTGAGGAGGCCAAAAAATAAGGAGCAAATTACAGAGGAGTAAAATAGGATGTTATAATTGATTACCAGACTTTTTTCCAATTTTCCCTACAGGAGAATATAGGTGTATAAAATAAATCTTGATGTCTGGCACTGATTAAGTTTATGAGTTACCAAACAGAACTAAAACAACTCTTCATTTATACACACTGATATGTTTTTAGAAACTTCTGAACCTAAGAGTTGTTAATTTTTGTAAACATGAGCAAGCTTTAAACATTGCAGCTTCCACCTTCTCGACCAGATTAGTGAGCAAACTTTAAGGATAGAAATATGATAAACATATTAAAGTAGATACATATTAAAGTAGATTTAGAAGTCCCATTAGCTTTCGGTAGCCTGTATATATCAATTTCTTATGCAATGTCCTTTAATGGTAGCATCGCTATGATGGTCTTGCATTTCCAAATGTTCTGACATAATTCATACAATAAATACTGAATCTGAGCTTTTTCTTTTCTTTTTAAAAAAATTTTTTTTTATTTATTCATGAAAGACACAGAGAGAGAGAGAGAGGCAGAGACATAGGCAGAGGGATAAGCAGGCTCCATGCAGGGAGCCCGATGTGGGACTCGATACTGGGACTCTGGGATCACCACACCCTGAGCCAAAGGCAGATGCTCAATCACTGAGCCACTCAGGTGTCCCATTAACCTGAACTTTTTCATGTAAAAGCTCTCACAACCCTCATCTTGCCCCAGCTTCTGGGTGTTGTAAAGATTTCTCAGTTTTTAGCTGAAGTAACATTGCAGTGGTAACTAAATATTCTTGATCTCACCTACCTCAGGCTTAGGTGAACTGTTTTATTATATCTTGGTAAACTGGTCACAGCATAATACATACCTCCTATGGAAGTTAAGTTTGATCTAGGGCATTGATATCCAAGGGAGTCATATTACCATAAGACAAGTTTATTACTATTTATTCTTCAAAAAGAATGCTAGAATCATTATTTTAACTGTAGGTTTTAGAAATACCATAATAGGAATCAAAGTATCATTTTAAACAATTGCTTTTCAAAATATTATACTCACAATTAGAGTTTTATTCCTTATAACAACACACCAAAAAAATGCTCTTAATAGAAACCTGTTTTGGGATGTCAGAGTCTCCCCCTCATAAAAGTTCCCCTTTAAGCAGTAGCCTTAAAGAAAGTCTGATATACAAACTCCTCAGACAAATCTCTTCTCAATATAGTTTCCCTTGAGAAATGGTCATTTGATTCCAAATCTCTTTATAATGATGGATATAAGGACTGAAGTGAGGGGTGCCTGGGTGGCTCAGTTGATTAAGCATCTAACTCTTGATTTTGGCTCAGGTAATGATCTCAGGATCATGATCAAGCCTGGTTGGGCTCCATGCTCAGCAGGGAGTCTGCTTGAGATTCTCTCTCTCCCTCTCCACCCCTGCCCTTAGTCGCCTTCTCTCTCTCTCTCTCTCTCTCTCAAATAAATAAATATCTTTAAAAAAAAAGTTGAAATAAGGAATGATTTATTTGTACTATTCCTCAACTGTCAACCTACTAAAAGGCTGCAGTTTCAAAATGTCTTTCAGATAATCATTCAGTTTCTGTCTCCTTTTCGGGAATTCGGCCTTGATTATATTTGTTGTACATTTAGATCTTACAAGTTAGAACAATAAAGTACAAAATTTCTCTCCATTCCAGTGCTCAATCTGCTGAGAGGGGAAGTGTGAAACAGGGAATATTAAATGTCTGATGTGAACTGATGCAGAAAGGAAGTAAGTAGATAATTTCCTGGAAAAGTAAACATTTGTCACAGCAAAGTCATAGATATGATGAAAGGTTAGCACCCAGTACCTTTATTTTTAAAGACATGAAAGCACATCTTTCAGTTTCCATCAGTAGGAAAACAGCCTTTGAAAATGGCTTAGACAGACATGGAAGGATCCACAATGTCCTTTGACAGATGAATGGATTAAGATGGGTATATATACACAATGGAATATTACTCAGCTATTAGAAAGGATGAATACCTACTATTTATATTGACATAGATGGAACTGGAGGGTATTATGCAGAGTCAAAGGAGTCAATCAGAGAAAGTAATTATCATATGGTTTCACTCATATGTGGAATAAGGAAATAGTGAAAGGGACCATAAGTGAAAGGGAAGAAACTGGAGAAAAATTAGAGAGGAAGACAAACCATGAAGGACTCCTAACTCTGGAGCATCCTAAATTGTTATTTATGAACTTTTCCAATGGAGAAGGAACACTTTTCCTCAAGGGAAATAGAATGCCATCTCCCCCCACTCTTTCTCCACCTCTATGTTCACACTCTCTTAATGGCAACATTCTTTTTTTAAATGGTATATTTAAAAGAAAAACTTTACTAGAGAAATATCCTAAAAATTGTAATCACCTAAATCTGCTGAATCAGAATCATAAAAGGCTCAAAAATCCTTAATAGAATTAAGAATTCATACATCAAAGATCAAAATTAAAAGAAGTACCAACCAAGTATTTAAGAAAAAAATCCCATCGTACACTCAAGAGTAAAGGAACTAGATAATAGGAGTTAGAACTACAGTATAAATTCTTGTAGTGTATCTTCTCAAGTCAATTTTAACTTCACAAACTATTATCACAATTCCTCAGCTCTCTCCTTTCTTTACTTCTATCCTTCAGCACCTTAGGTGTTACATTATGTCATTTCAAAAAGTTTTGCCAGGGGGAGGGGGCAAGATAGCGGAAGAGTAGGGTCCCCAAGTCACCCGTCCCCACCAACTTACCTAGATAACTTTCAAATCATCCTGAAAACCTACAAATTCGGCTTGAGATTTAAAGAGAGAACAGCCGGAAAGCTACAGTGAGAAGAGTTCGCGCTTCTATCAAGGTAGGAAGACGGGGGAAAAAAATAAAGTAATAAAAGGCATCCAAGGGGGAGGGGCCCCGCGAGGAGCCGTGCTACGGCCGCCTGGGGAGTGTCCCCAGGACAGGAGAGCCCCTCCCGGAGAAGCGGGAGCTGCACCAATCTTCCCAGCCAGAAAGGCGCTTGCAGGGATTTGGAGCAGGACCCCAGGAGGGGCAGGGATGCCCTCAGGCTCCCAGGGGCACCATCAGAGGAACCTGTGCCTGGGGAGAGTGCCCACACCCCACCGCCCAGCCCCCTCAAGGGCTGCAGCGCTGCCGGGCTGGACCCGGGAGCAGCTCGGAGGCGGCTCCAGCGGCAGCTCCGCACGGAGGGGGCTGCACAGCCTTGGGAGCAGCTTGCCCGGCACTGGCCCTGGAGCCCAGGGCGCTGGGGAACACAGCCCAGGATCCATGTCTCCCCCCAGGACAGGCAAAGGCCAGGAGGGCACAGGACAGCCAGGATGCTCCTGCCCCCTCCGGGGTCCCCGAACTATGCAGATTGGCGCCCTCCGCCCCTGGAGCATCCAGGCCTCTGAGGACTGAGAGCTGCGGTAGTTCCTGCTGGAGTCGACTCCAGGGCTGGGGACATGGCTGCCGCCACTGTTGTTCCTCCTGGTGCCACCTTGTACCTGGGACTGAGCAGGGGCTTCACAAGATAAACAGTCCCCACTGAGCCATACACCTGGCAGGGGGCTGGGCAGCTCCCCAGGTGCACACACCCAAGAATCAGCACAGCAGGCCCCTCCCCCAGAAGACCAGCTGGAAGGACAGGGGAAAAGCAAGTTATTGACCAAGCAGCACTGGAAAGTTCCAGGGGAAGTCGGGGGACTTACAGTATATAGAATCAGAAGATAATACCCCTTCTTTTTGTTTTCTGTTTGCTTCCCCACCCCTTTGTTTTTCTTTTCTTCTCTTTTCTTTCTTCTTTTTTTTCTTTTTTTTCTTTTCTCTTCTCTTTTTGTCCTTTTCCCAATACAACTTGTTTTTGGCCACTCTGCACTGAGCAAAATGACTAGAAGGAAAAACTCACCTCAAAAGAAAGAATCAGAAACAGTCCTCTCTCCCAGGGAGTTACAAAATTTGGATTCCAATTCAATGTCAGAAAGCCAATTCAGAAGCACTATTATAAAGCTACTGGTGGCTCTAGAAAAAAGCATAAAGGACTCAAGAGACTTCATGACTGCAGAATTTAGAGCTAATCAGGCAGAAATTAAAAATCAATTGAATGAGATGCAATCCAAACTAGAGGTCCTAACAATGAGGGTTAACGAGGTAGAAGAACGAGTGAGTGACATAGAAGACAAGTTGATGGCAAAGAGGGAAACTGAGGAAAAAAGAAAAACAAAAGATCATGAGGATAGATTAAGGGAATTAAATGACAGCCTCAGAAAGAAAAATCGGTTTAATTGGGGTTCCCAAGGGCACCGAAAAGGACAGAGGTCCAGAATATGTATTTGAACAAATCATAGCTGAAAACTTTCCTAATCTGGGAAGGGAAACAGGCATTCAGATCCAGGAAATAGAGAGATCCCCCCTAAAATCAATAAAAACCGTTCAACACCTTGACATTTAATAGTGAAGCTTGCAAATTCCAAAGATAAAGAGAAGATCCTTAAAGCAGCAAGATATAAGAAATCTCTAACTTTTATGGGTAAAAATATTAGATTAATAGCAGACCTCTCCACAGAGACATGGCAGGCCAGAAAGGGCTGGCAGGATATATTCAGGGTCCTAAACGAGAAGAACATGCAGCCAAGAATACTTTATCCAGCAAGGCTCTCATTCAGAATAGAAGGAGAGATAAAGAGCGTCCAAGATAGGCAGAAACTGAAAGAATATGTGACCACGAAGCCAGCTCTGCAAGAAATTCTAAGGAAATTCTGTAATAGAGGAAGTCCAAGGGAACAATCCACAAAAACAAGGACTGAATAGATATCATGATGACACTAAACTCATATCTCTCAATAGTATCTCTGAATGTGAATGGGCTCAATGATCCCGTCAAAAGGCGCAGGGTTTCAGACTGGATAAAAAAGCAGGACCCATCTATTTGCTGTCTACAAGAACTCATTTTAGACATAAGGACACCTACAGCCTGAAAATAAAAGGTTGGAGAACCATGTACCATTCAAATGGTCCTCAAAAGAAAGCAGGGGTAGCCATCCTTATATCAGATAAAGTTTATCCCAAAGACTGTAGTGAGAGATGAAGAGGGACACTATATCATAGTTAAAGAATCTATCCAACAAGAGGACTTAACAATCATCAATATTTATGCCCCGAATGTGGGAGCTGCCAATTATATCAATTAATAACCAAAGTTAAGACATACTTAGATAATAATACACTTATACTTGGTGACTTGAAATTAGAGCTTTCTACAATCGACAGGTCTTCTAAGTACAACATCTCCAAAGAAAGAAGAGGTTTAAATGATACACTGGACCAGATGGATTTCACAGATATTTACAGAACTTTACATCCAAACTCAACTGAATACACATTCTTCTCAAGTGCACATGGGACTTTCTCCAGAATAGACCACATACTGGGTCACAAATCAGGTCTCCACTGATACCAAAAGATTGGGATGGTCCCCGGCATATTTTCAGACCATAATGCTTTGAAATTAGAACTAAATCACAAGAAGAAGTTTGGAAGGACCTCAAACACGTGGAGGTTAAGGACCATCCTGCTAAAAGATGAAAGGGTCAACCAGGAAATTAAGGAAGAATTAAAAAGATTCATGGAAACTAATGAGAATGAAGATATAACCATTCAAAATCTTTGGGATACAGCAAAAGCAGTCCTGAGGGGGAAATCCATCGCAATACAAGCATCCATTCAAAAACTGGAAAGAACTCAAATACAAAAGCTAACCTTGCACCTAAAGGAGCTAGAGAATAAAACAGCAAATAGATCCTACACCCAGCCGAAGAAGAGAGTTAATAAAGATTCGAGCAGAACTCAACGAAATCAGACCAGAAGAACTGTGGAACAGATCAACAGAACCAGGAGTTGGTTCTTTGAAAGAATTAATAAGATAGATAAACCATTAGCCAGCCTTATTAAAAAGAAAAGAGAAAAGACTCAAATTAATAAAATCATGAATGAGAAAGGAGAGATCACCACCAACACCAAGGAAATACAAACGATTTTAAAAACATATTATGAGCAGCTATACGCCAGTAAATTAGATAATCTGGAAGAAATGGACACATTTCTGGAAAACCACAAACTACCAAAATTGGAACAGGAAGAAATAGAAAACCTGAACAGGCCAATAACCAGGGAGGAAATGGAAGCAGTCATCAAAAATCTCCTAAGACACAAAAGTCCAGGGCCAGATGGCTTCCCAGGGGAATTCTATCAAACGTTTAACGAAGAAACCATACCTATTCTACTAAAGCTGTTCGGAAAGATAGAAAGAGATGGAGTACTTCCAAACTCGTTCTATGAGGCCTGCATCACCTTAATTCCAAAACCAGGCAAAGACCCCACCAAAAAGGAGAATTACAGACCAATATCCCTGATGAACATGGATGCAAAAATTCTCAACTAGATACTAGCCAATAGGAGTCAACAATACATTAAGAAGATTATTTGCCATGACCAAGTGGGATTTATCCCCGGGATGCAAGGCTGGTTCAACATTCATAAACCAATCAATGTGATTGCTCATATCAGCAAGAGAAAAAACAAAAACCATATGATCCTCTCAATAGATGCAGAGAAAGCATTTGACAAAATACAGCATCCATTCCTGATCAAAACTCTTCAGAGTGTAGGGATAGAGGGAACATTCCTCAACACCTTAAAAGCCATCTACGAAAAGCCCACCGCAAATATCATTCTCAATGGGGAAACACTGGGAGCCTTTCCCCTAAGATCAGGAACAAGACAGGGATGTCCACTCTCACCACAGCTATTCAACATAGTACTGGCAGTCCTAGCCTCAGCAATCAGACAACAAAAGGAAATAAAAGGCATTCAAATTGGCAAAGAAGAAGTCAAACTCTCCCTGTTTGCAGATGACATGATACTGTACATAGAAAACCCAAAAGCCTCCACCCCAAGATTGCTAGAACTCATACAGCAATTTGGCAGTGTGGCAGGATACAAAATCAATGCCCAGAAGTCAGCGGCATTTCTATACACTAGCATATTCTCTGAGAGCTCTAAACTGTATTTTTACCTGTAGGAATTCCAATCTGTATTGGGTCGACATTGGCTTAGGCGGACGTGCTGGCGGGCGGTGGACGGGGGTCTTGGGAGACATCCCTTGCCCCCCCCTGGAGGATGAGGTCCTCATCTGTAAGGAGGGTCGACTGCCAGCCCTTCAGTTTACTTTGTTTTGTCGCCACTGCCGCACTGGAATGCTTGTCTGTGTTACTGTGCTTTTGTTAACTGTCATAACTGTCTGTGCCTTGGTGTGGACGGGGGACATAATGGGGCAGACACAAACCACTCCCCTGTCTCTTATGCTCTCCCACTTCTCAGACGTTAGGGAAAGAGCTCATAATCTGAGCACAGACATACGGAGAGGGAAATTTCAGACTTACTGCATGTCAGAATGGCCAACCTTTGATGTGGGACGGCCCCAAGAAGGAACTTTCCACCTATTATCTTACAGGTTAAGGCTGTGATCTTCAGGGACAAACCAGATGGCCACCCTGACCAGGTGCCCTACATCCTGGCCTGGAAGGACATGATCAAGAATCCCCCTCCTTGGCTAAAACCATTTTTGTCCCTCAAAGCAGAACCTACCAAGGTTCTAGCCCTGCGAAAGGCCGAGAAGGAGACTGATTCTAAGACCAAAACGCCCCTTTATCCGATCTTCCAGGATTCCTCCCCGGAAGACCTGATTCTCCCGCCGCCCTACCAGGCACCCCTCCCCCTTCCGCCCCTCAATTGGAGGCACCAGGGGCTGCAGAAGGGGCGCCCCTCTCCCTGACGACGGAGTCCCTGTGCGCAGGCCAGCAGCGGGGACACACGGACAGGCCCACCGGGCAGCCCCACTAACAAAAGCGGGGCCAGCGGACTCCACCGCCCTTCCCCTCCGGGCCATGGGGCCCCCCTGACAAGACTGGCAGACAGCTAATGTTATATTGGCCGTTCTCCACCAGTGATTTATATAATTGGAAAACCCAGAATGCAAAGTTCTCTGATAATCCGAAAGATCTAATCAGGCTTTTAGATACTGTTCTCTTTACCCACCAGCCTACTTGGGATGACTGCCCACAGCTCTTGCAGGTTCTCTCCACCACCAAAGAGAGAGAATGAATTCAAGTGGAAGCCCGGAAGTCTGTCCTGGGAGAGGACAGACAGCTGACTCAAAAACAGACGGACAGACCTCATAATCGCTGCCTTCCTCTTATCCTGCCCTACCTGGGACTACAACTCGGCTGAAGGTAAGGAGAGACTCCGGGTCCACCTCCAGACTCTAACAGCAGGTCTCCAGGCCGCTGCGCACAAGCCGACCAATCTGGCCAAGGTATATGCTGTAAGATAGGGTAAGGATGAGAGTCCAGCAGCCTTCTTAGAGAGAGTCATAGAGTACATAGAGTGTACTTTTAGGCAGTACACCCCTATGAACCCAGAAGCCCCAGAAACAAAGGTGACAATTATCATGGCTTTTGTTAATCAGGCCACTCCAGACATTAAAAAGAAATTGCAAAGAGTAGAGAGACTAGGAGAGAAGAGCTTGCAGGATTTAGTAATAGTAGCAGAAAGAGTCTATAATAATAGAGAAAGTCTGGAAGAGCAACAGACCAAACTAAGTGACCGACAGACCCGAAACCTGGCCAAGATCCTGCTGGCCACAACCATGGACAACCTACAGGAAAAACGGAGGAACCTCAAGAAGCTGGCTTCAGGGACAGGTAAGGAGGATGGCCCTGGTCCCTGTTGGGAGTGCCCTAAACTGAACAAAAACCAATGTGCTTATTGCAAAGAAGAGGGCCACTGGGTAAAAGACTGCCCTAACAAAAGATCTAAGGCCCCTATGAAGATCTTGGAGATGGAGGACCTGGACGACTAGGGGAGTTGGGGTTCAGCACACCTCCCCGAGCCCAAGGTAACTCTCAGAGTGAAGGGGCAACCTGTTGAATTCCTAGTGGACGCTGGGGCACAAAATTTGATTTTGTTACAACCCCAAGGGAAATTGGCAAGCAAGACTTCATGGGTGCAAGGGGCCATGGGCACCAAAGAGTACTCATGGACTACCCGAAGAACTGTGGATCTCGGCATGGGCCGGGTATCCCACTCCTTCAGGGTCATCCCTGAGTGTCCCTACGCATTGTTAGGTCGGGATTTGCTCACCAAGATTGGGGCACAAATTTGCTTCCACCCCAAAGGGGCAAAAATCCTAAACAAGGAGGGGTACCCAATTCAGGTGCTTGTCCTGAATTTAGAGGATGAATATCTTCTCCACCAAACGCCCTCAGCCCCAATGACTGACATTGACCATTGGCTACAGGAATTTCCCCAAGCATGGGCATAAACTGGGGGAATTGGGCTGGCCCGGCACCGACCAGCCATATACATAGAACTAAAGCCAGGGGCAGACCCTGTCAGGGTCCGCCAATACCCCATGCCTGTCGTAGCATGTACGGGAATCACACCCCACATATGGCAACTACTGGACTCGGGCATATTGAGGCCTTGCCAATCCGCATGGAACACTCCCTTGTTGCTGGTACGGAAACCACACTCTAACGATTATAAGCCAGTCCAGGACTTAAGGGAAGTCAGCCGGTCAGTAGAGGATATGCACCCTACAGTCCCAAACCCATACACCCTCCTCTCCACCTTGCCTCCAGACAAAAGTTGGTATACGGTATTAGATTTAAAAGATGCCTTTTTCAGCCTGCCTTTAGCACCCAAGAGCCAAGACCTCTTCGCCTTTGAATAGACGGACCCTGAGAAAGGCATCAATGGCCAGCTCACCTGGACTCGACTACTACAAGGATTCAAAAATTCACCGACCATCTTCGATGAGGCCTTACACGAAGACTTGGGTGAGTTCTGTTCTGAGCACCCTCATTTGACCTTATTGCAATATGTAGATGATATCCTGTTGGTGGCGGAGCACCAGGACACATGCTGGCGAGGCACTAGGGACTTGCTCCAGACAATAGCGGCTCTAGGATACTGGGCCTCAACTAAAAAAGGCCAGATGTGCAGAGCAGAGGTGAGCTATCTTGGGTACAAATTAAAGGATGGACAAAGATGGTTGACGGATGCATGGAAGGAAACCGTCCTAAGGATCCCACAGCCACAAACCATCCACCAGGTACGTGAATTCCTGGGGTCAGCAGGATTCTGTCAATTATGGATTCTGGGTTTTGCTAAGATGACCAGACCTCTCTATGAGGCTACCAGGCACCAGCAAAATTTTGAATGGACAGAGGCCATGAACAGAGCTTTTAACGACCTTAAACAGGCCCTGCTGTCTGCCCCAGCTCTCGGGTTGCCTGGCCTAACCAAGCCCTTCTACCTACATGTGGATGAGAAAGACGGGGTGGCGAAAGGAGTCCTTGTCCAGTACTTAGGTCCCTGGAAGAGACCCATAGCCTATCTCTCCAAAAAGCTGGACACGGTGGCTGCAGGATGGCCCCCATGCCTAAAAATTATTGCTGCAGCGGCCACTGTGGTCAAGGACGCAGACAAGCTGGCCATGGGGCAAAAACTGCATGTTACAACCCCACATGCTATTGAAGGGGTCCTCAAACAGCCCCCAGACCGCTGGATCAGCAATGCCCATCTGACCCATTATCAGAGCCTGCTGCTAAAACCCACCAGAATTTTATTCAAGCCACCAACAACCCCGAATCTGGCAACGCTACTCCCTAACCCAGACTGGGACATCCCTCCGCATGACTGTCAAGAAATTTTGGCACAGGTGTACGGAGTCAGAGCTGACCTCCAGGACCAGCCACTGCCGAACACGGACGCCGCCTGGTACACGGACGGCAGCAGTTTTGTCTGAGAAGGAATCAGATCCGCGGGGGCAGCCGTAACCGTGGAAATGGAGACCGTCTGGGCAGAGCCGTTGGCGGCCCGAACCTGGGCTCAACGGGCAGAACCGATGCCCTGACCAAGGTGCTGACCATGGGGGAAGGTAAACGAGTAAACATCTACCCCGACAGCGGTCCGCCCTCGCCACCGCCCACATGCACGGAGCCCTTTACAGGGACGGAGGGCTCTGACCGCAGAGGGAAGGACTGTTCAAAACAAAACGGAGATTCTTGAGCTCCTGAGGGCCCTCTGGCTGCCCAAGGCCCTGGCCGTCCTCCGCTGTCCGGGCACCAAAAGGCAGACACGCCAGTAGCGGGGAACCAGCTAGCGGACTCAGAAGCTAAGGAGGCAGCCCTTCTGGTGACCCAGGTCTTAGCAACCACGCTACCTGATCCGGGGGCACAGACCCTGCCCGACACCCCAACTATACTGACGCTGACTTACACGCTTGCCTATGAGCCAGTGCTTGCATGGCTAGGGGAGGGCCGCAGACTCCAGCATCATCCTGCCAGAGGAACTAGGACGGCGAGGCCTATCCAGAATGCATCGGAGCACTCACATGGGGACGAGGAAGATGGGAGACCTCATACGACATGCAAAGATCACTATTAAAGACTCTTGAGCAAAGATCGAGCAGATTGTGGTGAGCTGCCACATGTGCCAGTTAACTAATGCCACCGCCCATGGATCTAAGCTGGGCACCCGGTTCCGAGGGGACCGCCCAGGAGCCTACTGGGAAGTGGACTTCACTGAGGTAAAACCTGGAAAATACGGATACAGATATTTACTAGTGTTTGTAGATATTTTTCAGGATGGACAGAGGCATTTCCCACCAAACATGAAACAGCACAGACCGTGACCAAGAAATCCTGGAAGACATCTTACTGAGGTATGGTTTTCCTGTTAAGATTGGATCAGACCACCGCCCAGGATTTGTCTCTAAGGTAACACGGGGAGTGGCACTAGTACTTGGGGCAGATTGGAAATGACATTGTGGGTATAGGCCCCAAAGCTCAGGACAGGTAGAGAGGATGAACAGAACATTAAAGGAGACCTTAACTAAATTAGTCCTAGAGACTGGAGGGGATTGGGTGACTCTCTTCCCCCTTGCCCTATATAGGGTGAGGAACTCCCCACATAAGATGGGACTGACACCCTATAAGATCATGTTCGGTATTCCTCCACCTATTATCCCCAGTTTAAAACCTAAGGTGCTTGCTGAGTTAGATGATCACCAACTCCTTTTCTCCCTCCAAATGTTACAATGAACCCATGAGCAGATGTGGCCTAAGCTGAGGGCCCTCTACGAGACTGGGCCACCCCCAGACCCCCATCAATATCAGCCGGGTGACTGGGTGTACATGCGGAGATACCAACACCAGACACTTCAACCTCGCTGGAAGGGACCCTACATCGTGACCCTGACCACTCCCACCGCTCTCAAGGTCGATGGGATTACTCCCTGGATCCACTACACAATGTCCGGCCAGCTGACCCTCATGCCGTTCTCAAGGACTTTGTTCCAGAACTCCCCAGTCTGAGGTTGTCCTTCAAAACAGAAGGGGATTAGTGTTGTGCCCAAGATTGCGAATCCAAGAACCCACCAAGGAGCCAACACCGATGCAAGTGCACGAGGGTTTATTAGCAAGCTCGAGCTTGGGTCCAAGTGTACCCAACACAGCGGAGCAGGGACTTGGACCCCGAAGTGGGTTACAGCTGGGTTTTTTATAGGCTGGTCTAGGGGATTTTCAGAAGGGGTGGAGGAATTTCTCAAGTTCTGTTTACATTCTGATATGGGGCTTTCAAGGGCATTGAGCTCTGTTCTCATTCTAATATGGGACTTTCTACCACAGGTGTGGGCCCTGTTGTCTTTCTGATATGGGATTCTCTGCCCAGGGCAATTCTGAGCTCTGTTGTCTTTCAGATATGGGATTCCCTGCCGGGGACATTGAGGACATTCTGCAGTTTTTCCTGAAAGTTCAGCTCTTATTCACAGGAGCCTAAGATGGCTGTATTTGTGCTAATGCTAAACTTTATGTGGGATGGCCTTGATTTTTCTCGGCCTCCACAATTAGTCTTCTTACAACAAGGGGGGCGGTTATTGCTGCCTTAAACGGGGAATGTTGCTTCTTCACTGACCACTCAGGAATAGTCCGAGAATCTAGGGCAAAAGTCAGAAGGTTTGGCTAGACGTAAACGGAACGAGAAGAGCAACAAGGTTAGTTCCAATCCTGGTTTAATTATTCCCCCTGGCTCACTCTGGGACCAACCTGGACCCATGATTGGGTCCTTCCTTAGGTTCCTCTGAGAGGGGGAAATGTGGGGCTGAGAAAATTAAGGCCATTCCACCTCAAGTTCAGCATTAGCACAAGTACAGCTACTTCAGGCCCCTGTGAATAAGAGCTGAACTTTACCCTACTTTGGTTACAGGAAAAACCGCTTAGTGCCCTTGAAAGCCCCATATCAGAATGAGAACAGAGCTTAACACCCATGGCAGGAAGTCCCATATCGGAATGAAAACAGAACTTAAGAAATTCCTCCACCCCTTCTGGCAATCCCCTAGACCAGCCCGTAAAAACCCAGCTGTAACCCACCTTGGGGTCCAAGTCCCTGCTCCGCTGTGTTGGGTATACTTTGACCCAAGCTCAAGCTTGTTAATAAACCCTCATGTACTTGCATCGGTGTTCGCTCCTTGGTGGTTTCTCAGATTCACAATCTTGGGCACAAAAAAAGGTTAAGAGCTATAATATGAAAAAGTCTTCAGACAAATTGCAAAAATGGAACCAAAGGGGGAAAATAAATACAATAAATGGGTAAATGAAACAATGAAGCAAAACAGGAGAGAAAATTCGAATGTTCCAATACAGGAAAAGACAATATTCTTGAATATACCATTTATCAGGAAAATATAAATTAAGTAGCAATAAGAAATATTTTCACATATTAGCCTCACTAAAGTAGCAAAATGTATTCATACATATTATGTGGAATGTGGAGAAAGCAAACTCATTATTCAAGAAAATATGAATTATTAGTACCTCTGTCAAAAGCAATCTAGAAATATCTTTTAAAATTAAAAATGCAGAAACTCTTGACCCATCAAATTCACTCTTGAGAATGTATTCCATACTAACAAATCATTAAAAAATGGGGTAAATACATACAACAATGAAGCTTATTTTCTTTCATTTTTCTTTCTTTCTTTCTTTCTTTCTTTCTTTCTTTCTTTCTTTCTTTCTTTCTTTCTTTTCTTTCTTTCTTTCTTTCTTCTTTCTTTCTTTCTTTCTTTCTTTCTTTTCTTTCTTTCTTTCTTTCTTTCTTTCTCTTTTATTTCAGGTTTTTATTAAATTCAGATTAGTTAACATATAGTGTAATACTAGTTACATTTAACACCCAGGGCTTATTCCAACAAGTGCCCTCCTTAATATCCATTTAAGCCATCTCCTCATTCACTTCCCATCCAGCAACTTTCAGTTTGTTCCCCATAGTTAGGATTCTGTTTTTTAGTTTGTCTCTCTCTCTTTTTCCCCTTTGCTAATTTGTTTTGTTTCTTAAATTCCACATGAGTGAAATCATATGGAATTTGTCTTTCTCTGACTTATTTTACTTAGCATAATTCACATCCTTGCAAATGGCAAGATTTAATTCTTTTTTTACAGCTGAGTAAAGATGTAATATATATATATATATATGTATATGTATATATATATACATCACATCTTCCTTATCCATTCATCAGGCAGTGGGCATTTGGGCTCTTTTCATAATTTGGCTATTGTTAATAATACTGCTATAAATATTGGGGTGCATGTATCCCTTTGTATAAGTATTTTTGTATCCTTTGTGTGAATCCCTATGAAGTTTTTTTTTTTTATAGTGGGAAAAACAACCGAATATAAAGTAAATACTATCCATTGGAAGTAGTTGATTAATTGTATTCATACCACGAAATATTTTATAGCCATTGAAAGAATGAATTATACCTAGATTAAATGATTTAGAGAATTTTTCATAAGATACTATTGAGAGAAAAGAACATAATACAGAGACTGAAATATCTCATTTTTGTCAAACAATAATAACAAATCTTCTATGTATATAAAAATTTATGGAGGAAAGTAAAAACACAAAACGTGTTTTTAATATTTGGTTTCTGGGATTGGGAATGTTGATAGAGAATGTGGTAAAATTAAATTAAAAAATTGAAAATACAAAATTACATAAAATAAATATACCTCTACAAAAATAATTATTACTTTATCACATTCAGACATTTATTAAAATGTTGATCACATAAGTAAAAAATAAAAATATCAAGTAAGAAAGATGGAATGGGTGGTTGAAAATCTTATCTTTACTGTCTTATCAAATTATACCTTATCTCTGAGTGAAGAGGCTATACTCTTCCTGCTTTATCTTCCCATTTGGAAGAAGAGAGACCACATTCAGTCATTTTTCTTCAAGGCACCCTGAACAGTCCTTTATACACAAATCTCTGTTCTTGAATATATTGTAAGACCAAATTCACCCAGTAATATGTATTGAATGATGAATCAGTAGGCATAGCTTTAGGCCTTGAGAAAATAGAAATAAGGATACATTAGAATAAAATAAAATAAATACATCTTCTAAATAGATAGAATAAAATAAATACAAATGAAAAAATAAATGACTCATGGAGAATCTGGAGGAAATAAAATAAAAACAAATGGAAAAAATAAAATTATAAAAAGACTTTAGAAAAGATGGCAGATATGGAAAATGTGAATGAAAAAGTTGCCTATACTATAGAAAAAATTAAAACAAAAAGAAGAGAAAAATATCCTAAAATATAAGAAGAAAACTATTAAAACAAACACTTAAGTCTGTCAAAGGAAATGTTATGACACTGGAAAAATTAGCGCAAAATAATCAATACCAAGCTCTAGCACACTGAAGTTCCAGAAATATATGAGCATCCAAATAAAAGCATTAAATCACTTACAAGGATGGAGAGAGAAAGAGATCATAGTGTCTCAAGAATTTTCCAAAGAAGTCTTTAAGGCCAGAAGACAGGAATCAAGGCCAGTGCAGGAATGCCTGCACATTCTGAGGATAAGGCTATAATCCAAAGATGTAATATACTGCCAAATAATGTTGCAATTATAAAAAGAGCAAAAAAGACAGCCATGAGAACATGAGAACTGCAGAAGTATGTCCTTTTATAAAACACAAACAAACAAAACAGTCAAAAACATTTGCAGAAATCTAGTCAAATAAAAAAAGAAATCAATATAAAGAATTCAGGAGTGGAGAGACTGCTTCTAAAGAATCAGAGACAAAAAAATAAATAAGGTTAAGAATTGGTTTATATCTATGGTCAAATGAAGTCAAGTTAACTGTGATAATTATGGTTTTATAGCCAAAGGCAAGCAACAGAAAAACTCTTAAAGGAGACTTCATATGTTATGAGAATTTTACTGGAATATTTTGTTTGCACCTGCTCTAGGCTAATGCTAGCCCAGGCACTGTGACTCAGAAAATCATATTGGGGTCTTAGGATGTCTAGTCATACCATGTTAGGTTGCTTTCCTACTGGACTCAAATTAACTATAATCTGTTCCTCTGTAAGATATATATAAATATATGTATAAAAGAAGGGAAGATATATATATATAAAAACATGGGAAGATGTAAGTGTTACACTCCAGTTAAATAACACTAATGTACCACTGTGAAGTGAATGAACTAAGCAGTTTCAATGTCCAAGCTCTAGAAGCTATTAATAAGAGTACAGTGATAGAGAGCAGTGATAATATATCACCTTCCCTCTTTTCCCTACCTTGTTCCCAAGGTAAGACACAATGCTGATTGAATGTCTGCTACTCTCACAGTTTGGTTGTGGCAAAAAGAAAGAAAGGGAGAGAGAGAGAGAGAGAGAGAGAAGAGAAGAGAGAATACGAAGAAGAAAGAAGAATAGAGAAGAAGAAGAAGCCGAAGAAGAATCAGAAAACAATAAAAAGAAGAAAATAACAGCCATCCGCAATACCTAACCCTAAAGTCACGAACTAGAAAGAAAAAATAAGACGACAGAAAATGAATAGCCGAATAGAAGCAAGATAAGAAAAGAAAGAAAGAAAAGAACGATCACGAGGAAAATAAGTAAGAAAAGGAGACAAAGGAAAAGAGAAAAAGAAAGAGTAAAAAAAAAAATAAAGGAATAACGCCAAGAAAGAAGAAAGAAAAGAAGAAAGAAGAAGAAAGAAAAGAAGAAAAGAAAGAGAAAGAAAAAAAAAAAAAGAAAGAAGAAAGGAGAAAGAAAGGCAGCCCGTGGCCAGGGTTTAGCGCCGCCTGCAGCCAGGGGTGATCCTGGAGAGGCTGGATCGAGTCCCACATGAGGCTCCCTGCATGAAGCCTGCTTCTCCCTCTGCCTGGGTCTCTGCCTCTCTCTCTCTCCTCTCTGTGTATTCTCATGAATAAATAAATAAAATCTTAAAAAAAAAGAGAGAAAGGAAGGAAATAAGGAAGGAGAAAGAAAAGAAAGAAAAGAAAGAAAGAAAGAAAGAAAGAAAGAGAATAAAAACAAAAAACGGTGAAAATATTTACTGTTCCAAGAAAGAAAGAAAGAAAGAAAGAAAGAAAGAAAGAAAGAAAGAAGAAAGAGAATAAAAACAAACAAAAAACAGTGAAAATATTTACTGTTCCAAGAAAGAAGAAAGAAAGAAAGAAAGAAAGAAAGAAAGAAAGAAAGAAAGAAAGAAAGAGAAAGAATAAAAACAAACAAAAGAGGGAGGAGCAAGATGGCGGAAGAGTAGGGTCTCCAAATCACCTGTCTCCACCAAACTACCTAGAAAACCTTCAAATTATCCTTAAAATCTATGAATTCGGCCTGAGATTTAAAGAGAGACCAGCTGGAATGCTACAGTGAGAAGAGTTCGCGCTTCTATCAAGGTAGGAAGACGGGGAAAAAGAAATAAAGGAACAAAGGCCTCCAAGGGGGAGGGGCCCCGCGAGGAGCCGGGCTGAGGCCGGGGCGAGTGTCCCCAGGACAGGAGAGCCCCGTCCCGGAGGAGCAGGAGCTGCACCGACCTTCCCGGGGGAAAGGGGCTCGCGGGGAGGTGGAGCAGGACCCAGGAGGGCGGGGATGCCCTCGGGCTCCCGGGGACAGTAACAGACACCTGCGCCCCGGGAGATGCGCCGAGCTCCCTAAGGGCTGCAGCGCGCACGGCGGGACCCGGAGCAGCTCGGGGGGCTCCGGCGGCGGCTCCGCGGAGGGGGCTGCGCGGCCCCGGGAGCAGCTCGGAGGGGCTCGGGCAGAGGAAGAGGCTCCGTGCGGAGGGGGCTGCGCGGTTCCAGGAGCAGCTCGGAGGGGCTCGGGCGGCGGCTCCGCGGAGGGGGCTGCGGGGCCCGGGAGCGCGAATCCACCAGCGCAGGCTCCGGAGCACAGGGCGCCGGGACACAGCCCAGGATCCGGCCTCCCCCGGGACAGGCAGAGGCCGGGAGGGCCCAGGACAGCGAGGACGCTCCTGCCCCAGCTGAGCAGATCAGCGGCCCCGCCCCGGAGCCTCCAGGCCCTGCAGACGGAGAGCTCCGGAGTTCCTGCCGGAGCTGAATCCAGGTTTCCAGAGCTGCCCCGCCACTGGGGCTGTTCCTCCTGCGGCCTCACGGGGTAAACAACCCCCACCGAGCCCTGCACCAGGCAGGGGCACAGCAGCTCCCCCAACTGCTAACACCTGAAAATCAGCACAGCAGGCCCCTCCCCCAGAACACCAGCTAGACGGACAACTTCCAGGGGAAGCCAAGGGACTTAAAGTACACAGAATCAGAAGATACTCCCCGGTGGTTCTTTTTTTTGTTTGTTTTTGTTTTTGTTTTTGTTTTGTTTTGCTTTTTGATTTGTTTCCTTCCCCCACCCCCTTTTTTTTTCTTTCTTTTTCTTTCTCTTTTTCTTCCTTTTTTTTTTCGTTTTTTTTTTCTTTTTCTTCCCTTTTTTTTTTTCTCTTTCTCTTTTCTTTCCTTCTTTCTCTCCTCTCTTTTTCTCTTTTTCCCAATACAACTTGCTTTTGGCCACTCTGCACTGAGCAAAATGACTAGAAGGAAAACCTCACCTCAAAAGAAAGAATCAGAAACACTCCTCTCTTCCACAGAGTTACAAAATCTGGATTACAATTCAATGTCAGAAAGCCAATTCAGAAGCACTATTATACAGCTACTGGTGGCTCTAGAAAAAAGCATAAAGGACTCAAGAGACTTCATGACTGCAGAATTTAGATCCATCAGGCAGAAATTAAAAATCAATTGAATGAGATGCAATCCAAACTAGAAGTCCTAACGACGAGGGTTAACGAGGTGGAAGAACGAGTGAGTGACCTAGAAGACAAGTTGATAGCAAAGAGGGAAACTAAGGAAAAAAGAGACAAACAATTAAAAGACCATGAAGATAGATTAAGGGAAATAAACGACAGCCTGAGGAAGAAAAACCTACGTTTAATTGGGGTTCCCGAGGGCGCCGAAAGGGCCAGAGGGCCAGAATATGTATTTGAACAAATCATAGCTGAAAACTTTCCTAATCTGGGAAGGAAAACAGGCATTCAGATCCAGGAAATAGAGAGATTCCCCCCCCCCCCAAAATCAATAAAAACCGTTCAACACCTCAACATTTAATAGTAAAGCTTGCAAATTCCAAAGATAAAGAGAAGATCCTTAAAGCAGCAAGAGGCAAGAAATCCCTGACTTTTATGGGGAGGAGTATTAGGGTAACAGCAGACCTCTCCACAGAGACCTGGCAGGCCGAAAAGGCTGGCAGGATATATTCAGGGTCCTAAATGAGAAGAACATGCAACCAAGAATACTTTATCCAGCAAGGCTCTCATTCAAAATAGAAGGAGAGATAAAGAGCTTCCAAGACAGGCAGGAACTGAAAGAATATATGACCTCCAAACCAGCTCTGCAAGAAATTTTAAGGGGGACTCTTAAAATTCCCCTTTAAGAAGAAGTTCAGTGGAACAGTCCACAAAAACAAGGACTGAATAGATACCATGATGACACTAAACTCATATCTCTCAATAGTAACTCTGAACTTGAACCGGCTTAGTGACCCCATCAAAAGGCGCAGGGTTTCAGACTGGATAAAAAAGCAGGACCCATCTATTTGCTGTCTACAAGAACTCATTTTAGACAGAAGGACACCTACAGCCTGAAAATAAAAGGTTGGAGAACCATTTACCATTCGAATGGTCCTCAAAAGAAAGCAGGGGTAGCCATCCTTATATCAGATAAACTAAAATTTACCCCAAAGACTGTAGTGAGAGATGAAGAGGGACACTATATCATACTTAAAGGATCTATTCAACAAGAGGACTTAACAATCCTCAATATATATGCTCCGAATGTGGGAGCTGCCAAATATATAAATCAATTATTAACCAAAGTGAAGAAATACTTAGATAATAATACACTTATACTTGGTGACTTCAATCTAGCTCTTTCTATACTCGATAGGTCTTCTAAGCAAAACATCTCCAAAGAAACGAGAGTTTTAAATGATACACTGGACCAGATAGATTTCACAGATATCTACAGAACTTTACATCCAAACTCAACTGAATACACATTCTTCTCAAGCGCACATGGAACTTTCTCCAGAATAGACCACATATTGGGTCACAAATCGGGTCTGAACCGATACCAAAAGATTGGGATTGTCCCCTGCATATTCTCGGACCATAATGCCTTGAAATTAGAACTAAATCACAACAAGAAGTTTGGAAGGACCTCAAACACATGGAGGTTAAGGACCATCCTGCTAAAAGATGAAAGGGTCAACCAGGAAATTAAGGAAGAATTAAAAAGATTCATGGAAACTAATGAGAATGAAGATACAACCGTTCAAAATCTTTGGGATGCAGCAAAAGCAGTCCTAAGGGGGAAATACATCGCAATACAAGCATCCATTCAAAAACTGGAAAGAACTCAAATACAAAAGCTAACCTTTCACATAAAGGAGCTAGAGAAAAAACAGGAAATAGATCCTACACCCAAGAGAAGAAGGGAGTTAATAAAGATTCGAGCAGAACTCAACGAAATCGAGACCAGAAGAACTGTGGAACAGATCAACAGAACCAGGAGTTGGTTCTTTGAAAGAATTAATAAGATAGATAAACCATTAGCCAGCCTTATTAAAAAGAAGAGAGAGAAGACTCAAATTAATAAAATCATGAATGAGAAAGGAGAGATCACTACCAACACCAAGGAAATACAAACGATTTTAAAAACATATTATGAACAGCTATACGCCAATAAATTAGGCAATCTAGAAGAAATGGACACATTCCTGGAAAGCCACAAACTACCAAAACTGGAACAGGAAGAAATAGAAAACCTGAACAGGCCAATAACCAGGGAGGAAATTGAAGCAGTCATCAAAAACCTCCCAAGACACAAGAGTCCAGGGCCAGATGGCTTCCCAGGAGAATTTTATCAAACGTTTAAAGAAGAAATCATACCTATTCTCCTAAAGCTGTTTGGAAAGATAGAAAGAGATGGAGTACTTCCAAATTCGTTCTATGAAGCCAGCATCACCTTAATTCCAAAGCCAGACAAAGACCCCGCCAAAAAGGAGAATTACAGACCAATATCCCTGATGAACATGGATGCAAAAATTCTCAACAAGATACTGGCCAATAGGATCCAACAGTTCATTAAGAAAATTATTCACCATGACCAAGTAGGATTTATCCCTGGGACACAAGGCTGGTTCAACACCCGTAAAACAATCAATGTGATTCATCATATCAGCAAGAGAAAAACCAAGAACCATATGATCCTCTCATTGGATGCAGAGAAAGCATTTGACAAAATACAGCATCCATTCCTGATCAAAACTCTTCAGAGTGTAGGGATAGAGGGAACATTCCTCGACATCTTAAAAGCTATCTATGAAAAGCCCACAGCAAATATCATTCTCAATGGGGAAGCACTGGGAGCCTTTCCCCTAAGATCAGGAACAAGACAGGGATGTCCACTGTCACCACTGCTATTCAACATAGTACTGGAAGTCCTAGCCTCAGCAATCAGACAACAAAAAGACATTAAAGGCATTCAAATTGGCAAAGAAGAAGTCAAACTCTCCCTCTTCGCCGATGACATGATACTCTACATAGAAAACCCAAAAGTCTCCACCCCAAGATTGCTAGAACTCATACAGCAATTCGGTAGCGTGGCAGGATACAAAATCAATGCCCAGAAGTCAGTGGCATTTCTATACACTAACAATGAGACTGAAGAAAGAGAAATTAAGGAGTCAATCACATTTACAATTGCACCCAAAAGCATAAGATACCTAGGAATAAACCTCACCAAAGATGTAAAGGATCTATACCCTCAAAACTATAGAACACTTCTGAAAGAAATTGAGGAAGACACAAAGAGATGGAAAAATATTCCATGCTCATGGATTGGCAGAATTAATATTGTAAAAATGTCAATGTTACCCAGGGCAATATACACGTTTAATGCAATCCCTATCAAAATACCATGGACTTTCTTCAGAGAGTTAGAACAAATTATTTTAAGATTTGTGTGGAATCAGAAAAGACCCCGAATAGCCAGGGGAATTTTAAAAAAGAAAACCATATCTGGGGGCATCACAATGCCAGATTTCAGGTTGTACTACAAAGCTGTGGTCATCAAGACAGTGTGGTACTGGCACAAAAACAGACACATAGATCAGTGGAACAGAATAGAGAACCCAGAAGTGGACCCTGAACTTTATGGGCAACTAATATTCGATAAAGGAGGAAAGACTATCCATTGGAAGAAAGACAGTCTCTTCAATAAATGGTGCTGGGAAAATTGGACATCCACATGCAGAAGAATGAAACTAGACCACTCTCTTTCACCATACACAAAGATAAACTCAAAATGGATGAAAGATCTAAATGTGAGACAAGATTCCATCAAAATCCTAGAGAAGAACACAGGCAACACCCTTTTTGAACTCGGCCATAGTAACTTCTTGCAAGATACATCCACGAAGGCAAAAGAAACAAAAGCAAAAATGAACTATTGGGACTTCATCAAGATAAGAAGCTTTTGCACAGCAAAGGATACAGTCAACAAAACTAAAAGACAACCTACAGAATGGGAGAAGATATTTGCAAATGACATATCAGATAAAGGGCTAGTTTCCAAGATCTATAAAGAACTTATTAAACTCAACACCAAAGAAACAAACAATCCAATCATGAAATGGGCAAAAGACATGAACAGAAATCTCACAGAGGAAGACATAGACATGGCCAACATGCATATGAGAAAATGCTCTGCATCACTTGCCATCAGGGAAATACAAATCAAAACTACAATGAGATACCACCTCACACCAGTGAGAATGGGGAAAATTAACAAGGCAGGAAACCACAAATGTTGGAGAGGATGCGGAGAAAAGGGAACCCTCTTACACTGTTGGTGGGAATGTGAACTGGTGCAGCCACTCTGGAAAACTGCGTGGAGGTTCCTCAAACAGTTAAAAATATACCTGCCCTACGACCCAGCAATTGCACTGTTGGGGATTTACCCCAAAGATACAAATGCAATGAAACGCCGGGACACCTGCATCCCGATGTTTCTAGCAGCAATGGCCACGATAGCCAAACTGTGGAAGGAGCCTCGGTGTCCAACGAAAGATGAATGGATAAAGAAGATGTGGTCTATGTATACAATGGAATATTACTCAGCTATTAGAAATGACAAATACCCACCATTTGCTTCAATGTGGATGGAACTGGAGGGTATTATGCTGAGTGAAGTAAGTCAGTCGGAGAAGGACAAACATTATATGTTCTCATTCATTTGGGGAATATAAATAATAGTGAAAGGGAAAATAAGGGAAGGGAGAAGAAATGTGTGGGAAATATCAGAAAGGGAGACAGAACGTAAAGACTGCTAACTCTGGGAAACGAACTAGGGGTGGTAGAAGGGGAGGAGGGCGGGGGGTGGGAGTGAATGGGTGACGGGCACTGGGTGTTATTCTGTATGTTAGTAAATTGAACACCAATAAAATATAAAAAAAAAAAAAAAAAACAAAAAACGGTGAAAATATTTACCGTTCCTTGGATAGTTTTGATTCCTCAATATTTCCTATTTTGCTGGGTAAAATCAAGGAATAGATAACATAAACCAAAAGGCAGAATAATATTCAGAGTGGTCTATGAATTTTTGAGGAGGAATAAAAGAAGCATGTTGTATGTCTAAAAAGTATCCTTTAAAAGATTTGTAATAAATGGGTAATAAAAATCACTTCCAAAAAAGAAACTTATGGATTATGGGTGCCTGATGGTATAGTCAGTTACGTGTCTGACTTAGTTTCAGCTCAGGTTGTGATCTCAGGGTTGTGAGATCACTCTGGACTCCATTCACAGTATGAAGTCTCCTTGGACTTTTCTCTCCTTCCCCCTCTGCCCCTCCCAATCACACTCTATCTCTAGAACAAGTAAATACATCTTTACTTAAAAAAAAAAAAAAGACAATTATACATTGTTTATAAGAAAAACATTTTACTTTTTTAATTAATTTATTTTTAAGTAGGCTCAATGCCCCACATGGAGTCCAACAAAAAGCTTGAACTCATGACCTGAGATCAAGACCTGAAATGAGATCTAGAGTAGGATGTTCAACCAACTGAGCTATTCGGGTGCCCCATGAAACCCATTTTAAATATAAATACATAATGCATAATGGAGAAAGATACTCCATGCTAGCCCTAATCAAAAGAAAGCTGAACTAGCTATATTGATTTTAGACAAAGCAGACTTTAGAAGAAGAAGAAATATCAGGATAAAGATCCACATTACATAATAATAAAGGGATCAATTCTCCAAAAGTACATAACAGTCCTTAACATTTATGTAACTAACAAGACAACATCAAAATACAGGAGTGAAAATAGAAGTGCAAATACATTATTAGAGTTGGAGACTTCAACATCCCTCTTTCAGTAATTGATAGAGCCAGCTGGCAGAAAATTAGCAATTATATAGTTAAATTGAATAGCATCATTCATCAACTGAATATAGTTGATGTTTTTGGAATATTTCATCCCTCAATACCAGAATACACATTCTTCACAAACTCAGTAGGAACATTTAACAACATAGACCATATTCATGATGCTAGAATGTACTTTAACAAATCTATAGGGATCCCTAGGTGGTTTAGCACCTCCCTTTGGCCCAGGGCCCGATCCTGGAGACCTGGGATTGAGTCCCACGTTGGGCTCCCGGCATGGAGCCTGCTTCTCCCTCTGCCTGTGTCTCTGCCTCTCTCTCTCTCTCTCTCTCTATGTCTATCATGAATAAATAAATAAAATCTTAAAAAAAATCTAAAAGAACAGAAATTCATACATATGTATGTTATTAAACTACAGTGCAATTAAACTAGAAATTAATAACTGAGAGATAGCTAAAAAATCCCAAAATGTTTGGAAAATAAACGGTACACTTCAAAATAACCAAAGTAGTCACAAGATAATTTTTTAAATATTTCAAACTAAATACATAGTTTATCAAAATTTGTGGAATGCAGCAAAAAAAGTATTTAGAAGGAAACTGATAACAATGCACATACTAGAAAAGTAAAAGATCCAAAATCCAATAGCTCACCCTCAATCTTAGGTAACTAGAGATAGAAGAGCAAAGTAAGTAAGGAAAAGAAGATAAATAATAAAAAATAGAACATAGGGGATCCCTGGGTGGCTCAGCGGTTTAGTGCCTGCCTTCTGCCCAGGGCGTAATCCTGGAGTCTCGGGATCGAGTCCCACATCAGGCTCCCTGCATGGAGCCTGCTTCTCCCTCTGCCTGTGTCTCTGCCCCTCTCTCTCTCTGTGTCTCTCATGAATAAATAAAAAATAAATAAATAAATAAATAAATAAATAAATCTTAAAAAATAAATAAAGATTGTTTCTCTTTAAAAAAATAGAACATAAATAAGACTGAAAATAAAACATCAACAGAGAAAATCAAGAAAACCAAAATCTGGTACTTTGAAAGTATCAATAAAATTGATAAATCTATAGCCAAGATTAAAGAAAGGAAGAAAGAAAGAAAAAAGGAAATAAACAGAAATAAAGGAAAAGAGAAAAGGTACAAATTACTAATATGAGACATGAAGGAGGCCATCACTACTGATCACCTGGACATTAGGACGATGGTAAAAGAATATTATCAATAGCTTTGCCTATAGATTTGATGTTAGATGAGATGGACCAATTACCTGAAAAACAAAAGCTACCAAAGCTCACATAAAAAGAAATAGATAGCCAGAATAGGCTTATAACTATCAAAGAAATTAATTCAATAATGAATAGGCTTACAAAAAAGAGAGCAATCAAACCAGATGATTCAATGGTGAATTTTACATTTATGGAAGAATATTAATTCTCTACAATCTCATCCAGAGAAAATAAAAGCAAAAGGAACTTTTTCTGACTTGTTCTGAGTCTCACATTACTCTCATATCTACATAAGGAAATTATAAGGAAGGAAAACTGGAGATCAGTATTTCTTATTAATATAGATGTAATAATTTTTTTAAAGATTTTATTTATTTATTCATGAGAGACAGAGAGAGAGATTGAAAGAGTCAGAGACACAGGCAGAGGGAGAAGCAGGCTCCATGCAGGGAGCCTGACGCGGGACTCGATCCCCAGTCTCCAGGATCATGCCCTGGGCCAAAGGTGGCACTAAACCACTGAGCCACCTGGCTGCCCAGATGTAATAATTTTTAACAAAATACTAGCAAATCAAATTCAATAATAAAATTAATTAAACACTATACATAGGTGAACATTTCTCTAGGTGTGCAAGTCTGATTCAACATTTGAAAATCAATTACACACAATTCTTAGTCCAAAGACTAAGAACCATAGTATCTATCATAAGATACAGAAAATAATTTGACAAAATCCAGTACCCATTTATGACAAAAACTCTCAGCAAATATGGAATATAAGAAGTTTCCTCAATATGATAAAGAACATCTACAGAAAGCTTATAGCTAACAACATACTAAATGTGAAAAAGTGGATGCTGTCCTCCCTGAAATCAAGAGCAAGGTATATGTCCCCTCTTACTACCCCTATTAAACATCATACTAGAAATTCCAGCTAATGCATAAGATCAGAAAAGAAAGATAGATGAATTGGGAAGGAAGAAATAAATCTCTTTGTTCACAGATGACACAACCTTTTTATAGAAAATCCAAAAAAAAAAAAAAATCAAGAAAAAAAGAAAGCCCAAAACTAATTCATGAACATAGCAAATTCACAAGATACAATGCTAATATAGAAAAGTCATTTGCTTTTCTATATACAAGTAATGAACTATTGGAATTTGATGTTAAAAACAGAGTATCATTTTTATTAGCATCAAAAGAAAAAAACACCTGAAGTATTAATCTAACAAAATATGTTCAAGATCAGGTGGCTCTGAAAGAATTTAAAATCTAAGTAAACAGAAATTCTGTGTTCATAAATGGAAAGACTAAATATTACAAGATTTCAATTCTTCCTAACTTTATCTATAAATCCAATTCAGTTCCAATGCAATGCAATACAAATCTTAGTAAGATATTTTGTGGATATCAAGTTGAATCTAAAGTTTAGATGAAAAGCTTCTACACAGAAAAGGAAACCATCAACAAAATGAAAAGACAACCTACTAAATAGGAGAAAATCTTTGCATATATCTGGTAAGAGGCTAACGCCCAAAATACGTAAAGAATTCATACAACTCAATAGCGAAACAAACAAACAATTGGTTATGGGATGCCTACGTGGCTCAGCAGTTGAGCATCTGCCTTCTGCTCAGGACATGGTCCCAGAGTTCTGAGATCGAGTTCCTGCTGCATGGAGCCTGCTTCTCCCTCTGCCTGTGTCTCTGTCTCTCTCTGTGCCTCTCATGAATAAATAAATAAAATCTTTTTTTAAAAAAAATGGTTAAAAAATGGAGAAATGATCTAAATATTTTTCCAAAGAAAATATACAGGTGGCCAATGGGCACACGAAAAGATTCTCTACATCATCAATCATCAGAGAAGTGCAAATCAAAGTCACAATGAATTATCACTTCACATTTGTTAGAATGGCTATTATAAAAGGCAAGAAATAACAACTGTTGGAAAGGAAATGTAAAAAAGGAAATCCTCATGCACTGTTGGTGGGAATGTAAACAGTGTGGGCGCCTTAGAAAACAGTTTTCTCAAAAAATTAAAAATAGAACTTTTATCTACCATATAAACTACCATATGGTAGAACTGAACTACCAATTCCACTTTTGGAAACTTATCCAAAGAAAGCATAAACACTAATTTGAAACAATATATGCACCTTATGTCCATTGAAGCATTATTTACAAGAGCCAAGTTATGGAAGTAACCTAAGTGTCCATTGATGGACAAGTGGATAAAAAATGTATATATAAATGTATATATATGTATATATATTTCATATATACATATGCATATTACTCAGTGATTAAAGAGAATGAAATCTTGCAATCTGCAACACCATAGATGAATCTTAAGGGTACTATGCTAAATGAAATAAGTCAGACAGGGAAAGACAAATATGATCTCTCTTATATGTGGAATCTTATATGCTCATAGATACAGAGAACATATTTGTAGTTTCCAGATGCAGGGGATAGGAGTGGGAGAAATGGGCAAACTGTTTTATTTTGGTTTGGGTTTTAGCTTAAATAAATTGGAAAAAATTAAAGAGGATAATATGATATTCTGTTAGCATAAAAACACAATCATGTCAATCAATATTATCAGGTAATTTGAAAGGCTATTTGTTTGGAGGTTTCTGACCCTGAGACCAGATTGGCCTTTATAATCCTCCTCTATTCATTTGGATTGTAAACCCTCCTGAGAAACATCCAAAAATAAGAAGTAAAACAAAACAGACAACAGGACAAAATGATTGATGGTTGAAATCTTGGAGGGTAGGGGGGAGGTTCCAGACCAAGATACCTGGGGCAGCCCGGGAAAAAAGAGATGATTAGAAAGAGGGTGATTTGAGGAGTGATTTTGACAAAGGTGAATGTCAATCTGTCATACCACTGAGAAACAATGGGGATGAGAAAGAGCATGTATTCTCTATATTCTCTAGCGAAAGTGGACTCTAAAAAATTAAAATAAAAGTGAACAAATTAAAAAAAGAAGTATAACAGTAAAATAAAAATAAACTTCCTATGAAAATGAAAAAATCTAGGAATAGTCAATTGTTCTTAAATATTAAAGAACAACAGAGTTTGAGGACTGGCATTGCCTGATTTCAAGACTTACTAAAGAGCTACAGCAAACAGGAGACCATGATACTTCTCAAAGAATAGACCATAGATCAGTGGAACAGAATAAAAAGCTCAGAAACATACTTACACAAATATTATCAAACAATCTTTGATTAAAAAAAAAAAAGACAATTTGGGATGCTTCAGTGACTTAGTGGTTGAGTGTCTGCCTTTGGCTCAGGTCATGATCCCAGGGTCCTGAGATCAAGTCTTGCAACATGTTCCCCAGACGGAGCCTGCCTCTCCCTCTGCCTATGTCTCTGCCTCTCTCTGTGTGCCTCATGGGTAAATGAATGAAATCTAAGAAAAAATAAAAATAAAATGACAAAGGCAATTTGATGAAGAAAGGAGAGTCTTTTCAAACATAATGCTAGAATAATTAGATATCCATATGCAAAATACATATACACACACAGACCTTACACGCTCAAAAGATCAGAAACCAAAATGTAAAATGCAAAAGTATAAACTTCCAGAAGATAACTAGACCTTGGGTTTGGCCTAGTGACCATGGGTTGGGCAATGACTTAGCATCCAAAATATACAAAAACCTTTTAAAACAAACAATAAGAAACAAACAACCCAATTTTTTAAATGGGCAAAATATTTGAATGGACACTTCAACAAAGAATATATACAATTGCTTAAAAGGCATATAAAAGATGCTTAACATATTTTGTCATTAGGGTACTACAAATTAAAACAATGAGATATCACTACACATCTATTAAAATAACTAAAATCCAAAAATTTGACAATATTGATTTCTGAAGAGGATGCAGAACAACAGGAACTGTCACTGCCTGCTTCATTGCTGGAGGAAATGCAAAATGGTACAGTCACTTTGGAAGATCATTTTGCAGTTGCTTACAAAACTAAAGTCTTACCATATAATTCATTAATCACACTTCTAGGTATTTGTCTAATTGAGTTGAAAGTTTATGTACACATACAGGCACAAAAACACTTGCACAAGAATGCTTATAAATGCTTTACCCATAAATGCCAAAAACTAGAAACAACCAATATGTCTTTCAATAGGTGAATGTATAAATAAATTGTGTGCACCTGTGTAGTTGAGTGTTATTCAGTGATATAAGGAAATAAACTGTCAACCCACAAAAATCTACAGAGAAATCTTAAGTGAATTACTGCTCATATTGCCAAGTGAAAGAAGTCAGTGTGAAAAGGATACACAATTTTATAGCATTTTGCAAAAGGCAACAACACTAGAGATAGCACCAGCAGTTTGAAGGAGTGGCAAGGGATGAATAGGTGAAGTACAGAACATTTTTAGGACAATAAAACTATTGTGTATGATACTGTAATACTGGATATATGACATTAAGCATTTGTCAAAAACTACAAAATTTTACAACACAGACTAAAGCTTGATGAATGCATATTTAAAAATAAATCATTTATATGATCAGGGAAAAGAATGTGGATTGTGGTAAGAGAACCTATTACAAATGTATAAAACGACCTCACTGAAGGGTGTGGAAAAGGCGCTGACCTAATTAATTTGGGATATAAATGGAGTCTGTAAGACTAAAAGAAACTACACATAATCCCATACTTTAGTCAACAGAATTGTTCACCTCATGGTATGTTAATAATTCTGATACTGCTGTACAAGTAGTACTAGAACAATGTAGTAAATGTATGGCAGATGGTGGGAGGCATGCTTCTCACTGTTGGAATGGGAAATTACAGATAAGTAAAAGGAGGGGACAAGAATAATCCATGCAGTTCAAAAAGGATGAAATCGGGGCAGCCCTGGTGGTTCAGCGGTTTGAGCGCCGCCTTCCGTGCAGGGCGTGATCCTGCAGACCCAGGATTGAGTCCCACATCAGGCTCCCTGCGTGGAGCCTGCTTCTCCCTCTGCCTGTGTCTCTGCCTCTCTCTTCTCTCTCTCTGTGACTCTCATGAATGAATAAATAAAGTCTTTTAAAAAAAGGATGAAATCTTACCATTTACACAGATGTGGATGGAACTAGAGGATACTATGGTGATGAAATCAGTCAATCAGAGAAAGACAATAATCATATAGTTTCACTCCTATGTGGACTATAAGAAATTGCACAGGGGATCATAGGGAAAGGAAGGAAAAAACTGAATGGGAAGAAATCAGAGAGGGAGAAAAACCATGAGAGACTCTTAACTATAGGAAACAAACTTAGGAGGACTGGAGGGGCTGTGGGTGGGGGTGTGAGGTAACTGGGTGATGGGCATTAAGGAGGGCATGTGTTGTGATGAGCACTGGGTATTGTATGCAAATGATGGATTATTGAACTCTACTTCTGAAACTAATGATGTACTCTATGTTGGCTAATTGAATTTAAATTTAAAAAAAAGAAAAATCCATGTGGTAATGGACTAGAATTGAAGACATCAGTAAGAACCCACATTTAAATTAATATACAGATGGTTACATATGGAAATACAGATTTGTGAATATACATGGGTTAATATACACAAGTATATTTCTTTGATCTGTTACCTGAGAGGACTTGAAAGAAACAATACCCCAGTAGAAAAAAGCATACCTAGCTCCCAGATCTTGGCTTCTAATACCATTCTCCAATAAAACAATTCAGGGGGGCTTTGGAGAAATGGTTGATTCTAAAGTCTTACAGGGAATATACAATATAATCCTGGAACATCCTGAAGTGCCAGAAGGTAAGTGCTTTAAACACACACACACACACACACACACACACACACACATTGAGGGGAGTATATGAAAGGAGCACAAGAATCAACTGAAAGAAAGTGCTCCAATGGCCTAAACTGGAAAAATGCGAACAACAAAATAATGAACATAATATTGGCTAAAAATTTAAAGTATAAAATAAATTTTCATGCGCCTATAATGATATAAATAAGTGATTGATAAATTAACAAATGCAGAAGTAGAGACAAATCTTCCATGCAAAGGAATTTCAAATAAATTACATTGATACCCTACACTAATCGAGAGGAAGCATGACTTCCCACTCTTTTTAAGTGTGCCACACATGGTGACTTCCTTCCAAAGAAAATTCCAAAGAATACAGTGTAAGAGTTACTTTACAGTGGAGAAACCTGACAAACTCTACCTAAGTCAGGTGATCAACTTCAACACCAATAGTCAGAAATTCATGATGATAGTATGTACTCTTGACATGATGACACTTTATCTCTGTGATCCTCCTCTTGAAAAACCCATAACACCAGTCTAGGGGTGAGGAAAACATCAGAAAAATTTTAACAGAAAAATGGAACCTACAGTATATCTGACCAGTGCTCATTTAAGTCGTCAAGATCATCAAAAACAGGGAAACAAGGAATGTCTGCTAATCACTCACAGCCGAGGGCAGCCCCGGTGGCTCAGCGGTTCAGCGCCGCCTTCAGCCCTGGGTGGGATCCTGGAGACCCAGAATCGAGTCCCACGTTGGGCTCCCTGCATGAAACCTGCTTCTGTCTCTGCCTCTCTCTCTCTCTCTCTCTCTCTCTCTCTCTATATATATATATATATATATATATATATATATATATATATATAATCTCACGCATAAATAAATAAAAATCTTTTTTAAAAAATCACTCACAGCCAAGAGCCTAAGAAGATAAGACAACCAAATGTAGTATGATATCTGGGATGGAACCCTGGTGGAGCAAAGGGACATTAGGTAAAAACGAAAGAAATCTGAGTAAAGTATGGACTTAATAATAATGTACAAGTATTGACTTATAATTATAATAAATATATCATACTAATCATTGTAATGTAAGATATCTAACAATTGTAGAAAGTGTGTTTGGAGATAGGGTATATTATGAGACATCTCTACTATCATCTCAATTTTTCTGTGATACACAATTCTTACAAAAGTAAAGTTTATTAATAAAATTAAAAGATAAAATATGAAACACATGATCACTGGTTGGGAAAATAATCTCTTTACTGTAAAATTCTATGGAAGACTGAGGGCTCTAGAACTCAAAGAGCTATTTTTGACATAGCCAGAGAATGGGGGTCCTGGATGGTCACATAGTCATTATTATGTTTAACTTACACATGAAGTATCCATTTGTACTTTAAGTTTCTAAATTTAATTTAAAATTTAATGAATTTAAAGATATAAAAAAAAAAGAGCTATCATAGTGGCCACTATTAAGTAAGGCCCCTGTTACTCACAGCTGAACTCTACTATTTCCAGGCACTGGACACCTTCTTGGAATGTCCGCCAGTGTTGATGCTGGAAATTAGATGTATCACCTGCCAGTCTCATCAAAACAGACTCTGTGCAGAACCTGTCTCTTTGGGTCACTAGTTAGAATCTAGGTCAAACAACAATGCTTTGGCTATAGAGAAGATTGAGAGTTTTTTTTCTAGTTTTCATAAAGAGAAGCTGGGCTCTAATAATTACGGATTTTCCAAACACAGGAAGAACACTTAGAGTTTGTTTTTTAAGTTTATATTTAAATTCTAGTTAGTTAACATATAGCATAATACTGGTTTCAGAAGTAGAATTTAGTAACTCATCACTTATATATAATACCCAGGGCTCATAACAATAATTGCCCTTCCCATTACTCATCCCCCATTTAGTCCATCCCCACCATCTCCACTCCAGCAACCCTCAGTTTATTCTCTATGGTTGAGTCTCTTATAGTATGCCTCCCTCTTTTATGTTAATCTATTTTGTTTCTTAAACTCCACATGTGAGTGAAATCATATATTTGTCTTTCTCTGACTGATTTCACTTAGCATAGTACATTCTAGCTCTATCCATGTCATTTCAAATGGCAAGATTCATTCTTTTTGATGGCTGAGTAACATTCCATTGTATATGTATATCACTTCTTTTTTATCTTTTCATCGGTTAGTGGACATTTGGGCTCCTTCCATGATTTGGCTATTGTTAATAATGCTGCTATAAACATCAGGGTGCATGTGTCTCTTTGAATCAGTATTTTTGTATCCTTTGAGTAAATAAATAGTAGTTCAATTGATGTGTCATAGAGTAGTGCTATTTTTAACTTTTTGAAGAACCCCCATACTGTTTTCCAAAGTGGCTACACCAGTTTGCATTCTATCAACAGATGAACACTTGCAGTTTTTTTTTTAAAGCTATAAAAAGTATTCATTACAATGGTTATTACAAGGAAAATTCCCCCACTGGACAAGAAAAAACATCCTGAGCTTACTATTTAAAATTCATTTTACATTAATTTTGTAAAAATTAATCATTCAAGATGCTCTTTTCATAGTATATAGTGGTGAGAAGCATATGATCTGCCGAAAAGAGACATTTGTTTTCTTTGTAATGTGAGATGATTCATTATAACATAATAAATTGATAATCATATTTTTGTCTCACCAACACTAAAAGTGTTTAGCCCTCTGATTAGATTTCCTTAGTACAAGAGATCCACTTCCTGTACCGTAGACATCTAGTAACTCTGTAATCTAAAACCCACTATAGCACAAATCTATCCCTACAGCCCTAAAAGAAAATAACTGGAAGAAAAGCAAAGTAAGAATGAACATATTGTGCATTACTCTATACAGTACCTGGTAATAATAAGAACAAAATTAATACAGGTAAAAGGGAATGCTCCCTTCATTTCCTATTCTGTCTCTTTCACACACACACACACACACACACACACACACATTGCTTGACACTCTTAAGGTTCTGAGTTTGAAAAATGCTATTTTATGATATTGTATCTCCTTGCAGTCTAAGAAGTCACACCTGAGTCCCAGGGAGAAAGGGCTTGCTAGTTCCCCCTGATCACTCCCAAAAATGAGAAAGTAGATATTTCTACATGGGCTTCTTCCATTACTTCAATTTCAACCAAGGCTGAGAACATTTCTTCCCCTGACCTAAGTTTTTTCCATAAAAGCCAAGGAAGAATTTCAGAAAACCTGTTAAGTCCATCTCATCTCTGCTTCTGTAGGATTTTAGTACATGGACATCCTAGGTTTTCCTGTTAGTAAAATTAGGAAGCCTTTTTCTCATAGGATTGCCCTGTGAATTACATGAGGTAATGTATATAAAGAACACAGTCCAGAATCTGGTACTTTACTTCCTGCTTCTTTCATTCAGAGACTGACTCACACTTCTGCCATCTTTGGTCTGGTTGTATGAATGATCATTTATTTATTTGTTTATTTATTTGAAAGAGAGGGAGAGAGCACAAGCAGGGAGGAGGAACATAAGGAGAGGCAGACTCCCCACTGAACAGGGAACCCAGGACCCTGAGATCACAACCTGAGCCAAAGAAATACGCCCTACCAACTGAGCCACCCAGGCACCCCTGAATGAACTTTTTGCAGTTGCTTCCAACTTGCTCTCCTCTCCCTCCTTGACCCTCTCTTTTCTTGATCAAAGCAAAGTGTTGGTTTCTATTTAAGTTGCTGCTTCTTCCTGCTTAATCAGTGAATACTATCTGTTGAAGGCTCACTGCCTTGAGTGCTTTGGGATAACTTTTAAATACCATGAAGAGCTAAAGAACCTCTCCTTTCTCTTTTAATATGTCTGTTATTTTACAGAGTAATAATTTTTCAAATGTATGTAAAATGAGTCAAATTTCTCTACAATATGACAACAGTAGAACAGCCAATTCATATGGCTGGTGCTAAGAGTCTATGGTCTGAGTCTTTGTAATTTATATTAGCAATACAGTGAAACATGTGCCAAGCAGTTTACTAAGAGTTTTGAAAAGCTATATTAACATATGCTAATCCTCATAATGATATAAATATTTGCTATTATTTTCATCATGATCATTTTCTTAATTATGCAATTTAAAATTTTAACATAATGTTACCTTCCCAAGAACAAATAATTAATAATTAAAACTGGCATTCCAACCTATGTATATCTGAAATCAAAGCCCACCACACTATACGGCCTCAATAATAAAGTCACAAAAGCTAAGCCTAAAGCTGTCTGCTCTTTCCATGAAACTTTTCTCAAGAACGTAGAAGAAAGTAATGTCTCCCATCTTCCCAAGTAGCCGCTTTCACAACATACAGCTAATGGTGCCCGTTAGAGCAGCAGAGACAGAGACAGCCAACAGTAAATCTTTCTCTTTTACAGCTGGGTCTGGTTTTGGAAGATTTACTTTTATAACAGCTGTGAAGACTCCTACCTTATCAACCTCTACTCCTTTAACACCTTTCTCCCAAGCCTTTTTTACAGTCTCTCATAGTAATGATAGGTCCGAAGGGTCAGAACTAGAAATACTTTCTTTGTAACTCTAAAAGCATCTGGTTTTGACAAATTACTTTTATTGTCTTAGCTCATTTTTGGAATATCCTGCATTTTACTTTGATAGGTTTTTACAATGTAAATTCTGGCATGTGAAATTAAAGTGATTTTTAATTTTGCTTTTGACTATACACCTCTAATTTCTTTACTGGTTCCATTGTTTGCATCAATACAAATCCCTCTCCAGGTAGAATCTAAATTCATTGGTCATATGTCATCTGAATCTCTTAATCTGCTGAGAGACTAATTCCGATTTCAGAACTTGTGCTAGATCAGATTATTTTCCCTTAGGTAAGTGTCATTTCAGTGAGAGATAAAAGTCTATAAAAAACACTCTGCAGGGGAAAAAAGAGACTTCTCAAAGTGGAGAGAGGACTTAGGGGTTTCAATTTCTCACACACCCAACTAGAGCTTACAGCAGCACAAGAGGAGGAAAGAAAACCAGAAGAGGTCACACTTTTTACTGACTATAAAATATTCATGCTATGGATTTGGGACATGCCCTGTTGATCTAGGGTCCCAGAAAAATAATTGCAACATCCCTTTCAGTGGACAAGTTGGGTAAAGACTTTATTTTTACTAACAACAACCAGTATACAAAATAGATTTATTTTTACTAACAAGGGCCTAATAATGTTCAAAGTAAGCAAGTGTTTAGCACAACAACCATTATCAGATATTCAGGACTGAACACCACAGTAAAAATAAACCATCAAGTCTATTCTAATATGTAGCTTGAAGCCCATCATCTACATACATACATTTTGACCCATAGAACCTGTAATAAAAGCAAAAAGGTATATTATAATCAAATTGCTTTATATCTATGGCCTATAGTCTTTAAATAACTTATAGTACTTTAAGTAGTATCTAGTACTTATACTACTTTAACTATTTTAGTACTAAAGGACAAATTTCTTATTACAAAGCTCTATTTTCTTTGGAAGGCACAGTCCAAAGGAAGATTGTCCCAAGAAAACCTTGGCAAGGCTTCAAGCATTAAAAACATGTGGCTGATTGTTTGCTAGTATGTGTTTATTTCCTATTCTCTTAATTAAGAAAATAAAAACTCTTTTGATTATCATTTTTTATTAATAACATGGAAGAAGAGGTTAGAACAATCCTAAAAAATGTACCAGGGGATTCTAAACAAAGCCTAATGAAAGCATTTATGCATTATGATTTAATTCTGACCAATATAGAGTAAAACTGTAACCTCAAAATTATTAAATACTAAAAATAAAATAACTGTTTATTAAAATACAATAAATACCTTATTTATTTATTTAACTCAGGAAGGAGGTGGAGGGAGAGAGAGAGAAAGTTAGGAAGGAGGGGCAGAGGGAGAGGGAGAGAAAGAATTTTATTTTTTTAAAAAAATTTTATTGGAGTTTGATTTGCCAACATATACTATAACACCCAGTGCTCATTCCATCAAGTGCCCCCTCAGTGTCCATAACCCAGTCACCCTGCCACCCCCACCCACCTCCTTTTCCACTACCCTTCTCTCATGTTTTGTCTCCTTCACTGATATTTTCAGTCATTTTCTCTCCTTTCCCCTTTATTCCTTTTCAATATTTTTATATTCCCCAAATGAATAAAACCATATAATGCTTGTCCTTCCCTTTTTTAATAATAAATTTATTTTTTATTGGTATTCAATTCACCAACATACAGAATAACACCCAGTGCTCATCCCGTCAAGTGCCCCCCCCAGTGCCCATTACCCATTCACCCCCACCCCCTGCCCTCCTCCCCTTCCATCACCCTAGTTCGTTTCCCAGAGTTAGGAGTCTTTATGTTCTGTCTCCCTTTCTGATATTTCCCACACATTTCTTGTCCCTTCCCTTATATTCCCTTTCACTATTATTTATATTCCCCAAATGAATGAGAACATACAATGTTTGTCCTTCTCCGACTGACTTATTTCACTCAGCATAATACCCTCCAGTTCCATCCACATTGAAGCAAATGGTGGGTATTTGTCATTTCTAATGGCTGAGGAATATTCCATTGAACACATATACCACAGCTTCTTTATCCTTTCATCATTCGATGGACGCTGAGGCTCCTTCCACAGTTTGGCTGTTGTGGACATTGCTGCTAGAAACATCAGGGTGCAGGTGTCTCGGTTTTTCACTTCATCTGTATCTTTGGGGTAAATATCTAGTAATGCAATTGCTGGGTCATAGGGTAGCTCTACTTTTAACTCTTTGAGGACCCTCCACACAGTTTTCCAGAGTGGCTGCACCAGTTCACATTCCCACCAACAGTGCAAGAGGGTCCCCCCTTTCTCCACATCCTCTCCAACATTTGTTGTTTCCTGTCTTGTTAATTTTCACTATTCTCACTGGTGTGAGGTGGTATCTCATTGTGGTTTTGATTTGTATTTCCCTGATGGCCAGTGATGCGGAGCATTTTCTCATGTGCTTGTTGGTCTTCTTTGGTGAAATTTCTGTTCATGTCTTCTGCCCATTTCATGATTGGATTGTTTGTTTCTTTGCTGTTAAGTTTAATAAGTTCTTTATAGATCTTGGATACCAGCCCTTTATCTGATAGGTCATTTGAAAATATCTTCTCCCATTCTGTAGGTTGTCTTTTAGTTTTGTTGACTGTTTCTTTTGCTGTGCAAAAGCTTCTTATCTTGATGAAGTCCGAATAGTTCATTTTTGCTTTTGTTTCCCTTGCCTTCATGGATGTATCTTGCAAGAAGTTGCTGTGGCCACGTTCAAAAAGGGTGTTGCCTGTGTTCTCCTCTAGGATTTTGATGGAATCTTGTCTCACATTTAGATCGTTCATCCATTTTGAATTTATCTTTGTGTATGGTGCAAGAGAACGGTCCAGTTTCATTCTTCTGCATGTGGCTGTCCAGTATTCCCAGCACCATTTATTTTATTTTTTTAAGATTTTATTTATTTATATATTCATGAGAGACAGATAGAGAGAGAGAGGCAGAAACATAGGCAGAGGGAGAAGCAGGGTCCATGCAGGAAGCCTGATGTGGGACTCGATCCTGGGTCTCCAAGACCAGGCCCTGGGCTGAAGATGGCGCTAAACCACTGAGCCATATGGGCTGCCCCACCAAGCACAATTTATTGAGAGACTGTCCTTTTTCCAGTGGATAGTCTTTCCAGCTTTGTCTAATATTAGTTGACCATAGAGTTAAAGGCCCATTCTGGGTTCTCTATTCTGTTCCATTGATCTATGTGTCTGTTTTTGTGCCAGTACCACACTGTCTTGATGATCACAGCTTTGCAGTACAACTTGAAATGCAGCATTGTGATGCCTCCAGCTCTGGTTTTCTTTTTCAATATTCCTCTGGTTATTCAGGGTCTTTTCAGATTCCACACAAATGTTAAGATTATGTGTTCCAACTCTGTGAAGAAAGTCCATGGTATTCTGGTAAGGATTGCACTGAATGTGTGAATTCCTGGGTAGCATTGGCATTTTCACAATATTAATTCTCCCAATCCATAAGCATGGAATATTTTTCCATCTCTTTGTGTCTTCCTCAATTTCTTTCAGAAGTGTGTTGTAGATTTTAGGGTATAGGTCCTTTACCTCATTGCTTAGGTTTATTTCTAGGTATCTTATGCTTTTGAGTGCAATTGTAAATGGGATTGACTCCTTAATTTCTCTTTCTTCAGTCTCATTGTTAGTGTATAGAAATGCCACTGATTTCAGTGCAGTGATTTTGTATCCTGCCATACTGCCGAATTGCTGTATGAGTTCTAGCAATCTTGAGGTGGGTTTTCTATGCACAGTATCATGTCATCTGCAAAGAGGGAGAGTTTGACTCCTTCTTTGCCAATTTGGATGCCTTTTATTTCTTTTTGTTGTCTGATTGCTGAGGCTAGGACTTCTAGTACTATGCTGAATAGCAGTGGTGAGAGTGGACATCCCTGTCATGTTCCAGATCAAAGGAGAAAGGCTCCCAGTGTTTCCCCATTGAGAATGATATTTGCTGTGGGCTTTTTCGTAGATTTGCTGAGGAATGTTCCCTCTATCCCTACCCTCTGAAGAGTTTTGATCAGGAATGGATGCTGTATTTTGTCAAATGCTTTCTCTGCATCTATTGAGAGGATCATATGGTTCTTGTTTATTCTCTTGTTGATGTGATCTATAACATTGATTGCTTTACGAGTGTTGACCCACTTTGCCTCACGGGGACAAATCCCACTTGGTCATGGTGAATAATCTTCTTAATGTACTATTGGAATCCTATTGGCTCCTATTGGTATCTTGTTGAGAATTTTTGCATCTGTGTTCATCAGGGATACGGTCTATAATTCTCTTTTTGGTGGGTTCTTTCTCTGGCTTTGGAATTAAGGTGATGCTGGTTTCATAGAACGAGTTTGGAATTATTCTGTCCCTTTCCATCTTTCAGAACAGCTTTAGCAGAATGGTTATTGTTACTTCTTTAAACATTTGATAGAATTCCCCTGGGAAGCCATCTGGCCCTGGACTTTTGTGTCTTGGGAGGTTTTTGATAACTGCTTCAATTTCCTTGCTGGTTATTGGCCTGTTCAGGTTTTCTATTTCTTCCTGTTCCAGTTTGGGTAGTTTGTGGTTTTCCAGAGATGCGTCCATTTCTTCTAGATTGCCTAACTTATTGGTGTATAGCTGCTCATATTATGTTTTTAAAATCATTTGTATTTCCTTGGTGTTGGTAGTGATCTCTCGTTTTTCATGCATGATTTTATTAATTTGAGTCTTTTTTTGTTTTTAATAAAGCTGGCTAATCGTTTATCTATCTTATTAATTCTTTCAAAGAATAAACTCCTGGTTTTGTTGATCTGTTCTACAGTTCTTCTGGTCTCTATTTCATTGAGTTCTGCTCAAATCCTTATTAACTCTCTTCTTCTGCTTGGTGCAGGCTTTTATTTATTTGCTGTTTTTTCTCCAGTTCCTTTAGGTGCAAGGTTAGCTTGTGTATTTGGGGTTTTTCCTATTTTTTGAGGGATGCTTGTATTGCAATGTATTCCTCTCTTAGGACTGTTTTTGCTGTATCCCAAAGATTTTGAACAGTTGTATCTTCATTTTCATTAGTTTCCATGATTCTTTTTAATTCTTCTCTAATTTCCTGGTTGACCCTTTCATCTTTTAGCAGGATGCTCTTTAACCTCCACTTGTTTGAGTTTCTTCCAAATTTCTTCTTGTGATTGAGTTGAAGTTTCAAAGCATTATGGTCTGAAAATATGCAGGGGACAATCCCAATCTTTTGGTATCAGTGGAGACCTGATTTGTGACCCAGTATGTGGTCTATTCTGGAGAAAGTCCCATGTGCACTTGAGAAAAATGTGTATTCAGTTGCATTTGGATGTAAAGTTCTGTAAATATCTGTGAAATCCATCTGGTCCACTGTATCATTTAAAGCTCTTGTTTCTTTGGTGATGTTGTGCTTAGAAGATCTGTCATTTGCAGAAAGTCCCATGTTGAAATCTCCTAGTATTAGTGTACTATTATCTAAGTATGTCTTTACTTTGGTTATATATATACTTGGCAGCTCCCACATTCGGGGCATAAATATTCATGATTATTGGGTCCTCTTGTTGGATAGACCCTTGAATTGTGAAACAGTGTCCCTCTTCATCTCTTACTACAGTCTTTGGGATAAATTTAATTTAATTGATATGAGGATTGCTACCCCTGATTTCTTTTGAGGACCATTTGAATGGCAAAGTTAGGGATCTCTTGTGTCTTGCTGCTTTAAGGATTTTCTCCTTATCTTTGGAATTTGCAAGTTTCAATATTAGATGTTGAGTTGTTGAACCGTTTTTATTGATATGGGTGTAAGGGGAACCTTTCTATCTCCTGGATCTGAATGCCTGTTTCCCTCCCCAAATTAGGGAAGTTCTCAGCTATGATTTGTTCAAATATGTTTTCTGGCCCTCTGGCCCTCCCAGTGCCCTCTGGAACCCCAATTATACATAGATTTTTCCTTCTGAGGCTGTCATTTATTTCCCTTAACCTTTCCTCGTGGTCTTTTAATTGTTTTTCTCTTTTTCCTCAGCTTCCTTCCTTGCCATCAACTTGCCTTCTATGTCACTCACTCTTTCTTCTACCTCATTAACCCTCATCATTAGGACCTCCAGTTTGGATTGCATCTCATTTAATTGATTTTTAATTTCAGCCTGTTTATATCTAAATTATGGAGTCATGAAGTCTCTTGATTGCTTTATGCTTTTTTCCAGAGCCACCAATAGCTTTATAATTGTGCTTCTGAATTGGCTTTTTGACATCGAATTGTAATCCAAATTCTGTAACTCTGTGGGAGAGAGTACTGTTTCTGATTCTTTCTTTGTGGTGAGTTCTTCTTTCTAGTCATTTTGCTTAGTGCAGAGTGGCTATATGAGCAGGCTGCATCAAGAATATCAACCAAGACTTAAGTATATTTCACACTAGATGATTCTGCTGAGGTCAGAGACCAGAAATTGAAAACAAAGATCAGAATGAAATAAAACAAAAGGACCATTAAAGTGAAAAACAAATTTTAAAACAAAGTAGTAAAAAAATAAAAGGCCAAGAATCCCAAAGAGGAAGAGGGGAAAAAAAAGAAAAAAAGGAGAAGAAAAATAGAAGGGGGGTACTGGGAGATGGTGGTGGTGATGAAATTGTAGTGAAGTTAGAATGTAGTCTACCTGAGGGTTTCTAGAGGGTGATCCTCTTGGTTCTGAGTATATTAAGTTCTGTATGTTAGGAGATGTTCAGTCCCACATTTATATAAACCAGAAATACTTGTAGAAGTCCCCATCATTACCACCAAAGCATAAATGAGATAAAAGAGGGGGGTAGAATGGGAATGAGGAATTTCACAGAATGAACCAGCTCAGCATACCACTTGGTTCTGGGTGCATACTAGTCATGTTTCAGAAGGTATTAACTTCCACCATTATACAACAGAATGAGGCAGAGAAAACAAAAAAGACAAAACAAACAAACAAACAAACAAAAAACCACATATCTTGTATATCTCCCAAACTAAGTTGATTATGTTGAAGGGAATCTAGAAGTGAAAGCATATTTAGGACCTGTAATTGTAGAAATATGAAAGTCAAAAAGGAAGAATCTTAAAAATGAAGAAATGGTAAAATATTGTAGTTAAGGTAGGAAAAGAGAAAAATAAATTTGGAAATTTACAGTCTGATAGAAAAACAGTTGTACTGGATAAAGGAAGAAAAATACATGGAGGGGTACCCTCTGGTTCTATATACTGTAAATCCCTCGACTTCCCCTGGAGCTTCCCAGCACTTCTGGGTCAAGAACTTGGTCTTCTCCTGTCCTTCCAGCTGGTCTTCTGGGGGAGGGGCCTGCTGTGCTGATTCTCAGGTGTGTGCACCTGGGGGAGCTGTTTATCCTGTGAGGCCCCTGTTCCCTGAGGCCTTGCTCCATCCCAGGCACAGGGTGACACCAGGAGCAACAACCCCACTGGCAGCGGCCAGCTCCCCAGCCCTAGAGTCAGCTCCCCCAGTAACTCCTGCAGCTCCCAGTCCGCAGGGGCCTGATGCTCCAGGGGTGGCAGTGTTCGGGTGCTCGGGGGCTCCTGGCGGCAGGAGCATCCTCGCTGTCCTGTGTCCTCCCGGCCTCCACCTGTCCCAGGGGGAGCACAGGATCCTGGGCTGTGTCCCCAGCGCCCTGGGATCCAGGGCCTGCGCTGGGATCGCGCTCCCAGGGCCGCGCAGCCCCCTCCCCGTGGAGCTGCCACCTGAGCTGCTCCCGAGGCCCCGCCTGGAGAGCTCCAGCCCTTTCCCCCCACTCAGCCTGTGGGGTGTGGGGCGCTCTCCCCGGGGCGCACCTTCTCAGTTAGTGACCCCAAGAACTGGGGGTTCCACTGCCCCTCCTGGGGTCCTGCCCGAGTTCCCTGCAAGCGCCTTTCCATCCAGAAAGAATCCTGTGTAGATTTTTTAAGTTCCTGCTTCTCCAGGGCTGGGCCCCTCCCCCACTGGATTACTTTTAATTTTTTTCTGCCTTGCTACCTTGTTAGAAGCGCAAAGTCTTCTCTCCGTAGCGTTCCGGCTGTTCTGTCTTTAAATCTCAGGTTGAATTCGTAGGTTTTCAGGACGGTTTGAAAGTTATCCAGGTAAGTTGGTGGGGACAGGTAACTTGGGGACCCTACACCTCTGACGTCTTGCCATATAACCTATGTGGAAGGGGGAATCTTAAGCAGGTTCCATGCCTAGAGCAGAGCCCAATGTGGGGCTCAATCTTACAACCCTGAGATCATGACCTGAGCTGAAATCAAGTCAGACATTTAACAGGCTGAGCCCCCTAGGAGCCTTCAATAAATATTATATTTAACTAATATTATTCCATCAGCTTCATTTTTAAAAAAAATACTGAATTTATGAATAGGTTGTATTTGCTAAATATAGGCTTGAAATATACTGCCTTCTTAAATGTAAATGACTATGTGTTACTGTTTTTCCAAAGCTCCCAGCTACAAAAGTTAATATAAATGCTTAACAATTTAGCCTGACACATTAGTGGATTAGTTCACATATATAAATCAATTTGAAGACCTAGTTTGTTTAGTACTTCAATTTATAAATGTACGTATGAGCCTGGTGGTCAGTGTCCAATAGGAAATGTTTCACTCTTAATTCTAGGAACCATGGAGCAGAGAGAAAACTAAAAAATATCATGTTTCAGGCAAAATTATTGGGAGAGATGACATTTACTGTCAGTAGCCTTTCTCAAAAGATACATTGCCCAGAGTTGACTTTGAAACAAAGCACACACGTATCTCTGAAAGTACTACCCATTTTATCAAATGTCCTTCTATACTATATCTGTACCCCTCACACAGTTTCTATGACTTAGGCTGCTTCTCACACCATCCACTTTCTTCACTTAGCAAACTCTAGTACATCTATCACAATTATTTCTATATATCCCTCCAAGCTTCCTTCACAGAGTTAAGCATCCTCTTCTCTATACTACCAATACTTTCTAAATAACTATTTTAAGATACTTTGATACTTATCAATTTAGTCTACTCTACTGTAACATCTGTTGTTACACAGCAAACTGTGACTGAAAAAAAAATCAGTTTTCTGTGAACCAAGTTAACCTAAGCATATTACAGTTATTACTTCATATATTACTCACAACAAATATATGACGTTAATGATATGAATTGCACTTAACAGAAGAGATAAAAGTCTAAAAAGGTTAAGTAAATCTTGTCTAACTTTACACAGTGCAAAACAGGGCTGATTATATGTATCTCCTTGCATAGTCTATACCCTTTACCCAATGGTGTCTTAGAAAACTAACAACTGACTCCTGCCACCACTAAGAAGAAGGAAAAAAAGAGCGAAAAACCCATCTTCTGTAAGATTTGCTTATTTTCACTATGTTTCCACTGCCACCAAATTTAAGGTACCAACAAGATGTAATTGTACCTGGCTTTCAGGAAGGATGCTCACAATTGGCTACCATGAGCCAGTACAAGCTGGCTTCAGCAAACCACAACCTCACCACTATGTTCTTTGCTCATTCATATTTGTACTCTGTCTCCTCAAGATTTATGCCATGCATAGAATCAAATAGGTGCTCAAAAAATACTTGTGAAAAATAAATCCATTTATACTTATAAATTAATTAGAATGTGGTTAACATACACACATCTTGGTAAAATAATTTTCTGATTTTTGACATTTTTAATCTCTGTAAAGGGCTTGATGATACTTAATCATTTAGTGGTATAAATAGCATTTTAAAATAAAATAGAGCAGTATATATTCTAAGCAGTGATTATTTTTAAAAATTGAAGACTTTTTTCCTTTTTGGTTCTGTGTACTCTGGAAAAATTAAATGGAGACTTTCATAATTAATCAGATATTTCAAAAATGCTGACAATCCTCATATATTAGTTCAAACTTTTCTGTTCTTCCTCCTCTTTCTTCATGTTATGGAAATTTTGCCAATATACCCAAATACAGTAAATCCATCAAATGTCTATATTACTTTCATCATAATTAAAATGCTTTCATAATACCTAGGTCTTTTAAGTAAATCTCAATGTCCATAAAGAGTGAGTGAGTTATACAGACCAAGCCCCCAATCCTAGTAACCAATACATTTGTAACATCAATGTAATTTTTGTAATTATAGGTAAAAGCATCAGAAATTCTACTTAAAAAGCATATGAAATTCTATTTAAACTTGTGACATTTAAAAAAATATTTTCCATTCAGGTATTTTAACAGTTTATTCAAAACTAAGCTAAACAATAATTTTTCATTAAACTAAAAATGTCAGCATACTTTTCTGCTTCTCCACTCTCCTATAAAAAACTAATTCTAATTTGTGAGTGTGAATAACTACGTACTTTCTTTTGCATTTTCTTTTGAAAAATTGGATGATGAGTCTTAAGACATATTTTAAATGGAAATATTCAAGAAAAGCACTCAAAGTGTGGGGGAATTCTTTTTTCCAGATTTTATTTATTCATGGGAGACACAGAGAGAGAGAGAGAGAGAGAGAGAGAGAGGCAGAGACACAGGCAGAGGGAGAAGCAGGCCTCATGCAGGGAGCCTGATATGGGACTTGATTCCAGGTCCCCAGGATCATGCCCTAGGTGGAAGGCAGGCACTAAACTGCTGAGCCAACCAAGCAACCCTGGGAGAATTTTTTTTAATTTAAATTCCAATTAATTAACATATAAGATAGTACAGGCTTCAGGAGTAGAATTTAGTGGTTCACCATTTACATATAATACCTAATGCTGGGGCGCCTGGGTGTCTCAGCGTTTGAGCACCTGCCTTTGGCCCAGAGCGTGATCCTGGGGTCCTGGGATTGAGTCCCACATCGGGCTCCCTGCATGGAGCCTGCTTCTCCCTCTGCCTGTGTCTCTACTTCTCTCTGTGTGTCTCCCATGAATAAATAAATAAAATCTGGAAAACACACACACACACACACACACACACACTCAGTGCTTATCCCAGCATGTGCCCTCCTTAATGCCTATCAGTCATTTAGTCCATTTCCCTACCTACTTCCCCTCCAGCAACCCTCAGTTTGTTCTCAGTAGTTAAAAGTCTCTCACGATTTGCTTCCTTCTCTGTTTTTACTCATTTTATTTCCCCTTCCTTTCCCTTATGTTCATCTGTTTTGTTTTTTAAATTCCACATGAGTGAAATGATATATTTGTCTTTCTTTGATTTATTTCAATTAGCATAATATATTCTAGCTCCATCCATGTCATTGCAAATGGCAATATTTCATTTTTTCTTTTTCTTTTTTTTTTTTTTTTTTTTTTTTTTGCAGAGGGAGAGAAAAGGGGAGAGGCAGAGGGAGAAGGAGAAAGATAATACTACCACTAGGTATTAGTGTAGCCTGATGTAGGGCTCAATCTCATGACCCTGAAATTTCAACCTGAGCCAAAATCAAAAGTTGAATGTTTAACCAACTGAGCCACCCAGGCACAGATTTTATTCTTTTTGAGAATAGTGTGTGTGTGATGTGTGTGTGTGTGTGTGTGTGTAAAACACTTCTTTATCCATTCATCAGTCAATAGATATTTGGGCTCTTACCATAATTTGACTATTGTTGATAGTGCTGCTATAAACATTGAGGAGAACATAACTCCTTAAATCAGCATTTTTTATAATTTTAGATAGAAACCTATTAGTGCAATTGCTGGGTCATAAGGTAGTTCTATTTCTAATTTTGTTAAAGTTTTTTTTTTCTTTTAATTTATTCATTTGAAAGAGAGAGAGCACAAGCAGGGGGAGAGGCAGAGAGAATGAGATAAGCAGACTCCCCGCTAAGCAAGGAACAGACGTGGAACTTGATCCCAGGACCTGGAGATCATGACGGGAGCCAAAGGCAGACACTTAACCACCCAGATGCCCCTATTTGTAACTTTCTCAGGAGCCTCCATACTGTTTTCTAGAGTGGTTGCACCAGGTTTCATTCCCACCAACAGTGCAAAAGTATTCCCTTTTCTCCACATCCTCATCAACATTTGTTGTTTCCTGACTTGTTAATTTTAGCCATTCTCACTGGTGTGAGGTCGTATCTCATTGTGGTTTTGATTTGTATTTCCCTGATGATGAGTGATGTTAAGCATTTCTTTTCATATGTCTGTTAGCCATTTGGAAGTCTTTTTTGGAAAAGAATCTATTCCTGTCTTCTGCCCTTTTCTTAACTGGATTATTTGGTTTTTAGGTTTTGAGTCTGATAAACTCTTTACAGGTTTTGGATACTAGCCCTTTATCTAATATGTTATTTGCAAATATCTTCTCCCATTCCATCAATTGCCTTTTAGTTTTATTGATTGCTTCCTTTGCTGTGTAGAAGTTGTTTATCTTGATGAGGTCCAAATAGTTAATTTTTGCTTCTGTTCCCCTTGACTCCAGAGATGTGTCTAGTAAGAAGTTGCCTGGGTTGAGGTCAAAGAGGTCACTGCTTGCTTTCTCCTCTAGGATTTTGATGGTTTCCTGACTTATATTTAGGTCTTCCATCAACTTTGAATTTCTTTTTGTGGATAGTGTAAGGAAATGGTCCAGTTTCATTCTCACTTGTGACTGTCCAATTTTCCCAACATTTGTTCAAAATACTGTCTTCTTTCTATTGGATATTCTTTCCTGCTTTGTTGAGGATTAGTTGGCCGTACAGTCATGGGTCCATTTCTGGGTTCTCTATTCTATTCCATTGATCTATGTGCCTGTTTTTGTGCCAGTAACATACTGTCATGAAGGTTACAACTTTGTAATACAATTTGACAGCTGGAATTGTGATGCCTCCCACTTTGCTTTTCTTTTTCAACATTACTTTGGCTATTCAGACTCTTCTGTGGTTCCATACCAATTTTAGGATGGTTTGTTCTAGTTCTGTGAAAAACGCTGGTGTTATTTTCATCAAGATTGCACTGAATGTGTAGATTGCTTTGGGTAGTACAGACATTTTAACAATATTTTTTTCCAATCCAAAAACATAATTTTTTTCCATTTCTTTGTGTCCTCTTCAATTTATTTCATAAGTGTTCTACAGTTTTCAGAGTACAGATCTTTTACCTCTTTGGTTAGGCTTATTCCTAGGTATCTTATGGTTTTTGGGGTGATTGTAAATGGGATTGATTCCTTTACTTCTCTTGCTGTTGCTTCATTGTTGGTATATAGAAATGCAGCAGATTTCTGTATGTTGATTTTATATCCTGTGGCATTGCTGAATTCCTGTATCAGTTCTAGCAATTTTCTGGTGGAGTCTTTTTGGTTTTTTTACATAAAGTGTCATGTCATCTGTAAAGAGTGAAAGTTTGACTTCCTTGACAGTTTGGATATCTTTTATTTCTTTTTGTTCTCTGATTGCTGAGGCTAGTACTTCTAGTACTATGTTGAAGAAGAGTGCTGAGAGTGGACATCCCTATTGTGTTCCTGACCTTAGGGGGAAGCTGTCAGTTTTTCCCCACTGAGGATGATATTCACCGTGGGTCTTTCATATATGGCCTTTATGATGTTGTGGTATGTTTCTTCTATCCTTTATTGAGGTTTTTTTTTTTTTATCAGGAAAGGATGCTATATTTTGTCAAATGCTTTTCTGGCATGTATTGAGAGGATCATATGGCTTTTATCCATTCTTTTATTAAGACAGTGTATCATGTTGATTGATTTGTGGATATTGAATCACCCCTGCAGCCTAAGAATAAATCCCACTTGATCATGCTAAACAACCCTTTTAATGTACTCTTGGATTCAATTAGCTTGTTTCTTGTTGAGAATTTTTGCCCCCATGTGCATCAAGGATATTGGTCTGTAATACTCCTTTTTAGTGAAGTCTTTGTCTGCTGTTGGGATTAAAGTAATACTAGCCTCATTGGTGAGTTTGGAAATTTTCCTTCCATTTCTACTTTTGGAACAGCTTCAGAAGAATAGATATAAATTCTTCTTTAGTCACTGCCCTCCAAATCCCGCTGCAGCCATTGCCGCAACCACGATGCCCAAACGAAAGAAGCAGAATCAGCAGCAGCCGCCGCCTCCGCAACAGCCCCAGCTGCCAGAGCGGGGGGAGACTGGAGACGAGGAGGATGGGAGTCCCATCGGACCACCTAGCCTTCTGGGCCCTCCCCCCATGGCCAATGGAAAGCCTGGTGATCCCAAGTCAGCCCCAAACTGGAATCCACCCACATGTCCACCATCAGTAGAATGGATAAATAAGTTGTTGTGTGTGCATGCAATGGGATACTACACTGCAATGAAAATGAACGAACTCCTGCTACAGGCAACCTGGATGAATCTCACAAACACGGTGTTGAGCGAAAGGAGCCAGACAGAAAAGAATGCAGACTCTCTTCACAGAGGTCCTCCAGGATCAAGGGGACCAATGATTCCACCACTGCTGAGCCTCCCACCTCCTCCCAGGGGCAGAGGCCCAATCCGGGGAGGCCTGGGTCCCAGGTGCGGCCCATATGGTCGTGGCTGGTGGGGGGCCAATACTGAACCTCCTTTTCCTGGACCAGGCCATGGGGGTCCTTCCAGAGGAGGCTTTCACAAAGAGCAGAGAAATCCCCGAAGGCTCAAAAGTTGGTCTCTTATCAAAAATACCTGCCCACCCAAGGATGGCCCCCAAGTTATGGAAGACAAATCCAACCGCCCCGTCTGCCGACACTTTGCCAAAAAGGGCCACTGTCGATATGAGGACCTCTGTGCCTTCTATCACCCAGGCGTCAATGGACCTCCTCTGTGAGACTGTGCCTTCCCATCCAGGCTGGAAGGAGCCCTCTGACCTAGCGGCCATATATTTCCCTGTGGCCCTGTGACGGCTACTGTGAGGCTGTTCCACCCACCACCCTCAGACACCCACCCCCATCTCTCACCTCCCCCATTTGGGGTCCAGAGTTTTGTTTCATCACTGGTGCCCAGCGTGTGGGCTTTCTTCCGATTCAGCCTCCAGAGACTCGCCTTCAGGACCCCACCATTGCTCTCTTCAACTGCCTCCTGGATCCTCTTCCCCTTCGCCGATTGACTGCTCAACAGGAAACCTCTTTGGTGCTGTTTCTTGTGCATCTATCTGTCCACCCAGCCCTCGGCACTGCCCTCGATTCCTAAGAGCCCTGGAGCAGTTTCCTGCCATTCCCTTCTTCTAGCTGCTTGTTTTAAGTCCTTTTTATGTGACAAACCCTACCCCCAAAGTTGCCAGTTGCTCTGTGAAACTCACCAGGTTGACCTGGGGTCAAGTACGGATGACTGGTGCAGAGTTATTCCCTGAAAGGCCACTCTCCCTGCTTTTGGATTTTGTAGATCCTGCGTCAGTAGCATGGTCCCCACCACTCGTCTGTGATCACTGTGCTTTGTGAAACTGTGCAAAAAAAAAAAAAAAAAAAAAAAAAAAAAAAAAAATTCTTCTTTAAATGTTTGGTAGAATTCACCTGGGAAACCATCAGCCCTGGACTCTGGTTTTTTGGGAAATTTTTGACTATTGATTCAATATCTTTGTGGTTATGGGTCTATTCAAATTTTACATTTCTTCCAGTTTCAGTTTCGATGGTGTCTAGGAATTTGTCCATTCTTCCAGATTGTCCAATTTGTTCACATATAATTGCTCATAATATTCTCTTATAGTTTGTGTAGGTTGTTATCTCTCCTCTTTCATTCATGATTTTGTTTGGCTCCTTTCTCTTTTCTTTTTGATAATTCTGGTATGGACTTTGATCTGACTGTGGTATTAAGTGGAGTCAAAATATATGGTGTGAGTAGGACACAGACATAAGGAAACAACAAGTAAAATGATGGACAGGATGACCTGGTAAGTCTCTTCCTAGACTAAGCTGTAGGATCCCATGGAATGACACTATAATTACATGGAAAGTAATTGTCATATATTTGCCAAGAAATTACATGGTTGACAGTACTCTTTGAAAATTGTTCTGCATTTCTACTGCCAACAGCTATATTAGCAGAAAATGAAATTAGAAACAACCACAGGAGGTGTTTTCTTCTCATTTAGAAAACTATTTCATTTAGGAAGTAAAATTTAATTTACAAGTAAACATTATAAAACTAAAAATAAAATGGAATGACTTAGAAATGTTTCTAAAAGTTATTATTATTTGGCATAATGTTGGCTTTGTGGGGAAAAAAGTCATTTACTACATGTCAAACTAATCATATATTCTATTTCACAAGTGCCACTACTATAAAGCCATCTTTCCCAGATTATTCCTTACTAACAAATCAATGTTTTAGATTCCAAGAGGCCAAGATAGGTGTTATAACACCTTTCCCAAAATAATATAAAAGCCTTATTTTACAAATTATGAGTTAATACTGCAAAATAAGAGAAGTTTAACTATCTTCAAACTAGCAAATGAGTGGTTTTATGTTCTTGCATTGTGTGCCATAAATGAGGGCCTCTTAGAAACCAAAAGCACTAACTAAAACTGAGACAGCTTACAAATAATCATTTTCCTGTGCCCAGTGGCTCAGTTCATTGAGCGTCTGCCTTTGGCTCAGGTCATGATCACAGGGCCCTGGGATCGAGCACCACATCAGACCCCCTGGTCAGTGGGTTGCTTGCTTCTCCCTCTCCCTCTGCTGCTCCCTGTGCTTGTACTCACTCTCTCTCTCTCTCACTCACTCTCTCTCTCTTAAATAAATAAATAAAATCTTTTAAAAAATAATCATTTTCCCCAAAACTGCTGAAATTGTTAATTGGCAAAAAATGAGTTATTCATCATACAAATTCAATGTAAATAAAGTGTACTTGAACTAAGTTCTTACTAAATATATCTGATCCCATAGTAAGCTTTCGCACTACTCTAAAGTCTTACCTACAAGACAAAATTTAAAACAAAGAGTTACATTTAAACATATTCTCAACAACTTATTTCAAGTTACATAATGAACTATTTTCTCTAGGCAGTGCATTTAATTAATATAATAGGTTATCATACTACTTACATATAAACTTATTGCCTTTGTTGGTTAAGTCAAAATATATGTCAACCAAAGTAAGACATTTTGTAGATAGTTAGAAAAAATCAGGTTTTCTTCTCATTTTTTACTTTACATTTCACTCAGGAGGCTAATATTATTGGCAAAGTTAGGATAAAATACTCTGTACTGTGGTGCAAAAAAGCAGTATATAAAGTATTATTTGTAGTAGCTAACATATTTAAAAGAAAACAGATATAAAGGGGATTATATGGAGAAAGATTTACCTCCACATACATAACATATCTGAAGGATTACAGAAGAAATTAGTAATACTGATTATTTCTAGGAAGAATTACCAAGTAGTTGGGACATAGGAGTGAGAAAAATACTTAAATTTCATGAAAAATTTTTTATAACTTTTAAAATTTTATCCTGTGTCCATAAATTACTTATTCCAAAATAAATTTAAAATAGTAAACAAATAAATGTGGCCTTCTCTTTAGTGAAGGGACTACAGAACTGGAATCAAAGTCTCAAATTAGAAGACTATAAGACTATAAAAGAGAAGAAAATCATTCTTTGGGTTACAAGGAAAACTGGTACTTCTCCTTTTGCCAAGTATAATAAAAAACAACACATTTTCTGAGGGTCACAGGCAATTTGAAAATAAAGTCCTTGAAAGAGAATGTCATCTAAGTCCAGAGTCACATGGGATAAAGATGAACATGGGACATAAAGCAAAAGGATGAGTAGCAAATGGTTAACTTAGGAAAAAGAAGAGATTGGTTTCAAGATGGCCACATAGTAAGTTCCTGATCTCGCTCCCTCTCATGGATACAAGTATACAACTACATATGGAATTACTTCCTTTGAAAATGTGTAGAAAACTAGATGAACACAGTCTCTACAACAAAGGACAAAAATGAAAGCACCAAGATGGGTAAGAGAGGCAGAGATACCATCTCATCAAAATTCTCAACCCCAAGCATGACAATCTACCAGCAGGAGGGCATCTAAAAATAGAACTTTTCCCTTAGAAGTGAAGGGTTTTCAATCCACATCAGGAACCCTTAAGATACTGCACAAGATAGATGAGCCCTTAACCACTAGACTTTGAGAACCAATAAGAATTATATTCAAGAACCATGGAACTGTAAAGAATGGAGAATCTGCTCTTAAGGGCTCACACAAAAGCTCACTTACCCAGGAATCCAGTGCAAAACAAAAACAATTTGAAATGCCCTACACCATATGTGGAAGAGACTCACTTAACTAATCTTAAAACATGTACGGGAGGTGGGGAGGGGTGGTAGGCAGCAAACTGTTGGGATTTTCTCTGGCAGACACCTGGCAGGTACCATATTTGCAACCTCAATCTACCTTACTAAGACTGGTGCTGGCAAGCACCATTTAGGAACCATTCCTCTAGCCTACTTAAAGAAATGAGCACACCAGCTAAGAAATCCACCCATACCCACAGTGCCACAACCCCTTATAGCTGACACTAGCAACAGTACAGGCCACCTTCATGGGCCAGTGCAGCAATGCATCACAGCTGGGCTAGGCATAAGTCCTGCCTACCCCTATACTTCAGCACATCTCAGCCAGCCTGGTACAGCCCCACCGACTCCTGCACCATAGTGTAGCTGCATAATACAGGAGGACCAACACCAGTCTTGCCCATTCCTGTATCACAGACATGGCCCCACCATAGCAGTCACACAGAAGATACCTCTTGAACACCTAGCTCTGGTAGTCAGATGAAATTGGACTTCTGGGCTCCATGTGACATCTACACAAGGTCACTGCTTCAAGACTGAAGGAGGTAGTTAATTTGCCTAATACATAGAAACAAACAAAACCAAGCAAAATGAGGAGATAAAGGAATATGTCCCAAATAAAAGAAAAAGATAAAAAAAAAGACATTGATAAAAAAAAGACATTGATTAAATGGAAATAATCAATCTACCTGATAAAGAGTCAAAGAATGATCATAAAGATGCTTACTGAACTTGGAAGATGAACATAGTGAGATCCTCAACAGAGATAGAAAGTTTCAAACAGCAGTTACAGAGCTGAAGAACGCAATAACTTAACTAAAAAAATACACCAGAGGGATTCAACAGCAGACCAGATGAAGCTGTTGACTGGATCAGCAAGTTGAAAGACAAAGCAATAGAACTCATCCAGACAGAGCAACAGAAAGAGAAGAGAATTTAAAACAAATAAACAAAAAAAAACCTTGAAAGACCTTTGGGAAAACATCAAGCAGAGTAACATTTGCATAATAGGGATCCCTGGAAGAAGAAGAAGAAGAAGAAGAAGAAGAAGAAGAAGAAGAAGAAGAAGAAGGAGGAGGAGGAGGAGGAGGAGGAGGAGGAGGAGGAGGAGGAGGAGGAGGAGAGAGAAAGGCCAGAAAATATACCTGAAGACACAATGGAAAAAAACATCCCTTATCTGGAAAGGAAACAGACAAATAGGTCCAGGAATCCCAGAGAGTTCCAAATAAGATGAACCCAAAGAAATCTGCACCAAAAGACAATATAATTAAAGTAATAAAAGTTAAAAGTAGCAAAAGAAAAACAATTTATCACATACAAGGGAAAACCCATAAAGCTACAGGCAGGTTGTTTTTCTCAGCCAAAATTTTGCAAGCCAGTAGAGAGTGTCATGACATACCCAAATTGATGAAAGGAAAAATCCAACAAAGAATTGTCTGTAAGACAAGGTTATCATTTAGAATTAAAGAAGACACTAAAAGTTTTCCAGATAAGCAAAAGCTAAAGGAGCTCTTTACCACTAAACTGTCCCTACAAAAAAAAATGTTAAAGGCACTTCTCTAAGATGAAAAGAAATGGCTCCAATAACAAGAAACATAAAACAAGTAAAAATCTCCCTGGAAAAGGGAAATAGATAGTAAAGTAGTTGATCAATAACTAATAAAGCAAGTATGAAGGTTAAAAGACAAAATAGAAAAGTTAGCTAAAACTACAGTAATTAGTTAAGGGATGCATAAAATAAAAAGGTGAAAATGTGGCATCAAAGTCTAAAACATCATAAGGGGAGAAAAATGTGAAGTTTTGTAATGTATTCAAAATTAAATTGCTATCACTCAAAACAGACTGATATTTACCTAAGAAATTATGTATGAATCCCACAGTAATTATAAAACAAAAACTTACGGTAAATTCACACAAAAAATTCGAAAGTAATCTAAACATAACACTAAGGAAATCTTATGATTAATTTAGAGTAATAGATTTATCACAATTCCTGGAGACTGCGCACTTAACGATATATATTTGGCAATCTTAAAGTACAGAGTTATGGTGAAAGAAGCATCTCGCTAGCTACATGGAGAGTGAGAGACAGGATAGAACTATGTGGAAAGGAAGGAAATTTTTTTAGAATATTTGAAATTTAAAAAAAACATTAGGTGAAACAAAAAGCAAAGGGAGAATAACTTATTTCAAAGACCTATATGGTCTCCATATCCCCTTGCAAAGTGTAAGAGAACTTGAAATAGAGAATTGAGTTATTTTGAATTTACCCTTTGACATTTAAATTATGCTTCTTTGGTGTAACACCAAGGTCTCAGGAGGTTCTTCCTGTTTGAATTACAAGCCAAAAGTGATTTGTGTGATTATTTTCCCAGTCCTCCCAAGGGTAATACACATCATATTCTATTCTAGATGCATAGGAAAATGAAGCTAATTCATACATAAAAATGGAGGCCTGAGTACATTAACTAGGACTTAATTCCCTCAAGAAATTCCAGTTGAGAGTTCTCTAGAGGGAATCAAAAGTTTTACAGGATAACTTCACAGAAACCAAGGGTAAAAGTACAGCCAGGCTTTTGGAATCTGGCATTTCCTGATGAAACAATTAGATTTATCATGTTTAACTAGGCTTATTTCAAAGAGTTATAATGCCATGAAGCAAAAGCTGGCTACTGGGGGCTCACCTGGGAGAAGACTGTTAATAGGATGATTGTGAGCTAGCCAATGTCCCGGGAAGTAAAAAAAAAAAAAAAAAAGAGAGAGAGAGAGAGAATAGAGTGTGTGCGCATGTGTGTTTGAGGGGGCTAGCTCCCCCTGTCATTTGTTGTTGATTTATATAATTTGGGAAAGGTAGGCTGATATAAATTTGTTAAGTTAAATACAAAAGTGGTTAATAGACAATTATTTTGGAGGTTTTCTTCCTATAGGACAAAAATCATTTGCATTGCTTTTGGACAATATATATACAACTTAACATGAGTATTCACAGTCTGTGCCCTAAAAAATAGTTAATGAACAAATATACATTCCTTAGGGAATTAAATAATCCTCAGGTGGGAGTGTTAGCCCATACTTCAACATGATCTTGAAAAACATCAGGCTAAAGATGGCCCTCTAGTAGGTCCAAGAATATGAACCAGTCATGACCTTTCCCTGAAACCATATTTATCCCTGTTTGTTTACCTCTAAAAATCAAATTGTCCTTGTTTACAAAAAAGAAGAAGGAGGAGGAGAAGGAGAAAAAGAAGAAGTGACCACGATGTGATGATGACAACGGTGGTGGCGGCCCACCTCATGGAGAGCCAGGTAAATGGAAGCATAGTGCCTGAGAGCTGAGAAGGTGGATGGGACTGACAAGAGGTGCCTGTGAATCCAGTGTCTGGACAGGATGAGATGATCATTGTCATTGGTATCACAAAAAACAAAAGCTACAAAGGATCACCGGCCACTGGCATACCAAGAAGCTACCCCACAAGACCGGGCAGAGGCTGCATAAGGTTGCCTGTATTGGGGCATGGCATTCTGCACCATGGCCTTCTCTGTGGTTCAGGCTGGGCAGAAAAGCTACCATCACCACACTGAGATCAACAAGAAGATCTACAAGACCGGCCAGAGCTACCTCATCAAGGATGGCAAAGTAATTAAGAACAATGCTTCCACTGATTATGATATGTCTGATGGGAGCATCAACTCTCTGGGTGGTTTTATCCACTATAGTGAAGTGATCAATGCCTCTGTCAGGCTGAAAGGCTGTGTGCTGGGAACCAAGAGTCAACAGCTTATTTTCTGCAAGTCCTCACTGGTACAGACCAAAGGACAGGCCCAGAAGACTGACCTCAGCTTCACCATTGAGGTCTTCACCACCTCAGCTTCACCACCTCATCAACACCACTTCCAAGTTTGGCTCTGTCTTATTCCAGACTGTGGAGGAGAAGAAAGCTTTCATGGGACCACTTAAGAAAGACCAAATTGCTAATGTCAGGAACAGACTGTGCAGCTGATGGCATTGCAATAAAAATTATTTTCCAGTGGAAAAACAAAACAAAAAGAAATACATTGCCAATATTTCTTCATTTATAGCTTTTTATTCTCTTCAGAGGGTCTTTAAGATGGAATTTTTTTTAGATTTTTATGATTTTTTATTAATGATGGCTTTGATTGTGGTATCTCAGAAATCTTTACCTTTTTTTTTTTTTTAGAAATCTTTACCTTATACAAGATTACAAAGACTTTTTCCTATGATTTTCCGTAGAACTTTTATAACATTAGGTTTTATATTTATGCCCATGATCTCTTTTGAGCTACTTTTTACACATAATACACACGATTACATATCAATCAAAGGTGGGGGCAGGGGATTGTGTGCAATTTTCCCATAATACTTATTTTTTACTGTCGTCATCTCCCCACAGAATTGTTTTTCACCTTTGTCAAAAATCAACTATAAATGTTTGCATAGGTCTCTTTCTGAACTGTATTCTGTTCCATTGATGCATCCTTCTATATTACCATACTGCTCTCTTACTGAGCTCTATAATAAGTCTTCAAATTGAGTAGTACCTCTTGTTCTTTGTTATCTCTTTGTAGCATCTGTTCTTTGCTTCCATTTCTCTATTTTTTCTGACAATTTTTGGATTGTCTATTTTTAATTCCAGTAAAATAAAAATTAACTTGGAGTATTATATTAGTTTCAATGTACAATGTAGTGATTCAATGATTACATACATTACTCAGTGTTGTCCAAGTACTTTTTATGATTCACTTTTTCTCCTTTGTTAGTTAATAATATAAAAACCTTGCAATATATTTCTTCCCAGTCTTTTTTTGCTGTTGTTTTCATACATTATTTTTATGTACATTTTATACTAATACATTATTTTCTGTGTAAGCAATTATCTTTTTAACAGCATTACTGAGCTATAATTCAGATTCTGTAAGATTCACTCTTTTAAAATATCCAATTCAGTATTTTTAGTATAATCACATAATTGCTCGCCATCACTATAATAGAACTTTAGAATGCTTGAATTCCTCCCAAAAGAAACCTATACCCATTAGCTGCCCCATACCTATTCTGAGCCCTAAGCAAGTAATTTTCTGTCTCTATGGAGTCACCTCAATATATTTCATATAAATTGAGCCATACCATAAGTGGTGTTTTTTGACTGGACTCTTTCACTTAGTGTATTTTCCAAGTTCATGCATGTTGTAGCATACATCAGGACTTCATTTATCTTTATTGCCAATTGTACTCAATTCCACCTTTCAACTATTATGAAGAATGCTGTGAGGAGCATAAGTCTTCATATGGATGTATGTTTTCCTTTCTCCCAGGAAGAAATGGAACTGTCAGGTAATAAGGTAATTCCATGTTTGCTTTTTTTGAGTGTCAAAGTAGCTGCACCATCTTACATTCCCACAAGCAATATAGATTTCAATGTATCCATATCTTCTCCAGGATTTTATTATATGTCCTTTTCATTATTGCCATCCTAGTGGGTATGAAGCTTTCCAGTGTCTATTTTTTCCAATGACTAATAATTTTCAGCATCTTCTCATATGTCTATTGGCCATGTGTATATATATTTTTGGAGAAATGTCTATTCAAACCTTTGCTCATTTTTTAATTGTGTTGTCTTTTTATTATTGAACTATAGGAGTTCTTCAGATATTCAGATATTCTAGATTTAAGGCCCTTATTATTTTGAAAAATCAATTTCTAGGGTGCCTAGGTAGCTCAGTCAGTTAAGTGTTTTATTCTTGATTTCGGCTCAGGTCATGATCTCAGGGTTCTGAGAGTGAGCCCTGCACTGGGATCCATGCTAAGCTTGGAGCCTGCTTAAGATTCTCTCTCTCCCTCTCTCTCTGCCCCTGCTCCTTCCCTCTCTTTAAAAATAATCCATTTCTGTTAAAAAAAAAATAAATGAAAGTTGCACTTTTGATAAGGATTACACTGAATCTGGAGTTCAGTTTGGGAGTATTGCTATCCAAACAGTAAGTCTTTCACTGCATAAATGTGAAGTGTCTTATGATTTATTTAGATCTTTAGTTTCTGAAAATGATGTTATATAACTTTCAGTGTACAAATTTTGTAATTCTGTGGTTTTATTTATTTTATTCTTTTGATGTTATTATCCATGAAATTGTTTTAATTTTATTTTCAGAACTTTTATTGCTATTTTATGCAAATATAATAGATTTTTGTGTATTGATCTATATTCTACAGCTTTGCTAACCTTGTTTATTAGCTCCAATAGTGTGCGTTCAGGTGTGCATATTCCTTAGGATATTCTATATACAAAACCATGTCATCTTCAGCAAAGATAGTCTTACTTCTTCCTTCATCATCTGCATAGCTTTTCTTTATCCTGCCTAATATAAGTGTAACATTTGTTGTGGATTTCTTGTAGATGGCCTATTTTTGTATATTGGTAAGGAAAGTCTCTTCTATTTACAGTTTATTGGGTAGTTCTTTTGTTTTGTTTGAGAGAGAGAGAGAAAGACAATGAGCAGGATTGGAGAGGGAGAGGCAGAAAGAGTCCCAAGCAGACTCTGCATTGAGCAGAGAGCCCAATGCAGAGCTCAATGCCATGACCCTGAGATCACAACCTGAGCCAAAACCAAGAGTCAAATGTTCAATCAACGGAGCCACCCAGGCGTCCCTTGAGTAATTTTGTCATTAAATTGTATTAGTTATTTCAAATGTTTTCTGCATCTAGTTAGATGATAATATGGGTTTTATCCTTTACTCAATTAATAAGATTTATTGCATTATTAGTGATTTTCAGATGTTAATCCTTGCATTCCTGAGATCAATTCCACTTAGTCATAGTGTACAACTCTTTGTATATTACTAGATTCAGTTTGATAGTATTTTTTGAGAAGTTTTAAGTGTATCTTAATATTCATAAGAAATATTGGCCTGTAAATCTGTAATGCCTTTGCTTTTGGCATACTGGTTAAAATGGTATCATATAACAAGTTAGGAAATCTTCTTTTTCTGTATTTCAGAAGAATAGGTGAGCTATAGGTATTAATTCTTCTTTGAATGTTTGGTAGAATTCACCAATCAAGTTATCTGGGCCTAGACTTTCCTTTTTTAAAAATATTTTATTTTTTTATTTGAGAGAGAGCACAAAAGAGAGAATGAGCAAGGGGGAGGGGCAGAGAGAGAGAGAGAGAAGCAGACTTCCTGCTGAGCAAGAAACCCGATGCTGGACTCAACCCCAGGACGCTAGAATCATGACCTGAGCTGAAGGCAGACTCTTAAGTGACTGAACTACCTAGGTTCCCAAAGGGTCTGGACTTTTCTTTGTGGGAAGCTTTTAAATTATAATGCTGGTCTATTCAACTATGTTAGGTCTTTTCATATTTTCAATGAAGGGAAGAATAGGGAATAAATATGCAATTATGTGGTCTTTAAAAATTACCTACATAATTCCCTCTTTAAAAAGATGTTTTATTTTTTAATTTTTTATTTAAATTCAATTTAATTAACCTATATTATTATTAGTTTCAGAGGTATAATTCAGTGATTCATCACTTTCATACAACACCAAGTGCTCAATAACTTCAAGTGCCCTCCTTAATGCCCATCATCCAGTTACTTCATCCCCCCACTCACCTCCCCTTCAACAACCCTGTTTGTTCCTTGTAATTAAGTCACTTATGATTTGTCTCCCTCTCTGTTTTTATATTATTTTTCCTCTCCTTTTCCTATGTTCATCTATTTTGTTCCTTAAATTCCACATATGGGTGAAATCTTATGGGACTTGTCTTTTTCTGACTTATTTTGCTTAGCATAATACCCTTAGTTCCATCCACATTGTTGCAAATAGCAAGATTCCATTCTTTTTGATGGCTGGGTAATATTCCATTGTATATACACACCATACTTTCTTTGTCCATTCATCTGTCAATGGACATCTGGGCTCTTTCCATATTTTGGCTATTGTAGACATTGCTGTTATAAACATTGGAGTGCATGTGCCCCTTTGAATCACTATGTCTGTATCCTTTGTATAAATACCTAGTAATGCAACTGTTAGGTGGTAGGGGAGCTCTATTTCTAACTTTTTTGAGGAATCTCCATACTGTTTTCCAGAGTGGCTGCACCAGGTTGCATTCCCACCAACAGTATAAGAGGGGTTCTCCTTTCTCTACATCCTCACTAACAACTGTATTTTCCTGCGTTGTAAATTTTAGCCATTCTGACCAGTGTGTGGTGGTACTCATTGTGATTTTGATTTGTATTTCCCTAGTGCTCAGTGATGTTGAGCATTTTTTCATGTGTCTGTGGCCATTTGTATGTCTTCTTTGGAGAAATGTCAGTTCATGTCTTCTGCCCATTTCTTAACTAGATTTTTTGTTTTTTGCATGTTGAATTTGCTAAGTTCTTTTAGATTTTGGATACTAGCCCTTTATTTGATAAGACATTTGCAAATATCTTCTCCCATTCTATAGGTTACCTTTTAGTTTTGGTTATTATTTGCTGTGCAGAAGTTGTTTATCTTGATGAAGTCCCAATAATTCATTTTTTGCTTTTGTTTCCTTTGATTTTGGAAACATGTCATTGTTTTCTGAGATCCACTGCTTTGATGAAAAGTTGGCTGTTACTCTTATTGTGATTTTTTTTTCTTATTGCATGATGCATCATTTGTCTCTTGCAGCTTTCAAGATATTTTATTTTTGTCTTTCCACATTTTGACTATGATGTGTCTGGATATGGATTTTTTTGCATCATTTTCCACTTAGAGTTTTTTAACTTCTAAGGTGGGTACATTATGATTTTCATTACATTTGCATAATTTTCAGCCATTATTTCTTCAAATATTTTTTATGTCTCCTTGCTCTTCTGGTATTCCACATATATGTTGATGCACTTAATGATGTCCCACACTTGTCTGAATCTGTTAACAATTTTGATTTTTTTTCTTTTCTGTTATTCACACTGCACTATCTTGGTTTATATCCATACTTATTAATTTTTCTTGTGCTTCATCAAATTTACTGGAGCTCACCAAGTGATTTTTTTTCATTGCTATTATTCAGCTTTTCAACTCAAAAATTCATTGATTATTGGGAATTTCAGATAATACATGGTACCAATTCCAGACACTAATTTGTTCCCCACAGGAGATTGTTTTTGTTAGCCTGGTGATTTATTTGTTAAACACATTTATTTGTTAAACAAATTTTTTAAATAAAAACTAATTCTGCAAAGCCTATTGTGCACTTCTGGTATGTCTACTCAGAAAGTCTTATCTGGCTACCTACTGGTCACCAATGGATCAGCATAGCCTCTTGCTGGTCAATATTTGTGCATAAGCCATTTTAGCCAGTTCTATTTTTTCTCTTTACCACTGGAAATATATGTGGCTTGGAGCCTATCACAGTACAGATAGTATACATTTTTTTTTGCCTCACGTTCAAGCAGATATTAATACCTCAGAGATTCCCTCTCTATCACTCCTGAAAGAGCACAGCCTTAGACATGCATCAGCCTTCCTGATTGCCAAGAATGATTCTGATATTATTTTAAAGCCTGAATTACTAAGAATTCCCCTTGGGTCAGAGAAGCCTATTGTGTAGTCAGTATTTGGTCAGAAGTTGGGCTAAAGCTATTTGGGACAGTGATGTTTCTATCCTAATTTGATGGACTGGTTTGCAGCTTAAGAATACTCTCAAATCTACCTTCAAATCCTTCTCTTGTTTAGGCACAGTTTAACACATGCCCACATCAGAGTTCACTGGGATCCCAGAAAGACTCTTGTCTGTTTTTGGTTCAATCTATTATCACACAGAATACGACATGACAAGGAAGCAGGTTTCTTGAATCTTAATTTGCCTCTTCATAATATTAAAAAATCTCCATAATTGTTCCTCCTTTAATATTGTCTGTGTGACTTTCCTGCTTCTGAAAATTCTTAGTGCTGTTCACTGTTCTCAAGACACATTTTAAAGTCCTTGAAAAGTGCTTACTAATTCCATTTCTGGTTACATATCCAAAACAATTAAAAGCAGAGTCTTAAAAAGGTATGTGTATACCCATATTTGTGGCAGCATTTTTCACATTAGCTGAGAGGTGAAAGCAAGGATACATTATATAGATGAATGGCTAAACAGAATGTGGTATACACATGCTAGGGAATATTATTCAGCCTTAAAAAGGAAAAGAATTATGAGGCATGCTGCAACATATGTGACCTTTGAAAACATTATGCAAAGTAAAATAAGTCAGTCACAAAAAGACAAATACTGCATGATACGACTGATAGGAGGTATCTAGTCAAATTCAGAAAAACAGAAGTAGAACAGAGTCTGCCAGGGGCTGGGGATAGATGGGAAATGGGGAATTGTTTAATAAGTACAGTTCAGTTTCGGTTTTGCATGATGAAAAAGTTCTGGAAATTGTTATACAACAATGTGAATATATTTAACACTGCTCAATTATATACTAAAAATGGTTAAGATGATAAGTTTATGGTATGTGTATTTTACCACAATTAATTTTTGAAGACTTACTATATCCTTCATGATCTTATCCAGTTCCTCTGTCCAGCTTCACTTCTAGCCTTCTCGGGAACAATTCCCTGAACCCTATATGCTAGCACTCATCAGTTACATGCCATTTAGCAAACTCTCCTTGCTCTCTGCCCTAACTCCCTATAGATACCTTTGATTTTTGACTTGGCAAGTATACTTTTACTTTAATCTGCTTTAGAAACTAATTTCTTTTCATTTTTAAAAAATTTAGTTCCAGTTAGTTAACATACAGTGTTATATTAGTTCAGGTGTACAATATAGTGATTCAACAATTCCATGCATCACTCAGTGTTCATCATGACAAGTGCACTCCTTAATCCCCATCACCTATTTCATTCATCAACAACTTTCACATGCCATTCAACTCACCCATTAAACTGTATAATTCAATGAGCTTTGAAATAATCACAGATAAGTGTAACTATCATCATACTCAATTTCAGAACATTTTCATCACCCCAAAGTGAAACCCCCTAACTTTTAGTTATCACTCTCAATCTTGTAATGCTCCAAACCCAGTTCTAGTCAACCACTCTTCCACTTTCTGTCTCTATATATCTACTTATTCTTGATATTTTATATAAGTAGAGTCGTGTAAGATATGTCTTTGGTTACTGGCTTCCTGTTGTATGTCCATATCATGGAATGTTTAGCCACAAAAAGGAATGAAGCATTGATACATTAAGACTCTTTCCTTAAAAAACATTCCTTGACAGCCCTGAAATTTGTTTAAATGATCCCCCCAAATCCTACTTCCCTCTATTTTAATCCTTAATTAGCCAGATGTTCACACTGGACTTGAATCTTTTTTGACAGCTGTAAAATTTTATATAAGTTTATATGAACATACTGTTTTATCAGGTTTTCTTTTTTCCTCACAAGAACTCATTAGTTTAAAAACAAACAAATCAAGATTAGTGCTTCTCAATACTGACTTCACAATAAAATGTCCGAGAGAGATCTTAAAAATTCAGTACCTGCACCACAACTCAGGTCAATTATATCATAATCTCAGGAAGGAGGTCTGGGGACTGAGACATCAGTATTGCTTTAAAATTTCCCAGCTGAAAAAAAAAAAGAAAAAAAAATTTCCCAGCTGATCCACAGCCAGGATCAAAAACTACTAATTTAGACACAAAAAAGACTTAGTCATCTTCTACTACAGTATGTTGTATGTATAAATTAATAGTACTGTACTAAGGGTTGCCTAGGTGGTGGCTCAGTTGGTTAAGTGTCTGCTTTTGGCTCAGGTCCTGAGATTGAGCCTTCTATCAGCCTCACTGCTCCGCATGGAGCCTGCTTCTCCCTCTCCCTCTGCCTGCTGCTCCTCCTGCTTGTGCTCTGTCTCTCTCTCTCTCTTTCTCTCTCTCTCCGTAAAATAAATAAATAAAATCTTTTTAAAAATAGTACTGTACTGGGATGCCTGGGTGGCTCAGTGGTTGAGCATCTGCCTTTGGCTCAGGGTGTGATCCTGGAGTCCTGGAATCGAGTCCCGCATTGGGCTCCCTACATGGATCTTGCTTCTCTCTCTGCCTATGTCTCTGTCTCTCTCTCTGTGTCTCTCATGAATAAATAAATAAAATCTTAAAAAAAAATAGTACTGTACTAATTAGGTCATGATTGATAGCATTTATTTCCCTATGATGACTTTAAATATTGTGAAATAAAACAATAACACTTTTTATAACGTAGTAAACATACTATGTGCAGAATTGTAAAAACACATCAATTTTTCTAGACACTTTTAACTTTTTGACCTTAAAGCAGAAATCTCCACCAATACTTAAATACTCACAAATCAAACACTCTGTTGCCCCTCAAAATAGAACACTTGCATGTATCTCATCTATTAATATTAGTTGTATCTCCTTCTTTTTGTATACCCAATAGAGTTTATACATCTCCTTATATGAGAAGTAAGTCAAACTGTATTCTTTAAAAGCCCATAATGCCATTAGCCAGTGGTATCTTTAGTTTTTTTTCCTTGAATATTTTATTTTTTATTTTTAAAATAAGATGTATGCCCAATATGGGGCTTGAACTCACAACCCTGAAGTCAAGAGTCATATGCTCTACTGACTGAACCGGCCAAGTACCCCATATGTGGTATCTTTGCATTGTTAAAGTTTCTAAAGTTTCTATCAAGTATGGGAATGAATACAGCCTGCATGGAAAAGATCTTCCCTAGTTCTTCCTTTTCTTCTTTCTTTTTTTTTTAGTTCTTCCATGTTTAGAAAGGGAAACAGGAAGGTAAAATTTCAAAAGCTTCTTGGGTGTTTCTGATAGGTTTTACCAGTAGATAGCTTTTTGCCAAGAATATATTTTCAGTTTTATAAACTGACTTGTGTTCCTCATTATGAAATATTTATCTCTCATTCCAAGAAAAACCTTGCTACTGAAAGTCAAATTTTTTGATATAAAACATCTCTGACAAATATAGTTGAAGATTTAAAGTGAAGTAAAAGAGTGATTTCTATATACTCCATATATTAAAATACAACAAAATAATATTTTATCCTTACAATAATAGAGACTCCATAGGTTAAGAATTGGTTAACTACCCAGAAGGTTATAAGGAGAAGGAAGAATAACACCCATGTACTCAATTTTGTTAATAAATTTAAAGAAGAAAGACTGAATAGCACAGACAGGAAGATATTTTTAATAGTAACACCTATAAGATTCAATTTTTAAAATGAATTAAGTTGATGACCACACATTAAAATTTTCTCGTAATAAAAAGACTGATTTATGTTCATAGTAGAGATGTTCCTTCTACTTTAAGAAAAAATAAAATTACCCTCTAATGACATACAGTATAAACTTTAGACCTGGGGCATATTATGTCAAAAAATATTTTCCCTTTGATTTAAGATGATAAATATTCACAAAAGCCTAATCTTACTTGGTACTAGATATATGGAGTGCCCCTGGGCATGAACATTGTAATGCTGGAATCTCCTTCCATCCTTCTTCATTTGCTTTAGTACTTGTTAAAAAATTGAGGTAATTTACATGGAATTTGTCAATTTTGGGAAAATAAAAACTGAATCTATTCTGTCCACCTGCCCTTGAAATGTCCTTTATGAAGCCTTCCAGATCATTTCTGATGAAAGGCATCTAATAATGTTTACATTTCCTCTGGACTTTCTCTTTTATTTTAGTCCTTCATGTGCTCTCATATATTTTTTACCTCAACAGCTACATAGGAGAATAAAAGAATGATCCAAAATTTGACATTTCTCCTTTTTCCTAACCTGTATACCTTTCCAAATAGCTAATGTTACAGACCTCAGTCACATTATGCATCCCAAGTGATGCAGAGCTGGGCTCTAAACAGGTGGACACATCTGTTCCAGTCCATCAGACTTGACTTACACTGACTGCGTTCTGTAATCATTATGGTTTTTATCCCAAATTACAGTGTCAATCTGTTCAGAATTAATATGTATTACTCCACCGCTTGTTACAAAATTCTCAGTTTATTTATTGGACCAAATCCTGCCCTAATCACTTAGGCACAATTCCCACTGAAAACCTAAAAGAGAAAATGCGTATCCAGAGGTTATGTTTTCACTGCATGTCAAAAGATATTTTTGCATAAGTGGATGTTATTGCAATTCCCAATGAATGCTCTTTCTGTGTCAATAGTGAAAACTATTTAAAATTTTAGTGTGCTGGTTTAGATCATTTTTAATCACTTCTTCCAACACATGTCGTATCCCAGTGTGGATGTTCACATAATGAAGAGGGGGTTGACAAGTTATTTTCTTCACACAGAATGTAGCTTATATTTTTAATACTTGGAAAATTATAGTTTTAATTCCCTCTTCCCTTTGTGTTGGGTAGTTTTTGAAGACTAGGAGTCCTTGAAGCCACAGCTCTGTTTTATTATAACATGATGAATCATTTCACTGTGATTTTATTTCTATTTCCTCATCTATTTTCCCTGAAGCTAACTAAATACATGGGTTTTATTGAGGAGGAAAGGAGTTATTAATTCATAATTATTATGTAAAGGTTAATCTGGCCAGCATCCTCCAAACGACTTTCCCACTAGCTGATGATTTTACTCTATTTTTTTTTTTCCTATCCTGGTGGATGTGGAGAAAGGTAAGTTTCAGAAGGCGATGAAAATTAAAAGCAAAATCTTAAAAAACAAATGGGTTAGAAATCTGATGGAAGAAAAAGACTAAATGATACACTAAAATATTAAGGTACAGTTTAAGTTTCCAAAGCCATGGAAAATAAAAAGAACAAAAAATAGCAACAACTAGTGTGTGCGATTTAAAAACAAATAAACAAACATGAATGCACAGTCCTTCATCTCCAAGGTCAGACTAAGCACGTAGAGGTAGTTGTATTACTATGTTTCTAATCAGCACTTCCACTTGCCTGCTATAGCATATGAAATGGCAATATTGCCTATGGCAATACAAATCCTATTAACTTGATGCATCATACATGAGTAAGTTATAACCCAAGTTTAAACAAGATTAGAAAAGAATGATCAGAATTCAGCGGAAGGAAGGAAGGAAAGAAGGAAGGAAGGAAGGAAGGAAAACAGGCAGGCCTCACTTCTGTGCCTCCCTTGACTTCTCCTTGGTTATAACAGGCAACACAAAGGGAAAGTTATCCCCGTGTGTTACATATTGAATGCTAGACACTGCCCAATAACCTGCCTCAGAATCTATCATGGTAACTATGCAAGGCCTGCCCAAATTATTTGAACAAATTGCTTTGCAATTATTAGATATGTTATGAGAAAGTATGAACAGCTTGACCAGCAAAATTTCAATATATCTTACCCCTCAAGCAAGACTAAAACTTAAAAATAAAACTCCAGAGACACTGACATTCTTCTCATCATATAACACATACTGGTGGAGAATAAAAAGAAGGAAAAAAAAGGACATGAATATTTGAAAAGGCCTTTTGAATCTTGCAGGCATAAAGTAGAAGTATATATCATTCTCACAGACCCAGAGTCCATGCAGATACACATTGAAAGACACGCTTTGTACCATCATCCTCTGCTGATATGTCAGAGGAAAAGCATTCATTCTCACCTTTTCAGGGTGTCTGTCATTAGGTACATTAATATGGATGGACCACCACAAAATCAAAAGGCAGTAAGAGAGGTGAGCTTAAAGGGATAAAGGCTTTAAACTGCATTTAAGTTGGACTTCAATTGAAGACTAAACTTCGGGTTTCTATAATTACTTTCCCTTCTCTACATGCCCATGAAGAAAAAAAAAATACTAATTAGATATGCTCTCAAGTCCATTTGTCAGCATTTCACTAAACATTCCTCAAGTTCTCCTACAAATGAAGGCATTGACTGATGCTGACATGGGTTGAACAAGATTTCCTTTTTTTTCTGTCAAAACATCCCTTATTTTGAAAATAGAACACAAAAGTATTTGCTTTTCCAATTCATTCTATAACTAAAAATCATGTTAACTCAAAATCAGTTCAGGAGCAAGCCAAATATATTTTATTAACATAAGAATTTACCAAAAGGTCAATGATAAGCACAGATATTTCTATAACATTGAATATTCAAAAATAGGTTTCAATTCATTCATATCCCATTTCTGCACACAGTTCAACATTTAAGTCATGACTGTACTAAATTATTCTATATATATATATACCATTTGAGAGAAAAATTTAGTCATTAAAACACTAACATTTTCTTTAGTATCTAGGCAATGAATTCAATACATAAAGAAAATGAGAGAATAGTATAATGTTATTTGAAAGGGCAACAGACCATAACTTGAGATTTTATCCTAAATTTTCCTTACATGTCAACCAAGTTACTACTGGAATTTGTAAGTCAAAATGTTTTTTGTATTATCAAACCATAATAAAAGAACTCAAATTCTGCTGACCTCAAATTTACTAAAAAAAGGAAAAATAAAAAAAGAAATTTGTTTGTTCTCTTCATAACTTCTGAATCTACAGAATAGATCATCAAATGGATAGATTGTATTTAATATTTAATATAATGCCCCAGTATTTATTTTGAAGTTTCAGTCTAAAAAAATGAGGTTATTTTAAAGTCTGATCTCAAAAGCTAATTTTAACAAGATTATGGTATTACCCGGAGGTGTCTAGTAAATTATAGTATTTATATACTTGTGTCTGACACACTGCAAATTGAACAGATATAAGATATTAAATCTATATCTCCCAGATTAGAGGTTTTAGAGTAGCTTGTATTGGTCAAATGCAAAAATTTTAGATCAGTTTTAGACCATGTTTCTTAATTTTTTATAAAGAAGGGCACCTGGGTGGCTCAGTCATGGTTAAGTGACCAACTCTTGGTTTCAACTTAAGTCATGATCTCATGGTCATGAGATTGAGCACATCGGGCTCCACACTCACTGCAGACTCTGCTTGAGATTCCCTTTCTCCCTCTCCTGGCCCTCCTGTTCATGCTCTATCTCTTTCTCTCATATAAATAAATCTTTTAAAAAATTTTATAAAGAAAATTTGTTACTAACTCAGTATGGGGAATCATTCCACCATGTATATTTATGCCAAATTATCAAATCGTATATCAATCAAACCTACGATATATCATAGGTTTATAGGATATATAAACCTAGGATATAGGTATCCTACGTATATCCTACGTAGGATATATCAATCGTATCAAATCAAACCTTAAATATTTTATAATTTCATCAGTCAATTGCACTTCAATAAAACTGGGGGAAAACTGATTTGTTGATGATGACCTCTGCTTTAGTGAAAATTATTTTTAAATTTCCCAGGCCCTCAAAAGGAAAAAAAGTGGGAATAAATGCAATAAATAAATAAATAACACATGTAGTTAGTTTTATTTTTAAAAAACTAAAGCTTGAGGTTGACAGAATAGAATATCCATTCAAAAAATGACTTTGCAGAAAATGAAAATAAAAAACTTGAAATGGGTATGTCTTGCTTTTACCTTCACCCACCCACTACCTACCCCAAGAGAGCAGACACATACATCCCTTTCAGACCAAAGTCCGATCACAACAGGCTGAAATGGCTCCCCATCTTCCTCACAGTAAAAGCCAAATTTCTGACAATGATGGCCTACTGTGCCCTCTGTCAACCTCCACCCCACTTTCACCTAAAAGACTCTTCTCCCCTCGGTGCTAGATAGCCGACCACTTTGATGATCCTTAAATATGTGCCTAGGATGTCTCCAATCTTGGACCTTCATACTTCCTGTTCTCTCCCCTGGGATTCTCTTCCCCCCAGTATTGCTATAGTTAACCACCTCACATTCTTTAAGGCTTTGCTTTTAAATATCACCTTTCAATTAGCATGTATCTTATAAAGTTAAATCCCACCCTGCTTACAAAGCCCCCTTTTCCCTGTCTAATCACTTTTTGTAGTATTATCACATTCTCATGTTTTATAGAATTTACATATTTGCTATTTTTATTCATTGTCTGCCTCTCTCCACTGCAAACACCATGAACACAGTAATTTTTTCCTCCAAGTTTTCATTTAAACTCCACCTAGTTAACATACAGTGCAATACTAGTTTCTGATATAGAGTTTAGTGATTCATGACTTACATATAAAACCAAGGACAAGAAGTGCCCTCTTTAATACCATCACCTATGTAATCCACCCCCCCCCCACCTCCTCTCCAGTAACCATCAGTTTGGTCTGTATAGTTAAAAGTCTGGTTTTTGGTATGCCTCTAATCCCTCATATGTTCATTTGTTTTGTATCTTAAATTCCACGTATGAGTGAAATCATATGACATTTGTCTTTGACTGATTTTGCTTAGCATAGTATTCTAGCTCTGCCCACATCATTGCAGGTGGCAAGATTTCATTCTTTTTGATGGCTGAGCAACATTCTATTGTGTATATCTACTACATTTTCTTTATCCTATACTACATTTTCTTTATCCACTCATTAGTTAATAGACATTTGGGCTCTTTCCATAATTTGGCTATAGTTGATAGTGCTGCTATAAACATTAGGGTACATGTTCCCCTTTGTTGCTTTTTTTAAGGTTTATTTATTTATTTTTTTTAAGCCAGGATCATGCCCTAAACCAAAAGGAGATACTCAACTGCTGAGCCACTCAGGCAGCCCTACATGTGCCCCTTTGAATCAGCACTTTTGCAACCTTTGGATGCACCTAATAGTGCAATTGCTGAATCATGGGGTAGTTCTATTTTTGACGTTTTGAGGAAATTCTATACTGTTTTCCAGAGTAACTGCACCAGCTTGCATTACCACTGACAATATAGGAGAGCTGCCCTTTGTCTGCATCCTCACCAATACCAGTTGTTACTTGTATTATTAATTTTAGCCATTCTGACCAGTGTGATGGGATATCTCATTGTAGTTTTGATTTGTATTTCCCTGATGATGAGTGATGTTGAACATCTTTTCATGTGTCTGTTGGTCATCTGAATGTCTTCCTTGGAAAAATATCTGTTCATGTCTTCTGTCCATTTTTTTAACTGCATTATTTTTTTGGGGGGGGGTGTTGATTTTTATAAGTCCTTTATAGATTTTGGATACTAACCATTTATCAGCTTTGTCATTTACAAATGTCTTCTCCCATTCTGTAAGTTTTCTTTAGTTTTGTTGGTTGTTTTCCTTCACTGTGCAGAAGCTTTTATTTTGATGAAGTCCCAATAGTTTTTTGTTTGTTTGTTTGTTTGCTTGCTTGCTTGCTTTTGTTTCCCTTACCTCAGGAGATATGTTTGGTAAGAAGTTGCTATGGCTGATTTCAAGAGGTTGCTGCCTGGAAGGCAGTAATTTTTGTCTTTTTTTTATTCATCTGTCCCAGGCCTATAGTAGTCACTTGATCAGTATTTGTTTGAATTTTTCAATTAAAATTGTTTTACTAACATGAATCTAAAACAGCTTATGCTAAAAACATAAAACTTTAACTTTTTCAACAGACTTTTTAATGAGTAATAATTTTATTATTTTAGATAATATGAAGAGCCCCCATATATACTTTACCCAGCTTTCTTTAATGTTAACATTTTACATAAACTGTCAAAGCTGCTAAATTAACACTGGTTCAGAGCCACTAAACTGTATAGACTTTATTCAGATTCAGACTTTGTTCATCATTTTTTTCATTAATGTCTCTTTTCCAAGATCTAATCTAGAATACCATATTGCATTTAGTAATCATGTCAAATTGTCTCCTTCAGTATGTGACAGTTTCTGAGTCTTTCCTTCTCTTTCACGACCTTCATACTTTGGAAGAGTACTGGGCAGGTATTTTGTCCTCCGATGCTCAATTTGAGTGTGTTTGAGCTTTTCTCATTATTAGACTGGGCTTTTTGGTTAGGGGAAGACCACCACAGAAGTGAGGTATCCTTCTTATTATATCATATCAACATGATTTGTCATCGGTGACCTTAACTTTGATTACTTGGTTAATTAAGATGATGTCTGCCTGGTTTCTACACTGTAGAGTTACTATTCTTCCCTTTTAATATGCTATGCTGTGTAAGCAGTTTTAGGTCTAGCCCACACTGAAAGAGAGGGAAATTAAGCTCCATTTCCCAGACAATAAAAGTATCTACATATTATTTATAATGTCTCTCTAAAGAACAGGAATTCTTATTTATTTTATATGTCTGAACTCATGTATATATGTTTTATATTCTTTGGGTTATAATAGAATAAAATCAGTATTTATTCTGTTGTTACATTGTCTCAGCTTTGGCCTTTAGAGGGGCCCTCAAGTTTTACTTCTGTCCTTTAAAATTTTAATAAAATGTTTTTGCATCCTCTGTATATTTCTGAAAATTTCTGTGGGCTTAAATTATGATAGTCACCTTTTATTCAACACTCCCTAGAAGACTCAAAGCATGATGTTTAGTATGTCTCTCCTACAGCTTCAGTTAGGAGAAGTTGCCACAGCACAGAGGATAACTTAGGATGAAATGTTACACAGACTTGATCTCAAAACAAAATCCCCTCAGCTGAAGCCCATGTGGATGTTTTCTCATGACTCTGCTTCTCCCCTGATGTTCTCCAATCTCCTGTGGCCTTTTGATCCCTCAAGAGTGTTCCCACATTTGTCCTCCTCTTGTAAACCTCACAATCCTGAAATATCCACTTTGTTTTTCAGGCAGTTAATTTAGCTTTGTCAGTGTTTGCAGTGACCTTACAGATAATTCCATGGGACCTTATCTTTGGCAACAAACACAAATCATCAAGGTATTTTGCTACAGAATTCAGTCTTCTTCCTTAAAGGCAGAATATATTGTGGTTAGTCTTGTGGTAGTTTGAAATATTTTTTTCTCTCTCTAATATTTACATTTTATTATATTCAGAGGGAAAAAAAAAACACTCAAGGAATCTCCAGCAAGAAGCTACAGACCTGAGACTTCCTAAAATGATTTCTAAAGAATAAAAAAATACTGTATTTTAGTGTTCTTTTACTACAGTGCTAAAGAGATAAGTTAGGAGACGAAAGTAGAAGAATGCCCTTGAAATTAGTTGTCAGAATAATTTTTTGGAAATAAAAAAATACTGCCATTATTTTAATCCATCTGTGACCTTTCACTAATTTTCCGTTCCTAGCACTGTAGCAAAATAGCATGGAAAGGGAACTTACATATACCTCAGAGAGGCCTAAATCCTTGCAAATGACATTTCCTATTTAATTCAATAGGTTTTTCCCATAAGATGGGCTGAAAGCACAGCCTGGTGGGAATATGCAATGGAACAGGCTTGGGGAAAAGTGCAGACTGAGCAAATTTCAAAGACTGATGAAATCATTTCTAGAGTAGATTATAAAAGTAAAGATCTATGGCAAGCCAAACTGGCAGAAGGAAAATAGGTCTGGGAGTGACGCCAAACAGAGTGCGTATTAAGGTGAAGATAGGGTCAACTCACAAATAAGGGAAATACAGTTTGGAACTTAAAGACTTTATGTTTTCAACATATTCGGCAAGATAGCAGGAAGTGAACTTGGAGTTAGATTTCCTCTATGAAATATTTTGGATACACTGTAAGAAGAAGCATCTGTAATCAAACAAAATACAGCATCTGGCCAGTAGTACCTACAGCAGCTTGTCCAACTTCCCACCCAAATGCCTAAGGAGTCAGAAATTACAAAAACTCACAGCCAAATTAACAAGCAAGATGGGAAACAGTCTAAGGACAGAATATGGAATAAATCCTCACTGAGACTAAAGTATTGGGGGGGGGGGGAGGTTAAAAATTTATCAGAAAAAAAAAAGACAATTATCCTATGATCTCACTCCTAGGTGGGATTTAAGAAACAAAGCAGAGGATCATGGAAGAAAAGAAGAAAAAATAAAACAAGACTAAATCAGAGAGGCAGACAAATCATAAGAGACTCTAAACTCTAGGAAATAAACTGAGGGTTTTTGGAGGGGAGGTGGGAGGGGATGGGGTAATTGGGTGATGGGCATTAAGGAGGGCCCATGATATAATGAGCACTGGGTGTTATACAAGACTGATGAATTACTGACCTCTGCCTCTGAAACCAATACTACATTATATGTTAATTAATTGAATTTAAATTTTAAAAATGAATCCATGTTTTTATTTAATGAAATATTGCTGACAATCTGGAAAAAGGAAGAGAGCCAGTTCATATCCCTTCAACAGGCATCAAGCAACTGAAGTCTAGACCACAATGTGTATATATGACCTTAAAATTTTGGTAGATTGGAAAAAGTATGAAGACAGAAAGGAGAAGAGCTTGGAAACTTTTATAGAGAACTATTTACACAATAGTCAGAGAACATTAAGTAGACCAACCTGCCTAATGTCAAAAGTGTCAAAGTATAGAAAACGTGTAATTCTAAGTAGAACATAGAAAACTCAAGAAGGAGCTTAAAAATAAGCCAGATTTTTAAAAATGAATAAGTTACTAGAAGCAGAGGAAGGAGTCAGGATATGTACACAGAAGGAATGATGAACATAAAGACAGAGATATGGATGCAAAATGCACTGATTAAATGCAGGTGTTGTCCTCTTAGGGGTGAAGAGTTTAAAATATGTTTCAGAACCAGAGAAATAACCTGGAGTCAAAATAAAGATGACTTTGAGTATCCTAATGAAAGTTTTAGGAAAACTGTCTATGACATACAGAATGATATTGGAAAGAAGTAAGGATACAAATTAAGATTGTTTTTACTAACCAGGAACAAGGTAGTGAATAAGGTGACAGATGTCAGAAGAATTAACTGAGAGGCATCTGGGTGACTCAGTGGTTGAGCATTTGTCTTCGGCTCAGTTCATGATCCCGGGGATCCTGGGATAGAGTCCCACATCCTGCTCCCCACAGGGAAACTGCTTCTCCCTCTGCCTGTGTCCCTGCCTCTCTCCCTGTGTCTCTCATGAATAAATAAATAAAATCTTTTTAAAAAAGAATTAACTGAGTCAAATACGAACTGAGGTTTGAGTCTCAGTGGCTAGAATGATGAAGTTAGAAATAAGAGATTTGGGTTACAAAAACGAATTCCATTTATCAATGTTTAATTTTATATCCTTAAAATCTAAACCTGTAGATGTAGAACAAGTATAGGAAGACTGGATTTGAGACGTAGACTTGGAAATCACCTGCATGGACGTGATAACAGATGCTGTGAGAAGGGGAAGTAGAAGATACAAAAATAGAAGTGCTTGGGCTAAGGTTCAAAATATAAGAACCTCCAGTAGCAAGAGCAGAAAGAATGAATCTACAGGAAAGGAAAGGAGTGGAGCCCGGCTGCCTCAGTCAGGGGAGCATGTGATTCTTGATATCAGGGTTATGAGTTTGAGCCCTGTGTTGGGTGTGGGGGTTACTTAAAAAAAATAAAATCTTTAAAAAAAAAAAAAAGGAACAAAGGGGGAGGAGGGGGAGAGGGAGGAGGGGGAGGGAGAGGAGGGAAAGGGGAAGGAGGAAGAAGAGGAGAAGGAAGAGAGGAAAGGAATCTTCTTTTCTTACTGTTGGTTGCACTGATTCGTATTTCTAAGACTGGGAAAAATAGAAATGAGCAAATGAAAATCATAAAACCAAATGAAAATAAAATTGATTATTTTCTCTAAAATGTCTACTTAACAGTTGTTTGTTTTTCTTGACGTGATATTTAGAGATTCTCCATAGTTGTAGCACTCAGGATACATGTTTTATTTTGTTTTAAGTCTAAGGACATGAAATATGGATGAATGAAAGCCAAGCACTTTCCAAGACATGTGATTGCTTGCTCCTCACAAATTAAAACAAAACTAAATAGAAATTATTGAATGTCTTCCATTAGTATAGGAAGATTCTCCTTCTGTGAGTACCCACTAAACATACCGTGAACTCACTCTAAAAAGTTCAAACACCAAGCTCACCTATTTTAGACTGATCCCCGGTCACCACATGAATACAGGGAATTTTCACTCATTCCTGAAGTGTCCTTCAGGACACTGTCGTTCCAACTTCTCCCAATGTGACTGCTGACCTGTCCTGTCCCTTTTCTTCTCTCTCTTCTTTTGTACTCCCTTTCTCCTTGCCCACCCCCATTCCTATATGAGTGCAAGCTTCTCCTCAAGTGAGAGTAATTGTTAGCAACATTTACCACCACTTTCAACCTGACCCTTTGACTATTTGAGTAGAACTTTTAATCAGTTTAAATACAATTATTCAATGAATGTGTATTCAGAATTTACTACATATGACAGGCACTACTGTTAGAGAAATACTATAGTTACTATTGCAGGCTATCCCATTTTTCTGGAATCTTGTTTAAATTATCAGATAGATATGCTTATTTGAAGGCACAAGCAACAGATAAAGAAGGCTAGACAAATCAGGATACCATCTGATGAACTACAGTTGGATGAACTTTATACTGTAAAAATGCATGGCTAACTTTTGTTTCCTAAACGTTACAGACATGAAGGGCAACATTTCATTATGAATCTCACTCATTCGAAGCCATATGTCAATAGCATGCAGTTTCTAAAATAAAAGTAGTTGTTTAAATTACGTTAATATAAAATTATTTCTGGCCTTGCTGATTATTTCTTAATTTCTTATTTTCTGTTGAATGCAAATAAAGGATTCTAAGGCATTAGCATATTCAATTCTTATAAAAAGCACAATACAATGTCTTCTTTTGCCATCAGTGGCCATTTCAAAACTTATGAGTAGATAATATAAATGTTCTAGACCCTACTGATATCTCAGATAAGCTCTTTTTCCCCATTTCCCATTGTTACAGAAAATTCCACCTGAGGAATTAAGTCGTTGAAAGATTTGCTCTTTATCAACACTGAATTGTATCATCTATACATAGCTAATACTTTTCTATAAAAGAAAACTTTTAGTAACTTCCAGCTCCTATTGATTACTATTTTACATAAAGCAGGGGTATAATTATTTCATCTGAATATTTTAATCCTATTTTTATTACTAAATGTTTACCTAGTTGATAATGCATGTGTATAGTGGTTGTAATTGGTGTGGTTTATAATTATGCATATCCAGATTAAAGAGAACAAATGGCAGGGTTGGTAATGGCATCATATTAAGAATATAAATATATTAAAGAATCTATTTAAAAGTATAATTATAAAAAGGGAATGAGAGCAATTTTAAACTCCTTTCTAGGTATAAATAATCACATTTACCAAAGGGTATTACAGAAATCACATAAGCAAAAGATATTGCAAAGTATTATTTAGAGAAACAATTGGAACTCAGACTTCTTAATAACTACTTGCTACTGCTGGCCAAATACAAAATGAGTGTAATCTACCATGATTAATTGCTTGTGTTTTTTCCCCACTCTGTATAATTGAGAAACAGTGTAATCAATGATATAAATGTAACTCTAATGTATCTTTCATACACAGCTTTAATGGCTTTTATTCTCTCTAACCTTTCCTATACGTAAGAGCAAACTGTATTTGCAAAAGTTTGGTTTCTATTATTGCTCTTATCCCAGGTGGATTGTAAGTGAATTTTTTTTTATCACATCCAGCACAGAAATGGATTTTAAGATGAAAATATACCTTATTTTGATATTCTTAGTGATTAATGTGGCAAATGGGCTTTAAAACATAATGCAGTCTACAAATATAAGAAATTATATCATAATAAAAGTGTAAGTTAAATAAATGAGCTGACTTCCTGTACTTTGTGCAGTTTCTCAATTGCTACAGAGAAAAAGAATGGCTAGGGAGTTCTTCTGCCCTAGTGACTGATGCGCCTTCTCCACCATCCTTCAATGCAATCCTACTAGCCCACCAGGAGCACTACTCAGGAGTCACTGACATCTGCTGAATGACCCTTCATCACCTCCAGTCCTCTCTTAAAACTTCCATTAAAAAAGGTCAAACGTTGCCTCGCAGCCTGTTAGCGGCTCCCACCTGTAAGTCACCCAATCTTCATTTACAGTTTGTTAGTCATTTGTGATGTATTTTTCATCAGTATTCTTATTTCAGCTTCCAATTCTTTCGGTGTCTTTTCTCCACCTGCTCAGAGAACTGCCTGTGATTGGAAAAGTTAAGGTGATAGTGAGGAAAGTTTAATTTACTTCCACTTTACCCTTTAAGATTTCTTCTCTTTCCAGCCCACAGGTGATGAGACAACATTCCCAACAACTATAAAGCTCCCCTTTCTGTGATCAATAAATTCAGTATCATCCCAGAATATCTGTTTAATATTAAAGAGTTGATAGCAATCTGTGCTATCAGGGAAGATCTCTCAAGTATATACTTTTTTCTTTTCCAAAGTAAATCTGCATGATTTTATCTCCTGTAATCTACCATAAATACAGGAGATGACACATAAAGAATTACTTCGAAATATTAGTGTTTTCCTATTCCACGGTAAGTACAGAAAGACCTAAGAGCATCCAAATAGTGATTGGTATATATGTTATCATTGCAACCAATTTTTCTACTGATCTAAGATTCATTACTGGAGCACCTAGCTTAAAGTGTTTACAAAATGAAAGAGCCACCTCTCTATAAAAAAAATAATCTCTGTACTTATGCCAGCAAAGATAAAATTTATGATGACTCTCAATTGTAAGGCTCCAAAGCCCGTACTCACAGTCGATTGCACTTTTCAACCAATGATCTCCAAGTGCTTTACCAATAAGGGTTATTGAAAGTGTATCACACAAGAGCAAATACAGGTGACTTGTCAAAATCATGGAGCAAATTTCAAATCAGCTCATGAAGTAAACTCTCTGTCCATCTCTCTGTCTCTTGCCCTATATTTTTCATATATCTATGTTAATGTATTTATTTTAATGTTCATATCATGATGACCACTCCTTTCTTTTTTCCAACGAAGGTCTATTTACAAGCATGCATGTACAAAATTACAGCATGCAGTTACTTATCCATTGTAAAGACCAGAAATCTATATAAATCTATGTACATTTATTACTCAATTTTTTTACTTAACATTTCACTAAAATGCACATGATTCTGTTTCAGAAATATGGTTAGTAAAAAAGCAGGTATAAGATACAGTGAGTTCTCAAATATCTGTCTGAATGAAAGAACAAAGTACATGGGTTGTCTAAATCTACATTTTAAGTACTGGTATTTCCCTTAAAGTCTTTAAGTGCATTTTGGTGTTCGGATGTCAAAGTATTTGCATTCTCAAAAGACATAATTAGTCAAATCGAATTGTAAAAACACACTGTAAAAACACGATGTGAGAAGAGCAGTGCACTGGCCAGCTTCTGTGCACACTCTGACCGCAGTTCCTGCCTCTGCCCTAGGCTGGCCAGAAGTGGAATCATCTCCTGGACAAAAGACCTCTTTCTTCCTAAGTTTGCACTTTTCCTGGCTGATACCTTTTTCTGTAAAAGAAATGGCTTTTATGTATTTTTGGTAGTAAGTTTATCTTTAATTCAAATCCTCTGGGCTAATCACTATAAACGAAGTACGGACCACCGTCCCAGTTCTATTACAGCATATATCATATTGCATTATTATTACTGATACGCATGTCTGCATCTCTGTGAGAAGGAATCACATTTATTCCCTGTTGAAATCCTTGGTGCCCTGCATAGTACCCAGCATAAGGCGGCACTTGGGGAGAACTTGAAAATGGATAAAAGAACCAAGTAGAATAATGAAAAACCAAGATTTACATTTGCTCGTGTCGACTTTGGGTCTATTTTGCCCAGTAACACCTCCAAGGATTACAAATAGAAAAGCACTCTTTCAAGCCATCTCTGATGCTCACTCCACACATGTTTGAAGAAGCAGCTTAATGCGCCATGAATATGACACTCTTTCTGTAACAAAATGCAAACCAAAAGAAAATACTAAAGCCAGTGTAGATATTTTATGAAGTGCAATGTCTGAGGGGGACAAACCTTACATTTATCAATGGAGACATCTCGAATTTATTTGGTTCATGACTTCTTTCATTATAGTACCAGCAAATTCATATCTTCCTTCTCCTTTTTTTAATTCTTTTTTTTTTTTTTAATCCTGTAATGGAGGGAACACTTCCTTCTAACCTTCTACAGGGCGACCAGTCGACAGACAACTCCAGACTCACATTTCATAATACAAATCCAGGAAGCCAGTGGCCACAGAAAAGCCTTCATTGTTATTAGTTTCAGGACCTCTGGGATATTAATTCATCATGCACCCTCTCATCACTCCATCCATTATGCTTGTCTATATGGCTCACGTGGAGCAAAGAATGATGCAAACTCCCACTAAAGCAATAGCGTGAGATTACCAACACAATTACTTTCGGTGCGGGTAGGGAATTTTCTATACCAGCAGAAATGACTACAATCTGCTTTAGAAATATCCTTGTTGCTGCGGCCTCTTCAAGCGGCTACATAAGTGAGATTAGTAATATTAATGTATTCTTTAGCAGGGAAAGATATTGTGTGTGGAAAATTAAATAGGACCATCCATTTTAGAATTGAAATGCTAAGCTAAACCTTCTTTTGCAGCCTCATCCTTTTCCTAGAGTGTGGTGCCTGTGTCAGTGCTACAGGAAAGCATCCTGGCTCCTTCCTTTGTTCGGATCCGGTTTTACAAACAACCGTAGTATCCATTTCCTCGGCTTACAAAATCTGCAACAAGCAAGGCAGAGAGAATCAGCCATTTTATTCTTCCTTCAAAATGCATGAAAATATCAGCTGCCTTTTCCATGCTTTCGCATGCAACGTCAATGCCCTGACACAAAGCAAATGAGCGCACCTAGTTAACCAGTTAATGTTGGGCTTTTTTTTTTTTTTTCCTGTTCCGGTGAGTTAACTCGCAAAATGCACTTGCAAAATTCAGAGATTACCAACTAGTCTTTGAGTGAACTAGAAATGTAATTTTTGTCTCTCACAAATACAGAGGCTTTGTGCTAACAAAGATTTTTCTCTGAACACTGCTTTCCACCCCTTAAAATGAACGGTAAGAAGCAGGGGCCCAAACTGCCTTCTTGAGACGGAGGCCGAGCGCCATCTGCCGGTGTGAGGGCTCCATGACGCCTGAGCATCTCGGACTCCGGAGAGGAATTAAAGGATTCTAAGGGTTCTCGGGTTGTTTACAGGAGCCAAGAAGGTCTTGACTTACGTGAGAAAACCTAATGAGCACTAACTTCATATCTGAGTACAGGAATACGCCAAGGGCAATGATCCCCACAAAAGCACATTTCTATGTCACTGAATTTATTCTTATCCTGCTCAGCTGTTTGGAAGTTGCATTGTTCAACTATGATTCTCTGCGTTTCCTTTGAAGAGTAAGCAGTTGGGGTACGGAAGGAAAGAGAAAACATTTTACCCGACCTCCTCCCTATCCCTATGTAAGTGGACATTAGTAACCCTCACACTGGAAGCTCATTGTTCACCAAGTCTTTCGCCTATTTAACTACTTACATAATCAAAATATTAGAAAGTCACCACCTTATACAGAAAGAAATGCAGAATGCTATCTGAATGGTACCATTATACCATCTTTTTCATTTGGGTATTTTATCCTATTGTCTGTATAGTCAATTCTGGACTGAGAGTCCTGCCACGGTGTGCACTGGATTTGCAGTTTCATTATTTTTCATACTATAGGATTCTGCTCTTCATCTTTATACAACTATGTAAGCAAAATAGTTAATCCCACATTCCTCACCTAGAAGCATGGTTAAACCTAACTTTGTAAATTGAAATGTATTTGTTGGCTCATTCTTTATGTTATTAAAAAATAGTCCTGGATACATCAATGTATTAAGGCATAGATACTAGGCAGATAAACGACTTTTACGTAAGTGTTTTAAAATAAAAGTTATCATTTGTTTTTCAGTTGCTTTTTCAAAGGAAACTTTTATAGACAGGGGTGGGGGGGCAAGAAAGCTTTAGAAAAATCATTCTTGCAGTGGCTTTACCTTGCTATCATTTTAGAGTCCAAACCTGTCATAATAAATGCAACCATAAATCCATGGCCAGTGACTGAACCTATCAGCTTCACAAGGAAGCATTTCCAAACCATAAATATAAGCTGATTGAAAGCCAAGGTCAGGTCTTCATGAGGATTTATAGAGCTATTTAAGGAAACTGTCTAAGACTTAATCCCAATGAACAAGAACAATTGCCACGAATATGAATGTACCTCACATGGAAATGTTTGAATAAAGAGAAGGGCACATAATAGAGTTTTTAAGCTATGTTCTCTCCATTTTGTGGACAAAAGGCAGGAGAGAAGAAGATAAACAACAAACTTAAAATACCACCAAAAGTAAAGATTGAAGAAATGGGACAATAACACTGCTCAAGGAGAGAACTAGAGTCTATATCTCAGAAGATGGGCTCATATTGTGAGCGTCCACTCACCCCTGCCCTCAACAGTCACGAATTCCTTCTCAAATCAGCTCAATCTTAACTTCCTCGTGGAAGTCTTGACTGACCTCCCCGACTAGGTCAAATTGCCTTATTATATGCTCCACAGCACATGTATCTCTACTTCAGAGCTTTTATCATAAATGCAGTTTTATGTGCTTATTTGATTAATTTCTGTCTCTGATATTGAACAGTAAGTAGTAGGCTTCACAAAGATAGCATTCTACCTTGAATGGCAACACTCTAGAATGTTTAAAAAATTTTTTCAAAGGACAGGTGTTTAATAAGTGAGTGAATTAAAGAATGAGTGGGAAAAAAAGTAAAGAATTTGTTTGACATTGATTCAAGTTTATGATTTATTTGGATCCTTATCTTTATGTATTCTATGCTGAGCTCTGGTTCCCAAACAACAAATGAAAAATTTAACAATAACAAATGGAATTGAGCCAAATTCTCAGGAATGTAAGATACCCATTTGAAATTAATTAAGTTCCTGAGGAAGCCTTGTAAACAATCTTAAGTCATTAAGTTAGTAGCCTCCTAATGTTTCCACAGATTGTGTTGTCCCTTTCAATCTTTCCCCTATGCTAGCATGGCAAATGGCAAACTTAATTTTTTTTTCTTTTGCTTTCTAATATTAGCCAAGATAATAACATTTCTATTTTATGTTAAATATTCTCTAAACTCAACTCAATGCTCTAAACAGATGAGTGACATTGATATTTGCAGAAAATATTGCTTTCATAGTCCTAAATATGAGGGTAGGATAGTAGTAAGCAATGAAGATTGAAATAGCATTTTTTTAAAAGCTGAAAGAGAATAGGATTAAATAAGAAGGAATAAGCATATCACATAAAAATTATTGCATGAAATATTTTCCCAGATAAATTTTTGTCTATGTGTGTTCCTGTACATTGATGAGATGTAAAATAGAGATATTCCCTTAGGAACCAATCAAAAAAAAAAAAAAAAGAAAGTGAAAGCCATGGAGCTTAAGCAAGGGTCAGCAAACGTTTTCTGTAAAAATCCAGATAGTAAAAAATGTTACATTTTCTGAGCCATACAATCTCCCTTGCAACAACTCACCTCTGCTTTTCTAGCATGAAAACAGCCATAGACAATACATAAACAAACAGGTATAGCTGTGTTCCAATAAAACATTTTTTATAAAAAACAGACAGTCAGTGGATTTGGCCTACAGGCTAGAAGATCAAAAGAAAGGAGGCTTTTTCCACGTAGACGTCCACAAAAGAGAAAAAATAGGTATTAATGTGACACTAAAACACTGCTCTATCAGTCATAAAGTGATTCACATTGGAAAAAACAGGGTCAGAGGGGGCACTTTTAAGTGTCCTAATATGTTCTCTACCTCTTATCTTTCACTTTGCCTTTACTGACACAATGTTCTACACCAACATTTTCTAAATTAATTCCTACTCTTCCCTACTGAAAGCCCCTTAAATTACTGATTTCCAATTTAATTCTTTACTTCATATGCTTTTTCTTTTTTAAAAAGATCTGACTTATCTGAGACAGAAATAGAGAGTGGCCATGGGAGGGGCAGAGGGAGAGGGAGAGGGAGAAAGAGAATCTCAAGCAGACTCTGAGAGCCCGACTCTGGGCTCAATCTCATGACCCCAGGATCATGACCTGAGCTAAAATCAAGAGTAGGATGCTTAACCGACTGAACCACTTAGGCACCCCTACTTTTCATATTTTATTTCTTGAAGTCTAATATGCCTGTATTCTTTCTCTTTGAACTGATCCTCATCAGCATTTCACAACTAATGTTATTACCTCAACTGGACCCTGAGTACTTCCCAGCTCTATCTATGGGAACTTATCCCTTCTCTGGTATATAGTATATGACTTTGGGGCTACTCAACACACTGTGAAAATAAATAATACTAAAATAAACCCACAAACATGCAACCTTAGCTTTTCTCTGTATCTATTTCCCTAGAGATCTTTGAGAGCTCCCTATGTGAGGAAATTCAACTGGCTCAAGAGAATTACTTTTAAGGCCAATAGAGGGCAAGATGCTATAGAAAATTATAGTCACACATCAAGAATAATAAGTAACACAATTTCATGTATCTTGGAAGAGTCACAGTAAAATGTGTCAATGCCTGTTCTGTGGTGTTGGTCACCAGGCCTTTGAAAGGATTTGAGAAAGGCCACAGACAAGAAACAAGAAATGACTCCTTCTGAAATGCCTTTAGAAAGTAGCAGTTTTGGAAAACTATTCAAGGAACTAATTAAGGTTATCTCATAAAGAGTAGGAGTTCTGTGAAAACATTAATTTGGCTTTCATTGACACAAAAGAGTTAATTAAGGACCCCAATATAATCTATTTTTCATATTTTAAAGGCCAACATTAAAGAATCAATTTTAAGAGTAAGGAAATTTTTATATATCTCAAGATGGGTCTCCCAAACCCTAGTTAAAAAGATCAGAATGAAACTAGACCACTCTCTTGCACCATACACAAAGATAAACTCAAAATGGATGAAAGATCTAAATGTGAGACAAGAGTCCATCAAAATCCTAGAGGAGAACACAAGCAACACCCTTTTTGAACTCGGCCACAGTAACTTCTTGCAAGATACATCCACGAAGGCAAAAGAAACAAAAGCAAAAATGAACTATTGGGACTTCATCAAGATAAGAAGCTTTAGCACAGCAAAGGATACAGTCAACAAAACTAAAAGACAACCTACAGAATGGGAGAAGATATTTGCAAATGACGTATCAGATAATGGGCTAGTTTCCAAGATCTATAAAGAACTTCTTAAACTCAACAGCAAAGAAACAAACAATCCAATCATGAAATGGGCAAAAGACATGAACAGAAATCTCACAGAGGAAGACATAGACATGGCCAACACGCACATGAGAAAATGCTCTGCATCACTTGCCATCAGGGAAATACAAATCAAAACCACAATGAGATACCACCTCACACCAGTGAGAATGGGGAAAATCAACAAGGCAGGAAACCACAAAAGTTGGAGAGGATGTGGAGAAAAGGTAACCCTCCTGCACTGTTGGTGGGAATGTGAACTGGTGCAGCCACTCTGGAAAACTGTGTGGAGGTTCCTCAAAGAGTTAAAAATAGACCTGCCCTACGACCCAGCAATTGCACTGTTGGGGATTTACCCCAAAGATTTAGATGCAATGAAACACCAGGACACCTGCACCCCGATGTTTCTAGCAGCAATGTCCACAATAGCCAAACTGTGGAAGGAGCCTCGGTGTCCATCGAAAGATGAATGGATAAAGAAGATGTGGTCTATGTATGCAATGGAATATTCCTCAGCCATTAGAAACAACAAATACCCACCATTTGCTTCGACGTGGATGGAACTGGAGGGTATTATGCTGAGTGAAGGAAGTCAATTGGAGAAGGACAAACATTATATGGTCTTATTCATTTGGGGAATATAAATAATAGTGAAAGGGAATAAAGGGGAAAGGAGAAAAATAAGTGGGAAATATCAGAAAGGGAGACAGAACATGGAAGACTCCTAACTCTGGGAAACGAACTAGGAGTGGTGAAAGGGGAAGTGGGTGGGGGGTGGGGGTGAATGGGTGGCGGGCACTGAGGTGGGCACTTGACGGGATGAGCACTGGGTGTTATTCTGTATTTTGGCAAATTGAACACCAATGAAAAATAAATTTATTATTAAAAAAAGGATCAGAAAGTCTTCAGAAAATATTTCAATCTTCATAAAATCTTCAGAAAATACTTGTATCAAATTAATGTCCACTAATTCTGGTTTAATTTCTATACTAAAAGACTTCATTTCTAATAGTTTATTTCTACTAACTTAAATTCTACTAATAACTATAATTTATGCCTCCCCCAAAAAACTTGAAATTAGCGTGATATTTAACTAAATACTTCCAGCTTATTCAACACACAAAACAAAGCTATTAAAACTACGATCAAATATTTCCTCAAAACATTTAGCTTAGAGCGCAATAGGAAGAAGCCAAACATCAGAGTTATAACTGGGTTTCTTATTAAAGACTTGGTTTCCATAATAGTTATCCGTCAGTCTGCTATTTCTACAATGATGTACAACAAACTTCAAGTCTCAGCAAATTACAATCAGCAAGCGCGTGTAGCTTGCTCATGTGTCTCAGGTTTCCTGGGGCACCTCTGCTCCCACAGGTCCAGTTCAGGTCTGCTGCAAATGTCTCTCACTCCAGGAGCCTGGCCAAAGAATACAACTACATTGCTCTTCTCATCGTGCAGGACAGGAGCGTGGAATAACAAACAGAAACACCCAATGGTTCTTCAAGTCCCCTCAGCACAAGCACACTGAATTTTTCCTCATTTCTCATTGGATAAACTAAGTCACAAGGGCAAATTTAAAGTCAATAGGATGAGGAAATATGCTCCATCCACAAGGGAACCTCAGCAAGGGTGTGGAATGATTGCAGACAAAGAATACCATCTACAAGAGGCTGCACAGAAAATCTAACACAATAGATTTTATGTAAGATCATGATGAGAATACTCAATTTTTGTGAAAGGCTTTTGTGGAAAAAAAATATAAAAACAAGTGCCAGGAAGGCACCAACATGACAAATTGCCATGAAAGCCAAAGAATTTTGTATTTGATAATGACAACTCCCAGGAGCAAAAAGAGCAGACAGTTGTTGCAGCATGTAATTCCTTCAGCCTGAACTAGTGTATAGAAAAGGAGAAGAAATGTAATTTCCATTTCACTGGGAAACTTCATGACAGATTTGTTTTTTTAAAAAAAGATAGAAATAAAAATGGTTTCAAGATGTGTAAACTAATGACTAGTTATTAAGAGAGCCATTTGGGCATACAAAGAGATGTCAAGTTCAATTTGCAACACGTGGAATTTGAGATATCAGATCATTTACTTGGATTTTTTTTTTTTGTTCTGAAAACACTTGGAAAATGGATTTGAAGCATGAGCCAGTGTTGAAAATGTAAAGATGGGAATCGGGTATCTGAATGTGTTAATTAAAGCTGTGGGCATAGATGATGCCATTAAAGGAGTATAAAAGGGGACAAGAAAACCAACCCAGACAGAGGTCTCAGTGTCATCGAGCTTCAGAAGTGGAAGCAAAGAGAGCGAACAAAAATGAGAAAGGGAAGGAATTATCTGCTACCGGCTGAATGTGTCCCCCCAGATTCATATGTTGTAACTCTGCCCCCCAATGTGCTGGTGGTATGAGGAAGTGAAGTCTTTGAGAGATAATTAGGATTAGATAAGGTTAGAAAAGGTTGTGAGAGAGAAGTGACCAAGAACGGCATGAGTGCCCTTATAGGAATCATGCAAAAGCTTGCTTCCTTCACCTCCTGTACCTACCACATGAGGATACACACATGGATGTTTCTGCAGCCCAGAAGATGTCTCTCTCCAGAACCTGACTATGCTGGCTATTCCCTGAGCTTGGACGTCTAGCCTCCAAAACTCTGAGGGCTATATTTCTGTTGTTTATAAGTTACGCAGTCTATAGCATTTTGTTAAAGAAATCCTAACCAAGCTGATGCTCAGACAAGTGTGTCCTAAAACAAGTTACTCGATAGGCACCTAAGAAACAGGATCGAGTACTGGCTGTGGCATCAGACACACCTAGGTGTTGAATCCTGACACTGTGCAGTCCTGACACACTGGGGAAGGAACTTCACTGAACTTCAGTCATCACATAAAAAAAAAAATGGACCACAGCATCCATTTAACAGTGAAGTTTACACATGTATTTCCTTCTATATGTGTGTGTGTGTGTGTAAACATTATATATAAAACAGTGGTTTTACAAATGAATAAACAAACAAAAAGCAAAATCAGACCTCTAAATACAGAGAATAAACTGATGGTTCCCAGAGGGAAGGGAGGTGGGAGGTTAGGCAAAACAGGGAGAGGGGGATGGGAGATACAGGCTTCCAGTTACGGAATAAGTCATGGGAAGAAAATGCACAGCATGGGCAATACAGTATTATGATGACATTCTGATAGTGTTAGATGCTAGGTACACTTGTGAGCACAGCATAATATACAGATATGTCGAATCACTGTGTTGTACACCTAAAACTGATGTAACATCATGTGTCATGTCGACTATTCTCAAATATTTTTTTAACATAGTGATTTTAGATTCTGAAGGTGAAGAAACAAGACTTTGTCCCAACTATCCTTGCCTCCAAAAGCCCTCAATACAGAAAAAAGCAAATGCCAGTAAAATAATTAACAAGTGTCCCAGTACCTTAAATTGATGTGACATGTTCCCCTCTCATTTTTCTGCCTATTTCGGCTTATTCTTTAGGTATAAGTTAAATTGAAACCCTTCCCTGATCCTCAATCTGAATTATGTAACCTGCTATTCTCTTTCAAAGTATCCCATTCTTTTTCTTCCTAGCACCTATATTCATCTATTTATTGTATGTTTCTATCCTGTCCTCTCTACTAGCCTGTCAAGAGTAAAATTCATACCATTTTTGACACCACGTCCTTCTCAAGATAGGATCATGTGTATTACTTTAGAGATCAGTGCTATCAGATGCAAATCCTCTCAACTTCCCACTTTATTATTTACTATAGTTATGTAGTAAATAATATAGCATACTATATTTATTATTTTTATTTCATTTTCTTCCCTCCTAGGGAAAGAAGTATTTTTTCATTCAGTTAAGGTTGATTCTTCACGTTCCTCACATGTGCTCTTTATGTCCTCTAAGACTTCATGTCTCTCTCTCCGATTTCAACCTTTCTTCTTCTGGGTCCTTCTATAGAGATTAAAAACATGCCAAGTCTTTCTCATCTTGAAATAATGTCTCCTCTCAACTTCCTTCTGTGCAGGTTTATGTGATTCTGTGGTTATCTGCACAGCACCACTCCCTATGAGAGCACTCCAGGATTACTGTACCCACTTGCTGATTACTGATTATCCATAGCTCCCTGAACCACTACAGTAAGGTTCCATCCACAGCAGTTTAATGAGACTGGTTAGGCAACAATCATCAACAATTTTTTAAAAAGATTTTATTTATTCATGCACAAGAGACACAGAAAGAGAGGCAGAGATACAGGCAGAAGGAGAAGCAGGATCCCTGTAGGGAGCCTGATGCAGGACTCAATACCAGGACCCCAGGATTACGACCTGAGCCTAAGGCAGGCGCTCAACTGCTGAGCCACCCAAGCGTCCCTCAATAATTTTGATTAAAACAAAAATACACATCTTTCATTTAGTTTTCTTGACCTTACAGTGACATTTGACAGTTTTCTTGATCTTACAGTGACATTTGACTATTCTTAAAACTATTTCACTTGACTTCTGTGATGTTACTCTCTCCTAGTTCTCCTTCCACATATCTGACAGTTCCTACTAAGCTCCTTTTGTTGATTTATCTTTATCTACATGCTTGTTCTTTAATATTGGTGATTACCAGAGTTCTGCTTCTTCTTACTTTAAAAGGTTCTTTTGAATTACAGTCATGTCCAAGACACAAAAATGTGTCATGGAAGCTTTTAAACAAGGAATGAAGTTAGAGCTGTGGCCTAGAAATTGTACATAAACCTACAACATATTCTATCTATGTTGTTAACAGTTAACAGTTACCAAGCATATAGCTTGCAATTACCATGTAAAAATAAATAAACCCACATTCACAACTCTAAACTTTATTAATATACTCTAGGTCTGATCCAAAGACCCCATAGTTTCAATGACTTTTACATATATATACTATAGTTGGCTCAAAAACAGTAGGTCCAAACTGAAATTAAATTTTCTACCAAAATGCTTCTTCCTCCTGTATGTTTTATATCAATAAATGGACCACCTCTGCCCCTGGAAGCAAAATTAAAAATCTGGGAGTCAGTCTAAACTCCTATTTCTCTCTATATATACTTCTAACCAGCCATAAATCCAGTCAATTAGACTTCCTTAGTCTCTCTTACATTGACCATGCTGGCCATGGGTTATTTTTGCTTGCCTGCCCAAAATTAAATAACTACCATCTTAGATACCCAGAAATCCATGGGTTATAAGTACTAAACACTGTGTGACAAGAAGCCATTGGGTATGGCAAAAAAGGTGTCAGCAAGAGAAAATCTTCAGTTGATTGATGGAATCAGAATCCAGATTATAAAGAATGCAATAGGCATAAACCATACTTCTGGAGCATTGTATGTCTTTGTAAATAAAGAAATTTGGTAGTTTATGAGGTTATCTTAAATGAGGAAACTTAATTTTATTTCATTTTGTATATAAAAGGTAAATATTAGTGTCTAATCCCTGTTTTAGATTTTTAAAGATCTTACTCCAAATCCTTTTTTTTCCAATTAGATATATATATATATATATATATATATATATATATATATATATATATCTGCAAATGCTAACTTACTCAGATTTAAAATGCTATGAGAATTGTGGCAAAATATAAACTACAGCGCTTAAACACATATATTCCCTTTGAGACTTCTTTAGAACTTACTAATAAGTGAATCCAGTTACCACTATTATTGTCCAAGGATGTACTATATTCCAGAAATGTTGCTATATACATGGATTATTGTGCCCAATCCCTACAAAACCTTGTCAGGTAGCTATTGTTTTATTACTATTATTGTCTGGTGAAGATGAGGAAACTTAACAGAGAAAGCTAGACCTTCCTCAACATATATTCAATGTGAAGTTCTAACAACCTGGCCTCTGCAGCATTGCTCAAATCTATTTTGATATTTTAATTTACCTCATTCATTTTATATTGGCATTTCCATATTAGTATAATAAAGCAGCAATGATCTTAAACTATTTATAGTTCTATTTTGATTAAAAAAGGCCAGTTTTTATCTTCCTAATTGTCTCCTTTATAACTTGTTCACTGTTAAAATTAGTCAAATTTTACTATATACATTATCATGCTACTCAAATTTTTGGTATCCACTACTCAAACTACTACTCAAACTCCATAAAATATAGGCTCCAACTAAAAAAAGATATTGTCTCTCACAACATACTGTAATGATGTAGGGTTGACCCCTGAAGGAACTAATATTTGTATATTTTTAAATTATCAATTAATTATTACCTCTAATAATATCAGAAATGTAAACTGAGGTCAATTAGACAAATAGGTAGAAAGATAAACAAAAATATTCTAAAAATATGGTGCTTTTAATTTATCTGGATTAATTGGGATAAGTCTATTATACAAACTTTTATTCATCCTTACTTCAGATGTCAACAGTCATAGTTGGTAGGTTCCCTATAGACCTCCAAGCAATGCAATAAGCAAAAATATTAGCTATGGTAGTACCTCACAAGTTAAAAAAAGAAGCAAGATAATTCCATGTAGAACCTCATTTCAGAATCATCTTCTTATCCATTTTGAGAATCACCCACATTTCCAAATAACACCTGCCCCCATGCTCACATTACTCTTCCCCGTTAAGAAAGTAATCAGTTCCTAAACACTTTAACTGGTTTTCTTCTGGAAGGACCAGGACTCCTGGAGGGGAATCAACACAACCAAAGTAGCACAGAGTGAAACATAATTTCTCTTGCAGGTGTCAGACTCGGAGAGATTTGGGGCGCTTGCCTAGCTGGAGCTGAGTTGTCTACGACACTAAATAGCCTGGCACAGCAGTGACTACAAGTGCTATCTGTTTTTTCTCTGTGCATTGTGTGGATTGGGATTTTTCATTTCATACTTCATTTGCACCTGCTGAGTGATGCCACAGAATGGCAATACTTTCCATCTCCTAAAGTGTAGGAAGCAGCACATTACATGTAGCAGTGGCACCCATGCCACTCATCAAGGCTCAGCCTAATCCTTGTTTTGGGATGTGTAGCTATCTTCCTTTTGCAGTCCTGCATAGGTGATAAAAGGAAAAAGGTACTATGATTTGATTAATAAGAGTACAAAACAAAAAGTAATGTGCAATTCAATCTCTCTGTTTGGATTATATGCTCAGTTAAGCTACAGTTTTCATCAAATGCTCTTTTTGGGAAAAAAAATCCTCTAAACATGGAGAGTAATTAACAGATATTCAAGAGAGGGAGAGATGAGAATCACACTTTTAAAAGTTTGGAAATACCCAGGTTTTACTTGTATGATGAATATTTTTAATCTATATATTTACCAAAAATATAAACATGATTTGAAAACATGAGCACATTAATGTTCACAACAACCTAACTATATTTAGAAGATCCACCTTTCACTCAGGATGTTCTCACATTCACTAGTGGAAAAGCATGCCCGGAATATTCAACTCTGCTTTTTAGATAGGCTTCATGGAAGATATGTATCACTAAAATTAAAGAATTTCTGGGGAAAAAACTCAAGAATAAAAAGAAAACAGATTTATAAGCCATGCTTTCTTGGCCTCTTGAATGAGTCCAACTACCCCATCATTTTTAAGCTCTCTATGTAATATTATTAAGGGAAACAAGACAAACACCTGAAAATAATAATGATAAACATAAAGCGCATGTGTTCTGTTCAGAGAATTAATTTAAAAGCATGTTAACACAATCTAGAAGCAATGAAGTACAGCTTGTTATATGATTGTATAATATGATTGTGCAACCTGTTATAAAGAATGCTATTGATAGCATATAAAATATATGTTATATAACAGATGATGCTTTCTGTTATAAAAAAAGTAGGTCATTTCATAATTAAAAGACCTTCACAGTTTCGGGAACAAGGGTGTAGAGTAGACTCAGACTTCATACAAGGCACTCTGGGAGTAAGACAGGGGAATTAATAAAAAAAGAATGCCAGTTTTTTTTTTTTCTTCTTGTAAAAATGATCTTTCTTTAGAGATTTGAATCATCTGGAAATTTTAAGTTAACTATTATGATGTTTAGTGATTACGTAGAAGCCAATTCATTATTAATCACAAGATTTAAAATAAACTTTTAAAAAGTTAACACAAACTAGCTGCTGTAAATGCAAATGTCTTGTCACCCTTGTATTTTAGTATTCTCAATTTGACTGAAAGTGAGTCTCAAACGTGTAGATTCAAGTTTCATTAAAAGAGAGTAGTTAGGCAACAGAAACATCCTAGTTAATGAAATATTAACTGAGTGTTCTGGAAAAATTTTATAAAATTCCATCAAATGTCAATTATCAATATTAAGGAATTAGAATTAAATAGAGTACATATACAGATTATGACAAACTTTCATATTTAAAATTGTCTTTGATGATTCAGAAGATGCCTCATCACCGTGAAGCCCTTAGGAGTATCATTATAGGTTGTGTACTGAAAACTAATTTTATTACATTACCATATTTAGCTCCATTAACTCATTTATTCTTTCAATGAAGGTTTATCAAAGGCCTGCTCTATCTCCAGCATTGAGCTGGTGCCTGCAATAAGTAACTGTACTGACTCTCTTCTGACCCTACCCTCAAGGACTTTATACTCTAACACTGTAGATTAATGGAAACTTGAATTCATTACTGCAGTTTTATAGGCTTCAAGGAATGTTAAGTCATATACCCTCCTCAAGAGATCTCACATGGACACATCACAGTCATCACCACTTTTGGTAAATATCTGGCTGTGTTTCACAAACAAGTTGATTAGGGAATTGCACGGAATATTATTAAACATCCCAGATATACTTAGAGCAGGTTTATTAGAGGGTTAAATCATATTTGCTATTCCTGATATATTTTTTTCATCCTTTTCAATGAGGTTTGTTCCTTTTTGCTGAGGGACTTTTGCTGAGCTGAAAGTAAAAGCTTTTTTGAGAATAAACATTTCTCACTGCCTTTTGTAAAAGTTTAAACTCCTTGAAGAGATTACTCCAAGAGTGCTAGATAGGGAAGGGAGAAAATTGATTCTTCTGGGCGTCACAAGAGAGAAGCAAAGATGGTTCTGAAATCAGGAAATGGTAAGAAATGGATAGTCCCTCTCCCTGCAGGAAAGGCAGTGCCAGTGCTTCTGGGAGGTGGCAGTTTGCAGGATATGAAAGCTGTGTAGTCCATATAACAGGATCCTCTTACTATCAATGTGGCACCAAAAAAACTAACAATGAGAAATCGGAGGGGGCATATAGGCTGCTACCACTGCTGTCTCAGAAATAATCAGTGGGGACCTACAACTAGAAAAGATCCTACCATGTTTCAGTATTTCACAGAAACTGGAGACTTTGTACAATTTTGCAAGGGAGAGGAAATTTTAATAGCAACTGAGGTTAAATGGCCCTCAGAAAATATTTAAGTCTATTTAAAGAAAATGATGTAATATAGTTCTTGCTAACCTGCATTGATAGGCTAAAATTTATTCTTTCTAGAATTGTAACTCATTTCTTCTGGTTCTAGTCCTTAAAAAGAATAATTTATTAACCATATGGTGCTTATGGTTTTATTTTTTTAGTAGTCAGTGCATGCATATGATACAAAATTAAGACTTGGCAGGAATTTAAAATAATGTTTTCCCAGGATAAACCCATAGTTAATGAAGAGGAAATTAAGTCAGAGAGAAATTAAGTCTCTCCTTACTGTGATACCAGTTTGGGAATCACTAGTTGCATATTTTGGTCACAGTCTTACCATCTATTGTGTGGGTATATTTCTCATTATTTTCTTTATTTCTTTTTATATATACTTAAATTAGGAAACTTATTTTTTTATATGATCATGTTTGGCAAGATGACTTCCAGACAGCGTAGATTAGTTGCCAAATCTAGAAAGCTTGAAATGACCTGTCACTCTGCATTGTAGTCAACAGAATAATATAGAAGAATTCTGTTCAAGGTCTCTCTTTCTATACTCTTCTATTTTACACAGTTCCTGTAGAAAGCAAATGAGCAACAAATTTGGAAATAGATCTAGACCATTAGTATACCTACTAACAGCTACAAAATTCAAGAAATAAGTTTACTGGAAAGGCAACAGGTACTCATTGTTTACACGCAGAAAGGAGTGGCATGTGTATCCATAGCTATATCTATTGGTATCAATAAAACGATGAACAATCCCAAGAGGATTGAGAAGGAAATGTCCACTTCAGGCTGTGATTCAAAGGCAACTTTGGGGTTGCCACAGAAGTGTAGTGGTATTATATAAAGAGGAGACTGGGAGCGTCCAATTCTCCCCAACACAGTTTGAAAGGAAAAGGATATAGAATGGCAACTCTGAATCATGACAGCCCAAAGTCTACACATGAGGAGAAATATTTATGGGAACCTTGTACATAGAGTTCATATTCACAGACCATGTCAGTAATTCTAATCGCTGTCCCCATTAAATGAACCCAAAGTTAGAAATAAAATAGATAATAGGGAATGAATGAGGCTAATTTGCAATTTAAGGCAGTGTGGTTATCAAAAATTATTATGAACCCTCCAGTCTTGTATTGTGAGGGAAAGGTGGTTATGTTACCATTCCTTCCATAGTTCAGGGTCTAAGGAAAAGCAAATGCAGGAACCAGGACCCTTCTCTCAGAAGCAGAATTTGGAAATGGGGACCTGGAAAATGACTTTGAACCAAAATTTAAAGGTGTTTTAGTAAATGATAACATTTGAGACATATTCATGACACTGACTTTTTGTGCATAGACTTGAGAAGAATGGGAGATGTTTCTATGTGTTTGTTTTCATACACTTGGGAAGAAGGTCCTTGTACCATGCACAAGCTAATTTTGATACCTGTGAGTTGCACCAGTAAGTGAACCAAAAAATTCTGCAAAGAAATGTGCTGCACGGTTGTGAAAGTGAACATATAAAGGCAAATGTGCATCCTCAGTAAGCATTATGTTTACTTTCATCTTGGTGATGCAATATTAAACCTAAAATGGACTGTTTGGTCATAATATCAACATTAAAGTATAAATTACAAAAGAGTCCTAACACTTAAATGATACAGCAAAATTAGCACTTTGTAAATAGATTCAAACAAGTCTGGAGAATATCGATACTGGGTTGTAATCAGTTCAGATTTCTGATATTTTTCACTAAGATGAAAAATGTTTACACAGAATACCTAACTTAATGTAGCAGAAGTCTCATACAATAATCAGCATTAAGCATTCCTTTAAAGGCTTTGAATCTAGATAAACTAACTGATAATAAGAGCTTTTGTTAAGCCCTTGGTACACATACAAGAAAAATATCATATTTGTAATGGAAGTTGGATAAATTATTCTAAAGAATAAGAAAGCATTTGCAGCAAAAATTGTAGCTGCAGGAATAGAGCTAATCTTCACAAAGGGTCCTAGCTGAATTATAATCAGCTCTATTCTTTCAAAAAATATATAAAAATATGTTTTTGCTGTATAGCTTTTTTTGTTCAAACATAGATTTTTAAAATCTACATTAGAGGAAGCATTGAGAAAAAAGTAGGAGGAATTTGCAAATTGCAGAGTAGTCATTTGTATTCCTAGTCATATGTCATTTTATGTTTACAGTTATATAGTATTTAATTTAAAGAGTTAATGAAAGGATTTGTAGCATTTTCCCTGATCATTACTAGCTCTCATAATAATTTTTGATATGCAAAAGCATTGGGTAGGTATCTGAAAATCATTACTTGAGCTGAGTAGGGACAGAGAGAAAGAGAAAGAAAAACAAAGAGACAGAAATGCATTCTAAACGTGCTATTTGTGGACTATTGTGAATTTTTTATAAATGAAAGTTCTGACTGTAATCATGGTGTTCATCAATTCACAACTCATTCTCTTTCTCACCGTGCAGCTCTTTCCCCCTTTCTATCTCTCTCTCTCTCTCTCGATCTACACACACACACACACACACACACACACACACACACAGGGCCCAACATCCATAGCTTGTACTTTGCTTCAAGTAGACTTACTAGTACTGAACCTCCCATTACAAAGGCAGTTGGTTCATGGTCTGGGGCATTTATCTGTCCCTAGAAACATAATTTTATCTTAATATAGAATATAATATATACTTATTAAAAATAAGCATCATTCAGAATTGCTGGATATACTTAAAAAGCATATTGTAGTTAGAGCCAATTTTGGTTGTTTTTGTTTGGAGGACTTTCTTAAATGAAATAATTAAGACAAATCTAAAACTATAAAATTAGCAGCAGATAAGTGCCTATGGATCCAAAATACAGCTTAGGAAATGAAATATAAACACAGTTGTTATTCCTTAGGTCTCTCTCTCAAATTATATTTCCCTTACTCCACCTCAGAAGTAAATATCCTCCAGAATTAAATGTTTATCATATTCATGTGTACCTGTATATCTGTATTGTTAATACTTACATACAGCCTTAACATAAATATTTGGGCTAACACTGTGTGTATTTTTTTCCAAGAAGTTTTTTTTTTCACTCAGCATTATGTTTGGAAGATGGACCCATAATGATACAAATCATTCTAGTACAGTTCATTTACTTCCACTGCTTTAACATATTCCACCATGCTTTTTTTCCATAATTTACTTATTCATACTTCTGATGATGGTAATATACATTTTATCCATTTTTTTCAGTCTCAAAATACAAAGAACAAACTGATGTTTGCCAGGGGTGAGAGAGTGGGAGGATGGTAAAATAGGTAAAGAGGAATAAGAGGTACAAACTTCTAGTTATACGACAAATAAGTCATGAGGATGAAGAGTATAGCATAGGAAATATAGTCAATAATATTGTAAAAAGTTTATATGGTGACAGGTGACTACACTTATCAGGGTGAACATTACATAATGTATAATGTATATACAATGTATATAATTAGTTATATACGTAAAACTAATATAACACTGTACATGTCAATTACACATATAATCCTATATCTATATCAATAAAAATATGTTCCCTGTTTCAAATAATAAGCTATAAACATTCTTGTACATATCTCTTTCTGAATTTGTAATATTATCTCTAGGATGCACATTTAAGAATTTCTAGAATAAGTTTATGTGCATTGATAAGTTTATTATGTAATAACCACCTGCTCACTTTAAAATGATTTTATCAATTTACAATCACAATAGTTCTGTGTCAACACTTTAGATGTTTAACTTCAGACCAAACCATAACATGGTACCTTATTTTGGTTAATCAGCATTTTCTTGTTTACTAATTTTTTAAACAAAGATTTTATATATTTATGAGAATGAGAGCATGAGCATGGAGGAGGGGCAGAGAGATAAGCAGAGAGCTTGCAGGGCAGGGAACCTGATGTGGGGCTATTCCCAGGATTCTGGGATCATGACCTGAGCCGAAGGAAGATGCTTAACCAACTGAGCTATCCAGGTAGCCCCTACTGTTTCATATAGTTTCATGTATTTACTGACCAGTGAGATGCCATCTTCTTGTTTCTCATTTTCCCCATTTCCTATTGGAGTATTTTACTATAATATTATTGATTCATAGAAAACATTGAGATACTCTTGGTAGTAATCCTTGTCAGCTTTATGCACTGCAAGTATCTTCATCTATTCAGTTCACTTCCCTTTCTTTACAAATCAGTCAAGGGATTCAAAAAATAAAAGGGTGCATGCATGGTATGACACCATATATACCTAAATCATAGGAGGGAGAGAAGTAAAGAATAGGTTCAAACTTAAGTGACCATCAATTTATTATAGACTGTTATATGCAGAAGATGTTATATACAAACCTAAAGAACTTATTAAACTCAACACCAAAGAAACAAACAATCCAATCATGAAATGGGCAAAAGACATGAAGAGAAATCTCACAGAGGAAGACATAGACATGGCCAACAAGCACATGAGAAAATGTTCCGCATCACTGGCCATCAGGGAAATACAAATCAAAACCACCATGAGATACCACCTCACACCAGTGAGAATGGGGAAAATCAACAAGGCAGGAAACCACAAATGTTGGAGAGGATGCGGAGAAAAGGGAACCCTCTTACACTGTTGGTGGGAATGTGAACTGGTGCAGCCACTCTGGAAAACTGTGTGGAGGTTCCTCAAAGAGTTAAAAATAGACCTGCCCTACGACCCAGCAATTGCACTGCTGGGGATATACCCCAAAGATACAGATGCAATGAAACGCCAGGACACCTGCACCCTGAAGTTTATAGCAGCAATGGCCACAATAGCCAAACTGTGGAAGGAGCCTCGGTGTCCATCGAAAGATGAATGGATAAAGAAGATGTGGTTTATGTATACAATGGAATATTCCTCAGCTATTAGAAATGACAAATACCCACCATTTGCTTCAACGTGGATGGAACTGGAGGGTATTATGCTGAGTGAAGGAAGTCAATCGGAGAAAGACAAACATTATATGTTCTCATTCTTTTGAGGAATATAAATAATAGTGAAAGGGAATATAAGGGAAGGGAGAAGAAATGTGCGGGAAATATCAGAAAGGGAGACAGAACATAAAGACTCCTAACTCTGGGAAACGAACTAGGGGTAGTGGAAGGGGAGGAGGGTGGGGGGTAGGGTGAATGGGTGATGGGCACTGGGGGGGGCACTTGACGGGATGAGCACTGGGTGTTATTCTGTATGTTGGTAAATTGAACACCAATAAAAAATAAATTTATTAAAAAACAAACAAACAAACAAAAAACCTAATGGTAACCACAAATAAAAAACCATGGGGCACCTGGCTGACTCAGTTGGAAGAGTATGTGGCTTTTGATTGCAGAGTTGTAAATTCAAGCTCCATGTTGGATGTAGAGATTACTTAAAAACAAAATCCTTATAAAAATAAACTAATAGATATGCAAAAAATAGAGAAAGGAATCCAAGTATATCATTAAAGAAAGCCAGCAAATCATAAGAGAACAAGAAAAGAAGGGAACACAGATGAACTACAAAAACAACCATAAAACAAGTAACAAAATGGCAATAAGTACATACCTATCAATAATTACTTTCAATGTAAATGAACTAAATGTTCCAATCGCAAGATAAGGGGACAGAATGTATAAAAAAGCAAGACTGAACTATATTCTGCCTATAGGAGACTAATTTCAAATCTAAAGACACATGAAAAATGAAAGTGAAGAGATGGAAAAGCATTCGTGGAAGTGAAAATAGGGTCAAGTTAGCAATATTTATGTCAAACAAAATAGACATTTAAAGATAGAATGTGACAAGAGACAAAGAAGGGCACCATATAACCATAAGGAGAATGATCCAACAAGAAGATGTAACAATTATAAATATGTATGCACCCAACATGGGAGCACCCAAATACATAAAACAATAAGTAACAAACTTAAAGGAAGTAATAGTGATATAATAATAGTTAAGGACTTTAACGCCCACTTACATCAGTGGAGAGATCATCCAAGTAGAAAACCAACAAGGAAATAAGGACTTTCAAAGACGCATTGAACCCGGTGGGCCTAACATGTATTCAAAATATTCTACCCTAAAACAGCAGAATATACATTCTTTTCAAATGCATGGAACATTCTCCAGAATAGATTACATATTATGACACAAAATAAGTCTCAACAAATTTAAAAGATCAAAATCATACCATGAATCTTTTTTTTTTAAGATTTATTTCTTTATTCATGAGAGGCATAGACTGAGAGAGAGAGGCAGAGACACAGGCAGAGAGAGAAGCAGTCTGACGCAGGACTCGATCCCAGATCCCTGAATCACGACCTGAGACCTGAGCCAAAGGCAGGCGCCCAACCGCTGAGTCACCCTGGCATTCCCCATACATCTTTTCTGAGCACAGTGCTATGAAACTAGAAATCAATCACAAGAAAAAATATCTGTAAACAGCACAAATACATGGAAGTTAAATAACATGCTACTAAACAATGAATAAGTAAACTAAGAAATCAAAGAAGAAATTGAAAATTACATGGAAACAAATGAAAACAAAATGGCCCAAAATATTTGGGATGCAGTAAAAGCAGTTCTAAAAGGGAAGTTGTTGTTTTTTTAAGATTTTATTTATTTATTCAAGAGAGAGACAGAGGCAGAGAGAGAAGCAGGTTCCATGCCGGGAGCCCGACATTGGACTCGATCCAGGACTCCAGGATCATGCCCTGGGCTGAAGGCAGGCACTAAACCGCTGAGCCACCCAGGAATCCCCTAAAAGGGAAGTTTATAGCAATACTGGCCTATTGCAAGAAGCAAGAAAAATCTGAAATAAAAAAACTTAACCTTACACCCTAAAGATTAGGAAAGAAGAACAAACAAACCCCAAATCAGCAAAAGAAAGAAAATAATAACAATTAAAGCAGAAATAAATGATACAGAAACTAAAAAACAAACCAAAAATAGAACAGATCAATGAAACCAGAAACTAGTTCTTTGAAAAGACTGACACAATTGATAAAGTTCCAACAAGACTCGTCAAAAAGAGAAAGAGAGAGAAGAGGACTCAAATAAATAAAATCAAAAGGAAAAATAACAACCAGCACCACAGAAATACAAACAAGAGAATATTATGAAAAATTATATACCAACAAATTGAACCTAGAAGAAATGGATAAATTCCTAGAAATATATAACCTGCATGAATCAGGAAAAAAAAATAGAAAATTTGAACAGACTGATTTCCAGCCATGTTCAGGACCAAATGGCTTCACATGTGACTCCTACCAACTTTTAAAAAGACAAATATGCGTTCTTTTCAAATTATCCAAAAAATAGAAGGAAAGCTTCCAAAGTCATTTTATGAGGCCAGCATTACCCTGATATCAAAACCAGATAAAGACATTACAAAAAATGAGAACTACAGTCCAATATTTCTGATGACCAAAGATGCAAAATTTCTCAAAAAAGACTGTCAAATCAAATGAAATAATACATTTTAAAAAATCACTCACTACAATTAAGTGGGATTTATTACTGGGATGCAAGAGTGATTCAGCATTTGCAAGTTAATCAACAGGATACAATATATCAAGAGATAGGACAAAAGCCACATGATCATTTCAATAGACACAGAAAACATATTTGACAAAGAACAACATCCATTCATGATAAAACCATCAACAAAGCAGATTTAGAGGGAACATTTATCAACATAACAAAGACTGAATATGAAAAACCCACAGTTGACATTATAACTAATGATGGAAAACTGAGAGCTTCTCCCCTAAGATCAGGAACAAAACAAGGATTCACTCCAAACAATTTTATTCAATATAGTACTAGAAGTCCTAGCCATAGCAACCAGGCAAGAAATAAAGAGAATTCAAATTGGTAAAGAAGAAATAAAACTCATTATTTGCAGATGGCATGATACTATACATAGAAAACCCTAAAGACTCCACCAAAAAAACTACTAGAATTGATAAATGAATTCAGTAAGGTTGCAAGATACAGAATCAATATACATAAATCCATTACATTTCTATATACTAGTAATGAAGCAGTCAAAAGAGAAATTAACAAAATAATCACATTTACAAATGCACCAAAAATAGTAAAATAACTAGGAATAAACTTAATCAAAGAGGTGAATGATTTGTACTCTAAAAACTATAAAATACTGATGAAATAAATTCAAGATGACACAAAGGGAAAGATATCCCATGCTCATAGATTAGAAGAACAAATGTTGTGAAAATGTCCATTCTATCTAAAGCAATCTACAGATTTAATGCAATCCCCATCAGAATACCAATAGCATTTTTCACAGGACTAGAATAAATAACCCTAAAATATATATGGAACCATTAAAGACCCTGAGTAGCAGAAGAAATCTTGAAAGGGACAACAAAACTGGAGGTATCACAATCCTATATTTCAAGATATACTACAAAGTTGTAGTAATCAAAATAGTATGCTACTGACACAAAAACAGACACCTAGATCGACAGAACAGAATAGAGATCCCAGAAATAAACCCACAGTTATATGGTTAATTAATCTTTGACACAGCAGGAAAGTATGCAATAGAAAAAAGATAGTCTCTTCAACAAATGATGTTGAGAAAATTGGACAGCTACATGTAAAAGAATGAAAGTGGATCACTTTCTTATACCATATACAAAAATAAACTCAAAATGGAGTGAGGACCTAAATATGAGACCTGAAACCACAAAAATCCTAGAAGAGAGCACAGCCAGTAATTTCTCTGACACTGGCCATAGCAACATCTTTCTAGATATGTCTCCTGTGGCAAGAGAAAACAAAAGCAAAAGTAGTTTTATTGAGACTACATCAAAATAAAAAGCTTCTGCTCAGAAAAGGAAACCAATAACAGAGGTGAAAGTCAACCTATTGAATAGGAGAAGATATTTTCAAATGACATATTCAAAAAGGGTTAATATCTAGAATATATAAAGAACATATACAACTCAACACCTCAAAAATGAAAATATGGTTTAAAAATGAGCAGAATGTATGAACAGACATGTTTCCAAAGAAAACATACAGATGGCCAACAGACTTGAAAAGATGTTCAGTATCACTATCAGGAAAATGCAAATCAAAACCACTATGAGATATCACCTTACACCTGTCGGAATGGCTAAAATCGAAAGCACAGGAAACATCAAGTGTTGGGGAGGAGGTGGAAAAAAACAAAGCCTCATGAACTGTTGGTGGAAACACAAAATGATGCATTCACTGTGGAAAACAGTATGGAAATACTTTGATAAATTAAAAATAGAGCTACTAGGTGATCCAGTAATTTCACTACTGGATATTTACCCAAAGGATATGACAGTACTAATACAAAAGATATATACACCTTATGTTTATTGCAGCATTACAACATGCAACCAAAGCATGGAGCAGCCCAAGTGTTCATCCACAGATGAATAGATAAAGGAGAAGTGGTACATATATACAATGGAAATATTATTCAGCCATAAAAAAAGAATGAAATCTTGCCTTTTGCAACAACATGGGTGGATCTAGAGGGTATAATGCCAAATGAAAAAAATGATAAAGACAAATATGATTTCAGTAATATGTGGAATTTGAGAAACAAGACAATGGGACAAAGAAAAAAAAAGAGACTAGCCAAGAAGCAGACTCTTCATTCTAGAGAACAAATTGATGGTTGCCAGAAGGGAAGTGGGTGAGGGGATGGGTGAAATAGGTGAAGGAAATTAAGCACCTGATAAGCACAGACTAATGTTAGAATTGTTAAATCCATATACTGTACTCCTGAAAGTAATATAATACTGTATGTTAACTATATTGCAATTTAAAAAAAGAAAAAAATTATTTTATTTTTTAAAGATTTTATTTATTTATTCATGAAAGACACACACACAGAGACAGAGAGACAGAGAGGCAGAGACACAGGCAGAGGGAGAAGCAGGCTCTATGCAGGGAGCCCGACATGGGACTCCATCTCGGGTCTCCAGGATCAGGCCCTGGGCTGAAGGCAGCACTAAACCGCTGAGCCACCCAAGCTGCCCAAAAGAAAAAAAAATTGAAAGAAATTATTTATTGCTACAAAATAAAGAGATATCTTTCTTCATTTGCCTCACAAGGCCTTAAAGTTTTGTTCTATTTAGGTCTTTCTTCAACAAGCTTTTGTTGTTGTTTGTAATGAAAGATAAAGATCCTATTTTTTTCCATAAAGGTAATTTATAAAAAGTTCACCTTTCCCCACGATTTGCAAAGCCTGGTCTCTCATGTATCAACTTTAAACACACATTTTGTATCTGGGCTTTCCATCTGTCTCCATTAGTTCATTGTTCTATTTTCATGTCAACATCACCTCCTCTTGATTGCTATCACTTTACAATGTCCTCATATATTGATAGGATGCCTTCCCAAGATGCTCTCTTTCATAGCTGCCTCAGCTTCTTTCCCTTTTTTTCTTCTAGTGAATGTTAGAATCATCTCAAGTTCCATGAAAACACTAGTGAGACTTTTTAAAAGATTTTTATTTATTTATCCATGAGAGACACTGAGAGAGAGACAGAGACAGAGACAGAGACAGAGACACAGGCAGAAGGAGAAGGAGGCTCCATGTGGGGAAACTGACATGGGACTGGATCCCGGTTCTCCAGGATCACACCCTGGGCGAAGGCGGCACTAAACCGCTGAGCCACCTGGGCTGCCCGTGAGATTTTTATTGTAATAATTCCTTGAATTTATACACAAATTGAGATAATATACATCTATAGTATTTTTAATCTATCACACTTTCTCCATGTATCTAGTTCTTCTTTAATGACTTTCAATAAAGTTTTATAATTACCTCCATAAAAGTCTTGTACATCTTTTGTTAGATTTATTCTGACTGCTTTACATTTTAGTTGCTATTAAATGCTATCCTTTAAAAATTACATTTTCAAATGTTTTTTGCTGGATTTGATATGCAATAAACCTGTGGAAATCTTTTCTTATTTTAACAATTGAGTTGTAAAGTCTCTTGAGCTGCTTATTATACTCACATATGGCGTACGGTTTTTTCCTTTACAATCTCTATATTTTCTTACCCTAATTTCTGGGCTTCCTGGTCAGCACAATGCAAAGTAAGACATGACTTTTCTCATACCTGGCCTCAAAGGTAATGTCTGTTTCATTGCTATCAGTAAGATTTCATCAATGAAGGAAGCGTTCCTCTATTCCTATCTTTCTAAAAAGTGAGATCATAAAAGAACATTGGGTTTTGGGGCAACTGGGTGACACAGTCAGTGGAGGTCCAACTCTTGATTTTGACTCAGGTTGTGATCTCAGGGTCATGAGACTGAGCCCGTGTCAGGCTCCACTCTCAGTTTAGAGTCTGCTTGAAATTCTGTCTCCTTCTCCCTCTGTCACACCCACTAATGCTCTGTGTCTCTCAAATAAATAAATAAATATTAAAAAAAAACATTGGATTTTGTTGACTTTCCTATTTTTTTAGATAATCCTGTGACTTTTCTACATTAATCTGTTAATGCTATGAATTTCATTAATGGTTTTTCCAGTAGTATATCATCCTCACATTCCTGGAATAAAACTCATATGAGCATGATGCAATTTTTTAGACATTTTGAGTTTAGGTCATTAATTAATTGGTTTAAGATTTTTTGCTTATAAGTAGATGCAATGGTCTAGCTTGTAATTTTACACTTAGCAGCTTATTAGACTTTGGTTAAACTGTTCTATTTTATTGTATTTTATTTTTAAAGATTTATTTGAGAGAAAGAGAGCACACGCTCCCTCACATGGAGAGGCATAGAGAAAGAGCGAATCTTAAGCAAACTGTAGTGAGCACAGAGCCCAACACTGGTCTTAATCTCACAACCCTGAGATCATGATGTGAGTTGAAACCAAGAGTCAGAGGCTGAACTGACTGTGCCATCCAGTGCCCCAATTTGTTTTATTTTAAAAGTTGGACAATGCTATGGCTTTTTCCAGTCTCTGAAACAATTTGTTTATAACAATACTGAGTTAAAAGCTATCTTTTACTTGAATATTTGGTATAATTTGCCTATAAACCCAACTTGCACCCAACATCACAACTTGTAGATGTGAGAGAGAAGGAATGGGAAGTAGTTTGAGTTAATTAAAGGTAGTTGTTTAAAATACTATTTCAATTTATTAAGTAGGTAGAGATCTTTCATGTTTTCTGTTGTTTAAATCAGATTTTGACAAGTTGTATTTGCCTAACAAATTGTGTCCTTCACCCAATTTTTCAAAATTATTGGCAATAAGATCACCATACCTTTTTAATGTCTGATTTGTGTGTGATTGTGTCATGTTGGTTATTTATTTATTTCTGCCTTCTCTCTTTGTCAGTCTTACTTCTTATAGTTACTTTGAATTTATTCTGTTGTTCTCTCTGTAGCTTCTTAAGCTGGACACTGAGCTCATATTTTTCAATTTTTTTTTGCAATAAATTATTTTCTGAGCACTGTTTTAGCTATATCCCATAACTTGTGATATATTGTGTTTTCTTTATTTCAGTTATATTGTCTAATTTCCATTATGATTTCTTCTTTGAGATATATAGAAGTGTGTTATTTTCAAACATAAAAAGGTTTCTTTTCCCATAAGGTGTTTTTTTTTTTTCTTATCAATCTTTTTGTTGAGAATTTAGCACTGTTTTATTTAAGAAGCTTGATCCAAGTGTCACCTTATTCAAACTTAAGTCCTCGACTCTTTTAGTGCAGCAACCAAAACCCAATCACCTCGAGATTGGCAATACCCATAAGACAATCTTTGTAGTAAGAACAGCTTATTATTTTGGTTTTCTGTTCTTCTTGTGCTTTGAGCTCTTGTGATCCTTAACTATCTTGCAAGCTAAATTATACATTTTTTAATGTTTGTCAGCAGCAAATTTTCAGACTAGCTAGTCAACCACATTGCCAGAAATAAGTCAGAGGATGGGTGTTCATTTACAGGCTGGTCTGGGGAGATTGGAAAGGCAGGAAATTTTTCCAAAACTGGCACTTTTTGTTTAGTAAATACAATTCTCAAGTGAATATTAATTATCAATGGGATCTGTATGACAATACTGAACCACTATCTTACATATACAAAAATAAACTCAAAATAGGTTAAAGACTTGAATGTAAGGGCTGAACCCATAAAACTCCATGAGAAAACATAGATGGAATTTTGATATTGGTTTTGATGATGAATTTTTAGATTTGATAGCAAAAGCAAAGGCAGCAAAAGCAAAAATAAACAAGTAAGACTACATCCAGCTGAAAAGCTTCTGCACAGTAAAGGAAAGCACCAACAAGATAAAAAGGCAACCTACTAAATGGAAGAAGATACTTGCAAATTATATATCTGTTAAGAGATTAATATCCAAAATATAAGGAGAAATCACACAACTCAATAGCAAAGAACAACCCTATTTCAAAAAGGGACAGAGGATCTGAGTAGACATTTTCCCAAAGAAGACATACAGATGTCAAACAGTAGTCAAACAGGAAAATGTCCTCAACATCACTAATCATCAGGGAGACACAAGTCAAAACCACAATGAGATATCACCTCGACACCTGTTACAAGGGCCAACATCAAAAAGACAAAAAATAGCAAGTGTTGGGGAGGATGTGGAGAAAAGAGAAGCCTCGTGCTCTGCTGGAAGAAATACAAATTGGTGAAATCACTATAGAAAACACTATGAAGTTTTCTCAAAAAATTAAAAAGAAACCACTATATGATTCAGCAATTCTATCTCTGGTTATTTACTCAAAGGAAATGAAAACACTAATTTGAAAAGATAGCTATATCCCCATGTTCACTGTAGCATTATTTACAATAGCTAAGTGGAAACAACCTAAGTGTCCATTAATAGATTAACAGATAAAGATATTATAAGAGATAGATGATAGATAGATAGATGATAGATAGATAGATAGATAGATAGATGATAGATAGATAGATAGATAAATAGAATATTATTGAGCCATAAAAAAGAATGAAATCTTACCATTGGCAACAACATGGATAGAACTGAAGTTAAGTGAACTGAACTTGAGTTAAGCTAAGTGAAATAAGTCAGATAGAGAAAAACAAATACCACATTGTCTCACTTACATGTGGAATCTTAAAAAAAAAGCGGGAAGGTGGAGATAAAACACCCAGAACTCAGATGTAAAGAACAGATTGGTGGTTGCCAGAGCCAGAGGGTATAGGGTGGATGAAAGGGATGAAGGTGGTCAAACAGTATAAAATCCCAGTTATTAAAATAAGTTGAGGAAATGTAATGGACAGCATGATGATTTTAGTTAATAAAACTGTATCATACATTTGAAAGTTGCTAAAAGAGTAGATCTCCAAAGTTCTCATCATAAGAAAAACAAATTATAACTATGTGTGATGATGGATATCAACTAGACTTATTGTGGTAATTATTTCACAATATGTAAAAATATTGAATCATTAAGTTGTACACCTGAAACTAGTATATTGTTATGTATCAATTATGTCAATAAAAAAAATTAACAGCAGGGTGCCTGGATTGGTTCAGTCGGTTGAACATCTGCCTTTGGCTCATGTCATGATCCTGGAGTTCCAGGATCAAGTTCTGCACTGGGCTCCCTGCTCAATGCGAGTCTGCTTCTCCCTCTGCCCCTCAATTCCCTCATGCTCACTCTCTCATTCTCTCTGTGTCTCTCAGATAAATAAATAAAAATCTTTAAAAAATTAACAGCAAAATATTCCAGTAAAGAAAAGACAATGTACATATGGGGAAGGGGGATGGTAAAAAAACAAATTAGCAATTGTGAAAGTTTGGGGACAGGGAGACAGGAAGAATTGGGTGGGAAATAATAAATTCAAGGATAAAAGTATCATGCCAATGCAGTATCATACTGCGCTGTACAGTTACTAGCAGTGAACCAAATTTGCTACTGCAAAAGGAGAAAAAGCAAAGAGGGAAACATTATCCATCATAAAAATCAAAATGTCCCTAGGATTAAAATAGGCCAGTTGTCAAGGTATTGGATCAAATATGATATTATAATAAAGCAAAGCCACATTTAGCCCTGGGCAAACTCTAACACACTATTACATAAGCTGAAACATCTGCCCTTGGCAAAAACAGAAAACATCTAGCCAGTGATGTGTCGGGGGCTCTAACAGACATACAAAATGACGAACGACAGAGATTTTTCTCTGTAGAGATTAGATCAAGGTGTATCTTTTGTGGAAACTTTGGGTGTATTTTCTGTGGTGGAATCATTAGGTTAATTTTTCAAAGTCCTATGCCTCTTTAGGATACTAATGCACTAACTCGTATCACATATCTATGGGTCATAATATAAAAGTATAGTTAGTTTGTTTTTACGGCAGAAGTTGGTATCAGGATAATATTCATGCCTGCAGACATGGAAACTAAAAGCCAGATAATGAGTTCTGTTTAATTTTTAACCACTGAAATGTTGAGATGTTATGCCAAGTTTACTGTGTCCTATTCTAATATGTATAAGTAGATCAGAATAAGTCTTGAGTAACTCTAGATATTAGAGAACAAAAATTAGTGCAAGTCAAGATAAATTGTATACTGTATCTCAAATAGGTTGGTGCTTCTGATGAATGAAATCATACTGATTTTAAAATATGGAGGAAAATTAGAGAATTTTTTCAAAAAAGCATAAAATATTGTGTGAACCTATATATATAGCTAGAGATATATTGGCCAAGTTGACTAGTTCAAGGAAGTGTGAACAAGTCAGTAAGGTGACACTGAATTATTCTGGAAAACAGTATACTTTCAAAAGGAGGCAAGTTTTCAACAGACTTATAAGAAAGAAGAAATGGCAAAGAGGTAGTAGAAAAACAGAGTACACTAAAAATTACATGGGAATAAATAAGCTGCATGCTGGTACCAGAAATAAGACTTACCTTAATTGAGATGGAGAGAATGAGTTGAGAATAATACTCGGAGAAATGCTGAAGAAAAAAGGACAGAAGGCCTTGATTTTAGAGACAATAAGGGGCTAAACCAAGGCAGTGCTACGATCATATATAATTTTTAATCCTTAAGTAATAGTGTTTACCTGGCTACATTTTGAATGCATTTTGGAGTCTAGAAACGAGTTAATCACTCTATTAACCAAATAATCATGAAAGCTCAATTAAAAGGAATTTCTATGAAAGTAACAGAGGAGAGTAAGAGGTTAATCTGTTTGATGTTAAAAAATAAAAAACAAAGGACTTGCTTGATGGTAAGTGTTGAAGATACATCCCAAAAAGAGAGGAGCAAAATAAATAATGCTGCCAATGTTTGCCACTATACTGAACTGTAAGGTTGTTGATACAAATGACAGTGAAAGGAGGAATTCTGGCTGGAGGAAGGGATGTTAAATATGTGTTTGCAATCTTCAACTAGCTCATCAGGAAACACGAATGAGTTTAATTTTTCAACCTGGGAAAAGGATAGCAATTCCTAAAATTAAACGAAGGAATCTGCTTCCATCTTGTGGCAAATTTGTAAATTACAGCTTGTTTTAGTATTTTTAGATTCTCCAAGACTTAACAAACTTATGCGTCTAAATCATTTAGTTATTTAAAAGATTTTCACATAGCCATCCTACTTGTTTATAAAGAAATCATGTTTCCTATATGTACTAAACTTAAATTTCAGCTTCATCGTAGTCAAGTAGAGAAAATATTTAGAGAACACACACTCCAGCATATTGATTTAAAAAAAAAAAAACCTACAAAAATTTGTAAACCAAATAAAAATTATAGTGACATACTTCTTTATCATCAACTTCATACTACTGGCAAAAAAAAGTAAAATGAACAGGAATCTTTTGGTATATAATGAAAGATTATGCTTTGAAAAGCTACATAATGGTATTAAAAACACTGACTTCTAGCTTTACCTTTATATTTAGCAGTTCTGTGTCTTAAGGCAAATTGTTTGGTACCCGTTCTCCTCTATGAATTTGTCCCATGAAATGAGGTTTGAATGAAATGACACGCATAAAAGAACTCTGAAAGCTATAAAAATCTATTTAAACATAAAAAGAGAATTAAACAATAGATAAAGCAGAAGGTAGCACTGGATGTGTGCATAAGCAGAGAATGGAAAGTGAATTGGAATAAGACACTTTTCTCTATGTGAGATGAATTAAAACACCTCAAAATATAGATATTTTACACCTAATAAATATTAAACATCTGTTATGTATGAAGGATATTAAGAAAACTTGAATCCCAATAGCTACTCCAAAACAACTCACAAGTCTAATGGGAAATACAGTCTATTTTTTTATTGCAAAAAGATGTGAAAATTCTATGGCTAACTATCTGCAAAGTTCAGTGAGTAGTTCCAGAAAAAAAAAAAAGTATGGATCTATTATTATTCCTATTTAAAATGTAATATTAACTTTAGGTGGTGGGAAAAGGCATAAAAATTAAATTCATAGGATGCCTGGGTGGCTCAGTGTTGAGCGTCTGTCTTCGGCTCAGGGTTATGACCTGAGGTCCTGGGATGGAGTCCCGCATCAGGCTCCCTGTGAGGAGCCTGCTTCTCCTCTGCCTATATCTCTGTCTCTCTGTGTGTGTCTCTCATGAATAAATAAATAGGATCCTCTTAAAAATTTTTTAAATTAAATTCATGAAATAAATAGTAGCTATGGCTACCTGATGCTAGAAGTTGGGATAAAAGCTTAAACATTCTTTAAGTTATATATGAAAGTCCCAAAACATCTGTGTATTTCATACAATGCATACCAATACTTTCTTCAAGGAAAGTCCTCTACTCCACTACCTGAAACAGAGTAATGAGGAAATCCACTAGATTCAGTGCATTTGAGAACCCCGAGACCTTCACAAACTGCTTCATCCTTCACGACCACCCTTTCCAAACCCCTGAATCAGGTCAGAATCCTGTTAATCCACTTAGTTCCACAATGAATTAGGAAAGGTGACTAATCGAGAGATAATTTTTATTTCATATCATGGGAAGAAAGAGGCTAAGATGTAAGGGAGTTACAAGGAAGTTTATTCATCCCTTAAGAGAATTTCTTATAATCACATTTTCACAATGTCTCATAAGACCAGTCCTTTTGCATCCTGTGTTACTCATAGTAATTCTTCTAAAAGAAATATAAATCCAATTCTAGTAACGAAGCAAAACATCCATCAATAGATAACAAAATGTTAAACTAGGCATTTTGTTTGCCAAAATGATAATAGATATTCAGCGCCAAAATGAAATATTCCATCAGGATGCAAATATTCAAAGAAGAAAAGGAGCCTCTATGAAGCTGTGGAGCCTCTTTGCTGAAAGACTGGAAGAAAGATGCTATATTAGTCAGGATTCTTCCAAGAAACAGAACAAATAGGATATCATATGTATTTATACAAAGAGAAAGAGAGAAATATTTAATATACAGAATTGGCTCAAACAATTATGGAGGCTGAGAAATGCCACCATCTGTCATCTGCAAGCTGGAGGCTCAGGAAAGCCAGTGGTGTAGTTTCCTTTCAAGCCTGAAGGCCTGAGAACCAGGGGAGCCAACGGTTTGAGGTCCCGTCCAAGCACAGGAAAAGACCCATGTCCCCACGTAGTACAGGCAGAGGGAACCAATGCTTTCTTTCTTCACTCTTCTGTTCTATTTAAACCCTCAAAGGATTAGATGATGCACGCCCACACTTGGAAGGGCAATGTTCTTCATTCAGTCTACGGGTTCAAATGCTAATCTCACCCACAAACAACCTCACAGACACACCCAGAAATAACATTCAGCCAAATATCTGAATATCCTATGGTCCAGTCAAGGTGACACATAAAATTAACTATAATATGTATTCTATAATTCAATTTTTAATTTTTGAAAGATTGTATAGTATTCATTAAATAACACCCTCAGTGGATATTACATATCAACATTTCTACAGTAAGATAAACACACATTCCCACCAAGTGGGATTTTTTAAAGGTTATAAATATCATAAACAACCTCCTGTTGATTTGTCAGGTATTGCTGCCAAACACATATACAAGACACACACACATATGTAAAGAGATATAGATACATTCATCATTTTTTCTTTATTTTTTCAAGAATTTCTTAGATTTCAGAATTATAGATAAGGATTGTAGTCAAAGGCACACATATTATACTATGTCTTTTATCTTGCATGGAAAAGAAAGGCAATTTGAAGAGGACTTCTTTGAAAAATAAATGGGAGACATGGGGGAAATACTTGCTAAAGTTTTCCACGGGAACTCTCAGAAAAATGACATGCTCCTTTCCTTAGGAGGATATACTGAACTGGTACCTAGCTTCTGCTTGGGAAACACCAACGGGGAGAGACAGATCATCCGGAATAAGCATTAGTGACATGAAGATCAGCCTGCAGCCCAAAGCCTATCAGGACAAAATATGCATAAATATTTCTCATGGGGCACAAGTCGCCATGTGATTCTTCTAGAGCCTAATCAGTGAAATCACGTAGACGGGGTGAGCAGAGATCCATTTCTGTGGAATCACCACCAATTGTGGCTTACAACAATTTCTTGTGTTGTAAAAAGAACATTGACAGTGTTGAACATTGACAGGGCTAATTCATTCAATCAGCTTGCAGCTTGGATGTGGCAAGATTGAGTAAGATGGCTTCACTCATATTTCAGGAGGCTTAACTCCTGATGAGTGATGAGAAGATTGGCATGATGGAGCTGGTCTCTCTCTCTATCCAACTTGTCTTTCATCTCAAGCACCCTCGCAGGAATGCAGAAGTATTCCAAGGGGATGATGTCAAACTCAGAAGTCACAAAATGTCACTTCCAGAATATTCTATTGTATCAAAGCAAGCCACAAGGCCAGCCCAGTTCACAGAATAGGGAGGTAGATTCTGCCTTAATGATAAGGAGAGTTGCAAAGAATTTGAGGTCATATTTAGTATACCACAGCTGTGAGAACCTGCAAGCAGGTCAACAACTCCCCAAAGGCCCAAAGAAGTCACAAGCTGTAAGTCAGAGGAGGATTCATTCACTTGAATCAGGAAAATGCAGGATGAGTGTCTCCAACAATGGCTGAGTTTGATTATAATATGGTACTAGCTACTTTTAATTATAAAATAATAGTGATCTTTGCAACTTAAGATGACCATCTTTTTTTTTCCAAAAAGAGAACTGAAAATACATGGATTTGCCTGAATTTTCATTTTTGAGAGGGAATAAATGCCATTACTCAGTAACTATTTAAGGGAAGATGAAAGACAAAAATAATGATACTTTCTGGGTGGCTACTATTGCTACTAATCTTGAAGTTGGAGCTTTAACATGTATATCTGGTAGTGAGAAGTGAAATCCATATACTGTGAAGTCTGTTGGTTCAATGTATGAATATTTCTCGAAGAAATGGTGAATGAGAGTACTATATTACTTTAAAAACAGCAAAGTATTCTGAAAATTAGTTTGAAACTTGCCCTTTCCCAGAGTTTCATGTCATGGTGCTTGTTCAGATCTCCCCTGCCCTCCTCTATGAACACTGCAGCCTATGTGTCTTTTTTCCTGAGGCTCCTATTCATGAAATTAGTATCTTTTTTTTTCTTTCAGCAATGGCTCCTTGCCAACCACACATCCACATATATGTACATCTGATTTATAAAATGGAGAAGAAAAATTTTCAAGTGTTTGGGAAGAAAAATTTCTCCTGCAGCAAATTTCAAAACCTAGTTTCACAGGTAATGAAAGAAATATATTGAATATATTAAGAAGGCTTACCTGATGGCCATGTAGAAGCCAAATTCAATAAAAAGTTTTAAAGGAGAATAGCAGAATTAAAAGTGATCGAAATAGACTAGAAGTGATATTCAGTTATGTGCAAATGATAGTTAACTCGACATGGAGAACCATGCTTTGCAGATGAAAAATAATAAGTGACTAGTTACAGCTATGGAGAAAGGGATCTACTTTTAGAGCATTATTGTACTCAGGGGTAAATATAATTTGAAGTTGATTTGCATTAATCAAAATACCAGAAATTAAGACTTCCTGAAATCTCAATATATTGTGACAGGTTAGGAAAAGATGACACTGCACTGAAGATGCAATTTGAAGATCTATATCAACAAAGTATTTTAAATAATTATCAAAATACTCCAGATGGGCAAAAGCAAGATTCCAATGTACCAAATTATCGATTATCAAGATTTGCCATTTACTTGGGCAACCCGGGTGGCTCAACGGTTTAGCGCCACCTTCAGCCCAGGGTGTGATCCTGGAGTCCCGGGATCGAGTCCTACCTCAGGCTCCCTGCATGGAGCCTACTTCTCCCTCTGCCTGTGTCTCTGCCTCTGTGTGTGTGTGTGTGTTTCTCATGAATAAATAAAGAGAATCTTAAAAAAAAAAAATTTGCCATTTACTGAAAATGCTCCAAAATTGATCATGATTAAGTGAGGCACAAATCTATGAACACATTACAAACCATTGAATTATGTAATTTTATGTGTGCAAACTGTATGGTGTGTGAATTAAATCTCAATAAAGCTGTTACCAAAAAGAAAACAAAAATTGCCATTCACACTAACTAAAGTCAAATTTATTTAACTTAGATTATTATACATATTCAAAATTGTTCAGTTTTATTGAATAATACCATAAAAATCATTCAACATTCAGTACTCATTAGAAGTTATTAATAGAGTATCCAGTATATGATAGGAACTCTACTGAGCTGTAAAAAATACCGTTATGGGATGCCTGGTGGCTTAGTGGTTGAGGGTCTGCCTTTGGCTCAGGTCGTGATCTTGGTCCTGGGATCGAGTCCTACATCGGGCTCCCTGCGAAGAGCCTGCTTCTCCCTCTGCCTATGTCTCCACCTCTCTCTCTGTATGTCTCATGAATAAATAAATGAAATCTTTTTTTAAAAAAGATACACAGTTACAAGACAGAAATAGACCTTGCCTTCATATAGGCATATAGGATTCTGACAAATAAACAGAAAATTATGGAGCTCCATGATCTGTGCTACCATAAGGGAAATATAGGATGTGGGGGCAAGAGGGAGACATAGGAAGAGAATTTAATCTACATTTGAGGGAAAGGTAGCAGTCAAGGAAACTTCGAGGAGGAAATGGCATTTAAATAAAAAACTTTAAGACTCAACATGAAAAATAACAATACAAATAAAAAGGAAATCATAATTCACATCAGATGGGATGCAGAGGCAAATCTCTGAAGATTTTAAGAATTGTGATGCATTTTAAGAATTGAATCGGTATAAAGAAACAGGGAGATGTTCTCAAGAGACAGTACTGGAGAAGTTAGAGAGCCACATGTGAAGTCTGGCTCATCAGCCACTGGGAGGCAGTAAGCAAAGGTATGACAACATTCAATTTGCAGTTTTCAAACCTGCTCTGGGTTCAATGTTAAGGGTGGAATGAATGGAGAACACCAAGGGAGGAAACTGGGGCCCTGGGGGATTGGGGAATGACTGGAAGTGGGGGACCAGAAAGGTTAGAGAGGACTTTCTCTCCCCCAGATTACTTCTGTTTTCCCTGAGAACTGGATGAAACTCTATCTTTGGGATAACCTTCATGGAGTTTCCAGATCCAGTTTTGAGGAGAGCAGTAATTATTTGATAGTGTCACCACGGAGGGTGTGATCTAGACCTCACCAAGAAAATACAAAAAGGTTACCATTTAACACGGAGTGCTTGATTGTGTGTTGAGACCAGAATTCAGAGGAGAACCATTCAAGTAACAAGTATTTACCCTATACTCCTCTCTTTTACCCTGAAAACGTATACCTCTTTCTTCAGTGATCCCTCTCTTAATGAATGGCATCACCAAGCATGCAACTATCTAAGCCAGAAACATACGTCAGTCTGGGACTCAAATCCCCTCTCTTTCTCTCTCCTTCAATTTCTCAGATTCACCTTCTTTCCTGCAATTCCATGGTCTATAGCTTTAGCCCACTCTGGATTCCTTTAGCACCTTCCATTCATGACTTTGCCTTCAGCATTGTTCCCTCTAGTGTCAAGTCAGGATGGAATCCCCTGCCACCAGCACATGAGGCTGCTTGAGGCTATTCCTCCCATCCCATATGTGCCTGTTATAGTGGAAAGAGGCAAAGAGTGTCACATGGACAGAGTTTGAGGCCCTTTTCTCCCTCCAACACTTCCTATGCTTCATCCTCTCCCTCACCCATCTGTGGTCTGCCTAAGAACAGGAAGGACTGGACTAGAATGAAACAATGAGAGCTGGACCTAGACCCATTACGGAGTGTGAGTGAAGGACATGCTTGCTCATTTTTGTTATCTTACTGCGGCCACAGGCAGAATGACTAGAAAAAGTATTCAGCATGCTCAGTACTGAGTCCCCTGGGAAGCCAGTCCAAAAAGGGGTATGCCGGGACACCATGCAGTTCGGAGGAGAGCACCTGCCATAGTTTTTGAAGGACGATTTGAAAGCAGGCAGCTCTGTGGAACCCAATTCTATCATATCAGCTCAGTATCTGGTAGCTTTTTGATGAGTATTTATTCATTTATCTGCTCAAATACCTTCTATGTATCAAAATACCTCACCATGAGAATTCAAATATGAATAAGGCTTGTCCCCGCCCTCACAGTCTTGATAGAGTGATAGCTGCAAACAATTCTAGCAGATTCTTCAAGGTTTTCAATCTAATTAAGTAAAAGTTTCCAAGAGATCATAGGAAAAGGAACTTAGAAGTGGACTTTACACATGTTTGCTAGATAATATAACGTCTAGACTGTGTCCTAAATGATTGGCAATTATTGGGGTCTTTTTATCATGTACTCCATGTACTACATCCATGAAAAAATATGCAATTATATTACACACTATTATCAATAGTTAATAGTTAATGAAGCACAAATTACATATAGAATGGGACTGTCTTCTGGGGGTAAAGTACCTCTTCTTTTCTTAGGATTTTGTTAATAAATTGTTAAGAGTATTATATGTAATATCCTATGTTTTTTTCTGAAGAATTTCAATATTGGGGGTAATATCTATTAATTGTCTTTTCCTTTATGTGTTATGACTGAAAAAAATCTCATACTCAAAAGGTGATGTACTTTGTTATTTTCTTGCCGTTTGCTCATGCTTGCAATTAACAGTATCATCTCTAGAGTTTTTTTCAGGAAACTTTTTATACTCTTGCCCATATTGTGAGAATGAGTTTATTTAGAATGGGAGAGTGTAACCCATAAAGCCATTAAACTGGATATGGATAAACTATAAAACATTATACCATGTAGCCTGTGAACAAGAGTGAGACATTTGCCATGTTCTCACCTCACTGTGGAAATGCCTCTTTCTAAAAGCCCTCAAGGGCACCAGTGTTAAGTCAGACTACCTGTTTCTGGAGTTTTATTTTTTTCTACTTTGCAGAAAGAAACATGGAAATTGAGGATATAATATTTCCCCCCACATTTCTCAATAGATCATTCCATGCAAACCCTATCATACATACCACTTCAGTCTCTGTAGGAGACTACAATAGTAGGTGTTAGCCAGGCATTGGACAAAAAGGAGTCTGTGCAAAGGTTTTGAGACTAGAGAGAACATACTGTTTTGGAGAAACTCTCTATTATATGAGCTTTGAAGCTGGAGTTCCTGGGCCTAGTTCTGGCTGTGACTGGGAACAAGATCTTACATTATCAGCTTCTTAGTTCTTTGTTGTTGTTGTTGTTGTTGATAAAATGGGGGTAATTGTGCTTGATAGTGTTACTTTGAAAGTAAAAAATAATGATGTTGTAGGTCACATGGGTGGCTCAGTGGTTGAGCGTCTGCCTTTGGCTCAGGTCATGATCTCAGGATCCTAGGATAGAGTCCTGCATCAGGCTCCCTGTGGGAAGCCTGCTTCTCCTTCTGCCTATGTCTCTGCCTCTCTCTGTGTGCCTCTCATGAATAAATAAATAAAATATTTTTTTTAAATAAATAAAACAATGTAGCAAAATAGTATCTTGGAATATTAATCCATGTTATGTTAATTTTCCCACTTATTTCTGTGTGAATCTTTCCCTAGTAGTTAAAAAGCATCACCACTACTTTAGGAAGAAGTGTGATTGCTACACTGAAAGAATAAAAGGATCAAGATATAATCAATGTTGGTGTTGGTGTTTTTCTTGCTTCTAGAACAGAACAGGTATTCTAGAATAAAGAAGGAGGAGAAAGAAAAGGAGGAGGAGGAAGAAAATGAAGAGTATGAGCTTTTCATAGTCAAAGTAGTAAGTTTAGAGAGGCTAAAAAGAAAAACTAGATGATTCTACACATATTTCCTAGAAAAAATAGGGGTGAACTTCCTGGGATGGAGGATAGGGAGAGTTATGAATGGAATGGGACCTCACTGGAAGTCAAAGGTAGGAAGAGAGGGGATTGAATCTGGGGGGAATAGATGGAAAAGAGTGAGGTCAGCATACAGAGACTCAAACACTTTCAGGGGCCTACCACTCAGAGCCATGTGGAGGCCAAGCCAATCACCATCAGTGAGTGCTAATGTTTACCCTGACAGAAGCCATGCCAGATACTCATGTGCTTACTGAGGAGCTTGGGCCTCTGCTAGAGAGGTTCCTGTGTGAGACTTTGCTGAACTCCATACAGACTGTTTCTGTGTTCATGTGGACTCTCTTTTGAAGGTCCAAAATTTTCAAGATTCCCAAGACAGAAAGAAGAGGGACCTTAGCGGTACCTGAGTGTGTCAGTTAGTTAAGTGTCTGCTTCCAGCTCAGATTATGATCCCAGGGTTCTGAGATTGAGCCCCATATCAGGCTCTCAGGTCAATGAGGAGCCTGCTTCTCCTTCCCCCTGCTCATGCTTTCTCTCTCTCTCTCTCTCTCCTCTCTCTCTCTCTGCAATAAATAAAATCTTAAAGGGAGAAGAAGAAGAAGAAAGAAGAAGAAGAAGAAGAAGAAGAAGAAGAAGAAGAAGAAGAAGAAGAAGAAGAAGAAGAAGAAGAAGAAGAAGAAGAAGAAGAAGAAGAAGAAGAAGAAGAAAAAGAAGTTGTTTACACTCAGAAGACAGTGTTATAGAAGGGAAAACCCCAGAACTGAGCAGTACTTGAATAGACTGAAAAATGGGAAATTCCATTCTAGTGTAGCAATAGTCACCATCCTCATAATAGCCAACATTTTCCAGAGCACTGACCATATTATCAGGAATATTCTGTGCACTACATCACTTAACCAGGGTCTTCATTTCTACACTACACCACTCTTAACATCTACACTCTGTTCTCTCCCAGATAAAATGAGATTATGCATTTCAAGTATTTAATGCTGTGCTGATGTATATCCTGCTTGCTTATAATTACAACTGCAATATCATGGGAAGGAACGGGAGAAGACAGGGAACAGGTTGATTATCTGCTGTGATACCAAAAGAAATATTGTATCTGAAACTTTTAAGGTTCAGATGGCAAAGTTCAGAAAGGTTTATTTAGAAAGAAATTCAGGAAGACATAAAGAGATGGAAAAATATTCCATGCTCATAGATTGGAAGAATTAATATTGTGAAAATGTCAATGCTACCCATGGCAATTTGCACACCTAATGCAATCCTTATCAAAATACCATAGACTTTCTTCAGAGAGTTGGAACAAATCATCTTAATATTTGTGTGGAATCAGAAAAGACCCTGAATAGCCAGGAGAATATTGAAAAAGAAACCAGAGCCGGGGTCATCACAATGGCAGATTTCAGGTTGTACTGCAAAGCTGCGGTCATCAAGACAGTGTGGTACTGGCACAAAAACAGACACATAGATCAATGGAACAGAATAGAGAACCCAGAAGTGGACCCTGAACTTTATGGTCAACTAATATTCGATAAAGGAGGAAAGACTATCCACTGGAAGAAAGACAGTCTCTTCAATAAATGGTGCTGGGAAAATTGGACATCCACATGCAGGAGAATGAAACTAGACCACTCTCTTTCACCATACACAAAGATAAACTCAAAATGGATGAAAGATCTAAATGTGAGACAAGATTCCATCAAAATCCTAGAGGAGAACACAGGCAACACCCTTTTTGAACTCGGCCACAGTAACTTCTTGCAAGATACATCCACGAAGGCAAAAGAAACAAAAGTAAAAATGAACTATTGGGACTTCATCAAGATAAGAAGCTTTTGCACAGCAAAGGATACAGTCAACAAAACTAAAAGACAACCTACAGAATGGGAGAAGATATTTGCAAATGACAGATAAAGGGCTAATATCCAAGATCTATAAATAACATATGAAACTCAACACCCAAGAAACAAACAATCCAATCATGAAATGAGCAAAAGACATGAACAGAAATTTCACCAAAGAAGACATACACAAGGAACCCCAGGTGGCTCAGCGGTTTAGCGCCGACTTCAGCCCAGGGCGTGATCCTGGAGACACTGGATGGAGTCCCACAGCAGGCTCCCTGCATGGAGCCTGCTTCTCCCTCTACCTGTGTCTCTGCCTCCCTCTCTCTGTGTCTCTCATGAATAAATAAATAAAATCTTTTAAAAAAATAAAGCCATACACGTGGCCAACAAACACATGAGAAAATGCTCCCCATCACTTGCCATCAGGGAAATACAAATCAAAACCACAATGAGATACCACCTCACACCAGTGAGAATGGGGAACATTAACAAGACAGGAAACAACAAATATTGGAGAGGATGTGGAGAAAGGGGAACCCTCTTGCACTGTTGGTGGGAATGTGAACTGGTGCAGCCACTCTGGAAAACAGTGTGGAGGTTCCTCAAAGAGTTAAAAATAGAACTGTGTGGAGGTTCCTCAAAGAGTTAGAAATAGCAATTACACTACTGGGTATTTACCCCAATGATACAGATGCAGTGAAACGCTCAGACATCTGCACTCCAATGTTAACAGCAGCACTGTCCACAATAGCCATATTGAAAGGAGCCTCGGTGTCCATCAAAAGATGACTGGATCAAGAAGATGTGGTCTATGTGTACAATGGAATATTCCTCAGCCATTTAGAAATGACAAATACCCACCATTTGCTTCAACAAGGATGGAACTAGAGGGTATTATGCTGAGTGAAGTAAGTCAGTTGGAGGAGGACAAACATTATATGGTCTCATTCATTTGGAGAATATAAAAAATAGTGAAAGGGAATAAAGGGAAAGGAGAGAAAATGAGTGGGAAATATCAGTGAGGGAGACAGAACATGAGACTCCTAACTGGGAAACGAAACAAGAGGTAGTGGAAAGGGAGGTGGGCAGGGGTTGGGGTGACTGGGTGACAGGCACTGAGGTGGGCACTTGACGAGATGAGCACTGGGTGTCATACTATATGTTGGTAAGTAAAACTCCAATTTAAAAATTTACAAAAAAAAAAGAAAGGTTTATTTGATTTTTCCTAAGGATGTATTTTTTTTAATTTACATAGTTTAGTCTTCTAACTTCATGCCTGACCTTAAGGCAATAGAGCAAGAATCTAAAGAGTTTCTCTTCTTGAACATGGTCCTTATTTTCAAATCTCTAGGTGGAAAGACAGTAAATGGCTGCTAAGGCTTACTGTCCTCACCCCATTTACTCTATCTTTCAGAGCTCTTGAATCATCTTTATACCCATCCTAGCATTTTCCCCACTGAGGTGCTTCCCACTTCTGAGGTATCCACTGAACAAAAGTACTTTTTATTCTACTTTACTGCCAAGTAGGGATTTGATAACTAAGTCTCATAAGCTGGAGATGAGTGATGGTGAGAAATTAGTAACACTTTGACCACACATCTAAGCCATGTCCTCCAATCCACGTCTGACTTTTGGATATATTTCTCTATGGACTCCACAGCAGGGAGGGAAAGAGTATGTTAATGGTGTGTCAAAACCACACAATATACACAAAGCAAAATTCTCTACCAGTAGTATATGTTTTAAGAATATGTTAAAATTGTAATTAAACATTAGAAAATTGTATAAATAATATAAAGTAGGGCTTTATAAAATGCATTTATTCAACAACCTTTTTCTGAGTCCCCACCACATACTGGGCATCAAGTATAGAAGGATGAAAAAAAAAAAGAAAAAGAAACCCAGACACAACCCCCGTAGTTTTGGAGTGTGGAGTTAGCAGCAGAGACAGATATTAATCAAATAATCGAAAATAAATGTGAAACTACAATGTGACACTTATTAAAAAGGAATGTTACATGGTGTTTGGAAAGCACATTATGGAACACTCTCAAGCTACTCAGGTCAGGAAAGGCTTCCTTAAGGAAATGGAAACTGACCTTAAATCTGAAGAACGATCTTTCCAGTTGAAAGGACTAATAGATGTTCAGTACCCACAATGCAGATCCCAAGTGTATTGTTTCAAAGCTCTGTATGAATTTGTTAAAAATGAAAACAGAATCACAGATACACATATATAAGACCATATTAGACATAGCTCCTTCCCAGTGCAGCTAACAAGACAAAATACCTAATCCCTAAGCTCCCTAAAAAACCTTACTCTGGGATGCCTGGGTGGCTCAGCGGTTGAGTGCCTGCCTTCTGCTCAGGTCGTGATCCTGGGATCCTGGATCAAGTCCCGCATCTGGCTCCCCGTATGGAGCCTGCTTCTCCCTCTGCCTATGTCTCTGCCTCTCTCTGTGTGTCTCTCTTGAATAAATTAAATAAATCTTTTAAAAAATTAAAAAATAAAACTTTGCTCAAAATACCACCACCAATGAGCCAAAAATCAAATGTCAGTGTGGGTCAACATCCTGGAAATGTAGGAGTTGGAGAATGAGTGTTAGGAAAACTATATACTGTAACTGCACACAGGAGTAAATAAAAAATTGGAAAGATAAACTAATTTCAATCTTTCTGAAGGTTTTTAGAATTCCAGCGAGCCCTTGTGTTTGGGCATAGTCTTAAAGAAGGTTTTCATTAACTTCTACAGACTTACCTTGGCACATAAATGCTAAACAATGGCTATTTCCTGGGATAAAACTCCTTCTGCATCTGCACATGCAGCTGTATCCAGCAAGTCACTGAACTCTAAAGCAAACTGAAAAAAAGCCATGACCTACGCAAAAGAACTGGAAACCTTTCCCAACAAATGCACGCTTACAAAAACAATTTCTAAAATAAGTGTTATATATAAGGCAGAGTGTTACCATGGTTCAATTGTGGTATTTATTTGTTCCTTTAAGGTATTATTAATTTTCCTATTTTAAAGTCCCTATGCAGCTGTAGACAACAAGATTGTTTTGATTATGTAATAATTTATAAATGCAATAAAATGCTATTTTGAAAGTATCGTGCCCCCCTGCGTGTTACTGCTCCCCAAAGGACCTAAATAACTTTTATCAATGAGCATTTCCTCCAAACGCTACTTACCAAATGAGAAAATTTAAAGTAAAAAAGAACTTTAATAAAGCCAAATTTAAATTGTTGTGCTTCATCCAATGCAAACATGACATTTAAATTAATAGTATCTATCTCCATCCCTTAGGACATACAGTATAGTTTTTTAAACAACAAAAGGTTTATATTTACTTCTGTCTTTCTGATGTAGACACACTGCCAATGGGAATTTTAAAAATAGTGTTCTTGCAGTTACTCTATTTCACCACCACCATGTTGAATTTGAAAATTAGCGTGGACTTAGTAAAGCCCATTACATGATTAAGGAACTATCAAGAAAATAAACAGCGATATATAAGTTTTATTCTGTGACCAAACAATACCCATGATGCCTTTCTTTTCTAAACCAGTTCTAATCAAGAAAAGGGAAACATGCAAAATGTTTTTTTACCTGTGTCAAGAAGTATCTCAGCTCTTGGGACATTTTGTAATCTTTATAAGCAAGAGAAATATTGCATATAAATGATATCACACCCTACGTTTTAGCTAGTTATGCCTAAATCCTTTGTTGATTATAGGCCATATAACTTCAGGCAGACAAAAGAAAAATAATCCCTATCATGTTGAATGCCAGTCTGTGGTGTTTATGAGTACCGCCTGCTGTGTTAAATGACTCAAACATCTGTCAGGTGTGCTACATTATAGCCACAGGAAAATCTCAGTACAGGTTGTGTGCCAGGCAAAATGCTTTGTCTAAGACCTTGTCAATCCTGCTGATGGATGAGTTCAGTATTCTAATGAGTAAGATTCTAAATATGTTTCTACTTTGCCAGATCTCTGGATCACATCAGGAGGCACAAACCTCAGATGACTGGAGAGAATAAGATCATTTTTAAAGGACAGGACTTCTCCTGACTCATACAATGCGTGGGTTTTAAGCTATCCTGGTGAGATGGTCTCCTACCCTTTTGTAATCCTTTTTTTATAAGCTTCATTTAACAGACTAATTTCCGTTTACTCAAAACAAATTAATTCCAAACAATTTGCAAAGGCTACCAAACTTCTGAAGAGCATTAGTTACTGTTAGTTTTACATTTTGCACAAGCAATGTCTACAATCAATGGATTTGCAGACACATTATTTAGTGAGTTATATTTTAAACTGTGTCCAGTCACTAAATCAAATGATATTGTTATGGTGGGATGCTATATGTGTGTTCCATGTAGAAAACTTGTAAGTAATAAATCCAACCATTTTTCTCATGGCCTTTCATATTCTAATATAAAAACACTGTTTTTTAAAATTGATTTTGGAAAAGCATTATAGTAAATATATTACCTACCTATATATCAACAGTTTGCTTAAAAATTACACGATATTCATATCATACACTATACAGAGGTATAAATCCTGTCCTTATAATAAGGTAGAGGAGGTTCATATTTTGTAAAATTGATATTCCAAGTTTATTATTTTTAACTTTACATAACATCTAACATGAATCCTAGTAAATTCTATTCCAAACAAGACAAAAACATAGTTTTTGTATTTTTTATTGGACTTTGATTTGCCCACCTCCCTTTCCACTTCTCCTTGTTCGTTTCCCAGAGTTAGGGGTCTCTCATGTTCTGTCACCCTCACTGATGTTTCCCACTTATTTCATTATTTTTTATAGTCTTTCCTGCTTTGTCAAATATTAGTTGACCATAGAGTTGAGGGCCCATTTCTGGGTTCTCTATTCTGTTCCATTGATCTATGTGTCTGTTTTTGTGCCAGTACCACACTGTCTTGATGACCACAGCTTTGTAGTACAACCCGAAATCCGGCATTGTGATGACCCCGGCTCTGGTTTTCTTTTTCAATATTCCTCTGGCTATTCGAGGTATTTTCTGATTCCACACAAATCTTAAGATGATTTGTTCGAATTCTCTGAAAACAGTCCATGGTATTTTGATAGGGATTGCATTAAATGTGCAAATTGACCTGGGTAGCATTGACATTTTCACAATATTAATTCTTCCAATCCATGAGCATGGAATATTTTTCCATCTCTTTGTGTCTTCCTCAATTTCTTTCAGAAGTGTTCTGTAGTTTTTAGAGTATAGATCCTTTACCTCTTTGGTTAGGTTTATTCCTAGGTATCTTATGCTTTTGGGTGCAATTGTAAATGGGATTAACTCCTTAATTTCTCTTTCTTCAGTCTCATTGTTAGTGTATAGAAATGCCACTGACTTCTGGGCATTCATTTTGTATCCTGCCACACTACCAAATTGCTGTATGAGTTCTAGCAATTTTGGGGTGGAGGCTTTTGGGTTTTCTATGTACAGTATCATGTCATGTGCGAAGAGGGAGAGTTTGACTTCTTCTTTGCCAATTTGAATGCCTTTTATTTCTTTTTGTTGCCTGGTGGTGGAGGCTAGGACTTCTAGTACTATGTTGAATAGCAGTGGTGAGAGTGGACATCCCTGTCTTGTTCCTGATCTTAGGGGAGAGGCTCCCAGGTTTCCCCACTGAGAATGATATTTGCTGTGAGCTTTTCGTAGATGGCTTTTAAGATGTTGAGGAATGTTCCCTTTATCCTTACACTCTGAAGAGTTTTGATCAGGAATGGATGCTGTATTTTGTCAAATGCTTTCTCTGCATCTATTGAAAGGATCATATGGTTCTTGTTTTTTCTCTTGTTGATATAATTTATCATGTTGATTGCTTTATGGGTGTTGAACCATCCTTGCAACCTGGGAATAAATCCCACTGGGTCATGGTGAATAATCTTCTTAATGTACTATTGGATCCTATTGGCTAGTATCTTGTTGAGAATTTTTACATCCATGTTCATCAGGGATATGGGTTATAATTCTCCTTTTGGGGGGGTCTTTCTCTGGCTTTGGAATTAAGGTGATTCTGGCCTCATAAAATAAGTTTGGAAGTATTCTGTCCCTTTCTATCTTTCAGAACAGCTTTAGCAGAATAGGTATTGTTTCTTCTTTAAATGTTTGATAGAATTCCCCTGGGAAGCCATCTGGCCCTGGACTTTTGTGTCTTGGCAGGTTTTTGGTGACTGCTTCAATTTCCTCCCTGGTTATTGGCTTGTTCAGGTTTTCTATTTCTTCCTGTTCCAATTTTGGTAGTTTGTAGTTTTCCAGAAATACGTACATTTCTTCTAGATTGCCTAATTTATTGGCATATAGCTGCTCATAACATGTTTTTAAAATTGTTTGTATTTCCTTGGTATTGGTTGTGATCTCTCCTTTCTCGTTTGTGATTTTATTAATTACAGTCTTTTCTCTTTTGTTTTTAATAAGGCTGGCTAATGGTTTATCTATCTTGTTAATTGTTTCAAAGAAACAACTCCTGGTTTTGTTGATCTGTTCCACAGTTCTTCTGGTCTCTATTTCATTGAGTTCTGCTTGAATCTTTATTATCTCTCTTTTTCTGCTTGGTGTAGGTTTTACTTGCTCTTCTTTCTCCAATTCCTTTAGGTGCAAGGTTAGCTTGTGTATTTGAGGGTTTTTTTTTTTTCCAATTTTTTGAGGGATGCTTGTATTGTGATGCATTTCCCTCTTAGGACTGCTTGTCCTGTATCCCAAAGATTTTGAACGGTTGTATCTTCATTCTCATTAGTTTCCATGAATCTTTTTAACTCTTCTCTAATATCCTGGTTGACCCTATTTTAATCTTTTGGCAGGATGGTCTTTAACCTCCACGTGTTTGAATTGCTTCCAAATTCCTTCTTGTGATTGAGTTAAGTTTTTTATCTGTCATTTGCAGAAAGTCCCATGTTGAAATCTCCTAATATTAGTGTACTATTATCTAAGTATGTCTTAATTGATTGATATAATTGGCAGCTCCCACATTCAGGGCATAAATCTTCATGATTGTTAGGGCCGTTGGATAGACCCTTTAAGTACGAAACAGTGTCCTTCTTTATTCTTACTACAGTCTTTGGGATAAACTTTAATTTATCTGATATGAAGATTGCTACCCCTACTTTCTTTTGAGAACCATTTGAACGGAAATAGTTCTCCAACCTTTAATTTTCAGGCTGTAGGTGTCCTTAGGTCATATGAGTCGCTTGTAGACAGCAAATAGATGGGTCTTGCTTTTTTATCCAGTCTGAAACCCTGCGTCTTTTGATGGGATCATTAAGCCCATTCACATTCAGAGTTACTATTGAAAGATGAATTTAGTGTCATCATAATACCTATTCAGTCCCTGTGTTTGTGGATAATTTCTTTGGGCTTCCTGTTTCTTTTACAGGATTCCCTTTAATATTTCTTGCAGAGCTCGTTTGGTGGTCACATATTCTTTCAGTTTCTGCCTATCTTGGAAGCTCTTTCTCTCTCCTTCTATTCTGAATGAGAGCCTTGCTGGAAAAAGTATTCTTGGTGCAGGTTCTTCTTATTTAGGACCCTGAATATATCCTGCCAGCTCTTTCTGGCCTGCCAGGTCTCTGTGGAGAGGTCTGCTGTTAATCTAATATTTCTCCCCATATAAGGTAGGAATCTCTTGTCTCTTGCTGCTTTAAGGATTTTCTCTTTATCTTTGGAATTTGCAAGTTTCACTATTAGATGTCAAGGTGTTGAACAGGTTTTATTGATTTGGGGGGGGGGGGAATCTCTCTGTTTCCTGGATCTGAATGCCTGTTTCCCTCCCCAAATTAGGGAAGTTCTCAGCTATGATATGTTCAAATATGCTTTCTGGTCCCCTGTCCCTCTCAGTGCCCTCTGGAACCCCAATTAAATGTAGATTTTTCCTTCTGAGGCTGTCATTTATTTCCCTTAACCTTTCCTCATGGTCTTTTAATTGTTTTTCTCTTTTTTCCTCAGCTTCCTTCCTTGCCATCTACTTGTCTTCTATGTCACTCACTCTTTCTTCTACCTAATTAACCCTTGTCATTAGACCTCCCGTTTGGATTGCATCTCATTTAATTGATTTTTAATTTCGGCCTGATTAGATCTAAATTCTGCAGTCATGAAGTCTCTTAAATCCTTTATGCTTTTTTCCAGAGCCACCAGTAGCTTTATAATTGTGCTTCTGAATTGGGTTTGTGACATCAAGTTGTAATCCAAATTCTGTAATTCTGTGGGAGAGGGTACTGTTTCTAATTCTTTTGTGGTGAGTTCTTCTTTCTAGTCATTTTGCTCAGTGCAGAGTGGCTAAAAACAAGTTGTACTGGAAAAAGGAAGAACAAAAAAAAAAAAAAGGAGGAGTATCCTCTGGTTATATATACTGTAAATCCCTTGACTTTCCCTGGAGCTTCCCAGTGCTGCTGGATCAAGAACTTGCTCTTCCCCTGTCCTTCTAGCTGGTCTTCTGGGGGAGGGGCCTGCTGTGCTGATTCTCAGGTGTGTGCACCTTGGAGAGCTGCCCCGCCCCCCGCTTGGTGCATGGCTCAGGGGGAGCTGTTTATCTTGTGAAGCCCCTGTTCCCTGGCAGCCCCCCTCCCAGGCACAGGGTGACACCAGGAGGAACAACAACAGTGGCGGCGGCCAGCTCCCCAGCCCTGGAGTCAGCTCCCCCAGTAACTCCCGCAGCTCCCAGTCCGCAGGGGCCTGGATGTTCCCAGGGGCGGGCCGCTGACCTGGGCCTTCCCAGCCTCCACCTGTTCCAGGGGGAGCGCAGGATCCTGGGCTGTGTCCCCCTGCACCCTGGGCTCCAGGGCCTGCGCCACTGGGATCGTGCTCCCAGGGCGTGCAGCCCCTTCGAGTGCCTTTCAGTTCAGGAAGAATCCGGTGCAGATTTTTTAAGTTCCTCTCTCCAGGGCTGGGCTTTTCTGTCCCCAATACTCTTGCCGCCCCACTTAGCCTGGCTCCTCACGGGGGCCCCTTCCCCATTGGAGTCTTTTTTATTTTTTTTCCACCTTCCTACCTTGTTAGAAGTGCAAACTCTTCTGTCTATAGCATTCCAGTTGTTCTCTCTTTAAATCTCAAGTCGAATTTGTAGGTTCTCAGGATGATTTGAAAGTTATCCGGGTAGGTTGGTGGGGACAGGTGACTTGGGGACCCTACTCCTCCATCTTGCCACGCTCCCTCCAAAAACACATATTTAATGGAAATGAACAAAGATAATAAAAACAATGAGCTATCAGAAATTATAAATCAATCTTTCTCTATTCAAAATGTTATACTACTTAATGTAGCAGTGAGGAAAAACTCACTAAGAACATTATGCCTTTCTAAGAAAACAACTAATTTCATCTAATGCCCTCAAAAATTACATAAGCTATATGTTAGCCTTTACAATTAAGCCAACACAGTTTTGAGGCTAGTGATTTAGCAGCACATCAAAAATAAAATCTTAATAGCATTTATGGTTAGTCAATATAGAAACTATTCATTAATCACAAAAGGAGATTTATCTGGGTCATTTATTGATTCACCCATTCATTGATTTATTCATATTATCACAAACACTACAGAAAGAATACTGAAAGTTCTAAATATCTAGCCAGATTTTAGCATTTTGCTGATTGGGTCAATGCATGCATTAAAATTATAGTACATACTAATCAGCAAGCAATACTTATGTCATGACAAGACTTAATTTTTAGTTTTCAAATCTTTACTGATTTGTTATATAGATATATATACATGTTTACTATAGAACACTTAGAAAATAAATCTTTTTAAAGATTTTATGTATTTATTCATGAGAGACAGAGAGAAAGAAAGGCAGAGACATAGGCACAGGTAGACATAGGTTCCATGCAGGGAGCTCAATGCGGGACTCAATCCTGGGACTCAGTCCTGGGACTCCAGGATCATGCCCTGCCCTGATCATGCAGATGCTCAACCACTAAGCCACCCAGGAATCCCTAGAAAAAAAAATTTAAATAAAGATAGTAATTAAAATAAAGTGATCTACAGTCCTATCACACATATTAGTAAAAAGGTACCCCCTCCACTACAATGCAGATTCCTAAATCAGTTAACATACATATATAGTCCATATCAGAACTTTGTGTTCTGCATCAATGAAATATAAACAAAATACCAGTTGTGGAAATATGAATAAAGGACTTGATCAGGCAATTAAAAAAAAGAGGCTAACCAAATGGCCAATATAAAAAAGATGGCTAACTTCAGTAATCAAGGGGGGAATAAAATTAAAGCAATTTAATATTCTCTGGAATGTCTACATGAAAAAGAGAGAAAGTTCCAAGTGCTGGAAAGGATTTGGAGAAACTGAAACTTGCTTACAGTGCTAGTGGGAGTGTATATTGGTATAATGACTCTGAAAATTGTTAGGCAGGGTTTCCTAAAACTAATTATATGTGTAGCTTATGATTCAGCTATTAATATCATAAATATACTCAACAGAAACAAAATATGTATGTTCACCAAACTCATGTACAACAATATATAACAGCTCTACTCACAATAGATCTAAACTGAAAATATCCCAAATATCCAATAGTACAATAAATAAATAAATAAATAAATAAATAAATAAATAAATAGCAGTATAGTGATAAACTCTATTCTCTTCAATAATAATGAACATACTAAACCCAAAACTACATGGAAGTGTTTCCAACATAAAACAGTGAAAGTAAAAGTAGATAGATTATCAAAGTTTAAACAAGTGAAAGTACCAGGGGGAAAAAAACCATGATGCTCTTCCCTGATTCTGCACCCCCATCTCCTTTATGGAACAAAAGCCTGAAACTTCCAGGATAAGGTCAGCAAATCTTACTGCCCTTTAAAGTACTTTTAAAGGGGATCCCTGGTGACTCAGCAGTCTGGCGCCTGCCTTTGGCCCAGAGCGCGGTCCTGGAGTCCCGGAATCGAGTCCTGCGTCAGGCTCCCTGCATGGAGCCTGCTTCTCTCTCTGCCTCTCTCTCTCTCTCTCTCTCTGAATAAATAAATAAAATCTTAAATATATGTATATATATATATAAACAAATGTCTCTTAATAGCAGGATGCAAACAAAATAATCCCTCTACACCCTGCGGGAGTAGAAAAATTCTGGGCTGAAACCTACAACTGAGGGAAACGAGTAAGATCACTGAAAAAGTCCCTCCACCCAACAAGAATCTAGGGACATAGGACCTACCTAAGAAGAAAGGAGAGGGGGATCCCTGGGTGGCGCAGCGGTTTGGCGCCTGCCTTTGGCCCAGGGCGCGATCCTGGAGACCCGGGATCGAATTCCACGTCGGGCTCCCGGTTGCATGGAGCCTGCTTCTCTCTCTCTGCCTCTCTCTCTCTGTGACTATCATAAATAAAAAAAGGAAGAAAGGAGAAAGTCTTCCTCTTCCTGTGCGTACCACCAAACTAATGGAGCATCAAGTGACAGCACTCTCCTGCTTGTACAGAAGCAAGAAGATAAAGAAAGACCCTCTCTAGCATACAAGTTCAAAGGGAAGATCTAAAGTTGAAGAAAAAGTACATCTTGGAAAAAAAAACCTGTAGCAAACCAGCCCCCACCCTAAATTTAAGGTAAATTTAAGGTAATTCTAAAGGATTTCTAAAAGCTGGGAGGCACAGAAGTTAACCATAGCAACATCACAGACCAAACTCAGTTCAATTCCTGACATACTGGCTCAACATTCCATCCAGAAGCCGAGCAATGTGGACCCATTTCCAGGTATGAAATCTAGTCACTTCAGTCTCTATTATCCTATACAAAGTATCAGTTGTCAACAAGAAACTAAAGGCATAGGGATCCCTGGGTGGCGCAGCGGTTTGGCGCCTGCCTTTGGCCCAGGGCGCAATCCCGGAGACCCGGGATCGAATCCCACATCGGGCTCCCGGTGCATGGAGCCTGCTTCTCCCTCTGCCTGTGTCTCTGCGTCTCTCTCTCTCTCTGTGACTATCATAAATAAATAAAAATTAAAAAAAAAAAAAAGAAACTAAAGGCATAAAGATTTTTTTTAATTCACTTTCAAGAGATAAAATCATCAACAAAATAAGACTTCCTAAATATGAGAACTATAACACAGAAAGTGTAAAGTAACTGGACATACTTGAATAGAAACATACCTGAAGAATATCAGTAGACTCAGCTCAGCACAGAAAAGAATCCGTGAAGTTTAAAGGAGATCAACAGAAAACTCAAACTGAAATATCAACAGGTAAAAAGTAGGGGTGCTTAGGTGACTCAGTCCATCAAGCATCCAACTCTTGAATCCAGTTCAGGTATCAATCTCAGGGTTATGAGTTCAAGCCCCATGTTGGGCTCTATACCCAGTAGAGTGTACTTCAAAGCAAAACAACTCAGGAAAGAATAGAAAAGAAAAAATAATCTTAGAGGAGAACATCTAAGAGCTCTGAGATGGTATCAACAAGCTGATACATAGGCAATTAGAACCATAAAAGTAGATAGGAAACAAGGAAAAGTAAAAAAATTGAAGAAATAACAGCTGATAGTTTTGAGTTCCAAAAATCTCAATGAACATTAGGCATAAATTATGATAAATGCAGAACACACACACACTTAGACATATCATATTAAAATTCCTCAAAAGCAAAGAAGAAAATATCTTGAAAAAAAAGCCAAAGATTAAAGGTAAATAACATAGATAAGGTACAAAGATAAGAATTACAGCAAGCTTATCACCATAAATAATACAAGCCACTTAAAAAATATAGAGACATCTTTAAAATGCTGAAAGAAAAAAAAAGAAACTGTTAATGAGGAATGTACTTCTTTTGTACTTCCATAGTACAAGTATAAGTTTCTACAATAATAGCACAAAAGAAGAGAGGAAAAAATTTGGAATATCCCCTCTTTTAGTCCTCAAAGTACCTATGAAGTGGTTCAATATGATTTGAAGATATGTTCTCATTAGTTAAAGATACATATTATGAATTCTAAGGCCATCTCTGAAAAAAAAGTGAGAGCTACATATAATAAGGCAACAATGGAGTAAAAATGAAATTACAAAAATTACTCAATCCAAAAGAAGCTATAAAAGAGAAAAAAATACAGTTATCAGACAACACTAATAGAAAATTGTTAGGAGGATGGTAGATTTCAGTCCAGTCATATCAACAACACAATGAAGTAAAAGTGTGGGAGAAGCTATGCATGGAAAAACTAATCAAAATAAAGATGAATAATTATATTTATATATGATAAAATCAATATGCAAGAAATAATAATCTTAAATGCCTATACAGCAACAGAGCTTCACAATCGCTGAGGCAAAATTGATAATACTGAAAGGAGAAATAGAAAAATCCACAGCAGTTGGAGACTTTGACACTCTTCTTTCAGTAACTGAGAGAAAATGTAGATGGAAATTCAGAGAATTTCAGGGAATTCCAACTACAGAGAAGATCTAAGCTATGTCACCTATAAATTTGACTTATTTTCCCTTTAGAGAATACTCCACTAAATAATAGCAGAATATGTATTATTTTCAAAAGCATATGAAACACTTTCCAAGACAACTATTTAAAACCAAATGTCAACAAAATTTAAAAATTGATCTACACAACGTATGTTTTCTAACAATCACAGATTAAAATTAGGAATCAATACCAATAAACTATCTGGAAAATACCCCAAATATTTGAAAATTAATACAATACTAATGGGTCAGGAAAGTCGAAAAGGATATTACAGTTAAATATACTTTGCACCAAATGACAATGAAAAAACGTTAGGTGATGCCAGAAGCTAAAGAAGTGCTTGGGGGAAATTTATACATTAAATGCTTATCTTAGATGAGAGGAAAAAAATCTTAAACCAATATTCTAAAGTTTCCACTCTAAGAAACTTGAGAATAAAAGGGAAAATTAAGTCCCAAGCAAGTAGAAGGAAAAAAAATAAGTAAAAGCAGAAGTCAATGAAAACGAGGGCAATAAAAAATTGGAAAAAATCCATAAAACACTTGTTCTTTGATGGAGAGGAATGGGGGAGAGAAGATTGGTAAAACTGGTAAATCTCTAGCCAAGCAAACCAAGAGAGAGAGAGAGAGAGAGAGAGAATCACATTACACATACATACATTATGAATGTCAGAAATTAAAGAGAAAATATCATGACATTAATAGGAACACTACAAACACTCTACACTCATAAAATCCACCACTTAGATAAAATAGTGAAATTCTCTGAAAGATCCAAACTCCAAAATCTCACTGAAGAATTAAATAAATGGAATATTCCTAAATTTATTACAGTAATTGAATTTATACTGGAAAACTCCCCAACAAAGCAAGCTGCAGGCCACATGGTTTTATTCCTGAATTTTCATCAACTGATCAATATACTACCTTGTTTTAGTGTGTTTCTGTTTTATGAACCCTTATTTAATACATATTTTTCATCCATTGACACTGGACTCACTGACCAGCAGCAGGATTCTTCTGCCCTGAGCAAAGCTTCTCTCTCATGTGTTTCTTCTTTAAGTCCTAACACTTAGGAACACCAGACATCATTTCAGCAGTACACTAAGAGGGCATTTGAAACAGTAAAATCTCTAAATAAAAAGCACAAAAATGTGAGTAACATGAAAATAAACAGACCAGGAAAATGCTGCTTGTTTGCAGTATGAGAGCTGAGACAGAAAAGCAAAGTAACACCTTGTCTGACCTCTGCTGGGACCATGCACACTGGGGGACTCAAACTTTTTGCTGTTCTGTGCATGTCTGCAAATGTTGCAAAAGCACCATGAATATTGATTTTGGGGTTAGAGACAAATTTTACCAAGTAGGCAAATTCACAAACACAGAATCTACAGATAATGAGGATTGACTGTAATTCACCATATCAACAGAATAAGAAGAAAAACTCTGTTATTATCTCAATAGATGGAGAAAAAGCTTTTGAAAAATTCAACACCCCTTCATGATAAAGCTTTGAGCAAACTGGTAATAGAAAGGAACGTCGTCAAGTTGATAAAGGGCACCTACTAAAAAAACTACGGCTCAGATTATACTTAATGGTAAAAGGCTAAATATTTCCCTTCCCTATGATTGGAAACCAGACAGGGATTTCTGCTTTCACATCTTTTCATCAACATCTTATTGGCTGTCCTACTTAGCATAATAAAGCAGGACAAAAAAAAGACACACAGATTAGAAAAAAGAAATACAACTGTCCTTATTCTCAGAAAACAAGACTGTCTACCTAGAAAACTCCAACTCTTTTTTATCTTATTTTATTTAAATGCAATTAATAAACATATAGTGTATCATTAGTTTCAGATGTAGTTTAATTATTCATCAATTGCATGTAACACCCAGTGCTCGTTAGATCACATGCCCTTCTTAATGAATCTTAAAAAAAAAAAAAAAAAAAAAGTAATGCTAAAAAGCAAGTTTATCATGGTTGCAGGATATAAGGACAATATGAAGAGAGCAATTTTGTTCTATATAGTAGCAATGAACAATTGGAAATTGAGATAAAAGTAAACTTTACAGTGGCACCAAATATAACACAGGTATAAATCTTACAAAGTATGTGCAAATCTTCATGCATAAAATTATAAAGCTCTAATTGAGGACATCAAATAAAACTTAAATTAGTTGAGCAATATATACCATGTTCCTGGAGTTAAAAATTCAACAGTCTTAATATGGCAATTCTCCCCAAGTTCATGTACAGTATAATTTCAATCAAAATTTCAACAATTCTTTAATAGAAGAATAGACAAGTTGTTTCTAAAAGCTGTATGTGAGGGCAAAGAAACTAGAATAGCCAAAACAATTCTGAAAAAGAATAAATTTGGAGTACTTACACAACCCGATTTCCATTCCGACCATAAAGATCAAGACAGTGTGGTCTCTGGTTTGAGGGGGAGAGCAGAAGGACATCAAGAGAGCACACTAAAAAGTCCAATAATATATCCACCTATATACAGGCAATTAATCTCCACAAAGATGCAAAATAATTTCGATACAGAAAGGATTTTCTGTTTAACATGTGGTTCCAGCATATACAAAAGAATGACTCTCTCTCATCATACGTCACATTCAACACAGTAAATTTAACCAAAATGGTCATTGACATAAATTAAAAACCCTAAAACCATAAAAATATATGATGCCTGATATAATCAAATAATCTATATCCTTTTTGATTCTTTGTTGTGGAATTATACCCTCAATACTTGAGATTTTTTTTTTTTTTAAATCACCAAAAATTTTGCATTTGTCTATTTCTCCATTAAGTCTGTCAGGGTGTTTTTTTTTTTTCCTAACTTTATTTTATCTTATTCTAAGTTTTTATTTAAATTCCCGTTAGTTAACAAATAGTGTAATATTAGTTTCATGTGTACAATGTAGTGATTCAACACTTCCACACAACACCTTGTCCTCATCGCAGCAAGTGCGTTTAATCCCCATCATTTGTAAGTTTGTCACTTTTTGATTTGTGTATTTTGAAATTCTGTTATTAAGTGCATAGACATTTATAAATTATTATAATTCCTCAATATGTGAACATTTCTTTAGGAAATGTGCCTTTTTGTCTCTTGTAACCCTTCTCATCTTGAAGTCTTTTCCTACATAAATATAACAACTCCAGCTTCTCTGATCTTACAGTTTGCGTAGTATATATTTTGTCTTCCTTGTAAATTCACCCTATCTATGTCTTTGTGTCCAACTCTCTTGCAGACAACATCCAGCTGCTTTCTGGTTCTTGTTTTCTTGCCCATCTGAAAAAGTCTCTTTTTGCCCATCCCCCATCCCCTCGGGCAACCATCAGTTTGTTCTCTGCATTTATAGATCTGCGTCTGCTTTTTGTTTGTTTGTTTAGATTACACAGTATAAGTGAAATCATATGGTCATTGATTTTCTGGCTTTTTTTTTTTTTTCTGACTTATTTCACTTAATACAACCCTCTCTAGGTCCATGCATGTTGTCTCAAGTGGTGAGATCTCATTCTATTTTTATGGCTGAGTCATATTCCATTTTACTGAAAAACAGTCTTTTGATTGGAGTGTTTTGCCCACTTTACCTGAAGGTGTACTCAGATAGTTGTATTTAAGTCATTTTGCTATTTTTCGATTTGCCACCTATTTATTTCTGTCTGTTCTTTCTCCTTTTCTGCTTTCTTTTATGTTAAATTATTTTGAGTATTCCATTTTTTCTTTGACCTACTAGCTTTAATTCTTTGCATTTTAGTATTAGCAAGGTATTACAACATCCATCATTAATTTAGTGCAAAATTCTTGGAGTTAATGTTTAATTATTTAAGTTAAATATTAGAAATTTGGAACAATACTTCTATAGTTATTCTATATTCCTTGTGTTATTGTTATCATACATACTACATCTATTTTGTCTATTTTATAAGCCCGATATTCAGCTATAACTTTAGCTCTAGGCCACCACCCGCCTTTTAAAATACTTTAGAAAAAGAAAAATGTAATATTTTATATTTACCAACATATTTATTTCCTGTGTACTTTATTTCTTTTAAATCTGAGTTACCATTAGTGTCCTTTCCCTTCAGTCTAAAGCACCTCGTCTAAAAATTTAGAGGCAGTATGCTAGATTCAGTGGATATAAAATTATTAATGGACAATTTCAACAGCTTGAACATGTCTTCTCAATATTTTATGGACCGTTGTAACTGCTAAGAAGTCAATCATTAACTATACTGCTATTCCCTTGCATGTAATTTGTTATACTTTTCTAGCTGCTTTCAATATTTTTCCCCATCATTGACTTTCAGTAGTTTGATTAAAATACACCTACCTGGGACGTTCTGTTTTCGTCCTGCTTGAGTTTTATTAAAAATTCTTGAATCTTCATTTTTTAAATTTCCCCCAACTCATTTGGGAAGATTTTGGCTATTATAACTTCAAGATTCTCTGGAACACTTGAGACTCTCTCCCTTCCTCTCCTTCTTCCCCTCCTAGGACATAAATTACACAGATATTGGACTGTTGGATATTGTTCCACAGCTCCCTAAGGTTCTGCTTAGTTTTTTTTTTTTCAATAAACTTCCGTTATTTACATTAGGTGATCTTTATTGATCTAATCTCAAGTTTACTAATGTTTTTTCTACCACCTCCAAATATAGAGCCTACCCATCAATTTTTCCTTTTAATTATTGTACTTTACAGGTCTAGATTTTTTTTCAATTGATTCTGTTTTTGTATTGATAGTTCCCCTAACTCTTCAATTTTTCCTGTATTATTTGAGCATATTTGCCTTTAATTTTTTAACACATTATAATAACTGTTTTGATATCTTCATTTGCTAAAGCTAGTTTCTGGACCCACTAAAAGTCAACTTCTACTGTTTTTTTGTTTTGTTTTTTGTTTTTGTTTTTGCGTAGGTCACATTTTCCTGTTGTTTTGACAGGTCTAGTAATTTTTAGTTAAAAATGACAGTGTACATATTGCAATCTGTATCCATCTTCTGAGGACTGTTTTTTGTTGCTTCCTTTGTTTTCTGTATTTTATTGTTGTTCTAATACACATTGACCTATTCCAGATTCAAAGTGTAAACTTGGTCTACAGTACATTTTGCAACAGGTGATACCTCTGCTTGATTTTTATAAATTCCCAAAGCTACATTTTTTTAGACTGAGAGTGCCCCCTGCATCTGCAAGTTGAGCAGTTAGCCAAGCCAAGGATTTGAGCAGGGTATAGACATGGATTGGAGGCCTCACTGTATAGGATCGCATGGCTTAAGTGATCCCTTCAAGTTTCAGCTGCTCCTCAGTTTCAGGTCCTGTCCACTGATGCCTCAAGCCCACAATACTTCAGCTGCCTGCCACCAAGCTGTGCATACTTTGGGAAAGGTACTCAGTTAAAATAGCAACAAACACAGAGCTCATCCAGTGCAGTTCTGTCTTTCAAGGTTCAGTTTCTTCTTCAATCTCTATTTGTTTAGGGGTAGTCCCTCTAGGCTCTTCCCTGCACATGTGTAGTTTAGTATCAGGGATTTAGGCAATATACACTAGATTTTGGATCTCATCCATTCTGTAATTCTCACAAGATTTCCCTCTTAAATTTACAGCAATCCTTCCAGGCCTCAACTGGTTCTTTGAGTTTTTTTGCTTTGTTTTGTTGTCATCTCCACCCACAAACATGTAGTTTTCTGCTGCCATAGACATAGTGGTTGAGAAGAACATGCAGGAAAAATAATTACAAATGCTCAATTTCTACCTTGTATAGTTACAATTTTTCAAGAGTAAACTCTTCTCCATTTTTACATAATTTAAAATGTTTTCCAGTGCTTCTATCATTTTTTGTACAGATTTTACAACTGCAAAAAATAAATAAAATAAAATAAAAGATTTTACAACTGCTATTTCCAAAGAGTTTGCATTAACAGTTAATTCTATTGCCAATACTCTAAAGAGCATTTAAAGTGTTATTGTTTTCAGTTTTTTTTTTTAATTTTTATTTATTTATGATAGTCACACACAGAGAGAGAGAGAGAGAGAGGCAGAGACATAGGCAGAGGGAGAAGCAGGCTCCATGCACCGGGAGCCCGATGTGGGATTCGATCCCGGGTCTCCAGGATCGCGCCCTGGGCCAAAGGCAGGCGCGCTAAACCGCTGCGCCACCCAGGGATCCCATATTGTTTTCAGTTTTATTACAGAAACAAAACATGTTTATTATAATAAATTTAGCAAATATAGGCATATGAAGAAAAGGAAATGAAAATTACTTATAATCTAACTATCTGAAGGTAACCATCGATAATATTTTTTTAAGATTTATTTATTTATTTTTATTTATGATAGACACAGAGAGAAAGAGGCAGAGACACAGGAGGAGAGAGAAGCAGGCTCCATGCCAGGAGCCCGACGTGGGACTCGATCCTGGGACTCCAGGATCGCGCCCTGGGCCAAAGGCAGGCGCCAAACCGCTGAGCTACCCAGGGATCCCCTAACCATTGATAATATTTTAATAACACTATAATACTATTGATAATATTTCTATCATTTCTGCAATGAGATTATTGCATAAGATTGCAAGTTTTCAACCATAAACATTCCTGAAAGATATGCAAAAGTCATTATTAAGAATGACTTTTATGTTATAAGATACCAAACTTAGATATATTTAAAGAACAATAAAGAAATATTATGAGCAACTTCATACTCAAAAGAGTGACGGCCTCAAGAAAATGGCCAAATACCTTTAAGGAAATAAATTACCAAACTTTCAAAATCTGTGGGGAGAAGAAGTAATCAGTTTTAGATGTTTATACAACTGAGTATCCATCTGGAAGTTTATGGAGAAAAATCAGGGCTGCATTAATAGATTTTAAAGTCACCACTATCTAGATAAAACTGGATGGAGACCATATACTGTTAGCCTTTGTAGGGCATGTGGAAGAATTTTGTCTTTATTCCCAAAGCAATAGAAGCCACTGGCAAGTTTTATGCAAGAAGTTGACCTAAGGCTTGTCTTTTGAGAGGTTCAGTAACTACACCACAAACACCTTAACAGGGGAGAGAGAGAATTGCAGGGAAATAAATCTTATAACTATTTCAGTAGGTCAGATGAAAATGATGGCCTACAGTGCTTTTGAATAAAGTAGGAAGATTTATGAGCTATTAAGAAGGTAAAATCAGAAGGGTTTGTTGATGGATTTGATGTTTAGAATGAAAAACAGTTTCTTCTGGCCTGTGTAACTACATATGAGATTGCCATTCACTGGACTAAGGAAAGTGCAAACCATACGTTCATTTTTTAAATTTATATCTACTTGGAAAGTGTGTAAGCCTTAAGAGAAATTTTTTCTTTTACATTTAAAACATTTGATCTCAAAATTAACATAAATAGAGAAGGAACATATCTCACATAATAAAGGCCATATACAATAAGCCCTCAGCTAACATCATGCTTGATGATGAAAAGCTGAAAGCTTTTCCCCTAAGATTAGGAACAAGGCAAGGGTGCCCACTCACTACTTTTACTCAACAGTGTTGGAAGTCCTAGCCAATTAGGCAAAAAAAGAAAAAAGGAAAAAGAAAGAAAGGGCATCCAAGTTGGTAAAGAACAAGTAAAACTGTCACTATTTGCAGAAGACATAATACCATATATAGAAACCCTAAAAACTTACCAAAAAATAATTAGAACTCATAAATGAATTCAGCAGTTGCAGGATACAAAAATCAATATGCAGCAATCTGTTATGCTTCGCTAATAACTAACTAGCAAAAAGAGAAATTCAGCAAATAATCCCATGCACAGGGACAGCTGGGTGGCTCAGTGGTTTAGTGCCTACCTTTGGCCCAGGGCGTGATCCTGGGGTCCCTGGATTGAATCCATCAGGCTCCCTGCATGGAGCCTGCTTCTCCCTATGCCTATGTCTCTGCCTCTCTCTCTCTCTCTCTCTGTCTCTCATGAATAAATAAATAAAATATTAAAAAAATAATAATCCCATGCACAATTGCATCAAAAGGAATAAAATACCTAGGAATAAATCTAACCAAGGAGTGAAAGACCTGTCCTTTGAAAACTGTAAGATATTGATGAAAGAATTTGAGTATGACACAGATAAATGGAAAGGTATTTCATGCTCATGGATTGGAAGAATACATTAATAGGTCTGTGATACCCAAAGAAATATACAGGTTTAATGTAATCCCTATCAAAATACCAATAACAGTTTTCACAGAACTAAAACAAATAATCCTAAAATTTGTATGGAACTGTAAAAGACCCCAAAGAGCCCCAATAGTTCTTCTTGAAAAAAATAACAAATCTGAAGTTATTACAGTCTCATACTTCAAGATATACTATAAAGCTCTAGTAATTAAAACAGATATGGGAACAAAAATAGACATAGAGATCAATAAAACAAGATAGAAAGCCCAGAAATAAACCCATGTATATTCAGTCATTTAATCTACAACAAAAAAGGCAAGAATATACACTAAGGAAAGGATTATTTTTTAATAAGTTGTGTTGGGAAACTGGACAGCCACGTGCAACAGAATGAAAAAGGACCACTATCCTACAACATACACGAAATAAACTCAAAATAAAAGATGACCTAAATGCAATATCTAAAACTCCTGAAAGGAAACATAGGCAGTAAACCCTTGGACATTGGCCTTAGCAACATTTTTCTGGATAGATCTCCCCAGGCAAGGGAAACAAAAGCAAAAAATAACAATTAGGACTACATCAAACTAAAAATCTTCTGCAAATTGAAGGAAACCATGAACAAAATGAACAGACAACCAACTGAATGGGAAAAGATATTTGCAAATATATTCAGTAAGAATTTAAAGTCCAAAATACATAAAGAACTCCTATGACTCAACATGAAAAGAAAATCTGATTAAAATTGGGCAGAGGACCTGAATAGACATCTTTCAAAGAAGACATCTTTCAGAAGCCAACAGGCACCTGAAAAGATGTTGAGCATTACCAATCTTTGGAGAAACACAAATCCATATCACAGTGCGGTATCATCTCACACCTGTCAGAATGCCTAGTATCAAAGATACAAGAAATACTAAATGTTGAGGAGGATCTGGAGAAAAAAAAGAACCCTTGTGCACTGTTGGTGGGAATTTGAATTGGTGCAGCCCCTTTGGAAAACAGTACAAAGGAAGACGAGTGAAATGAGTTAAGGAGTTTAATAAGTAAAAACATAAGGAATATAGTCCATAATGTTGTAATAACTCTGTATAGTGACAGATAATAACTACACTTATCATGGTGATCATTTAACAACGTATAGAAGTGTCAAATCATTATATTGTACACTTGAAACTAATATGTCAACCATTTGTCCATTAAAAATAAAAACTATAACAAAAAACTGAAAAAAATTAACATGAATATCCTGTCTAGACACATGAGACTAACAAAGGCACTCCAGTTGCCTAGTAATATTGTCATACCTTTTAAAACATGATTACAAAGAATCATGCTAATATTGTCACACCTGTCTCTACCTCAAATTTTCCCACACTAAATTGTCAGTGTAATTTCAGCTCCCGGTAAACAACCTAGCCTATTTCTGAGTCTTAGTCCTTCCATAAGTTTTAAAACTCCTTCAGCTTCTGACACTAAGTGATCATATTTATTGCTGTTTACGTGGCCCACCTTAAAAGTTTCATGTGTTACTGGATGAAATATGCAGAATGATGACCTACTGGGGGGACACCTGGGTGGCTTAGTCTGTTAAGCCTCTGCCTTGGCTCAGGTCATGATCTCAGGGTCCTGAGATCAAGCCCTGCATAAGACTCCTTTCTCAGCGGGGAGTCTGCCTCTCTCTCCCCATCTATCTGCCTCTCCCCCTGCTTGTGCTCTTTCTGTCTCTCTCTCTCTCAAATAAATAAATAAAATTTTGAAGTGACCTATTGCTACAAGAAAAATTTTAAAACAGTTCTTTCTAGCATGTAAATAATTATAATAAGCATTGAGTATTAATAATATTTAGCATAAAACTTTTGGCAAATTCATTTATTTTCTCTTAAAACACTGATAGCATTTTGTAATTGTTGCTCTGTGTTATATTGATTTTTGTGACAATATCTAATTGCTTTCTCATTTCTCTAAAAAAAGTCATTCATTCTGGTGGATATCATATAAATAAAAGTGCATTTCACAAAGCAACGCTAACAATTAGTTCAAATAGAAAATTTAAAGTTAGAAGACTACAGAGGACAAATACGTATCCTGTAATATTAAAGATAACCATTTAGTAAGTATTAAATTATAAAAATACAAGCCATACTAAAGTTACTCAAATGTGAACCATGGACTACATAGCAGTTATCAGTCATATATCATTATGTGATACATCTCACACCTATGTATTTTCAGTGCCTAACTGGAAATGACAAAACCTGACAAGAGTATTTTTGACACTACCTGACAAGAGTATTTTTAAAAAAGACCTATTTATTTAGAGAGAGGGATGGGGAAGGGGTGGAGGGAGAGAATCTTTAAGCAGACTCCCTGCTGCGCATGAGAGGAGGGAGGTTGAGGGGGGGCAGTACTTTACCTCACAACCCATGAGATCATACTAGAGCCAAAACCAAGAGTCAGACACTTAGCAAACTGAGCCACATAGGCACCCCTTGACAAGAGTCTTTTGTGTCCAGTAGAAAAGAACAGCAAGGCATGATAGAGACACAGTACCTGGAATGTGTGGTGATGACCAAGGATGCAACAGTCCTCAACAGTGGTGCCTAGTAGGCATCATGACACCCAGGAAAAACAAAAGTGGTTTCTAAGAGAGCAACACAACCCAGAACATATATTCAATATAAGCAACAAGACTGTTCACTGCATAACATATGGTCATCCAACCAACCTGTCAATGAAAAGATGTGAAGCATTCAGCAGGAGCTCCCAGAAATATTGAATTTAGAGGTAAGAGACTTTTGAAACCAGATGACACCCTACATGAGCCAAGGGAAATCTTGGTTATTATCATTAATATAAGCCCTCAGTAAGGCCTGAAGAAATAAATGATCCTGGTGGACTCTATAAGGGAAAAGCAGAAGGGAGAGAAGTTTATCCCAATCATCACCCAAGTCCTTGAGTATATAATCGTTGAATTTGTTATTAATAAAGAAGGAGAAGTAGCACCATCCTCCAATCTCTTCCTTGGTATCAGGACAAGAGGAGAAATGGCTTGGCAATAAAACTGATGTCGTGGCTCCTTTTGGATCATGATAGGGACATAGTTGGGCCATCACTTCTACTGTCTGTCCAGGGGAAGCTGAGGAGTTGTTTTAGGTCAATAGAACCTGAAACAGCAGATTGCACAGCAGACAGAGGAGACTACCTGGTGACCTTGGCAATCCTTTTATGTTGTTTCTCTCTTGTTTCTGTCTTCATAAATGAGAGTTTGTGCTTCACTAACCCATCTTTCCTAAAGCAGCACTGATTGCTCAATGCCCCAAGTGCAACTGTATTTCTTAGTGTAACAAAGTAGATGGATATCAAGAACTATCACATTTCTTTCAGTCATTAGGCAGGCAGAGTTTCTTAAAGAGAACCAATTTATTTTACTTTGTGAAACATTGGGAGTACGTAAATGTGCTGACACTTGATCTTTCCTGACTTAACATGTGAGTAACTATCAACCAATACTTTAAAACTCCCCTAGCCAACTGTAACATTACAAAATAAGCTCCATGAAGGCAGGGATTTTTGGTCTGCTTTGTGTAACGCTGTACCTGTGGGGCCTAAAATTGTGTTTGACACAGATTATATTTTCAACATTTTTAATTAATCAACACCAGTGACTTCGTTCAAGATAAGATGAATTAAGCACCACTAATAACTTAAAATGAGGACAGTGTATTTCAAATATCTGGGGAAAATAGTAGCAGGCATTCCAGGCTTAAGGAAAGGAATAGTTAAAATAAATCATGAGAAATAAAAAGTATGTGGGTCATTCAAATGAAAAGAAAAGATATCCCAGGTAGAAGCCAACAAAGTAATCTAAGTCCCTGGGGCTAAGAAACACACTGTGTGTACAAAGAAGAGCAAGTGATGCAGTGAATTCAAGGAATGGAACGTGAAAGAGAGAAAGCAGAATGAACATTGGAAAGACAGGTTATGGTTAAGGTTGATGTAAGGCAAATACAGAGACTCAAAGGGCAAGCCACAGGATATGGATTTTATGCTCTCGGAGTGGAAGAGCTGCTTTCTGCTCTGAATGTGAAAATCATATCTGACTCCTGGAAAAATTAATCAAGCAGCAGTCCAGATTGGTGAGGATAGAACTGAAGACAAAATGCACAATAGAAAGGCGGGTCATACTCTTCCTGAACAATCTAAAAAACAACACCTGACAGCAAGGAGTGGCCTCCTCCAGTCAAATCTATCTAACATGAATTCGTATAACTTACTTCAGATGGGCAGTAAGAATAAAGGCAAAAATGCTATAAAACCAAGAATTGTGGTTTTCTTAGATCTGTCAAAAATTGATTTTTTTCTTATTCTTAAAGGCCTTTAGGCACCAACTGTAAAATAGTAAAACCAAAGAGTAAAAATAGCTTTCAGTACAAAAGGTAGGAACACAAAGAGAAAGGAGAAGCCCAATGGCAATAGACTGCAATGATATGAGAAAGGTGTGTTTGGCAGAAAGAGCAAAAAGCAGGTGGGAGATGAGAAAACACTGAGATGTGACACCTAGAAGTGTATTCTGCAGGACATGATCCATGATACACTGCAAATTCCATAGGATGCATATATTACAAAAAGAGAGAGTTCGGGAAAAAATGAAATTCAGCTTTAAGAATTTATACAAAGGGCAGTACAGCCCTAGTGATTGATTATCCAAATCCCAAGCAAACAGGAGTATTAGTCTGTCATCCCCCTGCAATGCCCAGGAAGAAACCACAGGGTCCAAAACACTCAGGGCACAAAAGCAGAAATAAAATTTTGACCTAGCAACGTTTGGATAGAGCCAAGACTAAAAGTCAAGTGAGATGAGGTTAGATGGAAAAGCTAAACTCACTTTTGTAAAGTATGCACACCAATTCGTAATGCCTGATTTAAATACAAAGTAACTCTTGAGCACAATTTTATCTCATGCTATTCATTTTTGTTAGAAATTTCAATTGCATTGTTTTGCCATTTTCTAAGAATCATTAATTATCATTAAAGGAAAAATGTCTAAATCTGGTCATGCTCCACCAAATATCTTTTCATTTGAACAGGTGGTCAGGTGGTAACATTGGATATACACAATTGGGTCTCTAGGCTTTAGAGAGAAAGGAATGAGAAGAGTGACTATCTGATTGGCCTGAGAGAGGATGGCAACATGAAATGCACATGTTATATGTTGAGCTCTTCCTTTCATATGTGAAAAGATTGGACATTATTCTGTCCCTTCCTTAGCCAACACATGCAGAGAGTTTGACCATGATCTCTAATCCATTCCCTGATGGTGCTCATGCATTGCTGTACTTCTTTTGTTTAAGATTTTATATATTTATGCACAAGAGACACACAGAGAGAGAGGCAGAGACATAGGAAGAGGGAGAAGCAGGCTCCATGCAGGAAGCCTGATGTGGGACTCAATCCCAGGACCCTGGGATCACACCCTGAACCGAAGGCAGACGCTCAACCGCTGAGCCACCCAGGCATCCCTGCTGTACTTATTTTTAAGATTGAATCCTTAAAGGATAGGAAACAGCATGTCATTGATCCACGTCATATACAGCAGCCTGAAAATTGCTCTTTCCTGTTGTGAACCAAGCATCTATGAGTGGAAATGAGTCAAGGGACATCACTATTTTTTAGTCATAGAAGGAGAGCAGAACATGAGAAAGCTACAGAGAAGGGGACACAGGCTTTTACCCAAAGACAGAGCAGAACATATAATTCACTGGAGGCTATAAGAACCAATGGGTAGGAGGGAGATGTTCTCCGGGAAGAGCTAGGAGGAGGAGGACAACCAAAAGGCTGTTTTCTGAAAAAGAAGTTGAGCTAATCTGAAAAGGATTGCATTTTAAGCCACTAATTGACTTAAATGGATAAGTTGAATCCTTTCACACACATTCACATATCTTGCCCCACTCCTGAAAGAAATGAACTAACACATACACGGGTTGTCAAATCAAACAAACAAATCAGTCATATCCAGTAGCATACTTTATGAAATAATTTCGAGTAGACATGAAATCAAGAGGTTCGGATAAGATAAACAGAAGTCTGAATCATCAAAGGCAGCTCCTCAGGTCTTTCCTTCCCATCTAGAACAAAATTAAGGAGGTTTGGGGAGGGCCTCACAGAGCAGAAAGTGTTTAGGTTATAAAACATGTCTGTTTTACACTCCAGAGTGTTGAAAGCCTTTGTGAAGTTCTCCAGGAAGGTAGGCCTTAACCTCTGGGTTTTACTTGCTATGGATAATCTTCACCTAGGGGCAATCTGCTAAGGGCATATCAGGGATAAAAATACATCAGTATATTTATTCAAAAGTCCATTTGAGATTAGACTGAGCCACCCAATTCTTTCCACTTCCCCATAAGATCTCTCTCTCCATATCCAAGCAGGACAGATTGCAGGTCAGCTGCTCTAACCCCCCTCCATGCAGTAAGTGGAACTCTTATAGAAGAATAAGAGTAAAGAAAGTTTTATTCCTGCACCTATGTGTCATTGATTCCAATTTCCTGTGATCTAACTAGTTCAATTTTGGCCATGATCTGTCTTCTCATTTAAATGCTATTTTGCCATTTTTTTCATGAGTCAGCAGCTCCTCTACAGAGTCTTCTTTCCATAAAATCTTTCCATAAAAATCCTATTGCCTATCACTTTGAGTTCATATTTTGGAAATCTTAATAAGGTCCTTACATTTGGAAGGAATATTCAAACTGACTTCAAGATAGAGTATATTTAGCACATAAAACTTCAGTAACTATTTTTTCGAGTTAAAAAACATTGTCCTGGGCACCTGGGTGGCTCAGTTGGTTAAGCATCTATCTGCCTTTGGCTCAGGTCATGATCCCAGGGTCCTGAGATCAAATCCCACATGTCAGGCTACCTGCTCAGTGGGGAGCCAGTTTCTCTTTCTGCCCTTCCCCTTGCTCACGATCTCTCTCTTTCTCAAATAAATAAATTAATTAAATGTTTTAAATGTACAGAAAAAGGTCAAATATATTCTATTAAGAATAGAAAAGTCCCTCTCTCCTCCAGCAAGCCAAGATGCTGCAAGGGAAGAAGGCAAAGGGGAGAAGGTAGCCCCAGCCCCTGCTGTTGTGAAGAAGCAGGAGGCCAAGAGGATGGTCAATTCCCTATTTGAGAAACAGCCCAAGAATTTTGGCATTGGAAAAGACATCCAGGCCAAAAGGGACGCCAATTGCTTTGTCAAATGGCCTGGCTACATCTGGCTGCAGCAGCTAAGGGCTATTCTCTAGAAACATCTTAGAAGTGCCTCCTACATTTAACCAGTTCACCCAGGACTTGGACCACCAAGCAGCTACTCAACTGTTTAAGCTAGCCCACAAGTACAGACCAGAGACAAAGCAAGAGAAGCAGCAGAGATTGTTGACCTTAGATGAGAAGAAAGATGCAGGCAAAGGGGATGCCCCCACTAAGAGGCCACCTTTCCTTCGAGCTGGGGTTAACACTGTCACCACCTTGGTGGAAAACCAGAAGGCTCAGCTGGTAGTGATAGCACATGATGTGGATCCCATTGAGCTGGTTGTCTTCCTGCCTGCCCTGTGTCATAAGTTAGGGGTTCCCTGCTGCATTATCAAGGGGAAGGCCAAGCTAAGGCATCTGGTCCACAGGAAGACCTGCATCGTTGTCACCTTCACACAGGTTAACTGGGAAGACAAGAGAGCTCTGGCTAAGCTGGTTGAAGCCATCAGGACCAATTACAATGACAGGTATGACAAGATCCACTGCCACTAGGGAGGCAATGTCCTGGGTCCAAAGTGGGTGGCTCGCATTGCCAAACTGCAAAAAGTGAAGGCTAAAGAACCGGCCACCAAACTGGGCTGAGTGGACGCTGTTGAATTTTCTGTACATAAAAGTAATAAAATGTTCTCCTCAAAAAAAAAAAAAAAAAGAATAGAAAAGTCACCCTAAAATGTGTTTTGAAAACATTTTCAATGCAACACAGAAAGTGGGCAGTTCTTTTTGTCCAAATACATGGGATGCATTTAATACTAAAAGGATTCTGAGAATGCCCTCAGTCAGAGTCTTGCTAAAATTAAGTAAGGGATGTTCATAAGCAAGCAAACAGGTATATGGTCCAAAAGTGACGTAGCATAGCTAAAGTCTTCTTAGTCAAAATCTACTCAAGGCATTGCATTTTTTCTGGCAATAATTGGAATAGATGTTTTTTCTTGCCCTGGAAGAGTTTGTTGTTTCTTGAGTAGCATCCCTTACACAATTCTGCGTTGTAACATGACAACACTGCAGTGTAGCCCACTTGGTTATTTCCCACATTTCAAAAGAAACTCCTAGCTCTGAACTGTTTTTTTAACCAATTTTTGACCTTCTTTTTTTAAATGGTTTTATTGGTTTGAGTGACTAATGATTAATAAATACTTTTTTAGGTTGAATGCCGTTTGGAAATATATTAGAATTGACTGCTTTTTACCTGAATATTTGGACTTAGATAAGATAGTATGATGTTGGGATTTTCTTCAAAATAATCTGGAGTGACAAACATTATATGTTCTCATTCATGTGGGGAATATAAATAATAGTGAAAGGGAATATAAGGGAAGGGAGAAGAAATGAGTGGGAAATACCATAAAGGGAGACAGAACGTAAAGACTGCTAACTCTGGGAAACGAACTAGGGGTGGTAGAAGGGGAGGAGGGCGGGGGGCGGGAGTGAATGGGTGACGGGCACTGGGGGTTATTCTGTATGTTGGTAAATTGAACACCAATAAAAAATAAATTAAAAAAAATCTGGAGTGATAACCTCATCACAAAAGATCTGAAATGAGCTGATCAATATTTTAAGCTAGCTTATGAGTACTTAAAATTCATAATATTTTCCTCTACTTCCAAATTTTATGCTGGATTTCTTTGGTAACAAAAGTTTTGAAATATCTTAATGGACTAGGAAATCTCATCAGGCTACTCTCTTATATTGTAATATCTTCATTCTACTCACTGGGAGAGAGGACTTCACCATTTATTGCCAAGAAGTTTCTTTCTTGGGATGCCTGGGTGGCTCAGTGGTTGAGTGTCTGCCTTTGTCTCAGGGTGTGATCCTGGAGTCCCGGGATCGAGTCCCACATTGGGCTCCCTGCAGGGATCCTTCTCTCTCTGCCTGTGTCTCTGCCTCTCTCTCTCTCTATTTCTCTGTGAATAAATAAATAAAATCTTTTTAAAAATTTTTCTTTCTTAGCCCTGAATTAATACTGTAAGTAAAAAATATTTGGCAAGCTATTCATCTTGTTATCTGTGATGATTTGGCTTTCTGTCCCATCCCTCTGAGTCTCTCAATGCTGGCTTAAAAAAAAAAAAAAAAAAAAAAAAGTTAATTCCCAGAATACCTCAGGAGAGAGAGTCAGATATTCCACTTTTGTTATTACTTTAGAAGAGCTTTAAAAACTTGTTCAAGGTCACAAGCAATTTGCTATAAAAATCAACCCAGAAACCCTAAACTACGTGGTGCTGAAACGAGTTCTAATTACTGGTAGTTGTCTGGGTCGAGAGTAACCTTGGATTGTTGCTTTGATTGAGATTAATTTAGATTATAGACAGGCCTGTACTTTTCTGCTAAGTCTTCTCTTCTTTGAGAGTCATTGGTAGTTACGCACTAATTCAAATGAATCATCTCCAAATTTAAATCAAAAATGTGTTTGGCAATAAACTACAGGCTTTTTGGATCCAAGCAGAAGCTTTCTAGCAGTGCTCTCAATCAGTCATAGGTTTATGAGTCATATCAGTCATCGTGAGTAAGGACTGTCAGTATCACCAACATGGACCTTGGCTGAATAATCACTGTTATGCACCCTAGTGAGGTAAGTTATAGTAGTTAATGAGATTTATGTTGTCATATCCATAAGAACAGTGAAGTTCTTATGATTATTTTTAGAGCAGATGGGGAGAGTATTTCCTGTTCTGAGAGCTATAATCCTTCTCTAATAAATAAGCAACTAAATATTTTGAGTCTATACATTAAGCTTTGACAGCAATATGTTTCAGAATTGGTACCAAGGATATTTCATTAAAATAGATTTCCCAGGAAACAAAATGCCAATGCATTGCCCTGAAGAAAATGTTGACATACAAAATGTGTTTCTATTTCCTTATTTGCCATTAATTAGTAAACTATAGTATAGAACTTTTTAAGAATATTATATTTATTTGAGAGAGAGAGCATGCACATAAGCACAAGGGAGGAAGAGAGAGAGAGGGAGAAGCGGGCTCTCTGTTCAGCAGAGCTCAATCCCAGGACCCCAGGGTCACAACCTGAGACAAAGGCAGATGCTTAAATGACTGAGCCACCCAGGCACCCAGTATAGAAACTTTAAAGTTTCACGAAGGCCTGTTAATATTATGAAATTATTTCATACATGGCCCTGAAAAGGGGAAATGATAATTATTTCCAATTAAATGGCCTGTTTTTAATTGCCATGTAACAAATTACCACAGAGTCTTATGACAGCCCCCATTTATTGGCTTACAGTTCTATAGGACAGAAGTCCAGCACAGCATGGTTAGGTTCTCTGCTCAAAATATCACAAGGCTGAAATCAAGGTATAAGCCAAGCTGAGTTCTTCTTAGGAGGATCTGGAAAAAAGCCAATTCCATACTCAGTCTTGGAATGAGTAGAGTTCTCCTTCTTGCTAAAGTAGGGCTGAGGTCTTGTTTCCTTGCTTGCTATCAGCCAGAATGAACACTCTCCACTCCTGAAGGCTGCCTACATTTTTTGTCATGCAGCTTTCTTCATCTTCAGTTCAGAAATAGCATGTCAAATCTTTCTCTTTTTTTTTTTAAGATTTTATTTATTTATTCATAAGACACACACACAGAGAGAGAGAGAGAGAGAGAGAGAGAGAGGCAGAGACACAGGCAGAGAGAGAAGCAGGCTCCATGCAGGGAGCCCGATGTGGGACTCGATCCTGAGACACCCCAGGATCACACCCTGGGCCAAAGGCAGTTGCTCAACCACTGAGCCACCCAGGCATCCCTCAAATCTTTCTCATGCTTTGTGTCTCTGAATTCCATGACCAGCCAGAGAAAATCCCTGCTTTTAAAGAGCCCATTAGATTAAATATGCCCCACCTGGATAATCTCCCTATCCTAAGGTCAACGAATTTGGGACCTTAACTGCATCTATACATACCTCAACAGCAATATCTAGATTATTGTTTAATTAAATGGCTAGGAAAAGATATGTGTGAACCTGGGGCCAGAATCCTAAGGAGATTTTGAATATACCCATTCCAAATGGTATAGTATAAAATGAAACTTTACTGCCTTCAAATATTTATAACAAATCAGACAAATGACCATCTTCAAATTCCCTTATATACCTTGTGTCTTAGTCCATTTGGACTGCTATAAAGGAGTACCACACACACACACACACACACAAAAAAAAGAGTACCACAGACTGGGAAGCTTATAAACAACAGGAACTTATTTCTCACAGTTCTGGAGGGTGGGACATCCAAGATCAAGACAGATTTGGTGTCTGCAGCGAGCCCCCACCTGGCTTACAGACAGCTACTTCTTGTTATAGTCACACCTGGTGGAAGAGGCAAGGGAGCTTTATGGGGTCTTTTTTATGAAGGCACTAATCCTGCCCATGAAGTCTCCACTCTCATGACCTAATCAACTCCCAAAGGTCTCATCTCAAAATACCACCACATTTGGTGTTAGGGTTTAACATGTGAATTTGGGGAGATATGGTATTCAATTTTAATGACATGCAGATGGCCATCAGACATATAGAAAAATGCTCAAATTACTAATCTTCATGGAGATGCAAAACAAAACCATAATAGGATAGTGCTTCACACCCGTCAGAATGGCTAGTATCAAAAAAACAAGAAATAACAAATATTGGTGAGGAGGTGTAGAAAAGGGAAACTTTGTGCTTTGTTGGTGGGAATGCAAATTAGTACAGCCACCATGGAAAACAGTATGGAGGTTCTTCAAAAATTTAAAAATAGAAACATCATACAATTCAGTAATTCCACTACTGGGTATTTACCCAAAGAAAACACTAATACAAAAAGAGACATGCATCCCTACGTTCATTTATTGCAGTATTATTAACAATAGCCAAGATATGGAAGCAACTTAAGCGTCCATATGGATAAAGAAAATGTGTACACACACACAGCATGGAATATTACTCAGCCACAGAAAATGAGATCTTGCCATTTGTGACAACGTGGATGAACTTAACAGGCATTATGCTAAGTGAAATAAATGAGGCAGAGAAAGACAAATACCATATGTGGTATTTCACTTATATGTGGAATCTAAAAAACAAATAAATGAACAAACAAACAAAACTCAGAAACAGAATCATAAATTGAGCGAGTAAACTGGTGATTTCCACAGGAGAAGGGTTTGCAGGGATGGGTGAAATAGATGAAGATGACCAAGAGGCACAAACTTGCAGTTGTGCAATAAGTCACAATGATGAAAAGTACAGCTTAGGTACATAGTCAAGAATATCATAATGATGTTATATGTGACAGATGGTAGCTAGACTTATGGTGAGCATAGTATAATGTATAGAATTGTTGAACCACTATGAACGCCTGAAACTAATGTTGTATGTCAACTATATTTCAATAAAAAAGAAAAAAAATATCAAACAATAAATAAAAGTAAAACAAAAATTCTGATGCATGACTTGTGTGTATATATTAACAGGTGCTATTAACAGGTGCATGTCTCTGCATGTCATTAAAAAATGTATATTCAGGTCCTCTGCCCATTTGTAATCTGATTTTTCTAGTATCGAATTGTATGAGATGTTTAATATATTTTAGATATTAAGTCTTTTTTTAATATAACATTTTGAATATCTTCTCCCATTAGTAGATTGCCTTTTTGTTTTGTTGATGCTTTCCCTCATCATGTAAAGGCTCTCTTATTTAGGTATAGTCCCAATAGTTTATTTTTGCTTTTGTTTCTCTTGTCTTGAGGGGACATGGCTAGAAAAATGTTGTGAAGGCCAATGTCAAAGAAATTACTGTCTATGTTTTCTTTTAGTAGTTTTATGGTTTCAGGTCTGTGGTTTTCTTTTTCTTTTTCTTTTTTAGTTACCTGTTTATTTTCAGTTGGCCATATATAATAGTTTCCACCTCTGTAACATAGACCCAAATTTAGCAATGCATTGTTTTATCCATGTACTGATAGATCTAGGTTAACGCATGTACACTTATGTCCTAGCCCAATGGCCTCTAATCAATTTTGCAGATTGTCAGTACAACTGTTTATGACAAATGGTACTATACATAATAAACACAGAACAGAGCAAATCAAATTTGACTACTATACTAGTCTATCGAGTACCATCTGTAGATAAAGGCAATGGTAATGATCGTCTAGATCTCTATCATGTTACCACTTTGTTTTTCATAGGCATTTAGAGCTTCCTCCTAAAATAGATTAAAAACCAAGCATTGTCTGATTGGTCTATCAGGTAAAGCATTATCAGTCTTCTCACTAAACCTGGTAAGAATTAATTTTTCTTTCTTAAAAAAAAATCAGGTCAACTCAAGGTTTGTCATGATTCAGAGTCTTTGACTCATCAAAGTGAATTGAAAAGTAATCAGATTTTAGAACCATCATTCTTATAGTATTAATATCAATTACTGACAAGTATAGTCATAGTAATACCTGAGATGAAATAGTATACTGTCGTAAAAACCATTGCCTATAAGGAATAATGTAGTTTCCAACAACAAGTTTTGTTGCTTTTTAACCAGGTCCAAAGGAAATAAGTCTCCTTAAAAAAACAATATTGTAAAATACATACATATATATATGTGTATATATATATATATTTGTTTTGGAAATATATATATAGTTATTTTACTAATTTCTAGGTTTGTTTTGGAAATATATATATATATAGTTATTTCATAATACTGTGTGTATTAGCATTTGATCATGAGGCATGGTAGACAGAACTCATTGAGGAGCTAGGCCAGAAAAAAGTAAACTGTGATGTTCAGACAAGAAACTAAAATCAAATACAATGTTGATTATTTGAAAAGAATTTGGAATTCAGATCTCTATCCAAGATAGAATACTCAGGATACCAAAGCCATTGTGTCAGAATCTGAGCAAAAAAGGCTGAGCAAATACCTAGTCAGAAATAGAGTTTGCATACCAGTAAAACCTTAGAATTGAGGGACCTCGATTGGCTATAAAATGAATAATATGACAAAAACACGAACCATATTATTCATAAATCCTTCAATGTCTCCCCCTTGTACTTAGTATTCCAAATCCAAATTTCTTACTGTATCCTTCATGATTTGGTTAGAAGAACAGGAATTCACTCTATGAATTCTTCCCTGTGAGGGTTTAATTTAGATATTAGGGGTTTTGTACAACTATAAGAGCTTGAGCAACAAGGGTCAAGGGAGCTGCTGTTGAAGCATGATATTCTCAAGAATCTTTGTTGATTACTATGAATAAATTACATTTGATTTTTAATATCATACATCTTGAGACATTCCTAAACATGTTATTTACTTCTAGTTATTTTGGGGATTTTCCATTTATAGCAACATTTCTGACAATAAAGACACTTTTATTTCTTCCATTCCAGCATAAATGCCTTTAGCCATCCTTTTCTCAATATTCTTTGCCTTGTGAGTCAGCCAACTTTTTCTACAAAGGGTCAAGTACTTAATAGTTTAGGTTTAGCCAGTTGCACATTATCTATCACAACTACTCAACTCTATTGTATCAAAAAGCAGCTATAAACAATATGCAAAGAAAAGGGATCAATTGAGATACAAAAAAAGAAAAAGAAAGAAAGAAAGAAAGAAAGAAAGAAAGAAAGAAAGAAAGAAAGAAAGAAAAGAAGAAGAAGAAGAAGAAGAAGAAGAAGAAGAAGAAGAAGAAGAAGAAGAAGAAGAAAAAGAAAGAAAGAAAGAAAGAAAGAAAGAAAGAAAGAAAGAAAGAAAGAAAGAAAGAAAGAAAGAAAGACAGTAGCAGACCATATAGGGTTCATGGGATATAGTTAACTGACGCCTGACCTATTGTGCTGACTAAAACCTCTTTAAATGCTGAATAAAAGCGGAAAGAATGAACATCCTTGTTCCTAATCTTAGAAGGAAAAAAGTTTAGTCTTTCCCCATTAAATACGATGTTATTTGTAGTTTTTTTGCAGATCCCCTGTACCTGGTTTAGGAAATACCCTTTTATTGGAAGTTTGCTGAGAGTATTTATTTAAATGGTAGTTAGATTTTGTCACTCTTTTTGTTGTGTCTTATGAGATGACAATATAATTTTTCCCCTTTATTCTATTAATAAAATGAATGAGTTGTAATGTAAAGTTTGTAAAAAAAAAACTGTTATTTTTTTCTTTAAATATTTGATATAATTCACTAGTGAAGCTGTCTGGGCCTGGGATTTTATTTGTATGAATATTTTTCACTACTAAGTCCATTTTTACTCATTATGTATCTATTCAGATTTTCTATTTCTTCTTGACTTAGAATTTTACTAATTTCTAGGTTAGGAAATTTTTGCATTTCATCAAAGTCCATAAACACATTTATAGTTTTCTAATTCATTTAACTTCCATAAGTTTGTGGTGCCCCTCTTTTTTTTTCCTCACTAAACTTATTTTAATGGGTCTCAAAATTCTGTGATAGTTCTTTTTTTTTTTTTTTTGGTCAAGTTGCTTCCATTAAAAAAGTAGTTATTTTAAAAACTAATTACTTAGAACTGCCACACACACACACACACACACACACACAAACACAAATCGTCCAAAAACATTCTCCTTTCCTTTTGAAGGTTTTATGTTGCCCTCTCTTTCATTCCTGATTTTGTTAGTTCATGTCTTTAGTCATTTATGTTCTTGGTCACTCTAGTTAAAGTTTCCCAGTTTTGTTTTTCTCTCCATTACCAATTTTGACTTTATTGAATATCTCTATTGATTGCATGTTCTATTTAATTGTTCTATTACATTCTGGTCTGTATTATTTCATTCCTTCTGCTTGCTTTGAGTAGAGTTGATCTTTATCTAGTTTGTTAAGATACAAGTTTAGATTATTGATTTTAGAATTTTTGTCTTTTTTTTTTTAAGATTTTATTTATTTATTCATGACAGACAGAGAGAGAAGCAGAGACACAGGCAGAGGGAGAAGCAGACTCCATGGAAGAAGGGATGCAGAACTCCATCCCAGGACTCCAGGATCACACCCTGACAGTGAAGGCAGATGCTCAACCACTGAGCCACCCACGCATCCCTGTCTTTTTTAATATTGGTGTCTAAAGCTGCAAATTTTCCTCTAAACACTGATTTAAATCCATTTGCCAAGTTTTTTATGTTGTGTTTCACTTTTGTTCAGATAAAAATATTTTAAATTTATCTTGTCTTTCAATCTTTGATTCAGAAGTTACTTAGAAATGTGTGTAATTTTGAAATATTTGTCAATTTCCTCAATTTTTTCTTTTTTTGATTTCTAATTTGACTCAAATGTGTTCATTTGACCTAATACCTTTTAATTTATTGAGATTTGTTTTATGGTCCAACATATGATCTATTTTTAAAATCTTTCCATATGTATTTTAAAAGAATGTTTACTCTCCTGTCATTATGCAGAGTGATGATATCAATTTGAATTAGGTAAAGTTGATTGATAGACTTGATCAGATCTACTGTATCCTTTCCAATTTTCTGCTCAGTTGTTCTATTAATTTTTCAGATTTAAGAATTAAATTCTCCAATGATTTCTTGAATTGTCTATCCTTTCAATTTTTTCTGGTTTTGCTTTACTTATTTTGTATCTGTTTTTAAGTGTGTACACATTTATAATTGCTATATATTCATGATGTATTGATCTTTTTATGATTAGGTAAAATCTCTTTATAATATATAATATTCTTGGCTTAATATCTATTTTGTCTGATATAAAAATACCACAGATATCCTGTGGTTACTTTTTACATGATACATTTTTTTCTGTTCTTTTATTTTCTACCTACTTCTGTCTTGAATATATACTGTGTCTCTTCTAGAGAGCAGATAGTTGAATTTTGATTTATTTATCCAATCTGATGATCTCTGCCTTTTGATATGAGATCCTCTAAGTAAATTTTTACTTATTGTAGTCTTCAAATCAAGAATTTCCATTTGGTTTCTCTTTTTATAATTTTTAATCTCTTTATCAAGATCTCTATTTACTCAGCAAGTGTCATCATGTTGTTCTTTCAGTCTTTAAACTTGTTTGCCTTAATTCTTTGAACATAATTATAATAGCTCCTTTGAAATCTTTATTTTCTAAATTTCAACATCTGGGCTAACTCACAGTCCCTAATTGCTTCTTTTTTCCTGATTACGGTTACACTTTCTTGTTTCTTTTCCTTTCTCATAACTTTTGATTTAAACTAGCATTTTAAATACTGTCATATATTGTAAACAGTCTAGATTCTGATAACCCTCCCAAGGGTTGTAGTTGTTGTTGTTTGTTTATTTGTTTGCATCACAAACATGCTATGAAGGCACACACATGAGTTGTGTCTCTCCACGATGTCAGCTTTATTCAATCATAAAGCAAGGTTAGCATAACATAATTGTAAAGCAATTTCAGGATTCCAAACTCAATGATATTTCATTACATGTTAACTTGGCTTCTTACACATCACACAAAGCAAAGCCCAATACAAAATCATACAATAAGGGGTACCTGGCTGGCTCAGTTGAAGGAGCATATATGCCTCTTGATCCCAGGAGTCAGGAGTTTGAGCCCTGTTTTGGAGGTAGAGATGCTTAAATAATTTTTTAAAGATTTATTTATTTATTCATGAGAGACACAGAGAGAGAGGCAGAGATATAAGCAGAGGGAGAATCAGGCTCCTCAGAGGGAGGCTGATGCAGGACTCGATCCCAGATCCCGGGATCACATCCTGGGATGAAGGCAAATGCTCAACCGCTGAGCCACCCAGGCATCCCTTAAATGAATTTTTAAAAAGTCACATAAGATATAACAAGGGATAGGAAGTTTTTGTTTTATTTTATTTTATTTTATTTAAATTCAAGTTAGTTAACATATAGTTTATTATTAGTTTCAGAGATAGAGTTCAGTGATTCATCAGTTGCATATAACACCCAGAGCTCACTACATCTCCTTAATTTCCATCACCCAATCACCCCACCCCCACCGACCTCCCCTCCAGTAACCTTCAGTTTGTTTCCCAGAATTAAGAGTCCCTTAAGGTTTGTCTCCCTCTCTGATTTCTTATTTTATTTTTCCCTCCATGGGTAGGAAGCTGGTGCACCAAATGCAAAGTCAGTCTGCAAGCATACAATTGAGATGAGGCCTTGGTGCCCTTGAGATCAGTTTTCATGCCGCTCATTATGTTCAAGTAGTGGAGAATCTCTGTTATATTCAGAGATCAATTGGGCAGGTCCTTCAGAAGGAATTGCCCTTTTGATGTGGCCAGATGAAAGGGTCAGCATCTGGAAAGTCTGACAATTTGCTGCAAAAAAGGAGTTTAGCCAGTCTTGGGACTTTGGAGATCTCTCTGGTTCTGCTGGTTGTTTCGGATGCCATCAATCTTCACTGATTTCAGCGATATCTAGTCTTGGCTGTAATGCCATTGGTTGCTTGCATCACTACCTGACATAAGTCACTGCTTGACACCAGCGACTCCACTTTGCTTTCCACAGTTTGTTTGGTTGTTTAGTAATCTGCCTGGATTAAATCTGTGGAATATGTCTCACTTATAGAACATCACTGCTGATGTCTCTACTTGGGGAGTTTTTTAAATTCTTGTTTTAATTTTTAAGATTAGCTTTCTAGGGACTGGTTCTATAGATAAAATTATGGTCATCCAGTTATTGGCCATAGGTTATGCACAAACACCTTAATCCAAAAACGGCTTCTACCCTCTGCCCAAGGATCTCTGTACAGGTTGGGGAGTACATTAAAAGTTCAGCATGTTTCAGGTATGCTCCTGGTTTTACTTTCCATCAGGCCCTTTTATATACTATCTGTGCATGAACACAGTCTCTCAGACCACCTCTGATTTGTTAAAACTCTGGAATCTTTTCAATCTCCCATGAACATTTACATGGACCTCCAGTTAGCCACGGATATGTAGAAAGTTTATCAAGCCCTCCTGTGTTTTCCTCATTTCCTGGATGTTTTTGTTAATTTCTATCTAGGTCATTGTCTACTGCTTGCTGGCAGCCAGAGTGACAACCTCAGACTAGCTGAGATGTTGGCTGTCCCTGGTGACTTGCCATCAAGATGTCTACTTTTACTGACACTGCTGAACAGGGTTTTCCCCTCCCACTCCAAATCAAGAAACTCCTCCAAAAGTAAAACTTCTGATGTTTCTAGTCTTCCTGCCCTGGTAGGATAAAAGGAAACATCCAAACTGGGATGCAAGGGAATAGCCATAGGCAAGAATGTCACTGATTCCCACTAATCTTAACCGAAGTTCAGTAATTTTTTATGAATTAACACTTCTCATTTTGTTGCATGACTTTGGTAGATTTCCAAAGCTCTAAAATTGTTGTTTCTGAAATATGTGCAGTTTTATGGTTGCTTTTTGAGGAAAGAATTTTCTGACCCCTTTATGATGCCAAACCAAAAGTTTCACCTCATGAGGGACTTTTTTTACCTAAGGTCAAAAGCTCTCTTATCTCCATATTACTTTTCAGCAAAGTACTGCCATGTTTATGGTTTTTCTTCATTTAAATGGAGATACTGAGAGGAAGCAATTTTCACTTTCATTACCCAATTGAATGAGAACAACTCAGCGGCAAAAACAAGTACCAATTAGCTAAATGAAAAGTTCAAGCTGTGAATTTATCTTCAGGGCAAACTGCAATGATTTGAAGGGCAGCAGTGGGAGGCAAAGTATACAAGCAAGATAAAATAGATACTCTGGAGGTGGGACCTGCCTTTGTTGTTCATTATAAATTATAGATTGATTGACTTTATATCAAGATTTATGATATACAATCATATTTATTTAGGCTGTAACTTGGACTGAATGCAGGTCATTGAATTAATTTGAATAAATTAGTCTAAACAATATACTTACAGAATTGTTTTCAAGCTTAATCCTTTCACTTAAAAGTATAACATGTTGAAGAAAAGTTTTTTTTTTAAACCTATCTGATATCCATTTAACATAATAAAATGATGCCTGGTAAAAAGTAAACTGAAATATATGCTTGTCAAGAAAATTAAAGATATAGAATAATTCGATTTTAAAAATTGAGAATAATTAAAAGTTGGTGCACCTGGGCTCAGTCAAAGTGTCCAGACTCTCGGTTTTGGCCTACTCAGGATTTCAAGGTGGGGAGATCCAGTTCAGTCAGGATTGTGTTCAGCAGCATAGAGACTGCTCATCCTTCTCCCTCCCTCTCTGTTCCTCCCGCCCCCCTTCCCACATGTGCATTTGTGTGCTCTCTCTGATAAATGAATGAATGAATGAATGAATGAATGAATGAATAAATAAATAAATAAATAAATAAATAAATAAATAAAATCTTTAAAAAAAAAGGAAAGAATTACAAATTAGGGGGTAAAGAAATTTTTTAAATCTCTTACTACCAAATATTGCCAAAGCTGTGGAAACTCATGGGAACTCTACATGCTGGTGGGAAAATAAATTACTACAGCCACTTTGGAGAACAATTCTACGTTACCTAATAAAGTCTTTAAAAGCACAATTATACAACTCAGTAATTCCATTTCTTCCAGGGAGATATAAACAAGAAAAGTCAATTAAAATAAAATGCACTAGATCTAAATGTATCAAAACGGAATAGGTTTAAAATGTAATAATAAGTTAAAAAATGTAGAAAGATATTTAGTATGTAGCATTTATTTTTTTTTCTTTTTTTATTATTTTTTAAAATTTTTTATTGGTGTTCAATTTACTAGCATTTATTTTTTAAATGTATTTGTTTATGTATAAATATAAGAAGTTAATTTTAAGATGGTAAAGTAGAAGAACATATTATAAATTCATAGTAGAGCTTGATTCTGAGGAGGGCATGAGGAGAATATGGTATGGGGAAGAAGGAGAAAAGGGAATTCATATCTCTCAGTAAAGATTTATGAGTTTAGAAAATAAATGAAAATATTGACCCTATTAATCCTCACTGATAGTACATGAGGTAGCTAATATTTTTATCTGTATGTCTAGCTTATAAAATATGTAAGTTTCAAAAATATGGTAAGATAATATCAAAAACAAATGGAGCTATCACACATGACTGTTTGTTGTACCCATCTAAATTACCAGTTTATAGAATGAACTAATACATTTCCAAAGTATTGCTCTAAGGAATCTAAGTGATTTATGGAATATTCAATAAGGTCATCTATACCAACTCTTCTATAGCACTTATATTTATACATTACTTACATTCAGCACATAATTATTTGGGGTACTCAAGTTGGTACAAAAGCATTTTCAGAGAGATCCAATCGAAATAAAATTTGACATATGATTTCATCTTTTAAAAATATATGCCTCAGGGCACCTGAGTAGCTTCGGAGGTTAAGTGCCTTCAGCTCAGGTCGTGATCTGGTGTCCTGGGATGGAACCCCCCACAGGGCTCCCTGCTTATAGTCGAGAGTCTGTTTCTCTCTCTCTCTCTCTGCCTGCCTCCTGCTTGTGCTCTCTCTGTCTCTCTCTCTCACTCTCTCAAATAAATAAAATCTTCTTTTTAAAAAATAAAAAATATGTGTCTTATCAAGAGTCTAGGTATTATAGATTTCTTTTATTCCTCTGATATTTCAAAAGGAAAAGCTGCACTACAGCCAGCATTCTTTTTGGCTGACAATACAATTAGCCTCTAGTGCTCACACTCCCTCCATGAACTCCCCCCATGTACTCTAGAACACAAAAAACTTTTTTTGTGTCCAGAGAATTGAGAAGTGAATTTAAACATCTATCTAGGGATCGATTAAATAATTACTGTTTTACTCTAAAGCATGATTCTTTTCATCTGTAGGTCAGGAGACCTATGTCATAGCTCTGGATTTCTATTTTGGGAACCTGAAGAAATTTGGGCCTTATCAATTAGGGGGCAGATAAGGGTGTGGGGCAGTCAGGTAACTTTAATTTCCTTCCTAACATAAAATATACATCAATTTACTTGAGCAAGTCATTTAACATGGCTACACTTCAATTTCCTTATCTTCAAAATACTAACGTACTAAGAAGGATTAGTGTAAAGTTTAAAAAGAAAGGATATGTAAAATATACTTGGAACAGTGTCTGGTTTATACGAAATGCTCAGTAAATGTTTGCTATGATCACTATCATCATCATTTTTATTTGTAACAGTAAGAGTTTTAATAACCCAAAATCCTAGTTTTATAAAAGTCATTAGAAACATTCACTTATTGCATCTTTCATCAAATTCATCTAATTTTTTTTACTTTAAATTTTCTGTGTTTTTATGTAGATCAGTGATGCACATCCAATGAATAAGATATTTAAGATAGCAATTATAATTAAACCACCTTAATTTCTCTGTGGAAAAATAAACAAGACAAAAATTTACAAATGCATTGACTGTGAAATTATAGTATGTTTCTAACAGAGGAAAGTATCTAGTCATAAGTAAATACACAATGAGATTTATAAGACTGATAGTAACTTAAGTAATTAGTTTTGTGATCCTTAACCATTTAATCCACTCATATTACTAGAATTCTAGTCATGTTGCTTCTTATGTAAGAACAAGCTCCTTTCCCAAATTCCCAAATCATCTTTCTTCCCTTTTCTCAAATAACAACTAGATGAAGGGATAATATTCTTTTTAAATATTTATTTATTTATTTATTTAGTTAGTTAGTTAGTTAGTTAGTTATTTTAGAGAGGATGAATACACAAAAAGGGTGAGGGGCAGAAGGAGAGGGAGCGAGAGAATCCCAAGTAGAGCCCCCACTAAGCACAGAGACCGAGGTAGGGCTCAAAGCAATGGCTCTGAGATCATGACCTGAGCAGAAACCAAGAATCAGATGCACCCTAGGATGATATTTTTATAAGAAAACTCAACCTAACCAAGTGCAGGAGACAGGATCTTTCAACACGATTACCAAAGGATTATAATCCACCTCCACATTTTACAGTGTAGGCTGATTATATTCTGTATCAATAATTGCTGTTTCCTTTGGGCTCATTTAGTTGTGTGACAGAAGCATTTATCATACATTCTATCCATGTGCTCACCCACATTTCAGAACGCCCCTACAGTTTGGCCCACTGCCATAGGACTAGTTCTGGCCAACAGGCTTTGCACAGAAATAATACGCATTCGTTCCAGACTGAAGCATTTAAAAGCCAATATATAAATCTTCTGCTATCCCTTTACCCGCTGTGGCAACAGTGGGATCCACTTATTGAGATGGCAAAGCCACAAGACTAAAACAGCCTAGATTTCTAAATCTACCCTTAGAAGGGAGCCATCCCATATAACTGTAGACTTAATGTGAGAGAGAAATTAACTTTCATATGTTAAGCCATGAAAATTTCAATTTTGTTTTCTTAGCAAAGCATAATCACTTTGGGGTGTTGCATCTCCATGAAGTACCCGTCTCCATAAGCTAGTTGGCAGCTGTCATATAACTTATGTTCACAGGTACATAAAATATTTTTATCACATTAAGATTATGGTAGCACATTGCTAAGGCAAAAGAGAGGAAGAAATTGGCAACTCTAGAAGGAAAAGATTTATCCCAAGATAATGACCACTCATTTCACATAAATTGTTTCCCTGCACATATTTATATAAATATAAATATAAAGAGGTGCCTAAGTGGCTCCGTCAGTTGAGCATCTAGCTCTTGCTTTTGGCTTAGGTCATGATCTCGGGGTTGTGGGATCCAGTCTTGCATTGGGCTCCTTGCTCAGCAGGGAACTGCTTAGGATTCTCTCACCTCCCTCTCCCTCTGCCCCTCCACCTCCTCTCCTGATCTCACTCATGCTTAGTGTTCAGTGAGGAGTGTGCTTGAAGATTCTCTCCCTCTGCCTCCCCCCCAGCTCTCTCTCTCTCTCTCTTTCTCTCTCTTTTTCCCTCTCTGTCACTCTCAAATGAATGGATAAATCTTTGAAAAATATAGAGAGAGACATAACACATCTCAGATTTATAATGAAAATATCTCTTCTAAATAGCAATCTTTCCTCTTGGATATCCAGATAGAAAATTAATTTTACTTCAAGAAATACCCTCAAAAATAAATACCCTTTCACACATATCCCTCTTCCACATATACTTACGGAATGGAAATTAGTAGCATAAATGTGATTCAGAGGTAACCTGGGAAAAATAACTGAAAGAAAATAAATTGGTAGATTACATAACTATGAGTTTTTTCTTTTATGTTTTTCCTACCAAACTCCAAAAGGATTTGTAGGTGTTTTAATGTTTCCTACAGAGAACTTGAACACCAAACTTAAAAGCAAATGTGTGTTGGGGTCAGTAATCAATTATTCCCTCTTAAAATAGCTCTTTCACAATTATCCTTTGTAATAGATCCGTATTATAAGTCCTAATGATGAATTGTTTCATAATGCATCAAATGTATAAGTAAATCTTTCCTTAGATTTCCAAATTTCTGTTATATTCCATTTTTGATTCAGATCAAAATTTTCCAAATAGAATCACATTTTTTTCTAGTTTGCAAATTCTTTTTGAAAAGGAAGAAAATGGAGAGGGAGGATAAGGTCCCAAACACATATTATTGTCATTTACTACAAGCCTTTACATTATGATGAAAGTAGTGGTGTAAATTTGCAAATAAGTTGTAGGTCAATCAAATGACAAAGACTATGTTTTCTATCAATTTTGGCCATTCTCCATAATGACTTTTAATGTATTTTAATAATATGATGTTATGAATATTTTGGAAATTGCAATTTCAAGCCTTTAGGGGAAAGGTATTTCTTGCATGATTTAAAAAAATAAAAAGTTCTGAAGACTATATTTCTACCAGTCCATTTTCAAAAGTATGTAACATCAAAAGATTTTTGGCTCCAATAGACATCTAGTTTTCTGCCAAGATCAATTCTATAATTTGTAAGTGACAGTTTTCTCCTTATATAAAGAAAGCAGTGCAAAATCATACTTTATCTAATTAACATCCTTTCCCAGTTTGGCTTTCAATACTACTGCTATTAACTAGTACTCTGCTACCAATCACCAAATCCTACCATCCTTGAAGGCTCTAGTGATGCCAAGCCAGGTCCCAATTCTATTGCTCTTTTCAGGACCTGCTCCAATGTGGCTGCCCCCCACCCCAACCCCTGCTACCACCGCTTCCATTATTGCCTTAACCACTAGTGTCACAGTTCCTCCAATCTCCAAACGAGAAGATATTTCTTCTTAAGTAGAATAGTTATTTCAATACATTAAGAGATATCACAACCTTTTTATTTGTCACCAACAATAATAGCACTATCCTTTCAGAGTGGTATGTCCCTCAGATAATGAGCTTTCATCATATTCATGAGATATTGGACAAGGAATAATTTCTGTGCCACTATGTCAAGTGCTCTGCTTTTCTCAGCACTAATACCCAGAAGCAATCCCATGTTTTCCAAGAGTTCTCTTGTTAAATGAGATGTTCTTGATGAAAGAACAAGCCTCCGTGTTAATTCACTGCTTTCATGTTCAAGCAATTAGGTCCAACTTAAACTTCCTTCAGAAAAAAATCCATGCAATCAGTTGACTTGCCATAGTTATAAACAAGTCTTTACTATGCCTTCATTATCTACTCAACAAAATTTCAAATATAAGATACTTATGAATTATCTCAAATTTGGTCTATTTGCCAATGTTATTATAATTTTCCAAATTTGGAAGATATATGTAGCTATTTGGGACTGGCTATTGTGTACCTTCCCTGTGATTTTTATGAGGATCGTATGAGGTAGTGCATTTAAAGAAATGTGTGTTAAACATGTAATAAATATTTAAATTAGTTACCATTAATTATCACTAGTTATTATTATCAAAATTCTTTCTCCTACATATAGTAGGATTCTACATGTTATAATTTATATCTAAAAAAATATCTAATTCCGCTGAATTTTACATATCACATCTTCTTTATCCACTCATCTACCAATGGATATTTGAGTTGCAGTCCTATCTTGGCTATTATAAATAATACTACATTATTTATGGTATATATCTTTTCAGATTAGTGTTTTCGTGTTCTTTGGGTAAATACCCAGTACTGAAATTGTTGGATTGTATGCTAATTCTAATTTTTATCTTTTGAGTAACCTCCATACTGTTTTCCACAGTGGCTGCACCAATTTACATTCCCACCAGCATTGCATGAGTGTTCCTTGTTCTCCACATCCTTGTCAATACTTGTTATTTCCTTTTTTTTTTTTTTTATTTTAGCCATTCTGACAGGTGTGAGGTGATATCCCATTGTGGTTTTGACTTGAATTTCCCTAAGAATTACTGATGTTGAGCACCTTTTCATGTATCTGTTAGCTATCTATCTTTGGAAGAAATGTCTATTCTGCCCATTTTTAAATTGGGTTCTTTGTGTTTTTGGCATTGAGTTGTATAAGCTCTTTATATATTTTGGATATTAACCCTTTATTGGATATATCACTTGCAAATACCTTCTCCCATTTGCCAGGTTGCCTTTTTGTTTTGTTGGTAATTTCCTTTGCTGTGGAAAAGCTTTTTATTTTGGTAGAGTAAGTGTGTTTATTTCTAAAGGTTAGGTTTTTTTAACCCCTCCTATCTCTGAGTTTGTGATGTGTAGTAATGAAACCATTTAGTTATTATAAATACATTTATCATTATTATTATAGCTATCTTTTAGGTAGACTCAATATAATGCAGATACTTTTTATACATACTTTATGCCACTAATCCCCAAATTAGCATACGATGTATCTAATATTATCCACATTTTACAGATTGGAGAACAGTTCAGAGAGATAAAATAACTTACCCAAGTTTATACAACTACACAACTAGTAGGCTACAAAATCAAGTTTCAAACACAGGTACATCTGCCTCCAAAATCTCATTCTGACAAGCTTTGCTCTTTTATTAAATGGGTGATATCTTAATAAAATCCATATATGACAAGCCCACAGCTAACATCTTACTCAGTGATGAAGAGCTGAAAGTTTTTTGTCTAAGATCAGGACAAGACAAGGAAGCCCACTCTTGCCACTTTGATTCAACATAGTATTAGAAGTCCTAGCCAGAAGAATTAGGCAAGAAAAAGAAGTAAAAGACATCCCAATCAGAAGGGAACAAGTAAAATTTCACTATTTGCAGATGACATGATATTTAGAAATATTTATAAAACCCTAAAGATTCTACCAAAAACAATGTTAGAACTAATAAATACAGAAAAATTACAGGCTACAAAATCAATATACAAATATCTATTGCACTTCTATAAACTAATAAGGAATTATTAGATAAATTAATAAAACAATCCCATTAAAAATTACATCAAAAACAACAAAATACCTAAAAATGAACTTAACCAAGGAAATAAAAGATCTGTACACAAAATAGAAATCATTAAGGTAAGAAATTTAAAAAGACACAAATAAATATGTATTCTGTCTTCATGAATTGGAAGAATTAATATTGTTAAAATGTCCATATTCTCTAAAGCAATTTATAGATAAATTCAGTACAATCCCTATCAAAATTTCAATGGTATTTTTCACAGAAACAGATAAATAATCCTAAAATTTATACAGAACCACAAAAGATCTCAAATAGCCAGAGCAATCCTGAGAAAGAAGAACAAAACTGGAGGCATTATACACCATGATTTCAAACTACATTACAAAGCTATTATAATCAAAACATTTCAAAGTTATTGTAATCAAAACAAATCAAAATCAAGACACATAGACCAATGGAACAGAAAAGAGCCCAGAAATAAACCCACGCACAATGGTCAATTAATACTAAAGGAGCCGAGAATAAACAATGGGAAAAGAGCAGTATCTTCAATAAAGGGTATTCATGCAAAAGAATAAAACTGGACCACTATCATATACATAAAAATTAAGGGGCGCTTGGGTGGTTCAGTTGGTTAAACATCTGCCTTCAGTTCAGGTCATGATCTTGGGGTCCTAGGATCACCCTGGTGTTCGGCAACCTGTTCAGCAAGGAGTCTGCTTCTCCCTGTCCCTCTGCCCCCGCCTCCTGGTCATGCGAGGGCACATGCATGCTCTCTCGCTCTCACTCGCTCTCTCTCAAATAAATAAAATCCTTTTAAAAATTATTTTAAAAAATTAAATCAAAATAGATTAAAGATATGAATGTATGATTGGACACCATAATATTCCTAGAAGAAAACATAGCCAATAAGCTCCTTTTGATATTGGTCTTGGCAATAATTTTTTTGGATCTGACACCAAAAACAAAGGCAACAAAAGTTAAAAGAAACAAGTGGGACTACATCAAAATGTAAAGCTTCTGCCCAGCAAAAGATGCTATCAACAAAATAAAAAGACAAACTATGAAATGGGAAGGAAAAAAATATGTCATGTATCTGATAAGAGGTTAATATCCAAAATATATAAAGAACTCACATAACTCATCATCAAAAATAATCTGATTAAAATGGGCAGAGGATCTAAACATATTTTTCCAAAGGAGCCATACGGATGGCCCACAGACACATGAAAAGATACTCAGCATCATTACCATCAAGGAAATGAAAAGCAAAACCACAAGAGATATCACCTCACACTTGTCAGGAATGGCTATTACTAAAAAGAAAAGAATAAAAGTTGGCAAGGATGTGGAAAAAAGAGAACCCTTGTGCACTTTTGGTGGGAATATAAATTTGTGCATCTATTATGACAAACAGTACTGAGGTTTCCCAAAAAATTAAAATTGAAATACTACACCATCCAGCAATTCCACTTCTAGGTATGTGCCCAAAGAAAATGAAAACACTAACCCAAAAAGATATATACACTCCATTATTTATTTATAAGAGCCAAGACATGGAAACATCCTAAATGTCCATTGGTGGATAAATAGATTTTTAAAATGTGATATATATACACAGTGGAATACTCTTTAGCTGTTAAAAAGATTGAAATCTTGCTATTTGCAACCATGGGTGGACCATGAAAGCATTATGGTAAGTGAAATAAGTCAGACAGGATAAGAAAAATACTGTATGCTCTCACTTATGTGGAGAATATAAAACAAACAATTTAAAAAACCCATGGATAAAGAGAAAAGATTGATGACTGCCTGAGATGGAAGGGTGGGACATAGACAAAATGGGTGAAGGGTACAAATTTCCAGCTATAAAATGAGTAAGTCATGGGGATCTAATGAAATATATAGCGGGATGACTATAGTTAATAGTACTGTATTGCATAAGTGAGAGTAGCTAAGAGTAGATCTTGAAAGTTCTCTTCACAAGAAAAAGAATTTTGTAATTCTATATAGCAATAGATGTTAACTGGACTGTTGTGTTAATTATCTTGTAATCATATATACAAATATCAAATCATTATGTTGAATACCAGAAATTAATATCTTATATGTCAATTATACCTCAATAAAACAATTTTAGTGACATAAATAATATAAATGGAGAATATCTTGATATTTGCTAATTTACAGGTCCCACGTAATGAATGTTCAACTTGTGAATTACCTGTGAATGTAAACAGTAGGTCACACACTACTTTCCCCTCTTACTCTACTCGAGTTTTTTTTATACTCCAGTTTTTTTCAGCTAATTTCATTTTTGTTCTCTCACACAGCAATCTGCGTGCAAAAGGAAAAACTCAAAGAGATCTCTAACATCTCTTGATTCCCTGGTAAGCTCACTAAATTACACACATGTACACTCCTTATTTCCCAATAGTTTTCTATTCTTACCAATAAACTTAAAAATCTCCTCCTTCTCATGGCTCTTCCTACCTTCATTTTTTTTTTCTCAAGTGCTTGTTCTCCAGCCTTTAAGTAACAATGATTCAATTAGGGCTAAAAGAATTCTACAAATCGAAATTAACCATAATCTTATTAGGGCTACGTAATGGGCTGCATTGTGTCCTTCGCCCCACTCGCCCAATACACAAAGTCATCTGTTAAAGCCTAAACCTACTACTTGGAACACGACTGTGTTTGGAAATAGGACCTTTAAAGAGGTTATTGCATTACAATCGGATTGATATCCTTAAAAAAGAAGATATCGGACACAGAGAGACAGCAAGGATTTACATGAGCAGAGGAAATCCCTGTGAGGACACAGAAAGAAAAGACACAAATAAATGGATATTCTATCTTCATGGACTGGAAGAATTAATATTGTTAAAATGTAGGTAGCAATCTGCAAGCCAAGGAGAAAGGCCTCAGAAGAAAGCCAACCTTGATCTTAGATTTCTTAGAATCTAGACTGAGAGAAAATGAATTTCCATTGTTTAAGCCACTCAGTCTGTATTAGGTTATGGCAGCCCTAGCAAACTAGTACACGATAGAAGAATTCTAGCAGTCCACATGTTTTTAGGAATATAAGAATTATGTTAGGAAATTACATAATATGTTTGTAAAGAAACTATAAATGCCTTCAACATGTAAAGTCGAATAAATGTCCAAAGTTTCCTTTCAAAAACTTTACAGATTTCTTCACTTAAATAGAATTAAACAAGTTCCTTCTCCTTGAGCACTAAAATGCAAAGTAAATAAGAAATGATTATTCAAGCTTAGTTTTCAGTTTTAATTCATACTTCCACAACTGAATTGTTTTCATCTATTTTCTGTTTGACAAGATTTAAGCTACATTACAGACTACATTATTTTCTGTCTTGGGCAGAAGACAAAATGTTAATTATAACATTGTTTATTTGAAAAATATATTGTAAGTTTCAAACAACCATTTTAACATTGAATTTTCAGAATGTAATCAAATGTCATTAAAGGTATAACTATCTTATACCTTAATGTGCATATGCCATGAAATAAACTTAGTAAATATCCTATCATACCTTAAAAGTATGCTAATTGTATATAACATCTGACCAAATTTTTTATTACAAGGATCCTAGATTTCTTCTTCTTTTATTGACATCCCCCTTAAATAAGTGCTGTTAAGAATACAATTCAGTTAGAAGCTGTATTTAGATTAATTGTACTTTGCTGTTAGTTTTATACTATTATCCTATGTCTTATAGTAACAAAATTGTTCTCTGGCCTTTTTTCTCACTTTTCCATCATATACAACAGCCTTTCAAAGGACCATGGGGATTTGTCGGTAAGATACCTACTGACATCATCTGAGTTCTCTAAATATTAAGGGATGAGTTCACTTCTTCCTACTTAGTATCTGCATATGTTTTGTTTCATAGTTTATCTCTGGCATCATTAAATACCTGAACTGTCCTCAAAAGGAAGCTGTTATCACTGGCATTTAATTACTGAGTACATTAAATTAACCTAGATGACATGTGAGCATATTCCTCCAGCTGCTCAAAAAATATACAAGGAAGGGATGCCTGAATGGCTCAGCGGTTGAGCATCTGCCTTCAGCTCAGGATGTGATATTGGGTCCTGGGATCGACTCCCGCATCGGGCTCCATGCATGGAGCCTGCTTCTCCCTCTGCCTGTGTCTCTGCCTCTCTCTGTGTGTCTCCCATGAATAAATAAATAAAATCTTTTATTAAAAAAATATACAAGGTAAAACCAGATCCATTTCAAATAATGCAGAAAAATAACTCTATATTTCCTTAAAATCTGTCTTATTTTTTTAATTGGTGTTCAATTTACCAACATACAGAATAACCCCCAGTGCCCGTCACCCAATCACTCCCAACCCCCGCTCTCCTCCCCTTCTACCACCCCTAGTTCCTTTCCCAGAGTTAGCAGTCGTTACGTTCTGTCTCCCTTTCTGATATTTCCCACTCATTTCTTCTCCCTTCCCTTCTATTCCCTTTCACTATTATTTATATTCCCCACATGAATGAGAACATATTTGTCCTTCTCCGACTGACTTACTTCACTCAGCATAATACCCTCCAGTTCCATCCACGTCAAAGCAAATGGTGGGTATTTGTCATTTCTAATAGCTGAGGAATATTCCATTGTATACATAAACCACATCTTCTTTATCCATTCATCTTTCCATGGACACCGAGGCTTCCACAGTTTGGCTATTGTGGACATTGCTGCTAGAAACATCGGGGTGCAGGTGTCCTGGCGTTTCATTGCATCTGTATCTTTGGGGTAAATCCCCAGCAGTGCAATTGCTGGGTCGTAGGGCAGGTCTATTTTTAACTCTTTGAGGAACCTCCACACAGTTTTCCAGAGTGGCTGCACCAGTTCACATTCCCACCAACAGTGTAAGAGGGCTCCCCTTTCTCCACATCCTCTCCAACATCTGTGGTTTCCTGCCTTAATTTTCCCCATTCTCACTGGTGTGAGGTGGTATCTCATTGTGGTTTTGATTTGTATTTCCCTGATGGCAAGTGATGCAGAGCATTTTCTCATGTGCTTGTTGGCCATGTCTATGTCTTCCTCTGTGAGATTTCTCTTCATGTCTTTTGCCCATTTCATGATTGGATTGTTGGTTTCTTTGGTGTTGAGTTTAATAAGTTCTTTATAGATCTTGGAAACTAGCCCTTTATCTGATATGTCATTTGCAAATATCTTCTCCCATTCTGTAGGTTGTCTTTGAGTTTTGTTGACTGTATCCTTTGCTGTGCAAAAGCTTCTTATCTTGATGAAGTCCCAATAGTTCATTTTTGCTTTTGTTTCTTTTGCCTTTGTGGATGTATCTTGCAAGAAGTTACTGTGGCCGCGTTCAAAAAGGGTGTTGCCTGTGTTCTCCTCTAGGATTTTGATGGACTCTTGTCTCACATTTAGATCTTTCATCCATTTTGAGTTTATCTTTGTGTATGGTGAAAGAGAGTGGTCTAGTTTCATTCTTCTGCACGTGGATGTCCAATTTTCCCAGCACCATTTATTGAAGAGACTGTCTTTCTTCCAATGGATAGTCTTTCCTCCTTTATCGAATATTAGTTGACCATAAAGTCCAGGGTCCACTTCTGGGTTCTCTATTCTGTTCCATTGATCTATGTGTCTGTTTTTGTGCCAGTACCACACTGTCTTGATGACCACAGCTTTGTAATTAACCTGAAATCTGGCATTGTGATGCCCCCAGCTATGGTTTTCTTTTTTAAAATTCCCCTGGCTATTTGGGTCTTTTCTGATTCCACACAAATCTTAAAATAATTTGTTCTCTCTGAAGAAAGTCCATGGTATTTTGATAGGGATTGCATTAAACGTGTATATTGCCCTGGGTAACATTGACATTTTCACAATATTAACTCTGCCAATCCATGAGCATGGAATATTTTTCCATCTCTTTGTGTCTTCCTTAATTTCTTTCAGAAGTGTTCTATAGTTTTGAGGGTATAGATCCTTTACATCTTTGGTTAGGTTTATTCCTAGGTATCTTATGCTTTTGGGTGCAATTGTAAATGGAATTGACTCCTTAATTTCTCTTTTTCAGTCTCATTGTTAGTGTATAGAAATGCCACTGATTTCTGGGCATTGATTTTGTATCCTGCCACGCTACCGAATTGCTGTATGAGTTCTAGCAATCTTGGGGTGGAGGCTTTTGGGTTTTCTGTGTAGAGTATCATGTCATCGGCGAAGAGGGAGAGTTTGACTTCTTCTTTGCCAATTTGAATGCCTTTAATGTCTTTTTGTTGTCTGATTACTGAGGCTAGGACTTCCAGTACTATGTTGAATAGCAGTGGTGAGAGTGGACATCCCTGTCTTGTTCCTGATCTTAGGGGAAAGGCTCCCAGTGCTTCCCCATTGAGAATGATATTTGCTGTGGGCTTTTCGTAGATGGCTTTTAAGATATCGAGGAATGTTCCCTCTATCCCTACACTCTGAAGAGTTTTGATCAGAAATGGATGCTGTATTTTGTCAAATGCTTTCTCTGCATCTAATGAGAGGATCATATGGTTCTTGGTTTTTCTCTTGCTGATATGATGAATCACATTGATTGTTTTACGGGTGTTGAACCAGCCTTGTGTCCCAGGGATAAATCCTACTTGGTCACGGTAAATAATTTTCTTAATGTATTGTTGGATCCTATTGGCCAGTATCTTGTTGAGAATTTTTGCATCCATGTTCATCAGGGATATTGGTCTGTAATTCTCCTTTTTGGTGGGGTCTTTGTCTGGCTTTGGAATTAAGGTGATGCTGGCCTCATAGAACGAATTTGGAAGTACTCCATCTCTTTCTATCTTTCCAAACAGCTTTGGGAGAATAGGTATGGTTTCTTCTTTAAACGTTTGATAGAATTCCCCTGGGAAGCCATCTGGCCCTGGACTCTTGTGTCTTGGGAGGTTTTTTTTGATGACTGCTTCAATTTCCTCCCTGGTTATTGGCCTGTTCAGGTTTTCTATTTCTTCCTGTTCCAGTTTTGGTAGTTTGTGGCTTTCCAGGAATGTGTCCATTTCTTCTAGATTGCCTAATTTATGGGCGTATAGCTGTTCATAATATGTTTTTGAAATCATTTGTATTTCCTTGGTGTTGGTAGTGATCTCTCCTTTCTCATTCATGATTTTATTAATTGGAGTCTTCTCTCTCTTCTTTTTAATAAGGCTGGCTAATGGTTTATCTATCTTATTAATTCTTTCAAAGAACCAACTCCTGGTTCTGTTGATCTGTTCCACAGTTCTTCTGGTCTTGATTTCGTTGAGTTCTGCTCGAATCTTTATTAACTCCCTTCTTCTGCTGGGTGTAGGATCTATTTGCTGTTTTTTCTCTAGCTCCTTTATGTGTAAGGTTAGCTTTTGTATTTGAGTTCTTTCCAGTTTTTGAATGGATGCTTGTATTGGGATGTATTTCCCCCTTAGGACTGCTTTTGCTGCATCCCAAAGATTTTGAACGGTTGTATCTTCATTCTCATTAGTTTCCATGAAACTTTTTAATTCTTCCTTAATTTCCTGGTTGACCCTTTCATCTTTTAGCAGGATGGTCCTTAACCTCCACGTGTTTGAGGTCCTTCCAAACTTCTTGTTGTGATTTAGTTCTAATTTCAAGGCATTATGGTCTGAGAATATGCAGGGGACGATCCCAATCTTTTGGTATAGGTTCAGACTCGATTTGTGACCCAGTATGTGGTCTATTCTGGAGAAAGTTCCATGTGCACTTGAGAAGAATGTGTATTCAGTTGAGTTTGGATGTAAAGTTCTGTAGATATCTGTGAAATCCATCTGGTCCAGTGTATCATTTAAAGCTCTCGTTTCTTTGGAGATGTTTTGCTTAGAAGACCTATCGAGTATAGAAAGAGCTAGATTGAAGTCACCAAGTATAAGTGTATTATTATCTAAGTATTTCTTCACTTTGGTTAATAATTGATTTATATATTTGGCAGCTCCCACATTCGGGGCATATATATTGAGGATTGTTAAGTCCTCTTGTTGGATAGATCCTTTAAGTATGAGATAGTGTCCCTCTTCATCTCTCACTACAGTCTTCGGGGTAGATTTTAGTTTATCTGATATAAGGATGGCTACCCCTGCTTTCTTTTGAGGACCTTTCGAATGGTAAATGGTTCTCCAACCTTTTATTTTCAGGCTGTAGGTGTCCTTCTGTCTAAAATGAGTCTCTTGTAGACAGCAAATAGATGGGTCCTGCTTTTTTATCCAGTCTGAAATCCTGCGCCTTTTGATGGGGTCATTAAGCCCGTTCACATTCAGAGTTACTATTGAGAGATATGAGTTTAGTGTCATCATGATATCTATTCAGTCCTTGTTTTTGTGGATTGTTCCACTGAACTTCTTCTTAAAGGGGAATTTTAAGAGTCCCCCTTAAAATTTCTTGCAGAGCTGGTTTGGAGGTCACATATTCTTTCAGTTCCTGCCTATTTTGGAAACTCTTTATCTCTCCTTCCATTTTGAATGAGAGCCTTGCTGGATAAAGTATTCTTGGTTGCATGTTCTTCTCATTTAGGACCCTGAATATATCCTGCCAGCCCTTTCTGGCCTGCCAGGTCTCTGTGGAGAGGTCTGCTGTTACCCTAATACTCCTCCCCATAAAGGTCAGGGATTTCTTGTCTCTTGCTGCTTTAAGGATCTTCTCTTTATCTTTGGAATTTGCAAGCTTCACTATTAAATGTCGAGGTGTTGAACGGTTTTTATTGATTTTTAGGGGGGGAATCTCTATTTCCTGGATCTGAATGCCTGTTTCCCTTCCCAGATTAGGAAAGTTTTCAGCTAGAATTTGTTCAAATACATATTCTGGCCCTCTGGCCCTTTCGGCGCCCTGGGAACCCCAATTAAACGTAGGTTTTTCTTTCTCAGGCTGTCGTTTATTTCCCTTAATCTATCTTCATGGTCTTTTAATTGTTTGTCTCTTTTTTCCTCAGTTTCCCTCTTTGCTATCAACTTGTCTTCTATGTCACTCACTCGTTCTTTCACCTCGTTAACCCTCGTCGTTAGGACTTCTAGTTTGGATTGCATCTCATTCAATTGATTTTTAATTTCTGCCTGATTAGATCTAAATTCTGCAGTCATGAAGTCTCTTGAGTCCTTTATGCTTTTTTCTAGAGCCACCAGTAGCTGTATAATAGTGCTTCTGAATTGGCTTTCTGACATTGAATTGTAATCCAGATTTTGTAACTCTGTAGGAGAGAGGACTGTTTCTGATTCTTTCTTTTGAGGTGAGGTTTTCCTTCTAGTCATTTTGCTCAGTGCAGAGTGGCCAAAAGCCAGTTGTATTGGGAAAAGGAGAAAAAGAGAGGAGAGAAAGAAGGAAAGAAAAGAGAAAGAGGGAAAAAAAGGAAGAAAAAAACGAAAAATAAAGAAGAAAAAGAGAAAGAAAAAGAAAGAAAGGGAAAAAAGGGGGTGGGGGAAGGAAACAAATCAAAAAGCAAAACAAAACAAAACAAAACAAACAAAAAAAAAAACAACAACACAAGGGAGTATCTTCTGTTTCTGTGTACTTTAAGTCCCTTGACTTCCCCTGGACCTTGTCCGTCTAGCTGGTCTTCTGGGGGAGGGGCCTGCTGTGCTGATTCTCAGGTGTTAGCACTTGGAGCTGCTGTGCCCCTGCCTAGTGCAGGGCTCAGTGGGGGTTGTTTACCCCGTGAGGCCCCAGGAGGAACAACCGCAGTGGCGGGGCCAGCTCTGCAGCCCTGGAGTCAGCCCCCGCAGTAGCTCCGTTGCTCTCCGTCTGCAGGGCCTGGAGGCTCCGGGGCGGGGCCGCTGATCTGCTCAGCTGGGGCAGGAGCGTCCTCGCTGTCCTGGGCCCTCCCGGCCTCTGCCTGTCCTGGGGGAGCCCGGATCCTGGGCTGTGTCCCGGCGCCCTGTTCTCCGGGGCCTGCGCTGGTGGATTCACGCTCCCGCCCCGCAGCCCCCTCTGCACGGAGCACTTCCTCCGCCTGAGCCCCCCCCGAGCTGCTCCCGCCTCGCAGCCCCCTCCGCGGAGCCGCCCTCGAGCCCCCCGAGCTGCTGCGGGTCCCGCCGTGCGCGCTGCAGCCCTTAGGGAGCTCGGCGCATCTCCCGGGCACAGGTGTCTGTTAGTGTCCCCGGGAGCCCGAGGGCATCCCCGCCCTCCTGGGTCCTGCTCCAACTCCCCACGAGCCCCTTTCCCCCGGGAAGGTCGGTGCAGCTCCTGCTTCTCCGGGACGGGGCTCTCCTGTCCTGGGGACACTCGCCCCGGCCTCAGCCCGGCTCCTCGCGGGGCCCCTCCCCCTTGGAGGCCTTTGTTTCTTTATTTCTTTTTCCCCGTCTTCCTACCTTGGTAGAAGCGCGAACTCTTCTCACTGTAGCGTTCCAGGTGTTCTCTCTTTAATTCTCAGGCCGAATTCATAGATTTTCAGGATAATTTGAAGGTTTTCTAGGTAATTTGGTGGAGACAGGTGATTTGGGGACCCTCCTCTTCCGCCATCTTGCCCCTCCTCCAAAATCTGTCTTATTTACTTATTTTTACAAAGCCTCCCTCTTACTGGAGTTATTAATCCCAAGAGCCAGAGGACAGAACATCAGGCAGTCAACATGTGGAAGGCAGTATGTCCTTATTTCTTCTGCCTGTGATTGACTTTTTAATAGACATCTACTACTTTTGTGCCTTTCCTGGGATGCATTCAGATGTCACTTCTCTGCTGTCACCATGTTGTGTTTTTAAAAGCCACACATTGATTTAATTTCCATGTACTACAGTTTTCAGTACTCATGAAAGTCTTCATTTTTCCTCCATGTTTTACTTAAATACATTTACATCTATAGAAAATAGAACCACAGCATGGTAATGATACCTGTCTCTTCACTATCTCAAAAACAACCTGTGTAACTAAGAACAGGAGAAAATTTATGATCAGATTATTAACACATAAGTATATAGAATGCAAGACTACCATTATTTACAAGTGGTTTATTACTTTCTTTTCTGAGCAAATGTAGAGAGGTTAGTTAATTATATACTGAAAATGTGGAAAAGAGTTTTTTACACCTTTTGAATGATATTTTTTCACATAATTACCTTTAAAGTAAGACAAGCATCTTTGTAATTCCTTAACTAGAGTTAAATGTATATTCTCTAATATATCTTGTATACCTTAAAATACATTCACTAAATATTAAAATTTTGTCATCAGAAATTCATTTTCCTATTCTAAGACTTGTACAAGTGTAAAGGTTCAAATGTGGTAAGGTTTCACTATAATACTTTTCTCAGACTATACCTCAAATCCAACACATAGTCAACAGCCCACAATATGCAGGGCACTATTCTAAGACTTTAAAGGAATTAGAGATAATTAGGATATTGTTTCTATTCTCTGGGACAGTAAAACTGACACTACCTTGCAGCCAATATGAGATAAATAAATCCTATATGAAAATAGTATTTCAGTAGTTGAAAAAAGATGCTTTTAAGAAAAAAAGTGATTAAAATATCAAAAGAGAAAAATTATGTAAAAGTAATTGAAGAATTTATAAAATATATAGCACCTAAAATGAACCAATTGTAAGTAGTTTTGCAGGTCAATTGCATGAGTTCATCAAAGAAAGGAAATACATTACATGAAGAGATAACAGGAAGAGAGCTACATAGTCAATTATGGAAATAGATGCTGAAAATGCATTTTATAAACATGAATGGGTAGTCTTAATTTCAAAATGTCTTTAATAGGGGCAGCCCAGGTAGCTCAGTGGTTTAGTGCAGCCTTAGGCCCAGGGCGTGATGCTGGAAATCCAGGATCGAGTCCCATGTCGGGCTCTCTGCATGGAGCCTGCTTCTCTCTCTGCCTGTATGTCTCTCTCTCTCTCTCTCTCTCTCTCTCTCTCTGTGTGTGTATGTGTGTGTGTCTCACATGAATAAATAAATAAAATCTTAAAAATAAATAAATAAATATGTCTTTAATAAATTAGGATAGAATGAAAATGCCTTAATATTTTTAAAGTATACAAAAATAAAGAATAAACATTAGTCTTAATAAAACACTTGAGGCATTTATGGGGCACCCAAGTGGCTCAGGCAGTTAAATGTCAACTCTTGGTTTTGGCCCAAGTCATGATCTCCGGTCATAGGATTAATCCCCAAGTTGGGCTCTGCACTCAGCACAGAGTCTGTTTGAGATTCTCTCCCTCTCCCTCTGCCCCTTCCCCTGCTCACAGTCTCTCTCTCTCCAAAATAAATAAATAAATATTTTTCCTAAGCAATAAATAAATAAATAAATAAATAAAACACATGAAGCACTTCTGTCTAAAGTCAGAATCAATTATCAGGAGACCACTATCATCAATCCCATTCAACAGTATTCTTGAGGACCTAGTTGATATACAAATAAAACAAAATTAAAAATATTCTTGTACTAGAGGGGATAAACTTTCATAATAAACATTATTTGTGGAATTTTAAGAGTTTCTACCCAAAATTCCTAAAGAATACAGCAAATTAAAGTAGTCATTTACAAGAGAAAATAGATAACTATCTTTAGTATATCTTATAGTCAGCCACGGTCCAGGAGTTCCTAGAGAACAATGACTTTAGCAATCACCCATGGATGAGTGAGCCTTTGTGGAAGTCCAGGTTTTCAGAGAAGTTCTAGCACTCTATTACTCCATTAGAACAACTACTATATATATATTTATATATAGATTATATATATATATATATACATATATATATATATATATATATCATATATAAATGAGTTTGGATGCCTAGCAGTGGGTTAGAGGAACATTTTGACTTTACCTATATTACTCTTCCCTTAAGGTGGCACAGCTTAGGGCTAAGAAAGTTCTTCCTGTACCCATAATTTAGCCCAGGGGAAAAGGAACAGTGTGTGAGTGAGCACCCACCTTCCGCAGATGTGTGGGAAACTGCCAAAGAGGTTCATTTCACTCTCAAGCCATCCAGAGTATTGAATCATGACTTACATGATGGGTAGCTAGAAGAGGTGGAGAGAGCGGCAGATAGAACTCTCAGAGGACATCAAAGAGATACGGATTCTAACTATATCACTCATTCCGTCAAGAATATTGATTCTGGGACTATTTCACCTGCAGATCCCCCAAAATGGCCCACAGGTAACCATAGTGCTCCACATGCCTCAATCACACACACTGCCGCCCTATAGCCAGCTCCCTATATGTGGTCCCAATAGCAGTATGAGTGTGCTTTGTCAAGCAGCTAGTAAGCAAACACAGAAAGTCAGCTGTATCTGCAGGCCAGAAGAGACCACAAACCTGAGCCTTAACCTCACTTCTGGGAAAACAAAACAAAACAAAAAACATGAGCCTTGTCCATTACTGGTTCCAGAGAAGGCATATAAACTTAAGAATTCTGCTACAAGAGTGATCAAGAAGCATGAAGCAGGTGTATCCACAGATGTTTGAGATAGCCTCAGGATTTAGCAGGGATAACCGAAGATATCTCTTTCCAAAGACAGTTAATAAAGACTGGGGAAGGTAGCTGCTACTTCAAATATGAGGAAAGCAATGCAAAACTTCAAAGAATGCAAAAAAAAAAAAATCAAGGCAACATGATACCACCAAAGATGACAATCTTCTGGTAAATGAACACAAAGACTTCTGCACCTTAAGATATCTTTTGCAGGGGATCCCTGGGTAGCTCAGCAGTTTGGTGCCTGCCTTTGGCCCAGGGTGTGATCCTGGGGTCCCGGGATGGAGTCCCGCGTTGGGCTCCCGGCATGGAGCCTGCTTCTTCCTCTGCCTGTGTCTCTGCCTCTCTCTCTCTCTCTCTCTCTCTCTTTCTCTCTCTCATCTATCATGAATAAATAAATAAATCATTAAAAAAAAGATATCTTTTGCAGATAAAGATTTCACAATAGCTGTTTTAAGGAATCACAATGAGCTACAAAAATACACAGAAAGACAATCCAAAGAAATCAAGAAAACAATACAGGGAGAAAAAACTAAGAAGTTTAACAAAGAAATCAAAGAAATTATTAAAAAGAACTAAAAAAAATTCAGAACTGAAGAACACAAAGAATGAAATGAAAGATGCCATGGGAAGCACTGCCATCAGACTTGATCTAGCAGAAGAATCTGTGAGATTGAAGACCGGACTTTAAAATTATCCATTCACAGGAAAACAATGAATAAAGAACGAAATGGAGTGAAGAAATCCTACTTGATCTATGAAATATATAAAAAGGACCAATTTATGAATTATTGGAATTTCAGAGAAAAAAGAGCAGAGGGGAAAAGAACACTTTTTTTCAAAAGGTTTTTTTTTTTAAGATTTTATTTATTTATTCATGAGAGACATGGAGAGAGAGGCAGAGACACAGGCAGAGGGAGAAGCAGGCTCCATGCAGGGAGCCTGATGTGGGACTTGATCCCGGGTCTCCAGGATCACGCCCTGAGCCGAAGGCAGATGCTCAACCGCTGAGCCACCTAGGCGTCCCAAGAACACTTTTTTAAAATAAATAATGGCCAAGAACTTCCCAAATCTGGGGAGCGATTTGGATATCTAATTTCATGAAGAAACTAAACGAAAAAGAAATCTTGTCCAAGACATATAATAATAAAACTGTGAACAAAGACAAAGAGAGAATCTTAAAAACAACCAGAGAAAAAAGTTTGTAACTTACAAGAGAACCTCTATAAAGCTATCAATAGATTTCTCAGCAGAAATCTTACAGGCTAGAAAAGAGTCCGATATATTCAAAGTGCTGAAAGAAAAAAGGCCTGCCAGTCAAGAACACTTTACCTGGCAAAGCTATCCTTCAGAAATGAAGATAAAGACTTTCCCACACAAACAAAAGCTGAAGGATCACCACTGGGTCTGCCTTCCAAGAAATGCTAAAAAGAGTTTCTTAAGCTGTAATGAAAAGAACCTAACAAATAACATTAAAACATATGAAAATATGCAACACTCTGATATAGGCTAAATATAAGCCAAATTTGGGATCCCTGGGTGGCTAAGCGGTTTGGCGCCTGCCTTTGGCCCAGGGCATGATCCTGAAGTCCCAGGATTGAGTCCCCTGTCCAGCTCCCTGTATGGGGCCTGCTTCTCCCTCTACCTGTGTCTGTGCCTCTCTCTCTCCCTCTTTCTCTCTCTCATTCTTTCTCTCTCTCTCTATCATGAAGAAGTAAATAAAATCTTAGGGAAGGTAATAGGAATAAAGACTGGGGAAGGTAACTGCTACTTCAAATATGAGGAAAGCAATGCAAAAAAAAATGAATATAAGCCAAATTTAGAATACCCCAACTCTATACTCAATGGTATAATATGGTGGCACGGTTCACCACTTAACTTTTGTATAAAATTTAAATGATAAAGTATTGAAAATAGCTATAGCCACGCTAATTTGTTAACAAATACATAATACAAAAAGATATATTGTGACATTAAAAACATATAAGAGGGAGTAAAAGGTAGAGTTTTTGTATGCAACTGAAATCAATTTGCTATTAGCATAAAATAGAAATAGACTGGTGTATTTATAAAATGTTTAATGTAAGTCTCATGGCTTCTGCTAAATAGCAAAATCCTACAGTAGATTAACAAAAATAAAGAGAACAGAATCAAAGCATACAACTACAAAAAATCATTTCACAAAGGATGGGAAGAGGAAGAAAGGAATAAAGGACAATGAAACAGCCAAAAAACAATTAATAAAATGGCATTCATTGCGGAATACAAAATCAACATACAGAAATCAGTTGCATTTCTATATACTAACAATAAAACAACTGAAAAAAATTTTAACTCTTCCATTCACAATAACGGTGAAACGATAAGATGCTTAAGATTAAATTTAGTCAAGAAAGTAAGATTTGTATGCTAAAAGCTACAAGATTTTAATTAAAGAAATTAAATAAAATGAAAAGATATTCTGTGCTCATAACTGGAAAAATTAATGTTGTTAAAACGTCCTTACTACCCAAAGAAATCCACAGATTTAATGTAATCCCTATCAAAATGCCAGTGACATTTTTCACAGAACTAGAACAAATAATCCTACAATTTGACTTGGAATAACCAAAGCAATTTTGAGGAAGAACAGAGCTAGAGGAATCATGCTTTCAGATTTCAAACAATACTACAAAACTATAGTTCAAAACAGTCTGGTACTTTCATAAAAACAGGCACATTGAACAAATAGCGCATAAATAAACTCACACATATATGATAAATTTATCTACAAAAAAGAAGACAATCAGGAATACTGTCTCTTAAATGGCATTGAGAAAACTGGACAGCCACATGTAAAAGAATGAAACTGTACCATCTTACACACTATACAAATTTAGTTCAATTTTTTTTTCAAAATTGATTAAAGGCTTAAATGTAAGGCCAGAAACCACAAAACTCTTAGAAGAAAACATCAGTGGTAAGGAACTTATCATTGGTCTTCATGACTATTTTTTTGGACCTGACTCCATCAGCAAGTGCAACAAAGGCAAAAACAAAACAAAACAAAACAATCTATTGGGACTATATCAAACTAAAAGCCTTTTGTGCAATGAAGGAAATCATCAACAAAACAAAAAGATAACCTACTGAATAGGAGAAAATCTTTACAAATGATATATCTGGTTGGTGGCTAATATCCAAAATATATAAAGAACTTACATAACTCAATAGCAAAAGAAAAAAAAGACTTATTAAAAAATAGGCATTTTTCCAAAGAACACATATAGACGGCCAAAAAAGTACATGAAAAGATGCTCAACATCATTAGTCTTCAGAGAAATACAAAACAAAATAACAATGAAACATCATCTCACATCTGTAAGAAATGCTAAAAAAAAAAGAAAAAAGAAAGAAAAGAAAAGATAAAACATAAGTGTTGGCAAAAAGAGAACCCTTGTGCACTGTCAGCGGGAATGTAAATTGGTGCAGCCACTATGGAAAACAATACAAAGATTCCTCAAAAAATTAAAAATCAAACTACCTTATGTTCCAGCAATTCCATTTATGGATATACATTTGAAGAAAATGAAAACACTAACTTGAAAAATATATGCACCCCAAGTTCATTTCAGCATTATTCATAACAGCTAAGATATGGAAGCAACCTAAGTATCCAGTAATAGATGAATAGATAAGGAAGATGCAGTACGTATGTACAACAAAATATTAGCCAGCCATACAAACGAATGAAATCTTGCCATTTGCACCAATATGGATAGACCTTGAGGGTTTTTTTTTAAATATTTTATTTATTTATTCATTCATGAGAGACACAGAGAGAGAGAGGCAGAGACACAGGCAGAAGGAGAAGGAGGCTCCATGCAGGGAGCCCGACGTGGGACTCGATCCCGGGTTTCCAGGATCACGCAGTGGACTGAAGGCGGCGCTAAACTGCTGATCCACCCAGGCTGCCCGACCTTGAGGGTTTTATACTAGGGTAAATAATTCAGAGAAAAATAAAATGATTTCACTCATATGTGAAATCTAAAAAACAAAATAAAAACAAACAAAAAACAAAGCCAGACTCATAGAGAACAGACTAATGGTTGACAGAAGAGAAGGGGTTGAGGGGTTGGAGGGAAATGGGTGAAAAGGTACAAACTCCCAGTTATAAAACAAGTCATGGGGATGTATTGTACATTACGGGGAATATAGTCAATAATATTGTGTTAACTTTATGTAGTGACAGCCAGTAACTAGACACATGCTGATCATTTCACGATTTATATAAACATCAAATCACTATGTTACACCCCTGAAACTAATATGATGTTGTATTTCAATTATGCTTCAGTTAAAAAGTTATTTATACTGCTCTTGCCATATATTCATACATTTGAAATTACTGCAAAATAAAACTTTAGCATTTAAAAAAGCAGAATATGACTAAGTATTTTTTAAGGTAACACTCATAATATTGTATAGATGGCAGTTAAAATATAATAAGGGGGACGTTAACTGAAAAAAAAGTCTCCAAAACAATTGTTTTTCATTTAAATTATTTATATAAAATAATGATTTAGTTTTTAAACATGATATTACATTCTTGCTGTTTTTTACTGTATGGTTAATAATGTGGCTTTATATTACATACATTATTTGGTATTTATCAGATATTACATTGAAAAATTATCTAAGATACATATTCTTAAAGTATACACTCCATTATGTAAATATAAAAATAGAGACTCTCAAACAAAACTGATTAACAGTATCCTCAAAAAAAAAAACCACAGTTAATGATTTCAACTTTTAAAATCATTTTAAGGGACACCTCGGTGGCCCAGTCAGTTAAGTATTTGCCTTTGCCTCAAGTCATGATCCGGGGGTCCTGCGATGGAACCCAAATGCGTCTCCCTGCTCAGCTGGTAGCTTGATTTTTCCTCCACCTGCTGCTCCCCTTACTTGTGCTCTCTCTTTCTGTCAAATAAATAAATAAATAATCATAAATAAATAAATAAATAAAATCACTTAAAGTTTTTCTAGTTTTTTATATGAATTGGTCATTTTGAATCTTTTATAAAATAAAATTCCACCCAAAGGGGAAGATAAGTATATTAGATGAAGTGTTTATACTTACTATTTTTAAAAAATAACTATTTATCAGTGACTTCTGAAAATGACAAAATATTCAGCAAATAAATTGTATCAGTGTATAATAGACAATACGAAATGAAAGTACATGTGCACAAAAAACATTTCAGTAACATAAGAATACCATTTTTAAGGAATTTGTTATTTCCCCAAAAATCAAAATAGGATTTCATAAAAAAATACAACCTTGTTGAATAACTCATTGTTTTATGATGTAGTATTTATTTTAATCACCAGATTATAAACATAAGAACACGGTTTGTTTTTTTTGTTGTTGTTGTTTTTTTTTTACTGTTTGTCTCTGGTGCCTAGAACAATACCTGAGCAGATGTTCAAAATCAGTTTTGAATAAATAAATGAATCACATCTGGAGATGATGCACTATAATCTTTTTAATACTTAGGAATTTAAATAGTTATAAGTCAGCTCCAGTCACCAAAGTATACTGTGCTATATTTCAAATCTCAATAAAAAATAATTTGAAAAGAAAAATAATAATTTGAAAAGTTTCCCTTTTCACTTACAAAATCAACAGTTATGTAGGTGAAAAAATAATTCCATTTTTCTTGCCCTCTATTCAATAGTCTTTCCATCTTCATTCTGCTTAAAATTAAGCCCATATAGAAGCAGAAACCCAAAGACCTAAATCTGATATGTTCATTCTTATTATGGATCAGACATAGCATGAGTGCCTTTGAGGAAAAGAAATTAAGTTGCAAGGTGCTGTAGTAGTGGATTATGGGAAGAGCGTAGAAGGACAAAGAGGCAGAAGATTTTTAATCATAGGCTTTAATTTAAATCAGAAATTTCTGCTGAGAATTCCTTTGATAATTGCTTCTAATTTCTCTATCATTTGTCTTCTGTGTTTTTAGCTATGTTCATTATGGGGAAGATTTTAAATTTAAAATAATTGTGCATACTGAATTCTCTATTGCCTCAATTTTCATTTCATTACATTCCTTTAATATTATAATGAACAATGTATTCTCATGCATCCAGTTATTAAGGAACATTTGACTAGTCAAATACAACTTTAGAAACCTTACATTCTATTATTTTGGTATTCTATTTTAATGCATTCTTATAGCTTTTATTGTTTTTATTACACCAGTTTTCAGATCTAATTAATTCTGCCAGCACAATAGCTTGTTAAAATGCTTTGAGACAGTAAACAGTGGAGATGTATGCTGTGTGTATATATATACACAAACGGTTTGATTATTTTAAGCAAAGTGATTGGATGTTAATTGCTTAAAATGAGTAAATTCATTCAAAACAGTTAAATCTGCTGTGTGCACAAAAAAACTGCAAGATCAAAATAAAAATATTGGGAGCTCCATATAATGCTACTCTCTCCCAATAATATTTAAAAACAAGCAGTACATTTATATTGTACCCAGAAAGATTATTAAACAGTTTCTAGTTACAAAGAATCATATCTCATTTCTAGTGTTATATAATAGATATTGGCTATCTATTATATTAGGATTTTATTTATTTATTCATGAGAGACACAGAGGGAGAGGCAGAGACACAGGCAGAGGGAGGAGCAGGCTCCCTGCGAGGAGCCCGACGTGGGACTGGATCCTTGGACCCTGGGATCACGCCCTGAGCCGAAGGCAGATGCTCAACCGCTGAGCCACCCAGGCGTCTTACCTATTATATTAGGATGTAAATTCAGCCTAAATCAAAATCGGATTATACAAAGCAGACATCAGTAACTAAAACTCCTGTTTAAAGTGACCAGATGTCTAGGTTCCTTCTCTCTTGTTTTTACCATCCATCAAGTGTTATACTTCCCCTTTACAGCATAAACTAAAAGTTGCGCACATAACTTCCACTCACATCCCAATGGAAGACCTTTATCAATGGCCACACCTCACTGCAAGGGAGGCTGCCGTGCAGTGTCTATGCTAAGCAACCATATCCCAAATAAAACTTGAGAGAATAAGCAATAATCTCTGCCATAAGAGGTGAATACAATAAAATCTCACGAATTTATAAAATCACTTTACATTTTAAAAAGTCCTGCATCAGGCTCCTTGCAGGGAGCCTGCTTCTCCCTCTCCCTATGTCTCTGCCTCTCTCTGTCTCATGAATAAATAAATAAAATCTTTTTTAAAAAAGTAAAACTTTACTGTATGCAGCTATATGATTCAGAATTTAGAGCCTCCATGTTAAGTGGTCATAACTGAATTTCAAAAAGAAAGCAATAATCAGGGAACATATGAATTTTTTTCAACATGATTTTGAATATTGCTTAATGTAATACTAATGCAGTGGAATCAGATTTTTATTAGAATGTGCCATCCAAAAAGTTTATCATTAAAACATAATGATATGTTTGTTTTCTTACATTACTTTCCTTTGTTGGACACTGATAATTACCCAGCATCCTTTCTTCCCTTCCCCTCTTTCCTAAATAATCCCAGTTTAATTCAAGTATTCACAGAGAAAGGCTCTCTCTGGGTGTGTCATATACACACACAGGACAAGAACAAAAAAACATAGCAGATACTTCACAATCATGAAGAAAAGGAACCTGTATGAAAAGCTGCTGTTGCAGGCAGCGGAGTGGAGAGGCTAAAAGAACTTGGATCCTTGACAAGACGATTGAACTCCCAAATCAATCTACCTCGATGCTATCCCTCATAAGTAATATATTTTCTTATTTTAAAACTGGTTTAAGTCAATTTTTCAATCACTTGCTCCACAAAGCATCCTAACTGAACATTATTCCTAAATAATGGTCTTCACTACTTACAAAAGCATTGAGCAATACAGTTTCTAGAATAAACATAACTCTGAAAGACAAAATTTTAACCAAAAATTGTCAAACTTTCACAGAACAATTCCATACATATTCTAAGTAAGTGTGTATGGGACTAAAATGATGCAACTTAAATTTTAGATGATCAAATGAATACATTGTAATTTTCAAGGCATTGATTTCAATAAAAATTCACTGGAATCTGTAAAATTTCTCGCCTAACATGTATTAGTATGACCTTCTGAAGTTCAACTGAGTACAGATACAGTCATTAAATCAAAGACAGATGCCTATTTGTCTAGCACTAAAAAACTAAGTGTTTTCCTGCTAAGATATGTCTACCAATGTATTTTTAAGGTATTTTTATTATTATTATTAGGCTTATCTTTCCACAAGAAGAATTCTGGAAGCTTATCTATTTTCACAGACCAGAAGTGCTGCATTATTTAAATGGAACTTCAAATGTTCTCACTTTGCAGTAGGAATTGCCCTTAAAAGGTCTTACAATAGTTAGATTCTATTGCAAACAAGCATTTATTTCCATGATTGAAAGAAGAAACTATTATATACTATCTGACTGGGTTTCTTTCTTTCTTTTTTTTTCTCAGCCTTCCTTCTTCTTTGTGATTACTATTCATGACTTATTTACAATTTATTACACTCTGTATCACAAGACACATCATTATAATTGTTAGTCCTATTTAAGGTTTTGAAAGGGAGTGAAAGAGATAGATGTTTGAGACTTTTGAATAAGAAGCAAAGTAATATTAACATGTTATTGAATGTCAGCTGCTTGAGTAAAACAGATGATCCAATGATTTCTAAAGGGAACACATTCTGGGCTGAGATAGTGTTAACATAACTAACTAAGGCCTCTTAAAAGAATGAAAATAAACATTGATGGGCAACTTATAACTTCACAGAGAACGTACTTCTCAGTTCACAGCAATTCACTATAAATTGGTTCCCTACCTGTTAAAAGTAAAAGATTAAAAAAAGCATTGATATATTCTAGCACACTTGCTAACAAATTATATAACTGAATTACCTCTCAGACTGAAACAAAAGAAAAAGTTGTATCACAGCTACAAAGGATAAAGAAATAGAAATTGCAGGGGTGGAGGAAGGAGAAAATTATACATTTGTTTGGACTCATAGAAAGATAATTTTTTCCTTATATACAAGTAAGCTTGTAAATAAATAAAGACATAATATATTTCACATAATTTAGTAATGCTTTCAGAAATCATCATGATAAGATGCCAATATTACATTTGGTTAAGAGCATAAAACCAGAATACTGGGGTTTAAATCTTGGGCTTACCCCTTACTGATTGTGTGCCTTTAGACAAATTAATGAACAACCCTGGTCCCCAATTTCCTCACCAGCAAATTGGAAATAATAATAGTAAATAGCTTATAGGGTTGTTACAAGGATTAAAGAGTAAATAAAGGTAATTATTTAGAGCAGTGCATGTACTCAAAAAAACATAAACTAATATTAGTAACTTTATACACATTAAAATTGTCAATTCATTCTGTATACATAAGAAATGTTAACCAAAAGCATACTTTAATGTTTTTCTATTTTAATTTTTAGTGGTCATACAAATACATAATGATATGTGATTCTATCCGATAGCCTTGTTGAGAGCAAAATGTAAACCTGCAGTCTCTTTCCTTACTTGTCTAAATATTGATTTCCTCCAGTATATATATTTTTAAGTAGTGAATATACTGGTTATACTCACAAAGTGTAAGCACCTCAAAAATCTAAAAAGCTTTATTTTAAATATATTCATCATATTTAATATATCCCAACCACTTGGCACTTCATCAAAGATAAAAATAATAATGTTTACTAGATATTTTCAACTAGTGTATTGGGTATTCTATTTTCACTTAATACATTTAATTTTTTTTTCTTGAAAGAGAAGAGTTGGGTAGGGCAAGGGGTGGGGTAGGGTAGAGGGAGAGGGAAAGAGAGAATCTTAAGCAGGTTTTACACCAGCATGGAGCCAGACTGGGCTTCATCTTATAACCCCAAGATCACAACCTGAGCCAAAATCAAGAGTTAACTGTTTAACCAAGTGAGCCACCCAGCAGCCCCCCTAGATTGTCTTTAAATAACAGCTATTTCAATTTGACCTAAGTAAGCAAAATTCATTCATTTTAATCACATTGTTCCCAAAACATTCTGCTTCCCAAATTACAAGTATTGAGATACCACAGTGTTTCCATATAGCTTGTTACTTTGTATTTGGAAGTCAAACATTATTCATAATCATCAACTACTTATCCACATACCAGCCAGATTCAGGGCATCTCTTGGGCTGTAGGTAAGTAAGCCAAAGAACTTTAGAACTGGAAGGACCTCAGAATGTGTTGGGCAACTCTCTTTTTTCATTGGTGAAGAAACTGATGCCCATTAAATGAATCAAGAAAAGAGAGAAGCTAAAGATCACTGGTTTTGACAAGGCAGAAATTTCAGATTCCTGTTCACTACATTCCACTGCTTAATATTTGCAGAGTCCCTGTCCTCAGGTTATGGCCAATTTACTAGGAAACTTGTTTTTCTGTAGAACAGCAAATGGATTTGATCCTAAGGGTATTGTTATGGCCTTTCATAAGGTTGTACTGAGACCTACAGAGGGTCCTGTCTTCAACTCCACTAAAGATACAGTGTTATTAATAGATTAAAAAAAAGATGATATCCATAGTCCTATCTAAAGTTTGTGATAGAATCATTATGTTATCCTGATTAAAGAAATTGCTCTCCTTTGGTCAATCTGCCCCAGCTATTATCTGAGAACATGTAATCAAAAAGTGCTGGATGACATGTTCTAACAAGAAAAGATGCAGTTGTGAGTTATTAGAAGATGATGGTTGAAAAAAAAAACAGTAAGAAAAAAACAAACTGCAATAAGATATTCTTGTATCCTGACATATTTCTTGGAACACTCACAATTTTAATCTTTTAATCAATCAGAATATTTATGTTATATATGTCCATTTTGCTTTACAGGCAGTGACAATTAGAGGATGATCTTTTCTAAAGACTAAAGATGAGGGTTGAGCATCTACCTAATGAATCTTATCTGTGTAGAGACCAAACCCTAGAATTCTGTAGGAAATTTCACTTATTTTTCAATTGCTATTTTTAAACTGAACATACTGATTAATTGCCTTAATATTCAATTCTCTTTGTTAATACAAATTCAACCACAGAAAGGCCAGTAATTAAGGAGCACTTAAAATGGGGAGAATTTCCATATCTCTTTGACTCCTATTTGACAAAATGGTTTTTTGCTATTTCTTAAGACTCATTTGTATGACCATAATTGGTGAAAGTAATAGGCACACTTACATACAAATTTGGCAGAATATGAATGTCTAAATAATTTGAATATGTACAAGGTTTTTATGACTCTCCATTCTCTTTGCCATACGAGACAGATAGTGTACTATCCCCTCCTTCCAGGACTATCTTAAACATTATGCCCTTTGGTTCAAGGAAAAATAGATAATACCTTTGTTGGTAATGATTCAGATTCTGCTTTTATGGTAATCAATATCAAATGTGAAAAAATAAAGGGAAAGTAGAGTTTAAGAGAGGATGTGGATTGCAGATTCCTCTAAATGTGAAGTAAGAGAGGTCTGGACATGATACTGTAGATAGAAAACCCAAAAGAATCCACCCCAAGATTGCTAGAACTCATACAGCAATTTGGCAATGTGGCAGGATACAAAATCAATGCCCAGTAGTCAGTGGCATTTCTATACACTAACAATGAGACTGAAGAAAGAGAAATTAAGGAGTCAATCCCATTTACAATTGCACCCAAAAGCATAAGATACCTAGGAATAAACCTAACCAAAGAGGTAAAGGATCTATACCCTAAAACCTACAGAACACTTCTGAAAGAAATTGAGGAAGACACAAAGAGATGGAAAAATATTCCATGCTCATGGATTGGCAGAATTAATATTGTGAAAATGTCAATGCTACCCAGGGCAATTTACACGTTTAATGCAATCCCTATCAAAATACCATGGTCTTTCTTCAGAGAGTTAGAACAAATTATTTTAAGATTTGTGTGGAATCAGAAAAGACCCCGAATAGCCAGGGGAATTTTTAAAAAGAAAGCCATAGCTGGGGACATCACAATGCCAGATTTCAGGTTGTACTACAAAGCTGTGGTCATCAAGACAGTGTGGTACTGGCACAAAAACAGACACAGATCAATGGAACAGAATAGAGAACCCAGAAGTGGACCCTCAACTTTATAGTCAACTAATATTCGACAAAGGAGGAAAGACTATCCACTGGAAGAAAGTCTCTTCAATAAATGGTGCTGGGAAAATTGGACATCCACATGCAGAAGAATGAAACTAGACCACTCTCTTGCACCATACACAAAGATAAACTCAAAATGGATGAAAGATCTAAATGTGAGACAAGATTCCATCAAAATCCTAGAGAAGAACACAGGCAACACCCTTTTTGAACTTGACCACAGTAACTTCTTGCAAGATACATCCATGAAGGCAAGAGAAGCAAAAGCAAAAATGAACTATTGGGACTTCCTCAAGATAAGAAGCTTTTGCACAGGCCGCGCAGCCCCGCCCCCAGCCGGGCGAGCGGGCGCGGTCACGTGGGGCGGGCCTCACAAAAAAAAAAAAAAAAAAAAAAAAGAAGCTTTTGCACAGCAAAAGAAACAGTCAACAAAACTAAAAGACAACCTACAGAATGGGAGAAGATATTTGCAAATGACATATCAGATAAAGGGCTAGTTTCCAAGATCTATAAAGAACTTATTAAACTCAACAGCAAAGAAACAAACAATCCAATCATGAAATGGGCAAAGACATGAACAGAAATTTCACCAAGGAAGACATAGACATGGCCAACAAGCACATGAGAAAATGCTCCACATCACTGGCCATCAGGGAAATACAAATCAAAACCACAATGAGATACCACCTCACACCGGTGAGAATGGGGCAAATTAACAAGGCAGGAAACAACAAATGTTGGAGAGGATGTGGACAAAGGGGAACCCTCTTGCACTGTTGGTGGGAATGTGAGCTGGTGCAACCACTCTGGAAAACTGTGTGGAGGTTCCTCAAAGAGTTAAAAATAGATCGATCTGCCCTACAACCCAGCAATTGCACTCCTGGGGATTTACCCCGAAGATACAGATGCAGTGAAACGCCGGGACACCTACATCCTGATGTTTATAGCAGCAATGTCCACAATAGCCAAACTGTGGAAGGAGCCTTGGTGTCCATCGAAAGATGAATGGATAAAGAAGATGTGGTCTATGTATACAATGGAATATTACTCAGACATTAGAAACGACAAATACCCACCATTTGCTTCAACGTGGATGGAACTGGAGGGCATTATGCTGAGTGAAGTAAGTCAATCGGAGGACAAACATTATATCGTCTCATTCATTTGGGGAATATAAAAAATAGTGAAAGGGTATAAAGGGGAAAGGAGAGAAAATGAGTGGGAAATATCAGAAAGGGAGACAGAACACGAGAGACTCCGAACTCTGGGAAACAAAGGGTGGTAGAAAGGGAGGTGGGCGGGGGCTGGGGGTGACTGGGTGACGGGCACTGAGGGGGGCACTCGATGGGATGAGCACTGGGTGTTATGCTATATGTTGGCAAATTGAACTCCAATAAATAAATAAATAAATAAATAAATAAATAAATAAATAAATAGGTCTGGAGATCCACAGCAGTGAGGAAAGTCACCCATTACCCTTGGAAAAATTCTTGAGAGGAAGACTGTGATACCTAAGAGAAGAATACTGTGTGGTCCTTCTAAAAAGTTTGTACCAAGGCACAATTCAGCCAACTGAGATGATGCTGGGTTGGCCAATATTCTTTGATCTAAGAAAAATATAGATGCAGCAATAAGCTGATAGACCCGAAATATTCATTCTTAATGGTAATCAGTATTGATGGATGATTAATGATTTGTAATCCTCCTTTGACCTCCAAACCATAGCACAATTCTCATTGAAGCTTAAGAAGGAAAAACTTTATTTTACCCTTCACCCAGTGATCAGGCTGTGCTTGACAGAATATCACATGAGGGCAGCCAAGCTTAAAAGGCAGATAAGTGACACCCAGGGAAGAGACTGGTGGAGTAGTTCTGAGAACAGATAATACGCACACCAGACCAAATGGTACTATATTCACTCATAATAAGAAAGTAGAGAAAGTGTGCACAAGATCCAATCCATTGGAGTGTACCACTCCTAGGACAACAAATTCATTCCACAGCTATCACAGGCAGTGTGGATGCATGAATCCCAGTTTTTGCTGAATTACAAGGACGTTACCCTCTCCCCTATTGCATCTGAAATACAGAAAGTTTTTGGTGTGCCTATGGGCCATTGAAACATGTATTTTTTTTTAAGATCTTATTTATTTGGAGACAGAAAGAGAGAGTGTGTGTGAGGCAGGGGGATGGGAGGGCAGAGAGAGAGGGAGAAGCAGACTCCTCTGCTAAGCAGGGAGCCCTATATGAGATCATGACCTGAGCCCAAGCAGATGCTTAACCAACTGAGCCACCCAGGCACTCCTGAAATCTCTTTATTATTTTTTAAAGATTTTATTTATTCATGTGAGACACACGGAGAAAGAGACAGAGACATAGGCAGGGAGGCCGATGTGGAAGTTCCCTCCTTTGTGGAACTCAATCCCAGGACTCCAGGATCACACCCTAGGCCATAGGCAGGCACTCAACAGCTGAGCCAGCCATCCAGGTGTCCCTGAAACATCTCTTTAAATAGAACAAAGGAGTACATATTGAGTCTGACACAAGGAAAGATATTCTCATCCAAGGCAGTAAGCCCAGAAAGACAGTGAGGGTCCCTATCTCTTGGTAAAGGAAGTAATCCAGGCCTGAGGATCATTCTTAGGCAGCCAAGATGAGATTGAAAGACTGAGGCAGGAGACTGCCTTTCCTAACAGGTTTCAAGAAGTATATCTGGATCACGACATAACCAATTTTTTAAAAGATTTTATTTATTTATTTGAGAGAGAGAGCACAAGTAGGCAGAATGGCAGGCAGAGGAAGAGAGAGGCAGGCTCCCCTCTGAGCAAGGAGCCTAAAGCAGGGCTCCATCCCAGGACCCCAGGATCATGACCTGAGTCAAAGGCAGATGCTTAACCAACTGACCCACCCAGGCATCCCAATTTAACTGCTTTTTAAATAAATAAATGTGATGTGTCCTGCAGAAATTAAAACCTTCTGAACACACATTCAGAGGCAGCTAACAACACCAACAAAATAATTCTCTCCTCCATCTTCTATGTTTGCTCTTACTCCTTTTTCTCTATAACCACTATTTCCCCAGTTAGAATTTAAAAAGCCATCCTAGTCTCCTAGTCTTTGCTAACCTCCCCTCTAGTTTTTGCTCATGTACACGGCCAACCTTTAGTAAAATCTGATGACCATCTACCTGAATCTTCCATCATCCTTAACATCTTCACTACTCTCATTACTTCTACTTCTCACTACATCTAGTCACTTCCTTTCACTAAACTAAATTCTCACTACTTCCTGACATCTTACAGTCTGCTTCAATGGGTGATAGCGAAGACCAGTAACTTAAAAACTATAGGTTTTCACCACTCTCTGAGAGTAGAGTGCTCCTATGTAAGCTTTTATAAGCTAAAACGGCATAAAATGAAGAAGTAATCACCATTGCGTAAAAAGTGAAAAGTCTCTTCACATTTCTTTTGAGATAGTGAAAGCAGGTATTAATGCAGAAGGGAACTTTAGGAAAGCACGAGAAACCTATATTTGCATTTGTGCAAGAAAGCTATCGATTATATATGGCCACATATTCTAATAATGTTTTACTCAATATCAGTAACTCTTTGGACTATCTCTTTTTCTTATTCTTTCTTCTTTTTTCATCTCATTCTAACGTACTATCTTCCCAAATGTACCCCCACACACACCCAGAGCTGTGTACCCACACAAACATGCATGCACATGAACATACATACACATAAACACACAGAGCCATTTCATCCACTTTGACTTAGTGACTTACAATGATGATTTTTATGGAGAAAAAATTTAAGACCAATTATAAATAACAATAGTGTCTTTAAATACACTATATAGATTCATAATTTCACATAATTATATAGCCAGCCAGCACATATTGCTTGGTTGACTAAATTCAGAAAATAAATGGTTAAACTGCTGGTAGCTTAAAAATAGTTGTTTGCTATTTTATTGTAGGCTATAATAATTATTTGGAGAGACCACTCGTGCTGGTGGCAGTTACTGGTTATCAATAATTAATCCCCTTTGGGCTCTAAGGGATTAACCACTTCTTAACTTCCTCTTAATCATTTATCTTGAACTCTTTTGCTCTACATTTCCTTGACATACGTACATACATGAGTCCTCTTTCTATCACAGAGCAATATTAATTATACAAGCATAGAAAATCTTCTCATTAAAGTCCTGAAGCTCATTAGGGAAGTTTAAGTTATTCTAACACTTCCCTGATATTGTTGTATCCATGTAGTGAAGAGTGCTGACTTTCCTGCCAGTTAATTGTCTTATATGAGTTGACCTAAAGACCAAAAGTGCATATTCTATGCTGAGTAGAAGATGGAGTTGTAGCTGTTTTTACTAAAGCAACTAATTAATGTCTCTGCCAAAACACTATTCTTCCTTTAGTGCTATTACAGTAGCACATGCTTGTAAGCTCATTACAGACATGCTTCATTTTGTACAACGGATGCATTTCTGAAAAGTCAAAGATATTTGGAACCCATATGAGGTGCACAGAAGATTTGAGGCTAAAGGAAACCTATGCAAAATAATTTGTTAAAGGAAGCACTCTGAGGTATACAGCTATCCTCTAATGGATAAATTTTCTTATAAAGTCATTGTGGGAACACAAAAATAATATTCTGTTAAGCTGAAAGAGCATTGGCAAGACAAAGACTGCAATGCAAAAAAAGGAAAGGAAAAAGGCATAGAGTCAAAAATACGACAGGCAGATTTGGCAATGTCTGAATGTGGTCAGTGAAAGGAGAAAGTCTCACCTTCAGAAAGCAAGCCCACCTAAGACTGATTGTCAAGGAATTTCAGAAATCATCTAAAGCAATAGTGAACAATTAGGGAAGCTGTTGAAGAAAGAGAAAAAAGACTCTTATGTAGTCTACCCAAGTGGAAAGTATACACATAAAAGATTTCCTCTCTCAATGAGTCAATGCAATAGAAAAGGCATTCATGAAATTAACTAAAGTGAGTATCAATTTTAAAGTTCCAAGTCTTTCAAACTAAAGAGTAAATAGCTTGACAAATGTGAACTTTTTTTTTTTTTAAGTTGCAGGGCAACCATGGGATTAAACAAGCTAAACAAGTATAATTTTCCCACAAGCCTTTACTTACTAAGTATATTAGCATATATGGTAAATCTTCAACAGAAAGAGTGTTTCCCAAATTTAACCCATAGAAATTTTTGTTACAATTATTACCAGGATTAAAGATTAGAGTACCATAAATTATCATAAAGTTGTACTGAAATACAAATAAAGATTATATTAAAAATGACATTAGGAGATGAAATAATTAAGTCTAAGTAGTTGATTAAATTTCATTTAACATATCAAGACTTGGGCAGCCCGGGTGGCTCAGCGGTTTAGTGCCGCCTTCAGCCCAGGGTGTGATCCTGGAGACCCTGGATCGAGTCCCACATTGGGTCCCCTTCATGGAGCCTGCTTCTCCCTTTGCCTGTGTCTCTGCCTGTGTGTGTGTGTGTGTGTGTGTGTGTGTGTGTCTAATGAATAAATAAATAAAATTTAAAAATAAAATAAAATATCAAGACTTTAGTATTCATGTGGGACTGGACACATAGCTAGTGTAGAAAAATGTCTATGTTTGACATGACTACAAAGAGAAGAAATGCATGTGTGCCAACTAGAAAAAAAAATGGGTTTGCCACTGCTAACAGTAGCAATGCGTTAAGAAATGTATAGTGTCTTCCTCCTGACTAGTCTTTGGAGTGTTCTGTCTCAGAGCTGCCAAGTCAAGATGTCTTCAGGAAATGTCAAAATTGGGCACTCTACCCCCAACTTCAAAGCCATGGTTGTTATGTCAGATGGCCAGTTCAATGATATCAGCCAATCTGACTACAAAGGAAAATCGATTGTGTTCTTCTTTTACCCTCTTCACTTCACCTTTGTGTGGCCTGCAGAGATCATTGCTTCCAGTGACAGAGCAGAAGAATTTAAGAAACTTAACTGCCAAAAAAACAAAAACAAAAAACAAACAAAAAAGAAACTCAACTGCCAAGTGATTGGTGTGGATTCTCATTTTTATTGCTTGGCATCGATCAACATACCCAGGTAACAAGGAAGACTGGGATCCACGAACATTCCTAATACCCATGAACATGGTATTAGATCTCAAGTGTACCAGCATTCAGGACTATGGAGTCTTAAGGCTGTTGAAGGTATTTTGTTCAGGGGCACCTTTATCATTTGGTGATAAAGGTACCCTTCAGCAGATAACTGTGAGTGACCTCCCAGTGGGCTGGTCCCTGGATGAGATTCTGAGACTTCCAGTTAACTGACAAGCATGGGGAAGTGTACTTAGCTGGCTAGAAGCCTGACAGTGATACCATCAAGCCTGATGTCCAGAAGAGCAGAGAATATTTGTCTAAGCAGAAGCGAGCACTGGGCCATTTTAGGGCAGGCTGCAGAGGGCAGCCATGAAGACAGAACCTCCTTTGCACTATTGCCATGCTTAAAACACAAGACTTCAGACTCCGTACAGATGTTGTACAGGACAGGACAGGCCTTTCCTCCAGGGGTTGAGGAGGCCAGTTTCTTCCTCTAGGGAGAATGGCCTGAGCTATGGCTATGGGGCAGGTCAACTGCTGTATACAGTAGTCGGGCATCATTTTTTATCTTTTGTTGCTTCTATTAAACTTGAACTGAGGGAAAAAAAGCAATATGTGGAGAAATGAATTCTATATGGCTGATTGACATCCTGCAGATTAAAATTCGGCTGAATGTATGTAGTCACAAGCCTCTATAGGTTTGAGCATGAAAAATAAACAAAAGGTAGAGAAGATCTAACTCCCAAGGGTTGCCAAACTGTTGTAGTTTCCTTAGCACATCCCAAGTATCACACAACTTGTAAAGTGTTCTTTACTATTTATACACATTGTTGCTTCATACAACATAGAAATTCCTGTATCATAGTATGTAAGCTGGGTTATAAAAGCCTCAAACTTTTCAATTACCACCTATAGACAGGATCCTATTAAGATTGTATTTATTTATTTATTTATTTGAGAGAGAGTGCACAAGCAGGGTGAGCGGCAGAGGGAGATGACATGATCCTTTTTTACAAACATATAACCAATATGATTTGTGGTCTCAGGCCAGATTTTTTTTACTTAAAACTCGGATTTTGACTGAAACATCTGGGTGGGTAGTGAACAAGAGAAATCTGTGGGGTAAGGGTGAGGAGTTGAAGAGTTGGGTTTTACCACACTGGTACATGTAGGTGAAGATTTTTAGTAAGCAAATGAACATCCACATCTGAAGTTCAAAACTAAGTTGACTAAAGATTTGGAATTCACTAACAACTGATAGAAAATGAAGCCAGTGAAGTTGTGAAGATCATTCAGATGGGCTGTTTAGTATATAATAATATGAGAAAAAGTCTAAGGAGAGAAAAGCTCATTATTTAATGCTTAACCAGAGAAAAGCAAGAACTCCTTTCAGAATGACAATTGAACAAAGCCTGTTTTATATGAAAGTACATCATATTATTGCCTTTCATTTAGTTTATTTTCTCAGGCCTTGCAAATCACACATACACACAAACACACACACACACACATGCAGAGTTCATAATTGTGGTTGTGGTACAAGAATGCTATAATAGCAAAAATGTTTACCCAATATTTACTGTGTGCCAGGCAATGTGCTAAGTGTTTTATATAAAGTAAATCATTTAATCTTCATAATAGCCTATTCTAGTCACTTGTTGCCATTAGTGAACTAAACTAAAGGTTGATGTTTTAAAACAACAGCCATTTATTATATTTCATGTTGATTAAATCAGTTAAAAACTCAGACAGGGTTAGGATTGATGATACTTATACTCCACATGGAGGCAGCTGAGGTCATTATATGGTATTCAGTTGGTAGATGGGCTGTTCTGAAAGGTCCTAGAGGCTTAACACACATGTGATATACCTTGACTGGAATGGCTGGAAAGCTGAGTTCAGCTGGTACTGGTATCCAGAAGACTTACACATGATGTCTCCAGTGTGGCTGTTAAGAGTAGTCAAATTTCTTATATGATTGTTAAGGACTCTGAGAGACAGTTTTCCAAGGCAAGAATTCAAAAAGGGATGAGTAAAAGTTGCATAGCTTCAGATCTAGCCTTATAAATCCCAGAATCTCACTTCCATTGCAGTCTATTCATTAAGAGCTTCACAAAGGACAACTCAGACTCAAAAAGATGAAAATTGGACTTTACCTTTCAAAGGAAAGAGTAGCAAAGTATTTATAGCCATCTTTAGTCTATCACAAAGCCCTGTATGATAAATATGATTATTAATACATATTGTGAAGCAATTGTTGTAGAATAGCTATGGCCATTCAGAGGTGGAAAATAGTCTGATTTGCATTAATACTTTATATAGAATATTCTCTCTGCCATGACTACCCTTCTAACCGACTATGCAGCTGCATGACCACCTTTCAAAGTTCAACCTCAAATATTACATCCTCCTGAAGCCCGTCTTCAATCTCCAAACTCTGTGTAAACTCTCAGCCCTTTGTGTCTCTATTTTATATTGTTTACATTTATCTCAGGATACTCACCTTACCCCACTTAATATTATAGTTATATTCAGACTTGTCTAATCTCTCCTCTGTTAACCAGACATTTGTTTTACTCATCTTTGGCTCTTCTTTAGCACATAGCATTTAAAAAATGAATTGATAATTACTCATGAATTAATGTTGGATGTGAATCTATTAAGGAAGTATCAGATATCCATTTAATATTTACTTATTGTTTATTATACACCAGAAACTAGGTATAGAAAGGTTAATAAAACATGGCCCACCACTTTACAAGAGTTGACAACATAGTTGTCTGTAAGATCTAAACCCAGGGTAGGGGATCCCTGGGTGGCTCAGCGGTTTGGCGCCTGTCTTTGGCCCAGGGCGCGATCCTGGAGTCCCAGGATCAAGTCCCGCGTCGGGCTCCCTGCATGGAGCCTGCTTCTCCTTACTCCTGTGTCTCTGCCTCTTTCTCTCTCTATATCTATCATAAATAAATAAATCTTTAAAAAAATAAAAATAAAAAATAAACCTAGGGCAGCCCGGGCTGGCTCAGCAGTTTAGCACCGCCTTTGGCCCAGGGCGTGATCCTGGAGACCCCGCGTCGGGCTCCCACATCTTTAAAGGAAAAAAAAAAAATTCTAAACCTAAAACTTAGAGCTCAAGAATTCACACCAGTACAGTTATGGGCAGCCATGACCATGTCTTGAATCCAATTTAAAGTGACAGATTTACCTAGCACAAACTTTAAACTTTTATTTATTTACTTTACAATTTACAAAGGCCTAAACATTCAGAAAATCTCAAAACAAGCAGGACCTATTTTTTGTTAGGACCTATTTTTTGTTCAGTTAGGGGAAAAGGTCTTCTTCCTTCATCACCAAGCCATCTTATCTGCAATTTATTTAAAGTTCAGGGCTGAAAATAAATGTTAACATTTGACTGACAACTTCAAAATATCAATGATAGATCAATACCCTTATTAACAAAAGCATGTTAATTAAATCATATTTCACCAAGCCTTTGGATGTATCACCAATATATTTTATTATTAAGGTGCTATATAAATTTAAAAATCTCTTCATCAAAATTTTTAGCATGATTAATGAAAATTAAATCTTGGTATTGTCAATTCACTATTGTTTGTCCATGAAGTTGTTTCTTTTTCTTTTTTCATTAAATCACCAATAATAATTTTCTAACTTAAAAATGAAGACTAAAAATTCAGGCAATGTTGCATGTCTTCTGCACATAAATTCTTTTAGTGGGCATGATCAGTTCTAATTTATCCTGTATAAATCAGTTTGAACTCAAAGTGACCCTCTGTGAAGAACAATTCCACAAATTAATCTCATCTTTCAAGCAAAAAATCCTTTTGTGTCCATTTCCCTAATCAGTGGACCTGTTCACAGCTACTTCAAGCATTCTGCTTGCTCATATCAAAGTGAAACCTCAAGAAACTCAAGAACAAATTCAGCCAATATAAAATTATTATAAAGTTTAAAGCATTAATCTTGCAGAGAAAGCTGAATTTTAGCAAGGCAAACCCTTCAGCCAAAACAAATAATTTCTAATTGACAATTTAAGCAAATGTTAGTAAATAATGGTAATGAGGGGTTTCTTGGGTCTGTTGGAGACTTGCTACATGCAAAAAGTCATGTTACATCAAAACATAAATTTGGTCATAATATAAAATTAGAGGATAATAACTACCCTACACAGATGGACACCATTCTCTTCTCTTTCTAACAATAATGTATCTAATATTCTATCTCAGTAGAAGAATGAATTATTAACCATAAAGAAAGCCTTATCTTTTATTTCTCTGACAAATCTCCCATTAAAAGTTACCTGTACTCTAGATAATTTTAAAAGAGCACATATTAGGGACACTTGGGTGGCTCGGTGGTTGAGCGTCTGCCTTCAGTTCAGAGCATGATCCTGGAGTCCCAGGATCGAGTCTCACATCGGGCTCCCTGCATGGAGCCTGCTTCTCTCTCTGCCTGTGTCTCTGCCTCTCTCAGTCTTTCATGAATAAATAAATAAAATCTTTAAAAAAAGATTAAGCTCTTAAAAAATAAAATAAAAAAATAAAAAAGAGCACATATTAGAAGGTATCTATTAAGCAACACTTAAATTGAGCACTGATTCAGGAAGAAAGATTAAAATGTGTTTTGATCTACCATGAACTTATTTTTCATTGCAGAGTTAGTAGTAGAAGTTGGCTTTTCCCCCTCTAAATAAAAAGTACTAGAAACAGATTCATGAGACAGAGGTAAATCACAATTTTTAATATTGCTCTCTAGTCTTCTGAGATCAAACAAGTTTTTAAAAAGAGTAGAAAGGATCTTATTCAAAGAAAGATCATAATTTCTCACCATTATAGTCAAGATATAACAATGCACACAGTATGTAGAAAAATAACGGTGGTATTATTTCTCCAGTTTAAGGGTCCAGACAGAAACTATATCAATTCTTACACTTTTCAGGAAAAAAAAAAAAAAAACCTGCATATAACCAAGAAACCTTATCACGATCAACAGAAATAGCACACACCATAAGGCAAAGGCCACTAGTTTTCTATTAAAATCTATTTTCCCTTTATGCCTAGACATATAACTTAACAGAATTTTCCAGTCTCCTTAATAAATTTCTATGACTGTTTTCTCCATAGAATACACTGTGATATATGCCTCTTATGGACCTACATCTTGGGACCATGTCTATGCATCCACCATGTTGTCCTTCTCCTTCTCATCAGCTGAGATTTATAAAGATCCTTCCTCTACCATACAGGGAAAGACAGCTCTTGGGGGTGATAGAGCAACCAATAGAAAGAATCTGGATCTCTGAATAACCTCATAGAACAGAACCATTCCATTTGAACTATTATGCAAAGGAGAAATCAACTTCTATCTTATTTAACATACTGAATCATTATTCTCTTTGTTATAGCATCCTACTCCCCTAACTTATAGAGACCAGTATTTCCTATTCATGAAAGCTATCCAAGAAACTCCACCAGAAGTACTTTTCTTCATTATTTTTTTACGTAATTTCTGTGCCTAACATGGGGCTCAAACTCATGACCCCAAAATCAAGAGTCATATGTCTGACTGACTGAGCAAGTCAGGTGCCCAATTATTCTTGATCAGTATAAGCTTGACTCTAATTGAGAGTGGCAAGGCATTCATATATATAAGTACAAGTTAAAAGCCAACCCCACCAATATAATCCAAATATAGTAATAATAATACCTAAATTTAGCTGTATATAATCAAGTTTCATGATTTGACTTTATGTAAAACTTGAAACTTCTGCATTACTTTAGGGCACAGTCTGGTGACCAATAAAGACGAATTATAAAGTGACATTTGATTTTTTTTTTTTTAGAAATCATTTAAATAATTTTCAACAAGCAGATATTAATAACCGGCTTAGGTATCTGTATTATTTTAGGGTGTGTTTGATATATACATAAATTATTCCCAACCTAATTTAATACTTCAGGAATTCCTGAAAAGATCACTTCATAACTTCCCAAAGTATGCCTTGCTTACTCAAAAATGTCTAGATTTCCTTTAGTAGAGTAAAATATCTAATAAAGGGAAGATCAAATTTGAGACAATCTTCTAAGGAGAAGGAAAAACAAATTGAATTTATATCCAGTTATAAATGATTGATTTCAGATGCTTTTCTAAAAATAGTTTTTACAATTGGAGAAGGACAATCATCATATGGCTTCACTCACAGGTGGAATATAAGAAATAGTGAAAGGGATCATAAGAAAAAGGAGGAAAACTGAGTGGGGAAAAATTAGAGAGGAAGGCAAACCATGAGAGACTCCTAACTCTGGGAAACAAAGGGTTGCCGAAGGGGAGGTGGATGAGGGGATGGGTAACTGGGTGACGGGCACTAGGAGGGCACTTGATGGGATGAGCACTAGGTGTTATACGTTGGCAAATCGAATTTAAGTAAAAAATAATAAAAATAAAATAAAAATAGTTTTTACGGATTTTTACTCGTTTTTACTAGTTTTACCCAGCATCTGGCTGGCTCAGTCAGTGGAGTGAGCAACTCCTAATTTTAGAGTTGTAAGTTCGAGCCCCATGTTGGGTGTAAAGCTCACTTAAAAAAAAATCTTTTAAAATGTAAAAATAGGGACACTCGGGTGGCTATCAGTTGAGCATCTGCCTTTGGCTCAGGCCTTGATCCTGAGATCCTGGGATAGAGTCCCGCATCGGCTCCTCGCAGGGAGCCTGCTTCTCCCTCTGCCTATGTCTCTGCCTCTCTGTCCCTGTGTCTCTCATGAATAAATAAACAAAATCATTAATATATATATATATATATATGAATAAAAATAGTTCTTATCAAAAGATAGGGCACACGAAAAGTAGAAAGGAGAGAGGTATTTCTTAGCATGAAAAGATATAATTCATCTACTTTCAATTCTGTCTAGAATGGATTGATTGACTCTACTACAAATTCTTACCATTTATCAGGAATTCAATAATTATTTGTTTTCTGTTTTCACTCTTTCATTATTATATAAAATGTAAAGTTCCTCAGGTACTTCCTTTGCCTAAGGCATTATATAATTACTATGACTGTACTAAGTTTGCCAACTTTTCATTATAAGAACAGCTAACATCTGAAGAATGTTTACAATTTTATGCTACAATCTTTAAAAAGTTGTCTAGATACAGAAACTGAAATTCAGATAGGTTAAGAAGCGTCCAGATACTACACAGCTAATAATTTGAAAAGCTGCCATTTTCACTTAGGGAAATGACCTCTAAAGCCCATACCTTTAATCACTCTGTTGTACTGCTTCTCAATTTTGTTTTCATAATATCTGCCTGGACATTAAATTGCATAGCCCTATTTTCATATTTACTGTCTAACAGTTATTGAAAACACCTACTCTGACTCTGTTTATAAATTGTATATTGTACACAGCCTTCTTTTCATAATTTTCATTTCATTATATTATTGGCCTTAATATATTTTACAAATATTGCCTCAGTTGATCTATGTCAACTTTCTTATGATAAGTATAAGGAAAAGGAGATGTAAAAATGATTAAACAATAGAGCAGAAGAGAGTTTTTAAAAAGTTGACTCTTGGGGTGCCTGGGTGACTCAGTCAGTTAAACTTTGATTCTTGATGCTTGATTTTGTCTCATGTCATGATCCCCAGGTTATGCAGGGACCCTGCTCCCTCTGCCTCTCCCCTTGCTCTCTCTCTCTAATAAATAAACAAATCTTCTTTAAAAATGCTGACTCTTGCTTCTAGATTGTACACGACTCTTAACCATTTAGAACATATTAACTACTGAGCATTTAAATCTCTTAATTGCTCTACCGAAGCCCATTATCTTCCAAAATTAATTATTTGAATTATACTTTTTCACAGTGATCTCTCAATCTCCTGAATTCAAGTCAGTAGTTTTTCTGCTATGAAATCTTTCTTCTCTTGTAATTTTGCAGAACAGTACATCATTCCAGGAAAATTTTGTCTTAATGAACAGTGGCATCTCCCATTGGATAGCAAATTATTTTTTTAAGATTTTATTTATTCATAGAGACAGAGAGAAAGAGAGAGGCAGAGAGAGAAGCGGGCTTCATGTAGAGAGCCTGACATGGGACTCGATCCAGGGTCTCCAGGATCACGCCCTGGGCTGCAGGCGGCGCTAAACCGCTGTGCCACTGGGGCTGCCCTGGATAGCAAATTAAACAGAAGTAGAAATAGACTAGATTTTAATTATAAGCTATGAAACATCTTATTTTATTTTAGCATATCAAAGATTATCACTCTTATTTTCTTGCTTCCACTGTTTTTTTAGAGAAAATAGTTGATAATCTTGTCTTTATTAGCTCCTTGAAAAGTAATTCATCTTTTTTTTCTAGATGCCTTTAAGGTTTTCTTTTTATCTGTAGTTTTCAGAAGTTTTATCATGATTTGCCAAGGTAATTTTTGTTTTGTTTTGTTTTACTTTGTATTGCATTTATCCTATTTGGATTCTTAGCACTTCTTGCCTTGATATTTTTAGTTAATGTTAGAAATTTCTTCTATACTATCTTTTTATTATTTTTTCTTCATCTTCACTTTGATCTTTCTCCTTTAGTTCAGATTCTTATTATCAATATGAGCTCTTTCAAAAGTCTTCTAACTTTCCTCCCTGCCTCTAATCTGTAAATATATCTTCCCTCACTACTACTACTTTCACAATCAAAACACGCAGTGCCTGTAAGATAAAGTCTAAAGTTCTCAGTAAATGTATCTATAAGGCCCTCATGATATGATGCTTAACATTAATGCAGAAATAACAGACCAATTCCTCACAATTGAAAGATATGAGCGCTTAAAGTACAAAGTAGAGGGCTGAATTACCGTAATTAAGATCTCCACCTAGAGAAGATCATAAAAGCTTTGAAGATTAAAAACAGGTTATCTAAAAAAGAGTGAGAATGGGTTGATTTAGATTTATCACCAATACTGAATGCTAAGAAAATAGATCAATGTCTTCTACTTTACGGAAAAAAGATTTTAACTCTAGAATGATGTACCCAGTCCAATCTTTCCACCTCTCTCTCTCTCTCTCTCTTTCTCTCTTTCACAGGCACACACACAGAGCAGAATAAAAACTTTTGCTTATATTATATGTACTTACTACCTATCTTTTCTTAGTTTATGATGCTGACTAGAAAAATAAGGGACGAGAGAGAGAGAAAGAGAGAGAGAGAGAGAGAGAGAGAGAGAGAGGAAAAGGAGCAATGTGATTCAGAAACTATGTATTCTACCCAGGAAAGGACTAGAGGAAATGACTGGAGAAAGGTACCTCAGTCCCAGAAAGCAACTGATTCAGAAGAGAGTGGGATGATCTATGCTGCTAGGAGGAAGGAATTTGGGAAAAGATCTCTGTTTGAGAACATATGGGGAGAATATGTGAAAATGCCTATTACCTTTTTTAAAACAAGAAGTATCAATTGCTAATCCAAAGCATGGGAAAGAGTGGAGATAGAGTTTTGTTAAGTCATGATTCACATGTGGAGTAAATACATCTTTGGTATGTTTTTAAGTAATTGATAGTTAAAAGAGAATCCATTTCATCATAGCACAGTATATGACCCAGCATAGTCACAGAAATGTAAACTTTCAGAGTCAATTAATGCTGAAAGAGTGCAAAACTTGGTTGCATGTCTCATATCAAACTACAAATGATAAAAATCATAATATATAAACAATAGGTTAGTTGATAAATAGTGAAGAGAGATAAACGTAAAAACATGGAGGAAACAGTAGAGGCAATACTATCACCTCTTAACAATGTATCAGGTCATTATTTATTACCACAAAAGTAACCTGTAGAAGTTATCAAATAAGTAACTCTAAAAGACACCAAAGAGGTCTAATCATATAATTTAGTAATATGTAAGAACCACCAAAAGAAATGAAAGCAAAAATATTTAAAAGAACTTACCCTTAGGGAGCCAATTAGCTGTTGAATAGAATGATTCTGCTTTCTTTGATTACAAAATCTTCTAAGTCATTTTTATTATTGTTACATGTCCATGTATTCCATTTATAATTATTTTCTAAATTTTTAAGAGGTATATTAGGTGGCATTAGGCTTTCCAGAAAGTCTTCCCTAAATATGAAAATCAAAGTGATTTTCCTGTAGTGTTTCCATAGTACCCGATGCATACCTCCAATGTGGCACTAATTTTACTGTACACATATGACTATATGTTCATCTTCTCCACTAGAATCTGAGTTCTTTTGGAAAAGGAACTAAATTTTATTCATTACTTTACCCTCACTATCTGGTACATTGTCTGGCGCATAGTAGGTAATGATTATACGTTTGCTTAATGAATATATAGACAACCATATTGGGTAATCTATCTTTTTAAGTAAGCTCTGCACTCAACATGGAGCTTGAACTCACAACCCCAAGTTCAAGAGTCACATGTTCTACAGACTGAGCCAGCCAGGTGCCCCCCATATTGAGTAATCTATGTTAAATTCAATATTTCAATCCATGCATGGCATTTAATATAGATATTCAAGAGATATTTAATCCCTTCCTTACCTCACTGCATATTTTAACTTTGTAATGACAGCAAATGGAATAGAGATAATGTAAAGCCACGTTTCCAAACCATACGTATTTAACAGACACTGCAAGAAAACTTGAATTATAATGTAATATTCAAAATTCTCACACCTACAATTTAAAAATAAATCAAAAGTTGGTTCTGTCTCATTTTAAATCAACTTACCAAGTTCAAAAATGTTAATATCCCTCACTAACTCACAGCATGCCACTATCAGCCTTAATTTGGTATTATTTCATAGAAATGTTGCAATTACAATTTAGTCCACATTGATCAGCAAAAGTTAAAGGGCAAAATTAATTAATGGAAATGGTAAAGGGCAAAAAATTAATATGATGACACATCTAAAATGCTTAGAGTAAAAGAGGCACTGTTATTCTGAGATTACCCACATTGATTTGCAAAAGAACAGAAGGAGAAATCTGCAAATAAAGCTGAATATCAACACACTAAATTGTATATCAGCAGTTTAAAAAATAATGACTAAAAATGACAGCCACATTATATATTTGAAACTTCTGACTAATAGGCCTAACAATGACTAATGAAATTACACATAAGCTGCGAAGAATATGTACAGCAGCTGCATTAAAACTATGCCTTCCAAGTTGATGTGTGGATTTATATCAAAACCTCATATTTAGGGATCCCTGGGTGGCGCAGCGGTTTGGCGCCTGCCTTTGGCCCAGGGCGCGATCCTGGAGACCCGGGATCGAGTCCCACATCGGGCTCCCGGTGCATGGAGCCTGCTTCTCCCTCTGCCTGTGTCTCTGCCTCTCTCTCTCTCTGTGACTGTCATGAATAAATAAATAAAATCTCAAGAAAAAAAAAATGTTAACAGGGTATTTAAAAAAAAAACAACCTCATATTTAAAAAGGACACATTTCTTACTAAAATGCATGAAAAGTTTTGGATACTATATAAAGTATGTAATATTTTTTAAGTTGTCAAGATTTTCTGGTGGTATTTATTTTGAATACTTAAGGAAGAGTATAATGTTCAAGCAATTCAACATACTTGTAGAATATAAGAGGATAAAGGTTAAGTAGTGGGCGACAATACATATTCTTATCTTTTGGGGGGTTTGTGAGACTTTCAGAGTCCCAACATAAATCAAATCCAGAAATAAAATCAGGGTATTACATTTGCTATTTATATACCTCCATCACTTACATCTCACTTTCTCTTGAGAATAAATTTCAGAGTTAGACCTGACAGGTGTTTTGAACTCCATTTCAGCTAGAAGGAACATGAGACAGATTAGAATGAGAAGCCCTACATCACACAGTTATTAAGTAACAAAATGGACTCTAGGACTTGAATTTTCTGATATTCAATGGTCTTTCCTCTAAATGCTGGTTTCCAGTTCTTGACAGCTACTAAAACACACATATCCCATCAGGTCTCAATTAAGTCATTTTGTAAAATACTGAAACCTGTGGTGAACCATTTTCAATGTAAGTAATTTTTTAAAAAATTTTTATTTATTTATGATAGTCATCACAGAGAGAGAGAGGCAGAGACACAACACAGGCAGAGGGTGCAGGCTCCATGCACCGGGAGTCCGACGTGGGATTCAATCCCAGGTCTCCAGGATCGTGCCCTGGGCCAAAGGCAGGCACCAAACCACTGCACCACCCAGGGATCCCCAATGTAAGTAATTTTTAAAGCCTCTTCCACTTCCTCATCCCAAGGAATAGCTCACCACAAGTACAGTAAATGGGATAAATGATAAAATTTTCATATAACAGCAATATTTTACATTTTCCCAACAAAGCAGTTAGCAGTGATAGTGAATTCTAAGAGGTCATGAAAGAAGTTTAAGAAACACATTTTTATAAGTTACATTTAGAAGGCCACCTACCATATCTTTATGTTTAAAATGATCTTTTTGATCAATTTAAAACAATAAATTTCTCTCTTACTCCTCCTCACCGAGGAGATATAAGGGAGCTTTCAGCAGGACATATTTTTTTGAAGAGAAAGGCCTATGGGTTTGCATTAAATTATTTATAATAATGCAAACATTTTTAGAAAAAAATTTGGGGTGCCTGGCTGGCTCAGCTGGAAGAGTATGGGACTCTTGATACTCTTAGTAGTGGAATTGCTGGGTCATAGGGTAGATCTACTTTTAACCTTTTGAAGAACCTCCATACTGTTCTCAAATTCAGAATTTGAGACCCACATTGGTAAAGATTACTTAAAATAATTAATGTTTATTTTATTTTTTAAGAAGATTTTTATTTATTTATTCATGAGAGACACAGAGAGAGAAGCAGAGACGAAGGCAGAGGGGGAAACAAGCTCCTCACAGGGAGTGGAATGTGGGACTCGATCCTACACCTCGGGATCATGTCCTGAGCCGAAAGGTGGACACTCAACCGCTGAGCCACCCAGTTATCCCTAAAATAATTAAATTAAAAAAAAAAAGAAAGGTCTTAGGTGGGAAACAAAAGCAAAAATGAACTATTGGGATTTCACCAAGATAGGAAGATTTTGCACAGAAAAGGTAACAGTTGTCAAAACCAAAAGTCAACCTACAGAATGGGAGAAGATATTTGCAAATGTCTTATCAGATAAAGGCCTACCTGGTATCCAAGATCTATGAAGAACTTACCAAGCTCAACATCCAAAAAACAAATAACCCAGTCAAGAGATGGGCAGAACACATGAACAGACATCTATCCAAGGAAGACATACAAATGTCCAACAGACACATAAAAAATGCACAACATCACTTGGCATCAGGGAAATACAAATCATAACCACAAGGAGATACCACCTCACACTGGTCAGAATGGCTAAAATTAATATTCAGCAAACAACAAATGGTGAGGATGCAAAGAAAGGGGAACCCTCTTACACTGTTGGTGGGAATACAAGCTGGTGCAGCTACTCTGGAAAACAGTATGGAGGTTCCTCAAAAAGTTAAAAGTAGATCTACCCTATGACCCAGCAAATCCACTACTAAGTACTTACCCAAAGGGCAAAAACATAGTGATCTGCAGGGGCATCTGCACCCCAGTGTTTATAGCAGCAATTTCCACAATAGCCAAGCTATAGAAAGAGCTGAGATTTCCAAGGACAGATGAATGGATAAAGAAGTGACAGATGAATGGATATATACATATATATAATGGGATATTTTCAACCATCAAAAAAATGAAATCTTACAATTTGCAATGATGTGAATGGAACTAGAAGGTATTATGCTAAGCAAAATAAGTCAGAGAAAGACAATTATATGATTTCACTTCTATGTGGAATTTAAGAAACAAAACAGAGGATCATAGGGGAAGGGAGGGAAAATAAGATGGAATCAGAGAGGGAGAAAAACCATAAGAGGCTGTTAACTATAGGCAAAAAACCGAGGGTTGCTGGGGGAAAGGTGGGGGCGGGGGGGACAGGGTAACTGAGTGACGGGCATTAAGACGGGCACATGATTCAATGAGCACTGGGTGTTATATGCAACTGATGGATAACTGAACACTATCTCTAAAACTAATGATACAATGTATGTTAATTACATGGATTTAAATAAAATTTAAAAAAAGAAAAAAGGTCTTAGGTAATATGTTAGTGAAATAGCCTGGTATACTCAGGAGAAATATATTATGGTCTTAGTTCCACCAAAAATAATGGTAAAGATACTAAGTAATAAAAAAAATCACACTATGTAATCTTTAAAAATAAATTTATGAAGTATGCTAAGAAAGAATAACAATTAAGAACATATTCACTAATTCTGATAACCAATTTCTCTTCTTGAAGGCACTGATACCCTTTACTTATATGTTAAAGACAATAAATGCCAGTCACTATTCTAAAAGCTTTAAGACCAATTTACTTTATCCCCATAATAATTCCATGTTATTGTTGTTTTATAGTTCTTTGTCTACAGATGAGGAAACTGAGGCACAGAGATTAAGGAATTTGTCCTACATTCCCTGGTAAGTAAGAGTCCCTCTTACTGTCAAACTGCAGTTTTCTATCAACGCATTGGTAGTTGTTACATCACTTAGAGGCCCCAACCAGTAAGGTTTTTTTGTTGTTGTTTATCATCAATTTCTCTCTCTCTACTGGACGACTTCTATCAGCAATAAAACATACTTTTTCTTTTTAAAAACGATAAAAAAAAAAAACCCCTTTCTCGGATCCATGTTTCCCTAACTAATGCCTCTTCTATCATTTCTCTTTTCACAAAACCGCTCAATAAATCGTCTACACTCTATCTCATAGTCTTCTCTTTTCCATTCATTTTTAGTGATCACTCAAGAGACTTTCATCTCCACCATTCTAACGAATCTGTTGCCCTCATGGCCACCAATGACCTCCATAGTGCTAAGTCAAATCAATTTTTTGTCGTTATCTTACTGGCCCATCGGCAGCACTTGCTACAATTGACCACTCACACTCCATTCTTTGGTTTCTAAGTCACTGTGTACTCTTGGTTTTTAATCTAACCTCAGCTAGTGCTTTTTCTCTCTCCTGTTCATTCTCCCCTTTTCCCTAACCTCTAAAATTAGAGTCTGCTGGACCCAGTCCTTGGTCTTCTTCTCTATTTAATATTCCATTTGTGATCTCATCTAGCCTAACTGGCTTTAAATGTCTTCTATTTATGTGAAACACTCACAAATTTGTATCTCCAGCCAAGACCTAATTATGAACTCCAGACTCATATCCAACTGTCATTTGACATTTCCACTCAGATGTCCACTACACATCTCAAACTTACCATAACCAAAACCAGTAATCTGATGTCATATCCAAACCTGAAGCCCTCAAAGTCTCCTCATTCTCAGTCATCTGAAACTCTAGTTTTCTCATTGTTCAAGCCAAAAGTTTTCTAATCAATGTTGACACCTCTTTTTCACATCCCATCAGGCAAATATATAGACTCTACCTTCAAATTACCTACAAAACACAAACTATTTTTTATCACCATTGCTAGTCCAAGGTCCCCATAACTCTCACCTGAAGTTTTGCAATATCTTCTAAATTGTCCACTAGCTTCCCACACTGATACTCCATAATTTGTTCGCCGTAGGGTAGCAGGAGGATTTTTTTTTTAAAGATTTTATGTATTTATTCATGAGAGACACAGAGAGAGAGAGAAGCAGAGACACAGGCAGAGGGAGAAGCAGGCTCCTTGGGATGCAGGACTCAATCTCGGATCCCGGGCTCCATGCACCGGGAGCCCGACCGCAGGACTCGATCCCGGGTCCCCAGGATCGCGCCCTGGGCCAAAGGCAGGCGCCAAACCGCTGCGCCACCCAGGGATCCCCGAGGAATTGTTTTAAAGTGTTGGATTATATTACTCATCTACTCGAAATTCTCCACAATGGCCTTATCTATGCATTTACTTTATTCATATTAAAGTTGAAGTCTGGGCAGCCCCGGTGGCGCAGCGGTTTAGCGCCGCCTGCAGCCTGCGGTGTGATCCTGGAGACCCCGGATCGAGTCCCACGTCAGGCTTCCTGTATGGAGCCTGCTTCTCCCTCTGCCTGTGTCTCTGCCCCTCTCTGTGTCTCTATGAATAAATAAAATCTTTAAATAAATAAAGTTGAAGTCTTTTCAATGACCTACAAAAGTCTATATAATAAATACCCTCCCTTCCATTGTTTCTCATCTCCTCAGTGTTTCGATTCAGCTATACAGACCTCCCTCTCCAGTACTATTGTTGTTTAAAGATGCCACACATGGGGGGCCTGGGTGGCTCAGTCAGTTAAGTGTTTGCCTTCGGCTCAGGTCATGATCCTAGGGTTCTGGGATCGAGCCCTGCTTTGGGCCCTGCATCAGTCTCTCTGTTCTGCCAGGAGCCTGCTTCTCCCTCTCCCTCTGCCAGCCATTCTACTTGTGTGCTCTCTCTCTTTCTCATAAATAATTAAAATAGTTTTAAAAAATAAATAAACATGAGGCATGTTCAACTTCATGGTCTTGCAAGTGCTATTCTTTCTGCCTACAATATACTTCCCCCAGTTACCCACACGATTCATTCTAAATCCTTTGATGTTTGCTCAAATATTACTTCTGTGAAAGGCAAGACTCTAAGACTCTAAGAGGTCCCCAAGATTTCTGCTCCCTGGAATAAAACTCTATAATTGTGTTAATTTTTGACAGCAATAGAAATCCAATACAATCAGTGGTCTCTCCTGGCAAACCTACTGAAAATTTTAAACACTCTCTTTTACAGTCCTTATCCCCTCTATTCTCCATTATATGTTTCATGACGCTAATTTACTTTGTTTATTGCCTCTCTCCAAATGGAACGTAAGCTCTACAAAAGCAAAGTTGTTTATCTGTCTTATTCACTATTTGTTCATCTGGTACATAGCAGAAGTTCAATAAATACGTGTTGATTGAATGAATAAAATTGTTAGACACATGAAAAAAAAAGATGTAATAGTATTCCCCCCAGAATAGTCATTCATTTAACTTATAAGTCAAGTCAAATTAATCATTCATTTAACTTATAAGTCTATATATCCAAAATCTTAGCTAAAGGGACACCTGGGTGGCTCAGCAGTTGAGCGTCTGCCTTGACCCGGGGAGTGATCACGGAGTTTCAGAATCGAGTCCCATATCAGGCTCCCTGTGAAGAGTGTACTTCTACCTCTGCCTATGTCTGTGCCTTATCTCTGTGTCTCTCATGAATAAATAAATAAATAATTTTTAAAATATTAGCTAAATTTGAAGCTTAGTCAACAAAACAGTAGTATTTAACTTACCTCTGGATGTGTAAAATACTATTATCTTTATTATTAAAAGCAATGAAAAAATCTTTAAAATTCATAAAGTTGAATACAATAAGCAATAATGCAAGTGGTAAATGTTTATTTTGTGCTTATCATTTTCCTATTGTGTAAGTACCCTCTTTATAAGTTTAAGTTATTTTGTCCTCATAAAAACATCATGAGATAGTTACCATTATTATTCTCATTTTACACTTAGTGAAACTATAGCACAGAGAGGTTTAATAATTTACCCAAGGTCACATACCTAGAAAGTGATGGAATCCGATTCAAAGCCTGGCAGTGTAACTCTAGAGCTTGAGTTTTCTAGCCACCATGCATTTAAACTTTGAGGTTTCAACATCATTAACTTTTGAACAGTTGAGTATATGTAACATTTATATTTTTCTATAACCAAAAGTATAAATTGAAAAGATCAATGAAAATTTGCAAAACATATTTGAGCCAGATGACAAAGGGTTAATATTTTTAATTAAAAAAACTCTGAAAAGTTAATAACAAAAGCACAATATTGTAACTAAAATAAAAGATTAAACAGCACAAAAATAGACAAAATACATAAAGATACATTACAGAAGAAGAAATAAAAAATGTAAATAATACTCGAAAAAAATACTTTAATCTTGATGGTAAGATAAAAAAAAATACACATTAAAGCAAGTTTTAGATATATTTTTCCTCTTCAACTTACAAAAGAAAAGTTAATATTTAATAATGGTTCAATAAGACACATACTTTAACAGATTGCCAGTGTAAGAAAATTCATACTGTGAGACCCAAAATATCCATCCCCTAAAAAAAATCTATTAAAAGGAAATAGAGTTCTGGAAACATCTCAAGTCATTTTAATGATGAAAAAGTAGAAACAACCTAAATGTAAATCAATTCATAAATTAATATAAACATGTTGATCCATAAATTAATAGCAGTTTTCAAAAATCAAAATTGTGATGGGGAAATGCTGATGGTAAAACATTGAATCAAAAAAGGCAGAACACAAAGCATACACACAGGACCATTTGAATTGTTTAAAATGTACCATATAGTATTGTACATTTATACATAGGAAAAGGCCCAACTTTTAAAAATTATGTAAAATGATAAGTGAGGTTACCTCTGGGTTTGTTTTATTTTATTTTATTTTATTTAGATTTTATTTATTTATTTGAGAGAGAGAGCACGTGCACAAGTAGGGAGAGGGGCAGAGAGAGAAGGAGAAGCAGACTCCCCCCTGAACAGGGAGCCTGATATGATGCTGGATCCCAGGACCCCAGGATCATGGCCTGAGCTGAAGGCAGACATTCAACCAACTGAGCCATCCAGGCATCCTTCTGGGTTCGTTTTAATAGGTGATTTGTATTTATTTTCATACTGGAAATTTTTGTATAGTGAGTCGTGTTAAGCCAAAATTAGAAGTAAGCAAAAATTAAAGATTTTATAAAATATTTTATTAAAAAATATACACTTCTAACTGATATATAAGGACAGAAGAGACTTTAGATTCTTACCTACTGCCTTGATCTGCAAGGTGCAGATAGTGGCATGTCTGCCTAGTAGACCATACCATAACACTACACCATAATAACAAAACTAGAAAGTTCCACTCAGAAAAACCTCCAAGGGAAGAATAAAGCTTCTCACCCAACAATCCAGAATCAGTTTTATATTAGGAAGATTTTTCCAAAATATGGACTATTTTTTCTTTTAATATAAAGATATTACTTAGAAACCCTGAGATTTCTTAGAATTCCTATCAAAAATTAAAGAGTTTCCAGCAATTATTTTTCAAATATCTGAGAACATGCTGAAATTTATAATTGTCCTATTATAAAATTTCTTTGTAATCATATGGTTCTTCACATTGTTGTAGACAATCTGTATTTTTTTTTCTTTTTTTTTCTTTTATTTTATATTTATGATAGGCACACAGTGAGTGAGAGAGAGGCAGAGACATAGGCAGAGGGAGAAGCAGGCTCCATGCACCGGGAGCCCGACGTGGGATTCGATCCCGAGTCTCCAGGATCACGCCCTGGGCCAAAGGCAGGCGCCAAACCGCTGCGCCACCCAGGGATCCCGACAATCTGTATTTTTACTAGACATATCTTCCCAAGAAGCTATGCTGTCATTGTACCTAAATTCATTTCAAAGCAGATAAGGAAATACCACATTGCATACGATTATGAGATGTACATATTTTAATATCTATGAAGTGTGGATGCACCTCACAGTTTATGGCATGTCACAGAAAATTTGCAGCACTTGTTTTCCTTCATGATCTATAAAACAATGGCGCACCTTACAATGGACAATGTATTCAATTCAATTAAACAAACGAACCCCTCACCTCTTCCATTTGATCACTTCTAGTCAATAATCTAAACACCTAAATGCCAAACCCTTTATAATTTAAGAACATCCTTTAAGTGCAGAGCTCTTCTCTCAAAAATGATAAACTACCTAACCTGACCAAAAAGAATCGGTTTCTGGTGCAAAGAACAAGGGGGACATATACCAAAGTGCTGTTTCATAGGGTCAGTGCAAGGAAAGTACCCATGCAACTTTATAACATGTTAAATGACCTTTACAGGTTAGTCATGAATGATATGGAAAGATTGTTGACACCTATGGCCAAAGACATTTTTTAATGTGTCAGGCCTGGCTCTGGCTGAGATTCTGAAACTAGACCACTAAGCTCACTATGAAAGAAGAGTATGAAACCATCTAAACTTCATATTCAACTAGGAGAGCTAGAAGCTGCTTTTCTAACAAGGAGTTAATACATCTCCAGCAGATGGCTCAGAACTTGGGTGAGGGGTACAGCATTATTCCTGAGGAAGGACAGGCAACTTAATGCAACCCTAGGTTCCTGATAACACACTCACAACAACTCTTCAACCAATATAGCACTTAAAAACACGTATATGTGCGCAACTAATGCCAATACTACTTTGTTATTTGTTTTGTTTTCTTTCCAAACAAATTGTTTTTTCCAAACAAATTTTTTACCTGGGACAAACACTCATTTCAAACAGGCCTGGTACAGAAGAGAAGACCGCGTAATTATACCTGCTTCACTGTGACTGATCATTCTGCCATACAGGGAAGGAAAAACTCATTCCATTTGGCCAGTGGTATCTCTTAGAGCTAACCTGGGGGGAAAAGTAAAAGATATAGAAAGAAAACGTAATAAAAACAAAGGGGGAAGGAAAGATAGTAACGAAGCCCATCATCAAGGGCACCAGTAGCATAGGCTTCTGTGACAGCTATTACAGGGGGTCACAAGGTGGCAACCACCAAGACACTCTAACAGAACAGAAGATTGTAATAGAATCAAAAGAGAGATCCATATACTCATCTGCGTCAATTATTTTTATAGGCCCCTACTATATTCACAGCCAATTCATGAATGAATGAATGAATGAATGAATGAATGAATGAATGAAAACCACTGAATATTTGTAGCATACACAGCCCCTATTAAGCTCTAATTATGCCTCTCTTAATCTTAATACCAACATTCTTAAAAACATGGAATCATTATATTTATGATAGGAGATAGCTATGGTAATGCTGTATTACAAAAGAGTATTTTGCTTATTCATTTGTTTAATGTTTATCTTTCCCAACTAAGAAGCAAGCTCAATAAAGGCAGAGCATCATTTTGTTTTGTTTTGTTTTGTTTTGTTTTGTTTTGTTTTGCTTTGCTTTGTTTTGCAGGGGGGTTTGGGTTTCCTTTTTCCAATGCAGTATTCTCTGCACCAAGAATAGTGTCTGGCATATATCATAATATATGTAATGCCTGATAGATATTTTTTGAATAAATGAGAATGTGTACATATTACCTAGGGGTTTCGTAAAATTCACTGTATCTTTATAACATTCAAGATAAAATGTTTGATATTCCTTAAGATTGAGTCAGTACAGCAAGTTCAGAAGTTTATGGCCTAGTCTCATGTCAGCTGACATATATTTCTGCTTGATAATTAAACAGAAGGTTAATATTTTCAAGAAGTCCTTCCAAACACTCTATCACAAATACTTTGATAGTTAGCTACACTCCTTCACAGCCCAATCAGCAAACTTGTAGGACATGAGAATGTGGGATATAAGCAGCCACAGAGGGTCTGGGTTCTATTTTGAAGTGATACAAAAACCAACTGGTGGTTAATAAAGCTCCCCTATCTTTCATTTGGAGCCAGAGATGCTCTGGGTTAGCACAGATGCAGAAGGCTAGCTAGCTCTAGTGGCTGAATGCCAGTGGAGGGCAGCAGAGAGCCATTTGAGAGACAATACATTCAAGAGGAAGATTTAACAGCTCCCAGCTGAGACTACGGTCCTTAGCCAGATCTACACAGTGCTACTCAAGAGGCAGCCCATTGGAAAACCAAGCCACAGGGTAGCCATTAACAGAGGAAGCCAAGAAGCAAAGGAGATGGGCAGGAAACAACACCAGAATACTCAGGATAATCTGGACTCCCAACTAAGCATAACTCTGAGGAGCCATCGATTCAGACAGTGATCTCTCTCCCGAGCTGCTGAAACAGATGATGTCTTACATCCATTGTAACTCCAAAACCTTGGATCCCAAGACATTAACAATATGTTTTGAGTATAATATTTTTGCAAAGATTACCTCTCCTGTAGAAAAACATAGTATTATGCTAATAACATAAATTGTTAGTATGAGGAGGATAAAATCATACATGAATGAAGAGTAACGAGCACAGACTCTCTCATGTTCAAGGGGTCCCTAGGATCCTCTAAAAGCTGAAGCTCCTCACACATGTGTGTGTAATCTTAGTGAGGCCTGACAAATGACAACAGGTTCAATCAGTTACCCTGGTCTCAGCGCAAGGGCCCTCACCCTAAGGACAACTAGGAGTGAGATGCAGCCTATCCAAGGCCAAGATTCATGTTCCTTTTCCATATCTCCTTACTGGTGTGAGCTTAGGTGAGTCATTTAGCCTCTCTAGGTCAGTTTCCTCACTTCTAAAATAAAATAAAATAAAATAAAATAAAATAAAATAAAATAAAATAAAATAAAATAAAATAAAATAAAATAAAATAAATAAAATAGGGCAGCCCGGGTGGCTCAGAGGTTTAGTGCTGCCTTCAGCCCAGGTTGTGACCCTGGAGACCCGGGATCAAGTCCCATGTCTGCTCCCCGCATGGAACCTGCTTCTCCCTCTGCCTGTGTCTCTGCCTCTCTCTCTCGTGCTCTGTGTCTCTCATGAAGAAATAAATAAAATCTTTCAAAAAAAAAGTTTAAAAAATAAAATAAAAAAAAACCTGTCTCTACTGGGGAATTCACAGAAGAAAGCATGCCTTGTTAATTTTATACAAATACAGTGTATTTTTATCAGCAGTCTGAGTAGTAGGAAGAGCAGGATGATATGTAAAGAACAACAGAAAAGCATCAAAAACCTAAATCTTTGGCAGATTCAGAATATTCCTTGTAATAAACACTGTTCCTTCTACCAATCCAGGCAGCATAGTTCTGATTCCTCCTGTACATGTCTTCAGCCTCACTGGGACTCAAGTTAAATGATGAGTATATTTGCATTATGGGGTAATAGTTGCCTCCTGTTAACAGTCTTCTCCTTGCTAAACGTGCATAATGATGTTCCAAGGCAGGCAGAAATGGGGGATATTTTACTGTCACCTTCTGAAGGAATTTATTCATAGGGCCACAGAAGCAGGAAGGAAATGTAGGCTGTTTGCAGCCAGAACACTTTGGCTGTGGTCCCCCACCCCCCCCCCAAATTAATAGTAATAATAATCATTACCATAAGGATATGGGAACAAGATAGAGAAACTCAAATACAGCTGCCTCATCTTTGTGTTCAGCTTAGTCCCATTCCTATGCTGTGATTTTTCTGGATGGACCGCAAGAGAGAGCTGGGTGCATGCCAATGCCTGAGTGAATGTTAACTGGAAAGTCTAAGATTTCTGTCATTTTAAAAATCAGACAGAGGGGAAGATTGGAGGGACAGGGAGAAGACAGTTTCATCAATTCTTCCAGTTCTTATTTCTGATAAGATGCCCAACTGAAAATTTCAGAATTGACATCGAAGAGTCACAAATTATAACAAGGGCACCAACAGAGAGTCTTCCCCAATGAAGGCTGACGATGTATTACTTTATAGCTCTTTCTAGCTATAAGGGACAATGGAGGGTTCAACTTTCTCATTTTGCATATGAGGAAACTAAGGTTAAGAGAAGTGGCATGACTAGCTCAAATTCTCCAAGGTGTTAATAACAAGTCCAATTATCTTATTATTTTAGAATACTACCTGGCTAAAATAGCTATCATACCACTCAGTGGCCAGACTCCATAGTAAAAAAAAATAATAATAAAAAATAAAAAAATAAAAAGAACGTTGATCAAAAATAAAATGGAATAAGTAAAATTGGCTTCCTTTAAAGTTACGAAACATGGATCCATATATTCCAGGAGTCATCAGCTGCTTTGCTAATAGGAAATTAAGAACACTTATGCTTCAATGAGTGCATGCACAAACTATGCCTACACACATGGCCAATTTATAAAGTCATAGGGAATGAGATGAATTCTTCTGTTACCTCTGTCTGAAGTGTTAAATGCCAAGCAAATGCTAAAATTGTCATTCTGAAAGGTCTTGGGCCATTGCTAAGTCTCTGCCATTGTTAAAACTTCACCCATGCCCAGATATTCCATTTAATCTTTGCTATATAAAGGAGAGTTGGAGTCCATCTGGAAATGGGAATCGCATTCCTCTGAATTTCAAAATATTTTGAGCAAAGGTGATATAGACAGAGCATACATGTGACAACTTAAAGGAGAGGTTATCCTTAATCAGTTGCCTGATATTGACTAGACAGCAATCTCAAATCAACTAAATGGTTGATCCAGACAAAAGGAAATTTCAGAAACTTCTACCTTTTCCAACTTTACCAAGTATTTATGCATTAATAAATGTGATTATAACTTTGAAAATTGGGAAATTAAAGCACATCCCACAAAATTATTTTTTTTAGAACTGGTATCCTAACATGGAATTTAAAGCAGAAGAATGTTCTTAAAAATTGTAATTGCCCTATGTGCAGATTTGAGGTAAACATCTTTTGCTTTCTGTATATTATTACCATAACATGAACACAGTAAAATATCCATTGATATCAAGAGAATACTGTTTTCCAGACAATCAGGATTTACTAGAAAAAAACACACGATTTCTCTCTCCTGTGAAAAACCTATTCCTCAGGAAACTATCCTACACTCTCATCACTACTATTGAGCATTATGGTCACTAGATGTCGCTGCTGTCGTTTGAATAAGATTTTCTTCCTGCTTCCAAAAAAAAAAAAATTCTTATGGTTTTGGGAATTGCTTTTTATTGTTGTTGAGATTTTGGTAAGTGGGTGCTATTTTATATATTAATGAATGCAGATCACTTATTTCTCAGATGAGAAGAGAAAGAATTAGAGTGCTGAAGCAACTTGCCTAAGAATCCGTAGGTAGAGAGTTGGTAGACACAGAGCTAAAACACTCTCTTCTCATGTCTATACTTTATAGGCTTTTAAAAAGCAAAAATGTTCCAGAGGGGAGACATGAAGACAATCATCTTTTTAAACTAAGACCCCATGAATGAAATGTCCTACACAGTAAGTCAGTTTTGTTGTATTTTCTCCCTGATGGCCTCCTTGGAACTAGATACCTATGAATCATGAAAACACATGATTTTCCCAGGCCAGAATTTAAAAGTAAGAGAACATGACAAAAGCCGTATCTAGGCTCAGGTGATTCCTCCCTTCAGAGTCTCCTCCATAAAGCTGTTAAAACTAGACAAACATACAAGACACACAACAACACAAACAGTTCTAGACAGAGAGCATCTCCAACCCAGCTTTTCAGCCAGCAGGAAAGAAAACCAGCAGTTTTCTTCAGAAAGCTAGAGCTAAGAAGGATACAGAGCAATCCTGAGCTGCTTTCACAGATGAAGTGAGGAAGAAGAAAGGAAAGATGACAGAGGCAACCAAGTGCCATGGTTGAAGCTTCCATTTATTTCTGCTCCTAAGGGAAAACCAAAAATTCACAATCTCTTGGGAGGGTTGGCAGGCAAGAGATAGAGGAAGGAGCTCTCACACACTTGCTCAAAGTTGTTGGACCCCCTTTTCTCAGCCCCCGGAGTGGGAGGGAGGAATTGACGTGCCCTGAAAAGAAAAGAAAAAGGAGCCAGCATCGAGACCAGCCTTGGGAAAATCTCCACAGATGAGCATTTTTGTTGCGTTAAGTGGCCCGCATTAGCAGCCTAAACACGTAGGGGAAGGCTAACATCGCTTGTTAATATGATGCGGGAGAGCAATGATAGAACTGGCATTTGAGAGTGGAAGCGCCAGTTGTACATTAAACAAAATGAGACATTTTTGAGGATTTAAGTTCTTAGGGCTTGGGCGGAGTGAGTTTTGGGGCGTGCCTCGTTCCATAGGCCAGGCATGTACTAGGACATCAGTTTGAGGGGCTTGTTATTTTGTAGATTGTACACACACACACACACACACACACGCACACATTTATTTCAACTACCTTTAAAACAATAATTCTATAGTATGAAAAAAAGCTTCTTAGTCCCTGGTTCTGAAGTTGCCTCTGGAGGAGAGGAGAGGAAGAGTGAGCCCCAGGATATCTCCTTTAAACTCCAGCGCTGGGACTGAGGACTGACACACCGCAGTTCTGAAACTCTGCATAAAAATGGTCACCTCCACCCTCTCTAGCTGCTGCTTTTCTCTTTCACCCACAGAGATGGGGTAGGGATGTGGACAGGAATACGGATAGGGATAGGAGAGGAGGGAGAGGAGGAAGAGAGAGAAGAGGGAAGGGAAAGGTGAGAAATTGAGAAAAAACGGGGGGGGAAAAAAGAAGGAAGGGGTGACAGAAGAAATTAAACCCAACCGAATTCCATTTATTTATGAGGTTTTTTTTTTTTTTTTCTCCCCCCAAACGAATTCAACTTGCTTGTTCCCTCCTCGCCTTTCCAGCAAACTTCCAGTTTTAACAGTATTCCAGCAATACATGAAAGCAAAACAAAACAAAACTTGGGACGGGTTGGGGGGTGGAAATGCCCGAAAGCCCGCGCGCTGATGTCAACAGTCTGCTCGCTGCTCGGGTGTCAACCAGCCGGGAGCGCACGGATCACCCTCGGGTGTCAACCAGCCGGGAGCGCACCGATCACCCTCGTCACTTTTCTTGCCACAGCCTCGTTTAGCATCTCCTTTCTCCAAGATTGGCTTGAGAGCAGCGAGGCAAGATGAGGGAGTGAGGTTGGCTTTTTCTTCGAAAGAAGCCGACAGGATCCACCGAGACTAAAATATAGCAAGGCCCCTGGTCCCTGCGGGCCCAGCCTCTGAGTTCCCCGCGCACTGAGAAAGTTTTTCGAAACTCCGCGACTCAGTGTAAAGACCCGGGCGGGGGGCGGCGGGAGGGGGGGTTCTCCTGGGTTGGTCTCCCAGGCCACAGGGGTCACCCATCCAAACCTATCCTCCCCTTTAATGCCTTTACCTCAGTACATCAAGCAACCCATTTGGAAAAATCGAAGGACCCTTTGGGCTCCGAGAGCGGATTAGAGAGAGCCGGGATCTCAGACCTTCGTGCTCGGGGGTGGAGGGGAGCAGGGAGTGACGGAGAAGCCGGGAAACCCCTCCCGCAGTTAGCAACCGGCCGGCACAGGAACCCGGGCTGTTTTCTCTAAGGAAGCCCTACAAAAGCACTGGAATGTGGTGGGGTCGGCATCAGACGTTGCTTTACGAGGCCCGAATTCGGGCTGCTCTAGGCGAATTTTGGATAAAAGTGGATTATCGCTCCAGCCCCAAATATCCCCTGACCTGTTTCCCAACGCGCTCTGGCGCTTTGCTGGGAGAGCACCGCGCTGCCGGAGACTTGGCGCTTCTGTCAATTGCACAGAGCAATTACTAAGAAAATATTGTGACGATGTTGTAGGGCGGAAGGGGATGTGAGGGGGTGTGGGAGGGGGGAGTTAGTTTGGAGAGCGATTTGCAAAGGAATATTAAGTTTGATTCCCGAGGTCACGGCGGGAAAACGGGTTGGCGTTGGGTGAGCTGCAGAGCTCTTCCTCTAGGGGGCGGACGTTGGTACCGACAACAGGCGGGTGCTGACTCCAAACACAGGATTAAGCTCCTTGCTGGTTAAAAAAAATAATAATAATAGTAATAATATAGAGGTGTGGGGCTGTTTTTCCCCCTTTTGGATATTTATTTATTGTAGGGAAAAGTCATTGATTTTCCTAAGCAAACTGTGTTTCTCCTTCACTTGGTGGAAAATAAAAACTGTTTGAATAAATAAGTTATTTCTGAACATTTTGTTGTCAAAGTGTTAAATGTTCCCGTCATTTTTATTCAAACACTAACATGATTACAGCCAATTATATATTCACCAGTGTTCTTTATTTTAGAGTAATTGTACTTGTCACTAATAAAACAGAGGCATAATGGATCGCTACTGTTCTGGATTTTCAAGCAATTTTGTGTAATTTGATTGAATTATACATCTTATCTGCTACTTTTTTATTTTTATATTTGGGGATCCTATTTTCTTGAAAATTGCAGCTCTATGCTTGTTTTGTTGTTTCTCCAGTAACGTACACTTCGGTAACACTGATAAATAGAAAGAGTCCTTTTCAAATGTCGAAAATCAGCTGTTTCTTTCTCCACCCCTATCCCCACCCCCTCTCTGCACTTCAGCGCGGGGAAGACCTGAACTCTGGCTGCCAGGCAGTCTGAACCAGTGGTTGCGCTCACCCGAAAAGTCCAGCGCCAAGACAGACTCCCCATTCACCCCAAAGGCAGCAGTCTCCCTGCCTGGAGTCTTTGGGGTTTTGTGTCTTTCCTGTAATGATACTGTTGGGTGTCTGGAGCTTCAAACATGCCAAGACAAGCCGACCATGGGTTCAGTTCATGTGCAATATGTATCAAGGGAAAGAGTATGCACATCACAGCCGAAAGATAAACTGTATATATTACTCCAATTACACAACCCCCAAATGTCCTACTTACCCAGCCACCGTCACCGGGAAACCCCTACCCAGCTCATAATTACAATTATCTGTCTACTCGCCTATGTTCTTTTTGGTTTCAGATATACCAAGAGAACTGGGATCAATAGTTTCTCCCTCCTTTTTTTAGAGACAATCCCAATAAAAAACATACATGAAAAGACACAAACATCTACCCAGTGTTCACATATCTGAGCAAATCAAGAAATAAACGTGACAGCAGACAGACTGGACATAGGATTTTAAGAGACCATCTCTGCGACTGGAAGGACACAGAATGTGCAATTCTTTTCCCAGTAAATCCCTCCAGTTCTTAGGACGCGACTCAAACGCCCCGCTAGGAGCTGCAGCTGCGAGATTGAGCCAAAGGCTCTGACAAGTGCCTTGTGTATGACCCAATATTTATCAATAACAACAACAACAAAATCAAGTGAAACCAAGGCTGGAGATTTTGAACTGCTTCTAAAGCCCTGGCGTGGATACGCACGTGGGCGAAAAACATCGCTGAGGATGGGTTGGCTCCATTTGTCCGCCCTGGGGAGCAATCTTAGGGCAAAATCTACGGCTAATTGATCCCAACCAGCCACACTATCAGCTGAAAATGCTTCAGCAGACAAAGAATGAGGAGTGTGTGCTAAAGATACTCTAAACGTTTTTCAAGTAAATCGCGGTGCGTAATCAATAGCGTGTACGTACATATAAATGGGGAAAGGGAATTACTTCTAATTAATGAGAAAAATAATGTTTCATGTGTGACTCCAGACTTCTTTAAAAACCTAGTGTCTCCGATCCTTTGACTGTGCTGTGGTCGGACTTCCACAAACCCCGCGGGCCCAGTTCAGGGTACGGAGCTGGAGAGCAGACACCCGGCCCAATCAGGGGCCGTCCTCTCATCTTCTGGGCTGTTTACTCCAAGGCCAAAGGGTAGGCTGCTTGGGCAGCGGTCCCAGCGCAGCTCTCGGTGTGGCGCGCGGCCGCCGAGGCAGCAGTTGGGACAGCTCCGGGGCGAGCCCTGCGCCGCTCAGCTCCTCGACTGCGCGCCGCCGCCGCCTGCCAGCTTCACACGCTGCTTTCCAAAGGAGCTGGGCTTTTTCAACGTTTCCACCTCCTTGGGGCCTCATCTATCTTATCTAGCAAGTTCACGCTCCAAAGAGAAAAGAAAAGAGGGAAAAACAAGAAAACCTCTTCGCCGTGGTGATTCACGGTTCACAGGCTCACGAGCCAAACTTTGCCGACCGTGCCTTTCCCGTGAACACCACTTTCTCTCCTGCGTGCCTTAGGACAAGCCCAGAAGGAAGATACTACAATTGGTAAACAAGAATCTAGGATTGTGTTTCAGAATAAAAGTGACCATCCCCACGCCCCCACTACCTTTGTCGTAGATTCTGCAACCGAGGAGTCGGGTTGTTTTGTTTCCACCCGCTAACGGAAACCTGTTCCTGGCGCGAGTCTGCGTCTAGCTTGCCCGGGCCGCTCCTCGCCTCCCAGGATGCGGCTCCTTGCAAAGGGCAGGAGGGAGATCGGGCTATCACTGGGCTCCCCTACTGGGTTCAACGCCCCTTGCGTGTAACTGAATATTTGAATCAACTTCACCTACCCGTGCCCTAATCTTTAACTCGGAGCTGTGCTTTATACAAATGATAAGCTTAAAACCATTAACCGGTCTCTATTTTCTTTTTTTCCGCCTTCAGCGTAGCAGATGACCTCTTGGCCCAAAAATATTGATCTGTGTGCGTGCCTCCGGCGTGATGTGCAAACACGAGACATCTCGTCTGGAAAGGTAACTATGGGGGGGGGGGGAATCCGGAAATGAAACCTAACAGCAAGTCCTGTGAGCTCCATTGCGCCCGGCAGGCTCGGCGACAAAGGAGCGCGGGGCAGGCGCGCGGGAGTGCGCGGGGAGGCGCGGGGAGGCGCGGGGAGGCGCGGGGAGGCGCGGCGGGCCGGGAGCCGGGACTCCGCGACGCTCCGCGCCGGGACCCCGCCTGGTTGAAGCCTCTCCGGGCGAGCGGGGGAGGGAGAAGATCAGGACCTTTTGGAAACACCGCTCCAATAGTTTCCACCGCTTTTTGGAGGAGGAGGGAGGGGGAAGACCCACAGGAACCGCAGTTCGAGAGTGAGCAGGCAGGTGGGTACGAGATACGCAGGAAGTCAAAACTGGCTCATTGGTTTGTCCATCTGGGTTTCTAGAAAGGGAGCTGATCTATTGGATTAGCAAATAGTTTACTTTCTCTCATTTGACTTTCCCAGTGAGAATGACTCCGTGATGGAGGTTTCTCCGCGTGCCTTTTGGCCTGCCCGCCCCAACGCTTGCAGTTTCTTTTTTTTTTTTTTTTTTCTTTTCTCATTCCTTCACAGACCCTTAGTGGGTAGGAGCATTTTCTCAAACACACTCATCACTCTCTTATACGGACCCTGGGCTGTTCAGTGCCCTTCGTGGACCTTTGAGAGGTGACCACCTAAGAACCGCGATTAACGCAGATCCATCTTTCCTCACAACGACCGGAGTTTGGGGGGCCATTTAGAAGGGTGCTTCAAAATAGAGGAGACTGGATGCACCACAGTCTCCGAAGAGTGCTATAACACTTCCCAAAGTAGATTATTCAGGCTCCTGCGGGAAATCAAATTGAAGCTCCAACTAATTAAGGAGAACGGTGACAGGATAGTTAGAAGCTCAGCATTTTGAGGCCTGTAAGTTCTTCGTTAAGCCTGATATATATTTATGAAGTCTTTCTTTTTCTCCCTTGTTTGATGCCCCACTGATGGAAAATCCATTATCTTGTGTTCTGACTTTCACCAAGCACTGTCCCCTTTCAGATAGACTCCAGGGTTAAAGCTAAAGACAGACCTCCATCGTTCTCATCATTCTCGGTTACCATCACCCTTCCAACTCTTTGTCTTTCGCTGTAGCATTTCCTGACCCTTTGAAGGAAGAGCTGTGCCATTTCCTTGGGCAACTTGAGGACAAAAAGGACCTCTCAGAGCACGCTTGCCCAAAAGGTGTGGGAGCATTTCTCCCGATTGGATCAGTTCAAGAAATGGAACAGGCTTGCCCTCACACTAGCAGGGACTCAACAACTTCTGAAAATTGTCTACCCTCGGAGATCTTAAGGGGGCTGGCAAATAATGGGAAGCAAGTAAAGAGTAGTGGGCATTTTGTATATTTACAAAAAAATGTGTATTTGACTGAAAGACTCGAAGAGACTTTTTTAAAGTCCTTGGCCCTGGGCGATAATACTTCATTGTCTATCTCTCTGTGCCTGGCTCTCCACAAGCTAATATTGGGAAGAGGTTACTCCCGAGTGTATTTTGTTGCAGGGCTCCTGCAGTTTCTTTGGATGAGTGTGTACTTGCCTTCAGAGAGCTTGGAGCCTCTGACAGCATCACGGAAACCTGCCTGTGGAGTCCCAGGGGTCTCCATTCATCCAGCCCTTCTTCTTCTTCCTTTACCTTGGACTTTCTCGCTTCCGAAGCTTCGATAGCTCATACCAGTTAAACATTTCGACTCTCAAATACGAGGCTCTCCCATAGTTTTCTTCTTTTTTTTCTCGAGGTTCTCAAGCAAAATTGCCGGTGCCACAATGTTATGATGGAAGGATGCTGAAATGACAGGCCTAGTAGACGCTTGTCTTAATCATCGGCTTCTTAATTTAGTTTTAGTGCGGTGTGTGTGTGTGTGTGTGTGTGTGTGTGTGTGCTTGTGCGCGCGCACACATGCTCGCACACATGTGCGCGCCCCCGGGGATATTGGGGGTGTGCGCGTGCGCGCTAAGAGCAGCCGCTTGACAACCTGCAGCTCCCTAATGAGTGACGAGGCAGGGCTGCTGCAGAAAAGTAACACTTCCCTGGTGTGAAGACCTCTTACTGAGAAGTTTAGTTCACTACTGTTCTCGCAAACCTAATCGTATAACCTGTAACCAAAACCCACAGAACAAGGATACAACACGCTAAAGAGTAACTTACAATCACTAAATGTTAGCACCATTACCTGCTGTTAGGAAGGGATTGCAGACCTCGGCTCGTCAGTCTCTGGAAATACCTGGATGCCTCTGCATGAGTTCCACTTGTTCCCAAACGTCCTGGGGTCAGGGACTCCCTATGCATCTGCAGGAAGAGAGCTTTAGCCAGAGCTTGGTGCCACTCCAAAGACTCACTGTCCAGGGAGCCAAAAGCAAAGTGGATTTTAGGTAAAAACGGCCTCCCCTCCTTTAACTAGCAGGTAGACAGGAAGAAAGAAGTGAAAAACCGACAGAAAGCGGGAAGGGCTTTAAGGAAGACTTAATGTAACACCGCCAAATGAAAAAAAAATAAATGTGCGGCTCCCTACTCAGAAGCAATAGGCTGTGGATCCTTGGTTATTAATTAAAACTAGAGGTGAAATAATCTAATTCATTTCCCAAGCAATTCTTCTGTTGGAACTGCTGACTCTTTACAAGGCCTGTCCTCTTTTGGGGGGTAGGTGATGGGGTGGGACAGCAGACAGAGAAGGAGAGATGTTTACCACTATATATATACCAGAAAATTATGTTTGTTCTGACTTATGCTTTGATTCCTTAACAGTGTACATTTATAGATGTTTGTGTGTGAGAGATTAAGATTAAGCTGATGACGAGAAACTAGTAGACTGATACAGAATTTGTTTTAGATTTGAGACCACTGGATACCCCTCTGTCTTCTGAAAGTAATCATGGGGACTGAGTGAGGTGGAAATACAGAGTTGGGGCTTCATGTGTTTAGGACAGAGGCCCGAGGTGGACATGGGCAGTCCTTCAAATCCAATTTGCACCCAAATTGACCAGTAGGATTCACAAAGCTCCATCCAGGGACTTTCAACTTGCACAATGCTCTGCCCAAGTACCCCCTCCCCCTCCATTTCATCTAGTAGCAGTTCTAAAAAGAAGCCATTGCTGAGACAAATGTGGGCTGCTGAGTAAATAGTGCGTGTTTTGTTGAACAAGCCTACCCCCACACCTATATATACATTTATATATATATGTATATGTATATGTATACACACACACACACAGAGTACTACTCTATCTCACCATAAAGTCCAATTAAAATTATTAAAAGGTTAATAAAATCACCTCCCCCCAAATTGCAAATGACCTCTGTCATTAGGGAGAAGAGATCTTTAGAGTGATTAAAGTATAAGCTATTTATTCCTACACAAATATCCTATTTTGAGACTTACATCTATGCAATCCTTAAAATAATATAACACATTCTTAATTTGCATGCAAACTATTTTTCCAGTCAATATAAGCTCCTGGCACATCAAACCAGATTATTACAGCTCTCATTAGCAGACCCCCGTTTTCGCTTTTTGAAAGTAAACAAAAGAAAAACTTATTTTCACCTGCTAAAATTTTATACAGGATTACAAAACAATGCACACTCAGCTTTGACCTAAGAAACACCTTTAAAACATTAAAAATTCATCAGTCAGTGCTGGTGTTGTATTCAAGGAATGCTCCTCCAGTTTGCTGCTGAGCTCAGATTTGAATAAAATGTCCAATGTTAACAAACAATACCCACGTTTGGCACTTTGTGTATTAAATTGATCAAACAGATTTTAGGAGGCACAATGCACAATTTGTACAGACCTGATTGAGTTAATATAATATCAGCAAATTTTACATCGAAATGATTCTGTTTCTTTTCTTTGTGTTTAAAACCAGCACAGATTACAAATTTTAATGATCTGAAAATGTTTGGTATACAAAATCATGCTTATTTCAGTATTAGCAAAAACACAAGAAATTTTTCAACACAAACACCCAGCTGTGTCTATTTTAAAAGCAGTTCAATGACAGCTTGCACTTATGAGCATGCAATCAGCTAATTTCGCTTTTTTTTCTTCTGTGTTAATCAACACTTTCCTTCCTGCATATCAGAGTACAAATAGTATAGTTACTCCACATCAGTAAATGTTTACGTAACCTGTCCTTTCCCAAGAATCCGGTTACACCGAATCATTTCACGCTAGACCGACTACGAAAACGTACCGGGCCGTCCACCTCAGAGGGAGCCCTTGTGTGCCATTATAAGTGGTGATGAGAAGGGGGGTTGTAGGGGGAGAAATGGGGAGGAGTAGGTGGAGGAATGGAGCTAGGGAGAGGAATAGACTGAGGAGAAGGGGGGGTAGTGAGTGGGGAGGAGGGAGGAAGAGGGGAGGAGGGAGGAAAGTGAGTTGAGGAAAAGTAGGAATAACAGGCCCGAGGCAGGGGGAAGAGTGAAAGGAGGAAAGTGAGCAGAAAGAAGAGGAAGGCTCACAGATCTGTCCAGCCGGCCCACAAAGCCCATTAGCTCACCCAGCTCTGTAAGAAATTGGAGCTTAGAAGTCAGTTTGGGGCTCTGTCACCATCAACGTTGATAGCTGGGACCCTTCAACTTTCCCACATGAAAATATAGATTAAGTGAGGAAATAAGTAGAAATGGGAGGGGGGGGATACATACATACATACATACATACATACATACATACAGTGGAAGGACAGATGCAGTTAGTCCAATGTTCAAAGTTTCTTTATGGTATTCCTAACAGATGTAAAATCACTAGCTATTGGTAATCGTCTGTTATTCAGAGTTTATTCTCTCTTTCTCTTCCTCAGGATTTCAAAGTAGGGAGTGGGGTGCCCAGAGAGAGAGAGAGAGAGAGTGCCACAACCCCATATGAACTTGAGTATTCTTGTGTTCATCAACCGAATTCTTTTTATTAGAATTGAACTTTGACATCACCTCTTCTCCCTTCCTTTTCTTAAATACTAAATCCGCCAATTTAATTGATAGTTTATCAGAGTGCGTGAATGTTTACATTTTATGATGATTTTGCAGAGGAGGGGGAAAGTGCCTTTCATTTATGCTTCTCCTCCACCTCCCTCTTCTCTAGGGCTACATCCTCCGTAAAATGTGGTATGTTTCGTACCCATGTGGGATGAAACAGCCTTTGATCAGTGTGCTCCGCACCAAATTCCAATCCCTGGGAAATGCTGGGCCTTAGCCCTGCCCCTGGCCACGGGATCCTTTTAAAGCCCCCGAATCACAATCTCCCCACTCACTTCAGTCCTCAGCCGAACCTTCCCAGTTCGAAAGCCCAAGAAGCTGGGGCTGTGGGACCCACGTACCCAGGGCTTCTAGTTGCCTTCCGTCCGCATTCGGGGTGGGAAAGGCCTGGCTTCGGCATGCGGTTCTTTCAGCATTAAGGCCCGCACAAATCAAAAGCGTTTGAGAAACGGAAAGAAAAAAGAAAAGAGGGAGTGAAAACAGGAAGGCTTTAAAAAAAAAAAAAAAGAAAGAAATAGCCGCCCACCCTTATTTTCCTTCCAATGTCAACAAGCAAAATGAAACATTTCCAGGGTGATCGCTCGCGGCTACTCGCTTCCAATTCGGATTAGAAGCTGAGCAGACGCTGGGGCGGCGGAGAGAAGGCGACACCGGGTCACCCAGCGTGTGAGCGACGGTCCGGAGCAGGAGAGGAGGGGAAGGAAGAGAGAGACACAGAGGCAGAGCATGTGTTACCTGGTTTATTTCGAGACTGTTTGGTATTGTTCGCTGAGCACCCCTCCTTGCGGAAGGCTACCCTAGGCGCCCACCACTGAGCCGCCCCCGCCCGCCGCCGCCGCCGCCGCCGCCGCCGCCGCCGCCGCCGCCGCCTCCGCGCCGGCAGCCCCAGGGCCCGGCTTCCCCGCGGGCCCGAGCCCCGAGCCCCGAGCCCCGAGCCCCGAGCCCCGAGCTCGCCGCCGCCCGGCCGCAGGAACCGAGTAAGTAGCCCCCGTTTGGCCCCGCGCTCGCCAGCCCACTCCCTCCGCCTCATCCCTCCGTCTCCGACCCTCGGCCGGACCCGCCGCCCCCCCACGCCAGGGGTGGGCCTTCCCTCGCCTTCCCTCCCCTGCCCTCCGAAGCCTCGCCGGGGTGTTACCTACGAGGGGCACAGTTTTCCTACGGGCTCGGCAATGCCGCCCCGGGCCTGGAGGGCCGACTCGGGGCCGGTCGCGCCTCGCCTCTTCCTCCTCCACTTCCTGCCCTCTCCTCGCACCCCGTCCCCGCACTCCCACACTCTCCGCCCCACCGCCGCGGCCGCCCCCGCCCCCGCCCCCGCCCCCGCTTTTAAAAATGAAATGGAATACAAACTTTAATCAATAACGACAAACATTGACGCTCAAACGAAAATGGCCCGACACGGCGAGGAGGCAGCCGGAAATGTGAGCTATCTGCCCTAAGAGGGGGACCTCGGCGGAGCGGCCCGCAGGGCGGAGGGGGTGGCGGGGGCGCCGAGAGGGCCGCGGCGCAGCGTGCTCCGGGCGGCGTATCCCTACGCGGCTCCGCGCGGCCGCGAGGCCCAGGCCCGCGGCGAGGGGGAGGCGAGCGCCGAGGGGGCGGGAGCCGGCGGGCGGGGCGGGGGTGGGTGGGCCCGGGTCCGCCGATTGGTCGACGGCGGGAGAGACGCTCCCGCACGCCGCCGGCTCTGATTGGCCGAGCGGTAGGAAAGGTTAAACCAAAAATTTTTTTACAGCCCTAGTGTGCGCCTGTAGCTCGGAAAATTAATTGTGGCTATAGCCGCCTCGATCGCTGTCTCCCCAGCCTCGCCGCGGCCGCTCCGGGACGCGCCCGCCCGCCGCCCGGCTCTCCCCCCCTTTGGGCTGCTGCTGCTGCTGCTGTGACTGCTGCTGCGAGAGGAGGAGGAGGAGGAGGAAGCAGCAGAAGGGGGGGGGAGCGGGGGGTGGGGGGGAGACCAAGAAGTAGAGTTGGGAGCGAGGGAGCTTCACCCCCGGGGCGGTGGTTGTTTCTTTTTTCTCTTTCTTTCTTTTTTTCTTTTCCCTTTTTTTTTTTTTTTTTTTTCTTCTAATTCCTGAGGGGTGGTTGCTGCTTTTGCTACATGACTTGCCAGCGCCGGAGCCTGCGGTCCAACTGCGCTGCTGCCGGAGCGCTCAGTGCCGCCGCCGCCGCCCGCGCCGCCCGCGCCCCGCTCGGCACCCACCGGTCGCCGCCGCCCGCCGCGCCGCTGTCCCGCTCCCGCGCCGCCGCCGCCGCCGCCGCCGCCGCCGCCGCCGCCGCCGCCGCTTCCCCCCCGACGACTGGGTGATGCTGGACATGGGAGATAGGAAAGAGGTGAAAATGATCCCCAAGTCCTCGTTCAGCATCAACAGCCTGGTGCCGGAGGCGGTCCAGAACGACAACCACCACGCGAGTCACGGCCACCACAACAGCCACCACCCCCAGCACCACCACCACCACCACCACCACCACCACCACCCGCCGCCGCCCGCCCCGCAGCCGCCGCCGCCGCCGCCGCCGCAGCAGCAGCCGCCGCCGCCGCCGCCGCCGCCGCCCCAGGCACCGCAGCCCCCCCAGGCGCGGGGCGCCCCGGCAGCCGACGACGACAAGGGCCCCCAGCAGCTGCTGCTCCCGCCGCCGCCGCCGCCGCCGCCGCCGCCGCCGGCCGCCGCCCTGGACGGGGCCAAGGCGGACGGGCTGGGCGGCAAGGGCGAGCCGGGCGGCGGGCCCGGGGAGCTGGCGCCCGTCGGGCCGGACGAGAAGGAGAAGGGCGCCGGCGCCGGGGGGGAGGAGAAGAAGGGGGCGGGCGAGGGCGGCAAGGACGGGGAGGGGGGCAAGGAGGGCGAGAAGAAGAACGGCAAGTACGAGAAGCCGCCCTTCAGCTACAACGCGCTCATCATGATGGCCATCCGGCAGAGCCCCGAGAAGCGGCTCACGCTCAACGGCATCTACGAGTTCATCATGAAGAACTTCCCCTACTACCGCGAGAACAAGCAGGGCTGGCAGAACTCCATCCGCCACAACCTGTCCCTCAACAAGTGCTTCGTGAAGGTGCCCCGCCACTACGACGACCCGGGCAAGGGCAACTACTGGATGCTGGACCCGTCGAGCGACGACGTGTTCATCGGCGGCACCACGGGCAAGCTGCGGCGCCGCTCCACCACGTCGCGCGCCAAGCTGGCCTTCAAGCGCGGGGCGCGCCTCACCTCCACCGGCCTCACCTTCATGGACCGCGCCGGCTCCCTCTACTGGCCCATGTCGCCCTTCCTGTCCCTGCACCACCCCCGCGCCAGCAGCACTTTGAGCTACAACGGCACCACGTCGGCCTACCCCAGCCACCCCATGCCCTACAGCTCCGTGTTGACTCAGAACTCGCTGGGCAACAACCACTCCTTCTCCACGGCCAACGGCCTGAGCGTGGACCGGCTGGTCAACGGGGAGATCCCGTACGCCACGCACCACCTCACGGCCGCCGCGCTCGCCGCCTCGGTGCCCTGCGGCCTGTCGGTGCCCTGCTCCGGGACCTACTCCCTCAACCCTTGCTCGGTCAACCTGCTCGCGGGCCAGACCAGTTACTTTTTCCCCCACGTCCCGCACCCGTCAATGACTTCGCAGAGCAGCACGTCCATGAGCGCCCGGGCCGCGTCCTCCTCCACGTCTCCGCAGGCCCCCTCGACCCTGCCCTGTGAGTCTTTAAGACCCTCTTTGCCAAGCTTCACGACGGGACTGTCCGGGGGACTGTCTGATTATTTCACACATCAAAATCAGGGGTCTTCTTCCAACCCTTTAATACATTAACATCCCTGGGACCAGACTGTAAGTGAACGTTTTACACACATTTGCATTGTAAATGATAATTAAAAAATAAGTCCAGGTATTTTTTATTAAGCCCCCCGCCCCCATTTCTGTACGTTCGTTCAGTCTTTAGGATTGTTTATTATTCTAACAAGGTGTGGAGTGTCAGCGAGGTGCAATGTGGGGAGAATACATTGTAGAATATAAGGTTTGGAAGTCAAAATTATAGTAGAATGTGTATCTAAATAGTGACTGCTTTGCCATTTCATTCAAACCTGACAAGTCTATCTCTAAGAGCCGCCAGATTTCCATGTGTGCAGTATTATAAGTTATCATGGATCTTTATGGTGGACGCAGACCTTGAGAACAGCCTAAATTATGGGGAGAGTTTTAAAATGTTAAACTGTAATTTGTATTTAAGAAGCATTCGTAGTAAAGGTGCCCAAGAAATTATTTTGGCCATTTATTGTTTTGTCCTTTTCTTTAAAAAAACCGTTTTTTTTTCTTTTGTTTACTTTTAGACCAAAGATTGGGTTCTAAAATGCACTTGGTATGCTAAGTATTAAAAAAAAAAAAAAAAAAAAAAACCACAAAAAAAAAAAAAAGGAAAGTTGTTTCAGTTGGCAGCACTGCCCATTCAAATGAATCAGAAGGGGACAAAATTAATGATTGCCTTCAGTTTGTGTTGTGTATATTTTGATGTATGTGGTCACTAACAGGTCACTTTTATTTTTTCTAAATGTAGTGAAATGTTAATACCTATTGTACTTATAGGTAAACCTTGCAAATATGTAACCTGTGTTGCGCAAATGCCGCATAAATTTGAGTGATTGTTAATGTTGTCTTAAAATTTCTTGATTGTGATACTGTGGTCATATGCCCGTGTTTGTCACTTACAAAAATGTTTACTATGAACACACAGAAATAAAAAATAGGCTAAATTCATATATATCTTGATACTTTTGTCTCTTTTATTAAATAGAGCTAATTTTTAAAAGACCATTAAAGTCCTAGGGAATTCAAAGGCTTTTTCGGCCAACTAAAATTTAACTGCTCCTTTCATTTGAATTGAGACTTCAAAAAAATTAAAATACCTTTTTTTTTTCCCCATTGTGGAATCAAATTTTACAAGGAGCAGGCTATTTGATAAGCACTAGCTTTAAAGAAATTACAGGCTTTTCAGCTGGTATCTTCAAGTTTCTGTAGATATACAGCAAAAAAAAAAAAATTATAATTTTATGTGCATAGCTATTTTACCTTGTGTTTATTTTCAAATCAGTTGATAGAATGCTTACTTTTTATATATTTTGTTTCAGGTATCTTGTTTATAGCATTTGGCAAATTATAAATAAATATATGTATATGGTTAGATAGAAGTGAATATAATGCACACATATGTAATATATATATAGATATATATATATATGTGTGTATATATATGTAAACACACAGAGCCCTTCAGTTCAGGTACAATTTGCGCTATGAATGCTGCAAATATTTTTGTTTAAATATTTGTATTTATACTTTCTAAGTCAGCATTTATTTTTGTGGCTGTTTACCCACAATGAAAGAGTTCTAATAAAGATGTGCTGAAGTTGCAATATAGATTTGCTGAAGTGATCACCTGTTGTAATGACTTGCAGATCAATGTTTATATTTTATTTTTAATTATAACAACTTAAAATTCTAGATGTTCAGAAGAAGTAAAATGCCTCTCTCTCCTTTTCTTTCATTTTTACGACATAGAGGTATTTATTTGATTCCCTTTTAAATGTCTGTATAATTTAATCTAGAGGTTTGTTCCTTTTGCTTAGTCATAATTTTGCTTTAACTTACAGTATGCATATGCATGCGTATATATGCATATATATCAATCTGAAACAAAATGAAAACATTTTTTGAATTGTTTCAGCATCTCAATTGCTATGACTGCAGAAAATAATTAGAAAACCTAAGTAAAAGGTTTAGTAACTAATTGGATCCTGTGGAGAGTCTATGGAGGACAAGTTGTTCATTTGTTACAATTGTATAGTCTGAAATGTGTTCTGCAGTAATGCAATAAGCTGGCTACTTCTTACAATGGGCCCAATGAAAAATAATCTGTCCCCAAGATGTTATCGGCAAACACTTAGAGAGTTGCTCAGGAAAAAGGGGGGGGGGGGAAAGCCTAGGAGAGAAGCAAGCGGACTCAAATAGATTGAAATAGAAATGCAGAATAGTTCTAATATTGGGACATAGGGATGGATGGGTTGTGGAAGGGAGAGACAGAAGAAGACAGAAGAAAGGAAAAGATATTTGGGGATGGGGGGGGGGAGCATCTCCCACTACCAAAAAGAAAGAAAGAGAAAGAGGATGCTGTTTGAGAAAGATAGATAAAGTTGGGGAAAATTAAAAGAGCTGGAACCAAATATACACAAATGGGAAATTGACTAAAATAGACCAAGACAGCTAGTTTAATTATCTCCTTTAAGCAGACTGGACACGATTTTGTTTTCTTAGTAAAAGAGCAGTTTCGCCAGAGGTCCAGCTTTCTTGAAATGTAACAGTTCTTCAGAATGAAGCATGAAAGAAAATTCCACAAATAAGTTGTTTTAGAAGCCAAATTTATTACTATTAAAAATAGTAATAGAGTCCAAGTGAGTGAGGTTAGGCAAGGGAAATCCCCCTCATATAAATGTGAACCAAAACAGCTCAAAGAAAAGCATGTGTTTAGACTGAAAAAGGTGATGATGTATTGTTTGCTTTTACCATGGACTTTGTGGAATGAGAATGTATTGCCACAGAAGAAATAGTCTTTTGCCTATCAAAAAGTTAAAAAGAAAGTTGAACTCTTGTATTGTGGTAAAAGGGACATAGACTCAGAAGAAAGAGTTCCTCCATGAGGTGTTTTTTTTTTTTTTTCTGGCCATATTAAATAAGTATACTTTTTTGTGATAAATGTTTATTTGCATGATTGAGAAATCAAATTTCAAGGGCAAACTTCTGAGGTCAAGCATAAAATTGACTTCTTTGAACTCATAGGACCTAAGGACTGGAATGGAAGTTCTATTTGGATACATCTCCCAAGTTAACATAGATAATGGATGTAACTAGAAGTAAGAATAGCTTGTTGAATACGCATACAAGATAGGGGGGAGGATGTACAGAGAGAGAAATTTGTGAAGGCCTCCTGAAGCCCGATATGAACATTTCATTTATCTCAATCTGTCCTATCATCTCTCAAGTTATCTTTTTTAAAAACGTACAGTGTTCTAGCATGGTGTTTAATTGTTGTTGTTGGTTTTTTTTTTTTTTTTGCAACAAATTGGTTGTAATGTTGTGTTGATATTTGTTGTCACCAACCTTTGCCAGTTAAAAATTAGCTTATGCCAGAAAAGCACTTCAAAACTTTTTGAAGCTTTTCTTCTTTCATACTTATAATTATTTTTAATGAGATGAAGGTTGCTCTTTTTGAGATTTGGAACTGAAAATGGTCATAACTTAAAACTTGAAATCCCAAACTGCAGTTTATCTCCAGGTTTAAAGTATTTTACTTGAACGTGTCTGATACAAAGTTAATACAGACTAATATATAAAACATTGAGAAAATGATTCAGACAAAAGCAGTGAGAGAACTCTTCCAAATATGTTTCTCCAACTTGTTACAAAATTGGAAATCAAGTGAACATGAAGTCTAGAACTAAGAAGATTTAATACAATTAGCTTTGTGGCAATGAAAGATTTCATGTGGCTTATATGACTTGCATAAAATCAAGTTGTAGAGAGAGAAAAAAATGAGTCTTGCAGTGTCTTGATATAATTGTATATATTTACGTTGATGGATAGTTCACCCAAATAGGTGGATACATTGAATATCTTTAGAGCTTTAAATATATAAATGTGGGGTTTTTTTTTTTTTAAATGTGTTTCCTACAACATTGTTGGGGAATTTGCTTGTGTTGAAATAATTTTGCTTTTGAGAAATTAATTTTATAGATATCTGACGTGGTTAGTTGTGTTTGGAACCAAATGCCTGCTGGAGAAATAGGCTAACAAAGGGTGAAGGTGAAGATCATTAGAGGTTTTAGAGCTGGCTGAGATGGGTTGCTGGGGTTGTATAACTGTGCCTAGAGGGCGGGGTTCCTGTACATTCCTACTTCACCAGATAACCTGCCCCCAACACCGCTTCTGCCAGACAGATGGAACTCTCCAACGTGAAAATCTGCGCAGCCATTCCAACGAGCGGGGTAGGTGAAACTTGAATTAAAATTCTCCCCTCTCCCCCCTCCCCACTTGAAGCCAATTGAGGCCAGATTCTGGAGATGTGGAAAGAATAGGGGTCATCTAGATTTTCCTTTCGCGCGAACACACGTCTGCATTCTTCCTAAGAACTACCTACCTGTAAGAGTTCAAAGGCGCTTTCATTCTCGATTTTCTTTCGCGTGTTTTTCTTTTGCGTGTTCTCATCCCAGTTATCCCCCTTTCCCTCCTCTCCCCACCCCCGCCTCCCCTCCCCCCAGCCACCAGCAGTTAAAATAATCCACCTCTTATTTTTTGGCCCCCAAACCGACCTTTTCCCCACTCTAATGGTCAGTGCGCCCCGCACCTCGTCCGGAGGATGTAGGCCAAAGAGGCTCCGAGGGAATATGATGTAGTGTTGTGCTTGAGTCTCTTTTCTCCCTTCCGATTTCTATTTGTTTTTGTTTTTGTTTTTTTTTCTTTTTTCTTCCCCCCCGCCCCCCCCCTTCACTCAAGACTCTGCCTGGTGTTGGCCGAAGGATGCCGAAGAAAGACTGATGATGGACTGGGACGCTCTTACCCCAAGATTGGTAAGTGCAAGTGCTTTTCGGAGGGAGGAGGGCTACGTCAGATTGCTTTTTGACTAAGGCTTCAACCGCGACGACTTTGAGGCCCGGGGCTAAAGTGCTCCTCTTTTTTTTTTTTTTTTTTTTTTTTTTTTTGAAAAATTTCCTTAGCGGGCGCGCTATCCACAGAAGTAGCTGAGAGAGAATGCATGGTTTTTTCCACGTCGGCGGAAAGTCACCGTGGATCCCTAAGTAAAGAGGACGAAGACGTGGCAAAGAGGGATGAAGAGAAAACGAGTCGAATTTAAGAGGAGGAGAGGGGTAGTGGGAGGCTGAAATAGGTCCCAAAGTGCAGAGTGATCCAATTCGTGGAAATAAGATTTCTTAGTCTTGCCGCAGCTTCCAGGATACCGTAACGGACCTTTCTTACCGTTCAAAGTCAGGCATTTGTTCTCCCTATTTGAGACAAAGCTCCTTGCTCCAAAGTTCTTTTTTTTTTTTTCTTTGCTTCTTCTCCTCCCCGCACCTTTTATTCTTCTTTTTTTTCTTTCTTTCTCTTTCTTTCTTTCTTTCTTTCTTTCTTTCTTTCTTTCTTTCTTTCTTTCTTTCTTTCTTTCTTTCTTTCTTTCTTTCTTTCTTTTTTGGTAGAACGCCCCTCCTCCCCCTATTTTCACCCTAACTTTGCCAACCTCTCCCAGAGCTGGCCCTCCGCCCCCAGCTCCGTGGCCTGGGTCAGGCGAGGGTCCCCTCGGGATCTAGCGGAACTGCCCCAGGTACAGTGCGGCGGGACTGCGGAGGGAGGCTTCTCCTCCTGTTCAGAGGACTGGGGAAAAGCGCACCGTTCTGGGCTTGACTTTGTCCCTGATGGGAATATCCCAGTTCCCGGCTTTGGGAATCTCAGGCAAATAATTGATTCTTAATGCACACTTAGGAGACGGCCGTGTGAGCTCAGGAGCCTGGCTGTCCCGGGAGTGCCCGCAGCGCACCAGACCCAGGTTAGCTGCACCCGGAGCGCGTTCGGGCCCTCGCCCCGATTCCCTCGTAGCCTTCGCGGCGCCTCGGGGACTCCTGGGTGAAGTCGGAGAAGCGCACGGCGGCGGGGCTAGAAGTGGTCGCGGCAGGGCCCCGGCGGCTGGCGTCCCGGGGCTCGGGAATCCCGGAGGAGAGGGATCGAGGCTGCCGAGTCGGGGCGGCGCCGGCGGCCGGGAGCCGGGCAGGGAGGAGCGCGCTTCGGGAAGTGGCGGCCGCGGCTCGGGCGGGCGGGCGGGCAGCCCGGCGCTGAGCGGGAGCAACAAGGTGAGGGCGCTCTTGCCCAGGACAAGCCGAGCTCGGAGTTGGGTCGTGCACACTGGCGGATGCCAGGAAAACTGACTCCACAGCCTTGGCTGGCGCGCTTCCCCACCTTTTTTTCTTTTTTATTCTTGTCCCCCGCCCATACACACACACACACACACACACACACATCCCTCCTCCCCCACCCCCCCAAGTTGTTTCTTTGTGTTTACCTGGTGCGGTTTCAGATCTCAGCACTCATCTGCTAGTTGGTAAAACTGTTTTCTCTGTCATAGACATCTTTTCTCTGTTCCATTTCGCTTTCTACCCCATTTTTCCTTCTGTCCAAGCCTGTGGTCCAAGGTGAAGGGTTCCTAAAGGAAAAAGTGCTGGCCTGGGGACAGTAGTCACCTAAACTCTAGGGTGGCCCTGGGCTTGGAGAGAGGGCGGCTGGGGTTCGGGTGGGCAGAGGGCATCCCGAGTGAGCCCGGAAAGATTCTCTGCTGGTGATCTTCAGGCTTGGGAAGAGGACGGGAGGAAAGGGACCACGTCCGACTGCCCTCCCCGCCCCCCCCCCCCCCCCCCACCAATTTTGATTCTCTAACTCCATCCCCAACTGGCCGTCTATTAACACTTGAGGTAGGCAGAAATCTCGAAAGTGTTGTCATCAGAAAAGGCATTTAAAATCATATCAAATAACTCAAAATTTTGTCTGTGGGGGTGAGAGGGGAAGGAGACACCCCGCGTCCTTTTGGTGGTCTGTTGCTTAACCCCTGTGATCCTCTTCCCCCGTCTTTGGCCTTGCGGAGAAGCTACACGGGAGGAAAGCACATTGCACGTCCGAGATTCGGGGACTCGTGTCCGAACGAAACAGTGTTCCGTTGCCAGACAAGTTTGGTTATTCATTTTCGCCTTAGGTTGAATTTTCCTACAGGGCTGGCACTCCCTGAATTGGGCTGTCTTCTTCAGTTCTATCCCACCCCACCCCACCCCACCCCACCCCACCCCCACCCCCTTTCTGCTCTTCTTAGTGTCTCATCCTTTGAATCAGAACACGTTTAAGGTGCAAACACTCCGCGTCTGTAGAGCAGACGTTGTTGATGCCGTTGATTGGGCGGAAAAACCAAAAACTGTAGAGGAGTTAGGGAGAGTTGTTTCTCGGTTCTTTCATTTTCTCACTGCTCTGAAATTTAATGACCTGATCATTGTTGTTTGAAGTTAAATTATCTGTTAAATTAGCCCTAAACAATAACTGATGATATTTTCCATTTGGGTCTGGTTGCCCCTGGATGGGAAGGAGAGGAGTCAGAGAATGCTTGGTCACATAGTAATATGATCAAAACCCATATTTAGGTGCCACTATGTAAGAGAAGTCACTTTCACAGAAGCTGATTTTCATAACTAAGAAATTCTTGTAAAGGCCCGAGCTCCAGAAAGACCACAGAAATTCAAGAATGAATGTAAATAAGCATCTTTGTTGATTAAGGAAAAAATATGAACACTGTATTTTCATTACTCCTCAGAATGTAAATATTCAAAATCATCATACTCTGGTTCTTGGTAATCTAAATTAATTCTGCCCTCCAAGGATAAATAGTCTCAAAAAGGAAATTTAATGTTAAGCAAAATCTGAACCATTCTAGATGCGGATTTCTAGAAATCCAAGGCATATTTATTTCTTTCAGTCAGACACTGTTTTGCAATCATTGTATGAAACAGTTTTGGAATAACGCAGATGCTTCCCCCCCCCCCCCCCCCCCCCCCCCCCCCCCCCCCCGTTTCTTGTTTCAGATTGCTTGTATATGCAGGCATAGGTGTGAGAGCTTCAGGGTATATGGAGAAAATTACATTTTTCTTGTTTATTTTAACAAAAGGACCAAAGAATCTTTAAACCCAAAGTATCATAGTAGTTGGGGGAAAAAATATTTAAAAATAGTAAGCACTGTTGTGTGTTTTTCCTAGTAAAATGTGCTGAATAATTGGAGGCTTATGATAAAGGTTGAGAAAATCAGGACAAAAAAAGGGAAGTAATTTTATTATTTGATACTTTAATAATTTTTATAATTAATAATGTTTTCAAGTTTGATAACGCTTTCTTAGAAATAGTGGACTACTTCTCCCACCTCTTCAGAAAGACTCTGGATGGAATAAAGTAGCATCAGGTAGAACTAGCAGCAGGGCTTGTTTGTTTGTTTGTTTGTTTGTTTATTTTCCCGGTAGTAGTAGGAGTAGAGTTGAAAATTTTACTTTTAATTATACACTGCAAGCTCTGATTGCAGGTTGGAAGACTAAAATCGATCATCCCTACATCGATAGTGTTGTCTATTACAGCATTGATTTGTGTTTATTTATGCAGAGACTTTCAGTTATTTACTTACATATTTCAGCATCTGCCTCTTGATTATTATTGCAGGTTGGGTTTTAACGAAAGAACTTATACAGGAAACACATTTGACAGATCACTTTTAAGTAAACTTGATAGTGAATTACGGCAACCCAAAGAGTTTACAAAATTACTTCTTCATACTTGCTTTTTTAGCAATTAGAAATCTTTTTCTTATTAAAACCTCATGCTACTTGAAAACTGCCATTCTTCTCTTCACATATTGTATTGATGTTCAATAAACTAGAAAAACAGATGATTTTATTATGTCAGATATGATAGAGTGAAACCCACGAGTGAGCCATGTCTTTTTCTGTTGGCATGACTAGGTTTTTCTCATAACAATAAGCTGGCCACTGGGTATACTAAGGACGTAGATGAAAAATCAAGAGGCAGCCGGATCTGAATATAGAAATGGTATTGTTTTAAAACAGTTATTAACTTTACGTTGTTGACGGGGGTACTCAAGCTGAACAGGATATTCCAGAATTCTTCAGTATATATCAAAGGCATATATACACTCATCTGTTTAGTTATTTAGCATATATGTACGATTCCACCTTAGGAAGATAGGCATTTATCTTGAACTCATAGCTCACATGTCAGTGTTATATATCAGGGCTCATTTGAACAAATACAACAGCTAAGGACCACGGGGTGCGTCTTTCATAGGTACTGGCAATTGTGAGAAATTGAGATTCATTTGTGTTTGTGCTTATTATCATCACAAAATTTTGAAAGAGGACTTGAAAATTGAAAAAAAAAGTGGTCTAATTTATCAAGGGCTATTTACGCCTCATTTTATAGGATTTTTCTTGCAGTTTGGAAGATGAGTCTTTCTTTCCTAGTAATTTGGAAGACATCTACCAAATATGGTTAACAGTCATATTCTTTCATCTCTTGCAACCCCTACTCCCGCCACCCCCTCCAGTATTTGAGAGAGATATAGAAAGGAAAAGCAACCGAATTCTTTCTTGAGAATCAGAGGGCCTTGGGAGATGGAAAGAGAATTAATCTCTTCACCCCGACGAGTTTTCCTGAAAACTACTTATCCTCAGCGTCCGCGAAGTGAGAGGTGGAGCCTCACAGTCCGGCAGCTGCAGGCAGAAGGTGGGCGAGCCCAGGGACCTCAAGCTTTGCAGAAGGTTGAAAGGAGGAGTGGAGGGAGAGATCTGAGTTTGTTTATTTGGTTTATTTTATTTTTCTGTCCTGTGCCAAGCCCTTGAAATTAACACAGCGACATAGCCTTTTAGGACCAAGCACTCTTGGCATTCTTTCGTGATTGAAATTCCAGAGCATCCGAAGAGCAGGACTTATAGCTAAGGCGTGCTCACCCACCCCTCCCTCCGTCTTTTTACGCACGCACCAGCTCATCCTCACGTGCACGGGGTAGTGGACAGTGTTGACTTGAATTGCTCTCGCTTGCTCCAAGCCTTTCCTGTGAATGAACCCGAAAACACTCGACAGGTCGTGAATAATCATTTTAATGAGTGTGCAAAGCGTGCGACGGAGTGCACCGAGCTGTCGGGTTAAACAAACAACTTGTACCCTGACCAAATCCGATTGTTAAAGTGCAAAGTGATGTCAGTACCATTTCCAATGCCCTTCGGAAAACCACAGATCTGACACGCGGGAGTCCAATTTTCCCCATTAAAGAAAAATAACAATATTTTCCAACCGTGTATGTGATCTTCTTTAATATTAATCTGAGCCAAAGGAAACCTCATTTGAGAGTCAGAGAAGTAGTCATGTCACTGCTTCAAAAACAAATCAAAAGGGAAAACGAGGAAGAAATCAGAACAAATATAAAATGTCTCAGGGAGGATTTCTTTTTGATAACTCACAATATTGTAAAAAAAAATCTTATATTAAAATGTTATAGCTCACTACAAGCAAATAATCAAGTTCACTTAACTAACCAACTGGGATTGGTAGTTTGCTTCTGTACTGACAATCTCTGTACCTGTAAAAACTTTTCCTATTGAAAATTTAACTAAAATGTTTTCTGTTAAATATTAGCCTGTGAGAGAATGAAGGGACAAGTAGTTTCCACATTTTATGCTCTTAAGAAAAACAATTTGAAGGAAAGTAATGGGAAAGGAACCCTGATGGGCCACCATCTAAAACAATAACAAAAAGCACAAGTGAGCTCTTGACAGATCACACACTCTTCTCTTTCTTTGCACAACTGCACTAGGAAAATATTTTTGTTTCTTTCCATCCAGTTAAACGATCTACTTGGAATCAGCCACATGTTCTCCTTTCCTTGTTCATTATTTTATCTTCTTTCACAATTCCAAACACCAAATACTACATGAAGAGTAAGAAAATTAAACCACAAAAGATGTAACAGAAATCCCTTTTACATATTCTCTCTAAAAATTTGGTGAAGAGAAAAGTGTAAAATCCTTCCCCTGCCAGCACCTCATACACACTCATGAGTAAAACAAAATGGCCAAGATGCTTGGAAATCAGTGTGTTACTCCCCAATAACTAGCTTCTTCAACTCAGTAACAATATGGGAAGATTAAGGTTTATATTTTCATTGGATTAAGTATTACAGGTTATGTATTTTTCTTTATTAAAGTCTGAAAATATATCACGTTCTATAGTCTGAAAGGTTATTTGTCCCCTAATAATTGTAATCAGCTTGTAGAAATGAAATGTTAGGGATATGGTACACTTGAATATGGGAGTTAGCAGCGTTTGCTCACTTAACTCCTACTAGCCATATTGTCATAGGCATATCTTTCTTTCTGACCATCTATTTCACATATGAATATGTTAACATACAACCAATTGCAGTTAAATGAAATAATCCACCTAAAACATGACTGAGGTGTTTGATGGAGTAAGCAATTTCTATGGAAGTCATTGTAGTTTTGTCTATTTTGGCTGCTAGTTTTTATACATCTGTGTTAATTTAGCACCAATTGGATAAAATGGAAGGTATTGAAATTCAGATTCCATCATCAAAACTTGGAAAAGACAACCAGTAGTTTAGGACTGTGTTTTTGTTGATTTTGACTGTTATCTAGTGAATGTCTCTATCAGAATATCAATTCCGAAAATCCTTTATTTTCTAGGAAATTTGACAAAAAATGACTATCAAAAACTAGGGGCTTGCATTTTTTATTGTTTTAAATATTTCTGGGCACACAACAGACTGTGCAGTTATTACCTAAACGGATTTCTTCTCTGTGGGCTGACTGAGTTGAGGAATTTTAGGAGTCACTGAAAGAGCCACATCCATGTCTGTTTTAAATGCACAAACAGCAAAGCTAGAGGGTGCGTCTGTTTTTGTGTGTATATATGTAGTTAAAGAACTACACTATCAAAACATTAATTATATTTGAAAGAGAGCAGAGAGCTTGTTGTGGAGAGAATTGCATTATTGAATTTATATTCCACAGAATCTGTCTGTGGAGAGGGCTGAAATTGTATACCTGTCTTATATGATGCACCCTCTCCAGTGAGGTGCATAACAAGAGCAAAGAGAGGCAAACTTGGAGGGGAGTGAGCTTAGATATTTGGATGGTCCTAAGCAAGGGAATCCACGTGCAAATGCAAATCACATGAAGAATAAACATGGGGTCTTTGTTCTCTGTCAACAAAAGCAAATATAGTATTTTTCCTCTATCAAGCAAATCACAGAATGATCTTAGCTGAATTTGGAGGAGGGGGAGAGGTTGAGTGACTAAGAATGTTTCAATTATCATATTTTTGATCCCCAAGTCCTGTTTATTTCACAGCTGCCAAGTTTTATATCCAAAATTTAGACTCTCTTCCTCCCAAATCCTACATTGGTATGAATCATCCCTGATCATTTTTAGTTTTTTGGCTTAATTACCAGTTTTCAGCTTTAAATTACCAATAAACTAATTAATCTGACTAATCTTTCTAAACTTCTGTTGAATAGTATAATAGCTGCAATAACAACAGAAATAAAATAACAAAAACTGCAGCAATAATGACAGAAATAAAATGTTAATAATAATGCAAGCAATAATAGCAGAAACAATTTTAAAATAATTTCTCTGGTCGACAGGATGAAGATGGAATCCATTTCAGTCTGAAATGTGTTTCATGGCTGCAGCGGGCATTCCTCTGATTTCTTGTTTCACTGGTTAGATGGATGATCCATTCCAGCCCAACTCAAGTGTTCTTATAAAGACTCCTTTGGTCTAATATGGTAGGTCTCTTTAATAGCACTAGGCGCTTTTGTACCCATTCCTCTTCATTGCTATAGGCATGTCCCCTTCGGACACCATTCCCAAGTAAATCAGTCTGGGGTGCAGACTGGAAACAGAGGCAGACATGTGAAGGGATTCTTGGGTAGAAAGACCTGGTGCCTTCTGGCTGGAACTCTGCTGATAAATGGGCAAGTTGTCATATTTAGGAATCATGTTCACAAAGCTGAGGAGTTTCACAAGGACAAAGTAACTGAGGTTCCTTTGAGTCTAAAGAGAACACTGGCCCTGAGGAACTCAGCCCAAAGGGCAAGACACAAAAATCAAGAATTAGGTCCCCCTGATGAACTCTTTTGATTCCTTTCGGGATGAAGGGACAGAAAGGGGCCAATAAAATGAGGGGAGTAGAAGTGAAAGGAAGAAACCAGGTTGAAGATGTTCATAGCTAGTGGTGATCCAGCTAGTAACACTGAGCCTGTCTCCTTAGGAGGAGGTAGAGGTGCTTTTGTCATTTGTAAACCTACCAACGTTTACTGTTCTACGTGCAAGAACAGCCACCAGTTCCTGAGTCTGGGCTGTAAAGAATCTGCCAGTGAGTTTGTACCTACAGGAATCTAACTCCTCTCAGCCCAGCCGAATGTTCTCCCCATCTCCTAGGCACCCATCCCCCTCCCACCCCAAGAAAAAGGAAATGAAAGAAAATAAAAATCGGGTGGGGAGGGAATGAGACTCAATGTTTGTCAGGCAGATGTTGGGATTAAAGCAGGTTGTTTGATAATTGCCTTCATTTGTGGAGGGGAAAGAAAGCTGGTTAGGAGATGAAGGGCAGTTATAGGAAAGAAGAGCAGGACTGAGATAGAAATTCCTTAGCAGCCCAGCAGCTGAAGCCAAATGGAAACAGACCTCAGTTATGGAAGAATGGACGGGGAGCAAGGAAGGGTGACTATTAGATCTTTATGCTTTGTTCTGTTTTCTTTGCAAATCAACGTAGCCCTGAACATTTATGAGAAAATAAGATCTGTATGCCTTGCCAAAAAAAAAAAAAATTACAAAACAAAGACATAACTATGAATAGCCAGTTTCGTCCTCTAGAAAACTTTTTTCTTTAGATGCTGTCTTCAACTTCACAAATGTGCACAGTCCATAACTAAAGAGTAGTTGAAGGAAGCAAGGGAAGGGAAAGAAAAGAAGGTCCCGCCTGCCTGCTGGTGGTGGTACCAGGCATCTATCTCTGCACCTTTCACAGCAGGGAGACTGAGCAATCCTCTTCAGTTTCTGTCTAGTCTCTTCATCTTCAAAAGTATGAAAATATTCCAGTTAATGAGAATATTATTTCAGGAAAGATCGGCAAAGACCGAGGAGCTTTCACTTACAGGGATAAATTCACTGGGGTGATGCTCAGTCTCCAACGGGAGGAAGGCGACTGGCTGAAACAGCATCTTGCTCTGCTCCTCAGTGGTACCCCAGGCTTTCTCTGTGCGTTAATAATAACTACTAAGTTCACTTCAACTCTTCTGGAAGTATATAGCTCTGCAACTTGAAATCAAATTGGAGCATTCCATATAAAACCCAGTTCTAATTAAAAGACTATTTTAAGGAAAATAATCTCAGTTATTGTGATTTTACTTGAATTTTTCCTTTGATCCAGAGACAACTGCCATTTGTTTCGATAAAAAAAATTACAAGAAATCACTATTTCCAGTAAACGTCCCCTCAATCCTGTTACATATACTCTCAAAGTATGGCTTTTAAGAATTTATTTTCAAACACTGTAGTTTTAATTGTATATAACTAAGAACCTCTGAGTCATTGGAGACATGCCTAACTAAAAGACACTAAATCAATACTTTTATAATGGGAATTTTTAATACAAAGTAAAGATACAATAAAAGCAGTTATTTCACAAACTAGTAAATGTCGTGTAGACAGTTGTATGCACTGTTTTTGCACTTATTTATCAAAATTAATAGGCTTCTATATTCATATCTTGAAAAATCTTTAACCAACATAACCCAGATATTTAAATGGTCATGTATTTATACACATACATACACGTTATATATAGGATGTTGCATGTGGTTCAAATATGTATGTCCATTTTTTATAGAAACTAAGAACTAAACAAATATTAGCATTTATAACTTTCTAACCACCAGTAATTGGAGTTCATGATCCATAAACAATGAAGGAAAGCCAGAACCACTACATTCTGCTTAGACTGTATTAAGAAGCAAATATAAGTTTCTTTCTGTCTTGGGGTGTTGCAAGAATAAGGAATTTAGGGATGAATGGAATTATGATCTATATATGCTTTCAATAAACCAAGATGTAGTCATTTCATCCTTTAAACACTAACATCCTACTATGAAATAAAAAATATTTATGCACCAAGTTTCAAAGATAGCAAAGGTAAGCCCAAGTCAAGTGACGATATTTTGAAAGGAATGGTTTCAAATGATGCTAACTTTTGTTTTTTGTTTTTTGTTTTTTTTGCCACGAAGAACTTTACAAGGCAGAGGCAGCCAAATCTGTTGCACAAGTGGCAAAGCAAATATTTTAGAAATGGGCTGTGGGGGGATTTAATGGACTAACACACTTGGAGTATTTATAAAAGGTAATATATCTTTGAAGAGGGTCATGATTGTCCATCATGCTCCCTTAAAACAGGGCAATGGGTAGAGGGGAAGGTGTGGGGTCAGACGAGTTCACGCATCCTAACTATTGCTACTAGTGAAAGGCTATGACCTGTGTAGGACAGGAAAGACTTTGGTACCTTCTCCTATGCCATGAGCGGAGCTGCAAAAGCCATTGGTCCTATCATGTTTAGTCTCTTTCAGGTGCACATTTCAAAAACATATCCTTTCCACTAGCTTTCGTTTGCAGTTATGGCTCACAGACAGCAGCCAGTTTGTATTAAAGTGTGGTCCAATGCATCAATCCAGTTTTGAAAACAGTGGACAGGAAAAATAAAGGTACAGTCTTATCAATGAAATTCTCATTGACAGTTGGAGAATTGGGAAGAGGGAAGCTTGAAAACAGGGAGGTGGGAGGAGAGTAATATTCTTTAGGTGAGTTTTGGGAAGATGCTAAGTAAAATGCTGTTCAGAAATTGGGATTAATCGAGCAGTTTAAATACAAATCTGCCGGAAATCATGCTCTGTACGAATGAAAATGAAGGAATTTATGCATATTCTAATTTTCCCTCTTTGGCTGCTATTTTGGAGGAAGAGACTTCTTTTGCTGATGGTGGGACTTTTTTGTTCCGCACAGGAAATGTGTAAATGAACACAAATGTCATTTTTTTTTTCTCCCTTCCATTTCTCTTCTCTTCTCTCCTCCCTCCCTCCTCCCCCTTTCATCGATGATAACTTGTTAGGGTCCTCGGTCCTGTGGCCACTGATCCCAGGGGTTCTCCCCACTTCCCAGCGGGCGGGCAGCGCAGGGAAGGGGCGTTAGGGTTCCTCTAGACCTTTGGAAGACGCCATGGGGCTTCCATTTCATTTTTGGACATTCGCAAAACAGTACAGAGTGAGAAGTCCTACGTTTAATGTGATGAAAATCCATCTCGAAAGCTATTTCCCCACACGACTGAATTTTCAGAGAAACTGGGCTGAGCAGAGCTTACAGGTGATCTCCTAAACCAAGTCGTGAGGCTCCACTGGCCTCCGGCGCCGAGTCGGGATACTCTCGCTCTCACGCCTCGGGAGCACACAGCGCCGCTGAACGTTCTTTATATCAAGACCGGCGGGAAACTCCCTGGTCAGCCTGTGCTGGACCAGGCGGAACGCTGCGGTCCTTCTGCGTTTCGTGACAGACATACAGGGGACGCCTGAGACGGTCCCACGAGGTGCGGCGGGGGAGGGGCGCTCCTGCCCCCGGGGAGAGAACGGGGGAGCGGGGGGCGGGGGGGAGGGGCGGGGGGGGGGGCGCCGTGCCCCCCCCCCGGCTCCCACGCGGGCGGCCACGCGAGCGTTCCGAATCAATCCGGGGTCGGCGGAAGACGCGCTGAGAGACGTCCCCGAGACACCCTGGTTCTTACCAATGTCACGCGAAGAGCGCCCCGCGGCGCACTCCGCGCCCCCCGCCCGGGCGCCCTCAGCCGCGGCCGCAGCGCCGCCCCAGCCCCGGCGTCCGCGGAGGCCGCAGCAGCCCCGCCGCCCCGCCGCCCGGCCGCGGCCTCCGCGAGGGAGGGCGGCGAGAGCGCGGCCCCGCCCCGGCCCGCCCGCCCCGGCCCGCCCGCGAGCCCCTGGCCCCCACGCAGACTCAGGGCCCCAGCGGAGCCGCGGCGCCCCGGAGCGCCTGCTGGCGGACGGCCGCCGCCCACTCGGTCCTCCCCTCTCAGGAAGGGGGCGCCGCTCGGCCGCGCGGGCCGGGCCAGCGTCCCCGCCACCCGCACGCCGCCCGCCGCCCGCCGCCCGCGTGACTGAGCCGAGCGCCGCGGGGGCGGGGTGCAGCGGCGCCGCGGGAGGAGCTGGGCGAGGAGCGGCCCCTTCCCTGCGCGGCGCGCGGCCGGGTTACAGCCACACTCAGGAGCCTCTTGGGAAAAGCTCAAAAGTCCCCATTTTGCGGAAAGCCTGCTAGGATGTGGTGGGACCCCGCGGTGAGAGAAACCCCCAGAGGCCTCGAAAGCCCCGGTGCCAGAGCCCAACCCGGCCTCGGCCTCGAGCGAGGTCTCCCGCGCTCCGGGGCCTGCACTTCCGGTCCCCGTCCCCGCGGGTTCCCTGACCCGCCGCTCCCGGGCACTTCCGCCGCCCACCACGTGGCCGGGGCCTGGAGGAGGCTGCCCGGAAGGCCTGGCTCTAGCGCTTGGGGCCTTCGCCTGTTCCCGTCGCTTCTCTTTATTACGGATTTCCTGTCATTTCGTCGGTCGCTAGCCCCTGTGGGAAGTGGTGCGGAGGAGGGCCAGAGGTTGAGAGAAAAGGCCCATTGAAGAGAACCGTCCGTCCCCCCCCCCCCCCCCCCCCCCCCCCCCGCCCCGCTTTGCAGATCACCTGCCCCTTTCTGAATTCCCTGGACAAATTCACATCAGCAGCTAAGACTCAGGCATCTTTGTTTCCCCCCAGGGCCTTCACCAGTTTCTGTACTCAGGAGGCAGGGCATGCAACAAATGTCGAAAGAATTACTGAATGAATCTGCTGCCTCTTTGGGCATATGGTGGTAAGGGTTGGTGAGCACCTTAGAAATCGGCTGATCTCTGACTTGTGTTTTGTGGACACAAGTTAAGAGTTTGATAGATAAATGGTTTTTATAGGCATTTTGATACTCTTCTTTGTTCCTTCCTTCCTTCCTTCCTTCCTTTCTTTTTTTCTTTCTTTCTTTGACTTCCCAAAACTAGTGAAAGGAAGTGTCTTAGAGTTGTTGAAAATGTTCTCTCGGACTCACTCATCTATATGAAGTAAAATGCCGTGATTTTTACACTTTGGGGTTTATCAGCCCTTCTGTGGCTTTTCCTTTCCGCTTTGCTTTTCTTTTTAATGTTTTGCTTTTTGTGATGAGAGGTCAAGCCCTTAGGAAGTTAGTCTCTTATACCCAATTTGAAGCAGTAACTAATTTCTCTTTTGCTTCCCTGCTGTGTCATAATTTAACCTTTGAAGACCTTGAATTCACTTCTGTGTTGTGTCTTCTGCATCACTCAGCTGTTCTTGTTCTTTACAAAAGCATTAGTTTCTTTTTTTTTTTTTTAAGATTTTATTTATTTATTCATGATAGTCACAGAGAGAGAGAGAGAGAGGCAGAGCGAAAAGCAGGCTCCATGCAGGGAGCCCGACGTGGGATTCGATCCCGGGTCTCCAGGATCGCGCCCTGGGCCAAAGGCAGGCGCCAAACCGCTGCGCCACCCAGGGATCCCAAGCATTTGTTTCTAAATGCCAAAAGAACTTAGAAACAGGAGAGAAATGTTATAGTTGTGAAGTTGTGAGACTGAATTCAGTCCCTCAGCATATATTACATGCATGTTCTGCTAAGCACCAGTGGTGTAACCCATAGACTAGCCCCAAAAGTACTTAACGCCCCACCTTCATTGACTATAAAATAGTGAAAATATATAAGCAGTAAGTTGACAGTCATGAAAGTAATTTGAAAGGTTATAATTACTAATCAAATTTAAGGCGTATTTATTAGCGCCATTATTAAGAGGCATCAGAGGCCTGCAAATAAGGCCTGTTCTTATCCTCTGGGAACTTACAATCTACTTGAGCATAAACAACGTAAACACAAATTGATAGAAATAGCTATTAAGCAATATTCAGAGTCCGGCATATTGAAAACATTCAGTAAACAATTGCTTCACGTATTAACTTGCAGTACGTCATTCTTCTCACAGAAATATGACACTGATGATAAATAAAGGAAGGATTAATTAGGAAAACATTCATGGAGGAAATGAATTGTCCTTTATGTGTCACATAGGAAGATTAGCGTACACAAGCTGTTTGTTTTTGAGGCAGTAAAGGTGGTATAAATGGAGAATGAGAAAGATATTTGGTAAGATGGGGTTTGGTGGTAATTTGTAGGAAACCTTAAACAACATGTGTTTGTATTTGATAGTAGAAGTGATAGAGACCTACTGTGGCCCTATGGCCAGAGAATGGCTTTATTAAAATTAAGATTTATGTTTAGAATGACTCTGGCCAGCAACCCAGTAAAGTAAAAATTGAGGGAGAAAGGGTAGGGGAAAAGATTTTGGGGTAGTTCTGGATTGGAATATTACTACAAAGACAGAGCTATGACAAGACTTTTTCTCCTCAATTTTTATACAGTGGGAATTACATTGAAATGATAAAATCAACAGTGATCCTTGAAAGGAGCAAGAGCCACAGTACTCCTAAAGTCAGTACTACTCCTTTATTCTTCATTGTTGGTGGTTCTATAGGAGATATTAGGTGTTGACTAATGGAAACTAATATCACAATATTTCCTTTTCCATTTAAGCTCACGATATCTTTCTCAGAGCATGTTTACTCATTATTCATCTGTAGTGGTTCTCAACTGTCTCAACTGGGTGTGATTTTGACACCCTACCACCCTCCCTGCCCCCACCACAGTCACATTTGGCAAGGTCCGGAGACATTTTTAGTTTTAACGACTAGCGGGCCACTACTGGCATCTAGTGAGTAGAAGCCAGGGATAGATAGTGCTAAACATGGGAGACCCTACCCCCATCCCAGCAACAAATTCCCTGGTCCAAAATGAAGCATGAGCTCTAACTCTGGAGAGCTAATACAATGAGTCGCAGAACGTAACTTCTATTATATAACAACCTCAGCTGACAAAATGTTTTATTTAGTGAGTCCACTGCACTCTGAAGACAGCAGTGCCTCTGTCTAGCCCCAAGGCCTTAGAAACAGGAAAATCAAAAGGGTACCTGCTTGGATTTTCTACTTCTTATAAAACAGAGTTAGAAATTTTCCTTAAGGATTTGCCATCTAAATGTTATTTATTAAATTGATAAAATGTGCCTTTGGAGTTGCTTAGCAACTTATGGAAAGCTTGCTTTTTAGAAGTTCATTTGTTTGTTTAAAACTAGGGTAGGTTGCATATTATTAGCTACATTACATAAATCAACAAAGAAATGTACACTGAAAATGGAATAAGATGTTTCAACACATTTTCTGCTCTCTGTGTCTGGCAATTAAAACACTCTAATTGTCTGGTAGAATTGCATGAAGTATTTGACAAACATTATTTATGTATGAAACTTCAACATAATATTGAGTACGTAAGAGAACCAAAGGGGAAAAATTAAGCAGGTTTGTCATAAAGTATGTGTTTATCTTAACCTTTCTTCTTCAAAAATCTTATCTACTAAGTACTTTTATCAGACACTAATTATACTCTTTCAGAAAAGAATTTCTCCAACACCCTTCAGTGCCTGCACCCTTTAATCATATCTCATTACATCTACCTAATCCATATCTTTTTCACATTGCCAGGGCTCATTAACAGTTTTAAAAGCCAATCTTGGACATTATTATTCCTTGTAATCGAGATGAAAATAATGCCAATAATATTTTATTTCTAAAATGTAATGGATCATTTAAAATTTGTTCTGAAGCCACTTCTTTAAATATTAATGAGAAATTAACTTTCAAACATGCATTAAGCTAGCAGGAATGGTGAGATGTGTCTGAAAACCCTGAAGCACCTTTTCGAAGGAGAAGTTATTTTTATAAGCTGTTTTAACAGTGGATCATCAGTCACTTTGAAGGGAAGTGATCCTTGATTAACAGTTGGCTGATATTGTGCTTCCACAGATGTGTAGCAGCAATACAGGTGCTACCTATGAAACAGGACAGGTAATTCACAAGATCTGAGCATCTTCTTTTTCTGAGTGAAAATGTAAAAGTTTGAGCGGGCCTTAGTTTTTGTGTATTGCCCTATTTAATTGTTGAAGATTAGGCAAACCAAACACCCCACTCAGATAATGAGCTATACGTGGACATCGTATTTCCCATACACTTAAAGATTGTTAAGTATGGCTGGTCCTTTATTCTTTTTGATAGCCCCTATTTAGAAAAGGAAACCTGGATCAAATTTGCAGTTACATGACTAAAGTAGAGCCTCTTGATAATGACTTTTTTAGGACTTGAAAGTCAAATCCTGGCTCTTGGGCTATAGCTATATAGGATTAACACAGTATTCTCAAAAATAGAAGCTTCTTCCACCATTATAGTTGAGTTTGAGATTCTTTCTTGAAAATTATCATTAAGAGTCTTAGGAAAAGCTTAATAGTGCATTTATTTATTGTATTTACACTATTAAGGTATAATTTTTGGAAAAAGAAACACAAATCCCCAGAAGTCATTGTTCCAAAAAAAAAAAAAAAAGAAAGAAAAAGAAAAGAAAAATGAACGAAAGCCAGCTTTTTTGTACAAGTACCTCAAGGTGTTATTCCATAGTAATGGAGATGTAATAAAGCTTTCATTCAGCTTTGAATTCTTTTTTCATTAATTAGTTCTGCCAGACAGTAATTAGCTCTTATTTTGGGTGTTTTATTAGATTTTTTAAAGTTTTTTTTCTTTGGAATATATATCTTTTTCTTTTAGAGTTTTATGTTTCTTTTGATTTCTCCCACTAATATGGTTTAGCTTGTTGTTGACTACAGGAAACTGTTAAAAAGAACCAAGTGAAACCATATGATAGTTGAATTTTGATGTGCTGTGTCTTATCTTTCACAGTTGCTAAAGATAGAGTAAAATACAGAATTTTAGGATCAGTCACATTAAAAAAATTACTCTTGACATTTCATTTTTTCTTTTAAATTCTTTAAAATTTTTTGTTCATAATTTTTGGGAAGGGTATCTTTGCATATGCTCAGTTATACACAACAATTTTTCATGTGTTTTCTTTTTTCCTTTACTGAAATAGTTTGAGTATTCAGATATTACCAAACTTGTACAGTGGTGACACCATAGGCAATGCTTACTTTAATGGAATTTCCCTCATTTTATTATCAATTAAATAGTTTTATTAATAAAAATGAAATTTCGTGAATGTAACAACATGCTATAACACTACAAGAATTTTAAAGATTACAAATTTTTATAACTTTTGCTTTTGTAACTTAATTTTTATCTTTGTCTGTTTATCTTATTATTACGAAGTTTTGCCTTTTCTGTACTGATCACTTATGTTCTTGTTCTTTTCATGTTATTTTCAGAGGTTTCTCACTGGCCAGCACTATGAAGGTTGATGGCATGATCATTCACTCCACATCAAAGGATATCTACTCATCAGTGTGCTGTTGTCAGTCAGAGGTTTCCAAATATTGTTCTCCAACTCAAAGAAAAGTAGCTGGATCCAGGCAGAAAGGTGTCTGGGAACTCCTTTACTGTGCAGGGTGTGTCTCCAGAGAAAGCTGCTTCAGCATTCTTCTCGGTCTTTGTTTTCGGAATACTTTTCCCTACAGTATTCTCCAGACTCTAAAATACTAGAATAGTTCCCAAGTTCATCCAGATCTTCCCCATGTTTGAATTCTGGGTCCTTTTCTCACCCCCTGGCTTACATGTAGATAAAAGAAACAACAATAAAGGAATAAAAATTGTTTGTTTCTGTCTGACTGAATCATTCCAGTCTTAAAGCACCCTGGTGGTTTAATTAACCTTGTCATTGCATTTACTATCTCCCACATACTTGTTTGTGAGAAAGTGCTCCTCTTGGCATTTGCCTAGTTGGAAAAAGAAACACCAGGACTGTGGCACTAGACTTTTTGCTCTTGAAGTGCATGGCATGGTGGCAGCATAAAGCTTGAACAAGCTTAGTTTTTCACTGATGGGGTGCAACTGGCATAGCCATCTTTCCCTGACACTGTATGGCAGCTTTGATGAATTTTGGGCCATGCTTCCTTCCAGAGCAACAGTTCTAGCTTGGCATGGGGTTTGGTACCATTATAAAGAAAAACAGGGGATCCCTTGGTGGTGCAGCGGTTTAGCGCCTGCCTTTGGCCCAGGCCACGATCCTGGAGACCCGGGATCGAATCCCACGTCGGGCTCCTGGTGCATGGAGCCTGCTTCTCCCTCTGCCTATGTCTCTGCCTCTCTCTCTCTCTGTGACTATCATAAATAAATAAAAATTAAAAAAAAAAAAAAGAAAAAGAAAAACATGGTGCCTCTTGTAGAAGGAGTTTGGAGAGCTTTAAACCCCAGCAATCAAGATGTGTGTTAAGATGATTAACTGAATCCTGTGGATATGTTGCTTCTACGTAATGTGAAAGAAAAAGAGTAAGCTGCTATTATTTATTCTCACTAATTTCTCATAAATAGGATATTTCAGTGAGCACTATTTTGTCCTGGAATTAATTCTTTCAATTCTTGTCATTTTTTTCATTATTATAGACTACCATGAGAGAGGTAGTGGCAAAAGATTTGAAATAAAAGATGCAAGATGAGGTTGCCTTTGGATTGTTGAATTAGATCAGTACAAGGATAGTTCTCTTAAAAGATAAGTTCCTATGCAGCAGGTATGACATAAACTAATTGAAGGTATTGACATATCCACAGAAAGAATTTTAGCCATGAAAGCAGATAACAAAAAAGTCAGAAGCAGTATGGGCAAAGCCTTTCCAAATATGGTTCAGAGTTGACGGAGTGGGACTTCATTCTATTGAACCTTATTCCCAAAGACAAGGCCATATATATACATATATATATATCTCCCGATACTCATATATACATATATATATATGTATGTGTGTGTGTTTATATATATAAGCATTCTATCCACAAAAATATCTTAATTCTGAATCCATATTTTTCAAATAATATTTTGATTATTATTTGGCTTCCAAAGAATCTCTGCTCTAAGGGTATATACTAATCCACATGAATTTCATATATATCATCATGGTATTTGTGTGTATGTATGTATGTGTGTGTGTATATATATATATATATATACATATTTAAACACATATGTGTGTATGTATATACACACACATATTTAAGTAGGCTTCCTGCCCAGTGTGGAGCCCAACATGGAACTTGAACTCAGGACCCTGAGATCAAGACCTGAGCTGAGATAAAGTGTCAGATTCTTAACTGACTGAGCCACCCAGCTATCCCTTATATATATCATATATAATGGTAGTTATCTTTAGGTGAGTAATTATATTCCAGGCCCTCAGTGAAGGTTTTTTTAATTTAAATTATTCATCATAAATGAAATTAGATTTATGGGTCAAAACATTAATGATTACTATGCATCTACCCATAATAGATGGATTTTTGGCATGTTGATAAAATCAGGGTGTAAAGTTTTCACTATGAGGGGCAGATCCAGGATTATAATATAGTTACTAAAATCAACACTTCCTATCAGCTTTTTTTTTTTTTGTGATGTACAAAATGAACATACAGCTATACGATTCTGTTTGTGGGTAGGAAAATAGTTGAAGTTATTTTTTTAATAGTTGAGGCTATTATTGCTCAAATAGTAATTGTTTAAAACCAAATATTACACTGATGCAACGTTTTATGTTAATAGGAGTGAAAAAAAGACTTTTTAAATTCTGGATTCACCACTTATTAGCTGTGAGATCATCTTTTTTTTGGAAGATTTTATTTATTTATTCATGAGAGACATAAAGAGAGAGGCAGAGACACAGGCAGAGGGAGAAGTGGGCTCCTTGCAGGGAGCATGAGGTGGGATTCGATCTCCAAATGGGAATCACATCCTGAGCCGAAGGTAGATGCTCAACCGCTGAGCAACCCAGGCATCCCAGCTGTGAGATCATCTCAATTTTCATGGACATCAATTTTTTCAGTAAAATGAATATATTCTTAAAAACTTTTTCATAGTGTTACTTTGACATTAAATGAGATAATTCATATAAAATGCTAAGCACTATGCTCAGGATATGGCAAGAAATGAATATTAGCTAATGCTTTAAGCATTTATCACTAATATTAATAATATTATCTTAATAAGAGGATATAAACTCAGCATATGACTTGGGGAAACAAGAGTTTGACAGAGACCAATTATAGAATAGTTGAGATTATATACAATTGACTCCTGAACAATGTGGGGGTCAGGGGCACCAATACCAGTGGAGTCAAAAATCTGTGTCTAACTTTTGACTCCTCCAAAATTTGACTAAATACCCTACTGTTGACAAGGGTGGATGCCTTACTGATAACATAAACAGTCAACCAATACATGTTTTACATGTTAGATGTATTATATATATTCTGTTCTTATAATAAAATAAGCTAGAGAAAAAAATGTTAAGAAAATCATTGGGCGCCTAAGTGGCTCAGTTGGTTGAGTGTCTACCTTTGGCAAGAGTCCTGATCCCAGAGTCCTGGGATGGAGCCACACGCCACAGGGCTCCCTGCTCAGTGGGGGAGCCTGATTCTCCTTCTCCTGTTCCCCCTGCTTGTGCTCTCTGTCAAATAAGTGAATAAACTTTTTTTTTAAAAAAAGAAAGAAAAAGAAAATCATAAGAGAAAATACATTTATAGTACTGTATTTATAAGAAAAATCCACATATAAGCGGATCTGTATAGTTAAATCGGTGTTGTTCAAGGGTGAACTGTAGTTCCTAAAAACTATTCCTAATCTAATATTTAAATCCAATATAATTACCATCTTTGCCTTTCTCTGTAGTACCAAATTTTATTTTTATCCACTGTAATTCTTATTATTCATAATATTTGAGAAACAGAAAAATTAATGAATGAATAATCTTCTAGCTTTTCCCAAGTTTCAGTGGCTTAATACTATGTGTATTACTCCTTTTCCCAAGTTTCAGTGGCTTAATACTATGTTTATTACTCCTTTATGTCACATTCCAGGGTTCGTCAGATAGAGAGTGGGGGTGGGTCTTTATTCCATTATGTCACTCAGAGACCTACTCTGCCATCTTGTAGAGCCCTGGAGTCCTCCACTGGATACTCTGTACTAAATGGAGGGAGGAAAGCTTGTTGATTCTAAAAGATAGTATCTTATCCACTGATCCAAAGTCAGTCACATGGCCCAAACTAATTACAGGGGAGGTTTGGGAATGTAATTTAGTTATGTATTAAGGAAGAAAAATAAATGGGTTTGCTGAACACATAGCATGAGCTCTGCTTTACCAACCATCCAAACACTTTCACCAGCACAAACCAAGTCTTATAATTCTTCTCTAAGTTTTCATTAATTAAAGATGATAAGGAACTTTTGCCTACAAAATTTATTTGCACATAATTATGTAGAGCAAAATATCTCATATAAGAAAGGCTTTATCAATAGTGATTGGAATCTCAGAAGGCTTTCTACGTTTTGATAAGTTTTTGTCCTGGAGGAATTCTCTGGGTAACTTTTTGTGGAACATTTCTCCTACTTCTTCATGTCTACTTAAAGCTCATATGTGTGAAAGAGATTATATCCTTAAATGAGCATTTCCTTGCTTTTATCATCTTGTGTCATTATCTCAACATTCTTTTATTATAGTTGTTATTGAGAGCATACTTTCAGATTTAGCATGGAGATTAACTGTAAGATAAGTAAATAGTGAATTGTAAGAATGAAGTGTAAAAAGTCAATGCTTTTAAGAGTTTTTTTCTTTGTTAACTGCTAATTCTAAGTGACTACAATACTCAAAAAACTGCAGATTGACAACCTTAGATTTAAGCATTTTTTTCTATGAAGAATTGCTGTGACAGTAAACTTCACACATGGTGCAAGCTTTGCTATGATACTTTAAAATATGACTTTTTCTAAAGTTTCACTTTACTGATAAGAGAGTTCCTTATATTAAAACCTATGTAGCATATGGGTTCCCAGGCACTCTCCAAAAAAACAGATTTATAATGTTTTCTTGATGTTGCTTATTCATCATGGCTAAGGAAATGGAGTGAAACTTCCTATTTATCTTACACTTTACCCAAAAAAATCACAAATGATAGCAATTAGTACTCAACATTCACATTTTAGTAAATAATTTTAGTAATAATCTGTTGGAGATGGGCTATGTCTATTAATGCTTTCATCTCCACTAAGAATATTTTAAATGATATTGATACTATTTAGAAGGTATAAATATTTTAATTATTGTCTCATAATTAATATACATATGCAAAATAGGTCTTTTGTTTTGATATTTTGTTAGAAATCAAAATAAAAGCTTAAAGGGATCAAACTATCCTTTATTTCTGTTTAATAAAAAGATATATTTATGGTGCTCCTTAAGGTACATTCTTAAGTGGCCATCTTATTTTATTTTTTAAAATCCTCTTTAAATTTTAAAAAAAGATTTTACTTTAATTTTTAAGTAGGTTCCATGTCCAACATAGGGCTGGAACTCAGGATTCTGAGATCAATAGTTGTCTGCTTTACTGACTGAGCCAGCCAGGTGCCCTTAAATGGCCATTTTAGTAATTAAGTGAAGTCAAAGACTGACATTCTTTGGATGATTATATATTTATGTACAAACTTCCATTTTTAATGGTTATTACACTAATTAGCAATTCTTACACGAAATATTTGCTGTTTTCCAACTGCTTTTTTAGTGCATTCTATAATTTTTCTGTAATTACCTGTTTGCAAATTAAAAGGTTATAGAACTGAAAATAACATTATGATTTTTAAAAAAGATTTATTTATTTAATTGAGAGAGAGAGCAGTCCCGCTGGCATAGGGGAAGGAGCCAAAGGAGAGAATCTTCAAATAGACCTCTTGCTGAGTGTGGAATCCCATGCAGGACTGGGGCTCTATCTCAAGATCACAAGACCCATGAGATCACAACCCATGAGATCACCACCTGAGCCCAAACCAAGAGTTGTTGGCTTACCCAACTGAGCTATGCAGGCACCCCTAACATTATAATTTTTGTTTTCATGATAGCCTAAGCAACCTTTTCTTTATTAAATGAACATAGAAAAATGAGTATCTATGTTATATTAGTTCTTTATTGGAAATGCATATTATTTAATCGAAAAATTCCATGAGAGAAAAAAATCTTTGCAAATACACATTTTAAAAAGTTGAAAATGGCATTTTATAGTATTTTTTAAAAAATTTTTATTTATTTATTTATTCATGAGAGACACAAAGAAGAGAGCAAGGGACATAGGCATAGGGAGAAGCAGGCTCCCTGCAGGGAGGCCGACGTGGGACACGATCCCGGACTCCAGGATCAAGCTGAAGGCAGGCGGTCTACCGCTGAGCCACCCAGGTGTCCCGGACATAGACATTTTAGCTTAAGATTTTATGCATATTTGACAAAAATAACTTTAGTCCTATAGTAGTTAAGCACAAATTGTTTAGCATTTGCAGTTGTAACATAAATGCTAATTATAATTCATTGGCAAACCATTTAAGATTTTATGTAAGTTGACTTCAAGACATTTCCTTCCAAAACAGTTGTTACATTTCCCCATGTTTCCTGCATGGTGGATTTTGAATTTAGCATCTGACATGTTTTCTCAACTACTGGTTTATAATGAAAACATGTAGGTACTCAAGGGAATGTGTTAAAAGCAAAAATTCTATGATCCTTGAGAGGTAAATGACAGCGCGGAGATTGTCACATCTGGATTAGAAATGTCTCATCTGTTTATCTATCTAAACAAACACAAATAAGATAATTAAGATCCTAACAATGCATATTTTGAAAAACAACTTATGGCTTTGATTAGGTCAGAACCCAGTGATTTTTTAAAATTTTCTTTGTTCCCCCATATGAGTAAAAATAAATTGACCTTCAGCAACAAGTACCTTTGAATGATTATGGCAAATCTATTATTTCATATTTTGAATTCTGAAAGTAAAATTAATCCTCAGCTTTTAAACTATCATATATATATCATATACTTAAATATAGGTATTTATATGCATATACACATAAATGCACATGCATACACTCACATATAATCATTTATTTTATAGTATGCCTAATTATTCAGCTAAATTTACCTTACCATATTCTCATTCTTATTAGAATACAGCTAATATATTTCTGTGTTGCTAACCTGCAGCAGTGAAAAATCTATCACACACAAAATCAGTCCCTTGGAAGATCACAATTGTTTACATTTAAAATCAATGTTTAGCCATTAAGTTAAAGAAGAAATTTTAATGTAAGCTAATATGTTCTAAATTGTATTAGTTTCAGCTCCTAAAAATACCTATTTTGAAGTTCCAAAGATAGGAAATTAAAATATTTTGTTTACATTCCAATCAATTTTAAATTAGTATAATCATACTTTCTTGTTGAATTGAAAACATTTTCTTTAAATTCTAGTCATATGGCTTGCTATTAAATTAATATAATCATACGCTCTTGTTCAGGTAGTAGTAAAGTAGTTGTTTAATTAAACATGTCATTTGTTTACAATGTAGTGTTTCAAAAATGCTAGTTCAAAAGATAGGATAAGGATTTATATCAAACCTTTCAATCTGACAGGTAAATTACATTTCTTCCATCATAAATAGGGAAGCAGAAAACTGTAGCAGTGATGGAAAGACATAGTCTCATTACTTAGAGATAAGATATGCACGAGTCTACAAAATACTAGCTTTTCCACCCTGAAAATTAAGACAAAATCTCGACAACCACTAAAATAAGGATTTGTCTTGACTTTTAGTATGTTAAATATTATATTAAAATTGTCTTTTCTTTTAGTCAATTCAAAAGGTAAAAACAAATAGCAAGATGTGTTTTGATATGAAAATCTGGATAAAATGGAATCCATGAGTTATTGTACATATATGAAGAAAAAGAAGTCTCAGTTAATGCCATTCAAAATGTCTCCCATTTGCCAAAGTAGAGTTAGGATAATTGTTGTTGTTGTTTTTAAAATGTATATTTTGTTAGCTAGTCTTTGTTGTAATTTCTTTTACACAGAATGTTATTATAGCAACTACCATTTCTTTTACTGCAGTAAAAGAATTCTCCTAATTTTTGGTGAACTTCTGAAATGAATAAAGCTCAATAAAAATTGTATGGGTGAAGTAAGAATTTTATATAGTGCTTAATTTGCAGAGAAATTTGGATAATCTTCTAAAGCCCTATGGAACTAGAGGACAGGTTTCATATTTCGGTTATCTTTTACACAACTAGAGTATAATAACTTTCCGAAAAATATTTCTGGTTTTTATTTTCTCATCAAAATTAAAACATATGGGAAAACTAAAAGATTGCTAATAGCTATGAATGAATTTGTAGTTTTTTGGAACAAGGCAAACTGATGGTACTGTGTCACAAAACATAAACAATCTGATTTTCTGTTCTTTACTCAAAGTTCAGCTATCGTGAGCTTATTAAATATGTTTTCAAAATTACTGAAATATTGCCTCTTTATTCAATGAATTAAAGGTAAACATAAACATCCATTTCCTCGTTTTCTATGAGATTCTCTCCTTCCTTCTGTTAGGTTTTAAAAATTATTATGACAGGAATATTGATATTAATATTTATTGAGTGATTATTATGTGCAAGATGCTTTATGTATCTTTACTCTTTGGATACATTTGGTCATATCTCCATACACACACGCACACACACATTGTTATGCTCACAATATACTTCTATTTTATTAAGTAGATTAAAATTGTATATGAAAAAGAAATTAGGAGCCAATCTTTTATAATTAAGTTAATAAAAAGGGATGGTTAACATGTGGTGAAACCAATATGGTATTATTTTATTTTGGCAGTTATATTTTTTCTTTCCTTGGTGAACCACAAAGGAAGAAGATGCGTATGATTTTTACAGGGGTGAAATAGGTTGTCTGTCAGTTGGGTTTAGGCGACAGTCTGTCTGCAAGCCGTAAGATGATCTGCGGAGCGCCAGAGGAAAGCAGGCAGAATTCCTGGCTTGCAAGAATAGATATTGATCTACCTTAGCCACCTAAACAATGCCTCACCTGTTTGCCTTGTCCATACCTTATTTTACGCAGTCTAATGCTTGTTTTGTTTGACTTTTCTTTTATTTCTCTGGATCTGAGCTTTGATACACTTTGGGGAGTACATAAACACAGTGTTGTACTTGAACATCACCATACTTCTGAGTCCTCTGGTGGTTTAGGACCACCCCACCCTCTTGAATAGCTCTGTTATTGAAAATTATGAACCCGAGCTAAATTACTAGGCCTCATACAGAAGTAGTTGATTCAGCAGCCTAGTGTCCAATAACACTAAATGTGAGATGCTACTAATTACTACCTTATGGACCTCGTTTAAAATTTCTTAAATTTCAGCTTGTAAAAGGCTTTATTATTATTAATTCTTTTTTTCCTCAGCAGATAAGTTGAAAGATAAGTTACTACAGTATTTAGAATTCTATCCATTTTTTTGGAGCACAACTATGTTACTATGTACTGCCTCAAGCACTAATGAAATACAAAACTACATTCAGCTTCCCAGTAAAGTATAATATAAATATTTTACCAGCACTTATTATTAGTTTGCCATTTCCTGCTGACAGCTATTCCAACTTTGCCAGCAGGCACTGGATCTCACAATTGTATTATGTTTTGAACAAATAGCGACAAACAAAAATTCTCACAAAATAAATGAACAAGATTTCCTGGGAAAAAAACCTCTTCCAATGTTAAATGAATATTTCTTTCAAACTCTGACATGTAATATTATTTAATTTGCATATTGCACATTTCACTTTTACTGGAAAACAATTAATGAGGAACTAAATAATATGCACTCAGGGATAATTTAATATTACTTGTGATTTGATTTTAAGGTTTTTTCTTTTTTAACTTTTTGCTATTTTAGGGAAGCCCACATCCAAATCTTTATATTGATAATGGAACACTGGTTTTTAAATGATAACAGTTTAAGAACTAACAGGGAGTAGAGGCATCCTTTTTAGAACCACAAAATAAGAAGATTCATATAAAACTTTGTGTTTTTTCTGTGCTGTCAAGGAAGACCATAAAACTTAGCAATTAATGAAATCTGAAAGTATTTAAGATGTGTCTTGGCTCTAAACTGGAATGACTTTCTACTAATGCTACTTGTATCACTGATAATCACTCACCAGCAAACATCATCTACTCCCCTGCTCTATTCTTGCTTCATTACAGTTCACTGGGATAAATCACTACCTTTGTTGAATCAAACCCTTAACTTACTCAACATTTGCCCACTTGCATTTGAATGTGGCTGGAGAAAAAAAATACAAAACAATGTTGACTGATCTCACCTTAAGTTTGGGATCACTTTTCTTAAAGCAGCTCTTTAATACTGTGGAGCACTCATACTACATTTTCTTAGTTCATTCATAAGATGCAGATGATTATTTTACATCATCTCTCCTCAAAATTTCCAGCATGTCTTTCCTCATCTTTATCCTAAACCATAATTTCTACTCCACTAAGAAAGAAGCACACAGAAGAGCATTTCTATGAGCTAATTCTACAACACTGACCTATCTCCATTTGTGCAAATTTACTTGAGCTTTTATTACCAACCACACTCCTAGAAAAGGCTAGCTCTCTACTTGTGTACTAGATCCTATCCTTCCATCTCCTCTACAATGTAAATTTAGCAATTCTGTCTTCTCTTTCTTGCACAGCACATACTTGCCTTGATATTAGATGGTTCACATCAGCACACACTCATGCTATTTCTTGCACTTCTAAAAAACTCACTTGGACTCCACTTCTCTTTCTTTAAAACCTTTCCTTTTCTTTCATTTTTTTAAAAACAAAATTCCCTGAAAGAGTTTTTATTTGCAGTTTCCGATTTCTCTCTCCTACTCTTTCATTGATCCAAACAGACTCTTAGTGTCAGAACTTCACCAAAATAACTTATGAAGGTTGTCAGTGAACTCCATGCTAAATCAAATGGTCAATTCTCAGGCCTGGTCTAACTTGAACTCCCATTAACATTTGACAAAATTGATCACTATCTCCTTACAACATTTGGTTTATTTGGCTTCTAGGAAGACACTCTTACATGTTGTTTTATGTCTGTTTTGTTTTTCTACCTCTAGATGTTCCATCTCATATTTTTTGTTATTTCTTCCCAATTTCCCTGACTTTTAAATACTGCAGTGCTTCTGGGCTTAGTACTCACATCAATTCTTTTTGGCCCTTAATAATTACTTTGTCAAACTCATCTACTCTCAAGGCCTTGATATGCTGATTTAATATATATTGTATAAATAATTTGTATAATATATAAATCATTGCAAAGGTTATACGACCTTCCATGACCTTCTTCTTTACCCATCTGATGTCATAACCACTTCCTCTCTTCTTCTATTACTCTGGCCACTCCAGATTACTAGGTGTTTCTCAAAGGTACAAAACTTGCTCCTGTAACAGGACCTTTGCATTTCCTATTCCCTCTGCTGGGAAAGCTTCTGCTGCCCCAGCCACATACAGTAACCAATAGTTTACTTCCCACTTCCTTTACAGATTTCAATGAGTCTTTTCCAGATTATACTATCAAAAATTTCAACCCTCCTCCAATGCTTCCTATTACTTTTCCCTACTTCAGCTTTGCCCTTACCATTTAACTAACAAACTATATATTTTACTTATTTAACTTGTTTATTGTTTCTCTTTCCCACTAGAATGTAAGCTCCGTTATGTCAGGGACTTTGTCCTTTTTATCTTATTTTGTCTGTGATTAATCTCCAGTACTTAAAGCATGCCCTAAGATAAGTTTGATAAATATCTGTTTAATGAACACATGAATGAATGAATGAGGATTTGAGGAAGGCTGTGTAAAGAAAATACTTTATTGAATTTTAATTTTTTGTAATTACTTACAAATCATGTGATGTCTGATGAATTGAGGAAACAAATAATAATGTATTTTTCTTCTCTGATTCTTCTGGTCTGAGCCTGTCAACCCTCCATTGCACTAGTTGATTTCAAAGGCTCTGATATCAGGCATGTAATAATTCAATCTTATTCAATAATATATCTTAGATTTCCCACTTGAAAAAGGATGCTAGTTGGTAGCTACTTATAAAACTCATTATGGATGAATGAAAGTACATTAAAATGACCTATTCTAGAATTTTAGAAATTATGATCTGGTCAGAAGGAATGTGTGATGATCTCTTTCCCCTCTGGGCCTTTTTATCGACTTTACTTTTGGCCCAGTATGCTTTTACTCTTTTTTCAAATTTTCAATCTCTGTCCTTGAAGTCTCAGCTTAGATGTCACTTTCTTGATAAAATCTTCTCTTAACAACTTCCAACTCTGTAAATGGAGTTAAGGGCCATACTTACTTCTATCATGACACTACACATTGGTGAAAATGTTTATTTTTCAGTCTCTTATAATAAATAGACTTCAAATGAATTGAAGGCGGGGCTCTTATTTTGTTTTGTATACAACTCACAAAAGTCAATAGCTAAAATATGAACAAACGTTTAATAATACTTTAGTATTCTAGGCACTTCTGCCCTCTAGAGATAGGACTTAATTGAGACTCCAGAGAATGAAACAGGAGCTGTGCCTGTTTTGTTCATTTTTGCATTTTGTGTCTGTGTGTAGTAAGTATTTAATATATGATGTTGAATGCAATTCTATGTAGTGAAATTTAAAAAATAATGAATATAAACACATACCATTACTTTCTACTGTCTGTGTTGTTAAGACTCAAAAGGTCTTCAAGAACCATTGCCTCATAAATATACTCTGTTAATACAGGACAAGCATATCACACTGACCTAGATTTTTGTTAGTTTCCTTTACAAGAATCTTTATTTGAGGAAGATAATTTTCCCAAAGGCCAATTTGCAGAAGGCTGATTTGTCAAGTTTGTTTCTTTTAACTCTTTAGCGTTATCAGTCAAGTTTTTATTTTTCATTATAATAGTATTTTAAGTAATGCCCAATTGCTCTCTATCTTAGCTCTCTATTTGCATATGTAGGCTAAAGGGCAGAGAGTGGAGGAGATAGAGAATGTGGAGAAATTGAAAAAAAATCAAAATTTCTTTTCACCAACTTTATATTAATTGCATAATATGAAAACAAGCGTGTTGCTCAACTGTACAAACTGGATTTGCTTTGTTCTAGTCTCAAGTGCAAGATACTTGCCAAGTGAATCAATTTTCCTTCCTGGCACCCAAAAATCATTTTGCATAGCTCTATCCTAAAAATATAATTAAATTTTAGGCTGAAAAGTATATTCTGACCCACAGATTGGGAGAAAATATCTATAAATAATGTGTATAACAAAGGATATGTATCTGGAATATACCAAGAACTCTTACAAGTCCACAATAAAAAGTAACTTATTTTAAAAATGGACAAATAATTTGAATAGATGTCTCTCTAAAGGAGTATTCAAATGGCCGGTAATCCCTGAAAAGATGTCCAACAACATTAGTCACTAGCGAAATACAAATCAAAAGCACTATGTGATACCACTTCACACCCATGAGGATGGCTAAAATAAAAAGGATGGACAAAGGAAGTGTTGATGAGTATATGGAGAAACAGGGATTCTCACATATTGCTGGAGGGGCGGTAAAATGGTACAGCACTTTGTAAAACCATTTGGCAATTCCTCAAAATGACACTTGTGTCTCTTTCCTAAGTTTGATTCCCTGTGTGTGGATTGCTAGATCCCATTTCCTTGACTCACTTCTTTCAGTTGGTGGAGTAGATCCTTTAATAGCTTCCTGAGAAAAGCTACCTGGAAGGTAAGTTATTTGAGACATTATCTGGAGAGATGATAATCTGTTCTTACACTTGACTGATAGTCTCATAGGAAATACTTTTTTTTTCTCAGTATCTTTGTTATTTTTCCATTGTTTTCCTCTTTCTATTGAGCGATGCTATTGAGTTGTTGAGTCCTATTTGTGATTTTTGACAGTTTCTTGTTGTTTACTTGTTTATTCTACAAAATATAATTAATGCCTCTAATTCCTCTCAGGCAGGTCTACTCATTAACTGTGAAGTGGAACACTTCTACAATGATGGAGAATGTGGAATAGTTTGAAATCCAATTTAATAGTCTAGACAATGTATATTCCTCAATGAATTTGTCCAATAAAGCTAATTTGACTTTTCTAAGCTTTGCTAGCTTTATTGGCATTTCTTTTGATACACATTAAGTGACATTTTAATCCCACTTAGAATAATGGTAAGATGGTAGTTAACCCCTGGTGAGGGATCATTAGCTAAAATGAAATCTTCTTCTATAAAACATTTTTTTTTCCTTAGATATGACAAAGTCACTCTATGGAGAAAAAAAGCTTTCAACTGCTGAGGTAAAGTGATCAAGGAACAGGAGATTAGAGCAAATACTAAAAAAGAGAAGATAATTTTTGAACTGATAACCCATTTATTTATATTTACCAGGTAATTACTTCACCACCTGCAACACTTTGATTATGAAATAAAGGACTGAGGAAATTAACTGGATTAATTTATTCAAGAAAATTGTCAGTTTTTATTTAAATTGTTTCCAGAGGTTTTCAATCAGGTGGGTAGGTGAAAAGATACTCCCTTTCCTTCTGCCCTGGGAGTATATCAGAATCTCAGCAATGGGAGTTGAGAATATAGGGCTGTGTGGGTAACGGGAGAAGGGACATGCATATATTTTGCCAGAGGTCCCTGAGGGATTCAGATTTACCTCTATGCTAGTTTAACCAACGCAGGCTTGTATTTCCACTTTACAGTAGCCACTTTACTCAGCCTCTCAATTGCCTTTTATCTGCCTAGCCGTGCTACTGCTTCCCCCTCCTCTCCATTTTTGGAAGGGAAACTAATTGTGATAAAGTGAGACATTTTGTAGTGAAAAGGATACAGTTTTAATACTTTTAAAACATTTCAAAAAGCAATACAATTAGCTAAGCACTTATGTTTTATTAGTAAGAGCAAGCAAAATTAATAAGTAAATTCAACTAAAAATGATTATGTGTCAGAGTGTATAGTTTTTACATTGACATTTCACATAATCTGACTTTGCTTAGAAGAGAAATCACTCGGCTGTTAAAATTACTTTTAAAGAGCTGTCAAAATTGGAAAACCTGCTGTCAAAAATATGATGAGAAAAGTTTAAAAATGGTAAAGTATGTTGACTTAGACAAAAAATATTACCTTAAGGAAGGAAAACTTGAATATTTATCATGATCTTCAAAAGAGATGATTTTCCCTCCTAAAATTGGACATCTTTGTTTTAAAATTTATATCCTGACACATGTATTTTCACTTTAATAGCAACATGAATGAAACCATTTATATTTGTACCACAATGATAATATATCTAGATACTAGAAAATGCTAAAATATTAATACCATCTATGATCCTTCTTACTATTATTTATTTTACTTCATTTTATAAAAAGATTTTTAAAAGTTATTTTAGAGAGAGAAAGAGCTGAGTGAGGGGAGGGGCAGAGAGAGAGGGAGAGAGATCATCTCAAGCAGACTCTCCACTGAGCAGGAGCCAGACACTGGGCTCCGTCTCACGACCACGAGATCTTGACCTGAGCCCAAATCAAGATTCAGATGCTTAGCTGACTGAGCCACCCAGGTGCCCCTATTTTGCTTCATTTTTAGTTGAAGAGGAATTTTAACCCTTATCCTAGTTTTCAGCTTCTTGGATTTCTTATACATGGATTTATCAAATAAATATATCTTAACTAATACAAAAAGGCAATTCTATACTTTCTGGAAAGGTTGGTGAGATTTTTATATTTTCATTCTGCCTATTTAAATTATAAGAAAATAATATTATCTCATGCCAGATGCTCAGTGATGCACCACTGAGAGTTTGAATTCCAAATGGTTAATTTTGAGACTTCACACTAATCTTCACTTAAAGATTGATCTTTCTGTCCCTATCATAATATAATTCAAAAGACATAAATATTTGAGGGGCTTGGAATTGAGGAAAGATACATTAGTAAAACTGAGCCTCTTTTAAACTCTTTCCATTTTACCATGAGTAAAATCTGTCAATAATTTAAACCTCAAAGAGTTGAATTTCTTCTTGAACTAGTCATTAGGATTCTCCAGAATATGTTAAGCATTAGATTACCAATTCTTAATAAAAATAAATAAGGATTTGTAGTTAGGTGAATAAAATATGTGAATATGAAATAAAACACAAGATTTTACCCCTATTTTTCTGCCTATTTAAATAAGACTTAAACTTTGTCGGTTAAGTAACTGCTTTGTCCACTTGTTACTGTTGTGTGACCTTAGGTGTTTGTCTCTTTTTCCATATGTAAGATACAAGTAATTGGAGTTAACCTCACCTGGCACATTTACAATAATGTTATGAGGATTAACACAAAAATGATTGTAAAGAGCCTTGTAAGTGTAAATGTTTAAATAGCCCTGTTTCATAAAGAAGAAAACCGAGCTAAAGATACAGCTATATTGGAGTGGATTCATTTGAGCTGGAATTGTGGAAGAAAAAAATTTTCCCTGCAAAAAAAATAACTCAATACAATTGTCCCTGATGAGTAAAGAATATTGTTTTAGGGTAGTTACTATCGTATTGTCACATGAAATAATTTAGGGCTGGCTATTAGACATACTTATGTTTACATAGCCTTATGTTTTATTACCACTAGATTTAATCATTAAATTGTAAAAATTGCATTTCACATACCATGTGAAATGTACCCTAAATACATGTACCCTAAAACATACCATGTGAAATGTACCCTAAATACATGTACCCTAAAACATACATGCTTAAACAATAAAGGTACTAACAAACATTGCCATGAATGAGAGAAATGTAATTTCATCGCATGAACTTGAATGCCAGAATAATTTTAAGGGATGTCAACTATATAGAAAATTAAGCGTGAGGATTGCAAATTTAAACATATTTGAATCTGAATATATAAATCTCATTGTTCTCAGAATCATATTGACATACCCTTATTACACACATGCATAAGAAACTATAAATTTAGAACTCTAACTGGTAATCCAAAATACGGTATGTGTACATTGAAGAAAAGTTTGTGTTGCTATGGGAACTTTGGCTTTGTTTACATTATATTGCAAACTATATTATGTGCCTTGGTTCACCTTAATGACTACCTTCAGATATTGCTAATTATACTATTTTCCCTCATTCACTCTGATGATTAACTCCTTAAGGTTAATATTGCTCATCTTTATTGAGTTAGTTCATATTTTTCTTGAATACAGAAATATGAACTTACATTTACCTTCATTTGTGAAAATTGCATTATGCATGTCACCATCACCTGTTCATTACATTAAGTAAAAGAGTTTTAGCTTTTATGAAATTTGCAAAATCACATTTATGAAAATTATAAGCTTGACCTTATTTGCCTATAGATATAACATATTCCAAATTGTAGAAAATAAAATTTGTGAACATTTTTTGTTTTGGATATAAATATGTGTAATTTCCTTATTCAGAATTTCTTGTAGCATTTTAAAAGAGGAAATCTAGGCCATTAAAAAAATTGTTCACACTTTCAATGTATAGGCAAAGACATGATGAAATATTCATTATGTGTATGCAGAATCCCTTCTGAGTTAGTAGGACTCTATAGAGCTAGTTGGTAATGAATGTGTTACATCATAAATATATCTATGGAATAGATATTGAAACTCAAGGCCTTAGTTACCTTTCTACATTTTCCAATCTAAAAACTTTGAAAATCAGAAACATTTTATAATGAAAACACCATATGGGTTATTTTAATTAGGATAAGCCAGAATTGATATCTTTCTTCAAAAATGGTCCTTGGGTTTCTGTGGTGTGCTAGATATGTGCTGGGCATGGGTGTTCATGGTAATATAGATAAGTTCTCATGAGATTACAAATATACAAAGAGGAAATTAGAATATAGTCTTTCAGATTCTGTATTTTATAAAGCTGTTGTTAAATCCATTAGGATTTTCTTTCCTTTTTTTTTTGCTTTCAGGAGCATATTTACTGTGTTTGAGATGATACATCAGGTGGTCTCTGAGTTATAAAGGGTAAAAAAACATTCCCTTATTACAAGTTGACATACGTAAAAGGTAAAACATTTTTCACAACAGCACAAACCACATAGTCACAAAGAGATATAGGGTTACTATAAATAACCTCATTCCTGATCCTCTATGTCTACTTTTATAACTTTATGCGGATAATAAATTAGGTTCAAATGCACTATAATATAGGGAGAGTAAGAGAGAGAGAGAGATCATGAGCAGAAGGGAAGGGGAGAGGGAGAAGCAGATTCCCCACTGAGCAGGGCACCCAACATAGGGCTCAATTCCAGGGCCCTGAGATCATGACCTGAACCGAAGGCAGATGCTTAACCAACTGAACCACCCAGACACCCACAAGTAGACATTTTAGACATAACTAATCTACAGCTACAAAAGTCTACTCTTGTTGGCATTTATCCTTTTGGGGGAGTCTTTAAGTCTTTAAGAGATAAAAGCAAAGCAAAGAAGTATATATACTGAAGGGGTTCAGAACAAATATTCCCAAAATGTGCTGCTTTGGCATATGGATTACTTTGAGCTGAAGGCAATCAAAACCCAGCAGGCTCAAGAAAAACTCTCACCTCTTCCTTAAACTACCTAAAAAAATTTATATAGGGGGCCTAGCTCAGAGAAAGAGCTATAACCAGGAAATAACTTTTTGTTTTCTATGAATGGCCTATTTGTATGGCAAGACAAACATCTAATTACTAAACATCTGCTCTTCTTATCTTGTGAAGTACCCTCCTTCCCTTTGAAGGCCCCAGCCTCTATCTCATTCCTTCACTCATGTAAGCTTCACCTGCCTGACTTGTCCTCTCATCTCATATTTTTATGGGATCTCCATATGTGTGTAATTAAATTTGTTTTTCTCCTGTTAATCTGTTTTATGTTAATTTGATTATCAGACCAGCCAAAAAACCTACAGTGGTAGAAGGAAATTTTTTCCTCCCCAACAACAGCAGAATTCCGTATTGAAAAGGCTATAATGATTTGCAGCATAGGGGCACCTGGCTGGCTCAGTGACTAGAGCACGCAACTCTTGATCTCTGGGTTGTAGGTTTGCACCCATGTTGAGTGCAGAGATTACTTAAAAATAAAATCTTTAAAAATTAAAAAAGATTTGCAGCACAGTGAGAAGGTGTCCCTGTACCTTCACATTGCATAGAAATTATGTGAATGCTGTTCTCTATCTCTTGTCATGTTCTGCTTTTTTTTTTTTTCGAGTACCAGTCAACTTTTATTGGATATTAATTGTGATGTAAGCAATGGAAGGATTCAAGGATGCCAGGCAAAAGTCATGGTCAGGAATGCCAAATGTGCTTCCACACTGGGCCCTCTTCAGTGGTACTTGCGTAGCCGTTCATGTTTGAGCTCCTTGTAAGAACGACAGTAGTTTCTCTTTCTTCAGTCTCATTGTTAGTGTATAGAAATGCCACTGACTTCTGGGCATTGATTTTGTATCCTGCCACGCTACCGAATTGCTGTATGAGTTCTAGCAATCTTGGGGTGGAGACTTTTGGGTTTTCTATGTAGAGTATCATGTCATCGGCGAAGAGGGAGAGTTTGACTTCTTCTTTGCCAATTTGAATGCCTTTAATGTCTTTTTGTTGTCTGATTGCTGAGGCTAGGACTTCCAGTACTATGTTGAACAGCAGTGGTGAGAGTGGACATCCCTGTCTTGTTCCTGATCTTAGGGGAAAGGCTCCTAGTGCTTCCCCATTGAGAATGATATTTGCTGTGGGCTTTTCATAGATGGCTTTTAAGATGTCGAGGAATGTTCCCTCTATCCCTACACTCTGAAGAGTTTTGATCAGGAATGGATGCTGTATTTTGTCAAATGCTTTCTCTGCATCCAATGAGAGGATCATATGGTTCTTGGTTTTTCTCTTGCTGATATGATGAATCACATTGATTGTTTTACGAGTGTTGAACCAGCCTTGTGTCCCGGGGATAAATCCTACTTGGTCATGGTGAATAATTTTCTTAATGTACTATTGGATCCTATTGGCCAGTATCTTGTTGAGAATTTTTGCATCCATGTTCATCAGGGATATTGGTCTGTAATTCTCCTTTTTGGTGGGGTCTTTGTCTGGCTTTGGAATTAAGGTGATGCTGGCTTCATAGAACGAATTTGGAAGTACTCCATCTCTTTCTATCTTTCCAAACAGCTTTAGGAGAATAGGTATGATTTCTTCTTTAAACGTTTGATAAAATTCCCCTGGGAAGCCATCTGGCCCTGGACTCTTGTGTCTTGGGAGGTTTTTGATGACTGCTTCAATTTCCTCCCTGGTTATTGGCCTGTTCAGGTTTTCTATTTCTTCCTGTTCCAGTTTTGGTAGTTTGTGGCTTTCCAGGAATGCGTCCATTTCTTCTAGATTGCCTAATTTATTGGCGTATAGCTGTTCATAATATGTTTTTAAAATCTTTTGTATTTCCTTGGTGTTGGTAGTGATCTCTCCTTTCTCATTCATGATTTTATTAATTTGAGTCTTCTCTCTCTTCTTTTTAATAAGGCTGGCTAATGGTTTATCTATCTTATTAATTCTTTCAAAGAACCAACTCCTGGTTCTGTTGATCTGTTCCACAGTTCTTCTGGTCTCGATTTCGTTGAGTTCTGCTCGAATCTTTATTAACTCCCTTCTTCTCTTGGGTGTAGGATCTATTTGCTGTTTTTTCTCTAGCTCCTTTAGGTGTAAGGTTAGCTTTTGTATTTGAGTTCTTTCCAGTTTTTGAATGGATGCTTGTATTGCGATGTATTTCCCCCTTAGGACTGCTTTTGCTGCATCCCAAAGATTTTGAACGGTTGTATCTTCATTCTCATTAGTTTCCATGAATCTTTTTAATTCTTCCTTAATTTCCTGGTTGATCCTTTTATCTTTTAGCAGGATGGTCCTTAACCTCCACGTGTTTGAGGTCCTTCCAAACTTCTTGTTGTGATTTAGTTCTAATTTCAAGGCATTATGATCCGAGAATATGCAGGGGACAATCCCAATCTTTTGGTATCGGTTCAGACCCGATTTGTGTCCCAATATGTGGTCTATTCTGGAGAAAGTTCCATGTGCGCTTGAGAAGAATGTGTATTCAGTTGAGTTTGGATGTAAAGTTCTGTAGATATCTGTGAAATCCATCTGGTCCAGTGTATCATTTAAAGCTCTCGTTTCTTTGGAGATGTTGTGCTTAGAAGACCTATCAATGAGATACCACCTCACACCAGTGAGAATGGGGAAAATTAACAAGGCAGGAAACAACAAATGTTGGAGAGGATGCGGAGAAAAGGGAACCCTCTTACACTGTTGGTGGGAATGTGAACTGGTGCAGCCACTCTGGAAAACTGTGTGGAGGTTCCTCAAACAGTTAAAAATATACCTGCCCTACGACCCAGCAATTGCACTGTTGGGGATTTACCCCAAAGATACAAATGCAATGAAACGCCGGGACACCTGCACCCCGATGTTTATAGCAGCAATGGCCACGATAGCCAAACTGTGGAAGGAGCCTCGGTGTCCATCGAAAGATGAATGGATAAAGAAGATGTGGTTTATGTATACAATGGAATATTACTCAGCTATTAGAAATGACAAATACCCACCATTTGCTTCAACGTGGATGGAACTGGAGGGTATTATGCTGAGTGAAGTAAGTCAGTCGGAGAAGGACAAACATTATATGTTCTCATTCATTTGGGGAATATAAATAATAGTGAAAGGGAATATAAGGGAAGGGAGAAGAAATGTGTGGGGAATATCAGAAAGGGAGACAGAACGTAAAGACTGCTAACTCTGGGAAACGAACTAGGGGTGGTAGAAGGGGAGGAGGGCGGGGGGTGGGAGTGAATGGGTGACGGGCACTGGGTGTTATTCTGTATGTTAGTAAATTGAACACCAATAAAAAATAAATTAAAAAAAAAAAGGACAGTAGTTGAAAAGCACATAAGCAGCCAGCACCATAGAAATCCCAGCAACACCCCCTTTCTTCACATTGATATACTTGTTGTAATACAAGAGGCAGTAACCTCTTTGAAATGCTCCAGCAATGCCCTTAGGGGTGAAATCCCGCATCAGTATCCAGCCTGGCAGCTCTCCTAGTTTCACCTCCATGAGCTTCTTTTCCTTCACTGGTACGGGCGAAGCCATCTTGGAGTCCTGGGTGTCCGCTCTCTCATGTTCTGCTTTGTTGGTCAATACTGAGAAGCAATGCTTCCAACTGTAGTATCTGGAGACTTGCAGTCTGCCAAAGGGAACGAGTCAGCAGCAAAATCTTTGAAACTGTGGAAGTGGGATTCCAGTTTTCTTTAAGGATATTCAGACAGACAAATCCTTGACTGTTGATGTTGCTGTGATAGATTCTGGTGTGGAAAGTAACTTTTGGTGGCTTAAATGAATAATTGGATGAAAGCATGGTATCCAGAAAAACCACACCACCTTCAATGCATGCAACCTAGTGGGCCAAATATATAGTTAATCTCCATTCAGAAATGTTATCTCCTTTAGGCTCAGCATGGTAGTAGGGAAGAGGGACATGGATGGCTTCAGTTAGCTCCTTCTGAAGTCTTTTCTCAGTAACAGAAATTTAGCAGTCATTTTGATAGAGAGATTGGGGGTTTGTTTTGTTTTGTTTTGTTTGCTGGGTGACTGAAGATTTTCTTTCTTCTTGTTCTTCAGGCTCTGGAGCAGTGAGGTCTCTCTGGTCTGCATCTGAACTACCACTGTTGGTGTTGGTGCTCTCATCATTGGATCTTTACTTATCATTGGACATCTTGGTGAAGTTACTTCTTGGAAAGTTCTACTGCTTGTCTGGTCTAGTCATACAGTCCTACTGTGTGGGAGGAAGAGAAGGGGAAAAAAAATCCTTCCTTAAGGAAATGCAGGCAGCTGGGAGTGGGGGTTGAGGGAGTAGGGGATAAAAGAAGCTGAGGAGATTCCAGCTGGGGAGTATGGAAAATTGAAAGTAGGGGGGTGGATTGTGCCCCTTATGAATTTTTTTTAAGGATAATAAATTTTTAAGGGCATATCCATTGATGATGTTTGCAGGCAGGTTGGTTCAGGTCAAGAAGCAGGGGTTTGTGGAGATAAGTTTTATATATGATGGAGGAGTGATGGATACACAACATTCTGCCTTTGTCAAAACCCATAGGACTTTTTATAGAACTAGAATGAATTTTGATGTATGCAAATAAAAAAATCTTTCAGAAGGTTGGGAGATCTCAGAATGGAATGCATACTGTCACAGAACAATCTAACTTTATGACATTAACAAAACAACCTCACTGTAGGGATGGGGAGTACAGGTTCTGGCCATGGTAAGTTTGGAAATGAGTGGAGTCTGTGAGACCAACGGCAAAGGCATTGCACATAAACAGTTATAATTTCAATTAATATTTGTTTTCCATAAAGGTATGGGTTAACAATTCTGAAGCCACTATGCATATATGCTAAAATTCAACAGTTAGGTAGATGGATGGCAGATGGTAGAAGCCATGTTTCTCACTGTTGGAGCTGGAGAATACAGACAAATATGAAAAGGCTAGAATGGCCTATTTGGTAATAAAATAGAGTGGGAAACATTGGCATTAACTCATCTTAGGTTAATATAAAGTCAGAAGGATACAGATAGTAATATTTATAGATATTACTATAATATACATATTGCATATACAAAACCCATATATAAACCCATATATTTTCTTACTCTGTTAGATGAGAGGGTCTAGAAGAAAAGACACCTAGTAGCAACAAGCACACTTAGTACACTTAACACGTAGATCTTGGTTTCTAAAGCCATTCTCCTATTAAAGGAACTAGGGCTCCCTGGAGAAAAAGCTGATTCTAAGGCTTTGGCAGGGAATGTGTGTGTGTGTGTGTGTGTGTGTGTGTGTGTGTATCTATATCTATATCTATATCTATCTATCTCTCTATATATATACGTATACAGATATATATATATATACAGGTGAGCCTGGATAACCTTCTACTGTCAGAAAGTAAGGAAGTACTCAACACACACACACACACAGTGATGGCAGTATGTCAAAGGGATACGGAAACCAACTGAAATAGCCTCTGATGGCCAAAGCTGAAATGATTTGAGCATCAAAATAAAGTGGTATTGAATTATATTCCAAGGCATAAGATAAACATCCATGAATCCAATTGATATAAATAAGTGGTTGAGTCAACAAACAAATGGGAATGAACAGACAAATAGCCTGTGTAGTAGAATTCCAAATGATTTATATAGAGCCTCTACCCTCAAGGAGATAGAATATAACGTTTTACATCTTAAGTGTGGGCTACACATAGTGACTTCCTTCCAAAGGGTACAGAATGAAAAGGTGGGGAAAAAGAGTAACTTTACAGTGAAGAAACCAGACAAATACCACCTGAGCCAGGTGGTCAAGATTAACATAAACAATGACGGTTCATACCAATAATATGTATTCATGACATATGATAAGAATGGCACTTTACCCATGTGGTCTTCCTCTCTAAAACACATAACTCCCCGCTAGAGGGACATTGAACAAAACACCTAACCAGTATTCCTCCAATCTGGCAGGATCACCCAAAACAAGGAATATCTGAGTAACTGTCACAATCATGAGGTGCTTCAGGAGACATGACAACTAATGTGATATCATGGGTGGAAGTGTGGAATAGAAAAGAGCCTTTGATAAGCAATAAGGAAATATGAATAAAATATGAACTCTAGTTAATCATAATGTATCAGAATTTGTTTATTAATTGGGACATACATAGCATACCAACATCCGATGTTTATAATGGGAGAAACAACATGTAGTATATGAGTGTTCCCTGTACTACCTCTGAAACTTTTCAGTAAATCTAAAACTATTCTAAAATAAAAGGTTATATCGACAAGTCCGTACTAAACACTCTATTGGGTTTCATTCCTGCCTCCTACCAAGCCAGGATGTCTTCCAGTCTTTATTTCCAGTGAACCTTTGAGGTCTGCCAGTCTGGCTCAGTCAGATCAACTCTCACCAAGGGAAGAGGGAATGTGAAAGCAGCTTAAGTGGACAGAGTCCATTACTTCAGGTTTTCTTTTTAAAAATTTTCTGGTGCTATCTATCTGCCCTTTCTCTTCTGTTCTTCTCCTTCAGTTGCTTTATAACTTCGAATTTCTTGTAACTTCCTTGTTTATCATTATCTGCATCTACAGCTCTGATAATGACTACTTGCAGATTTCTTGTTTCTGTTTTTTTCCTTCAAATTATTATTTAAATTCTAGTTAGTTAATATATAATATAATGTTGGTTTCAGGAATAGAATTTAATGATTCATCACTTACATATACACCCAGTGCTCATCACAACAAATGCCCTGTTTAATTACCATCACTGTTTAGTGCCTCTTTCCACATCCTCTGCAGCAACCCTCAGTCTGTTCTCAGTAGTTCAGAGTTCTTACGGTTTGCTTGCTTCTCTCTTTTTTCCTTCGTGTGTGTTCATCAGTTTTGTTTCTTAAATTCCACATGAGTGGAATCATATGGTACTTGTCTTTCTCTGACTGACTTATTTTACTTAGCATAGTACCCTCTAGTTCTGCCCATCTCACAAATGGCAAATTTTCATTATTTTTGATGGCTGAGTAATAGTCCCTTGTGTACATATACCACTTCTTTTTTAAAAAATATTTTATTTATTTATTCATGAAAGACACACAGAGAGGCAGAGACATAGGCAGAGGGAGAAGTGGGCTTCTGGCGGGGAGCCTGATGAGGGATTGGATCCCAGAACTTCAGGATCAAGCCCTGAGTGGAAGGCAGACACTCAGCCACTGAGCCACCCAGGCATCCCTATACCACTTCCTTTTTTTTTTTTTTTTTAAGGATTTTATTCATGATAGACGACAGAGAGAGAGAGAGAGAGAGAGAGAGAGAGAGAGAAAGAGAGGCAGAGACAGGCAGAGGGAGAAGCAGGCTCCATGCACCGGGAGCCCGACGTGGGACTCCATCCTGGGACTCGAGGATCAAGTCCTGGGCCAAAGGCAGGCACCAAACCGCTGAGCCACCCAGGGATCTCCCCTATACCACTTCTTTATCCATTCATTAGTCAATGGACGTTTGGATTCTTTCCATAATTTGGCTATTGCTGATAATGCTTACTTGCAGACTCTGAAAGCACTCCATGTTTATTTTTATTTTATTTTTTAAAGATTTAATTAATTAATTAATTAATTAATTTATGAGAGACAGAGAGAGAGAGAGGCAGAGACACAGGCAGAGGAGAAGCAGGCTCCATGCAGGGAGCCTGATATGGGACTCGACCCTGGGTCTCCAGGACCAGGCCCTGGGCTGAAGGGGATGCTAAACTGCTGAGCCACCCGGGCTGCCCAGAAGCACTCCATGTTTAAATCTTTCTATTTAAGTAGGGATGTGTGTGTGTGTGTGTGCGTGTGTGTGTATTGCTAATGTTTTATTTATTTAAAGTAAGTCCCTTTCCTACCTCTCTCCACAGCATCCCTTTCCACAAATTTTGAATATTTTGTTTTGATTTTTATTATTTAAACTTCACCAGACTTTTATTACACTATATATAATAATTTATTAAATACTATTGATTGCTATACTATTCACCACATACTTGTAAATGACATACTTAAACTAAAATTTGAAAAAAAAACTTTAAATTTACAGAAATGTTATAAGAATAGTATGGAAAATGTCTAGATATTTTTCATATTTACTGATTTTTAACTTTTTAATATTTTACCGCGTTTGCTGTATCATCTCTCCCATGCACACTGTCTTTCTCTCATATGTATGTATGATTAGCTTTTCTAAATCATTTGAGAGTTGGTTGTATGTATTAAGCCCTTTCTTCCTTTAAAACTCGAGTAATTAGTGATTCCTAAGAAAAAAAATATTCTTATGTAATCCAAATATAGTTATCAAATTTAAGAAACTTAACTTTGATAAAATGTTTTTATGTCTTTAAATTTTTTCCCAATAATATCTTTTATAATATTTTTTAAGTTTATTAATTTTTTTAGTAATCTCTACATCTAACATAGGGCTTGAACTCACAACCCCAAGATCAAGAGTCACATGCTTTTCCAACTGAGCTAGCCAAGCATTCCTTTTATAATATCTTTAACACTGGTAGAGTATCCACTCTCGGGTCATGTAGTAAGTATATTTAACTTCTATGCCTTTTTTGTTGTTTACTTTAAGTTGGAAACTTCCTCAGACTTAATTTTTTTTCAGACTTAATTTTTAAAAAATATTTTAAGTAATCTCTACACCCAACATAGGGCTCAAACTCAAAACCCTGATCAAGAATTACATGCTCTACTGAGCCAGCCAGTCACCCCCAAACTTTTAAAAAATCTGTCATAATATTGACCTGTGTCAAGGCCAATTATTTTATCCAATGTTCCTCAATTTAGAGTTGTCTGATTTTTCTTCATGATGAGACTCAGGTTGTATACACTGGCTGGAATACAACAAAGGAGATATCCTTTTCATGGTATCACATTCAGGGGTCCACATTGTTGATCTTAATTTTGATCATCTGGTTCTCCACTGCATGATTACTATTTTATTCTTGAAACCAATAAGCAATTCTTCAGGGAAGCATTTAAGGATCATGTAAATATCCTGCTGTTTATCCTAATTTTACCCCTGGATTTAGCATCCATTTGTGATTTTTATTTGAACCGCTCTTTACTATGAGGGTTGCAAAATAATAATTTTCCAACTCTATTACTCTCTCTGTATTTGTGGTGTCATCTTACTGTAATGGAGATAATATTCTATCTATCTATCTATCTATCTATCTATCTATCTATCATCTATCTATCATCTATCATCCTTTCTCTCTCTCCATCCTTCCCCCTATCATATATTTATAAATCCCTCATCTATCTATTTATCATCTTTCATCAGTATGGACTTAGGGATTCTATTTTTATTATCGGGTTACACTCCATTACTATCTTATTTATTTTGAGTCTCAAATTGTTCTAGATTTGACCAACAGGAGACCCTATAGGCTGGTTTCTCTGTCTTCTTGGCATTTGTCCTCATCCTGTTTTTGGATACTATTACTCTTATACAATAAGATGTTCTAGACTAATTTTGCACTTTTCTGACCCACCTTTGATTTTTTTCTTTTGTGACAGTAGATATGCTCATTATTGGTGCATTATTGACTCTAGACCCTTTCACCAGAACTATGATATGCATGTACATATGAAAGTAAGAGTGCATATTGATGCCTTCAATTGCAAACTGAATCTATAGTTTTTTTTTTATTTGTATCTCCCTTCTTCCACAGGGAAAACCCTGATTCACAATGACTCACAGCTCATTTGTTTGATTATCTATACACAGAACGACAAATGTACTAAAATAGTTCAAAATTTGTTAGTTCTTTCTCTTCCCTAGATTGACAGTATATAATCAAAGTGTTGTGTTAAAACTTACTTGTATTATTATATTTTCCTTTTTCAGTGCATTTATGTCCTTTATTTGAAATACCGTTGATTTCTTTCTTTTCTTTCTTTCTTTTTCTTTCTTTCTTTCTTTCTTTTTTTCTTTCTTTCTTTCTTTCTTTCTTTCTTTCTTTCTTTCTTTCTTTCTTTCTTTCTTTCTTTTTTTCTTTCTTTCTTTCTTTCTTTCTTTCTTTCTTTCTTTCTTTCTTTCTTTCTTTCTTTCTTTCCCTCTTTCTTTCCTTTTTCTTTTTTGGTTTGCATTTAGTTTTTAGGTGTTTCCCTCCATTCTTGTTACGTGTTGATTTAGTTTAAGTTTTTGATTATGAGTACTTCCAAATAGCAACTATTTAAAAAAGCATACTCATAACAGTGTCACTCTATCCCATATCCCTTCCATGTGATTCTTTCCACTCTGTATATAAAGAGAACCAATTTCGTCATTCTCTAGTTTATATTTCATGTTTTTATTTTCAAAAAAATAAACAGATTTTAATATGTTTCTTTTATAATATACTTACCTTGTTCAAACTACTGTGTAGTTTCCCCTGTTTAGATTATGATTGACATACTTTCATCACAATATATCTTCAAGTAATCATATACCATTTTCCTCCTATGATTTTTGTGCTATTTTTGCTGTACATTGTATTTCTACCTAAAATTTTAAATGAATTTTTAATATTTGTCTTAAACACTCAATTTTTCTTTATATGAGTGAAAATATTTTACATCTGATCCATTGTTAATTTCATCTAGTGAATTTATCTTTTCACATATTGTATTTATTTCTCTAGAGTTTTATATTTTTGCTATGTATTTCATGTTTTTCTTCATTGTGTTCATGTTACTCTTTAAATTCTTGAGCGTATTTTTGGATACCTATTTGAAAGTTAGTTTTTCGATTTTTTTCATCTTTATCACTTGTGGTCTTTTTCTGTTGGCTGATTTTTCTTTTAACTATGGATTTAATTTTCTTGCTTTCTCACACGTGTAACAATACTTTATTGAATGCTGTACATTATAAATTTCATGCCACTGAGTGTTATATTTTTAAAACTTTCCTTCAAATTGTTATTTGTTAATATATAACTTTGTTCTGCCAAGCAGTTAAGTTCCTTACAGTTCAGTTTTATCCTATCAGGACTTTCTTTGAAGCCATGGTAGAGTGGGTTTGGGACAGTCTACATTAGGTCTAGTTTAGCTTTCTTGGTGTCTCTATTGAATGCTCTAGGTAGGTATTCAGTGAGTGAGGAATCTATGCTCCGACTTTTGGGAACTTGAACTCTTCACACACACACACTCCTTTGTGTGTGTGTGTGTGTGTGTGTGTGTGTGTGTGATTTCTGGGAATTATTTGACACACATTCTTTGTTGTCTTTGCCTCAGACTCATCTACATGACTGAGGTCTGCTTGGGATCTACCTCCTAAGAGCATGGTCCAGGAAGTTCTTCCAAGCAGAAATCTAGTTTGATTATAAAGCTCACCTATTTTTTTTCTCTTCTGTGAGTGATCAGAATCATATAATGCCTGTTGTGCAATGTTTAAAACACTTTATTTATATTTTCCTATTTTTCTAGTTGGTAATGGTAGGTGGTAAGTCCTGTGCGGTTTTCTCCATCATGTAGAAGCCTAAACCCCTGCAGTCATCTGAATTCTGTCTTTAACACTGACAGGTTTTTCCTTCTAATTCTTTTCCAAGTACTGCCAACTTACAATTTATTTCATTCTACTGTTTTTCCATTTATTCTTTGAGTTCTGTATTTCTGTCTTCCTTCAGAGAGTAGTTTGCTTTGTTATGTTTTTAAAGTTCTTGCCGAAATATTTTGCTACAATTGTATTTTCTTTGTAGTATCTTTTCCTGCTGAGTATTCTCTTTGTTGCCTATGTTGTACTTTTTTCTCCTTTTAATGTCTGTGTTATTTATTTTTTATTATTCATCACTGACTGATTTTATATTTCCTCAACTAGCTATTAGTAGGAAATTCTTAGGCTGGAGAACAGTCAGGAAAGAATGGCAAGTTTGCTAGATTTTCACAACACAAAATCTCTTTTTTTACTCAAATGTCAGAGAAAGACATTTTCAGAACATGTGCAGTGTTTGTGTTATTATTTGTATCTTCCTGACTCCTCTGTTAGTGGCACTAGACTGGGTCAGTAATATTATAGCTGACACAGTGCAGCTCACGTCATTAGATGCACCCACAACAGAAATAAGAGTATATAGTTTTTTGCATTTCAGTGGATACATCTTTCCTTCAGAGCTTATTTTTTGGTGGAACTTTTTGAGATTTGATCTTCCTACTAAGATTCTATAACTTTAAATTTTTTCTAAAAAAAATTTAGAAATATTTTATTTTATTTGTTCTAGAGAGAGACAGAGCAGGGGGGAGGGGCAAAAGGAGAGGGAGAGAGAGAATCTCTAGCAGACTCCTTGCTGAGGGCAAAACCCTATGTTAGGCTCCATCTAGTGACCCTGGGATCATGACTTGAGCTGAAGTCAAGAGCTAGATATTTAACTGACTAAGCCACCCAGGTGCCACATCCATAACTCTTTCTTTCTGCTTTATCTCACATGGCTTTGGGATCTTGTTCATCAATTTGGAAAGTCTAGATTATAAGTGTCTCCCATTTTAGTAAAATTGGAATTGTGAGAGTTTGAAAATTTTTCTAATTGAGTTTTAATTATTTTCAAGGAAACAAGTAGTTGAATCCTGATTCATACAGCTATGTTAATACCAGAGGTAAGAGTCAATTTGTTGATTGTTTAGTGCTTTTTAAATGTCATGCTTTAATGCCTTTATGCAATTGCAATTTATAAAATGGAACATACATCTTGAATGTACTCTACATGCTAGATGATCAGTGATATGAGATTAAAATTCTGGGATCAAAGACCCGAGATGGAGGTTGGTAATGTAGTGCATAATGAGGATGAATACACTGTCAAAAATGAGGGAGAGTGTCAAGGATGGTATTGAAGAGGAAACAAAAATGTCAGAACTAAATGACTACTTACAAACTGAAAAATATACAGAAGTTATCCATATGGTACAATTAGAACTAATTGGTACTGATTGGTACTAATTGGTACTAATCTAGTCCAGGTAAGGGGCAGAGATACTATGCCAATACCAGAGAATCTTGGAATTCAGAGAAAGCCTATAATCTTTTTCCACCATAGTAAGAGCTAGCAGTACCTTAGTCAGTGTGGGGCCAACACAAGGGTGTATTAATATATGGCTAACACTCCTTGGCAATAGTGCTATGATAAGCATACTGGGGGGTTCAAAGAATTTGCTTATGCCTGTGTCCATGATAGAGAAAGATTTTAAAAAGTATTGTTTAATCTCTCTCTCTCTCTATTATTCTGTTCCATGGTACCAATAAGCTTTATACTTCTAGTTTATGGTTACAAGTTAACTGCCTTTATGGCATAATTTCCAGGCTAATACAATCACACTAGATTTTTACCTTTGTGGAATTGCTGAGGAAGACAATTTGAAGTTTATGGCAAGAACAACGTAAGTAGGACAGATCTTTACAAGATTTCTCAAAATTCAAATAATAACCACCTAAGTAAGGTAAATACCTATAAGATCCTAGAGGATAGGTCCATAATTTAGAAGGCCAATATACTTTTAAAAGAGGAAATAAAACACTATAGCTTGAAATTTAGAAGCTTTAGGAAGAAAGTCTATAATTGCAGTGTGATTCCCTAATAATGGTATTTTAGAGGACAAGTTTACAGCTACCTTTAGACAGTGTGAAAGAAGCTCACAAGTAATCTCCCAAGAGATGAAATTGAAAGGAGTGGGGCACCAAGACAGATATTAAACTTTAATGAGTTTAGTATTATATCTATTTATCTTTAAAGTATTCACCTCTTTAAAATAATGTGATAAAATATAGCATAATAAGAAAATATGTCCTATTTTAGAAGTATAGCAAACCAGGCTGCCCAATGCAAAATTGTGAGTGAGATAATTTGAAGCTGAGAAAATATAAATACAGTATGAGCCCACATACCATGAAAAGTTAACAAATAGGGAAGAGAAGCAGCGGGGGAAACCCCAGGGCATTTAATCTTATTTTATGGTGGCATTCATGTACTGAAAAGAGTGAAAGAACAGCCCCCACACTTCCAGAAGTGAGTCAGTTTCATGTCTCAAGCTGATTATAAACCATTCAAGGGCGGCAGCCTCCCACAGCTGACTTTAACTGTGATTAGAATAGAAGATGGTGGCTAGTTTGGGCTTACCATATGTACCCTGAAGCCTCAAAGCTTCAGGTAAACTCAGAATTTCTCTAGGACCAAAACATTTGCTTATAAATAACTTTCCATTTACATATTCTGAAAAAGACAGCTCATCAACTGGCTACTCATATATGTTTAAACCATGATCCATACTATTTGGCATATACTTGGCATACCAATTTCAAGAGTTTAGGAACTCCATATTAACTTCAAACGCTTTCTACTCTCTACTCTTATTCTCATCACAAAGAACAGTATTCCATCTGATGGATGTAGGCCATGCTGTTTTGCATAAGTTCCCAGGTTTTAGTGAGAATCAGAATGTTTTTCGAATAATATGGATCCAACACTGTGGTCTAGAAGGGGAGAAAACTTAATGTCATGGTCTTTGATGACAAAACACTGGGTAGAGATGCTCTTAAAAATATTACAATTTTTTTCTTTTCTAATCACATAGGGGATTTCATATTTAGAGATTTCCTTTTAATCCTTTCTTCTGAACAGCTCACTTAGAAGACACATAATAAGGGATAAAAACAAAACCAAAAACATCTGCTTTGCAGAGTGGAAAGAATTTCTGTTTTTCCTTAACTAAAAATAGAGGTTTACAACTTGTTTAGGTGATCCTATTTCTGCTACATATTTTTTTTTAGAGATTTATTTATTTATTTATGATAGGCATAGAGAGAAAGAGAGGCAGAGATTCAGGAGGAGGGAGAAGCAGGCTCCATGCCGGGAGCCTGAACGCGGGACTCGATCCCGGGACTCCAGGATCGCGCCCTGGGCCAAAGGCAGGCGCCAAACCGCCGAGCCACCCAGGGATCCCCCTCTGCTACATATTTTTAAGTGTTGAGAATCAGCAGTGAAGCTACCTCTTGTTGTTGAAGTTACATTACTAACTTTGATTAAAACAATTTTGAGTGTATCAGAGCTACAAGATAGTATATTTTCTATCATCTACCAGACAATGAAAATAATATATATTGGGTAATCCGTATTCAGGCATATAGAATAGGTTAATAAAATCACACAGGTTAAAAGCATTGCAGGCTGTAATTTAAGGAAAGTTGCCTTTTCTTTTTCACAAAATTGCCATTTTATTCAAAACAAAATGTGGAAATATTTCCCAGTATAATTTGTGGCCACTTCACACCAAACATTAAATATTCTTATTTAATTGTGTGAAAATTCACTGAATTTATGAAAGACTGAATTTAAGGGAAATAGAAGTTAGTTTTAAAAATTATTATCTTTTTCCTGAGCTCAATTTAACCCATTAAATTTGATTTAAAAATGATAAATCTGGAACAATTGTAGTGGAAATTTCAGAAAGAAAAATGCTTTATCTCCTGTGCTTATCAAAATGCAAGCCAATTAAGAGGGCATAGTGATATTCAAAAGGAAATTTCAAATTTTGAAGATGTCTAACACAATATGGGAGTAATATGTACTGTTTTTTCAGAGTCTCCTTAGTTTTGTTCTCAGATGAATATATCTAAAAATGAGTTGAATTATTAAGGGTCCAGAAGATTTAAAACCCCAACTTATCCCATCCACATCCCTCTAACTTGACAATAGTGTATATAATGGGATCTACTCAAACACAAATTCACTTTTCTTTTTTCCTGGGAAGAGATTGGTAGCAAAATTAAATTTTAACTTATTTTCCTTGCAAAGTAAAAAGTAAGAATGGTCGCTATGCCACTTCATATTCCTCCTAAAGAAAAATAAATAAAGCACATAATTAATCCAGGACAAGTGATCCAGGATTCACATAAGTGGCACTACACATTTCTGAAATGTCCTCCAAACTAAAGGTTTATAATGAGTGAGACAAGAAATTATAATTCACTCTATCAAAAATCTGAAGAGGGAGGGAATATTTTTGCTATGCACAAGCTGAATCAAGTTAATGAGGCATCTAACATTGCAAAAAGAACGTTGTCTATAAATAAATTCAGTCTGATTGGGATGTATTAGTTGTCTGATAATATTCTGTAGCCTACAGATGCTTTGGGTGGAATGTAGATTTCTTAAAAAAGAAAGGCAAATGGAATTACTTCTGTAAAGCTCCAGGTCAATTCTTGTAAGTGGCATTAAAAGAAATTTTCCCTTTAAAGCATGGCTTACCATTCAGGATATTTCCAACATAATACATTTCACATAAGACAAACTGTGTTCTTCAGTGAAATCTACTTGAACCTTGGAATTTGGGGAAAATATCTCCCTACTTACTCATATTTTTTTCCCATTGAAATTAGCATGTTGAGGTGATACCCATAGGTTGCATACCTAAACTCTAGAGGCTTAAAAGAGGATATAATTCAATTAGAATCTCAGCCTGTGCCTACAGTCTTGTACATGGACTTATGCTTATTGTTGAGAGGACTGTATTTTTATTAATGAATACATGTTATTTCTGATTAGCTACCGGGTGTCTCTACGGAGTGGTGCAAATCAAATTTTTTCAATCAAACTGGAGGTTCAGGTTTCCAGGAACTTGTTTTTTTTATAGGATTGAAAGGTGTAGAGGTGGAATATATTTAATATTGGCTAACCCTTTGCTTTTCCTCCAGGGAACTCTTTGTTCATGTACTCAAATTTATAACTCTAAGGCATATCTCCTTGAAAACATTCAGTACAATTTTACTTCTGCCACTTTTATCCTTTTGAAATTATTTTAAAAATGTATATATCTTTACCTTAAAATGTTCAAAGGATAGGGAAAGGTACAAAGTGAAAAATAGAAGCCCCTTCCCACCACTACCGTCTTTCCACAGACCCAGTCTCATTTGTTAAAATTTTATATTATTAGGGATTTCTTGTTTATTACAAAAAATTTGAAAGATTCTATGAATTATTAGGGAGTATCTTTAGATTTATTGACAGATTTTACAGGTTTTGACTTGGAGTTCTGGGAGTTTTACAGACTTTCTTGATGATGAAATCTTTGCCTCTAGTTTTTATTCTTTTTTAATTTCCATATTAGTGTCAGAATGAGGAGTATAATAAGAATATCTTTATCCTGACATCTTTTATTGAAAGTTCGTTTACTTCCCAATCTTTTAAATAAGTCTTATTCTGCCTTAATTGCAAAATTAATTTTTTTTGTACAAAAGTTCTTTCCAGTTACACCTACCTCTTCATCTAATCATTTCCCTTCCTTCAGTTCTTTGGAACTCCACAATATTAAGGTAGAAAGAGGCCTTTAAAATATGCAAGCTAGCCTTTAACAGAGTAAGTTCTTCCTGTGATATTCTCCATAATTGTTTTTACAGTCTCTGCTTGAGAACAAATGATTAGAAATTTCCTACCTCGTGATGCACTAATTTTATTGTCTGCTTTTCTGGAACTACCATTCATTGCCCCTGGGTACATACTCTGGAGGCTTACAGAATAAGTCTAATTCATCTTCTAGTACCCTGCAAATATTTGAAAGCTTGTGTCCCGTTTTCTGAACATAAATTTTCTAGATGTCTAGATAAGATATTTCAAGTTTTTTCAAACATTTATAAATGGCATAGCTTTCCATCCTTTCAAGCATTTAATTCACCCCACAATCATTTATTGAGTACTTACTCTGTCTATGCTAGGTGCTGGGTTCACAATGACTATGAGATGGTCTCAAACCTGGAAAAGCTTATCTGGGTCACTATCCATTTCCAGCAGAGAAAGGGGGTGAGCAAAGTGTAAAGAAACACATGTTTATTAAAACATTAGGTGAATAAAGAGGATTATGACCAAGTAAGTTTAATGTTGGGCTAACAGTGGCTTCTGATTGTGTTGGGAATAAAAATCAAATTTCTTTCGGTAGCCCATTAATTCCTGTGTGATCTGGCCCTTGCCAGCCTCTGTGCCTTCATCCCCTTACAGCTCTCATGTCACTGCTACATGTCAGCTATATCAGCCTAAAGTAAGTTCTTCAAACAAGCCTATTTCTTTTCTTGCCTTGGTATATAATATTTCTTTTGCCTAGAATGCCCTGAATTTGGTCAAGGTTAGATATGTATTTGTTAAATGGATAATTAAATGAATAAACAAATTTTTCTCCCTTCAAAACCTGGGTCTCTGAGAGCTTTTATTTTTTTAAAGATTTTTATTTATTTATTCATGAGAGACACACAGAGATAGAGATAGAGATAGAGATAGAGATAGAGATAGAGATAGAGATAGAGATAGATAGAGAAGTAGGCTCCATGAAGGGAACCCGACGTGGGACTCGATCCCAGGTGTCCAGGATCACTCTCTGGGCTGGAGGCAGCGCTAAACCGCTGGGCCACCGGGGCTGCCCTCTCTGAGAGCTTTTAGTGTGCAAATATATAATTCAAATTTCTAAGGGGATGCTATGGTATGTAGTGATTCCCAAATTTATTTGATCATGATTTTTTTCATGATGGGACTAATTTATCATGCACATATTTTGAGAATTATGGTAGAACAAAAATAGGATTTGAATCCTGGCTGGCACCAATTAATTTAGGTGATTTTGGGCAAGATACTTAATCTCTCACACTCTCCTATTTGAACTTCTGTGGGAGAGAAGTAAACAGTCAAACTTTCATTTTTCCAGGCTCTGGGAAAATGGGAGTAAACAAGAAAGTACCAGATGGAAATTAAAACATTTTATTTCTAATGGATGTCAGTGGGAGCACAGAGCTTAGGATGAATGACAAATGAAACTGTGAAGTAGATCTCAGTCACAGGCACTGATGGACCATTTCAGGGCACACAGTTTTTCCATTAATGAAGTATACTGCCTGTACCACAGAGGAAATGATCCATTGGAAGCTCTAGCCCAAGTGAAACACGAGATGGGAAGACATAGAGAATTCCCAAGAGGGGGAAACAAGAAATCTGCAAGGCATGTAAGTTTTCTGAAATTAAGAAAATCTTTCTGTCTGGTGTGTCACATCATTGCACAGAAACAGAAATGGGTAGTAAACATTTTATTCTGATACTTAGGTTTCCTCATCTGCAAATGTTGAAACTACCTATTACATATTGTGAAGAGTAAATAAGGACCTGGAATAGTCTATAGTGGCTACTTTCAGAGTGTCAGAACCCTTTCCTTCCCTTTTTACTCGTTCAAATACCTCTTCCTATTTTACATGTTCAAATACCTCCCTACGTAGAGGAAAATGCACTTGAATCTTTTAAACATAGCTCCACTCATCAAATACTGAATCTGGGCAAACTTTAAAAGGCAGTAGATTAGAAGCCATTATTATAATGTCTAGAATTTTGCAATTTTCCATACATCTGTTATCTGGTCTCCCTACTACAGTACAGACCTTAGGTATGTAAGTGCCGATTAAGAAAGCTTTCCTCACCCTCCTCTGGGCTTACTCAGTCCAAACAATTTGGCTTCCATCTTTATAGCTTGCTTAGCATACCATTACCCTTCTAGGATTAGAGATTTGTCCTGACCACTTTTATTATTGAATGTAGCCTTCATCTGCTTAAGCTACATGTGAGTTATGAAATAAAACAATATTTTGACTGAAAACTAGAAGAATGCTAGTTGGTAGGTGCGGATGTTGAGTAATAGATCTGTGTCCAAAAGTAACCTTTTCAGAAAGATTTTTCTGACCTTTTTAAATAAAATAATAATAACTCTTAAATCACATTCATCATCCTAGTCTGCTTTCCTTGCTTTAAAAGATTATTGGGACCAGCACCTGGATGGCTCAGTTGGTTAAACACTTGACTCTTGATTTCTGCTCAGGTTATGATCTCAGGATAGTGAGATTGAGCCCCACATCGGGCTCGATGCTCAGTCCAAAGTCTGCTTGAGATTCTCTCTCTTCCTTTCCTTCTGCCCCTCCCCCTGGGTTTCTCTCTCTCTCTCTCTTTCTCTCTCTCTCTCAAAAAAAAAAGTTTCAAAAAAATTACTGAGAACGTGGTATTTCATTTGCTTTAATTTCTTTACACTATAACCCCGAGAATGTGTTATTTGATTTGTTTCCTTGTTTAGTATCTCCTCTAATTGAATGACATGAGGGCAGAGGCTTTGTCTTACCTACTGTGTTATCTCCAGAACTGAAAAGAGTTCTGAGATATAATACCTATTCAATAATATTGGTCAAATAAAATAATGATTGGAAAAAGATTGGAGAGAGGACATAGTGGAGGTTAGGAGATGTACCTGATATCAGTTTATTTGCCTCTCAGCTCCAAATTCACTCTTTCTATCTGAGCTGTAATGTCTTTGATAAAGTCTGAACCACAGTCTTGTGGAAGGAGCCCTCAGTCCAAGTTTTCACCATGGCCCTAAGCAGAATTATAGAATTTTCTTACATCTCTTATCATATGTTAGTAATTATTTATATTCAACTTCTCCTTGAATCACTGTTGCTTCTATTTCCTAGTGGGACCCAGACTGATTAAGAATGTGGGCACAAGAAGTTGGATGGGTCTCAGGAGACAGGCCCTTGAAAACGGGATTTTGAGGTTGTTTGGCCATCCCTTGAGCTTTAGCACAGTGCTGAGCATTTTTGTCAATGGGAAATGGATGCTGTAATCCATGACTTAGAGTGGCATCACAGTTAATTAAGCTACCAACTGTGGTTGATTGTAATGAAGTGCCAACTGAAGCACATTTCTTGGGAACTCGAGTGGCTGTTACACTTGACCAGATGGAAGTAATGAATTCTATAATGACTAGAATGTGGGATGAAATATTTTTGTGTGTACTTGAGCACTTATATAGAGGAAATAACAATCTTAGCTTCATTATTTCTAAACTTAACTTACAACTTCATAACCAGAGAGTTACTCTTAAAAATATCTTATTTCTTGTAGCTACATGACTGATATTGGTGAAAATGTAATGGCAAATGTTATTGTGTGAGTTGCTGAATTACAATGACAGGTAAATCCACACTCTTTCTAGGTTTCTCATGGGAAAGTGGTAGAGAACAAAACTCTGAAACTTGCATTGGGGACATCTGGTTGGATCTAAATGAAACTGACAATCTTGAACCCACATGCCATTCTGAGACTCCCTTGTTAGTGAAAGTAGCTTGCTCTCCAGTGTTCAAAAAGGTTTTTCTGCTTAAAAAACCTTGTGATAATCATATTTGAACAGATGCCTTGGAAGGGGATGCTTCTTTCTAAAGATCTATCACAGCTACCTCCTATTTGCAAAACTAATGTCAAATATGAACATTTTCTATGTTGGGTTTTCTCATCCTCAGCACTACTGACATTTTGAACTGGATAATTCTTTCTTGTGTGGGCTGTCTTGTGCATCCAGGATATGTAGCGATAACCTAGGTGTCCATCCACTAGATCCAGGAAATTCTTCCCTCCCTCAGTTGTACAATCAAAGATGACTCCAGCAATCGACAAATGTCTTTGGGGGAAAAATCACCACTAGTTGAGAATCATCACTCCAGGGCAAACAGTTATACAATATGAGCTAGGAAGAAATAGTTTATATACCAAGGAAATCACAAGATTTTGTTAATATATATCAGCAAACGCCTAGGAAACATGTATGAGAATGGATTCTAAGGTATTAGGCCCAGGAAGGTGGACTATAACACCAATTTTTTGATATTATTTACAAGAAATTCAAATTTAATATGTTAGCTCATGTAGCTGGAGGTATCTCTAAGAGCTTACTTGGGTTGGCTGAAACTTGGACTTAATATATACCACTTAGATTATGAATGTATGGGATGAGGAAAGTCAAGAGAAATTCAGTCTCATTCACATGAACAGGAGTTGAAGTTTGGAAGCTGATCATGTTGGTGAAAGACATAAAGAATAGCATTGGGAAAAAGAAAAGAAAAATAAATTCAGTTCACTGAGGCAAGAAAGTATCCACCTGATGTATTCAAAATCAAAACATTCACTTAATTATTCGGTAGGTTTTCACAACATTAACCACTTTGCTTACAATTTCTCTAAAATGAGATGGAATTACATTAATATATAACATTTTTGTTTGCAACAGAGGAAACATATCACATTCTGTTGTACATGGTATGTTCACACAAAACAGTACATCATCTTTAGCACAAAAATTCTTGATGGTACATACACTATGAAAATCTGACATCTAATTATTTTTCTCTTTTTTTGTTTGGCTTTTTAAAGTAATTCTTTCCTTCTTTCTTGCTTCATAAATTCTTTGTTTTCATCTTCCAAATTCTAGGACAAGTACTATGAACTTACTTGTCGTTCTGATTAACCCAGTATTGGTTAAAGCCAATTTTTGTGTTTCCATTTGTGTGACAAGACAATGCTTTTCCTGGAAGATACATAGACAAATGGTCCTAGAAAAAGGAAATAGAAAGAGTGGGTCCAGTGAGGAAGAGGACAGGAGACTTAGAGAAGAGATAGAGAAGCAGATAGTTACATGCAGCATGTAGAAACCAGCTTCAAATTGGTGAAGCAAAGAACAGTGGGTGAGTTCAAGATAAGGAGAGAGAATTTATCTTTCTAAAAGTATGTCTGGGATCCCTGGTTGAGCACATGCCTTTGGTCCAGGGCATGATCCTGGAGTCCCAGGATCAAGTCCCACATGGGGCTCCCTGTGTGGAGCCTGCTTCTCTCTCTGCCTGTGTCTCTCCCTCTCTGTGTGTGTGTCTCTCATAAATAAATAAAATCTTTAAAAAATTAAAAATAAATAAAAGATAGTATGCTTTTTGTCGATATACACAGGTTATCCAGAACCGCTGTTAGTATTGAGTTAAATAAATCCCCATCCCAGATACCCTCTCTTCCCCTGCCATGAATTTTTTTTTGTGGATGCCTTTGATATTTTCTCTTTAAACTATTGACTGCCCTCAAATGACTTTATTTATTAAAATATCTATCCTTCAGTGTGTTCAAAGAAAAAAATACAAATGATTAAGAAATTTAATTTAGCCAAATTATTTGATATGTAAAACCTTTGCAGTTTCTTTATATGTAATTAGACTACTCCAGAACAACTTCATCTTTTATTTTTTTAAAAAAAGATTTATTTAATTATTTGAGAGAAAGCAAGTGAGAGAGAACATACAAGCAGGAGTGGCAGAGGGAGAGAGAGAGAAAATCTCAAGTAGACTCTCTGCTGAGTATAGAGCCTGATGCAGGGCTCAATTCCACTACCCTGAGATCGTGACCTGAGCTGAAACCGAGAGTTGATGCTTTAACCAACTGAGCCACCCAGGTACTCCATAACTTGATCTTTTAAATGTTGGACACTAAAAGCATTTAAATGGAGAAAAAATGCTTTAAAAATGAAGTTACTCAAATTATAGGATATATTATTTCAAAAGCATATTAAGGCTTCAGAGACTCTGTGCATGCATTCTTCAGGTGACACATCTGAACATATTTCTCCCTTCAGTACTTACACAGATGTACAGAGACTTATTATCTAGCAAAAAAAAAAAAAAGGTGTGAAGTTTTCTTTTCTTTAAATATAGACAACTCTACTAGCCCAACTAAATAAGGGGATATCATGAGAGTTATATAGTATATCATGAGTGTGGTAGTGCACATGGCTGAAAGCCTCCAGAATCTCTGGTTGGAGGCCTGTGGCTGGAGAAGTCTCTACTTGGTGCTCTGTTGGCCTGGTGGAACTGGTCTGACTCCCCTCCCTCACTTCTTAGTATCTAATATTCTCAGGGTGTCTTTAAAGTCTCTGCATGCATCTGGCCAACTTCCTGTTGCTTAGGAAGGTCTTCTGGTTGTTCCTGTTATATTTAGCTGTGTTTGATCTTATTCTATCAGTGTTAGCAAGACTACATTCATCTGTTGTTTTGTTGGTGTGTCTGGAGACTCGATTGTTGTGATGTAAAGTGACTTCCTGAGAATATTTCTGTGTCTTCTGTTTCAGCAAAGATATAGTTTTCCTGATCTTGTGCTGTGCAGTTTGGCTGGTAAATAAATGCCTGATAATTAGGACTAGCATTTTCTCCTCATCAAATGGGATGAATCCCAGGATGTGACAACTTCTGCACTGTTTAAGCCTTGCAGTTCAATCATGGTTTTGCTGTCCTTGCTGGCTCACAGGGCCACTCTGATATGGATTTTGAGTTTTAGCCTTTCTTGGGTTAAACTCATTTATTCTCTGAGTTTCTCTGGATGATAATGATGATGAAGAAATGGACTGATCTAGTCAGGGGGAATGGAATGGAGACATTTGCCGAGCAGGTAGCAAAAGAGAGGAAGGAGTATGGGTAAGGATCCTCCTGCCAGATTTTGGAGGCAGCACTGACATCCCTTTCAAAAGAGATCGAGTGCATGAGGTTCAACACTGAGATCAGGTTAACTTGTTGATTAATAGTCAGCATATCATTTCCAAAGATTTTATGCAGATTCTTAATAACCTCTGCCTTATCAGAGATAAGTGGTGTGGGCCTCAGTTGTGCTCTTCAAGATGATTTTTTCCAAGGTTTTAAATGTCTACATCTTGAAGCAGTGAGGTGATCTTAGTCCTGTATCATGCTTCTTTAGGTTTCTTCCTCTTTTTTGATACACCTTCTACCCAGGCAACTGTAGGCTAATATTTCCAGAGGAATTTCTTCAGCTAGTTTGGGCTCCTTAGCCTTTTCTGAATGACTTCAAGACTTGTAAGGCATGCTTTGGAGGTTCTATCTGGGGTGATGTTTCCTCCATCACCGTGCATGGTGATAGACTTCCCTGAATCCCAGAATCCTCCTTTCTGTGGATGAACACACAAGAGACGTTTGATTTAGTACAGTTTTTACTAGCCCTGCTTTCTAATTATTGCACTAACCAGTCTGTGGGGCCCAGAGTCTACAGAGAAATAGCAATCTGTTTGAAATAAGATCCCCTGTGGGGAAATTCTTGCTCCTTGAAAGAGTGGTCTTAATATTGTATGTGCTGATGGGGCCAAAGTACTCACCTTTTCCCCAGGATGTAGGAAATCTGGGCAGAGTTGTACTCAAACTGATAAACACTAACCTACTCAATGGATATTTTTACCTCTTTATCTGTTGCACATATTATGACAACAATGGCAGTTTCTGTATTAGAAACTGTATCAAGTGCAGACTTGATCCACCTTGTTTTTGTTTTATACTGTGCCAAAAGTCCATGCAACACCTACAGAAGCAAGTAAGGAGAGCTTATCTTTTTTCTTTTTTCAGGATTTAAAAAACTTTTATTGAGTTATACTTTATATACAATATTTTGAAAATATTTAATGCTGTTGATTTAGCATGCTTTAACATAGTTATGTATCCATGAAATGATCAATCACAATCGAAATGATAAACATATCCATCACCTCCAAAATTTGTGTCACTTTTGAATCAAATTTTCTTGCCCATAAGTTTTAGGAGACTGAAAATTCAACTCTCATCATTCCCAATGTAATTCCACATTATCCAAGAGAGTGTTAATTGAACAAATGATGTAATTCTGACAGAGGTAGCTAGCCTCCACTTAAGCAAGACTCAGTCAGCCAAAGGCAGCTTCCTATGCTTATATCTTGGACTCCTTGTCTCCTTTTCTGTCCTTTCTTCTTTTTTGTTCTCTTGTTCTTATTTTTGTTGTTATTGTTCTTCTTCTTTTCCTTTTCCACATTCTCCTCCTTCTCTTCTTCTCCTTCATTTTTTTTTTCTCTATCATCTCCCCTGCTCACCTCTCATCCTGGTCATCTGCCTATTTACTGACATCTCCCCCCAACCCAGCCTAGCTCCTCCCAGAATAGAAGAAAACTGTTTCTATATTTCATAGTGTAAGAATAATAGATGTTCAAATCTATCTGAAAAAGAGAAAATTAAAGTATCACACTTTCCAGAAGCAAGTACATCTAATACTAATTATGGCAAATAGTATTGTTCTCTCTTTCTATAGTTTTGCAATGAGTTTTATTTGCTCTACTATATCTGGTGTACTGTATCTTATCACTCTGCATAGATGTACTGTATCTTATCACTCTGCATAGAACTAATTCATTTTTAATCTTTAAATAGCTGGGTAACATTCAATCAGTTTCCTGTCAAATAATCTTTTTGCACTAAACAGTGCTGCCACTAAAATCCTTAAACATATCTTTGTGTGTATCTACTATATCCAATGGAACCCTCTGTTGCATTGAAATATATGTTATAAAAATATTTTTTAAAAGATTTTATTTATTCATTCATGAGAGACACACAGAGAGAGGGAGAGAGGCAGAGACACAGGCAGAGGGAGAGGGAGGAGCAGGCTTCATGCAGGGAGCCCGATGTGGGACTTGATCCTGGGTCTCCAGGATCACGCCCTGGACTGAAGGTGGCACTAAACCGCTGAGCCACCGGGGCTGCCCTATAAAAATATTTTTTGATAAGCTAAGCAAAATTTCTCCCAAAAACGTTGCACAAGTTTATACTGTAGAAACAGTGAGAATAAAATATTATATTTTATCATTTCAAAGAATAAAATTATTAAACTGCATATGATCAGTACAACATAATAATTTTGCTTAATATAAAATATTTTAAACATTAGAAAATATTTCAAACATTTACAAAATCAAGCCATGCGGCAACTTCACTATAATAAAGATTTCATTTTTGAAAAGACAGATGAAACCTGGGTGAATGTTTCTACTTATCGACCTTAAATACCTAAGGGCTGGGATTTGTTGGAATGTTTTGATGAAACAGATTTGTCTTTGTTTTTGTGTTTTAGAAAAAAGACATTGTGGTGTAGGCAAATTTTAGAAAGGCATTTGAGAGGAAAGAAAGTTTAGGCTTATAGAAAAGAGGTTTTGGTTGGTAGTAACAGCTGAGCCAAAAAGTCAGACATGAGAGTGAGACACACATACTCTGGAAGTTAATCAGCAGTTACATGCCATCCTGGAAAATCTGATTGGGAATAATCAGGCAAAAAAACCCAATAGCTTTGGTAGGTAGGTTTGAATTTTTCCACACCTTGTAGAAAACATTTAGAAGTCCATATGTAGAACAAAAAGAAGTTGAAAGCCACTGTGGCTTTCTAAGAGAGGGAATGATGTTATCCAAACAACACTTATGGAAGATTATTCTAGCAGCTGTGTTGGACTTCTTTAGTTGCCTTTCAGTTATTGCCTGATTGCAAGTAACATTTTAAAATATGGCAGAAGAAACATATGGGAAGTTGGTCTAAAATGTCTCATCTGTAAAAAGCAGTAACATACTGGTAAAGTATATGGTATATATATATATATTTTAAGACAAATTAAACATTCGAATAATGTGATTAAAATCCATGCCCCTCAAAAGAGAGAAGTAACCCAGTCAGTGTTTCTGCAAATTTCTTCCCAAATTACATGTATAATAAATAAATTATGTTCTCAAATATGCTCCAAACATTGAGCAGGTGCCTGATATAGACCTCTTTTCCATTTCAAAGCAGTAAAATTTCTTGAATTACTTTCCATGGATTCATTTAGAGGAAAATACCATAGGAATAATTTTGCTTTATTTGAGTACTCCCCACAATTTTGTAAATGACTGTCCCAAGTCTGGATAGGAACACAATTTATGGAGGGCTATTTAATTAAATATATCCATACCTTTGAAAATGTTCGTAACTATCGGTTACGGGTGAGCCGTGTATCCTCAAAAGTTCATATGTTGAAATTCTAATCCACAGTACTTCTAATGTGACTGTATTAGAGATATGATCTTTAAAGAGGTAATTAATTTAAAATTAGGTAACTAGGGTGAGCCCTAATACAATATTACTGGTGTCTTTGTAAGAAAAGGGTATTTGGACTCATGTACAGATGGAAGGCAATTTGAAGATGGAGGAAGCAGATGGTCATCTACAAGCTGAGGAGACAGGCCTGGGCTAGATCTCTCCCTCACAGCCTCAGAAGAAACCAACTCAGTGGACAAGGATTCTCAAATATCCAGTCTCCCAAATTGTGAGACAATATATTTCTCTTGTTTAAGCCACTGGTCTGTGGTATTTTGTTTTGGCTCTAGAAAACTAATAAGATTCTAGAACTCATCCCAATTCTAAATTTTCTAAATAAATATGAAGGAAATTAAACAAATTTATGTTTAACAAAATTTATTACAGTGCTTGTTAGAATTCTGAAAAATTAGCTTGTGAAATTCATTCAACAGAGGAATGGTTATATAATTTCTGATACAAACTTAAAAAGCTACTAAAAATATTTTAAAAGAGTGCTTAATGACATAGGAAAAGGATTTAAAATGCCAAATGAAAAAGCAGTTGATTACATTATTTACACAATGAACCTACTTCAGTAAAAACAATATAATTGTATTTGTTTACAAAGAGTAGAAATAAATCTACCAAAAGGTAACATGTTAATTGATACTATCTCTTAGTAGTGATATTTATTTTCTTCTCTTAAACTTTCTGCATTTTTTGTATGTCTACTTGAAAATGTATTTTTAACATTATAAAATATTATTTAGATAAAATAAAGAAAAATGGGAAGAAAAGCAATTAAGATTGAAGTAATTACTACTGTGCTATCTCAAAGTTCAGTCAACCTCTCCTGCCATCTACAGTCTTCCACCTCATCTAGGGAATTTTAAAATTTCACATATTGTACTGTTCAGTTTTGGAATTTTCATTTCTTGTAATTTCTATTTCTCTCCTGAGATTCTCCATCTGTTGACTTTTGAGCATATTTTTTCCTTTAAGTTCTTGAACCTATTAATAACAGCTGCTGCAAAGTCACTGCCTGCTGATTCCTATGCTTAGCTATTTATATTAGAAAGGGACTCTAGAAAGAACTTGAAGTGATCTCAGGTTAATAATCTCCTACTAAATAATTAAATGCTAATTTGATGAAGGAGAGAAGACAGGGCTGGTACTGTGAAGAAACTTAGGCTTCAACAGTAGAAAGAAAGAAATACTATCTGCTCTAATAGGGGAAGCTGAATGCTCACAACATGCTATGGTTGCAGAGAGGCATCTGCCATTCTCACAAATCAAGATCAAACAAACATGAACTCTTAATCAAAGATCCCGAAGTATGACAGAAAACAAGCCATTGCGTATGAATTAGTAGAAACCACCGATAGATTTGTTTCCAGAGTTTTCAGGTATTGACATTCTGAGGATCAAAATATAAGATTTCTGTAAATGAAATGTTTAAGAGAAAAGTAGAGGCAATCACAAACATGAACATGCAGAGAGTAACAAAAACGTGAGTGGAGATTTGAAAGGGGGCCAAACTGAAATTTTCGAAATAGAAAATTAACTTTGAAGGTAAAAACCAAAGGGGAATGTTAATCGATTAGATTGAGCTGAAGTGAGAACTAGTGAAATTCAAAATGCAGTACAGAAGACGAGAAGATGAAAAATAGGAGCTGCAAGTTCCAAATATAAAGAATAAAATGAGACATTATCTAATTAATTGAAATCCCAGGAAAAGAGAGAATGAATGAGAGAAAATTTTGCAGAGATTGTTAGAGATGTTAGACACATCTTCAGCATTGACAGAAAACATGAATCTACCAGCCATCAAGAGCATAGGTAAATAAATTGTGTTAGATTCACATAATGAAATATCATGAAGCAGCGAAAATGAATAAGCAACTATACAAATCAACAAAAATGATCCCTATAATGTAATGTTGAATTAAAGAAAACAAGTATCAGGAGACAATGCAAATCATTATTCCATTCTTATAAAGCTCATTGGTACAGTCCTTTTATTTATATTACTGGATTTGATTTTTTAATATATGAGGATTTTTGTATCCATGTTCCTGGGAGATATTGGTCGATAATTTTCTTTTCTTGTGATGTGATGTCTTTTCTGGCTTTTGTATTAGGTCATGCTGGCCTCATAGAATGAGTTAGGAGCTTCCCTCTGTGTATATTTTCTGGATGAGATTTCACAGGCTTGATATTATTCCTTCCTCAGATGGTTAGCAGGCTTTACCAGTGAAATCATCTGGGCCTGGTACTCTTTTGTAGATTATTAATTGCTGATTCACTTTCTATGATATAGGCCTATTCAGTTTATTGATTTCTTCTTATGCATGTTTTTTTATAGATTTTATTTATTTATTCATGACACAGAGAGAGAGAGAGAGAGAGAGAGAGAGAGAGAGAGGCAGAGACACAGGCAGAGGGAGAAGCAGGCTCCATGCAGGGAGCCCGACATGGGACTCGATCCTGGGTCTTCAGGATCACGTCCTGGGCTGAAGGCGGCACTAAACCGCTGAGCCACCCGGGCTGCCCTTCTTATGCATGTTTTAGATTTCTTTCTTTCAAGGAATTGGTCCATTTCATTTAAGTTATCAAATTTATGGGCTTAGAATTGCTCATAATATTCCTTTATTATCTTTTCAATGTTAACTAGATCCATCTTCACTTTTATTTCTGATCTTTGGCAATTTATATTTTTGGATCTCATAAACTTTAGTAATCACATTGAGTTTAACTCAGTTAGCTACTTATATAGGCTGATAAGGGACCTCTACATTTGCACCATTGCTTGCTGAGTGTCTTCCAAGTTATCACCCTTAGTCCTAGAAGCTTGTTTGGCAAAATTTAAGCAAAAATGCTCAAATCACAACCTGTACTACTTTTCTTCCCTCTGTGGATTTTCAATATGTCTATTTGAGGTTGATTTTTTTTTTTACGGCTTTTTTCTCCTAATTTTTATTTATGAGTTACAGTTTTTAAGTTTTTTTTCCCATTTTTAAAAATTCAAGTAAAATTAACATACAGTGTTATATTAGCTTTGGCTGTACAATATAATGATTTAACAATTCTTTTTTTAAAGATTTTATTTATTTATTCATGAGAGACACACAGAGAGAAGCAGAGACACAGGCAGAGGGAGAAGCAGGCCTCCTTAAGGGAGCTCGATGCAGGACTCGATCCTGGGACTCTAGGATCACACCCTCAGCCACTGAGTCACCCAGGTGTCCCTGATTCAACAATTCTATACATTACTCAGTGTTCACCATGATAAGTATACTTTTAATCCCTTTCACCTATTTCCTCCATTTTCCCACCTACCTGAGCTCTAGCAACTATCGGTTCTTTATATTTAAGAGTTTGTCTCTAATTTCTGTTTTTTTTTCTTAAATTATGCATGAGTGAAGTCAAACAGTATTTGTCTTTCTCTGACTGACTTATTTCACTTAGCATTATAACTAGATCCATCCAAGTTGTTGCAAATGGCAAGAACTCACTCTTTTTTAGTGGCTGAGCAATATTTCATTGTGTGTGTCTAACATATCTTCCTTATCCATTCATCTGTGGATGGATACTTGGGTCACTTCTGTGTTTTGGTTGTTGTAAATAATGTTGCAATAAATATAGCGGTGTATATATCTTTTTGGATTTGTGTTTTCATTTTCTTTTGGTAAATACCCAGTAGTGGAATTACTGGATCATTTCATTTCTAATATTAGTAATTTGTGTTTTATCTCCTTCTTTTTGGTTAGCCTGGGTAGAGATTTATCTGTATTACTAATATTTTTCAAAGAGCCAGACTTTGTTTCATTGCTTTTATGTATTAATTTCCTCTTTTCAACTTCATCAATTTATGCTCTAATTTTCATTACTGTCCTTCTATTGCTTTGGATTTAAATTGCTTTACTTTTTCTAGTTTCCTTCAGTGGAAGCTTAAATTACTGGTTTTCTCTTCTAATCTGTGCATGCAGTGCTATGCCTTTTCCTCTAAGCACTGCTTTGGCTTCATTCCACAAAATTATCTAAGCTGTATTTTTATTTTTTTAACTAAATTTTACTATACTCCTCTATGTCAAGAAATATAGTTCTTTTTTTTCTGTTCTTCTTCTTCTTCTTCTTCTTCTTCTTCTTTTTTTTTTTAGAAAATTCTATTTCTAGAGCTGATCTGATTTTTTATTTTTTTTCTTTTTTTTTTATTTATGATAGTCACAGAGAGAGAGAGAGAGAGAGAGAGAGGCAGAGACACAGGCAGAGGGAGAAGCAGGCTCCATGCACTGGGAGCCTGATGTGGGATTTGATCCCAGGTCTCCAGGATCGCGCCCTGGGCCAAAGGCAGGCGCCAAACCGCTGCGCCACCCAGGGATCCCTGATCTGATTTTTTATATGGTCCAACCTTTGCTGGATGTTGAGCAACAAAAAAATTAAAAAAATATTTTAAAAAATCTATGAATTTAATCTATTCCAATAATTTAATTAATTTCTTTAAGTGTATGTCTACTTTCTAATCTGTTGGATCAAGTAATATCATTTTGTTTTTACCAAGGGAGACAAATTTTTATCCTTATGATGGAGCCTAGGATTTTTAGAACTGGTGTAGTCAAGCCCTTCTGTCTTGGTATTGTTTGAATCTTCTTTGGATTGGCTGGGAACGGTTAGTCTAAGCTTCTCTCTAGATGGGGGCCTGCTGAACCTAGGTGATGCCATTCCTGGGCATTCCTTTAGACATATGTTAATAAATCCTACCACTGATATAACATATGACCTGGTCTTTAGGCTTGATCGGACCTACCATTACTTCCTGGCCAAACCAAGTCCCATCTCAGCTTTCGCTCATGTTACAGACCTCTCCAATTCTATGTCACATCTTCCATTCAGCTTCTGGACAATGATGGGTACACCATACTCTCTATATTGTGAGAGGTATACTGAATCCTATCACATAGGCCCATTTGTAGGTTTCTAAATATCCAATAAACTTTGTCCCTATCCAAAAGTTATGGTAAGTCCTGAGTACTTTCCATATTATGCAGCAGCTGAAAATGACTTTGAGACCCCTTCTCTATTTCCATGCAGTGCTACCAAGTTTTCTTTGTTGTGGACATTTCCATATTGGATGTCCATAAAGGACAGCTTTTAATTTCCACTTGTTCCTAAGTGGGAAGATAGGTAGAAACTTGAAAATTTGGATGGCTGACAATATCCATAGAACTCATACTTCAGTATTTTGTATGCTACTATTACAGAGGGTATAATATTAAAAAAATTAACATGGTGTTCTCAGTTCATCTAATACTCAGGCTCTTGACCAAAGAAAAAAGAAGGCACATGTCTGACTACCTCCTTTGTCTTACTTTATTTATCTTCTTCACTCCATAATCCATTTTTGCCAGAAAGTGTAGATTTATTCAGAGTTCCTTTGTATCTTATATTAAACTCTGTGGCCAAACTGGCAAGACTGTCTCTTGAAAAATCAAGGGATAAAATAGAATAATTAAGAAAAAGCTTTTCTTTCTTTTAAAGTCATGGTTTGAAACCTACTTTAATACTTGAAAATAGTTTTCAAATGTTTTGGAGTTAATTTTATTTTGGATATCTTAGCTTAAACTCTTTCCCTCTGCATTTCTGTAATTTTAGTTCTTATATCCATTCCTCTTTTTCTATTCATTCCCCTTCTATCCTTCCTGCAGATGACTGCCTTGGTTCTCCTGGAAAGAGATCATCTGCAGAGAAGTACAAAAGAGAACACATAAAAATATTTTTAAAAATAGCACTACCTGTAGTTTAAGTAGACAACATACTAAAGTTTATGTTCCATAGGTATTATTAACCCTCTAATCTTTATAGTCAGAGATAGAGGAAAAAAGATGTTTTTGGTCATGTCACCACATATTTTTAAGTCTGAGGACTAATAATTTTTATTTATTTACATAGGTGCAGATCATCTTACTGCAATCCATCATGCTTTGTGCTAGAAAACAAAACAAAACAAAAAAGGCTTTTTCTAATAAATTTGTCTTAAAAATACCTCTGAAAGTGGAGAAAACTAATTTATCAATCAATTTATATAGAATGAGAGAGAAAATCTAGTGCTTACAATCACATTCTGGAGATAGAAGGGCTGTGGATAAATCCTACTTCTGCCACTCACAATATTTATGACCTCAGACCAGTTGTTTGATTTATTTGTACCTCAATTTTCTCATCTGAAAAGTGGGGATAGCTTAAGAAGATTTAATTAGTTTGAGTGAATCCATGTGACACATTTAGAACACAGCCTGCACATAAGTATGTATATATATCTATATGCGCTATCATAATTGCTAGTGCTATTGTATAAAAGATTTGAGAAAGGAATGCTAATTGTGAAAATCTGCTAAAACAAGCTAAAGAGATTTTCAATTAAAAGTGATTAAATTAAAGATTATGAAATATCTCCTTAATCTTTTGATGGATAAGCTTGATGCATTTTAACAAGTAGTAAAAATTAGTCTCTAAGCCCTTTGGCGATGGGGTTTATCTTTATTTTAATTATTTAACATATCCTGTTCAATTACGCCACCATCTACTAAATAATAGCATTATTTAAAGAGTACTGCACAGTGATTCAGAACAGGCTTCATAGTTTGCAGGCCCAGGTTTGAATTCTACTTAAATTCCAAAATTTGGGTAATTTTGGGTAAGTTGTTTAATTTCACAAAGACCCATGTTTCTCATCTATAAAACAGGAATAATAATAGATTCAACTTCCTGGATTATTTATAGGAATTTATATAACATATGTGAAGTTCCAAGAGAGTACCTGTGTTTGTTAACTACTAGACAAATTCTGCTAATGACAAAAATTATAACAGAGTTTATCAGAGAAAACCTGTTAAATCTATTTTTAAAAACTTTAAGCTCAGAGTTGGAAGATACTTACAGAAAATTGAATGAGAAATTATTATACTCACATCTACAAATCCAGTAGAAAAGCTGCCATACAGTTATGTGGTTTGTTCATATAATGTAGTCTCCACGTGATCCATTTTACCTATATGTTAAGGAAAGGTTCTTAAAGACCAGATCAAGTTCTTGTATTTAGCTTCTTAAAGCAACAACCTAGCCCAGCTGGCATTCTGGGACTCCTTCCATCTTTGGTTTGACTTGATGATTCAGTGAAGTACATACTGTTCTTGCATCAGAAGTAGCAGTGTTAATTCTATTATGCCAAATACTTTCACAGTAGCTCAGGCTGAGTTCCCTGTATGATTGCTTATTGCAGAATCACTGAAGCAGCTGGTGGAAAAGTCCATGTCAATCCCTTTGAGACCTGTGTCTTCAGAAAACATTCTGAGTCGGTCTGCATTTCAAAGGAGAAAGTAGCATGGTACAAAACTACCAGGGAACCTTCATTTGTTCTTCACTGGCTTATAGGAACTCCATGGAAAATTTGTTAGCATCCTAGACTTAGGTTGATTGTATAATTTTTCATCCAAGGGATAGTCTTTAAAGTGAAAGGGGGCACAGTTAATATTTAAGATAGGACTGGGCACCTGGGTGGCTCAGTGATTGAGCGTCTGCCTTTGGCTCAGGTCATGATCTTGGGGTCCTGGGATTGAGTCCTCCATCCAGCTCCTGACAAGGAGCCTGCTTCTCCCTCTGCTTATGTCTCTGCCTCTCTCTGTGTCTCTCATGAATAAATAAATTCATGAATAAATTCACTAATCTTTAAACAAATAATTAACTTGGGACAAGGAATGTAAAATGGGACTATTCTGAGTGAATTGGGTTGTGTAGTCACTCTATGGGACTTCACAGTCCCTGATTCTGTTGGTCTTTTTTAGTCCAGTTCCAAACCTGAATAGCCCTGTTCCTGTACCTGCTGTGAACAGTTGAAGAATGTCCCAGAATAGCCTATAACTAGTTTTTGTTTTCCTGCTACAGCATTACTTCTGCTACTGCAAGAGAGTATTAATATTTCTCCTTGGTTCTCATCAGTTCATCCCAAACTTGCTTCATTTCAAAGACAATGATATGGATATCTTCCAGTAGCCTTTCTAATCACTTATTCATTCCATAGGTATTTTATAGAGTGCTTATTTTGAAGTTGGGCTGTTCTAAGCACAGGAAAATAATGCACATGGCTGACAATGTGCCTGCCTTATGGAGCTTATGTGGACTGTATGTGCAAGCCAAAATCAAGAGTTGGACACTTAAACCACTGAGCCTCCCAGGTGCCCCTAGTTGCCTGCCAATTTTAAATATGATTCTATAAGAATCTAATGGTTCTTTTTACGAGAAGCTATTCCTTTGGATGAGAGCAGATTTATAATATCTGGGAGGAGATTGGCCCAAGTGAATTTCCAGTTTAGTCAACAATATTCATAAGGTTCTGTATAACGGAACACAGCATCAGGTTTTATATGGGAAGAGTCCAAAAAGGAAGTTAGGGTGCAGGATTCCTGCCACAGATCACTTTAGCATATATTGGAAAACTAGGACATACATCAAGAAGGTTTGGGCGTACGCTTTTATTAACCAGAATTGCATAAGTACCAAGAAAATGCCAAGTGGAGGTGTAATCATAATCAGGTAAGATTAATCATGAAAAACTTTCCAGAGAAAATTAGTTTTAAGCCAGGCTTTTAAGTAATTCAGAGCTATTAAATGGAAAGAAGATGGACTAATAAGCTAACCAGAAGGGAATTAAATGTCATTCATCACATACTGAATGCCTTGTATGTGCAAGGCACTGTGCACAGAACTTGGTTGATATGCAAAAGACTCCAAAACTGTGCCTGCCCTCATGATCTCTCCATCTAGTGTTGGATAGATAGAGGCAAACAACGGTATGTGCCAAGACTCAGACAGGTACATAAAATATTCAGCAAATGGAAAGACTTTCTTTTTCTGCACTAAAGAGTCCATAGAGTAGAATAAAGAAGAGAAGAGGGCCCTTTAGTTGGCAGATGATCTTGAAAGCATATGTATCAGTTAGAGTGAGTTATAGTCCTAAGAGCTAACAGTCAGAAACTCTAATATGTCATCAGTGTTTCAGGTTTCTTCTTTCTATTCCATGATTCACAATGTGAAATTCAAGAAATGATAATCACAATATATTTTCAGCCAAAGTATATTCCAAGCCAAAAGAACTACAAATAGGTGGCTGTCCCTGTCCCTTTTGAGGAACTTTTATGACAGAGTCACCCTATAACTTCCAGTTATATATTTTTGAACCATATTGTGCTCTTAACTACCAGGAAGTCTGCTCCTGTGGTTTTGCACCAGTAGCATCACCACTCCCAACAAATCAGTTATGCAATACAAAAGGTGAGAATGACTATGAGATAGGCAGCCAATAATCTTTACTAGAGTAATATTGAGATTCTTTTTTTTTTTTTAAGATTTTATTTCTCTTAGAGAGAGTAAGAGCACAAGCGAGCATGAGCAGGGGGAGGGGCAGAAAGACAGGGAGAAGCAGACTCTCTGCTGAGCAGGGGAGCCCGATGTGGCACCCCAAGACATTCTTGTTTAGAAAGCACTGAATGGGAACAGGAAAGTGCTGAGTAAGCATTATGAAAAAGAATGTGTTAACAATCGCATATAAGGTGAGTGTTAACTTTTTGCAAAAGGAGAGAATACATGATTATCTTTAGCCTACTTAATTAAAGAACTGAGGTATCTTCAATTCAAATAGTTGTAGACAGACTCTGGAAATGGTAAACATGAGATTACCTGAGGAAATAATCCCAAATGTTTGTTTGTTTGTTTTTTTACAAATTTTATTCATTTATTTGAGAGAGAGAGAGAGAGACAGAGACAGAGATAGCAAGAGAGCACAAGTAGGGAGGAGAGGGAGAAGCAGGCTCCCCACTGAGCAGGGAGCCTGATGCTGGGCGGGATCCCAGGACTCTGAGATCATGATCTGAGCCAAAGGCAAATGCTTAATCTACTGAGCCACCCAGGTGCCTCAATCCCAAATATTTGATAATGAAAAATATGAGTCAAAGGAGTATGCGTAGGGCATGAGGAGGAGAGAGAGAGAGAAGAGAAAGAACTTAGATTTGCATTTAGTTAGCTATCATTTAGTTGTTTAAATTCCAAAGGCTGTGGTGCAATTGTGAAAAATGAAGAAATCACAAATCTTTGAAACAGGAAGAAGGCAAGTTGCTTAAAAGGGAAAGCTACATGAATAGTAGTTTCTTCTTTTTTATGTATAATAAAAAAGTTTTGTAGCAGACATTAGGCTGGGTACATCTCCTCTAGAGTTACAAAGATAGGTGCATAAGTGGAAACATAACCAACCTGGACTTCCCTCTTGCATGTGTACATGTGCATGCTCTCACACACACACCCATACACACATGGGTGCATGCACACTTTCCCCATCTTAGTTAACTGGCACCCCATTTACTCATACTCAATATGTAGGGATCATCTTTCTTTCTTCTCCTCACCACTTGTACCTAATCAGCAGCAATTCCTGTAAGCTTTGCATCTAAAATACTTCTTGAATTTGGCCATTTTTACCATCTTCACTACTACTACCATCCTGTTCAAACCTCCAACATCTCTTACTAGGTCTACTTACTACAATAGCATTTTTTTCAAGTATAATTAATATACAGTGTTATATTAGTTTTGCTTGTGCAATATAATGATTCAACAATTCTTTACATTACTCAGTGCTCTTCATGAAATGTGTACTCTTTAACCCGCATCACCCGCTCCTTCACCCACATCCCCTCATGCAACCATTGGTGTGTTCTCTGTACTTAAGAATCTATATTTTACTTGATCACCCTGAACTCTCATCTCTCACAATATATCTTTTCCTGAAAACTAGAGTGATCTTTCAGAGTACAAATCAGATTATGCTACTCACATGCCCAAAACTGTTCAATAGCTTTTGGGGCACCTGAGTGGCACAATTGGTTAAGCATCCAACTCTCAGTTTTGGCTCAGGTTGTGATCTCAGGGGGATCAGATTCAGCTTTGCTTTGGGCTCTGCACTCAGTGCGGAGTCTGCTTGGGACCATCACTCCCTCTCCCTCTGTCCCTCCCTCCACACACACACACACTCTCAAGTAAGTTAAATATTTAGAAAATTGCAAGCAATTAGCTCAATATGATTTGGGAATTATGGAGTAGTTTTATTCTAATAGCTATGGTATTATTATGGTTAGAATGAGATAAACGGATATGCATATCCTATGTAAATATTTATTATTCTCTTGTAATTTTGTTATAAAATTCTTTAGGATACATCACCTACATTGATGATACCTATATTAATTGGAATGTCTAACCTTTGCATAAAGACTAAGACAACCAAATAGAATCATGGGTTTAGGGGGCCTGGGTGGCTCAGTTGGTTAAGTGACTGACTCTTGGTTTCAGCTCAGGTGATCTCAGGGTCCTGAGATCCAGGCCTGCCTCTTGGCTTCATGCTCAGAAGGAAGGCTGCTTGAGATTCTCTCCCTCTGCTCCTCCCCTCACTTGCTTTTTCTTTCTCTCTCGCTTGCTCTCAAATAAATAAGTCTTAAAAAAAAGAATTGTGTTTGATACTCAAGAATAAAATAATTTTTCAAAACATTAGTGAATGAATAAGAACAAGCTGAAAAAGCGCAAATCATTTCCTTTGCTCAGTATGGGCCCAGATATGCTATGATTTGTAATACTTTTTATTTACAGACAGTTGATCAGAAACTTATTTTAACTTTCTGAAGTTACTTGAACTAAGGGCAGCTACAAATTTCAGCATACTACAGGATATATCTAAGTCACTGGTTCGAACATTTTTGAATGAAAAAGGTGTAGCAGAATAAAGGAAATGGAGGGAACAAAACATAATTTCCACTTAACAATAATCTAGAGGTTCAATAGATGAGAACTAAAGATTTGAATTCATTTCCCAGAACAGTGCTTTATTACCAAAATAAACAGGAGACTACCACTTAACTGCAAAGAAAAGTCAACAAGAGATCTAGTCATTAATCATCCTAAATAAACAGTACTTTTTAAGTGCCTGATTGGCATTGCTGGCATACATTCTGTCCTTAGAAATATGCCTCAGATTTCTATCATACACCACATAACTTAATTCAATGCCTGACCACTCTAGGATTTAATATCTGAGAACAGAAATTGGTAAAGACAAATTCTGAATCTGAGATGAAAGTAGCCATGAGAATATTCTGTGGACTTTCTCCTGGTTGCAGTGTGAAAATTTTTGTTATTTTACTTAGTAGGAAGTTCCTAGAAATTTGAAATATTTGGTTACTTTTAACTGACTAATGCTACATATAACTGGTTTCAAAGTTTGTTTTAACAAATTATATTTGTCCTAGTCTGTTTCTTAGTATAGATTTCCATGGTAAATATATGGCCATGCTATTTACTTAAATCAAACAGTCACAGAATGGAAACTTTATATTTTAGGCAATCACTGAATGACATGGGTTGATTAGTACTCTCCCATAAATTTACAGCAATTGTGCCTTTTATAGCATTTTCCTTGCATTTATTTTCATTTTTACTAATGTTTCATAGAATCCTATCCTTCAGACTTACCAAAGAGAAACAGGCAATTCTTGGGATTCTACCTTTTTCTCTCCTAAAAATATCTACTCTCCTTTTATGTATAACTGCATGCAACATCCAAATACAGCATGCCGGATATTGTTTTCTGTTTTGTTTCTTTTTTTCACCTCATCTCCTGTTAAAAGACACAATAAATATTCCCTGTGCAACAACCTGTAGTTGCAATATATTGACCTGAAAAACCAATAAACATCATTACCATGGGTGACAAGAACTGGTGTGCTGTCATACCATATAATGGCAATTTATGTATTGAAAGCCTTAGTTTATCCAATATAATGAATATTTACTGAATGCCGAATATGTTTAGTATTGGTTAAAAGTTTTATGAGACACTTATCCTTCTTTCAGGATCCCACAATCTAGCCAATAAAACAGAGATGTCTGTTTATCAGCCCTGTAAATCGTAATCTTTTGACATGAAACATTAAGATATGATCTAAAATCGAAAAATATTGAGTTCTAATTTTGGCTAAGTCATCAATTGTCTAAGAAGCAATCCTCAATCCTCAATTTCCTACACTCCCCAGTGTGATGAAAATAATATTTGTCCTCAACAACCTTAAAAAGTTAATCAAGATGTATGAGTTCCATTGTATACCCAATGTATTGAATGCTTAAAGGTAGAGTTCACCATCAAAATACATGCATTGAGCTCATTGGAAAAAGATGCTATTGATACACAAATTATTCATATCATTATGTATGTAAATATTATTACGTGCCTTATGTTACCATTTTAATATACGCAAGTCAAACAGTATATGCAATAATAATGCAAATCATTACTATCCACAATGGAAGGGTAAACCACTGTCTAATATTTAGCAGAAGGTATTTTCATTGAATTAAGTTAGTAGGAAGTCCTCACTAAAATGTTGACAAATGCTTTAAGCTTCCACAAAAAAAAAAAAAAAAAAAAAAGAGAAACGGAAATAATTGGGCTGCCATTATGTAAATGAGATATAACAGGGAAATGCAGGGCATGCAAAAACAACGGGGACTGCCACCTTACCAACCAAAATATCTGATATATTCTCTCTAATGAAAAACATGGGCTTTCATTATATGAACATAACTGAGTGCAAATCTTGAGTTATTCAGGCAAAATAAGTGGCTGCCATTGTGACATATACATTTCATGGTACATGTGTTACTTCTTTTTAATTTTTTTACATGTGTTACTTCTCAGTTAAAAGTGCCATGAAGCACTTATAGTACTTATGTTACTTTAAGGGGACACAAGTAGATGGCCATTTTAACAATTATTTTGCTATTGCCATGTCATGCAAATATCTTTTTCCTTAATTTTATTTGAAATTCCAAAGTTGAATTTGTTGATGGAAAACAAGAAGCAAAAGGTTCTGTTTGTGGAAATAGAAAGGAGTGTACATGAGGGGCAGAGTGTGTTTTGCTTGGCAGTTCTTTTGCTACCATTTTGTTTTTGTTTTTAGTGCTGGAGGGCAGCAAATTGGCAGGTGTAAATAAGGCTCTAGCTAGTTTCATACTGTATTTACAATCAGTTATTATGGGTTAAAATGTCTGTAGTGCATAGGGAATTAGACATGCAACTTCTGTTAAGAATGAGGGAAGCTTAATATCTAATTTCAGACATTGCATGAATATATTTCTTCAGCCTAATCTTGCAATAATTTCTACCAGTTCTCATAAAGTGTACACAAATGGATCATTTTTATACTTGCTTCATGTTTGGAATTTTGAATATACATTTTTGGATCTAAAATTCTAATGTAGCCTATAATTTTCCATAACAAAAAACTGGTAGGTAAAGAAATAAATATTCCTCTATAACTAACTTGAGAAAAAAAAGAAAGATTCCTCGGTTTAAGATTATTTGTTTTATGGTATCCATATAGCAAGCATATTATTATAACTTCTAATTTTTGACAAATTTTGAAAATAGCAAAGAGCTATTTGCCTATCTAGTTTGATGTAAAATGGAATAATTTTATGATACAGTTTGCACTTTACCAGGATTTGCATGTACCACATGTCAAATCATGTCCCAGAAACATAGCAACCACTAGCAGAGAAAGCCTAACGTCACATGATCACACAGAACACAAAGGTTATAACGTTTGTGCAGATACTGCTTTTTAATAAGGACTTTAATAAAAAACCCTCCATTTTAAGGAAAGGAGAGTAAGAATAGTTTTATGCAAAATTTATAGTAGACAACATTTCCACAATACACTGATCTGTAACAACTTTTTTGAAAGCTCCTGGAAGCATGAATTCCCCATGTCTCTATATTTTCTCTGTGCATTCAGACAAAGAGCCAAGTTAATCTTGACTTTGAGGAGGAACAGTGGGAAAAGATGATAGAGAGGGGTATGAAATAAATACTAAGTAAATAAGCGACTGTTGAATAAAACAATTAGTTTTGCCCCAGGCTTCTGCAATAGCTTATGAATTCTTACCAGCATTAGTTTACAGCTGTAACTTCAGGATATAATAAGAGATTGAATCTTATACAGGCAATGAAACAGATGATCAAATTCACAGGGGATTGTGTCAGGCTTTTTCCAGTACTAAAGAAACATATTAATCCTTGTCACTGTTTTCAGAAACGCTGTGACAGAAATAAACCTGTACTGTAACTTGGCCCTTTTAATGAGCTTCTGGAGTGTGGGCTTTCCACTCAGCACCTGAAAAACACAACAAAACACCTTTTATATTAAAGATGTGAGGTTTGCTGCTGGCTAAATTTGTACACAGAAGTCTATAAACCAGTGCTCAGCCAGCTGGGAAGCAAGAAAGCAAATTCAGATTCTGCCATGAACTTCACAGACCAATTATCTACTTGGAATCATGGGAGTTTAACAAACAAATACCAGCCCCTGCTGAGCCTTTTCAGGCCAGCAGCTTATGGGTGATTCAGTTGCATCCGAGGCTTTTAGACTGATCAATTCTTAATCACAAAGCGCAAAAATTATTCTCAGACTCATGTCAGTTTCTTTGGACACGTTTGTTAACAATCTGCTTCAAATCATTTTTTTAAAAGAAACTGCAGACACTGTTTTTATTGACTCCCCACTTGTAAAATGTTTATAGCTTGTTAATTTATATTTACCCCTTTACTTTTGCCTGCAAATCAACATCACTTAGCACAGTTTGGTTACACTTTGTCCAAAGGAAATTACAGAAGCCTGCTATGGGGCTAAAATGAAGGAAAGCTGCGGAAAATCAATACACTGCTGATTAAACAGATCGTAGCAAATTCACGGCTGTATGCTACAGCATGGAGACATCAGTGTGATGCCTATCTAGCAGTTAATGTGCTTTCAGTCAGGTGAGGAAAATTTCAGAATAAGGCAAAATCACTCAGAAAAACAAGAAGCACCTTACACAAGAATGTGTGTGCTTATATGAAACCTACATTTTGTGTAAAGTAGTAGTTCACTTGCGGAATAAATAGGATGCATTTATTTCGTGAAAGAAAGCAGTGCAGTATCTCTATTATGACATTTACCCTTTGTATGATGAAAGGAGCTAATGCCATTGCAAGATACCACAAGTCAAGTTTTCTGTTTTTCCTCTTATGAAATATTAGTTTAATCAATGTTTTCTCATATAATTTCAATTTGACAATGACCAAATGTCTGAAAGGCAGATTATCTGTGGAGGGTATCTCAAAAGTCACAATGACATCCAATGAAAATAGTCTAAGTGATTCAGAAAGAATCCCTTTAACATCCAGTTTTAGAGTAGAAGAATAAACATGAAATGAATCAGGTATAAAAAGGGAATGCAAGTCATACATAATTATTTTTTTTAACGTATCGGAAATAGATCATAGTAACACAACACGTGGTTGTCGAGGCCAACAGTTGTTTGTAAGTCACAGACAAAGACGGCATTGGGATTACAGGGAAGAACTAAGGCATCCGGACTAAAGCAAAGGTACTCTGAGTTAAGGCATAAACTTTCATTTCCACGCTACCCAATTTGTGGCCTCTGCAAACCGAATACTTCGAAGACGATAGGAAAATAAGCATATCCTACAGACTGTTTAAGAGGTGGTCCCTACTTGAATTTAACTTGAGGAAGTGCACAGGATTGCCTGGGAAGTAGGGAAATGAGAAACGAACAAAAGTTTAAATTCAATCTTTCCAGGAAAGTGTAATAGAGGAAATTTTGCTTCAACCTTTTGTTATGCTTTTTATTTGACATTCACACTTATCTATTTAGAGTACTGTGATGCTGTAACAAGCTTTTTCTTTCTCTCTTTCTTTTTCTTCTTCTTCTTTTTTTTTTTTTTTACTAGATATACTAGAGTGAAATTTGTGGCTCTACTTACCATTGTTCATTCAGGATAGCTGTGGCTTTGAGGCGTTATGGTATCCTGGCAGATAAATTTCAGTAGTAAATCCTTATACTGAAAAATATACTTGAGAAAATTATGTTCTATACACAAAAGCCAACTTAAGTTTCAATCTCTGTTGTTTTTAATTCTCTCTCTTTCAAAATATCAAAGTCTTTCAAATGGTAACATGGTTAAATTCTTTGCCAAATCCTATGTGTTAAAATGAAGGTGTTTTTGAGTCATCAAAGCTTATAAAAAGACCTTTAACAAGTAAACAGCTTCTCTCTCTCTCTCTCTCTTTCTCTCTCTCTTTTTTTAAACTGGAAGATGTGGTATAAGAAAACACATTCATGGACACCATATGTGAATCAAGTTTCATCCCAAGATTTTGAGATTTTTGAGAATTCCTAGAAAATGAGAGCTTTACATTTATAGTCTGAAGAAGCTCAGTCAGTGCCACTATTTTCCTCCTGATGTACATACATGATTTATACTGACTCATACTGATTTGTATGCATGTATAAAACTCAAGGTGTTTTATTTTGGTCATTCTATTGAAAAATCTTTGATAATCTTGTTTCAGAAAAAAGAGGCCATCACTAGTTCAGGAACATGAAAAATAATCATTACTCCAGGATCTCTACTGTCATTTCAAGATTAACTTATATTGTTCTTGTGCTGTGATAAACTATCAACTTTTTTCCCAAGTAAGTTTTAAAATTTACACTTAAATAATCAGGACTTTGTGACATTAGGAGAATAAAGCAATAGATACCAATGGGAAGAGCAAGTATTTTAGAGAACGATACTTATATTTGATATACATATTGGTGTGCTAGGTTAATTGTGCTCTCGAGGATGCATTTTAAGATTTTTCTTTCTTTGTGTCATTGAAGGAAAACTAAAATTAAAGGGACAGAATAGAAGGAGATAATGGCCAGACTGGATAAGGCAAGTTTAAACTTCTGAGCAAGAATTATTTTCTAAGTCTCACAGTTTCTGTAGATATTTTCACATTTCTGTAGTTCCAATAAGCTAACAAATGGTTGTTTGTAAACATGCTTTACTTTATTTAAAGTCCGTGCACTGTAGAAATCCAAGAGTTGGCAGGGGTTTGAATACCCTTTGGTAGAAACCCACTTTTTCTTATTAATACATGGTAATTTATCACCATTAAGTATACGATCCTTCTGGAAAAAAAATTGATGCACATTGCTCTCTAGACTATAATTTCAGTGTTCATGATATTAATCTTTAATTAAATTACAGTTATTTTATAAATGTATATCCTTAATTAAATTATACCATGTGCTTAAAGAAGAAATGGCTACAGCATGATTAAAACATGTTTAAAAATGTACCACTGAATTTTGAATGCTGTCTGTCATCCCCAAAGTATGACTAACTAGGCTTCAGAAATGACTAGAAAGTCAACTGAAAAATTGCCAAGTAAAACTGTTTGGCTCTTTAAAGAACTGTGCATTAAAATTTTGGACAGTTTCTCTATTAAATCTAAATATACTTCTTATAGTATATACAGTATTACATTTCTAAATTAATTGCCATACTCCCATTTGTTAAAGAATTTCACTCCATGTGAAAAGCAAGGTCTCACTAGATGTGAATTTTACACTGCGCTAGATCAATCCCAATACCAGTAAATGGATATTATTAAACAGCATGGGGTAGTGCAAACTGGGAAAGAAAACTTGTAGTGTGCTGCCTTTGAGCAGACCTGGCTTGCATGCTGTGACAGGGCAATTGTCGACATGCTTTTTCATGCCAATCTGCAGCTTTTTCAACTCTAGATGCTATGGCAACCAGGGTTTAACAGACTAAGCAGCTAACAAGCTTCCCTGATGGAATTGTCTGGTTGTGTGATTGCCTTGTCTTAGGGAAAATATAAAATAGAATGAAGACGCTTGTGGACATTTGTCAAACTGATTATAATTTGGACAGTTGAATCATAATTGTCTGTTGTGTGCTGTACAGTAGTGACATATGCTATTTTCCACGTTCCTTGCAGAGTACACCACTGCATTCCCGCATAGGCTACGTTTCCCTTGGGAACAATGGGTCCTGGTTGCTGTGGGTTTGGTGCAACATGGCAGTCCGCATCTCACACCAGATCCTCTGGGAAAGAAAAGAACAGTGAACAGTTCTAATTTTTTTCTCTTTGAAAAGGCTTGTGTTTGATTTGAACTATATTTGTATGAATATAATAAACACAAGTTGATGTGAAAAGATATTTCTCTTTTATAGAATGTTCATGTTCATAGGGTAAGTTGCAGATCAAAATATGCAGGTGAATTAATTTGTTATTTATGATTGGGCATAATTTTAGTTCTTTGGGAATATTGATTTTTTAAATTTGCAACCACTTAAACATGTATTTGTGTCACCAATCATATGCATAATTTAAAACACTGAGGAAATAATCAAGCTTCTCTGATGGAATGGTCTTGTTTTAATACTGCCTTGTCCTATTGAAAATGAATAGAAGATAGTGTCTTTATTGTTTTAAATGATTAAAAGCCTACTAATAAAATTTCAATCCCTTTAAACAGTCAAAGGCATTGCATTTTCAAGATCATTTGATATCAAATCTTTTTTTTTCTTGAAAGGGATACATCTTTTAAAACACTAAAATCATAAGAACAAACATTTCAAATGAAATGCGAGTTTTCACAACACAAAATTTCCATGGATAGACATTTTAAATAAAATGAACTATTTTTCCAGACAACCTTACTAATTATTTTCTAGGACATTGTGGGATAGATTATGTTATACTGGGGAAAAATCAATGTTATGTCATGAGGATGAAACTTTGATGATGTTTTCAGTAGGCTCTGAATTAGTTGAGGTTTAAGTAGAAGTTGAGGCTAACAAGATTTTGGCAAGTGCATAGCAAGAGTGCAAATGATTATGTTAACTTATCCATCGTGACCACATCTCACCAACCACAGAGTTCTGCTGTTTTTTTGTTTTCTTATTTCAATTTTAAAATACTTCTGATAGATGCCTTTGCTTTGAGACACTAAGGCCTTCAATAAAAGTAGGGTTCCTCCTTCCTCTCTTTCAGAAAAATGGGTAGCAATCTGAGTTGCCTTTTAAAAAAACCTTCAGAGTCACATACATGACTTATGTCTAGGTGGTGCAATTCCTAGAACAGGTCCATTTCTAGTTTGAAAGACCTATTCTTTTTCTTAACCAGAAAGATCTCAGCCTGAGAACACCTTCTTCTATGATGAGTGGTGCACCCAAGAAGGGTGAGAGATGAAATTGGGAACATTTTGTTCTCTTCATAAAGAAGCTTCTCTAGCCTAAGCTGTAAAAAATATTTTTGCAGAGTTACGGTGTACTGAAATTAGTGAGCCAAGAGTTACTGCCATAAAACCTTATTTTATCTTGAGCGTCAATCATTTTTCATAAAAATAGTCTTTATTTACTGGGCTGCCCAGGTCTTACCTTCTAATTCTTAGTTTTGAAATTAGCCTCCTTTATGAGTCGCCTTTGTGCTGGCCACATTCTCCTCATCAGGCGGTGCTGAACTGAAGAGACCCCTGTTCCATTTATTTCCATGAAGAATGTAACTTTTTCCTCTTCTAATGGGGAGCTTCTGTTGAGCCAGGCTACAGTAATGTCACCTGAAATGGAGGAAAATCATATGTTTTCAGTCGAATGAGAATTTTGATTCTGCTCTTTCTTTGGAATAGCAAGGATTCAGACTTGATAGATGTTACTTTTGAACTCATTAAAACTCTTTTCAGTAGATTCAAACTTGCAACATGATAGATGAGTTTAAAGAACTATGCTTGAAAGCAAAGTCATTCTTTCAGACACTACAGAGCAGAGATGAGAGTCAGGGTGCTTTCTATTAGTTCAATGACACTTTCCAAAAGATTAAGGAAAATTATGGTTCAAGGTACAAGTATTCTCCTTCTCACTTAGGAAATAAAAGCATATAAAGAGATGATATTTACTCAGTTACTAAAGCAAATTCCAGCAATGTCCAGTGGTCAACCTTAGTTTGTGAAACATTTTATATCTACAAAATGTGCTTTATACCCACTCTTTGGAGTTATCAGCTATCATCTGAAATAGGCCAAGGCTGATAAGACCATTTTAAAGCTTAGAATAAAATGAAAACCTTGAGTTTATGTATTTGCTCAAGAGGATATTTAATTACAAAAACAGGCATGTTTAAAAAAATATTTTCCTTTTTTATTCCTAAACGTCACCGGGAATTATAATATGCCATTAGTTCTGTAGCATTAAGGTCAATGCCTCATTCTGAAGGTATCATAAGCTATACCATCTGTACAATCCCTTATAGTGGCTTTTTGGCAAAAAATCTTCTCATTCTTCTATTAAACTAAGGCACTAAATTATGGCATTTGTAACAAAAACATTACATGGAAGTCATTAACATTTTAGTATAAATTAGTTCCAAACCACTATCATCTTGGTAATACTAACAAAGTCCCACTTGGGAGTTCAGTAGAGAGTCACCTCCAACTCCTTACTCAGCCACATACTTCTATGCAAAATTCACAGCCTGAGAGACAGTAGGGGTGGGGATGGCAGAGAAGGGCAGCGATGATGGTTGTGGGCTATTCCTCTCAAGCAGCTTAGAATTACCTGACTTCTAAGTCAGTGAAGTGAGCAAAGATTAAAAATAGAAGTGAAACTTGTTCCTGGAAACAAGCGTATCTCCTCCTGGAGTATGTCAGAAGGGGAATTTTGAGGAAAAGATAAAGTGTGCAATAACAAGTATGCACTAAGATCTAGCAGCACTCGAGTATTTTTGCAAATGTGACTACTCTCAAAGTCGCAGGCAAGAAACGTGATGTTTAGCCTTTGAGTAATTTTTTTCCCCATAAGGTAGAGTTGGACTCTACCTTATGGGAGTGATATTCACTTACGTTACTAGACCTCTAGCAACCAGGAGAGGTTCCTGCTATGTTGTGGAAACCTATGACTTTTAAAATGTCCCCGCTCAAGGTCCATATTTTTCCAATAATAGATGAGTGCATATCTTAAATGGATTTTTGTTTCATATAAAATTTTCAGTTGAGCTAAGCTTTCTAAAATATATCATATGGAGAAAAGTTAGTTTTTTTTTCCCTAGAGTGTAGAGTAAGCTTTCTTGGCTACACACTGCTGCTTATCCCCTTGGCAGGTTGAAGAGTCTACTGTATCAGTGAAACTAATTAATTGGGTAAATATTCTTTTGAGAATTCTGGTCAAGGACTGGTACATTTGGAGTGATACTGGAAGACACTGTAGGGAGATGGTGGGCTATGGAGGACAGAGGTGTGGAGAGGCAGGGAGAGTGATCGCCCGAGGATACAACCACAGAGGTAGCTACAAGCCTTGTCTTTTCTCATGAAGGCATTCTGTTCACATTAGCCTCAGAATGATTAACAGTTAAATATCTTCAATCAGATTCAGAAATATTGAAGCAGTTTTTTGACATTTATAGCTCTGAAGTTTACCCACATACAACATTCAGCCTCTTTCTGAGGTTCTTCTTCCTTTAACGTGAGTAAGGGTTAAAAATGAAATCTTTCCTTATTATTCCTAAAATAATTCACACACACACAAAAACATTGGGAAGTTACTTTAAAATATCTAGTTGTAATAGCGGCATTTTTTTAACTTTCAAAACTCTTTTTCCTCCTAAAGAACAAAAACAAAATTAACATAATGATAATAATAGTGTTAAACATAAGCATATTAAAAAAACATAAGCATATTAATGAAAATAGGTAACATTTATTCAGCACCTACTATATTCTGGGTTTCCTTTTAATGATTTGAAAGTAATCCTCTCAATAATCCTAAGAGGAAGGTATTATTCTTTCTAGTATATAGATGACGAAACAGGCATTAGAGAAGTCACTGATTCGCTTGATGTCACACGTCTAGTAAGTGTAGAACAGGTATCTTAACCTGGTGTACCTGATTCCAGTGCCAGGACTCTTAACTCTCAGAAATCCTCTCTTGGTAATTCAAAAGCCATTTTCTAATGCCAGGTACTTATGAGTAGATTTCACTGCATGCATTTACTACACTCAATGAAGATGGCAAAGTTTGTGTCCTGACATCATCTGATTGTGTGTCCATGATGCTTATTCTTAGGCAGAACACTTTGCAGAGTACTAAACAGAGTACAGTTAAGGAAAGTCAATAGTAAAACTGTATCAATATAACTATACTTATGTGGCATGATAATAATGCCATTTTTGGGGTACTTACAATGCTCTTGATATTGTACTAGGTGCTTCAGTGATGCTTATGCCAACACCATAAAGGAGGTACTAGTATCCCTATTTGCATATAACATTGAGGCATAAAGAAATTTTCACATAAAGTTAGTAAATGACTAGAAATGAGTTTCTAACCAAGGTATATCTGAAGACACAGCTTTCTCCCAAGGTTTAATATACTTAAACCTAGGCATTTTATATTTTAGAATTCACAAATTGTGGAAATGAGAATTTAAACCTTTCTCCAGTCTTATTGGTGGTCAACTTAAAAGGAAAAGTGAAGCCATTTGTGACTTCATAGAGGTAGTATAGATTCAGTCTTTTATCTTTACCCTGTAGTATGGGTGACAATTTACACATAACATGTAAAAAATATATAGTTACTGTTATTATGTACTGATCTTGTTCTGGAGCCTAAGCCCTGTTGTTGAAAGAAACAAGTTTTAGTTTGTTAATTATAGATAGCTCATTTCTTCCAGTTTAAAACAGTTGTCATGGTTGTAAAACATGTCCATGTATTCTTCTAAAGGGATACTTCTCTCTTCAAAAGGTGGAACCTAATTCCCCTTCCCTGAATGTATGCTGGCTCAGTGACTTGCTTCCAAAGTAAAGAATATGGTGGAATTGACAACGTGTAACTTCTGAGTTTAAGACTTAAAGGCATTGTAGTTTCTTCTTTGCTCTTTCTCTGGTGTCACTCACTTTGAGGGAAGCCAAGTGCCATGTTATGAGGATACTCAAAAGCCACAGAGAGACCCATGTGGCAAGGAACTGAGGCCTTTAGCCAATAGTTAGTGAGAAGTGAGGCCTCCTGCCAACAGCCATGTGAATGAGCTTGGAAGCAGATCCTGAAGCCAGAATCAAACTTCAGAAGACAGAAGCCTTGGCTGACATTTTGTTTGCAATCTTATGTGAGACCTAGAGCCAGAAGCACCCAGCTAAACCTTTCTGAAATTACTGAGCCATATAGATTTCGAGATAATAAGTGTTTGTTATTTTAAACCACTGAGGTTTTGTGCAATTTGTTGCACAGAAATACATAATTAATATAGTAGTCTCTGTAAGGTAACATTCACTCAATTTTATATTCAAACTACCTGATAGGTTTAGCTCTCCTCAGAGTGTCTCCTTCTCCACCTACCTTTCAAGATGGAAGCTTTCTAGAGGAAACCTTAAAATGGATGTGTCTTGTACCATTCCCTAAGGCTCTGCGCCAGGTAGAAAGAGGAGGACTTTCTTTCTACCTGGTCACTTTTTAAAAATGAAGTCCACTGAGGGACTCATTCCATTTGAACATCATTCTGGAATCTCCTCCTTCTGATGGTGAACTCGGTAATGACGTACCATCAGTCTTTGCCTGTAGGCCTCCTCTGATCTACTTGCATTTTCAGCTGTTGAAGATATGAAAACTTTGGATGACCTACATATCAGGTGTGGGCCCCAAGAAACCTATTGCTCTTCCCCCACAGACTGTCCCTAACCTTTAGCACTTGAAGGACCATACTTTCAGTGCCCGATTTGATGTGGAGTTTGTTTAAGATTCTTAAAGTTTTCCAAGGATATAATCCAGAGGACATAGGACCAAATTCTTTCACTAGGAATCTCTTAAAATTTTCTTCAGAAAATGTGAAATACTGGAAATAGACTAAATGCCCACATATAGGAAACTAATTGAATAAACTATGATGCATCTACACAATGGAGTAGTATGCATCTATAAATAAGAATGAGTAAGATATTTTCAGGATATATTGTTCCATGATAAAAGCAAAAAATTACCTATAGTATATGACCATTTAAGCGAGAAGAAAATATAAGAAAATATACATGCATCTGCTCATCTGTAGAAAAGACACATTCGAAAGATAAAACAGAAACAAAGAAGATTGATTACATACGGAGGTGTATGTAATGGGAACATAGTGTAAGGTTGAAGAAGACACGATGCTTTTGTGAATAGACATTTTTAGTAGTTTTTATTTTGAGAATCATGATATTGTTTTGCATACCTCCCAAATAAATGATTGAATAAACTAGGATGTGAGTAGAACCCAGAATGGAAACAAGTAGTACCAAGTGGGCCCAATTATATTATAAATGAATAAAATAACCACAGTGAGAGGGTGCGGATAAAGGAAGGAATGTTAAGTAATTTCAGAAAGCTGTATTTTGACTAAATATAGTAACATTAAAAACAAAAAAACAAGCTTTCCACAAATGTCATATTCTGTATAATAAATTCGTGTCTAACATGGATATACGTCAGTAATTCTAAAATTATTTTATGTTCATACTAGGTTTGAATAAATGAGCTGATATATTATTTATAATAAGAGCCATGTTTCTTTACTGTCAGAGAAAGAGGTTATAAATGAAAATGAGGAAAGACTGAAATGAACCCTGTCATGTTAAATTAGAATAAAAAGTATCAGTATAAACTCATAATTTTAATATATATTATACATATTAATATATATGTAACGATGGATACAGAAATAAACAGGCATGTTTATGTGTTATTTTACATAAATATATTTCCTGGCTCTGTTCTCTGAGAGGGCCTAGAAACCACAACATCGCTAGTAGCAATGAGCACACTTAGCTTTTAAATATTGGACTCTAAGTATCACTTTCCAATGAAAGGGAGTGGGGTTCTTTGGAGAAATGGCTGATCCCAGGAAGGACCAGGGCAGGGAAAATACAAGATGAGACTGGAATATTTTGAGGTAACAGGAAGTACTCATAAAATGATGGAGGTATCCCCAAAAAAACCCACAAAAAACGTATGAAGAGCTTCCAATGGCCAAAGTTGGGCTGATTGTAAAACAATTCAAATAAAGCTGGATTTGAATTGAACCTCTAGATTAAAATAATTCTCAATGACTCTACACAGATAAAAATATATAAATGGAATAGTAAATAAATATGAGAGTACTTTCCTTTACAGTAGAGTATATATTAATAAATCTCCAAGGAATAAGGGTAATAGAAAATTACCATTAAACAAAACATCACAGTAGTATTTGTTGTATCTACTCATCTGTATACATGTTCAAACCATCAGTGACGGCTAAAATTAGTGAGTTATGAGAAATAGGGTATTTACATAGTTTTAAAGTGTTTCCTCACAATATATTTATTACAAAGTGAAAATATTAAGATTACAATGAAGCTTAGCAGACATGATTTAGCCATGTGATTAGAGTTAATGTTATCATCAGTAATAAAATACAATGCCATCATATACCCCATTAGATGATGTATTGAGAAGCATATAGCATCACTTCAGTCTTATTTTTTGGCAAAAAAAATGGTAACATCTAACTTGTCACTTGAAATTATAACATCTAAAATTGTAACTCTCATTATGAGAAAGCATAAAATAAACAAAAATTGAGGGACATTCTAAAAAATAACTGGCATGTACTTTCCAAAAGTGTTAAGAACATGAAATACTAAGAAACTGTCACAGACATGTGACATGACAACTAAATTCAATATGGGACTTGGATTGGGTACTGGACAAGAAAAAAAGATATTAGGGAAAAACTAGCAAAATTCTAATAAGGTCTGTATATTAGTTAATGATACAGTATCACTATTAGTTTCTTGGCTTTAATAATTAGACTACGTTTACATAAGATGGTCACATTTAGGAAGCTCGGTGAAGAGTGTACAAGAATTTTCTGTACTGTTTGCACAACTCTAAGTCTAAATTATTTTTTTAATGTTGAAAAAAACTTGGCAGAAGTCAAACTCTAGTGAATTTGCCTCAGCTAAAATAATCCAAGTAATTTGAGAGAATGCTTTCAGTATGTGTCAAGGTTAGTTAGATCCAATGGTCTGAAAAACAGTATCATGTCAATTGAACTACCACAAGTTAAACTGGTGTTCTGGCCAAATTGAAATCAATAGTCTTTATGTGACTCAACTCACACACACACACACACACACGCACACACACACAATTATATATCACTCCTGGGTCCCCTTCACTCTCTGGAGAATGGGGGAGTGATAAGAAAAGATCTTCAAAATTGACTTCATGTCTTTCCCTTTATTCTGTCTTTCTAACTTCCTCCCATAGGGAGGGAAGGCTTTTTTTAATTTCCCAGTCCCATAGACACTGTCTCCTTCCATGCCCTCTTCCCTTCCTTTGGCATTCACTCTATCCTTTATTGGGACAAAGGAACAAAAGTGTTTCAGGGAAGGAAACTCACAGATGAGTACCTCTCGATTTGCACAGAGATGTACTTAAAAATATTACCCCTGTCTGCTTATAGACTGCTCTGGACATTTTAATACCTGATCATTCTCCTGAGTTAGTTCCTTGAAGTCTATCTTCCTGGCTATACTGTAATGTCATTGAAGGTCAGATTGAGATCTTACACATCATTTGAACCCCCAAAGCATGCAGCACTAACTAGTCAGGGCATATTTTGTTGACTGTTTGAAGTAGATGATCACAAATCATTTTGGGTATAGTATTAAAGAAGAGTGGAGGACTGATCTATGAAGAGCCGAGTCCATGGTTCAACTTCCTGCTTGTTTTTTAAAGGTTTGACAATCTTTTGGAAAAGTTTACTCATTGTCCACTTTAAATTTGCCTCTTTAGAAAGGTTTTCAGTTATGGAAAAGCATCAGACATACCCTCTATTTAAAGATCATACATATTATAAATAACTTCAGGATCCTCTATGTGAAAATGACAAATAAAATATGTTGTAGTTTGAGGGCATATGGACTGAAAAAGCTATTCATGACCTGAAGCTATTCATGCTTCAAAATTTTCTTTTGAAAAAACTATTTCTATCATAAGAATCCCATCTCCATCCTTTGAAACGTGAGCAATTTAAAGAAATTTTTATTTAAATCTAATATGGGATCAAAAGGTGACTGTAGACAAAAAGAGTAATACATGTGAAAATTTAATAGCATACAATATTAGAGTTTGTTGAGAAATCAAAACCTTTGAGTCAAATATATAGCCATTTTGGCAGGTACAGAGAAGAGAGAAATGTGAAAATATTTACTTTAAAGATATCAGGATTTTATTTTCTAATTTTTATAACTTTTAAAGTATGATTTGTGTGTGTGTGTGTGTGTGTGCGTGTGCTCACTGAGATGCTAAGAATGAGCTTGTATTTTTACAGGATTATATACTTTAATCTCACTGAAAATTCTAAATTCACACTGAACAGAAATGGTAAACTATTTGCTGGAAAAAAGAGGACATCTCATCTTGAAGGTATTGGTTACTTTTGCAAGCCATCTTGAGAACATTGCTATTTTTTATAAAAACTTTTCTTTTTTCCAATATTACATCGTAGGTGGGCAATAGTGATTTCCCCCTCAATGTTCCCTATTTTGGAGGTAGAGTTTACTGTGAAAACATAACTTTTGGACAATTTAATTTAGGGTAAATAGTTGCAATTTGGATATTTATTGTATTTTGAAAGACAAAACAACTGTTAATTACTTGCAAAATTCTCTCACCCAATTATGGGTGGTTATGCTTGTGAAAGAGAAAACATATTTTAGCTTTACTGGGTATTGTTTGTGTATGAGAATAGCAATGTCAATTCCAGACCGATTATTAGGTGCTCCTTCAACTGAGAGACACCTTCCCTCTATCATATCTTTGGTAGCTAATTGAATGTTTGTCAGATTTTTTTATTGCTAAATATTACAATTGCAACATTTAGCATTATAAATGTTATTGATAATTAAGAAATAATTTACTCTTACTGTTTAAATACTTAGGAAGAGATGAATTGTTACTATGTTGAATGTGTAATTAAACAGAAAGGGGACATATTTGGGTGGGAACAGAAGCTGTAAAACAATAAATTATTCAGCTTGTTCCTAGTATACGAAACAAGTGTACCCTTGTGTCAATTGACCAAGGGGTTTACACTCAAGATAGAAACAAGTAATGAAAAGATAGTACTGCTTATATAACATAGTGATGATGAATGGTGATAGCTAACATACACTAAGGACTTCCAAGTAAGTTTTATTTAGCTTACAAAAAATTGAATCAAAGTTTAATGGATTATCAGAAATAACAGCATCAGTATCGTCATTTTTAGTAAGAGTAATAAAGTTAGAAATGTGTTTTATATTCCTTAAAGTTCTTTAATTTCAAAAGGTTTAGTCATCCTGCCTCATATTCAAGAATTTGTATGCTTCCTTTAATTATGATTTTTATGTTTCTCTTGTTATTATCCTATATGTATTATATACAATGCAAATGCACATAAAATAGTTGCAAGCAACAATGATTGGTTTTAATTTTCAAGCTCTTCTGAGGTAAGAGCTGCAATTGAAGAATTTATATTTTGAAGATAGTTTTGTGATATTATAGGTATCAAAATTCTCTTTTCATATAGGAGTATTTCCCTGCACTACCTACTCAACTTAGTCTGTTATTTCCTAGTTTGAGAGTATGAGCAAAAATACTGTACCAGGTTAGATGCATTTCTGATTTACTCTGGTAAAAAATATATATAAAGGAGATGATGCAGCCAAACATGTTAAAAATGATACCTAGCCTGTATTTTAGTGTTTAATATATGCCAGGCACTGTTATGTGGATTTTATCAGTTAGTCTAATCTTCTCTGGTAGTTCATGTTATCATCATCATCACATTTTATAAATAAAGACAGGTATTTAGAGAGGTGAAGCAATTTTCCCAAGGTGACATACAGTAAAAATGTTAGAGCAGGATTTAAATCCAAGCATTCTAGCTTTCCAGTGCATGCTACATTATTAACATCTTACTGAATATATGCAAGATAAAGTCATTTGAAGGCTCAGATGAGATACACTTATCAAATTACTAACTAAACAGAGTCTCTGAGTATGTCACTCCAGTATAAAGGGCAACTTAACACTGTGGGTAGATTCTAAAAAGGTTGATCATTTATTTCTAACAAGTTTCATTCATACCAAATAGGGACACTTGCCAACCGTAGATGATAGCTTTAGGATGGCTGTTTAAAATGGTGATTTCGAGGATGCCTAGGTGGCTCAGCAATGGAGCATCTGCCTTCAGCTCAGGGTGTGATACTGGGGTCCCCTGATCAAGTCCCACATCAGGCTCCCTGTGTGGGGCTGGCTTCTCCCTCTGCCTGTGTCTCTGCCTCTCATTCTCTGTGTCTTTCACGAATAAATAAAAATGATGGTTTCAGTGAAATGAGTCTGGGAAGGCTGGGTAGAGTGATTCAGCAAACCCCAGTGGTGCATGATCATGTCAACTTTAGTGTATATGCTATCCCAGAAATGGGAATTAGTTTGTATTCTTCCTCAGATTTGGGTCTGCCTGCTTTAGATCAGACCAATCAAGACAATGTGAAATCTTAGGAGAACATTTCAGGTATGCTAATTCTGGACCAACTTCTTGGAAAGAGTATGGTATCCAGCATTATATTCAAAATGTGTGACATCAATGCTTGTCCTCCTTTAAGTAAATTCCCTGTTCAAACTGTCCCATTTTACTTTTCAGGGTTTCTTGCCTGAAACCAGTTGTGTATCTGAATAATACAAATAAGTTAAGAATGTAATTTTTTGGCATTAATAATTCATGCACTGCAGGTGTGTTAGCAAAGAAAAATAAGTTAGCAACAAGTTTTTAGGTTTAGAGACGTGGCTACATGATAAACATCCACTGAGAGTTCTTGGTCATATACTTAAAAATCTATAGCAGAATCCTCCGGTAGGGTAGTTTAATCTCCAGGTATTGGGTCTGGGTTTAACCTGGGATACAAATTCAGGTTCGCTGTGCTAAAGGCCAAATGTCTGATGTCTTCTGACAGCAGCATTAGAAAGAGTCTTCACATTTGGTTAAACATAGATGGCAGGAAGTAATGGAGCATAGCCATGTAATGGTGTGAGGAGGAAAGTAGAAACCTACTCAAGATCTATTCAAGAAAGAGATATTACAAACACACTTCAAAGATCACATGCTGGAGTGTCTGAAATATCTTAGTGCTCAGGAATAAAAGATGATGGAAAACTCTTAGGCTGCTTCTCTGTTTGTGAAAGCCAGGGCTTGCCAAATTCCACCCACTTCTATGGCACACTCCCCAAATAAATAAATTTTGTTTCTATAAGTAGGAATTCATTACCACTGTTATGAAATACATTCTTACTAAAAATTGGGAAGATGGACTTGTATTTTGAGATTGAGATTAAAAATGATTAAATTTAATGACACTTTAAAATTGTAGCTTTAATTAACATGTTAGTCCCTCAGTACCAAAACTTATTAATGTCTTTTATTCAGTTATGTTGTATCAATACTATCAATACTAGTAAATAAATGTTAGCAACAGTAAATAAAGCAAAGGTAAATAAAGTTTTGATAATTTAAATAGGTCTGTAATTAGTTTCATGATATAAAAGGGCAAAAGGAAAGAAATACCTAATATTACCTACATAGTCTATATTTTTACTATAGGTAAGTCAGTTTCATATTATTAATGTGAATCATGTTATTAAAGAGATTATAAGGTTTGTAGGTGAATGTAAGTATGTGATAGTTTTTTTTTTTTTTTGGAGAGAGAGACAGAGGAGAAGGAGCATGAGTGGGGGTGGAAGGAGAGGAGGGGCAGAGAGAGAGAGAGAGAAAGAAAAAGAAGAGAGAATCTTAAGCAGGCTCCATGCTCAGCACCTGATGTGAGGCTTGATCCCATAACCCTGAGACCATGACCAAAATCGAGAGTCGGAGGCTCAATCAACTAAAGCCACCCAGATGCCTCAACGCAAGTTTTTTTTTTTAATAGAAAGATTAAATTTCTCAATTAATGTTTGGCAAGAAGTGCCCTTTTGATTTTTTAAGTTAGTGTCAAGTGGGTCCTTTTTGAGAAATATTCTCTATATACACCAGGAAGAAAAAGCCTGAAATTTCAAATATAAATAAAATACGAGTTTAAAAAAATCCTACTGTAGGATTGAAATAGTTTATCTCAATTGAATTAGACCAATTCAATCAATAAGTCAGTCAACAAACACCTGTAGTGCACACATTCTTTCCAGACACTTCATATGATGACAGCAAGGAGCCATCAGTTAGGAACATGGTCTTCACCTCTGCAGAGCTGGCGATAAAGACTGGCTACTTGACCTACTTTACCTTTAATTAGGAGTAAAATAGGGCTTTGTCTTAAAATACACACTGTTTAGTAAATAGCATGGATTACATATTGAAAAAAGCATTTGAGGCTCTGAATTACAGTTTTTTTTAGGTGTGTTGGTGTCATGAAAGGGGTTGAAATTAAACAAACTTCTCATTTTATAGTTTTAAAACAATGACAGTATTAAAATTATGTAACATTCTATAAAAATTAAACATGAATATAATTTTGACCATTTAAAAATTCCACTTGTACTTGATTCTCTGAAGTAGCTGGTGTACAATGGGCCTATGCAATATCAATGTGCTCAGTGATAGAGAAGATGGTAATTGTGTACTAAGGGAATGTAGGCTGTATTTTGATGATGTGGTCAATTACTTGGCCTTTGTGAACATTCATGGAATAATTGGTTTTATTTAATAAGTCCGTTTATGAAAATAGTCACTGTTGTACATTGGTGCTTATCAAAAGCATTTTTCCTTGAAGAGATTGCACATGCAAAGCACCAAACTACCAATTAATGTAATTTGTTTAGAGCTATTTTTCTTTCTGTACCATCAAGGCATTAGCTATCAAAGGTGAATGGTAAAATATCCAGCCCCAAATGGGTTGTATGGCTACCCCAACAACTTAAACAAAGACAGAGAATACACATGTGTTACATTTACCCAGATTTTTCCTTTAACTGAAGCTTTTAAACTAAGATTGATAGAAAACAGTGTTTAGGAAGAAATAATGCATACTGATTTATATAAAATGCTATTTGCTGTATTTTTCTTTTTGTATTAGCTTTAATGAATATATATACCTTTTTATTTTGTGGTACCCTACCATTAAATGATACCATCATTTTTTTTTCTGCTTAAATAAATTCAAATTCTTGTCACCTACTATCTGTACAGGAAGATTTGAGACATTATTCCTAATTGAGATTTTTACTGAATATCTTTTAAAGATAAATTTGTTTTATTCTTTCACCCACTATTTAAAAGGATTTTCACATTTTTATCTTCTAAAGGAATTGTCAATGAGAAACTAAAACTGCATAGACTATACATTAAAATCACTTTAGTTTTTAAGCTGTCATGAACTGTTTCAAAAAATGCTAAGTTGCTATTGTTTAATGTCTGTCATTTTATAATGCTTTAGAAGTTATCTATCCTGTAAAATTATTAACTGATGCTAAAATTGCCTTGTAAGTATTAGGACAATAGCAATTTTGTAACAGCTGGGACACTGCCAATGTAAGATAAGTACATTTTGCTCTGTAGATTCATAAAGTGCTTTGAAATGGTTTGTAACTGATGGATGGATGCATTTTCTAAGTGTAGAAAGCAATATTTTGTAGAAGGAAATGGCTTGAAAGCTGACACACATGCATGCAAATGCCATTCTCTTCAGTAAGTAATTTGCTTTTTCTTTCAAAAGCATAAATGGCATAGTTAGACACATTATTTTGTATATTGCACATAACAATACAAGATGCACAAAAACAGCAAGTACAAAACATTTCATATTGATAGAAGAACCCATGGCTGTGGTATATGATTAGCATAAATGTATACACACTGAAGTAATGCCTTCAGGATTAAAAAGTGAAACTGAAAAAAATAGGAAAGTTCGACTAAACTTCAGGAATGGCAATATTTATTATGCTTTCCCTCTTTTAACTTCATTGTGCTACTTGATTGGAATGCTAGATCACTTTAAATGGATATGTTTTCCTTTAAGCTCTAAATATTAATCATGGTGCCTCTGCAGAGTTACAAAGCTCTCATATTGTTCTGCATACCTACTTAGGATGGCTAACATTTTTTCAGCTTTTTAAAAGTAAAAGTGAATGATATCTTTTCCTGTACTACAAGTGTTCACACAGGACTAGTGTTTGTCAAGTTAAAGTTGTTCTGTGGCCTGAATTGGGTGTTTAAACACTTTTTACGTACAGTTCCTGTTGTATCCTGAGTACCTAGAAGAGACGGGCAGAAAGTATATAACCGATCTACATTCGCATCATGAACTTCTGAAAGCCCGTACAAAGAAGACCAAGTCTGAATTGTCTTTCAGAAACACGTGATTTAAAACCTCCCTTAGCAACTCTGTATTTGTTAAAGAATGCAAACTTTGGAGGCAGGCTGGTTGGGTTTGAGTCCTGGAATCAACATTATCAGCCTTATGAACTTATGCCGACTTTACACTTTGCTGAGCTCCAGTTTCCTGCTTTATGTGACATGAAAAAAGTAACATCCACTTCTTAAGGTTGTTATGAGGAGCAAATCTATATAAAGTGCTTTTGCACAGTGTCAGGCACCTGTAGCCCTTGATAAATTATAGCTTTTGCATATGAAATTATTATTCTCAAACCTCTATCAGTAATCACATTATTATTTTGTTTGCTGTATCAATACAGAATTATCTCAGTTCCTTAAAATGTCCTCAGTTTCTTCCTTGATTTGGACAGTTTCTGTGAAAATCACTTCTATTCATTCGACTTATTAATGGGAATTGCATATGGTCAGAGAGGAAACCACACCCTCAAGCTTTAACACGCTTTTAATTTTATTTAACTGAATCAAAATTTTTCATCTTTGATACATATTTCTTTCAACATGTTCAAAGGAAATATAGAAATTAATAAAACTGGGATGCCTGGGTGGCTCAGCGGTTTAGCGCCTGCCTTCGGCCCAGGGTGTGATCCTGGAGTCCCGGATCAAGTCTCAAGTCGGGCTCCCTGTGTGGAGCCTGCTTCTCTCTCTCCCTCTGCCTCTGCCTCTCTCTCTGTGTCTCTCATGAACAAATAAATAAAATCTTAAAAAAAATAAAGAAATTAATAAAACCTACTGGTTTGGGTCATATTTTGGATGACAGTAAGGCAAATTTCCAATTTGTACTTTGAAATGTGCCCCTTGTTAGGTGTTTTATCTCAGAGATCAGATATTAGAGCACCTGGATATCTTTGGCCCCAACGGTTAGTAGAAGACATTATACAGCATGAATTAATTAACAGGTGTCTGAAACTTAGTGAAATTCTTTACCTTCTCATAAGGTGAATTCAGTACTTACCTGCCAGATTTTGTCACAAAGATATGCCAGAGGAATGCTTTTAGGCCACAGGTGTTTACATCTGAGTTATTTCCTCTTGAGGCCTCTGATGGGACGCCTTAACGTAAAGACTCTTGACATAAGAATGGAAACAAATATTGGTCCTTTGATGGAAAATCTTATAGGCCGATTTTGAAGACTTAACAATTTTATGGATTTGGTAAAACATACAGCTTATTGAATAGCTATAGTATTTCATGCTTAAGAAATGTTGTCTTTTATTTTATTCATATACTTTCTTATTTTACTTTGTTATACCTTTAACTCTTGGTGAGGAAGTCTGTGGTTTATACATATAGTTTCAGTTAGAGCTGTGCCGCTTGGTGTTTGCAGTATCCCATGTATTATAATAGTACTCCTCCAAATCCTTCATGTGTACAAGTGGCACAAGAGTATTTTCCTAACTAACTTTATGTCAGAAGGAGGTTGTATAAATTCATTACCATAAGCACAAAGCTCCTCAGTAAATATCAAAAGTGTTTGGTGATATCCTTGATCATGGTCCTAGAGCTAAGGTCACCTACTTTTTCTATTATTGGTATGGGTTCACTGAGGAATAATTGTACTTTTCTACTGACCACCTTCCTCCTTAACAAATTCATCTGAGAGAGGGAAAGATCACATTATCCTTAGAGAAGATTTTTAATCTCAAAACCCTGTCACTTACAACCTGGGTTTCTTGGGTATTTATATCCTATAACCAGCCACGGCAGACTTTGGACACAGTGGTACTATTATGGATATTTTTATATTCTGTCATTTTGTGGATAAATCTACTGGAACAACATAAATTTGTTCACGCCTTTCTTATCTTTGATTTCATGAGCTTTGGGATAACCTATAATAATGGCGATTTAAATCCTTAGTTATTAATGCTTATATAAAAACTTTTGCTACCTTGTGAAGTAAGTGTTGACAAGAAGCTTAATGGCAGATGTTCCAGTGGAATAAACCAGTTTTGTATTCTTCTATCCCTTGTCTTTATGTCATTTGACTTAATACCACTTTTGTATGAGTTGGATAAATGACACTCTACTATAAATGATGAAAAGATAGGCATTCTTCCATATGTTGTGCATAAGAGCTTAATTATCACAAACTTGCAGGGCTCTGACTTACAAGCTGATCCTGCTCTCTATTTCCAGGAAAAAAATAGTGCTACCAAATTGCTATTTTTTTTTTTTTTTTACTGAAAAATAGATCTTTGAGGGGAGCCTGAGTAGCTCAGTCAGTTAAACATCCAACTCTTGATCTCAGCTCAGGTCTTGATCTCAGGAGCATGAATTCAAGCCCAGCACTGAGCTCCACATTGGGCGTGGAGCCTACTAAGTAAATAAATAATAAATGAATAAACAATAAATAAAATATTGAGAATCTTTTATTAGTGCACATAGTTCTTCTTCATTAATTTTGACTGCTGCACAGTGTGGGTAGATAATATTTGCCATACTTCTACTGATAGACATTTAGGTTATTTACAGTTTTGTGGTACAATACTGCAATGAACATCCTCATATGTCCCCTCTAGTGTACATGTATGGCTTTTCTTATGGTGCATAAAAATAGAGTTTATTAGTTTGTATAGATTCTGTCAAATTGACCTTTCAATTTATGCCCTCATATTTGATATAGCATAGTACGTATTTCTCTATGTATTAGACATACTGGAGATCAACTTTTTAATTCTTGCTAACCTGATGATGAGTTAAGATCACTCTCTTTTGGAGTGCCTGGTTGGCTCAGTTGGTTAAACATCTAACTTTTTCTTTTTTTTTTTTTAAGATTTATTTACTTGTTATGAGAGACAGAGAGGAGAGAGAGACAGAGAGACAGAGACAAAGACATAGGCAGAGGGAGAAGCAGGCTCTTCGCAGGAGCCCGATGCGGGACTCGATCCCAGATCCCGGGATCACTCCCTGAGCCAAAAGCAGACACTCAACCGGGGGGCCACCCAGGCGTCCCAAGCATTTAATTTTTGATTTCCGCTGGGGTCATGATCTCAGGGTCCTGAGATCAAGCCCTACATTGGGCTTTGCACTCAGCATCGAGTCGGCTTGAGGACTCTCTCTCAAATAAGTAAATCTTTAAAAAAAAAATACCCTCTCTTTTTTACTTATATTTCTCTTTACGTTAATTTGATAATCTTTTATATGTTTATTTGACATGTATATTTATTCTTTTGTGATTTTCCTATTCACATTATTTGCATATTTTTCTGTGTTAGTCCACCCTACAAATGAACAGGAAAAAACTATCATTCAGTTGCATATCTTCATTATTGGACTATATGTCTTTTCAACTTTGACAACAATTGGTGTCCTGTTAAACCATACAGACTGCCTTTAATTTGTAAGGTATAATTGAGTTCTCTGCACTTCAAATCTGTCTAAAGCTTGGTTTTGATAAAATATGTTTGGAAACTTAGTATTAAATATTTAGTCCCTTCCATTACTTACAGATACTTTAAATTTTATCTCTGGAAATGTCTAAGTAAGTTGTATTCTTTTGGCTACTGTGGCCTGAATTGATGGCAATTAGTTTTTTAAAAGGGTCCTATAAAAGGTATTACTTTAATGTTATAATTGTAACATCTATGGAAAAATTATGGCTGTTGTTCATTCTGTCATACTGTCAAGTTCGTGATCACTAAAACTATTTTTCAAATCTTGTTATCAGAAATGCACATTTTCTGAATAACTGCTTTTTAAAAAACGCCCATAGTTTAGTTTTCCTTCTTCAGACTGGCTGCCAGATAGTTAAGAGCAAAACTTATAGCCCATCAGAAGATAGGTCCAAAATAATTATTAACACACTTAATATATATATTAAAGTTCGTATACTTTTTTTTACATTCATTTCCCTGTGTCTTAATTTTCTTGTTTTTTAAAAAAGTATATTGCATATATAATTGTAAGTTATGTAAAGTTTTGCAAATGAATTTTATGTAAGTATATAGATAACAACCTGTTTTTAAACAGATGTTATATTGAAATTCATACTCTATTGTGCCAAAGCTTTAAAGTGTTGACTCGTGTATGAATTTTATATTGTACAAATGAAGGAAATGTCCTCAATTATTAAATAGAAAAAATATAAAATAAAGATAATTTTGTTCTTACACCTATTATATTTACCTTTTAATGATAGATTAGTAAAAGATTTAAAAAGTGGCCAAAATCTGTGTTGACTGAGGTTATAAACATGTCTAAAAATTTTGTCATGGTGCCGTTTTCTTTCATAAACACATTGGCTCAGTTATTATTTAATAAAGTAAATGTTTTATAGGTATGACAATTAACTATTAATAAGTAATAAAGTAGTGATTTGCAGTAATAGAAAGTAGATTTTTAGGACCAGTTATTATAGGTGATTGTTGAGGATTAACTTGTGTTCCCCTAAGAGATATGTTAAATCCTAAATCCCAGTACTTATAGAAGTGGCCTTATTTAGAAATAGGGTAGTTGCAGATGTAAACAAGTTAGAATGAGGTCATAATAGATGAGTGGAATCCTTATAAGAAGAGGCAAATCTGGACACAGACACATGGAGTATGCCATGAGTCTACAGAGGCAGAGGTAAGAATGATATATCCACAAACCATGGAATGCCAAGGATTTTAACCACTAGAAGTTAGGAAGATGCAAGGAAGGATCCTCCTCTAGAGCCTTTGGAGAGAACACAGTCTTTTTTTGTTTAAGATTTTATTTATTCATGAGAGAGAGACAGAGAGAGGCAGAGACACAGGCAGAGGGAGAAGCAGGCTCCACGCAGGGAGCCCTACATGGGACTCAATCCCTGGTCTCCAGGATCACACTCTCCCTGGGCTGAAGGCTGCGCTAAACCTCTGAGCCACCCGGGCTGCCCTACAATCTTTTTTTTTTTTTTCTTTCTGAAATTTTATTTATTATTTATTATTTATTTATTTATTTATTTATTTAAAATAATAAATTTATTTTTTTATTGGTGTTCAATTTGCCAACATACAGAATAACACCCAGTGCTTATCCCGTCAAGTGCCCCCCTCAGTGCCCGTCACCCATTCACCCCCACCCCCCGCCCTCCTCCCCTTCCACCACCCCTAGTTCATTTCCCAGAGTTAGGAGTCTTTATGTTATGTCTCCCTTTCTGATATTTCCTACCCATTTCTTCTCCCTTCCCTTCTACTCCCTTTCACTATTATTTACATTCCCCAAATAAATGAGAACATAAGCCTCCACCCCAAGATTGCTAGAACTCATGCAGCAATTTGGCAGCGTGGCAGGATACAAAATCAATGCCCAGAAGTCAGTGGCATTTCTATACACTAACAATGAAACTGAAGAAAGAGAAATTAAGGAGTCAATCCCATTTACAATTGTACCCAAAAGCATAAGATACCTAGAAATAAACCTAACCAAAGAGGTAAAGGATCTATACCCTAAAAACTATAGAACACTTCTGAAAGAAATTGAGGAAGACACAAAGAGATGAAAAAATATTCCATGCTCATGGATTGGCAGAATTAATATTGTGAAAACGTCAATGTTACCCAGAGCAATTTACACGTTTAATGCAATCCCTATCAAAATACCATGGACTATCTTCAGAGAGTTAGAACAAATTATGTTAAAGATGAATGGATAAAGAAGATGTGGTTTATGTATACAATGGAATATTACTCAGCTATTAGAAATGACAAATACCCACCATTTGCTTCAACGTGGATGGAACTGGAGGGTATTATGCTGAGTGAAGTAAGTCAGTCGGTGAAGGACAAACATTATATGTTCTCATTCATTTGGGGAATATAAATAATAGTGAAAGGGAATATAAGGGAAGGGAGAAGAAATGTGTGGGAAATATCAGAAAGGGAGACAGAACGTAAAGACTGCTAACTCTGGGAAACGAACTAGGGGTGGTGGAAGGGGAGAAGGGCGGGGGGTTGGGAGTGAATGGGTGACGGGCACGGGGGGTTATTCTGTATGTTAGTAAATTGAACACCAATAAAAAATAAATTAAAAAAAAAGATTTGTGTGGAATCAAAAAAGACTCCGAATAGCCAGAGGAATTTTAAAAAAAGAAAACCATATCTGGGGGCATCACAATGCCAGATTTCAGGTTGTACTACAAAGCTGTGGTCATCAAGACAGTGTGGTACTGGCACAAAAACAGACACATAGATCAATGGAACAGAATAGAGAACCCAGAAGTGGACCCTCAACTTTATGGTCAACTAATATTCGATAAAGGAGGAAAGACTATCCATTGGAAGAAAGACAGTCTCTTCAATAAATGGTGCTGGGAAAATTGGACATCCACATGCAGAAGAATGAAACTAGACCACTTTCACCATGCCCTACAATCTTGTCAACAATTTGATTTGGACTTCTAGTGCCTAGAATTGGGAGATAATAAATATCTGCTGCTTTGAGCCATTTAAGATTGTGGTAATTAGTTATGGCAGTCCTAGGAAACTCATGATGGTCAATATTTCTGTATATAATTATATTACAATCCAATGTCTAAGAGAGAACCTTACCAGGGACTAGTAAGATTTTGTGTTCTCCATTTGGTTTCTATACAAGTGAAATCATAAAAGATGCATGTTTGTGAATAATGAGACTAAAATGTTAAATTCTGATACCCACAAATGTCAGACTGGAAATTTGGAAAAAATTTTGAAGAAAATTTATTCCATGAGTAAATGTCAAAAGAGCTTCAATGTTCAAATTATAAAGACTGTCTTAGGAAAAATATGTAAATTTAGGTCAGAAAAGCATCTGATCTCTAGAAATGAAGGTTAATTGCTGTATATATATATTTTTAAGATTTATTCATTTATTTATGACAGACATACAGAGAGAGAGAGAGAGAGAGGCAGAGACACAGGTAGAGGGAGAAGCAGGCTCCATGCAGGGAGCCCGACGCGGGACTCGATCCTGGGACTCCAGGATCACGCCCTGGGCCAAAGGCAGGCGCCAAACCGCTGAGCCACCCAGGGATCCCCTAATTGCTATATTTTTTTTAAAAAGTATTGTAGTTTTAATGCTAATAAAGGTTTTGTACACAATATGACAAAAGTAATTTACCTTATTTGTCCATTATTTGTAGTTCTGTATTGACATTAAAATTAATCACCGAAGCTCTTCTTTACTTTCAGTTGACTGTTTTAGGATTTTATTATATTTTTTACTTAATCATTAGGGTCCAAAAAGCTATCATGAGCTATTCTAAAATTAAATGTCATAAATACAATTCTACTGCTATGTAAGTAAGGAACTGCATTGTTTTATGACTGACAGTGTCAATACTTGAATGACATTATTTTTGAAAGATTTAAAAGATACCAATTTAAAGAAGCACCAGTCTTTCATTGGTTACTAGGTATGTCATAGCTTTTAGAAAGAAAATAAATAATATTTATTATTATTTTCAGAATATAGAGATATTATAATCTTTAGTGATTATATGTAAAACTACCTTGGATAGATAATCTTGTCACTTCAGTGAGTATGGAATTTTTCTGTTCAGGATTGTTTCCCTAAAAATTCATGTAAGACATACTATAGCTGTACTTTGCCTCAGGTACTTTTAACTTCTTCACAATGCATCCCAGCCATAAAACTCATTAATCAAATTAGTTGGGAGAAGACAGGTTTCCCATGGCTTGATCTTAAGTTGTATTCATGACGATTAATCATTGCACAGGGGTGAAGTCACTGAAAACATGTCATTCGCAAAGTCCATCATTTAGGTTCAAAGAGATGAGCAATAGCAGAGTAATGGTCTAGCAAGAATACCTTTAAAAAGGGTTCATAGTACGAAGCCAAAATTTTTTTTTAGAATGTATCAGTGAATAATAGTTTTCTTTCTTCTTTGGGATTTTTTAGCTATTATTTTTCTGCAGAGATGTTTACTACTTTTAGATACTTTCATAAAAAATTTTCATACACATATCCAATTTATTAACAGTTTTTGCATAATTTCATAGGAGGAAGACTTATTATGAAAGTGATTCTGGCACATGTTACCTCATATTAGTATCTCATATTTGTGTAGCACTTACAGATTTCAAAGTGTTAATTAATTACTCTGTTCCCAAATTTGATGACATTTTTTCTTTCCTTTTTGTGGCAAATTCTTAAAGACTCATAGTTGAGAAATAATTTTGAATAGACATTAGATTGGCTACAGTCTGAATTACTCCCCATTTCTGACACAGTAGGATAAATAACAAATCAAAAGCTGCAGATATCCATGCATTTCACTACCTGCCAATTTAACTTCAATTTAAAAAATCTACACATGAAGATTTACCAATCTTCTATTAACAAAAATTTGTTATGGAAAAATGAGATTAAAATTTCCAAATAATAGCACTTATTACATATTCCCAAATACTTTATAATGATGGTCTGATTTCCTTGCAAACATATTTCATATTCTGAAATAATAGAGATATTTGCTTTCAAAATAATAATTACTGCAATTATTTTCATGGAGAGACCCAGGAAAATAAGGACCTTTGTGATGAGGTACTTAACACCTCTCTAACTTCATTTTTCATGCCCTCTCCTTCTCGATACTCCCATATTACCAAACTACATTCTTACATTTATTTATTCCTTCCTTCTTTCTACATTTTCACATGCCTTAACGTCACTGCTATGTAACTGTCTATGCTATAACCTAGTCTAGGCAGTCTCCATGTTCAACATTTTCTTTTTTTGCTAAATTCAGGGGATGTTTCTCAGTCTGTATCTTACTTCATCCCACAGCAGATTTCAAATATAGAGGACTCCTCCCTCCTTTGAAGAAAATTCATCCTTACTGTGACACCACTATGTCCTGATTTCCTTTTTGTCCATTTCTTCTAATTCTTCTTTCTTACTCCTATACTGCTTTTTAAATTTTTGGTGAGTGTACTTTTCAATCTTCTGATAACTTCATCTTGGGACTCCTCTTATCTACCCATAAACTTTGGAAACAGATACCTGGTGTTCCAGTTCCAGACTTAACCCTTATTAGCTGTGCAACTTTGGGCAAGTCTCTTACTCTTCTTGTGCTTCAGTCTTATTACCTGTAAAATGGGGATATTAATAGTACCTGCTTCATAGAGTTATTGTACTAAAAGAGGTCATACAAACAAAAGGCTTAGAATAGCACTGGACACTTGTTAAGTGCTGTGTAAGTGCTGGGGATGTTATTACACTTTTACACTTTCTCCTTAGAATACTTTCTCTAATGTCATGGCTTTAGTACTATTTCCATGCTGATAACAACCAAATTTATATTTACTCTAAGTTTTGCACACAGGTTTCCAATACAGATTTTTAACCACAATTTGATATTTCCACTTGTACGTCAAAAAACATACCAAACTTCACATGTACCAAATGGGAGTCTTGATATCTTTCTTTCAGACCAATTTCATTCTCTGTTTTGACACTACCATCAATTCTATTGCTAAAGAAAAAAAAACTTTAGACTAATTCTTCTTCATTCTTTTCTTTCTCTTACTTCCACATTCTTTCCACAAGCAATTCCTTTTTGTTCTATCCTAGCAAATAGTTTAAACCCATCATGTCTCTGAATCTTTAATTGCAGTCAGTCTAGTCAAAGTGACCAACACTGCTTCCTTGGCATTATGTAATAGCAGCAAGCTGTCTGGCTTCTACTCTTGCCCTTTTGCAATTCATCTGTATACATCTGCTCTCATACACCCTCTGAAACATAGATTAAGTCATATAACTATGCTAAGCACGTGATAGCAGTTCAACCGATATTCGTTGAACGAATGAATTAGTATGTTATTAATTGGGTGGCAAAGAATCTTAGTGGTTTTTTTTAAAGATTTGATTTATTTATGCATGAGAGAGAGAGAGGCAGAGACACAGGCAGAGGGAGAAGCAGGCTCCATGCAGGGAGCCCAATGTGGGACTCGATCCCGGGACTCCAGGGTCACACCCTGGGCTGAAGGCAGGCGCCAAACTGCTGAGCCACCCAGAGATCCCCTTAGTGGTTTTAAAAATCAAATATTGTCTTAAGATTGAGAGCTTACTATGAATAAAAGAATAAAGTATTATGAGACAGAATAACCCGGAGATATGAAATATACTTAAAACAAGATGGCTAAGGAAGTTACTCCAAGCAAGTATATTTTAAGTGAACACTTGTATACTTAGAAGGAGATACTCTGGTGAAGATTGTGTACAAAGAACTCCAGGCAGAGGATCTCTGGGAGGGTAAGCTCTTGCCCATTTCACAAAACTCTGATGGTCAATGTGCCTGAAGCTTTGTAAGGAAGAGAAATGAGTTTGGAAATGAGGCAGGAGACAGATCTTTCTGGACCTTAGTCTGGTAATTGGCAGTGAATTTTTATTAGCCACAATGAGACCACCGGATGTTTCAAGCAGGGGCATTACACAATTCAGTTTGTGTTTACAAAAGATAAGGACTGTCTTCTTTGTGGAAAGACTGGAAGGAAATGAGTGGAAACAAGGATACTATTGAAGTTGGCCAGAAGAGACAAGAGTCACCGTGGGGATATATTTTGGAGATAAAAATCAGGTATCAAGAGGACTTACTGATGTATGGGCTATGGAGAATAGGGAAAGGAAACAATTAAGGATGATTACCAGGTCTCTGGCTTGAGCTACTGTGTAAATATTGATGCCAGTTAATGACCTGGGTAGTGAGAAGTTATATATTTGACCCTGGAGTTTGAGAGTTTGCATTACAGATATGTTTGAAAATATTACAGATGTAGCTAGCACTTATGACCAAGGAATAATTTAAATGTCTTAGAAAGAAAGTATTGAGGAAGAAGAGGGGAGGAACTCCATTTTTTAAAGCCTGATAGAAAGGGGCTATCAAGAATGTTACCACATTTGCCATATTATTTTCTACATTGATTTCTTGCATAGTGACACCTTCATAATCTGCTTAGCATATTCCATCATCTGTAACATTAAAAATGTTATCTCTACTTTAAATAATGATTATTATTTAACGTTTATCAAGTAATTATTAATACCAAATGTATGTGTGTGTGTTGAATGCATTATCCCACCTAAACCTCATTAAAACAACTGTGAGGTAGATACTATTATACTATTTCAAAGATGAGAAACCCAAAGTAACTTACAACTGGTTACCATTGGAAGTGGAAGTTGAGGCCAAACTCAGCCATTTACATCTATGGATGCAATTTCTACATTGCCTTGTTTTGTACATAGCTGGTATTTTATCTCCACGATGTAGTATGTTTTGTATATGCATATTAGTGTAACAAAAGTAAATAGGAATCTAAACAGAAATTCATACTTATTTTTTCTTTGTCTTTCTCTTTTACCAAAATAGGAGCAAACTGAAGGTAGAATTCACTGATTACTAAATTTTGTAGCCTCCAGGCCATGATGGTGTCTGATGTATAGAAGATATTATGAAAAAAAAGAAGATATTATAGATACTTGTTACATGATTAAATGAATATACATCCTCAATTCTGAGAGCTAATCCTTAAAAACTTTTAAGTTCTTCTGTTTAATCTCTTGTTTACATATCCTTATATTCACTATTTCAATGTTAGAGGTGGAATCCAATTTCCACAAATGGAATTTGGCATCTAAGCTCTGAATAAGTTTATTAGACCTATGATTTGCTGTGTGCATCTTCTCTCTACCAAAATTACTTTTTCAAAGATTACATCACCAAAATATCATGCTGGTTGTTTATTAAATTATTTTATGTAATTTGTTCTAAGTTGTTATTTCATGCAATTTGTTCAAGCCTATCTTTTTTTTCTGGATTCCCCACCATTTTGAAGTAGTCTTCTATTACTAAGAATTTAATTTCATGCTGCTCTCAAGTATCTTGAATGGAGACCAAAATGTGTGTGACTTCTGGAATGGTAAAATACTAATTTTGTATAATTCACCAAAGATAACTGTGTTAAATGTTCCTTGATGTAAAAATGCAATAGAAAAAAAGATAAAGAAATATTCTTTTTAAGTAATATTCAGCAAACTATCTTTTATTGTTAGAATTATGAAAGAATTAGTTTAACATGGACTAGAATTATTACTGAATTAAAAGATAAATTGTCTCTATTTTAACAATGACTGGTTTCTGCTTCAGAAAAGTTGACATCATTAAAATGTTTCACTTTGTCAGGCAATTTCCAGTTTCTGTTATTAAGAAGCTTTCATTGCTTTGACATACTTTCCAAAATGCATACTGTTTTCCCATATAATTGAAACCAAAACACTCCAAAACAAAATGTTTCCATGCAGTGCAATATTTTGCAATCGCAAGGCTGTATCTATTATTTCAAATGTACTGAGCAACAACTTTTTCTATCTTATTTGCAGGAGAGTTTTGCTTTCTGCCCCTCCCCCAGGTGTAAACATTTAAGGTGGGATTCAGTTAGTGGGCTCTTTTTGGATACAGAAAGAAATTATCGAAGGCAATTTTATACCCCTCCTAAAGCGTTTCATTTTGGAAATAAATTTTAAATTGAATAATCTCATGATAGCCTAATCCCTGTTTTTTTTTTTTTTTTAAGATTTTATTTATTCATGAGAGACACACAGAGAGAAAGAGGCACAGATACAGGCAGAGGGAGAAGCAGGCTCCATGCAGGGAGCCCAACATAGGGCTTGATCCCAGGTCCCCAGGATCAGGTCCTGGGCCCAAGGTGGTGCTAAACCACTGAGCCACCAGGCCTGCCTGCCCTGTTTGTTTTGACACCTAAGTATATGTACTTGGCAGCCGAACTTCTTCATTATCACTCACCCCAAAAATGTATCAATACTTTAACCATAACTTAACTATTTTCTAAAGACACTTTGTATCTGGCAGGAGGTGAGTCACTTTCGATGTTATATATCCTCTAAATGACTACATCCCAGATAGTTCTACCACCAGGGATAACATAAGTCATAAAGTGATTTTGTATTTTGCGGCCCCCCCACTTGGCCATTTGCTTATCTTTCTTTTTCTTTCTTTCTTTCTTCTTTCTTTCTTTCTTTCTTTCTTTCTTTCTTTCTTTCTTTCTTTCTTTCTTTCTTCTTCTTCTTCTTCTTCTTCTTCTTCTTCTTCTTCTTCTTCTTCTTCTTTCTCTTTCTTTCTTTCTTTCTTTTTTCTTTCTTTCTTCTTTCTTTATCTTTCTTTCTTTCTTTCTTTCTTCTTTCTTTATCTTTCTTTCTTCTTTCTTTCTTTCTTTTCTTTCAAGATTTTATTTATTTATTCATGAGAGACACACACACATAGAGTGAGAGAGAGAGAGAGAGAGAGAGGCAGAGACACAGGCAGAGGGAGAAGCAGGCTCCATGCAGGGAGCCCAACATGGGACTCGATCCTGGGTCTCCAGGATCACACCCCAGGCCGAAGGCAGGCGCTCAACCACTGAACCACCCAGGGATCCCGAATTTGCTTATCTTTCAACTAGCTTTTCCCTGCAGTGCACAGAGTGCTAGATGAATTTATATTTTCTAATTTATAACTTGCTACCCCAACTCCTTCATTTCTTTCACTTCTGTGGAACTTACCTCTCATCTTCACTATGAATTTTACCTTCCCATTTGTATAATATATTGCTCTACTTTTGCTTAACAGGAATCTTTATCATAATCAACCATTCAGAGAAACTCTAAGAATTATCAAATATATCATCTCTTTGACTTGGTATCTACAGACTTATTAGGATTACCAACATTACCTCAAATAATCTCCATCTTCCATGTAGTATACTCCATGACCAAGCTGGACAGCTATATTTAAGAATATTATGAACCACATGTATAAGATCCACTATAAATGCTTATTAGTTAACTTTATCTTGATCTACATCAGAACAATTATATTTTTATTTCTCAGAAAGCTTTTCATTCCCTGCTAACTACAGTGAGTTCAGAATTTTGCATAACCTTAAAAAACAAACTTATATTGGTTATCATACATAGAGAACAAAGTATCTCATCTCCTATTTTTAAAATTGAAGGCTATGAAGTATATTTTGCCCTATTCTATCCTCCCTTTATTAAAATATATAACTATAATTTGTGTTTCATATTCTTTCTTAGAAGAAAAGGTCTTCTCTCACCTTCATGAGTTTGATTTGACCATGTCCCTGTACTCTTGTTATATTCCCTTTAATCCCTCCCGTGAGTTATCTTTCATTGCACCATCAGTCTCTCCCCACTGGATCATCTTCTTTTATCTACAAAGAGACTAAGGAATCTTCCAGCCTAAAAATACTCCAGTTTCTTCCATTGTCCCACCGCCCCTTTTTAGCTGCCAAAATACCAGGGAGATTACAAACCATTTGTAGCTTTCTTTTCCACATACAACTGTTTTTCTTTTCCTATCATTCTTCAGAAACTACTTTCTAGAAAGTGACTGATGCCTTCTCTGGAGTATTTCATCTTTTGCCAACCTGTTTTCATGCTGTGTCTTTCCTTGACTCTCCAATACATCTCTTTCAACTTCTCTGATAATTAGTTACCTCCTATTTTTGTATCTTTATCTATTCTTGTCCTTTACAATAGGTGCTTACCACATTCTGAGGCCTTCTCTTTTCTTCAATCCTTTCTTCCTTTATGCACCATTTCTATGTCTATATATCATTTCTATGTGAATAATCTCCAAATCACTATCTCTAGGTCTACCTGCCAGGTGAGACTCTAGCTATTTGCTGAACATATTTTACATAGATCTGCTTGAGGCCTTTAATTTATTAAAGCATTGAAGGCCTTCTATTATCTGCCTATAACATGAATGCTTTTCACATCTCAGTAATTAACTCTTTCATGCACTTGAAACATTTAGTCAAATTCAACAATTTTGCCTTTCAGCAAACACTTGTTTCACTCAGCAAGTGTTTTTTCTTCATTTTCTATTTGTTCCTGCATCATCTTCTCTCTGTGAAGTATTCATGGCTCTTCAAGGGTCACCCCATGGGCCTCCTACTTGAATATTCTTTGAGCAGGGTCAGATATTCTCTTCCTCTGAACGCTCGGTGTTTTCTTACATTCTTCTTGTTTGTGACCTATGCACAATAGTCAAATTTCAAAGTTTAAGTGAGAGAGGGTATTAGTTTTACTTGCTGAAGTCTACTAGTATTTTAGCTATTTGTGTTCAGAACTCAGCCTCTGGAGCAGTGATTCCTAGAGTCTAGAAAAGGAGTTTTCATACCCAAGTTTTATCCCTCCAAAGCTTCTGGAATAGTACTTTTTCATCTTCTAAAAGAACATTTAATACAAATATACAGGATATATAAATATTCAGTTTGCTACACATGAACTTACCATTTAGGTTAGAAAAACAACTTGTTTTATCTCTCCTCTTTCTTACTCAGTGAACAACTTTCTACATATTCCTGCAAATTTGCTTATGCCTTTATTATTCTCCTGCTTATTATTAAAAATGCTGTCAAAATACATCCATACCTATTACCCTTTCCATTTAAAAATCCCATATATAAACACGCAGTTAGCTCACTGTGTTATTAAATTTTTCAAGTGGAAGAAAAATCCTCCAAAACATTCTTAACTAATTGGTTACCACCAACTGAGTCTTGCAAAGGGATAGGCTACATCTGTATTCTATCCAGTAGGACACCTTACGGATGGAGATACTATTCGTTTTTAAGGTGAGTACAATATTGTAAAGTTTAATTTAAACATTTAAAGAGTTTTGGTGAATGATTATCTTTAAATCAATAAATGCTTAAGGAATATGGAGTAGCCAGCATCAGCTATAGTATCAGAAAGATAACAGGAAAATGTCACTTAGAGAACAATAATCATAAAGTTTATTATAGGCTCGAAACAAAGTAATAATCAAGAATTCTTAGGAAATGAAAAGATACTCGTATTTCTGGTTGAAATTGATGTAGTAATAAATCCTCAAGTCATGAATATCAAGGTCTCATGCTGACAAATACATACATGTCTCCAAAGAAAGTGTCTAGAGATGCTTTATTAATTGTGGCATGTTCTGCAAAAAGACCTTCCAAATTTGTGTAGTTCATGTAGGAGAAGATGCCAAATAATCTGGTGTACATTCAGAACAAATAATGAAAGAGTTTCAATCTGAAACAGATAAGTCACAAAGCAGAAGTGATTTTTATCAACTTATTCTTGTATTTATCAGTGAGTTGGAGCACTGTAATTACAACAGACTTTATTTATAATAATTCCTGGAGTCGTTTATGTCATTGATAGAAAAATTAAAATAAAATTCATTGTATCTTGGCTGTGACAAAAACAAACCATTCTTTACTTTTCCAATGAGATAATTTCTAGGAAGTTAGATTACTTTTACATTGACATTATAACAAAAAACTTTTATTTTCCTAATAACCTTTAGAAGTGAAGTACTTAAAGCTTATAAAAACTGATTGTATTCTTTTTCTTTTTTCTTTTTTTTAAGATTTTATTTATTCAGGAGAGACACACAGAGAGAGGCAGAGGGAGAAGCAGGCTCCCCCATGGGGAGTTCCTATCTGGGATTCCGGATCAGGCCCAAGCCAAAGGCAGATGCTCAATCACTGGGCCAGCCTGCCATTCCAAAACTGACTGTATTCTTTTGGGTACTGTGATAAATACACAATAGTGAAATGATAAATTGACAACATAGTGGTATTATTCTTAGGTGTTTTGATCAAGTTTTATATTTCCTAACTTTTTAAATGTTCTTAGGGCCCATTTCTCTCTCCAACCATCACTCTTTGTAACATTTAAGGACAGTGTAGCCACTGCTATTTTGTAGACATTAATAGGGCTCCAGTATGGTACATAAATAAAGTGACCTGTCAAGGATGCTTGAATATTTCCTTACCCCAGGATGAAAGAGTTTTAATGAAATATTCAGAATCACCTCTGCTTAACCATTTTGCCTTGTCTGTGAAGAAAAGGCCTATGTGAGATAGGTATCCTAAAATAATAGCTCAGGGTAGTGATTAAGTACAAGTAAGACTGTATGGATTCATTTCTTGGCTCTGACACTTATTAGATGTTTGGCCTTGAGAATGGTTCTTAACCCCTTGTGTTTCAACTTTTCTTATTTGTACATTTGTGGAAATGGTACCTATCTCATAGTACTGTGAGGATCAGATAAGCTATGTGTCCAATACATTCTGGTCACTTGCTGTGTCAACTGTTTGTTATAATCAAGAGGGACATTAATAAAATATTTGATTAATTCACTAATTCAAGAAATATTTACTGCAATCATTGTTAATAGTAGATAGTATTTTAGGTTCTGACTCTCCTTCAATAAGCTCACAGTTTGTAAGAAAAAATGGCCAAGAGAAAGAGTAATACCAAGGTACAATTATTTTTTCCTAAGTTCCTTTTTTAAAAAATTTATAATCAAGTTAGGTAACATATAGTGTAGTATGGCTTTCAGGAGTAGCATTTAGTGATTCATCACTTACATATAATCCCCAGTGTGCATAACAAGTGTCCTTGATGCCCATCTCCCATTTAGCCTATTCCCCACCTACTTCCCTCCTGCAAACCATAGTTAAGAGTGTCTTATGCTTTACTTCCATCTCTGTTTTAAGAAACAGAATAGATGAACATAGGGGAAGGGAAGGAAAAATAAAATAACAAGGTACAATTAAATGCTAAATAAATGTTGCTCAGGGTATTATGGGAGTACAAAAGGAATTTATTTTTTAACAAAAAGAGATTTGGCCACAAAAGCATTTACATTAATAGCAATGGGAAATGGACTATAGGATCAGAATATGGCAAAACTGATATAAATAAATAGAAAAACCCCCACATTTTTAAAAGAGTAATTTTGACAACTTATATATATTTCCTGTGAAAAAACAGAAAAGGAGACTACAAGTCTATAGCTTAAGTCATAATGGCTCTGATTATTATTAATTTATGTAATTTCTACTTTAACAAAAAAAGGTCTTAAAATTTTTTTATAAGAGGTAGGTAAGCATTTTAGATTCAAATCACATAGTCTATACTCATCTCCTATATATGTAGTCTTACATACTGCAGCAAGTGGTTAAAGATTATTCTGCTGAGTTCCTACCTATGGTTATACAGCATTATAATATAGATTTGCTTTCATTTCTTTCAAACACCCTCAAATCCCACAGGGCAGAACAAAATTTTCAGTGGGCATTATTGTACTTGCTTTATAATCACTACCATCACACTCCTCATTTAAAGAAGTGCCAAGGAGCTCCTGGGTGGCATCTGCCTTTGGCTCAGGTCATAATCTCAGGGTCCTGGGGTTGAGCCCCACATTGAGCCCCATATCAGGCTCCCTGCTCAGCGGGAAGTTTGCTTCTCCCTCTCCTGTTGCTGCTCCCCTGCTTGTGCTCTTTCAAAATCTTTATATAAAATAAAGAAGTACCAATAAAAGACAATATATAAATATCAAAGTAATGTTTTATATTTTAATAATTTACATTGATTTCTCCTTGCTTAGAAAAAGAAATAATATGTCTGTTATTTCCTAAGATCCTGAATGACTGTTGTTCCATGATACACACATTTGCTGAAATAGTACTAAACTTGGAGCCATGTGCATAAATTTCTGGTCTTTATTAAACCTGTTTAAAAGAGTTTAGCTCAAAGATACATAAATGACTCCTGGTAGCCATTTCATTTCCTCCCAATAAAACATTTAATTGAAGAGCCAACCCAATTATACCTCAGTTTAAAATGAGATTCATAGTTTTTGTTTCTTGGTTTATGATTGTGAAAAATAATCCCAAATTTGGCTCCCCCCCAAAAAAGACCAGATATTGGTTATGATTCCATCAGTTATTGGCTATGGAGTTTAGTCATTTAAACTTAATTTTGACTTCAAATTTATTTCAACACAAAAAATCTAAAGATATAATTGAATCTTCTGAGAAGAATCATCTCAAAAGGCTCAGGAGGTAGATGTCATGGCATCTTCAAAACTTAAAGCTTTGAGAATCCAAGTAAGTTAATTTTGAGTTTTCATAGCAACATATTTTGAGGCCAAACATCAAACTTAAGGTATGTTTAAGTTTTTAGAATAAAAGCTCAACTGGGTGTTATATGTAAGTGACAAGTCACTAAATTCTACCCCTGAAACCAATATTACACTATATGGTAACTAACTAGAATTTAAATAAAAACCTAAAAAAAAAAAAAAAAAAAAAAAAGGAAAAAAAGCTCATGGTCTAACACATTCTAGAGATCCACTCATCACATACTTGATTTTTTGAGTTTTTTGTTTTAAACTTTGTACTTACCATTTACAATGAGATCATACAAGGAATTTACATTGTTCATATAACACTGAGAATATATGATTGACCTGATTTAGCAAAATCTTGTTAGAATGAGAGAAGTGATTATACTTTATTAAATAGAGGGCAGATTATTTTTAAAAATCAACATTATACTAGATGTTGAGATCCTTGAACTACAGTTAAAATTTTAGTATAGTTTAATAGGGTTTTACTAGCTAAATAAACTCGCTGTACATGGATTATCTTCCTTATTTGTGCAAATGATAAATCAACCTATTCTTTATCTTTGGAGATGGCTTCAGAAGCAAAGGCTGTGTTTCATGAGATAATAGAGGATAAAAGCGGCAGCATATTTTTAAGATATCTTTTTTTTAAAATTTTTACTTATTTGGGGATCCCTGGGTGGTGCAGCGGTTTGGCGCGGGCCTTTGGCCCAGGGCGCGATCCTGGAGACCCGGGATCGAATCCCACGTCGGGCTCCCGGTGCATGGAGCCTGCTTCTCCCTCTGCCTGTGTCTCTGCCTCTCTCTCTCTCTCTCTCTCTCTCTGTCTCTGTGACTATCATAAATAAATAAAAATTAAAAAAAAATTTAAAATTTTTACTTATTTATGATAATCACAGAGAGAGAGAGACAGAGGCAGACATATAGGCAGAGGGAGAAGCAGGCTCCATGCACCGGGAGCCCGACGTGGGATTCGATCCCGGGTCTCCAGGATCGCGCCCTGGGCCAAAGGCCCGCGCCAAACCGCTGCACCACCCAGGGATCCCACTTTTAGGATAACTTAAAAAGATAAAACAAGGTGAAGATCTTGCCAACAATTTAACAACATGATATCTGTAAGAAAACATCTATCAGTGGTAAAAACTCAATCACAAATTGAATATAGATATTTGACTTAGCTTCTCTGTTCAACTTATAGGAGATTTTTGGGTTGGTGAAACTTGTCTTTAAAATTTTTTTAATAAAGCGCTAAATAAATTGAATTCATTGTATTTATTTTTTAAATTTGGTTAAAATGCAATTTAAAATTATACATTAAAAACTTCAATGAACAATTTCATTGGCAATCATTAAATTGAATATCTAAGGGGATGTAGGAATAAGAGATTAATGTAATCAGCCATTTTCTTACTACTGCTGATGTGAACATAAAATATTACATATTTAGTATGTAAACTGTATATATTCTAAAAGCAATAAGAAATGGTCTTGCAAAAAAAATGGCAGATGTTTGACAATGCAGATTTCTCCTCTTAAAGTTTGCTGTACCATCCCAACAATACAACAAATACTTAAAATCCCAAAACAAAGAAAACCTACTCCACAAAATTAACCTTAACAACCGGGAAGTTAAAAAAAACAAATCTCAGGTTTGCCTAACTACAAATCCTATTGTGCCAAGAAGATGAAGATGAAGATTCCGTACTCTGTAGAAGTACTTCCAGAAGTCACTTCCAAAGGTGGCTTCTATAACATCATCTGAACAGGAAAGCAAATGATCCTAACTATGATCATAACTATTATCTTAGAAAAATTAAGAGAATAATTGCAACCCCCATATAGAGGTGGCATTCTGAAAAACATCGTAAATTGTATACTTTACATAGCAAAAAAAAGAAAAGAAAAGAAAAGAAAAGAAAAGAAAAAATTAGTTCTGTAGAATGAAATAAACAACGGAAAATTAACTTCATCTACATGAATTGCTATCTTTCCCCTTTCCCTTTCTGTTCCTGCCATCTTGCTCTTTTTATTTTTTTAATACTTTATTTATTTATTTATTCATGAGAGAGAGAGAGAGAGAGAGAGAAGCAGAGACACAGGCAGAGGGAGAAGCAGGCTCCATGCAGGGAGTCTGATGTGGGACTTGATCCCGGGTCTCCAGGATCACGCCCTGTGCTGAAGGCGGCGCTAAACCGCTGAGCCACCGGGCTGCTCCATCTTGCTCTTTTTAAACATTTTTTTTTAATGCATCATGCCCCTTATCTAAATATATTCGAGAATAATATTTTCCCCATTTGTAACCATCAACACCATTCCTTTTTTTTTTTTTTTTTCATCAACACCATTCCTGATGTGCAGATTCCCATTCATCCCAAGTAGACATTGGCTTCCCAGACTAGATTAAGTCTCCTTATTATCCCATACTTTCTTATTTTAACAACCTCACAATTATATTTTCTTACTGTCTATTTTTGCACTATACTATAAGGCCAACGAGGTTGGGGACCACATTTGATTGGGGGCCAAATTTACCTCATTTAGTAACTGATGCGTCTAGTACTTCGTATATTACTGGATATATTTGATATATCCATTTATCTAGCTGTTAAATGAAAGAATACATAGAAGATGAGAAGGTTATTAGTTCTCAGTAAAGCACCTCCTGATAAAAATTTGTAGTAAGAGGAATTTAGAGATATTACAGACCCTTAAAACCTGAAGAGATTAAGTGACTAGCTCTATGATGCTATAAGTTATCAGTTAGTGGCAAAGGTTGAATTAGTCCTCAGTGAACCTAGCTCTCTTAGCCACAAGAACACTGGGCACATGAACCACAGAAGCTGTTCAAATGCACATCTCTGGCCTCTATACCTGAAGAGTTCCTACTCAATATGCAGGGCCAATATAACTATTAGCCACAGTAAACACAGGGCCTAGGGCCTACACACTTTTAGGGAGGTATGAAAATATTTTAATATTTTTAAAAATCATAAGAAAAATATGAGCCTTTAGGTCAAAGTAAAATTTTAAATGCATAATATGAATATATTTGTCTTTATACTAACAAAAATATAAGAGAAGGCGGCCCACGGGGGAAAAACGTATGGCTCATAAAAGTCATAAAGTGACCCTGTGAATAAGTCTGAGGTGGAAATTTTTAGGAACTTTCTCAAATGATTTTGAAGAAGGTAATCCTTAGGACCACATTTGAGTTATATGGTAGATTTTTCTGCTCTAGTCCTAACTCAGATTTATTGGAGAATAATCTGAGTTATCGATTTTCTAAAGAAAAAGATCCCTTTGTTAAGAATATTGTTTATTAATACAGAAAATGATTCAAATACACAGAAAAGAATGTAAACTTCTCTTTGTCACATTAGGAATAAAGAAATGTGTGGGAAATATCAGAAAGGGAGACAGAACATAAAGACTGCTAACTCTGGGAAACGAACTAGGGGTGGTAGAAGGGGAGGAGGGCGGGGGGTGGGAGTGAATGGGTGACGGGCACTGGGTGTTATTCTGTATGTTAGTAAATTGAACACCAATAAAAAAAAAAAAAAAAAAAAAAAAAAAAAAAACAGCAAGAAAAAAAAAAAAAAAAGGAATAAACACATTAAATCACATAAGAAGATTGAAACTAAAGAAAGTAGCAGGTAACTTCATTAGTAAATAGGGAAATTGAAATTATAAATAATATTTCAACTCACTTCAGGATAAAAATAATCCAATATATATTTTCATTATGACTGAATGGGATTTAGCACAGACAAGAAATTCTGGTATAACACAGGAGAGATTATTATTATAATTCATTACATTAGTAGGAAAGATAGTAAAAAAAAATCAATTATCTCAAAAGATGATGAGAAAAAATGACAAAATTCTACATCTATTCTTGATTAAAATACCAAAAAATTATGTTTGGAGCATTTCTTTCTTAGCATGACAAAGAGTACAGATTTAAAACTGAGAGCTAACATTTTTTAAAAATTTCATTTATTTATTCATGAGAGACACACACAGGGGGGAGGGCAGGGGGGGGGCGGCAGAGACACAGGCAGAGGGAGAAGCAGGCTCCATGCAGGGAGCCCGATGTGGGACTCGATCCCGGGTCTCCAGGACCATGACCTGGGCCGAAGGTGGCGCTAAACTACTGAGCCACCCGGGCTGCCTGCTAACATTATACTTAATGGAGAAACATGGTTATTCTCTTTAAAAAACAGGAATAAGATAAGAATATACTCTTTACCAACTCTTACTTAATAATATACCAGAACATACTAAGCCATGACTATCCAAAAAGGACAATAATTAAGATACAAATATAGGAAAATTAAAAATAGAAAAAATGTTCTGTGAATAAAATCATTATATACCTGAACTCAAGAAAATCAAGCAAAAAATACAGAAATGAAATAATAAAGTAACAAAGCCTCTATAAACAGCTAAATATCATGGTATACATGGAAACAAAGTGTAGAGGCAGAAACATGAAAAGCTGGTAGCTCCACTTTTTCCACATCCATTTCAATTTATGGTGAATTTATATGACGTACTTTGAACTAGATTCAGAAGCCAAGATATAGCTAATGCATTGGCATCTCCAAATTATCAGCACACAACTCACCATCTGTACATATGCTTTGTGGGAGAAGGGTGACATTTGTTCCTGAGCACTCACTCAACCATGCATAAACACAAATGCATGCACATAAAACATATACACCCACTCACAAGTACACACACGAAAACACAAACATACATTTCTACACACACAAACACATATACATTCATATAGGTTTGCACATGTACATATAAAACGCATATATATACACATGCCCCTCTCCTCTTTCAGAGGATATTTGGCAAATGTCCAAAAGGATTAAAATCAGAATTTTCATGGACAAAAGCTAGAAGGTAATGGAAATAGAGTTCACATCCCTATAGTCTCGATATGAAATTCATGTTACTAATCACAGTACTTTGGGGCCACCTCTATAAACAGAGAGTGAGAATATTTGCCTTAAAGGGGCTAAGGGCTATGGGTGATAGCATTCACAAAGTGATTAACACAATGCTGGCACATAGTGTACGCTTAACTGAATGTTAGACTTTTTTTTTAGTACTCTTTCCTATGTAATGTCATTATCTAAAATTCATGTGACAGCTCTACAGCAGTCTACAGTCATTCAGCAATCTACTTTTCTAAATCTCAAGGACCTGGAGATCTGTCAAAAGAATAAACTTCTAAATTATGAAGATCAAGTATTTTATTCCCGGGCCAATGTTTTTTCACTATAACATGGTGATGACTGTCAGAAGGAAATACGGTTAGTCCACAGACTGGGTAGGTTGAGTGGTAGAAAAAAATGGTAGTAAAGTTGTAAGTAAAAATGTGGAGGAGCAATGCTTCAAAGGGAGAGAGAAGAAGGTACTGAATGTAGGACATAATGAAAGCAGTAACATTTGCTACCTGTGATTTGAGAAGAAGGTGAATGAAGAGGAATCCAGAGATACTCTAGGTACATGCAAGGAAACTGCTATTTGAGGAAAATTTGATAAAGTTGTTATTCAAGCGTTGAGGTTGAAAAGGCAGCAGGCTATCGGAAATCAGTATTATCAAAACGAATAAGGTAGATTTGACATATTGTAAAAAGTTTTAGACCTTGAATCAGAAGACTTGCATTTACTGTACAGCCAGTCACAAGTCATTTAACTTGAGTACCAATTTTCATAAGTGTAAAATGGAGAAGATAATTCTTTATTATCTAAGAGAGTTGTTGTGGATCACAAATAATATCATATTTATTTACCTTAAATAATTCTTAATTGTAAAAGTTTTTAATGTAAGAATTGAAATACCACCCATTTGTTTCCATAAGATATTTGTGACCTGTTTCCGGTATTGGATATTGTGGATGTAGTTTTATTTTTTAACAACTTGCCTAGAACCTAGTAAGAAAACTGTCAAATGAACAAACTGTTATAATACGGGACATAAATTTTAAAGATGGATGCTGACCTCTATCTGCAAGACATAAGAAAAATCTATAAAATAATTAGATATGTAGATGGAAAGATGAGGGATTTTTATTATATGTTTGCTTTTTTTCTGTCTTTGTTTTTACATTTTTCTTCCCTACACTCAACCTGACACTTTGCTTAACTTAAGACTCCTGATTATCAGGTTTACTCAATGTGGAATTATTTTTACCCCAAGCGCAGTTGTATTAGGCTAATAAGAATGTTGTGGGATCTGTTTATTAGCTTGGCCTCCTCATTAATGAGACTCATGTGGCTTTCAGTGTGTAATTATCCACCTTAAGGGAATGAGGTGGTTTCCTGCCTGAGAGTCAATCTGGCTACCAGTGAAGAGTGGCATTATTCAATCCCAGCAGTTCTATTCTCCTTGGAGATAATGATAGAAATGACATAATATCATGCTCATAATTCTCAGTGTATTTTATCAACATTAACTGATTTATATCTAACAAGGTTGTTTGCTGATCTGAGAATCCAGTTACTAATATAATTTTGAAAAAGGTGCTTTTTGAGGCTAAAAGCTAGGGAAGTTAGATGACTGCCCTGGAATTAGAAAATAGTGTAAACTATCAGTGATGCTGTCTTATTTCAAGGACTCATAAAAAATATAGGTAGCTTTTGAATTGCAGTAGAGCTCTGTTTAAAAGTGTGGTTACTAGTCATTTTTAAAGCATGCAGTATTCATTTTCTTGAGAAATCTACTTAAAATGCTGTTTAGGTACTTACTCAGGTCCACCAAAGTACATTTACTGTTTAATGGACTGGAACTATAGGTAGTAATTCACCTATTTCATACAAACTAACCCCAGTGATTTTATGGGAAATTACATTCCAAATTTCAACTTTGATATTACAATATATGGCATGGAGAAAAGAAACCCTCATTCCATATTCACTTAACTCTCATCCATAGAGAAAAATTAGAGTCTTTTCTGGTTCCTGGAGAGTAGCAGCAGCTCTAGTTGGGAGGGCAAAGGCGTTAAATACTCTAGGGCACAGATTGACCAGCTTTCCACGTAAAAGGCCAGATAGTAAAATATCTTGGCTTTGTGGGCCAAGAGACAAAATCAAAGCTATTACATAGGTATTTATAAACAACAGAGAAACTTCCACATTTTTAATTGAGAAATTAAAAATATATTAATTGAGTACATTTTGTAATTCAGGTCTACTAACAAGGAAAATAGAAATTCTATTCTATTAAGCATTTTGCTTAATTTTGTTTCAGTTAATATTTTCCATCACCAAAATCAACTGCAAATATTTATCGGGTAACGCTGATCTACAAGGATATTTTTACACATTTCAGCTCTAAAAAAATTTTTTTTCACACAGATCGGTATTGATAAATACTGGTAGCAGGCCATGGGTTATGACCTTAAACATATTTTTTCACTTGGAAGGCTTTTATAGATTCTATTATTCTTTTGCCATCAACCATTAACCATGTCATGTCATTGCTGTTGTGCAGATTAGTCACTTCCAAAACAAAATTAGGTGGAAGCTCCTCAATTGCATAGTTAAATGGATTTTGAAATACAGAAATTTCTTTGGCACTTGTAGTAAGGTCTGAAAATGCTACTGAAATTATAGTTTGAGTTCCTAAAATATAACACTAAAACATTTTGTGAAAATGGACACCTTGCATCTTATTTTAATTTCTGACTGGTATCATGGGAAGTATAGAAAGCAGTTTGATTTACCTGTAATCCACAGTGGGTGGCTGCTGCTGCAAATGGCAAGATTTCATTCTTTTTTACGGCTGAATAATATTCTATTGTATATATAGATCACATCTTCTTTATCCATCCATCTATCAATGCGCTGCTTCCATAATTTGGCTATTGCAGATAATGTTGCAATAAGCATAGGGGTGCATGTATCCCTTTGAATTAGTGTTTTCATATTCATTGAGTAAATATCCATTACTGGATATTTACTGTGTTTGCTGGATGGTAGGGCAGTTCTATTTTTAATTCTCTGAGTAAACTCCACACTGTCTTCCACAGTGGCTGACCAGTATGCATTCCCAACAGTCCACAAGGATTCCTTTTTCTTTACATCCTCGCCAACACTTCTTTCTTGTGTGTGTGCATGTGTGTGTGTGTGTGTGTGTGTGTGTGTGTGTTTTCATTCTGACAGGTATGAGGTGACAATACATTGTGGTTTTGATCTGCATTTCCCTGATGAGTGATGAGCATCTTTTGATGTGTCTGTTGGCCATCTGTATGCATTAGAGAAATGTCTGCTTATATCTTCTACCCATTTTTTAATTTGATTATTTATTTCTGGGGTTTTGTGGTATCTTTATTTTTTATTTAAATTTTAATTAGTTGACATGCAGTGCAATATTGGTTTCAGAAGTAAAATTCAGTGATTCATCACTTAAACATACAACACCCAGTGCTCATCACAAGTGCCCTTTTTATTTTTTTAATTTTAATTTTTTTAATTTTTTTTTAATTTATTTTTTTATTGGAGTTCAATTTGCCAACATATAGCATAACACCCAGTGCTCATCCCGCCAAGTGCCCCCTCAGTGCCTGTCACCCAGTCACCCCCACCCCCCACCCACTTCCCCTTCTACCACCTAGTTCGTTTCCCAGAGTTCGGTGTCTCTCATGTTTTGTCACCCTCACTCTTATTTTCACTCATTATCTCTCCTTTCCCTTTACTCCCTTTCACTAATTTTTATATTCTATTTTTGGGGTATTGAATTGTAGAAGTTCTTTATATATTTTAGATACTAACTCTATTGGTTATGTCATTTGCAAATATCTCCTCCCATTCAGTAGGCTGTCTTTTAGTTTTGTTGATGGTTTCTTTTGCTGTGCAGAAGCTTTTTACTTTGATATAGAGGGAAGAAGACAGTCTTCAAAGATGGTGTTTGGAAAACAGGTACATGCAAAAGAGTGAAACTGGATCACTTTCTTACTCTATACACACAAATAAACTCAAAATGGATTAAAGACCTACATGTGAGACTTGTTGCCATAAAAATCCTAGAAGAAAGCACAGGCAGTAATTTTCTCTGACATTGTCCATAGCAACAATTTTCTAGATATGCTCCTGAGGCAAGGGAAATAAAAGTAAAAATAAGCTATTGTGACTGTATCTTGCAATTTATTCTTGCTGGGCTTCCAGTATGATGTTGATGCTTTTTAAATTTTTTATGTATTGATCTAATTCAATAACAATCTACATTCTACTGTGTCTCAAAATTATCAGAAGTCCACTTTTCCCTTCTTTTTCTGTTTTAACATAATGTGTATGCACTGGTAATAAAAATATTACAGGTTATGGGATAGAGATATGTGTGGCACTTAAAACATTGAGAATTTATAACTATATTACTGTGATTGGTAGTACTTTGAGCAGTAGTGTGAAACAAAGGGAGAGCCACATGTTGTCTCTGTAGCAACTACTCAACTCTGCTACTGTAGCCCACAACCTTAGAAAATATGAGGTAAATTTGTATGGCTGTGTTCCAACAATAAAACTTTATTTATGATTATGAAATATGAATTTTATACACTTTTCACACATCATGAAGTCTTATCCTTCTTTTGATTTTTCTCAAAATGTATGTACCATTCTTTTTTTTTTTTTTTAAAGATTTTACTAATTTATTCATGAGAGACACAGAGAGAGGTAGAGACACAGGCAGAGGGAGAAACAGGCTCCATGCAGGGAACCCGATGTGGGACTCGATCCCGGGTCTCCAGGATCACACCTTGGGCTGAAGGTGGTGCTAAACCACTGAGCCACCCAGGCTGCCCCATGTATGCACCATTCTGAGCTCTCAGGCAACACAAAAACAGGTGGCAGACTGGATTTGTCCCATGGGCTGAGGTTTGCTGACCCTTGATCTTAGTGATAGGAAATATCTAGGGAGGGTGAAAAGGAGGAATAAAGGTTTCATATAAAGACACAAGCCAAAAAAAAAAAAAAAAAAAGACACAAGCCTAGGGCTATGGGCCAATACCTTAACATATATTCTTCTGAGAGAGGACAAGTCTGTGTATATGCGTGTGTACTGTGTCCATATGTGTATATACGGGTGAACAAATATTTAAGTGTGGCCAAATGTATGCATATTTAGGTGTTTGTGTCTATGTGTGTGTGTAAATATGTGCATAATTTTTTTAATACTCAGTTGCACGTAAACACACAAACATGTAAGGGCTCAGTAGCGAATCATAATTACCTTTTTTTCCCCACAGGTGTATGAACAGATAGTTGTGTGTTGATAATTTAAAGATGCCATATATCAGTAATATCTTGACTATAGGATTTATCTCAAAGTTATACTTTGTAACCTGTTTCCAAAGAGTCTAGATAAGTCTCTTTCAATAACATTGTTCTTTTGATGAGCTAGCCAGAAACTGAATTGCCACATAACTCTTCAGACAACTACACCAGATTTAGTGCCAAAATTTAAATGTCCACACCTCCAAGGCACATCTCCATTTACTCCTAATTTAAAAAAAAATCTCATCTTAAAATACGTATCTCCCTGGGAGTTACGAAAGTTAATTTGTCTTCTAGTTTCATTTTTTTTGTTTTTTTTTTTCTTTCAAATATATTATTTAACTTTCTGAAGTGTTTGGAGGCACTCTGGATAAATGGGGAAAATATCAAATGAAAAAGTTTTTTTTTTTCATCCTGTGGGACTATATGCAGGGGGTGACAGGTCAGCACACATTTTCTTGCCAATTCCATATGTGAAATTCATGGGATACTCAGAAATAGTGTGTGCCTCAATCTACTCAGCTGGAAAGTTGGATTTTAAAAAATGGCTTGCAGAGAGAATATGGAAGGTATGGTGCCTGGCAATTGAAGTGGACTGTAGGAGATTCCCAACACATTACATGTCTCAAATGATGAGCACTCCAAGTAATATAACAAGGAGAGAAAGGTTATTATCAAATACAGCCTTAGTCAACAAGAGGATTTCCTGCTGTCTGTGGACACAGAGGGATGAGAAAACATAAAGTCACAGTGAGTACTGTTTGCTCTATGATATTTAGAAGTAATTTTATCATAAAATTTACTTCTGTACTTTAAGCTGCCAGAAACCTCTGAAATGAAACAAAGCTTTGAGTGAAGGAACAGTCCCTAGACCTATCATGTAAAAATCTCTTCTAATAATATACTTTTCATTTATTCAACATCTAATTATTTCCTGTCTGTGAGTTGGCTTTTTTGGGGGGATGGATCTGACTTCTGTTCATATAAAAATATTTTCTTCTTTTATTTCCAAGACATATTCTAACGATTGATTTTTACCCTTTTTTGAAATTATGGCATTTTTTCTTGTTATGCTTCTAATAATACATAGCAAAATAGGAAATCAACCTCATAAATAATGTATCAAAACTTTCACCTTTTAAAAGTGATTTACCTGGCTCAAAGAGGACAGATTTGCACCTATAATTAAATAAAAAAGAAACTGCTGTCTCTCAAATGTGCCTGTGTTCCCCAAAGACAGTAAAATAAGTCAGTCTGATCAATTATAAAAGAGTGAATGTCAGTCATTATATGTAACTCTAAATAAATATAGAGAACACAACATATTAGATACTATATGGGAATGATGGAAAATATCCCTCAGTTATGATGTCAGTGAATGCACAATTTCTGCTGTTCAGAACTGTTTCTGTGCTAAAATTACCAGTTATATGGATTTTTCAGAATATGTGGAAAATAGATCCTGAACTGCAACTGAAGTGGGTGTTTACTTCTACTCTTCTTTAGATCTGAAAGTCAATTCTGTTACAGGTCAGGTTTGCAAAGCTAAATAAAATTAGTATATGCTCTCCCAACCAAATGGCTCAAATATCTGTGATTCTATGTACCTCAACAGTATATGAGTATCTTACAACTCTAAGTTTTTGGCATCCTTGAGAAGGAAATAAGTGAAAGCAGGAGAACTAGACAAAATCTACACTACATTGCACTTGATTAGCTCATGGATTGATCAGACATTGATCTTTTGAGTAAACTATGGGTGACTTAACCCTACCTTCTCCCAGATTAGACCTTTGTAATCAGTCACTATTTCAGAAACGTACATGACCCATAACTGTTTTTGTCTCTTTAAGTATCTCAGTCTGACTTGAAAACTTTGATCTCTGATGAGATTAAAACAAAAATTAAACCAATATATAAAGATTCAATGCTTGATCTTAGCTGAATCTAACTATGAGTTTTCTTTCTGTTTACAGATAAGGACGTTTCCTCCTAAATTGTTAGATTTTTATCATATATATGACATATATCTTTTCATCTCTATACTATACTATGAAAAAATCAATATGGAGATGCATCATTGTCTTTCAGGTGTCAAAATTTGTTGATAAATATATAGTTTATATGAAGCTTATAAATGGCAAGTAAACAACTGTGACTTAAACTAATACGAAATTCAAATAAAAATGCATGTGTGGTCTAACAAATAAAGTAGATGGCCCAGGTTCAAAGTTAGGAATGAACTAGTTCTGTGGGTAAAGCCATTTTACCTAGCTATGCCTGTAAGACAGTAAGAAAAAAAGCAAGAACTTATTGAATATTACAACTAAATTTGGGTTCTTGATAAATCAGTCAATATACTTTGTACAGAAATTATCTCTTCCAACACATGATTGTTTCTAGTTCATATTATGCTTACAAAGGATGGATTTTCATCACATCAAATGGCTTAATTTGGTTAATTGTGTTTCTTTCTCAATATACCATCTGTTTGAGTCAGGGTTAAGTTGAAGATAACTGAAACACCTCTGGTAATTTTAAGCAGAAAAGGATTTAATACAAGAATTCAGTTTGTGCAAACTTATTGGAAAGCCTGGAGGGAAGTCTCTAATACCATAGAAGTAATCCACCAGGTGAATCTCTTCCTTTGTTATACTTAAGAATTTAGAGCACTGTCTTTTCAACCATATGGTTCAGGAATGTATTATTGTAGCTGCTGTAGTCTCTAGATTAGAAAACTATGTACTTTGACTCCAGTGTCACATTACACCTATATATTGGCAAAAATTGATGCCCTGAGTCTTCTCAATATTCACAAATTAATTATGTGTCACTGGGATTTCTGCAAATGTTGTTACAGAAAAATTCAGGGCCTGGATGAGTATGATGACAAAAAGAAAAAAAAAAGGCAGAAATGGTAGACCTGTGGCTTCCACATTACTCTGCCTTACTTAGACATGAATGTTGCTTAACTGTCCAAATCTAAACCACATTCTGAGCCTGTTTGCAAGAGTCTTACAAATGTAGATTTAGCTTCTTAACCTCAGTAGCATGGGAAAGCACAAGTAGAAAAAAGGTGAGTGGATATTGAACAATAAAACAGGATAACTCCCACTGTCCAGCAATGTTCACTGACCACTCATGTTACTCTTCCCATACATAAATTTCCAAACAACAGTAGCAGCAACAACTGATTTTTCATTCAATACAACTATTCCCCCCATATAAATAAAAACATACTGCCCCCAAGAAAAGAAACCCAGGCTTCTAATAGTCATAGAATCCTTCTTTAAATGATGTTCCTTGGGGATCCCTGGGTGGCTCAGCGGTTTGGCACCTGGCTTTGGTCCAGGGCGTGATCCTGGAGTTCCGGGATCAAGTCCCACATCGGGCTCCCAGCATGGAGCCTGCTTCTCCCTCTGCCTGTGTCTCTGCCCGACCACCCCCCCCTCCATGTCTGTCATGAATAAATAAGTAAAATCTTAAAAAAAAATAAATGGTGTTCCTTCCTCTGTTAGTTCATTAACCTTCCCATCTATATATCCTACAAGGTTATCAAAGAATAATTTACAATATAAAATGAGGGAAACTAAGTGGGAGAAAGGAATAATATTTACATAGACATAGCTACCTAAAGAAAAAGAGGCTATTCCAGCTTTTGTTTCTCCAAATGGTCACAAGAGTATGTTTGCTATTTAAAGTATTATTTTACATCTTCTGAATTTCATGCTTCCATTGCCCTCAGCTGTTTGAGGTTAAATGATGGGTGAGTTAAGGCAAACCTTCATTCCTGATGAGCCTGAGCTGTTACTGGTGACGTCTGTTTTGGATTACTGGAATTGTACATGAACTTACACCTGGTAATTCAAAGGGCGTGGTAATATAAAGACGCATCTATACATCTATACATAGCCCTTCTGTTCTAGATACTCACATACTACTGTCCCTGACACATCTTAGTAGCAGCTCTAGGTCTCTATAAAATTAATATTAATCTTCTTATCCAATAGAGAAACCTCGTTTTCTCCTGTTACTTTAAGGTCATAAGGAGCCCAGAAATGGCTAATAGCAGACTCATTTTCCAGGTCTAGAAACAAGTGTGCCATCTGATAGAAACATTTCCTTGGATATTATAGCCTCTAAACTAGTAGAGGTCAAAACTGTGAGAAGAACAAGGACATTTTTGCAAGAGGACACATCATCAAATTCCACATTATAAATTCACATTACAGAAGATGCACCAAGAATCAATGTCTGATACCTCACCTCTTAACATCTATGAAGTTGATGATTTGACACTGGGACCTCTGCCAATGTTGCCACAGAACAGTTCAATGCTACTGTGACCATGCTTGCCACCAAAAGAGCAGAAGTAATGGGAGCACAGCTTCACTCTTCTGCATCCAAATGTCATGTGAGTGCCTCCGATTCTTTTAGCCCAGAACATATATAGACCCTAGCTGGAAGGGATCCTGGAAAACACAACATATTGGAAGGAAGGTGGAATGGAGGTTGAGTGTCAGTCCATTTTACCTACCACACCAATTTTACAACATTCTTTTTAATTCAGGTCATGGGTTATCCAATTATAAAAGCCAAAGTGATGTTCACTATTTTTCTGTTCATCATTCAAAATGGCATAAAATCCTTCTTTTTACCCAGTGTGTTCCCCAATTATTCAACTGTTTTTATTTCTTGTTTTATTCTAGATCCTAATTTTACTTCTGCCAGGCAAGCCTTCCTGTCCAATTTGAATTTTTTCATTTGGCAACCAAGAATTCAATATCGTATTATGTTTGCAATGGATCACCCCAGGTTATCTTGCTCCTAAGGCCCTTATTTGTGTCTCTTCATTGTTCTTTGCTAAAAGTTATGCCTCTCTCTCTCTTTTCTTTGGTGGGGGGGGAGCCTCTCTCTTTTTAAATAACTTTCCAAATGAAGTTTTCCTATGCCAGCTCTTTGAGAAATTGGTCACCTAATTCCATGGACAACACTTTGTATCACTAATTATCTTCAGCCAAACATTGGATATAAATATATACTATTAAATATTCTTGAAGTGTTTACTCTGAATGTTTAATTTATATAACCATAATATCCTTTATATAAGTATAAAAACTTTTTCCCCTTTTTTCCATTTAACAAATATTTACTCAGTGCTATTATGTGCAGAATGAATTAATTGTATCCGTGGGGATAGGAAAATGTATAGCCTGATAAATATAGACTAGCACTCTATACATGAAGGTTGTGAGTGATTATGATTTATTTTATATCCTAAGAGGTACAGTAGAATGTTGGCCACAGACCCAAACCTGTAACTCCAACTCATACATTTATAAAGTTATACATCATATTTCAGATAGAAATATAAAATTAAAGAAATGAAATTTCATGGGTTCAAGTATTCTTTACTTTGCCATCCAAGTATACAATCTTGTAAATGGAAATAAACACTAAATAGGTAATAAAAAATTCAGCTGCTAACAGCATTATTATACTTTATATTACCAGTTTCATTGTTTAGTTCTTTTGAATTCAAGGATTATTCCACAAAGGAAAAATTAAATATTTTTTTAAAAGAACATTTAGGCAGTAATTGATTCTTTTATTTCTCCTTTCTGCTTAGTGGGCTTTAGGAAGTCAAATTTCTTCATAAAAAGGAGAGAAAAACATATCAAAATATTACCTTTTTCCTAACACTGCTTTAAAAATATCTAGTAATATTTATTTTTCCAACGTAATTTGCATGAGTTTTCTTTATGTTTTGGTTGGTGTTTGGGGCCAATTTGGCTCAAGATTTTAAGAAGAAAAATATTAATTGTCCATATCAGATTGTAAGGTCTATAAAACGCTATAAAATGATCAAGCTGATTATATATTATATTTATATAGCTATATATCCTCATATGCAGATAAAACTGATCAATAGGACTATATATTATATCCATATAACTATATATCTATATAGCCACACACACATATGCATTAAAATGTGTAGTTTATTTGGGGAAAATGCTATAGAATATACTAATGAACTCTTAAATTGCTGCCCACATCTATTCAGTTCTTAAAAGGAGAAACTGCCAGTAACTTACTTTCTCCCAGAAATTAAATGAATTATTGTGCCCACTGAACTGATTTTTCTTACTTCTCATTATACTCATTTAATTTATCCAGATTGTAAGAATTTTATTTTAGCTTCTTTAAGGAGTCACATTTAGCCTATAGCCAAATACTGTTTATGTTTTAGGAAAAGTAGAATAGTAGTTGTAGATTATCAAACTTATTTCAAAATATTTTAGGTCACAAACAACAAGTATTTAGGTTTAATCTCATTAAAAATCTTAAGACAAAATCAGGATTGTATTAGCATATTCACACATAAATCAATTAACAATACAGAACTGTAGACTCATATCTTTATGTCTCTGCAATTGTCAATTGCTAATACAGATATCAGGATATAATTGGACCATTTCATAGTGTGAAAGGGTGAGGTCTTGTTTTTAGGTCCTTGTACCTGTAAATCATAGCAGAAAACACATCTTAAAACTGAGGTGGCAAGACTGACGTGTGCATTCACACGCACTTGGTGTAAGTCTTCACACTACGTTCTACAAAGTGCTGTAATATTTGTCAATTAATATCACTGATACTTAAAGGCTTTAAGTATATTTTGTTTCCTCAAAATTACTTGGAAGAGTTTAGAGTCATAAACAAGAGTCACTTCTTGAGTCTTGGTCCATTCCTAGGTTTTAAAACTAGTTTTAGATAGGCCCGAGTAATTTAGTAGATGGAGAAGGGACACATCTTTTGTAAGAACTCTTGTGAACTCTATGTTTCCCTTCAGGTTCAGAGGCCAGGTTCTTAATTTGGGACCCCGTGTCTTTCCACAGGTCGTCCTGTTAGCCTGTTGTGAAACTTGAAAAATGTGACCAGCCTGTAGTTTAGTCTTACAAGGAGCTAACAAGTTAGGATTCATTCAAGAAAATAGACTTATTCCAATAAAATATCTTTATTTTCTAGAGTATTCAGATATTTCTTGATTTAATGAGCATTAATCAGCTGCATTGGTGTTATAGGACTCATCGTTAGATGTGCAGCTCACGGACCTTATCCACCAGACAAATGTATCTGAACTTCTGGCAGTGGAAGTTAGTGATTCTTTTATACTCCACGGTTTGTTAATTACTAAGAGAAAAATGAGAGGCAGTGAATAGTTAGTTACACAATAGAGCACATTGAGATAGTGGGTGGAAATCAGTATGAAGAGTTTGCTAGTCAAATTCTCCTGGATCTGGACCCTTGGTCTAAATGTTATTCATCAGTGACATGGTACTCTTTGGTTTCCCCAGTCCAGAGGTTATGGAACAGCCTAGGGATTACTCACAACATGAGAGCCTCAACAACAAGGCCTGTTGTGATATAGACCCCAGTATCTGATAGTCAAGCTGTATTACTAAGATTAGAGTCAGGCAAAAGTTAAACAATATGTAGACTAATTATGTTTGCAAAGAAAATAGAGGCCAAAATAAAAAATGGATTAGGATGAATAGTGAATATATTACATTTCATGCTTTTAATAGGTAATCATAAGATGGAGATGAATTATAGTAGGATTTAATTTCAAGAGCACCTCTAAGTCATATTGAAAATATCCCTGGAGAAGATAATCTACTCTTTAACCAACTATAAATTAACTAAATGTATTCCAGGAAGAAAAAGAAAATGCTCCTCCCTAAAAGCAAACTATTTTCTCTTCATTACTTATAATAGCAAGATTCAATTAATTATGAAATTTTGGTTTTTGATGATAGAATGGCAATTTTTAACCAATATTTTTAAAAAAGTATAAAATACTTCAATATTTATATTAATCAGAGAACTAAAAATAATCAAAACAGTAATTTATAGGAAAGGTCTTTAACATATAAATGGACATCTCTTTGGTAGATAAACCTCTAAGCATGGATGTCACTTTGAGACATTTATGGCCTGAGTATAGAATTACAATGGCATTTTATTTTAATGTTGTGGTAATTAATGCTAAGTTATGATGATAAAAGTACAAATAGCAATGAATAGCAAATGAGCTAATACAATAAATAGCAAATGAATTAGTCCTGACACAGAACTTATCAAACTGATAAAGTTATAATTTTTTTAGTTACTTGGAAGTATTCTTTGTTTTTTTTTTTTTTTTTTTTTTTTTTTTTTTTTTTTTTTTTTTTTTTTTTTTTTTTTTTTTTATTGGTGTTCAATTTACTAACATACAGAATAACACCCAGTGCCCGTCACCCATTCACTCCCACCCCCCGCCCTCCTCCCCTTCTACCACCCCTAGTTCGTTTCCCAGAGTTAGCAGTCTTTATGTTCTGTCTCCCTTTCTGATATTTCCCACACATTTCTTCTCCCTTCCCTTATTTTCCCTTTCACTATTATTTATATTCCCCAAATGAATGAGAACATATAATGTTTGTCCTTCTCTGACTGACTTACTTCACTCAGCATAATACCCTCCAGTTCCATCCACGTTGAAGCAAATGGTGGGTATTTGTCATTTCTAATAGCTGAGTAATATTCCATTGTATAGGAAGTATTCTTTGAATTAAAAATTTTTTACAACAAGCTACAGCCTTTGAGGTAGGTATGCAGTAGTAGAATTGTCATTTCTATCAAAAGTCTCCTATTTCTGAGGATACACACTCTTAGGCCAATCAAGATTCATCTTAGTCTTTGATTTTTTTTTTCTTTTTTAGTGACACACAGATTCTTTAGCCTTACTCAGTCTACCTCCTCAGATTTCAGCCTTTCAGAGTAAACAGAATAAATAAAAGTTACTGCTAATCTGCTCACAGGATTAAAAAGACTATTAGGCCGCATCCATTTTTGTAGCCAGTTCTATATTTTAACTCATTGATTTTAAAACTATGACTGGCTTTATTTCTTCTTGCTTTATTATCTAAATGATCTCTATGTAATTTCTTATTTATTTATAAAATATTATCTTTAATGACATTGTTTATTGAAATGATAGGTTTCTTCTTAGATTCCAACCTTGTTTTCACTCATTTATTTTTATGTAGCACTTATTAACTTGGTAGGTACCCTTTTTATATCAAGTTTGTGCTGAGAACTAGTGATAAAAAATTATTTAGGCTCACAGTTCATCAAGCACTATTTGCTTGAGTCTTGTTTCTACTCAGATACAACCTGAGATAGAGGTCAATTCTTTGCTCTAGACTGAAAAATCCATCATTTAATCTAAAACATATCATAAGTAGCATTTTTAGGGAAATGGAGTCCTGCTGTTTGCCTTTTGTCCTGCAGAACTTTTGCCCATTTGCTTCATATGACATTTAAAATTCCTCAGCTTCTAATCTAGTACCCATTATGTAGTCCTAGAATGCCCCTGATGTAGCCCTCCACTTTAATCACAATCCCTTACAGAGGGCTCTACTACCCTGACAACTCCGTGCATTAGTTTGTTCCTCTCAATTATTACCAAAAAGAACTATTGAGGACCAAGTTGAGGAGCCACTCCAAGTGGTTTGGAGTGAAGAAGGCCTACTGAAAGGATGAAGAGGGGTATAAACTTTCCTCTTGCCTACGATTAGAGTTCATAAAATCACCAGGTAGGCCCTGGAGATTACGCTCTTCAGGGTGCTGAGACCTGTGAGGATAACCAATTGAAACCACTTTGCCAAACCACAAGAGTACACAGTGATTGTGATCTGATGTGTGATCTATAAAGAACTGGGGGGATGGAGACACCAGGAAAGCCAGTGGTGAAAAATAGTGGGACAGAGACGCAGGAGAGAGTGTAGACAAATTCTGGTGCCAAATGTCAGAGTGCTTTTTTACACAGTCCTTCCATGGCTTTCCTAGTGAGGGTTAGGCTTACTAAAAAAAAGTTACTATCTTGAGGGCCATGACCATTTTACACATTTCATTGGGGTCCCTAATACAACTTTAAACATTCTGTGTTGTACTATTAGTTACTGGTTAATAAAATTGGATTACGTTGTCTCCCTTTCTATCTCTTGATCATAAAAGGTTGAGTATACAATTAGCAAGAAAAATTCTAGCTGATAAAGGCATATATTGATTCATTATATTTCAATGTGGTGATTTCTAGGCTCTTTCCATATTACAGAGCATTTATACTTGCATGAGTGGGAAGTACAAAACTGCAAAAAGCTCCAAATTGGTAAGACGTCTCCAATTTTATTATCAGCATTTTCATTAAAGGAAAACATTAAATGTCTGCTCCTTTTTGAATAATTCATATTCGTTTTGTATTATTAAACTTTTGCCTCTCAGATTGATCTTCATTCACAAAAGCAAATTTCTGTAATGGCTTGGTTGGTGATATACAGTAATTTCAAAACCACTTTTCATAAGACTTTAAAAAGAGTTAACTAACTTCCCTTTCAAAATATAGTCCTCTATGTATAGACTATGTTGACATTAAATGAACATGATAGGGCAGTTTTTCATGTAATATAGTAGTGTTAGACAAAACAATATCTTATGAATTAGTGCTATATATTAATAACCGCTCCTCATGATGTATCTTTTCATTATTAGTGTCATTGCAAGAGCAGTTTAGACAAGACTAAAAATCTGCAAGATGACATCAGTTAATACAGTGAAGACAGCTGAAAATGCAGAGCATTCATACAGGAGACAATGTATTGTAATGGAGATTTCCGTTTCATCTCTCAGCAGAGAGCAGCCACTGTCTTTTGTGTTTAGATAGACATATGGATATATGAAAAATTATAGAATAGGAGAGAGGACATGCTAATCTAATGAGTGTTCTGACCGAATGTTCTAACCTAGCAAATTATCAGTCCATAACTACATGTTCGGAACTTAGGAGCAACATTATCCTGCATTATATCAGTAAGCACGTTAAAGGAAATAGCCAAAGAATAAAATTAAGAAAAAAAGATTTTTACTTAAAAAAAAAAAAAAAGCTTATTTTCAGGAATGGTAAGAGTTTTTCCCTGAGCCACCTTAATTTTAAAGTATGGCTAGAAGAACCCAGAGAGTGGTTCTAAAAGTAACTAAGTCTCTTAGGAGGTACTCACCTTTCAAAGCTATGGCCGAGATTCAAGTTAAATTAAATGTGTGCAAAGAAAAATGTGTAGAGAACGATTTTAATAACCTTAACTATTTGCTCTGAACCGGACACTTTAGACTTCTTTTTGCTCTTCCTAAGTCCACATTAATGAAATGTTAAATCTTAAATTAATAAATAGTAAAATGGACACATATTTCCCGGAGTGTCCCTTTCATTCCTATTGAGAAAAGCATTAAGTCCCAGGATATACTGCAATAATAAATACTGTTTTCTGTGGTAGCACAGCTTTGGTAAATTAGAAGCTACCTGTTTTTTAGGGGCTTAGAGGAGGTGTCATACCATTGGTTGCTGGGTAATAGAATACCAGTTACTCAACAGTGTTTGCATTCTTTGGCATACTTATGAATATGTACTTGTGCTATATCACACTCACAAATTGCTTATTGGTGGATGCTCTGTTCAGCTCAGTTGGACTGCATGAAAGGTTACCAAAAATACAAAGATGGAAAATTAATTGGTAGAAATTATGTAAATTAAAGTCTATATTGTACACATATTCTTTGATCCTTTTGATTCAGTAGCAACTCAAACCACACATGAGTTGGATTTATCTAATGCTTTACAATAACCATGCACACGACAAATAACAAAGATGGAATACTTTTCCCCCACCTGAATAGAGGAGGTGGAAGCCTATATTGCTCTAAGCCCCATGTAAAGGATTAACCTGAAAACAGCATACTTTCTATTTTTTTCTTTTGCCATACACTTTCGAGTTTTGCCACTTTTAAAATTACGCATGGATTCATTTCATCAGCAGGTATATTGTGAGCCCCATGTGCCAGGCAGAGGGTGAGGTATTGAGGGTGTCAGGTCCCTTTCCTACTAGGACATTCTGAGAGGACAAGGAAGGCAAAAGAGAACCATAGTGCTAAGGATAAAACAAGGTATAAAACACAGAAAGAAAAATACTGCACAATCTCATATGTGGAATTTAAAGTCAAATAGGTGGAAGCAGAGAATAGAGCAGTGTTTACAAGAGGAGGAGAAGTGGAAAAAAATGAGCTGTTGGTAAGAGAGTACAAAGTTGCAATTATTTAGGAGGAGTAAGTTCCAGACATCAAAGGTGCAACAAGGTTACTATAGTTAACATGAATAGTATATACTGGAAATTTACTAAGAGAGTAGATCTCAAGTGTCCTCATCACACATGGACACACACAAATAGTAACAATCCGAGAAGATGGGTATGCTAATTATCTTGACTGTAATAATAATTTCACTATGTATATGTACATCAAAACATGCTGCATATGTTAAATGTATTCAGTTTTTAAAAAAACAGTTACAGATGATTGCTGCAAAAATTTGAGGGAAGAGACTTCGATGAGATTTTGAGGACTAAAGAGAAACAGGAGATTTATAAATTTTGAAATAATGGATTCATTGTACAGTAAGGGAATAACTTTCGCTATATTTACTCCTAGGTTTTAACGTGAAATAAATTTATTGAAATTGTTCCAATAAAACTTCAGTTTGGGACTGATTTTAATTTTAAAGTTTAGGAGGTAGAAAATGCTTGGGTTAGAGGAAGGGGTTCCGTGGGAGCATCTTTAGATTAGATGGTAAGGGACGGCCTTTCTTAAGAGCTGACATTTGAGCTGCGAATTGAAGGATAAGAAAAGGTAGAGCATGAGAAAGTCAAGGGGAAGGACATCCGGGCAGAGGGAACTGCAGGTGCAAAGGCACAAGACAACAATGAGGAGGGGCCGTTCAGGAAGTGAAACAGGTTGATGAGGCTGGAGTCAAGAGTGCAAGTAGAAAGAGGTATAAAAGGGTAAGAGAGGCAGGCAGGTAACATACCATCTGCAATTCTGTAGACACAGTGAAAGTCTGGATTCTACTTTATTTTTTTTTAAATATTTTATTTATTTATTCATGATAGTCACAGAGAGAGAGAGAGAGAGGCAGAGACACAGGCAGAGGGAGAAGCAGGCTCCATGCACCGGGAGCCCGACGTGGGATTCGATCCCGGGTCTCCAGGATCGCGCCCTGGGCCAAAGGCAGGCGCCAAACCGCTGCGCCACCCAGGGATCCCCGGGATTCTACTTTAAAGCACTGGGAAGCTATTACATAGTGATGGGCTGGAAAGCAAGGTCACCTGAAGTACTCCTGGTTTCTATTTCGTTAATGAAGGAAGGAGGTGAATTAGGGACGAATGCAGATGATTTGAAGAGAAAGTGAAGAGGTCCAAGGCCAGTTTTGGAAACTGAAAAGTGAACATACTTAGGCAATTAGGAGGTCTCGTGGAGACCTGCATGTACAGGATCAAACCACTGTTCTTTGATGTGGATTGAAGCAGACTGTAGAGGATCATGGTCTTTATCCCTCTATGGACTCTTATTTTCTCTATCAATGACTTGTTCTACTTCCCATTTGAATCCATTTTGTAATGCATTCAGCTATGCCTCCCCAAGTTTTATAAGTTCCTTGAGGACACAGATGAGGTCTCCTACTTTATCATATGCTCTGCTGTCCCTTACAATACCTTTAAAATAACAAGGCACTCAATATTCTCAACTAAGAGGAACTTGCAGTCCAACTGACCTAGTCTCTGTAGATAACATGTTGCATCTAAAAAATGAACAAGACCGGTGCCAAAATACAAATTTCTTTTAGTGCCACCTGCAATATTTTCCTAAAGAAATTGATGAATATGTATGCACAGATTGAAATGCCGGTCTTCAATGGAGTATTTGTCATTACATTTTCAAATGAATCCCTAGCAAATGATTTCAGGAGGATGTTCCTCTTTGACAAACCCAGCTTAATAACACATATTTTGTGTTCAAACCGGAAGCTTTCAAACTCCATCCCTCAAAAAGACACTTCGCTTCTTTCAGATTTTTAATCTGACCAATTACTGGACACAGGAGATGTTAACTAACATAAGTTCAAAAGGCATGTGTAGCTCCTGCAGGTTCTTTAATTCCTGTTTTAACTCCAACACCTTTTTTTTTTCCTCCCGTATTTCACTCAGAGAAAAGGGAAGGGCAGGTTGTCTGTGTTTGAGAGTAATCATGGTTTCCTTCAATTGTCAGCCATTATTGACATGATGTTGCTCTTTCAAAGAGTGCAGCAAACCATTTTCCTGGACAGTATTTTAGCGAAACTTGATATGATGTCACAGCATCATTGAAAACTTAGGGCAGAAAGGGCCCCTGTGAAGTCAGCTGCGTGCTCCAGCCCCTGCAGGATGTGAATGGATTCCAATGGATACAGGATAGATCCAATTAATCTGAAAAACTACAAATTGAAAATTTTAAGTGTTTTTTTTTTTTCTTTTTCACATATAGCCAAGTTTTTGTATTCCACGGTTGACCTTTCTGCTCATGTGTTTTCTACTATATAAATTAGGGTTCCCTATCAACTTAAATCCAATATTTGATGGGATCATTGCCAGAGAATAAAAATAATTCCCCTCCATTTGAGAAGCATTATTTTATATATCTTATGCTAACATTACGTCCATCCCTCTTCCTCTTCAAATTATCTAGGCTGCGTATTTAGCTGCTATGCATTCTTACATTTGATTTCCTTTCTCTCTGTTTGTCATCTTCTTTGTTCACTGATTGGGTTATACAGCTGTACCTATTAACATTTTGGACCCAATTAAGACTTTAATTTCATAGTATTCTGTTGCTTTAGTGGGAAAATAAAATCACCGGCTTCTGATATCACATTAGGACTTGTGTGGCATGTTTCTTCCCAACAATTTTACAACTGCCATGTTTGTAAATCCCAAACACATTGCTGGTATAGCAGGCCTTTTTCCCTCCACAGCCCTACCCCTCTCACCCTATTGGAACAGATAACAAAAGGACTGAAACTGAAAGTTAAGTCTGTGGAATATCTGAAAAAGCTCCCCAACTTGAAGATGGTCATTTCTGGAGTAGTGGCCAAGTGGTGGGCTTTGGTGCATGACAGATGTGAATCTAACCTTTCGCTTGCTATTTACTTCTGCAACCTTGGCAAGTGACACAACTATTAAGGTATCAGTTTTCTTGTCTGCAAGATGCTGGCCCTTGGGTTAGAACTTAACATAGAGGTCTTTCTGAAAGCACGTACTGTCTCTCAAGTGTGTATCCATGATTCGAGGAGCCTAGTACAGACAGTACCCTTTGATACTTCCACGTATGAACTTCATTTCCTCTGCGTGGTTCCCCCTTCAATCTTCTTTGTCCATGTCTTTGCCTTTAAGACTCTGGTCAAACATCATAAGCTTAAAGACACTTTACTTCTCTGTTGCCTCTCTAAGTGGGCTAATTTTCCTTCTTTTATGTTCCCATTGCACCCAATGCATCTCTAATTGCACTCAACAGATAAATGCTGGTAGTCCGTGACTCTTTGAACCACAAGCTCCCGGAGATCATAAGCCAAATTCTACTCTTCTTTTTATCTCCCATGCCAAGTGCAAAGTGACCTCTACCACTTTTGCTTTGGTTAGGTAAGTTAGTAGAAATCCCATAGCCATCAAGTGGCAAACGGATTAATATCAGGCCCTTCAGAGATAACCCTCCAAGTATTTTTACTCTTTAGAGTGAAGAATGCCTCTGCACCCCTATCCACTCGACAGGGAACTCTGTGTGGCCCTACAATGAGATATTCTGAAAGACCCGTGGGAAAGGCCTTTGAGGACGTGGAGAGCTGCTTACCTGGAATTCGCTCATTTTTTTCAGAAGTCTTCAAAACTTCCTTACTTTGCTTTCTCATTGGCCATCGCTGTCCCGTGCTTCCCAAGAAACTTTGTTCATGCCTCTATTTTAGCCTTTACCACACTGCATTGTAATGATCTGTACCTGTCTATCTCCTCCTCTGGAAGGTATGTTTCCTCAGAGCAACAGGGCATGTCTTCCTCATTTATACTCCGCAACTGTTACCAGGCCTGGCATATCATAAACACTCAGTAAGTGCTGAGTAGATGGTTCAAGTCAGCCAAGTAATTGTTTGAGTGAGTTGACTCAATATTACATGCTGGTCAGGAGGAATAAGAGTATAAGATGCATTTTAGAGAGCAAATAAAAGACTAGCTCCTCAGTCTGCTGAGCGTGTTTCATTCCCTTCTTAAATGTCAGCGGGTGAATCAAGTTCACACTGTTCCAGGGAATTTAACATAGAAAAAAAATTCTACGCATGTCTTACATATGCCAGGGCTCTTCTTTTTCCCAATTTGAATGTGACTTTTTTTTTGTACAGTAAATAGATTCCACTCATATGAATATAAGATAATTTTCTGAATATACTGGACCCTCCACCTGCTGGTCGTGGTTCTCTTACAACCGTGGTACTTGCTTCCACATTCTTCATGTTCTCACTTGCAGTTTTTTTTTAAAGTAGAATTCACCTGAAGCCAGTTTTCACACTGCAGAGCTAATTTCTATGCAAAAGTGAATGATGTCTCACTTTAAGTATTCCTTAGAGCATAAATCTGACATTGAATGTATAATTTTCAGCAGCTGAAGCAGTATTCACTAAAGGGTTGACATAAGAACAAGGATCACAGGAAACTGTAGGTGAGAAGAACGACGATACCTACGTGAAGGCTTTTCCCATCATCTCCATGCCAGCATGCCCTCATTTATCTTGCTTTTTACATGAGGTTCAATTTTTATTTTTTATAACTGGGTCAGATCCCTTAGGAAAAGTGAGGCTTTTGCACAAATTGAGATTCATGAACTCTCTGAGGCCACCAGGAAGATTGACGTTGCAAAAAGGGCAATAACACAGTTTACCGTGTGAATAGCATCTTTCTTAATTGTCTGAAATCCAAATGAGAATTTTTCAGTACAAAAGCTTGAAATTCAAAGTAACCACATTGTGCTACAGGTAAAGCTTACACCTCTAATTCTTACACGGACATGTTATGATGAGACTTATTTCACACAGTGGACTCACAAGTGAGTAATCCAAAGTATGCAGAGTTGGAGGCAATTGCCATGCATTATGGCATAATAGAGTTAGACACCGTGCACCCAGGACAATTCTGGATTTAGTTCAGGCAGAGGCATTATATTTAATAAGTAACTTAAGGGATGCCTGGGTGGCTCAGATTGTTAGGTGTCTGCCTTTGGCTCAGGTCACCATGTCAGGGTCCTGGGATTGAGTCCTGCATCGGGCTCCCTGCTCAGAAGCGAGTCTGCTTCTCCCTCTGCCCCTGCCTCTGCCTCCCCTCTCCCCCGCTCATATTCTGTCTCTCGCTGTCTCAAGTGAATAAATAAAATCCTAAAAAAAAGTAATTTGAGACCACTGACCTTTTGCAAAGCATATTAACTGAAGGGAAGAGTGTGCATTTGGCTAATTTCAGGCACTGTGAGTTACATAAGAACTCTACAAATACTTTTAAATTTATTGGTAGCACAATATATACATATTGATTGTCCTTTGTATTTGAAGGTGATGCTGCTGTTATTGTCTCTGCTGTTTCTGTGTGTTTAGATCTAGCTGTTTGATTGGCAATTCCTACTGGGTACAGCCTGCATATGTGTCAACTAACAACTGCAGCCATTGCCTGGAGGGCTTGATTGCTGGGTTGTTCAATATTTATTAAGCACCCAAGAAGTGCTAGGTGCTGCACTGAGCAGTGCAAGTGTATGACTGATGCTTCTTCCCTCTAAAAATTTTATTCCTAGGTGACTAGTGGAACACACGTGCTTTTTATTTTTTTGTGGGAGTTCCCTGAAACTGTGCGGTTAGAAATAGGAACTCCATTTACCAGATGCTGTTCAGTAATATGAAAGGAAGGTGGATAACGTCTTTCCTATTCACTTGGAAGTGTTCAGGTTGGAAAGCCATGTTTGAATGATCCTAGTATAATGGCCTACTAGACGTGAAGACCAAGGAAGAATGATGTGAAAACATGTTATCATTAGGGCAGAATGAGATTTGAAAAGAACTCTGGACCAGGGGAACTTTGTTTATAGAGAATGGGGAGAAAAGAATTCAGTAATATCTTCAAGATTTGGTAATGGTAAGCTTTTGGGTCAAGTTGAGCCACCCCACCTTTGACCACTGCTCACACTGAATTCTGATGTAATTTTTCCATATTTTAATCATAGTATTTATGGTAATGGTATTTTATAAGATAATGATGGAAACCAGTGGATTCAATATTTTTCTTTCTTTCTCTTTCTTCTTTCTTTCTTTCTTTCTTTCTTTCTTTCTTTCTTTCTTCTTTCTTTTTTTTTCTTTCTTTCTTTTTTTTGGTGCAAAGAGGTGATTTTATTAAAGCACGAGGACAGGACTCATGGGCAGACAGAAATGCTGCACTGGGTTGTATTTTTTTAAATTTTTTTAATTGGGGTTCAATTTGCCAACATATAGCATAAAACCCAAAGATCATCCCGTCAAGTGCCCCCCTCAGTGCCCGTCACCCAGCTTTCTTCAAGTATTTGACATCAATCATAGCATTTCCTCTTAGTGACAATAGGAGTTAAAATTAATTAAACAGGAATTAATAATCAGGATAGATCTTTAAAAAATTGGTTGAAGACTTAGGCAGTACTATTTATGTCAATGGTAACCCATGCATGTCATTAAAAAACAAAAATGTATTCCAATGTATAACTAAAATCACTGTATTTTCAATGTACTTCTTTTAACCCAAGCTTGAGTGTTTACCCTCAACAGTTATTTACAAGTTGTGTACTAAATATATTTAGAAATATATTTAGCCAATATATCAGACTTTGAAGTGTTTTTGTAGAAAACATGAAGATTTTGTGTATATTAAAGCGTGTTGCATTTTCATTTCAGTTGAAGAAAAGAGCAGATTTAAGTTTAAAGTTTAAGAATTTTTGTTTTGATTTTTTTCAAATGACAAAGATGTCACCTACATAATCAAAACAACTCTTATTTTTACATTCAAACAATTTAAAGGCATTTGGTTCAAAATAGCCTTAATAAGATCTAATAAAGAGTGCTAATACAATGTCTTTTCTTTAGTCATAATTATAACAAAGTGAATGTTACACAAAGAAGCGTTGGACAGGACATGAGTAATAATGCAGTATTGACAGCCAAACTGCTCTCTCTTTTGATGATCTTAATTTTCTGGGATTTAAGTAGAGAAGTATAAGAATGCCAACACCCACTTTGCTGCTACTCATCTAAGAGCTTCTTACCTAATGGGTTATGCATTAATTCTTTTAACTGACGTAAGTATTATCCACATTTTAGTATAATTATACGGCCATAACTTACCTTTAACTATCTCAGTAAAATAAGAAAAAGTCAACCGCAGATTTGCAGAAAACCCAGAAACCAATTAGAGATTTGATACATGAGCTGGAAGGTTCTAAAGGTGAAATGAATAAAGTGAAGGGGGCAGCAAGAAGAGGGGTAATGTGAGAGGGTGCGAGTCAGTGGGAAGACAGAAGATGCTATGAAGGAATTGGTCAAAAAATAATATAAAAATTTGAATACCGAATGGAATCTTACAACTTAAAATGTTTTCAGATGTAGACGGATTCCAAGCTTATGTAAATAATACACTATTATTCTCAGTACAATTATTTTGGGGTTTTGCCTCAACTTATGGTCATTTTTATTTTCCAGTCAACAACCATGAATGCAAGGATCCATCTTAATTCAGAGATGCATGGGGAATCTCTAAATAAGAAATTTATCAGTAGAGAACAATATATTTTTCTCTCTCTCCTTTTCTTTGTCCCATTAATGAAGGATTTCATCAAAATTCCAAGCTTTTACTGAAATAACCATGGGCCCTAACTCTAGTAATCATTGTAACACTATCTTTACGAAAGCTATCTTTTTGATGTGATCCCCATTTCACAAGGGAGGAAATAGATTATATGAAGTTTGCAAAAATACACGGGCAATAAATAAGGAACCAGAGTTAGAACCCCAGAACTAGGGCTGTTGGCATCTTGGAGAAGAGTATTTCTCAGCTCTCTTCAACAGAACTGTGGACTGTTAGACTCCCTTAGTAACAGCCAGGCTGGAAGAGAGGCAGGTAGGTAAGTGGGTGTAAGGATGTTTCGCACATTGCTTACTTTCACGTGAGCAAATCAACTTTGATTTGTTGGATATGCTGCAGCTTCCCTGGTCTTATTTTTTGAAGACAGAATAATAGGACTAAATAAATCGGTCCAAAGTATTTAGATACTTTTGCAAGTTTCTGCCTATCTGTAATTGAACCAATATATCATCATAGTATCTTTAGGAGTTAAATATAGTTAAGGTTTGCTTGAGTTCCTTGTTGCAGATAAGAAAACAGCTGCTCAAACTGTGGAAGGAGCCTCGGTGTCCATCGAAAGATGAATGGATAAAGAAGATGTGGTCCATGTATACAGTGGAATATTCCTCAGCCATTAGAAACGACAAATACCCACCATTTGCTTCAAAGTGGATGGAACTGGAGGGTATTATGCTGAGTGAAGTAAGCCAGTCGGAGAAGGACAAACATTATATGTTCTCATTCATTTGGGGAATATAAATAGTAGTGAAAGGGAATATAAGGGAAGGGAGAAGAAATGTGTGGGAAATATCAGAAAGGGAGACAGAACATAAAGACTCCTAACTCTGGGAAACGAACTAGCGGTGGTGGAAGGGGAGGAGGGCGGGGGGTGGGGGTGAATGGGTGACAGGCACTGAGGGGGGCACTTGACGGGATGAGCACTGGGTGTTATTCTGTATGTTGGCAAATTGAACACCAATAAAAAATAAATTTATTATAAAAAAAGAAGACAGCGGCTCTGAGAAATAAAGACCCTTCCCCTGAGTCCCCTAGAGAGTCAGAGACCCAGCTGAATACCATTTCCAAGGCCAGGCATTTCTATTTCCTACTTCTATCCGCTAGACAGCACTACCTCTTTGCTTTCCCAGTTGTTTATGTTTGGTTTCACAGCAGTTTTCATTAATGCCCCTTAAATGATTGAAATATAGTTTCAAAAACCTGAATTGTTACAACTGCATTGTTACCTTTGTCTTTATTAGTAAAACAATCTTTTTCTTGTTTACTCTGTTAAGTGCTAATGTAAATAACAGCTTTTATTTAGCATATTTTTGCTGACTGTTTTTACACTTTTTTGCTACCTCTAGCCTAACCATATTTGTCTCATTCTTTTGCAAATCTTCTAATTCTAAATTAATTGAAGCTAGGATTTATTCTAAAAGGAATGGTACATCAGTGTTCTTGTTTTCCAATTAAAGCCTTCAGCTCCTGTGCACTTACACTTTTGCAAATTCCATCACTGCTGTACAAATGCCTTTGCAGTTTACACAGGAATATAATTAAAATGATCTTAATATATTGTTTGAGGAGAAACTAAATGTATTCTCTTTGGACACTAATCAATTTAACTTCCAGATATCAGAGTAAAAATGTCACATTTATAATTTCATGGCTCCTAAAGAGTATTCCTATTCTTGATATGGTCATTTAGGTATTTTTTTTTCCTCCCAGCACTCCCTGGTTGCTTAAAATTACAATTCTGATGTTAATAATCTGTATGGTTTTAAGAATGTCACTTAATCTCCTCAAGGCTCTTGTTTCTCCAGAGAAAGGCATATTAGAGAAACACTTCCTGCCTCCCTTGTAGCACAGGGTTCATAGAGGCAGTGAAGGGGGCTTCAACCTTACCACCTTTCCATTGGGTTCCACAGGGGGAGTCCCCACCCCGTTGGAGTTAAAGCTTTCACATGTTTCACAACAATTTAGCACTGATGGGGATGTGCTTGTGCGGTTGACCCCAGAAAAGTGCACAAGCATGGCCACCCAGTTGTAGCACCCTTCTGCTTTGGGCATAAACTTTCATGTCCATAGGGCCAATAGTCATTAGAGGCAAAAGTGACTATCATCTGCTCAACCACTAGTAAAGTCTTTAAGTAGTCTGAGTTCCAGTGTAACCGAAAGGTAGATGTGTCAGTACCTGAACGTACGACTTTCCCATTTTCTGGAATAACTCAAGAAGCCCCCAGATCACTAACCTGAAATAACAGCTGCAAAGAGCAAAGGAGAACCAAAGTGAAAGTGCAAAAGGTGGCCATTTTCCTATCCTGTCTACACAGGAACCACTTTTGGTCTGATTTCTCAGCTCCTTCTCAGGGCCTACCACCTTGGGTCACACATACGGTCTCTTTCACAGGATGGCTGTTCAATATCTGTGGGCTTTTCTCACCTTCTCCTGAGTCAGCCTTCTGAACAACAGACTTTTTGCCACTGCACAGTTGTCCCTTCAGGACAAGAGAGCGTCTTATCCCTTTACTCAGGGCTTTATTGGCATTCCTTTTCTTCTTCAGCACCTGTCATTTATTCATTTACTCACAAGAACAGTTACGAACATGAGAAACAGATGTTGTTGAGCTCATCAAACTGCACTTTTCTTCAGCTGAATCTCACCTAGCTTCAAATGGGAACAAGATGTTCTTTCTGCTATGGATGTTCTTCTACTGCTAATTTCTAATTCCTATGATTTCCCCAGGTCTCATTTCAGTAAAAGACTTAAATCTCTAGTAAATGATGTCTGTGCGAGGGCAGGACCTTCCTTCCATTAAGAAGAAGAAGTTTAGGAATGAATATTTATTCCTTAATAGCAATTCACACTTTTCCAGAAATAAAAATAATAGAAATACAGAATTGTACTCATTGGAAAGAATGAGTAACTTTCAAACATTTTCCCCCCACGAACCTCATTTTCCAACAACTGCTATACAGTATAATATGATTGATATTCCCAGTCTTTAGTTTTCTTTCTTTCTGGTCTCACAGGTTTTTGTGTAGTCATTCGAGTCTTCCTATTATTTGCAGATTTGATAGCTAGAGGAGGTTTATTGTTTTCAAAACATGAAGATTTTAGGGGAAGCACCCTAGGGTGTTCTTTCATACTGTCTAACTCACTGACATCACAGGAATTCAAATCTAATAAATAATCTAAGGAATAACAGTCATTTGTATTATTCAAGCACTCATAATAGTAGCAATCATTTATTAAAAACTATGTCAAAAAAATAAATAAACACTGTCAGAATCTGAATTCGATTTGACCAATCAACAAACACATATGGAAAATATACCATTCAGCAGGCATTGTTAAGAACTCTTGGGTTGTAACAGTAAGCAAAATGAAATTCCCTACCTGTATTGTGTAGTAAGCAGCCTCTAAGATGGCCCCCCAATGATCCCTTCTTACTGATATTCACCTACTGGTGTAAAACCCTTCCCTTGAATGTGGACTGCACCTAGTGACATATTTTAAAAGAATATGGCAAAAGTGTCCCTTTAGAGATTACAAACACACTATGGCTTCCATCTTGGAATTCTCTCTCACTCTTTTGCTTTCTCTCTGAGGAAAGCAAGCTACTAGGTTATGATTGGTTATGGAAAACGGTGTGTGGCAGAATATTAGGGGAGGCCTCTGGCCAACATCCCAGGAAGAACTGAGTTCCTCAGTCCAACAGTCCACAAAGAACTGAATCTTGCCACAGCTGTGTGAGTGAATTTGGATGTGTTTTTCCTGGAGCAAGCATCAGGTAAGACCACTACCATGGCTCTAAGCCTGACTGAAATCTGTGAGTCTCAGAACTACAGACATCTAGCTGCAGTATGCCAGGAGTCCTGGTCCTCAGAAAATGTGACAAATAAACAGCTTTTAAAAATTTTTGTGTTTTTTAAGCCACTAGGTTTTGGGGTAATTTGATATGATTTGCAATAATAGATAAGTAAAGAACAGAGATAGAAGAGAGGTAAAGAAGAGACATAGGTAGTACTGAAGTGCAGACTAAGGATGCGGCAAATTTCAATAGCAAGGTCACAAAAGTATTCACTTAGTAACATATAAACAAAAAGCTAAAGGAAGTAAGAGGGTACAATGTCATTATATCTGGGGTAGCAAGTCTCTAGAAAAAAGGAAGAGTAAGTTCAAAGGCCCCGGGGCAGAAGTAATTCTATAAGGTTAAAGAATGCAAGGATGCCAGTATGACTAAGAAGGAACTAGTGAGAGGCAAATGATCAAGAACTAGGGGATGAAAGACAAGGAGAAGCCGTGTGTGTGTGTGTGTGTGTGTGTGGGTGTGTGCGCGCGCGCGCGCGCACTTGTGTTTTGTAGGCGGTTTAGAAATTTTAGTACTGTTGGTTCACTGTAAGGACTGTGGATTTTTATAAAAGCAAGACTGGAAAGCTTTTATGGCTTTTATAAAGATTCTATCAGAATCTTCCCCTAAGCCAATCAGAAGTGTTGTTAACTAAGGAGATACAATGCATATCAAATATTATTTAATTTACTCCTTAGATCCCTGAGAAATAGATATCACTAAGTATACCTTAAGGCAAGGAAACAATTCAGAATACTGTAGGGATGTCCCCAAGGCCATAGAACTAATTAAAGGGAGAATCAGAATTGAACTCATGTTCTTCTGCCTCCAAACTGGAATCATTATATCAGAGTAATATCTACCATTATCTGCTCCTCCCCACCCTTATAATGTAAAATAGTGAAAGATATACAAACTAGAAGAAACAAAAGAGAGAAAGGGCAAGTAACAAATAGAGAGGAAAGAACAGGGAGTGGAATTATCTAATTTTTCTACTGAGCAGCAATCAAGAAGTACTTTTAAAAAAGCAGGAAACATCACATGTGAAGAGCACAGCCTACATTACGTGACTTATCTAAAATCACTGAAGTCAATGGAGGGGACAGAAATAGAACTTAGTTCTCTGAACTCTCAATTTCTTGTTGAGCCACCAGAGAACACTCCTTTCCTATTAGATCACCTGTATAAGGTATTTTGCTGGTGAAAAGTGCTATTATTACCTTGGAGCTTAAAAAATTAAGACAAACATTTCTAAAACAATTATAATTGATTATGTCATCCTTGTACTTTAAGCTGAAGTTCACCAAATTATAGTGCACTAATAAATGAAGATAGTACTTCATTAAAGACTTTAGACATTTTCTGAAATGAATTGAAAATAACAAAAACATTTAAAGGGTGAAATGCAAATCTGTATAATTCTTTTCTAAAAAAAAACTGTTCAAAAGCCCAAGTGATTAATACAGCAGATTAGTATGAATATAAAACAACACGAGTGAACTTTGAAATCAAATAATGAAGAGTTTTTACATATTTTTAATGTCCAGACACCGTTAACTTATTATACCTTAGATTTTATTTTATTTTATTATTATTATTTTTTTACACCTTAGATTTTAGCTGATAAATTTATTCTGTGTAGGAACACAGGAAAAAAATAATCTCTAAGCTGAATCTATCCTATTTCCCTGAGAAAATATTATCAGTTGGATGGGTACCTTTTGGTTTATTAGATAAAACCTCAATTCAAGTAATAGTACCTGGTAGGTACAGGCACCGTGTTAACTCTGGCCATACATAGCTTCTAATTCTTGCAAACAAGACTAAAAATAGCATTAGCCTTGAGATAATGAAGATCAGAGAAAAGTATCACACAACTAATAAATGGGAAAGCCAGGATTTCTATCCTGATGACCTAGCCACCAAAGTCCATATATTTCTTTATAAAGAAATATATGTATATTATATATATAATATTATATATGTATTTGAATATGTATACATAATATATATGTATATATTATTGAAGTTCGGTTTGCCAACATATAGTATAACACCCAGTGCTCATCTAATTAAGTGCCCCCCTCAGTGCCTGTCACCCAGTCACCCCATTGCCCTCCCCACCTCCCCTTCTAATACCCCTTGTTCATTTCCCAGAGTTAGGAGTCTCATATATTTCAACTAAGACTTTAGAGAGTGAGAATTCTGGGTCATTTCTTATTTATTTTCGGTTTTTGGGGTTGTGTGTGTGTGTGTGTGTGCGCACACACATGAGTATGAGAGAGAGACAAAACCTCAAAATATTTGAATTTTAAATAATTGATTGTTTACATCTCCTCTATCTCAGGTATAAAACACAAAGGGATAATCAAAAAACGTTGCGTCATCCTCCCAGTCTGGATTATTCAGCTCAACCTTTTGTGAAGTTTTGTTACCTGATAGAAAACTATTCAAAATATCCTCCAAGAATTCCTCCTGTGAGTATGTAAGTCAAGGTACCGGCAAATTTCATTCACTGCTGATTTCAGCCTCAATCTTACTTGATGGATGTTGCTCTTTGATATTATTCCTTTGAAAAATTTTACTATTTAAGAATCTTCTATATGATCCTTTCTAGGATTCAAACTACTGTGTTAGTATTTTTTTTTAAATCAAAACAAAGCTGACCAACCCAAAGAGAGTGGCTCAGCTATCAGCTATTACCGTGCTGTATGTCATTTTCTCTGCAGAGACCTCTTAGCATCTCCAAAATTATCTTCCACTGTAATTCTAGCCAGGCTTTTTAACTACATGGCTTCCTTTTGGAAAAGGTTGAACAATTACTGAATTCCCTAAGCTATTTTTTTATTTTAAATTTTGAAAAACTGGAGAGACTGGGTGGCTCAGTTGGTTAAGTGTTTGCCTTCAGCTCAGGTCATGATACCAAAGTCCCAGGACTGAGCCTCACATCGGGCTCCCTGCTGAGTGGATAGCCTGTTTCTCCCTCTCCCACTACCCCCTCCTTGTGCTGTCTCTGTCAAATAAATAAAATCTTTAAAAAAATTAAATTTTGAAAAATTTAAAATTTTAATTTTGTTTACAGGGCTCAGTGCAGTGACTAATGTAACAGAGGCCCCTGAATAGCAAATGGTATTTAATTCAAATAAAAATATCTATTTGCTAGGAATCAAGGCTTTGCTTGCTTTGCAACACTTTCCTCCAAAAACATTAAGCTCAATCTCCCAACAAGGAGGAAAAGTGTTAGAAAAATGGAGCTTTCTCATATGCTAAGACAGTATCTGTTTCTTTATGGCCAACATTATGTGACAGTTAGAAGTGGGACGTGCAGATGAGCCCCTAAGGAACTTTGGAACATGAGGCTCCTACTTGAGCCCTTTATGCTCTCCACATCCGTCAGTTAGTTGTTTTCTCCCTTTGGTTTGGTAAGTCTCCTCTCAGAACTGGGTTCCCTCCTTTTGATTGAGCTCTCCAACTCTAGTAGGCATTTAAAGGCTTCATCCTTTTTGTGTAAAGGCTTTGCCCCTATGGCAAAACTTTTTTTAATATCTGGCCTTTTTTAAAGATTTTATTTAGTTATTCATGAGACACAGAGAGAGAGAGAGTCAGGCAGAGACAGAGGCAGAGGGAAAAGCAGGCTCCATGCAAGGAGCCTGATGTGGGACTTGATCCCAGGACCCTGGGATCATGCCCTGAGCCAAAGGCAGATGCTCAACCGCTGAGCCACCCAGGTGTCCTTAACATCTGGCTTTGAATAATGGGATTCCAATCTGCTAGATTCTCATCCTCCTTCTGGGACCCTGTTGTTAGCTTAGGGAATTCAGTAATTGTTCAACCTTTCATGGTTTACCAATGGTTCTTATTTAAAAGGTGAAAATGGTAAATATGCTGAGTAATCTAATATAACTCCTTATAAAGTTGTTGACGCTGTACCTCAGCTACCTCAGCCCAAGAGGTCAAGTCATATACTCTTGGTTGGCCTGCATTTTAGTCAAGGGCAAAACTGCAAATATCTGTATTGACAGTAGGTATGATTTTGGAGTAGGTCACAATTTTGGAGTGCTATGGAAAAAGAGAGGCTTCCTCATTTCCAGGGGGACAAAATTAAAAATGGCCTTTATGTCCAGGAATTGTTAGATGCTTTAATCTTACCAGCTGCTTTAGTCATTATTAAGGTCACTAGGCATTCCAAACTTGATTTCCTGGAAGCTAAAGGAAACCACCTCACTGATATTTCCACAAAGAACATTGCTCTCAAAGGAACCAACAACCAAACCTCTGTCATGGTCTAAAGGCATGTTCCCCCAAATGGTAATCTAGAAAAATTGACTAGAGATGTCCAACAATTGGCCCCAAAGAAGGAAAAACAATATTTGAAATTTAATAGCTATTGGTTCAATTAAAACAAAAAACTCTGGCTGGGTCAAATAATAATCCAGTCCTGCCAGAGATTTTAAAGTTTCCATTACTGACCACTGTGCATGCATTAAGTCATTGGTCTACTAATCAAATGAAAAACTTCATGAATTAGTATTTGTGGGGAAGTATTAACAAGGCATAGGGTGCCTTTGCTTTACTTTACTTGCCCCATCTGCCTAAAGTATAACTCAGGAAAACATGTCTGCACTGCTGCTGGACACTTTAAATTGCCCAATGGACAATTCAAGTTTTGGCAAATGGACTTTATACAGGTTCTCCAGTCTCACAGGTGATACATATATCTTGCTAATAATTTGCATGGCTTAAAATTTCATCCCTTCCTGGGGACCACACCTCCTTGAACTTCACAGTAACTGGTGAACTCATCTCACCAGTCAATGCTTCAACAGGTCAGGATTCATCTCGCCAGTCAATGCTTCAAGATGTTTGGTCAGTTTTATAATATTTTCATTGCGCTTACCACTCTCATTCCTCAGGGTTAGTTGAACACACTAGTGTCGTCATTCAAAATTTGTAGAGATCTCCAAATACCTTAGACAAAGGCACTGGCATTAGCCCTTCTAGTGTACCCCTTTTGAAACCCATAAACTCTCACCTTTTGAGATAATCACAACATACCCAGTGCACATAACTCCTGCTTCTTTTGACCCACAGCTGGCAAAAAGAGGATATACTTCAATATTGCAAAGTCCTACTTGCTTTTATTGAGAATGACCATGTGTTAGCAGAAATCTTTCCTCAGTGTGCTCCTGGAAGATGAAGATCTTAAATATTACACCTCAGTCTACAGATTTTTCCTGCTGAAAAAGATACCTCCAGAAAGACTCTCTTCAACCTCATTAGAAAGGAATCAACCCTTGTGCCACCAAACTCAAGGAATAGATCTTGGATCCATGTGTCACATCTAAGGGAAGCATCAAACACTAACTGAATCTGCATACCAACTGGTAACCTGAAAATAAAAATTTCCATGAATTGAACCAGACAACAGCTGAAGGAGACAGCTTTCCGAAGATGACTAGATCAGGATATATACCTTTTACTCACTATTGCTTTTTATCTTAATCCTCCCTTCTTTTTCTTGGTCCAATTTATTGCAAAAGGGGGAAATCTTTTTGGCCTTTACATATGCTATAAGAAAAAACTCAACTATCCCTAATGTCAGAGATCTCTTGATGTTTGAGCTGTTCCTCTGCACTCAAGAGAAATACAAACAAGCTAAATCTTCTTTGCAAGGCTTCTAGGAAAGAAAGACCCCTTTAGGCTCTCAGAATGTATGATTCTCATTCAATAGAATCATTTTTAGGCTTCATACCTGTTGCCTGTCAAATTCTGTAGAAACAATGTGCCATCAGGGTGAAGTTAGCTCAGTGTTTTGAGATGATCTCCAATTAAGATATAGAACTCATATAGGAGAAAGAGAGTGGTCTAGTTTCATTCTTCTGCATGTGGATGTCCAATTTTCCCAGCACCATTTATTGAAGAGGCTGTCTTTCTTCCAGTGGATAGTCTTTCTTCCTTTGTCGAATATTAGTTGACCATAAAGTTCAGGGTCCACTTCTGGGTTCTCTATTCTGTTCCATTGATCTATGTGTCTGTTTTTGTGCCAGTACCACACTGTCTTGACCACAGCTTTGTAGTACAACCTGAAATCTGGCATTGTGATGCCCCCAGCTATGGTTTTCTTTTTTAATATTCCCCTGGCTATTCTGGGTCTTTTCTGATTCCACACAAATCTTAACATAATTTGTTCTAACTCTCTGAAGAAAGTCCATGGTATTTTTATAGGGATTGCATTAAATGTGTAAATTGCCCTGGGTAACATTGACATTTTCACAATATTAATTCTTCCAATCCATGAGCATGGAATATTTTTCCATCTCTTTGTGTCTTCCTCAATTTCTTTCAGAAGTGTTCTATAGTTTTTAGGGTATAGATCCTTTACCTCTTTGGTTAGGTTTATTCCTAGGTATCTTATGCTTTTGGGTGCAATTGTAAATGGGATTGACTCCTTAATTTCTCTTTTTTCAGTCTCATTGTTAGTGTATAGAAATGCCACTGACTTCTGGGCACTGATTTTGTATCCTGCCACACTGCCAAATTGCTGTATGAGTTCTAGCAATCTTGGGGGGGAGGCTTTTGGGTTTTCTATGTAGAGTAGCATGTCATCGGCGAAGAGGGAGAGTTTGACATCTTCTTTGCCAATTCGAATGCCTTTAATGTCTTTTTGTTGTCTGATTGCTAAGGCTAGGACTTCCAGTAATATGTTGAATAGCAGTGGTGAGAGTGGACATCCCTGTCTTGTTCCTGATCTTAGGGGAAAGGCTCCCAGTGCTTCCCCATTGAGAATAATATTTGCTGGGGGCTTTTTGTAGATGGCTTTAAAGACATTGAGGAATGTTCCCTCTATCCCTACACTCTGAAGAATTTTGATCAGGAATGGATGCTGTATTTTGTCAAATGCTTTCTCTGCATCTAATGAGAGGATCATATGGTTCTTGGTTTTTCTCTTGCTGATATGATGAATCACATTGTTTTACAAGTGTTGAACCAGCCTTCTGTCCTGAGAATAAATCCTACTTGGTCATGGTGAATAATTTTCTTAATGATAAACTCAAATGGATGAAAAATCTAAATGTGAGACAAGATTCCATCAAAATCCTAGAGGAGAACACATGCAACACCCTTTTTGAACTCGGCCACAGTAACTTCTTGCAAGATATATCCACGAAGGCAAAAGAAACAAAAGCAAAAATGAACTATTGGGACCAAGATAAGAAGCTTTTGCACAGCAAAGGATACAGTCAACAAAACTAAAAGACAACTTACAGAATGGGAGAAGATATTTGCAAATGACGTATCAGATAAAGGGCTAGTACCCAAAATCTATAAAGAACTTATTAAACTCAACAGCAAAGAAACAAACAATCCAATCATGAAATGGGCAAAAGACATGAACAGAAATCTCAGAGGAAGACATAGACACGGCCAACACACACATGAGAAAATGCTCTGCATCACTTGCCATCAGGGAAAAACAAATCAAAACCACAATGAGATACCACCTCACACCAGTGAGAATGGGGAAAATTAACAAGGCAGGAAACCACAAATGTTGGAGAGGATGCAGAGAAAAGGGAACCCTCTTGCACTGTTGGTGCGAATGTGAACTGGTGCAGCCACTCTGGAAAACTGTGTGGAGGTTCCTCAAAGAGTTAAAAATAGACCTGCCCTACGACCCAGCAATTGCACTGTTGGGGATTTACCCCAAAGATACAGATGCAGTGAAACGCCGGGACACCTGCACCCCGATGTTTATAGCAGCAATGTCCACAATAGCCAAACTGCGGAAGGAGCCTCGGTGTCCATCGAAAGTTGAATGGATAAAGATGTGGTTTATGTATACAATGGAGTATTACTCAGCCATTAGAAATGCCAAATACCCACCATTTGTTTCAACGTGGATGGAACTGGAGGGTATTATGCTGAGTGAAATGAGTTAATTGGAGAAGGACAAACATTATATGTTCTCATTCATTTGGGGAATATAAATAATAGTGAAAGGGAATAGAAGGGAAGGGAGAAGAAATGGGTAGGAAATATCAGAAAGGGAGACAGAACATAAAGACTCCTAACTCTGGGAAACGAACTAGGGGTGGTGGAAGGGGAGGAGGGCGGGGGGTGGGGGTGAATGGGTGACGGGCACTGAGGGGGGCACTTGATGGGGTGAGCACTGGGTGTTATTCTGTATGTTGACAAATTGAACACCAATAAAAATTAATTTATTATTAAAAAAATGTAAAAAAAATAGTGAAAGGGAATAAAGGGGAAAGGAGAAAAAATGAGTGGGAAATATCAGAAAGCGAGACAGAACATGAGAGACTCCTAACTCTGGGAAACGAACTAGGGGTGGTGGAAGGGGAGGTGGGTGGGGGATGGGGGTGACTGGGTGATGGTTACTGAGGAGTCACTTGATGGGATGAGCACTGGGTGTTATTCTATACGTTGGCAAATTGAACACCAAAAAAATAAATTTATAAAAAAATAAAATTAAAAATTAAAAAATTAAAAAAGAAGGATCTTGATCAAAAAGGGTAAATGTTAAAATAAATAAAGCAAACCTCATTTAAAATGGAGTCAGGAAGCCCTGAAGGAGATCTCTCACACACTACCATCCTCTGTAAGAAGCACACCTTTAATTCCCCAACAGGAAGATTGTTTTATGTACCCAGCAGGAAAAAAGGCCCAACAACAGCCCAATCAATGAGAAGCTACCACACTCAGCCAATGAGAGGCGGTTATAGTCCCCTCTTAGGTTCCTCCTTTCTCCTTAAACCAAGTTGCTCTCCTCTGGTTCTCCTGACTTGCCTATGGTTCCTCATAATACTTGCTTGTCTTGAGTTGCAGTTTTCCACTATTCTCAAATAAACTCTTTGCTGGTAAAATAGCTGGCTTTTTTAAAAGGTATTGTATCATATCATATGTTTGCAATGGAAAACTTTGGGGATATCTGTGTGTGTGTGTGTGTGTGTGTGTGTGTGTGTGTGTCCAAGTGATTCCTTCTGAATGGAGAAGGGAGTAAGCCAGAAAGATTTCTGACTGTTTGATAAATAAGGCTTCTTATTACTTTTCTTGGGAAAAGATTCTCATCTCAGTGGTACTCAGAGGATAATTAAATTATAGGAGTTAGCGTAATGGAAAATTATGCAGTATGGAGATACATACAATGTTGTCTTATTATACCATTATTTATAGTTATCTACAATCTCCCTACCACTATGCCAATGCCCCATCCTTGACCTTTATTGGAACAGAGTAAAATTGGGAGATTAGGCAATTTTGGCTTATAAAAAATCTTTGAAATCTCTGAGTTTAATCTTGAATCTCTGAATTCAATCTTAAATTGAGCCAATTTTAGATTCACATAACATATTGTAAATCATGTCCAAAAATGGTTCCTATAATTCTGGCAATTAATAGTTTCTTTCTTATCAGAAACTAAGGGGCAATGACTACTAGGGTGCTAAGTCCTGGAATATTAACCCTCCCTGAATTTTGCACACTTTCCCCCAAGTTTCTTTTAGTCTATGGTATTCCTTAGATTGATTCTCACTTAGCTACAGACAATAATCAATCCCCTATCTTTTGCTTACTTCTTCTCAAGCTTCATTTCCTGAGAAGAGCAGTCCAGAAAGTCAATAATCTCACTAGACAAAAAAGAATACCTAAGGTATATTCCATCTTGAATGAATAGGGTTTAACCCAACTGTGACCACTTTGGATACATGGCAATTGTGGAAGGACAGCACTCCTTTCTCCGAGAAAACCTGGTATGAATTGTTCCTTCTACCTAAAATCTTCTATCCTTCATCCACCTGGTGACATCCTGCTTTGATCCTTCAATGTCCAACCCATATCAGTTGCTTTCACAGCCTCCTCCAGGTCTCCCCCAGACTCAGTTAATAAACAATGTCTCTTCTGTGCTGTCATTATTCTTTGTATACATATTATTATATGTCTATTACCCCAACTGACTGTAAACATTTTATTGAAAGAGCTATATGTTATTCAACTTCATTCAATAGATGTTTGTGATAGCAAGAAGAGTGGGGAAGAGGAGGCACAGAAGAAGAAAGACATAAAGAAGGGAAATGAGGAAGTAAACATGGAATAAAAAGAAGAAGGCAAATATATTAAGATTTGGGTTGGAACACTTTGTATTATCTATTTGCAGGACTCTGGCACATGTTTTTTAATGTGCTTTGTCTCTATAACCACAACAATGAATAAATCTTTGAAGAATGGATGTTTCAAAAGATCCACCTATTCACACTGATTTTAATTTATGGATTAAGAATCATTAGAACTAAAACCAAAAAAGCCATGTAGCTCTTTGTTGTTGTTCTGTGTCCTTTATATTATAATGGGTAATGCCAGTACTGAAAAATGTTAGGTAAATTTAAACAAAGCCTGTTTCATTAAAAATTCACAACAACAAATTTGAAAAGTAAAAAATAGCTTAACACATTTGGTTGGAATAAAAATGATGCCTTATGTATCTATATTGGAGATTTACATGGAAAAGTTTATTCTCCCTATTTGGATAGGAATAAAACATTTTGATCTAACAGAAATGATTTATCAAATAGTGGCTATAATGTCTGAAGCATTAATTACTGATACAGTTCTAGAGAGTATGAATCCTGGTTCTTCCATCTGTCTACTCATTTACCTAATCGTAGTAGAATGAATGCATTAACGGATTCTCTCCTCCTTAGGTTCCTCATTTTGTTCCAACATGAGTCTGTTTGAGCTTTGAAGTCAGACTTTTCTGTCCAGCTCATTAGGTTGCTTTCCCAATCCAGTTATAGCTCAATTTATAACCCAAAGAGAATGTTCTTCATCTAAAGCCTGAACACTAACACTGAAATGTATTTTGAAGTGTCCCACATTTAAAACATTCGCAATCTTTCTAATGCCTATGCAAATTTTTATACTAATAATTTACTTTTATTGTAAAATATATCTTTTTTTGTATCAAGTACATCATTCATGCATTTACTTTTCTTCAAACTAGAATGTGTTAGAATCTGTTTCTATTTAATATGTGATAATAGCACAGAATGTCGCACCAGATAAATGAACAAAATGAAGGAGAAAGTAGGCATTGAGCCAGTTTATTTGATTACTCTAGAATGCTGGTCTATATAATTCAGTCTCCATAGTTTTGTATTTTTACACTTGATTTATATAGTTCAATCAATTGCTAATTGTTAAACAAATAATCATCCTTTATTTTAAAGCAACAAAGGTCTTCAAACCACTAGGTTTAATTTTGATGAAGAAAGTTGTGATAGTTTACAGTGACAAAATTGTTTAAGGTGTCATAGAAAGAATCAATGCCCTAGGGAAGCTATTAACAATTTAGTTTTTCCAGTGCATGTGGTAATATTAATTCTACTTTCCTAAGACAATTTTATCGTTGTGTTTAATAATATGAAAATATCTCAGCTGCCAGTGGGCATCTCTGCTATCTCTCCTTAACCTTATCACCTGACATTATCAATATAAGCACAAGCCTTTCACCAGGCCTTACATAGTTTGTTATATTAGCCAATTTATACATAGGCTGATTGCTTTAATTAATAAAAACACAATGAATAGAAAAAGTTAATATAGAGCCCCATGGAACAGTAAACTTTCAAATCATTTACTGATTCTGAAAGAAAGAAAAAGTGATTTAGTTTCTAGTTTTGGAAATTTATCTGTTACATTTACAAAAAACCAACAACTTTGATTTTGGACAAGATCTTTCACATCTACAACTTCCTAAGCTGTGCTGCAATTGTGCTGTGTTATAAAATCTTTAAGCTTCCTTCTGGATCTAAAATTATTTGCTATATTGTATTGTATCATATTATATCATATTTTACTATATTGACAATCCTCTCATTTGGGAAATAATGGGGTTGTCCAGAAATGTAAATGGTTATACTTAAACACATTTTGAAATCTGATTTAAGACCGTCAATAATAAACATGAATTTAACAATATTTATATAATATATATATTATATATGTATTTCCAATACTTTTCCATAATCATCTGATCTGATCCTCTCAAAATACCTATCATACATTTTGCTATTATGTACATTTTGTAGATAAGGAAACTGAGGCATTGAGAGGTTAGGTAACTCTCCCAAGTTGGAATAGCGAGGAGCCATGATTTGAATTCTAGTATCAGACTTCAACATCTACACTGTCTGCTTCTTAGATCACAAGATATTGTTTAAGACAGTTTGTCCCTGCAGCCTACTGTTTTGAAATCTAACCGGCCTATCATCATTAAGAAGGGTGGTAGAGCCATTTTTTCTTTAGGGAGGAACTATTCCTTGCAACCCTTAGCTGCATGGTACTAAAATATGCTCTATTCATGAATCCAAAAAGGCCAAGCCACAGAGCAACATTCCTTCCCAGATTTCTGAAGTGATAAGTCTTCAAATTAGGGGATGCAGAATCTGAGTTCAGTGCTCTATCATTTAGAAAGGGTCAAACAAGATAATGAAAAGACTTTAGTTCCTCTGGATAGTTTTTCAAAGTTTATATTCTTTTTTAGAATTTTTCATGTAAAAGCCTAAAATTATGGGTAACTTTTACTTTCAAATATCTTCAAGTGCTTTCATCCTTCAACTGCCTTGGAAATATTACACAGCTAATATTTATACCTCCTTTGAATTAATTCTCTGTCTCTTAAATATTTTCTTTCCTAGATTATGGGTTGAGATTAAGTTACAGAATTTGTAAATTACAATTGGGGAGGGTAGATTAAAGCTTAGAGTTAAATGAAAAAAAAACCCCACAAAATGTCTCATTTTTGCTATAGTTTTCTGTTTTCTGTTGAACAAATTGCGTACTGTATGTTGCTGATCTAAATATACATGTAATTACTGCCTTAGTTATACATACGATTGCTGCTTAACTTTATTATATATTATCATAGAACTGAGAGATTTCAATTTTAAAAGAATGTTTTATATTAATTTCCCTTCATTTTATGAATCTCTCTTTTAGCAGTGTGTTTAAGGAAAAAAATGCCACATCTATTGTGGCATTTATATAGTTGTATACATAATGTTCATTTAGATTCTATTAAATGTTCTTGCAATATTGAAGAAAGTTTTCGGCTGTGAAAAGAATTGTTGTAATTTCCAAATGAGATTTAATATTCACTTTTCCTTTTTAATTGTAAACATTGAGAAATGGCTCTGCAGGGACACATTTTTTTCTATACCGTACTGAAAAGGTCTGGTGTTCAGAAATGCATTCATGCTCACGTGAATTTATAAAGACACATAATTAGCTATATTTTCCAAGAAGACAGTATTATTTATGAAAGATGATTTGCCATCAGACATATTTCTTACTGTCTCATTTTTCAAAGTTCACTTAGAATTAGGTATCTCCCCCATCCATATGCTTTTCCCACTGCATTAAAACCAAATACCGGGGATCCCTGGGTGGCGCAGCGGTTTGGCGCCTGCCTTTGGCCCAGGGCACGATCCTGGAGACCCGGGATTGAGCCCCACGTTGGGCTCCCGGTGCATGGAGCCTGCTTCTCCCTCTGCCTATGTCTCTGCCTCTCTCTCTCTCTCTCTGTGACTATCATAAATAAATAAAAATTAAAAAAAAACAAATACCATATAGAACTTGCTCTATAAATGGATCTACATATATACATTATGCTTTGAAATAACTCCCATTATCATTTTAAAAAATACTAATTTTTCTCCCTCAATAATAGAAACTAAATTATTGGCCAAACCTTCAAGGTCAGGAGGAAGCAGAGAGCCCAGATAGTTGGTAAGATCTCGCAGAAGTGTGACAGATACTAGCAGGCATAACAAACCCATTGTAGTCCCCACATTTGACACTGCCCCATGGCTTAAATCCTCCAAAATGATTCCTTTCTCTATTTTATTTCATGTGTGCGGTGCATACACAAGGCTGCAATTGGGTGCTGTTACCTTGTCTGCCATTCACAGGAGGAAGGCTTCCCTCTTCAACTGTAATGGAAAGATTGAGTTTTATAATCAATGTTTCTTATATCCTTATTCTATAAAATTCACATTTCATCCTCCATTCCTGACTGTTGGCACCTTACTCTCTCTAGGAATACAGTGCTGTCCTTCCTGTTTCTGTCTTTGGCTGCTTTCCCAATAGGAGAAGATAGAATTAGCACATACTCCCTGAGGAGGAGGGGAGGGGACTCAGCAGGGTGCTTCCTTAGTCCCTTCAACCACTGGCAGGGGAGTATTCAAAAAAGCACCCCTGGAACCAGCTAACATTGTATTTTGGGATGAGTAGTACCAGTGCCTCTGTATTCATGTATAGCCAGCTAAGGGAAATAATACACAAATATTAATTATTTAGAGATAATAATATGTGTACAGCTCTTGATCTGTGTGTACAACTCCCATTGATATTCCATTAAGAAAACAAAAACACATTCACAGTCAATGTTTGCCCAACTTATTTTTAAAGAAGTGTGGGTGTCTACTAAAGGGAAAGGTATAAAGAATCACTGCTTAATAAAAACACATGCCTGTGTATAATTTTAATAGTCGAAGTTAGACTATAGCCTTAAGTGTTTTGCATGCTATTAAAGAGAAATAATGCTAAACTACTACTTTTTATATGTAAGCAAAATCTTTGAATTAAATGAATGAATTTGATCAGGTTTTGCTTATACATTCTAGATCTGCAAAACAATCTAGAGGTAAGAAAGTGATTATAAAATATTTATCCATATAATTGGAGGTCAAATCATATGAAGAAGTTTTAATGTACTTTTTCCAAGAATCTGGGCTGGCTATGTTTTCTAAATGGTGCAGATCATTTTTCATCTCTCCCAGCTTTACTTCACGGGGATAATCAAGGGGACTTCTAAATATAGTGTTGTCCTATGATTTGCCTCTCTGCTAACACCGGTAGATGTTTCTCCAGAACTTCCCACTAGATATATTTTTAATAGTTCCATTTTATATCTCTGTTCCAATATAATTCCATGCTGATATATCTCTCTAGAGAGAAATGCAGCCTGGTGGTAGCTGTACACATTCTAAGGGCCAGAAACCACTGAGTTCTGATCTCAACACAAGGTCTCTCAGTGACTGAGGTAAATCATCTCCTTATCCCCTAGGTTCCAAATCTATAAAGAAGAGAGAACAATGCAATGATGATATGAGCAGTAATTAATGATGGCAAAATGCTACAGTAATTCTAAATATTTTTATCATTACTTCAACACAGTTGGTTCATTTGAGCAACTTCCAATGAATTCAAACTTGTTAGTTGATTAAACTATAAATAAACATGGTATGTATTTTCTGCAATCAGGTATATGCCAATAGTCTTATGAACTCATAAACACATTATATTTAAAAAATTTATTGGAAGGTTATTTATGTTTAATTTGGGATGGATTTTCTTGTAGCAAGTGTCAATAGTAATCTCTGCAAGCCTACAGTGTTCTGTACATTTCATGATACACATTTGCAGTAAAATATTGGAAAATGGTATTGGTTTTATCACAAATAAGGGATGATAAATTATCTTTAATTTTTATATTTAATAAGAAAATAATGAGAAAAGAGCAAAAGAAACGTTAAGATTTTCTAGACGGTACCTGATGATATTGGTTTAGAAATAATTAATTCGACATGTATTCCTTCATTTATTATTTAAGAAACAATACTTGAGTACACCTCTGTCTCAGACATTATTCTAGGTGCTGGGGTCATGGTGAACATCAACAATAACAAAACACTATTCTCATAGTGGAGGGAAGATAATAAGCAATTTTGGACAGGCATAAGTGCTACAAAAATAACAAAGTAAAATAAAGGTTGGGTGATTGAGAGTAGGGGAGATAGTTTCCATGGGGGTACTCACAGAAGACATGCAGTTAGATGATATTTAATCATAAACCTGAATGAAACTCGAAAGCTTGCATGTGAATATCTGAAGATAGAACATTCCAGGCCGAGGACAGATCAAATGCAAAAGCCCTGAGATCAAAGTGCACTTGGCATATGTGAGGAATAGCAAAGTGACTGACATGAAGGGTCTGTGGTGTTAAAAAATGTTGGAGAGGTCATAGAGGATCAGGCCATGCAGGGCCTTTAGACTATGGTAAAGTCTTCATTTTTCACGCTGTGTAAAATGGCAAGAAAATGGAAAATTTGGAGACTAGGATTGATTATCTCCTGATTTTTTTTTTTTTAAATTCTGGGAGTTCTCAGGAGAATTGATTATAAGAGTATAGTAAGATGAATAATTTTTCTCCCAAAAGATGTCCATGTTCTAATCTCCAGAACCTGTGAATGTTACTTTATATGGCAAAAGGACTTTGCAGGTGTGATAAAACTATTCTGAGATGGGGAGATTGTCCTGGATTTTCAGGTAGGTCAATATAATCACAATGGTGTTTATAAGAGGGAGGCGGGAGATCAGAGTGAGTAGTAACTAATGTGACCAGGGAAGCTGGAGTGATACGAGGAATGGGTCATGAGGAAAGGAACACAGGTGGTATCTATAAGCCATAAAAGGCAAGGAAATGGATTCTTCTTTCAGATCCTCTGGAAGGAACCAGCCCTGCCAACATCTTAACTTTAGCCCAGTTAAAACTAATTTCAGACTTATGGCCTCCAAAATGGTAAGATAATAAATGTGTATTGTTTTAAATCACTAAGTCAACATAGTCACAGGAAATGAATACAGGGAACAAAGATACAATACTACCTCAGCTAAGAGGCTTGAGTCTGGGGAGTGGGATGGCTTGCACTAAAGTGACAATGGTGGTGAGAAGAGGTAAGATTCGGAATAGATTTTGAAGACTTGCTGATAGGATTCAATAATGAGTTGGATATGGAATGTGCATGAGCAAAAGAAATCAGGGATGACTTTAATGAGTTGGACCTGAGAAACTGGTATGTGTGTGGGACTTCCATTTGCTGAGATGGCAAAGACTCTGGGGGAGGGGACTGGGTAGGTTATAAGCAAACATTTTTTTTGTGTGCCGACTAAATTCCAGGCATTGTTTGAGGGAGATAAAGGTAAAGATAGCCATGCCTTCAGAAAATTTGTAATCTAGTATGGTGTTTCTTAAGTGTGCCCTCTGGAACACCTACATTAGAATCATCAGGGGTAGAGGCGGATGATTAATAATGCAAAATTTTTAGACCTTAACCACAGAGAATACATTAGAATCACTTATGCGAGGGACCACTGATATGCTTTCTGATAAACTCTTCAGAGTTTCTCATGTTCACTCAGGTTTGTGGAATACTGATCTAGTGGCATTTCATTATTTTATTTCAGAACATTTGGTTTTCTTTCATCAAGATACTGAAATATCATGAACAGTTGTATTACAAAGTTGTTTTTTAGCTCAAAAATACAACAGAGTTTTTGTTTTGTCTGTTGTGTGTTGGAGTAATGGAAGAAGCAAGGGAAATTAAATGATATACAAGTACCTGTTTAAATGATATTGCTCAGGGTGGAAGGAGCAGAAATGTGACCAAGGCAGCAGATGCATGATTACCCTGGAAGAAAGGGATGGGGAAACTTCACAAGATATGAGCAGAGTAGAAATGTTTTCATATGGGGTGGAAAAGGGAAAAGAATAATGTGTGGTTAGGGTATATATATGATCTAAATATGTATAAATCTGAGTGTTTTCCCCCCCTTATTCGGTTCTAATGTGCTGTTAGTCAATTGCTGAACTGTGTACGAGAAAATGCCCCTTTGTGTATTTTATCCCCACACTAACAACTGAGAGGTAGGTAAGTAGCAGTGGTGACAATAGTTGATGGGATTGAGATTGTAGGATTAGTTGTTATCCCTGTTTTACAGATGAAATGTCAGAGCTACAGAGAGATAGTGCAGTACATTTATAACACTGCCATCATTAAAAATTTTTAGCATAAAAATACAAACTAACTTTGTGCCTAAATTGTTGAAAAAAAAATCAGTTCTATATCTCTTTACCCTGACACTTAAAACTATAAACCTGGTGCAGAATCTGGATTTGTTTAAAGTCTGTCAAGTCCGCTAAACACTGTGTTAAGCAATTTATGTAAAATGTCTCACTTAATCCTTGTAAACATTTTTTAGTTATATGATATGACCACTTTATTTACTATTGCTGCAGAATTTGTAGCATTGTGTCAATTAATAGTTTCACAAAATTCTCTAGGTGGTCTCATGGAACATTAAAGGTTTGACATTATCCAATTAATGAGTTTAATATGAAGAGACATTCCTTTAGTAATTATATGTGGAGTTGGAAATGTCCCTATTTTATAATGTTGAATTCCCAATTTTATGTTTGTCAATTGGTTCTCAAAGGCCAAAAATATGGGAATCTCTGTGTCTGAGCTACTCAACTGCAACTTGAGTTCTTTTTCCTTTCTATATTTCTGATTTCTCCACTATTTAGGACATAGTTGGTTTTGTCCACCTTTCAGTGTAGTTAGCTGCTTTGAAATCTGTGACTTATATCTGCAAAATTCACCACAATGTTGTTGGGGAGGGGTCATGATTTCCCTTTGTTATTTTCACCAGTCATTAGTCACCCGCCCTCTTATCACCCACAATGCCATTTTCTCTTATTTCTATTTTTTAAAAGATTTTATTTATTTATTTTAGAGAGAGAGAGAAAGAGCATAGGCAGTTGGGGGTGGGTGGGTGGTAGGTATGGATGGGCAGAGAGAGGAGACACAAACTCCCTGCTGAGTGCAGAGCCCAGGATCCGGGACCCGGGGATCATGACCTGAGCCAAAGGCAGATGCTTAACTGACTGAGCCACCCAAGCCCCCTGTTGTTTCTATTTTCCAGCCTGTACTACAGTCACCTTGCACCGATGTGCAGATATGTTTTCAAACAGGGCTTCTCACAGTCCCCTGCAATATGGTGGTTATTCTGTTTAACCTTTACTGTTGCCTTGTATACACACTATTCCCACAGCATAGGAAGTAAAAACCCTCTGGAGTGCTTCTGAAATAAAATGTACTGCTTAACCTATATAGTCACAACTCTGATACTTAAAGTGTAATCAACCTCAAAGCAGGGTTATTTTTTGCAATTATAGCTTTAAATTTGTAATTGTATATTCATTGCAAAACTCTTTATAGCTATAAAGATATAACTAGGAGAGAGAGAATTGATATTACCTAAAATAGTCTATATTAAGATACAGGTTTGGCTGCTATAAAAGGTGACTCCAAAAGAAACTGGCTTAAGAAAAGACATTTTGACAAATACAGGAGTGTTGCAAGAAAGAACTGAAGTCATCCTGTCCAGATCCACTCCCCAGTATAATCACCCTTAAAAGAAATATTTTTAAAAAAATCTATGACCTCTATATCAACACCAGGGCAGCACACTGGCCTGTTACTCCTACCCCCAGCCCCCAAAATATAGCCTAGGTAACTAGTCAGGAAAGGTATAACTCTTTGTTGGTACCAAGGATTCTTGCTACTTCTGTCTTGTTCCATTACTGTTGAGTTTGCTCTCATACATTTGACCAAAATGACTTAGCAAGGTATCAGCAGGCCAGTATCTATGCAAAGAAGCAAGAGGAGGGATACATATTCTTTCCCTTTAGGAGCATATCCCAGAAGTTGCACATACCAGTTCTCTCACATTTTATAGATAAGAGACGACTACTTCCATGGGGACACCCAAATGCAAAAGAGGCTACACAACAAATTCTTTAGATAGACTAACCTATGTTCACGTAAAGCTTCTATTACTATAGAAAAAGAGATCATATATTTCTATTACTATAGAAAAAGAGATCAATATATATCATATACTGATAAGAGATCATATATCATAACTGTTAGTTACAGCCACAAAGGAAATGATAAACAGTTTTGCATTGTGTACTGTGAGGTTTTCTCACCTTTGCATTTCACTCTTTCCTCTACATATGCTTTCCCTTATTCACAATTTCATTTGTCAAAATTTGACTGAATCATTGAGGCCCAGCTTTCATCTCTCTTCTGAAGCATTATGTGGTAGAGACAGTAATATTTACTAAACATTAAATCTATTTGTCTTTATCTCCCAGCTATCATCTTACAGTGGATTGGAGACAGGGGTGAGTGGAAGCTGGTGGGAAGACTGATTAGTCCTGACCCATGGGCTGTGAGCTGTAGTAATGTGGGCCTCCTTCCCTGTTCCCTTGCCAAGGTCAACGTTGAGCTTTGTGTTCCAGATGAGGAGGCTACCAGAGGGTGGAGCCTTCTTCAGTCTGGATTCCTGAATGGCAGCCCACCTTAAGTTTGATATTGTTTACTATCTCAATACAGCCATGTCATTCCTTGGTCCTTCCAGTTGGATTTGGTTGCTCTCTCCTTTGTATATATATGGGCTTTGCACTTATTACATTATGTTTTTTGTCTGAGTGTTTCTGGTTTCCTGGGAAAACTGGTAAGTTTGAATGATGTCTGGTATACACTAGAGCTCAATAAAGGCCGAATGTTTAGATATTTTTTAAAAACTGAAAGTGGAAGCATGAAGCAGGGGTGTATCAGAGAAGATGAAACTTTGAAAATAGGAGAATTTTATGTAGCAAAGACATGTAATAATGTAATAATTTAGATACCTATACTTAACTAGAAGATAGTATTCCTGGTTATTGGCCTCTGCCTGTATTTATGAAAACTTATAGACAAGATTATCTTTCTACTTTTTCTTTTTTTAATTTTTTTTTATTTATGATAGTCACAGAGAGAGAGAGAGAGAGAGAGAGAGAGAGAGAGAGAGAGAGAGGCAGAGACATAGGCAGAGGGAGAAGCAGGCTCCATGCACCGGGAGCCCGACGTGGGACTCGATCCCGGGTCCCCAGGAACGCGCCCTGGGCCAAAGGCAGGCACTAAACCGCTGCGCCACCCAAGGATCCCCTACTTTTTCTGATGGATAAAATATCTACATTTTAGTACAGCATTTTTTTCGTTTTACAAATTTCAAAATTGCTTTTGTGTTGAAGGATTACAGTAAAATGTATCCACCTATTTTAGTGCCATAAGGACTTACGTATTTTATTTTTTAAGATTTATTTATTTATGTATTCATGATAGACACAGAGAGAGAGGCAGAGACACAGGCAGAGGGAGAAGCAGGCTCCATGCCGGGAGCCCGACGCTGGACTCGATCCGGGGTCTCCAGGATTGCGCCCTGGGCCCAGGGCAGGCGCCAAACCGCTGAGCCACCCAGGGATCCCCAGGACTTACATATTTTAAAATTATAGAGCTATTCTTTCTGATAAGAAAATCAGAGCACATGATACAATATCCCAAACAAAAATACTGTGCTTTGTATATTATCTTGCCTACTACTCACCATGATTCAGTGATTTAGGGGTTATCAATATTCTCATTTCATAGGTCAGGAAAATGAGTGGATTTTAATGCTGTTGACTAAATGTCTACATTATTATGGAACCACTCAATAATTTGTGGAATTACTTCATGCAATCATACAAAAACTTACAATAATATAAATTCCAATAATTGAGGTATTCTTTGAAATTTCCCCTATTAAATATATTTCAATCCTTCATTTACCTTTTTCTTTATCAATAATAAGAATTGAATTTACTTTGATTTATCATTTGGGCTTGAAATCTGAATTACTTTGTATGAAAAGATCAACAGATACAATGAAAACTGCAGAACCACTGTCTGAAGGCTTGTGCTTAATTTTTTTTTTTTTTTTATCACATTGAAGTGGTTGCTCAAGGAAAGCCAGGAGAAAAGAAAGAAGTAATCCAAGAAGTTAAAATGATCTTTCTCACAGACATTTAAAAAGAGCAAAGACCTGTATATTAGATCAAAACTTGTCAAAGTTTACCCACTCCCTATATGCAAGTGGGTTTTATAACTTATATTTACCAAGATGATATAGTAGGAAACCCACAGTTTAAGTTTATGTTTTATCAGCAACAACACAGTTGTTTAAGGCTAAAATTAAAGAATTTGGAGTTGCTTTTCAAGTCAGAGTCAAAAAACATTTTAAGAAACTGAGATGTAATTATTTAAATATAAGCCTGGTTAAAAAGAGGGACAGAGAGAGAGAGAGAGAGAGAGGGAGGGAGAGAGAGAGAGGGAAAGAAAGAGATAAATCAGTTATTTCATCTGGTTTCTTTTTCATATGACATGAAAATTAACCTTCATCATTATTTATACCTACTCTCTTTATTCCATGAATGTAGTATAAGGCATTGAAAAATTATTGTTTGTAGCATATCTTCAAAGAGAGAAAATGGAAGAATATTCCACTCAGTATAAGATATACGCTTGCTGAAGGCAGCAAGAATTGCTGTGCATATTTTAGAGGAGACTTTGGATCCCTGCCACAAAAGTTCAAGTAACCACTTAGAATTTCTCATTGAAATACAGAACTACTGTATCCAAACATATGAACTGTAGATTGATTCTTATTTAATTACCAGACCACCAACTTTGCCAGTGCCATTAGCTACAATATAATCTGGGACAATGTGAGAAACCATCATTTTTCCTTCTGATCTCCCTGATATGTTTCAGACCATCTATGGAAGCTTAGAAGTAGTACATATAATTTCACAATTATGTGTCAGGTTGATGGAAAAAGTGGGCATGCTACAATGCTTTCAGAGTTGCAATTCAAGTGAGAAATCCAACTGCATATTAAATTCATGGATGAACAATGGAAACTTGAAAGCCATAATTTGAAGTTTTCTTTCTGTAGATATTGGCATATATGACACCAAATTATTAAATCTAGCACAATATAAAAGTAAACACATGAGAGATTACATAAGGTTGAAAGCACTGTGAAGTTTGGAGATGTGCAAAAGCTGTAGAATACTTCCATAATATCAAATTTTATGAAATATAAACTGAACAATAGTTTTCAAATACAACTCCCACCTAATTTCTATGGTAACTTACATATGTGTACCCTCACATAAATGTGCAAGAAGGTACTGAAATGCAAAATCAATGTAAAGTAGCCCATAGACACTTGTTAGCTTTGGTTGCTTATGCATATGAATAGCTAATAATCCCACACACAAAAAAGTATCTTTAGCATACAAGATTTTCTGGATAAAGGGTGGTGGTGGTGGATTTTTGTAGGTAATATTCTGCCCAGAAATTGATCTCTTTATGCTTCAAATGAGGGAAGTTTATATATCAATTCCTTTATAATGTCAACAGTGAAGAAAGTATGTAATTGAAATAAAAACCCCTGCACTTTTATAGAATGGCATGGCAGGTATATTTGCAGTAACAAATAAAAAATTACTCAAGAAATATAGTTCACAAAGACTTTAAAGCATAGATTATAGGTCAGAAGATTTAATATTTTTAAGATGATGGGACGCCTGGGTAGCTCAGCGGTTAAGCATCTGCCTTCAGCTCAGGGCGTAATCCTGGATCTAGGGATTGAGTCCCACATTAGGCCCCTGGATCTAGGGATTGAGTCCCACATTAGGCTCCCACATTAGCCTGCTTCTCGCTTCTCCCTCTGCCTGTGTCTCTACCTCTCTCTCTGTGTGTGTCCCTCATGAATAAATAAATAAAATCTTAAAAATAATTTAAGATGATGATATTTTCCAAAGTGATCCACAGATTCAGTGCAATCCCTGTCAAAATACCAAATGACTTCCTAGTAAAAGTTGACAAATTGATTCCAAAATTCACATGGAATAGCATGAGGTCCAGACTAGCCAAAACAATACAGAAAAAGAGCAAAGTATGGGGACTCATATTTTCCAATTTCAAACATTACTACAAAGCAATTGTAATTAAGACACGGTAGTTCTGGAACAAGGATGGATATATAAATCAACAGAATAAAATTGAGGGCTTGGAAATAAACCTATGTATCTATAGTCAACTGTTTTTTGACAAGGGTGGCAAGACCATTCAATGGGGAAAGAATAGTCTTTTCCACAAATAGTGCTAGGAGAACTGCAAATCAAAGCCACAATGAGAAACCACTTCACAAGTACCAGGACAACTATAATCAAAAAGTCAGAAAAGTCCTGGTGAGAACATGGAAAAACTGGAGCCCTCATGCTCTGCTGATAGGACTGTAAAATGGTGCAGCTGCTTTGAAGAACAGTCTGGCAGTTTCTCAAACAAACAGAGTTAGCCTGACTCAGCAGTTCTACTCCTAGATATGGACCAAGAGAAATGGAAACATATATCCACACTAAAATTTGTATACAGATGTTTATAGCAGTATTATTCATAATAGCCATAAGGAAGGTGCACCCAAATGTCCAACAGCTGAATGCATAAACAACATGTGATAGATAAATACAACGGAATAGTTTTTAGCCATAGAAGGAAATGAAGTACTGATATATGTGCCAACGTGCATGAACCTTGAAAACATTACTCTGAGTGAAAGATACCAGTCACAAAAGTCTACATATTACAAGTCCATTTACATAAAAATTCAGAATAAGAAAATTTATAGGGACCGAAAATTAGATTAGTGGCTGCTTAGGGCTAGGGATGGAGGGCAAAAGAGGAGCGGATGAAGTAGTAATAGCTAAAGGGTACCGGGTTTATTTACAGGTGATTAAAATGTTCTAAAATTGACTGGAATAATAGTTACATATATCTGTGAATATACCAAAATCTATTGATTTGTGTCCTTTAAATGGGATAATAATACCAAGTGAATTATATCTCAATAAAGCTATTTTTCTAAAACAAGGAAACATTAGTAGATTTGTAAATTCACGTAGTACATTTAACTTTAAGGCTAAATAGCAACTACACAAGGGATGAATAATATGAATTCTGGGAGAAAAAGGCGTAAGGTGATGTGTCAAATTCTAAAGAACTGAATATTCAGTTCTTAGAGATGGGCAAGAATACAAAAATATTCCTCTTTTTTTGTAATGAAGCAATATTTGCCAATATTAAATAAATGAGGTAGGAAGAATAGAAGCCACAGATCTGATTTCTATTGAGAAAAGCAGTCACAAACTGGAAGCTATTGTGAACACTTACTTACATTGAAATTCAAAAGAGATAACAGAGATGACCTCTGAAACAGTTCTTTCAGAAAAAAATTTCCTAGAGAAGGAACAGAAAGAGAAAAAAGAGAAAGACCAGAGACTGGACTCATGACAGAAAAGGAAGAAAAGGTGACTGAAATATATATGCTATGTAACTACTGAGATGTTATATTCAAGAGGTATGGTTGATTGTTCTAGACAAAGCAGACCAGAAGATCAAGAACATTGCTGTAACTGAGGAACAAAAATGGGAAAGTGAAAGCATTCCACGTCAATATATAAGCTTGAAAAGAGATGTGGTCAACATTTTCAACTTCAAGGCAGTAAAAGTTACCTATTGCCTCAAAATTTTGTTATTTGGTCAAAGGCACACAGAGGAAGGACTGAGGCACTTCCAGAAAGAGCGCTGGGTGCTTTACGGGGGAGATTCTTGTCCTACTCAGAAAATATGGCTTCATTACTAGGTTGTAGGTGGGCCTATATTTAAGAGTGTGCTTCCTAGAAGTAGGATTTAAAGCTCTTTATGACTAAAACAGAGAAATTTGAAATGTTATATTTTGGATAATAATCCAAATTTATATTGGAAAACAGTTTTACATAGAGTGATAAAAGAATAATGGAAGCATAAAAGCTATTTTTAGTTTTTATTATAGAACTGATGTCAAAATGGATATATAATAAAATAATTTGGTGGAGGTTATATTCTGAACAGAGGTAAAAAGACTCTGAAATGTAGAAGGACCAATGTAGAAAGGAAAGCCAATACAAGACTTTAGAAATACTGTCCCACTGTAATTTATGTGTATAGATTTTCTTAAGAATTTTGCCCTAATTAGAGACAATTAGTGTCTTGAGTGGCTCAGTGGTTAAGCATCTGCCTTCAGCTCAGGGCGTGATCCTGGAGTCCCGGGATTGAGTCCCACATGGGGATCCCAGCAGGGAGCCTGCTTCTCCCTCTGCCTGTGTGTCTGCCTCTCTGTGTCTCTCATGAATAAATAAATAAAAATCTAAAAAAAAAAAAAAAAACTTTATGTAAAAAAAGAAAAAAAAGAATTTAGCCCTAATTTAATCCTACTTTACATTAAAGCCAGGGGTTGCTCAATAATTATAAATTGAATGAATGAATTTCAGTTATTATGCTAGAAATATACTGTTGATCAGAATTCCTTCCTTCCATAGTACTCCTCATTCCTTATATTCCCTCTCTCTAGCAGTGTATAATAGGAGGTGCGTTTGCAGTGTATCAGACAGGCCTGGATTTAAATTTCAACACACCAACCTACTAGCTCTGTGATTTTAATGCTCTCAGTAAGGAATTATTTTAGCATACTTATTTGCTTATGTACTCTCCATTGTAAATATGGTGGAAGTAGAGATGAGATGAGGATCAAAGACAAAAAGACATGGGAAAGATCACAGGGTAGATGGAGTTAAAGTGACTAGGAAGATATGACTATAGGTTAACTAAGAATTCTGATGCTTGTGGCAGTCCAGCTAATTCCATCTTCTGCAGAAGTTTTTGCTAACTCTATTATACCTATGACTCCCCATTCCAGGATAAATTCAGGCCTTTCTTTCCTCCCTTCTCTGCACAAAGCTCCATGGTCTTTGTGGGAATGTTTTTTCTTTTTTTATGTTCTTTTCTGTTTTTCTTTCTTTATTTACGTTAATGTTCTTTTGCGAGGGTGGGGGGTGGGGGTAGGGGATTTTAGGGAGGGTTTTGTGTACGGGGGTTTGAGGGTTGATGCGTCTTTTGATTTTTTAGGGTTCTTTTATTCTTTCTGCGTTCTTCTTTATTTAGTCTTTTCTTTCTTTCTCTTTCTCTTTCTTCTCTTTTTTATTCTTTTCTTTCTTTATTTCTTTTTTCTTTCTTTCTTTCTTTTCTTCTTTCTTTCTTTCTTTCTTTCTTTCTTTCTTTCTTTCTTCTTTCACTCTTCTGACTCACCTGGTAGGTAGTGTTAATATGCTAAGGCCACTGTGTTAATGATGAAACAGCAAGAGAGTATCCCCTCTCCACTATTGTTATGTGGGCATGATTTAAAAGTGGATGTCTTAGCAATACATGTACCCTTGTTCTCTATCTTTGGAACTGATTGTACAATTTTAGAGTAGGGTGGTAGCAGGACGGTGGGGAAACAGGACAGCCATTTGGCTGCTGATGAGGACTGTGCTGTTATCTATCACATTATCACATTTTTTAGTGGCTACGCTACTCTGATTCTTTCCAGGAGAATACAACATAGATGATCTATCTATTACAGGATAACCAGAGAATAGACAAATGCCAAACTTCTTGATTGGACTTAGGAAAATTTCAGTTCACTCTTCTCCAGGTCAGAGACCACATGAAAATGAGAAGCACTGAAACCCACTTGAAATATGAACAGGCACATGTGAAAGACCTGTGAGTTTTTGTCCAATTTCTCTAATCAAAACATTGTTTGGTAAGAGCTATTGATAGTCAAGTAGGCTTTTAAACAATATTACCTAAATCAAGAAAGGTGACTTGGAAAGCCTGTATCCTAATACTATTGAGGTGATTAATATTATTATGTATCTGCTTTATCAAAATTCACTTCTGCAACAAAGGGCTATCTGTGTAATATCTCTTTTCATTTTCATCAAAGTGCTTTAACAAAGAAAAAGCAGAATTCCAGCCTCAAGACATTTTTGGATAGTGTGATTTGTTTGTTTGTTTGGGCTTTCAGTTTCCATTATTTAAAAAAAAAATGACTTAGCAGATGGTATAATCCCAGTATAATATACACATAATCTAAAAACAAAAGTTTCTTGAAATTAGGCTTTTTTTCTAGGAAATAAAAGGAAAGTGAGTTATTCGTGTATCAGTGATAAAGCAAATTATGAAGACATTCATGCAAGACCTGAGATTAAATAAAAATTACATCTGTTAATATGATTCCACTGGAAATGTATGTATTTATACAATATAATTCAATTAATTTTTTAAGACTTAACAGATTTATTTTCAGTTCTATTTAGGGTTGCCAGATTAAATACAGAGGCCCAATTAAATCAGAATCTCAGATAAAAGCACTTTTTTGGCCTGAGTATACTGTATAGCCAATATGTGGCCTGTATTGCGTGGGCTATCCTAATACTAAAAAAATCATTGTTTATCTCACTTTCAAATTTAATTGAGTGTCCTGCATTTTATTTGGAAGATAGTTAGTCTAGAAGCCTTTTTCTCTCCTTCTCTACTACAACCTATGAATAAAAAACAAATCCTAAAATAAAATTTCTGCTCTCATTTAAATTAGTGCTTTTCTCTACAGTCAACATCATATACATATTTCTGCTTTTATCTGTATATCCATTTTCTTCTTTCCTTTGTGCTTTCTGTCTCTTCCCTCATTCTGGTCCTCTCTCCTCCTCTTTCCCTTCCTTCAATCATTTCTCTACTGATAATGATTTCATTCTTTCCTCCACTCTTAAAAACTATCCTTTCTTTACAGATAATTAGTTCCAGACACACCTTCTCTATAGGTACCACCCCCCCCCCGCCCGGATCTTTCTTATGAATTCATTAATTGCTGAGAAATGTTGTTGATCCTATTAGACTTTATCATATATTTCATTATAGAAAACTACATACTATAAAATGTAAACAAAACAAAATAAGCTATTTTCATGAATAAAAAAAAACTCCAAACACTTAAGACCCTGCCTTAAAGATAAAACTAGAAATAAAATATATCTAGGTTCTGTCAACTTATAAAATGCTAATAACATATACAAAGGTACAAGAAAAAGAAGAATCAATTTCCCTTTTATAAAAGAACACTTATTCCTAGGAAGGAAATGGATGTTTATGAAATGGGAGCTTAAATCTGTTCTCAGGCTGATTTTATGCAATACAAAATAAAATCTCTTGACATGCTCTCAAAGCTCATTAAAGAACAGTTCACAGTATTGAGACTTCTTATCATTATACCTCTTTTGTTGCTTTTGCTTGGGTGAGATCCCAATCCATCTTTAGTGTTCAAGCAGTCTCTTGTCCAGGTGGTTCTCTCTGTACACAACTTCAGGGTTATCTTGAACCTCTAACGCTTCTTTTCTACGTTAGTTTTAAACTTAAAGTGATAATACATTTTGGACAACAGAGCTGAGTCCAAATTCATTATGAATTCAAGAAGTCTCCTCTAATTACCCTATCTACCCCATAAAGGGTAGGAAAGAGCAAAACTAGACCAGGGAATAGATGCTGGGTACAATGAACCCAAGTTGCTCCCAAATTGGTTCTGCTCAGCCTCATAATTGTAGGACAGCATCCAGATTTGGACTGCGAGATTACCTTCTGTAGACCACCCTTTTGCCTTTGACTATAGTGTTTCATGGTCAATTTACCTATAGCTATCAACTATCTGTAATTAGGTATATATCCTAAGCAAATTATAAATGAATGAACTTATCCATATTCACCATGAATTTTACTTGTAGTTGACATACTTGTAGTTGACATGCAGTTTGCTGCATGGGGAGTGTTGTATAAGAAGTAGGTGTAATGCTTGCTATCATGTCTGATACTACAGTTGACCAATTCTAGTAACTTTTTAGAGTTCAAGTCTATTAGCGACTTTTGTTAGAAGAACAAAGACTCTTCAAGACCCCCATGTATCTAAATATTAAAGAGTATAATAATGAAAAACACTGAAAATTATTTTAAAACTATTAAGAATTCAATAGGAATATATATTATAAATTAAGAGATAAGCAATTGGATTGTTTAAAAATTGTTTATACCTTAGGATATCACTTTGACATAATTCAATATCCAAGCCTCTGCTATTTGAATTTTCAGCTAGATTCACACAACACAGGAAACTGATGGTCAGAGAGTATAATCCTTGCATTAAGCAATTTACATATTTCTTTCTAATAACTCTGTGAGATAATTTTTTAAAATATCCATTCTATAGATAAAGAAACTGAGGCCAATAGTTCAGGTAACTTCTCCAGAGCTACTAAGCAGCAAGGCTGGATTTGAATGGAGATTGACCATATGCTTTTTCTGCTATATAATGCAAATTCAGAATTTCACAAATGGAACAGAATGAGGAAATACTGAATAAATTACAAGTAATTACCACTGCTATATCCAAAATTTCTTAAGCTTTTCTGGGGTTCTTCAGAAAAATTCCTGGAGTTTTTGTACAGTGTCTATAGGAGCTACCTGGTAACTCATTTAGTATAGGCACTAAAAGAGAGAGGGAGGAAACGAGAAGATAAAGTAGAAATACAGAAATGACATATACAGGAGAATATCACTATTACATTTTAAGATGATTTAATAAATATCAAGGATTATGGTGAAATGGAAGATAAAAAACCTGAGGACCTGCAGGTTCTTGCCCTATTCCTATAGAAATTGAACTTTCCTAGTGTTGCACTAAATAATTAGGGAAAAGCAGTGTTTGTTACTAGTTTCCTACACCTGAAGGGTAGGCAGAGGACGTAGCTAGTCAGTTGGGAGAATCAAGAAGGTAGCAAACCTCCATGAGAAAGGCAAAGGGAGCTTCTTTAAGGTCTAATGTGGTACTTATGGGAAGGGTCTGCGAATATCAGGAAATCTTTTCCCTGGCTGTGAGTGAGACTGTCTCTTACTCTGCAGATGTCTGCTGGCATATTTTTGTTCAACTTATCATCACCCAGATGTGACAACTACATAGGGCCACGGAGGACAATGCCAAAGCCAGCGAAGAGAGGAAGAAACTCTGATATAGGGAAATATTCAATAGCAGGTTCACCTGTTGGCTACCTCACTCTAAGAGGTCACCTATGATCCTCTCACTATTGAATCAAGAGACTTCCATGTTTCTCATTCTTTCTGTCATTACATTTGATATTTTCCCTTGAAAAGTGCTTCCCCTTGTTTCCACATACAGTGGAAACATTCCCTGTCTATCCCTTTGAATCCTTCTGCTTCATTTTGTAATTAAGGCTGTGGATGTTTTCCAAGAATATGTCATTGGCCCTTTGCTCTTTCTCTTTTGTACACGCTTAATAAAATATTCACTCTTATGGCTCTTATTCCTGCCCTGTGCTAAAACTAAATTCACATTTCCTTTACTGACCCCTCCTGCAAGTCTACTTCCTCTCCACTATCCTGCTTTTACTTCCAAGTCTACATGTCTAAAACCAAAATTAATACATACTCCAATAAAAAAATGCCAAGACACCAACAGAAATGCACAAAATGAAAAAAGAAAAATGACTAACAAGCATAAAATGTTCAAAATCACTAGTTATCAAAGAAATGCAAATCAAAACAAAAAAGGCATACCATTTACACCTATCAAGTTGTCAAATACTATTTAAAAATTATAATACAGAGTATTGGCAAGAGTGTAAGGAAATGGTCACTTTTACATTCTGTTGACAGAAAAGTAACTTGACAAAACTTTTCTGAAATGACATTTGGCAATATGTAACAAAGCCTTAAAATGATAGAATTATAACCCAGTAATTTCCTTTCTCAGCATATATTTTAGGTTAAAAATGTGTGACTGATATTATATATGTATGTATCTCACAACATTGTTTATATACATGAAAATCAGAAATAATGTAATTATTCAACAGAAGGGGATTACTTAAGAATAATGGTATATCCACACAATAAAATATTATACAGCCAAATAAATGCAGTTACAGAAGAAATGTGATGTGAAAAGATGTCCTTGATACACTAATGGTCATGGTAAGTAAATGTTAAGTTTATACTAGATGGAAAATGTAGACAATGGTACAGTGCATAGAATGTAACACCGTATTTGTAAAAACATATGTTTATCTGTAAGTTTACATATATAAGTCTATATATATATAGAGAGAGAAAAAAATAGATTTGGGAGAATATATAAAATAAAGTGTGATTTTTGGTAATTTTCCTAGTTTCTCTTTATCGTATTTTCCATTTATTTCCATAATGAGTATTGTTTGCTTTTATAGTAAGAAAATAATACTGAAAAAAAAAAAAAACCAAATTCATTTCCCTTCCAAAAAATCAGCTTTTTCTGGATTTCTAGTAATGTCAGTGGCATCCTCATTCTTGGTTATCCATACTCAAAACCATTCTATATTCCTGTATCTGACATGTGTATGTTTTTATCCAAATATCAAGTTTTACCAATTTGTTTCTATTCTGTACCCCACTGAGAAATTGATGATGATTAAACATTTTTGCAAATCAGTTTCTATGCTTAAAATGTGTTCCGTGCAGAAGGGAGAAGTTTTGGGGTTCTGATTTGCATGCTGTTAAGACAGTAGAGGCATGCTGAGTTTGTGAGAATTTATCCACTTGTAAATACCTATGATTTGTACATATTGGATGTATGTTATACTTTGACAAAAAAGAAACACACAAATCAAAACAAAAATCTGCACCTTACCTACAAAGTAAAGTTCAAAATCCTTAACTTAATATTGAATCCTTCTATAATCTAATATCTATCCTCCTTAACCAGGATCATCTCCAATACTCCTTATAATAAAACCTGCTAATAGCACTGGCTGTGCAGTTCCTGCAAGAAATTCTTAAGCCCTTTTAAATCACTTATTTCATCTGATTATCCGAACCCTCGAGTATATACCAGTATTATTGTCATTAAACTGATGAAGATACAGAGACTGAGTAAGGAGAAGTACTTGTAGCTGTGGAAATTTACTAGTTTTGTCACTCAGTACTCATTTCATTATTTCTGGTGATAGCTCCCCTAGATCTGTCACCAGGTGATTTGCTCTCTTCAGCCAATGAATGGAGCAAGATTTCTCAGATACTTTTCCTGGATACAAATTTCTAGATTAATAATGAATGGGCTGACTATGGCAGCATGAAGAGAATGCTTATTAGTTTCTGCTATAAACCCGCCAGAGATCCCAGGTTCTTGCCACTGGAGCAACATTCCATCTCAAACCCTTAGTTACCCACATCCAGGGATAAATTCCTTCCTTCCATTCTCTTCTCTTTCCTCTCCACTTTCCTCCCCACCTTCTCTCTTTCTTTTGCATAAAACAACCAAAGTATGTTTCTGTTGCCTGCAACTCCAAGGAATTGAAGGTGACACTTGCTCAAGATTATTCTGCTAGAACATGTGTTAAGTCCTGAAATCTGAAAGTCTAGATGACTCCAAAATTTGTTTTCTTAACCATTGTTTTACACTGTGACTGCAATGCTCAAGCGCATCTCTGGGTATTACTGCTTGAGTGCATACTTGTTCACTTCTATCCAATTTTACAGAAGCCACTTTTCCTACTAAGATATGCTTTCCTTGCTTTCCTTTTCCTCCCAATTCTATTGAAACCCTTCCATTGACCATCTATAATACCCACTTCCTCTAATATATTTATTAAATTCTTTAAACCATAGAGACACTCTCTTCATGACAATTATTATTTACTGGTAGAATTTGAAACAGAAGGATCAAACCCAAGAATAACTCTTCAGCTTGAAAAACCACCATTGGTCCTCTGTGACTTATAATACAAAATCTAACCTCAGAACTTCACATGGGAAGCATTTTTAGTCTGGTCCAAATCTACCTCCCTAGTTACATCTATGCTACTTGCTCCTTTTCTCCTTCTTAGCCTGTCCTCCCCTCTCCATCCTCCAATACTCTACTGGCTTCCACCTCAGCCACTCACTATTCAGCCTCTTCTCCTATTTTAGTATATGCACTGCTGAAGTAGGCACTCAGCCTCTTCTCCTAATCAGGTGTAAATCTGGTAGCGTTTTACACCTGGTACCCTAACAAACTTAATTGTGCTCTGACGGGTGGCGTTCATTTGTTGTAAAGCTCTCTGGTGACAATTTTTTTTCATTGTCTTGAATTCTCAAAAATTTACTTTTATGTGTGGTGTAGAGAAAAACACACTGTTCAGGCAGTGAAAAGCCTGAGTTAGTGAGCCTCTTCTGACCTGCAGGGTTCAGATCATTTATTACTCTCAACTACTTTTCCACCTAGTAATCCTAATTAATTTATTAATTATGTGGAAATGTGTGGGGAGAATGGCTGCTAACATGACAAATCTGAGTTACACTCAAAGGAATATTTCTTTATACTATAAAGAAATTGCACTATATCATTGTTTAAATCCATGAACAAATATTGTAACAAAAAATAAAGAATTTCACATATTTTTGACATTTTATTGAAACAGTGTAAAACTTTACATCATTATTACTGATATTTTGCCTCAAAGCTGTTGGCTCATTGAACACAAAATCATGCTGTACAAAAATAAAATGGACTATTTTCCTATAGGTTAGAAGAAGTGTATTGTACGCTGCTGGAAATAAATAATGTGAGAACAAGTATATTAGGAGATACAGAATGCCTTTTTTATGCTTAAAGAAAGATGACATCCGATGCTAGAACTTGACATTAAAAGTTTATACATTAAATGCAACACCTCAACTCTTTGAGACACAATGGTTTTTTTGCACAAAACTTCAACAGTCATAGCCTCCTTTCTCTATTTTAAGAAAAGGTGAAGCAAGTTTTGCTGCTTACTTTGTTTGGTCCTGATTCAAACAAATATCAGCATAATTTGGGTTTCTAGATTATTTTGGGCATGGGGATTGAACATGGAACTTTTTGTAACAGCATCTCCAGATGTTAAGACTTTTTCACTCTGCATAAAAATGTGAATATATTTATATATTGGAGTGACACTTCTACAGGAAGCCTAGAGACCTATTTGTTTACTATATGTCACCAAAGTTAAGGTGTAAGTGTGGGTAAATTTCACTGCTTGTTTAGACTTTAAGAATATAATTACTCAGTGTTAGACAATAAGAAATGGAAAACACTTAAGTGGCTTTCTTTACCTGGATCTGTTGATTTTGTTTTGTCAACGAGGGCTTTCATTAAGAGCCACTGAAAGTTAGTCTCTCTCAATTGATGTAGTGGTAACAATTTACTCTCTCCTGCCATAGTAAAGATAGAACCTGTCCTTCAATCTGTTTGTGGTAGAGATTTTTTTTTTTAAAGTATAAACATTGAATTCCTCTGCTTACTTGGAGATGGAAGGTCATTAACAGGGCACTTGAGCAGATTGGAATTACAGTCAATTGAGACGGTGAAACATCCTAAATGGCCTAATGCAGCAACTAAGTGCTTCTTAAATTCCAAAACTTTTACTTGAGCACAGCAATCATGAGTTTCCACTGTCTTTAGTAAATGCTACGTTTTATAGTTTTGTGTGAGGAAGCAACACAAATTTGAATTACTGTGTTTATATTTTTTGCTTAACAATATTGATTTGTCAAGATGTGAGTGTGAAAGTTGATTCTAACTTAGTTATGTATGGTTAAATATTAAAATTAATAGAAAGGTTAGTGAAAGGTAATTTAGTGGCACAGCTAATGTCAATGCAATTTACTTTAATTATTAGAGATTTTACATTAAATTTGTACTGTTATAGCCATACATATGGAGAATATATATATATATATATATATATATATATATATATATATATTCTCTAGCTTACAATCTCTTCAATGTTGGTTTAACTCCTGGAAAAAGAAATTCATTTCCAGAACACACAAATAAAAAGATTTTTGTGGTTCAAGGTAGAGAATGGACTACAGAACATAAAAAAAGAAAAGCCAATCTAATATATTCAAACATAAACAGCTCACAGATATCAGATTTGTAATACTAATGAACAAACACTGGGAAATGTGCAAGAGAAATCCCAAAGAGCCATTGACAGAAGAATATGAGGCCCAGAGAACAAAAAGTCATTTTAGACTTAACAAGAACTTAATTAAGTTCCCCTACATTTTTTTCAAATCTTCTACTTGATTTTTACTGTTTTGAAGTTTCTAATATTCTGCAAATATATTTTATGCATTTCCTCTTCATTGCACCTTTGATCTTATTTTCTCTTCCCTATGCTTTTAGAGACAAAGACAATTTAAGGGAGGAGGGATTCCAGACCCAAGAAAGCATTGTGGAAGTGTCATTAGCAATCAAATTTATCTTAGGTCATATAAAATACAGTATATGCAAATGATGAATATCTAAAGTTTCATGGTAAATAACTATAGTAGATACAACAATGAATTATTAAGATGAGCTGGATCTTAGTCCTGGTATTGCCATTCACCAACAGTAGAATCAAGGTCATTTGACTTTACTTGCCATGGCTTTCTACATCTACAAAATGAGAGGATCTTATTAGGTAACCTATAAGGTTATGTATAACTCTAAAGTCTATGATGTTAGCTGCACTTAGAAATTGCTGCAATTATTTTTTGTCATTTATGCAACAAATTCAAGTTGCTAGTGAAAATTAGTTAATAAAAGTTTGAATAATTACTACAGTATGAACTAGAGAATCCAGTATCTATTACAAACAATGGTAGAATAAGTGAAACAGGGAGAAGGGTAAGTTGTGAGGAAGGCATATTTAGTCTTACAAAATAAACTCAGAAACTGAAACAATATATGGTAGCAGGCTCTCTATAAATAATTAGTTCAATGCCATGAGATATTGAAAGGCTGGACTTTAGGAGATGGAAACTGTGAACTAGGAAATAGGATGCCAGTGGTACAGGTGTAGACATCTCTTTGAGATCAGAGTTAAATGGGAGGCAGGAAATGAAGTGGCAACTAAGTAATCGACTACTGTCAAGATTAGATTTTTTTCAAGACAGTCTAGGGCAAGGTCAAAGGTAAAGGTAGGGTTGAACAAAATAAGAATCAGATTTTTTAAATTTCCTAGATAAATATATCTGAAAAACATCTATAGAATTTATGTTGGGGCAGCAACACATATTTTGTAAACACACACATTTTCAAGCCTCATACTAGTAAATAATATGTTTGAAACTCACTTGTGAATACCTGGCATGGCCCAAGAATAGTACTGAGAAAACAACACCTCTTTTATCATGCTTTGGTACAAAGTCTGCCAAATAATAATATGCATTTTTTGAAATGACTAAATATATACTTACATAGCAGACTATTCAAAGCCATTATAGAATAGTAAGCAGGTAATAAATGTTCAAAAGTCCATAACTACACATTCATGTAATATACAGCTGTCACCTTCAGTAGATTAAATAATGTAACTCTTCAACCATGGCCAATATCTATAACAGCTTACATAGATAACTTTCAAACTTTATCTTGAATATATATATATAGAAAAAAGTTTTTAGACTGAGCAAAAAAATATCATTCTTATGCAGATATTATTACAATTAATATTTGACTGTTGTTTACAAAAAATTCTTGATCTTGAATGCTATTGTGAAGTGTTATTTTATTGCATATAAATATTTAATAATTAAATTGATCAGAAAATTGAGAGACATAGAGAAACCATCACTTCCATTTTTCTATTATTTTTTAAAGATTAAAAAAATAAATTTATGAGAAAGAGAGCAGGGGGAGAAGTTGAGAGAGAAGGACAAGTGGACTCCATGTTGAGCACAGAGCTGAACTCAGGACTTGACCTCACAAGAGTTGGATGCTTAACCAACTGAGCTATCTAGGCTCCCCCCAAAACCATCCTTTTTAATGTGTTCATTGATATTCAGTGGGAATTTATTTAAAACAAATAAATGTTTTTGCTACTTTTGATAACTTAAACTACTACCTACCATAGGTATAAAACAGGAATTTACTTTTCAACAGAGTAGAGGATATCAGAGTGGTTGTTATCTTCGATAATTCAAGAGGATCCATTTCCAGCAAAATTTTCATGGGTGATAAGGTATGTAAATCTTAGAATATTTTAAACTATATTTACAAAATTCGTTTTATCACTTCATTTTTGGAATTTGTGGATAACTGATTACTCATATGTCATAATAGTAAGTCAGAAGATCAAGATACCTCTTTATAATTTTTCAAGTCTCCATTTTTGCTCTAGTAGACAGTTGAAGGTAAAATAACTATATTCATTGCATTACCTATATGAAACCCTGTGTAGTAAAGGGTGGCAGGAAAAGGTTAAAAAGTTAGGAGTCATTTTCAATGCTTTCTTCAGCATCCTGTCATTTTGCTTTACTACCATTTCAGATGTAATTCTGGCTATAGTTCTAGGTTGTGGCTTGGCAGTACATAGTTTATGCATGGTGTAAACATAATACAAATCAGTCTTAGCAGTAAAGCACATCCTCCTGAGACATCTCTATCATCATCTGTCTTTCTATGTCTTTGCTACTTGGAACTCGGCTAATTTTAACCTAGATATAAACACAGGAAAGATTGTTCATTAAGTTAAAAATGCTATTAATTTGTGATAATCAGAAACCTTTCCCATCACCAATATCAGGCAGCAAGAGACTTTGCTCATATTTTAAGGAAGAAATTAAATCTTTTGGGAAAGATTTCTCTCAACTATCCATTCATTGTCTGAACATCTGCTTCCTTTCTCCTACTCTCTTAGCCTCTTTTTTTTATAATAGTTCCTTTTCTCAGACTAAAAACTTTTCCATTTCTTACACTAAAACTATTTTCTTTAGTATATCTCTTGGCATTCTCTATTTTCTCTTTTCCTCCCATCCACACTTACTGAATAATTGATTTCATCTCAGATATCTATTACTTTGGGGCAGCCCGGGTGGCTCAGTGGTTTAGCACCTGCCTTCGGCCCAGGGCGTGATCCTGGAGTCCCAGGATTGAGTCCCACATCAGGCTCCCTGCACGGAGCCTGCTTCCCCCTCTGCCTGTGTCTCTGACTCTTTCTCTCTGTGTGTCTCTCATGAATAAATAAATAAAATCTTTAAAAAAAGATATCTATTACCTCATCGTACATTCATCCTCCAATGGCTTGCAACCTAACTTTGGTCCCTATCAGTCTGAGAGACTTTTGTGCTAAGGTCACTAGGGATTAAACCCAATGTACAGTTCAATGTTAATCTTATCAAACAGTTCTTTTTCAGTGAATATTAATGATCATTTTCTATTCCCTAATTTTCCATAACACTACACTCACTTGGTTCTTCTTTTACTTTCTCTCTCATTTAGTTTGGCCTTTATATAACTGCTATTAAGCATTACATCACTTCCTGTGAGAATTCATCCATGATCATGATTTCAGGCATACCCAACCTATGTGTGGATGATTTCCAAGTGTCTATCTCCAGCCTAGATTTTCATTTTCACTTTATTTAGCCTATATATTCTCAGTTGCAAATAAACTACAAGAACATCAAACTCAACAAGGCTGAAATGGAACTTACCTTTTTTTTTTAACCCTAAATGAACTATATTATAACTATATTATATTTATAATGTATCCTATATTTTCTGCCTAATTTGCCTGGATCAATTTCTATTCCATCACTTAAGCTAGAAGCCTACTTCTTGACTTCTTTCATTCTCTCTTTCTCTCCACATTTGAAACCTCAAAGTATTGTATTTCAGCAATTATAGATGTAGATTTCACATTTTAACATCTCTGAAATCAGGATACATCTCAACAAGCAACAGTTCATGCATTGTTTTAGTTTGATTAGCAGAGATTTTATTCCCTCTTAGTGGTACAAAGAGAACTATGGTTCAGCCCATGGTGCCTTGCATTAGATGAAATATAGTACTTAATAAATCTATCTCAATATCTCCAACTTCACTACTACTCCTACAATTCAAGAGTCTTCTTGTCTTATGTCTAACCATTTTTATTCATTATTCTCAACACTATGAGTCTTACATTTACAATGCAATTTGATGATGGAATTGTTCCACTTCAATCTTTCAGTTACTCCCCATCACCTGGGGAATGATGCCCAATGTTATTTACATGGGATTCAAGGCTGTCTATGCTCTAATCGCTACTTTTCCACATTGATCTCCTAAAGAAAAATCTTTTCTCGTGCTCCCTTTCCCTGAAAACTTTCCTTCATACACACAGAAAACATCTCCATTTAGTACCCAGCATCTAAAAAAAGGAGACACTTTATCTCTTTAAGCAAGGTTAGATGCCCCATTAAGACTCAGGATCTAGGAAAGGAGATACTTTATCTCTCTAAGCAGAATTAGATGCCCCACAATAACCTAGGCATATCTCCATCTTTGTGCTTACCACATGTACCGTAAGTTTTATTATTTTATCTCCTTCCCACACTTGATAGTGTCTTTTTAAAAAATAATTTTCCTATTTCTAGGACCAAATATAGTACCTGGAACCTGGGAGGATTTTGTTAACTATGTATTGAAAAAACAGTAAATGGGATGTGTCAGTGGAAAAATGACAATTAAAACATTGTTGAAAGATGTGATTGCTCATGAATAGCACATGAGGAAACACCAATATTTAAGGGGTGTACAGAGGAAGATGTGCCTGCAAAGGAGAATGAGAAATTGAAATTAGAGATCTATAATCTCGATTGTATAGTGTTGACATTAAAGGTCATGTTCCTTCAACCATATTCCCATAATCACGCTGGTCTGAAGAATGTTAATTAGATTCAGAGCAAAGTCACACACACACACACACACACTGAAATATTATTCATCCATAAAAAGAATGAAATCGTGCCATTTGCAATGATGTGGATAGAGCCAGAGTGTATTATGCTAAGTAAAATAAGTCAGTCAGAGAAAGACACATGAGTTTAAGAAACAAAACAGATGAACATAGGGGAAGGTAAAAAGAAAGAAAGAAAGAAGAAAGAAAGAAAGAAAGAAAAAGAACGAACAAAAGAAACAAAATAAAAAAGACAAAGAAAACAAAGAAGAAAGAAATACATACATCACGAACCAACCAATCAACCCACCACGCCCTCCGAAGATCCTCCCCCACCCCAAAGAAGAAGAAAAAGAAAGAAAGAAAGAAAAAAAGAAAAGTAAACCATAAGAGACTCAACTATAGAGAACAAACTGAGGGTTGATAGAGGACACTTGTTGTGTTCGGCACTGGGTGTTACAGGTAAATGATAAACCACTAAATTCTACTCCTGAAACCAATGTTATACTATATGTTAACTAGAATTTATATAAAATTTTGAAAAAAAAATTCAGGCAAACAGCCTGGCATGTGCAAAGTTCATGTGCAAGGGATTATAAAAAATGACCAGTGTACTGCTAATACAGAAAGGTATAGGTGGGTATAAAATGATGCTGGAGAGTAATTTGGGCCAGAGCACGCAAGGCCTTCTGAATCATATGATGGGATTTTTCCTTGGGGCTATGGAAAGACAGAGGAAAGTTTTAACTCCTAGTATAGGAGGTCATGTGATGCATTTTATAAAGGTAATTCTATCTTGATTGGAAGGGAACTAGAGAGGATACAGGAGAAGGATCATGTTTCTTGCACAAATAAGGGAAATCAGTAACGTATAGAAAAAAGAACAAGGGATTTTAGCTGAGCAGGCTTGAGATAGATCCAGATTCTGGCATTTTTATGATACTGTTAGGATAAAATGAAAGAACTTATATAAAGCTTGACAAACATTGGTTCTCTTCCATCTCTCCAAAACCAGGTTCTCATTAAACATTTGTCAAATAACTATGTGTTATGCACAAATCACATTCACTTTCGAATTTTAAAACCCACCTGCACCTTCTATTTAAGATTTATATGTTTATTATATTTTTCTGAATAGCTATATTTTTTTCTGAATAGCTATATTATTAGCTTTTTACTCTTGACTTTGTATTTATCTAATGTAAAAAGTAAATTCCAGTCTTACGAGTAAAAACAAAAAAATGTAAAACTTGTTATATAGACTTAATAAGTAGGTTGAGGTAAGTAGAGAAGATTACAATTTGGGCCAACCAACATCAACTCTAACCCCTTAAACAATGCCTTCTTTTATGTACTGCACTTCATATGGGTATCAGAGTAGAACTGTGTAATGACAGCCCTAATAGCTACCAGTCATAAAGAAACAACAGAAGAACAAATGTTGAGACTTGAAAGTTGGAAGGATCAATAGCTAGATAGCACTTGTTATATGAGAACTGAAATTAGATCTTCAAAGAAATACTGCCGAAAGCAAAATAAATTAGGTAATTTAGTATGTTCAAAAACAACTTATTTTAAGGTTTGACTCCCAACACACACTATATATTTCTGTCACTGCTCATCTGGTTTAAAGGATTTATCCAATCCAACTTGTCTTTATCCTCTGGCTATTTTTATAGCTTAAGTTACCCTGTTTGGTGTAATTTTTATAAAATATCCTCTTTTTTTTTGAGGATGTATGTGAGTTTCATCGGCTGTAGTTAGTTTCATAAAGTTAGATATTATTTATTTTTTTATCCCTAGCATCTGAAAAATCATGTAAAACATGGTGAATACATAAAGACATAGTTAGGTAAACAGGCATTAGTGTGGAGGATCTCTGCTCAATTACTACATTCTCAGAGAGCTCCTTACTATCTACGTTCATCTTTTCCTACTTTATGTTTTTTTATGACGTTTAATGCTACCTACATTTATGTTATTTGTAGTCTGTCTCCCTCACTAGAACATATGCCATGTGAGGGTGGGAAATGTGTCTTCCTTACTTCCACATCCCTAGGGCCTGGAAGAGGGCTTGACACAGAATAGATGCTCAAATATATTTGATAAATGAGTGAATAATCAATATTTTCAGTGTTTCTCTTGTGTTTCCTTTTCATATTTGTCAGTACTTGATAAGATAACAATAATAATACTGGGAGATTGTTATTCTCTAATTGTTGGGATATATTAGGGCTCTCCAAAGAAGGAACTAATAGGCTCTCTCTATATATACACATACATATAGGTTATATGTGTGTGTGTATATCTGTGTGTGTGTGTGTGTATATATATATATATATATATATATATATATATATACAGAGAGAGAGAGAGATATTTATTTTAAGGAATTGATTTATGCAGTTGTGGGGGCTGAAAAGTGAAATCTGCAGAGCAGGCCAGCAGGCTTGACATTCCAGCACGAAATGATGTTGCAGTCTTGAGTTGGAAGGCAGTCTGGAGGCATAATTCCTTTTGTTTCAAGGTACTTCAGTCTTTTTTTTTAAGGCTCTCAATGATAGGATGAGGCTCACCAACATTATAGAGAGTAATCTGCTTTATTCAAAGTCTACTGATTTAAATGTTAATCACATCTTAAAAATACCTTCACAACAACATCTAGATTGGTATTTGACCAAAAATTGAGCACCATAGCCTACCCAAGTTGACACATAAAGTGAACTCGAGAGAAGACCTTTTTTAACCCTAATCCTTAAATCTTGTTTCTGGCACAGATTGCCAACACGCAGTATTAACTGCCTATATTCGGCCCTGCACAGCTGCTGCCAGCAGAGGGCAACCTGAGGCGCCCTTTTTTTTTTTTTTTTTTAGGGTCTACTCAACATCTTCTGCAGACCCCGATCATCTATACCATCTGAGAACTTATTAGGTGCAGAATCTCAAGACTCTATCTTAGGTCTACCGAATTAGAATCTTCACGTTAACAACATCACCAGGAAATTCCTTTGCAGAATAAGGAGCTATGCTCTTCCCAGGGAATTTTGAGCAGAGAAGTCTTCATGAATCCCCACCCTCTACTTTTCAGGTCCCATTTCTTTGCACTTTTTATTCGCATTATGGGTAGTCAGTCATATAACTTGTTTGAGGGTAGAGAAGAGACTGACATTAGTTGGTGTTTTCTGTTTTCCTCTCTTTAGAAACAACACTGGGGCCTAACAAAGATCAGCATGATGCCAAAAGCTCTAAAAACATGAGAAGTAGGCATAGCCTGAACTTTAATATAAGCCATTAAGGAAAAGGCAGCATGCTAGAAGGTAGACTGTACTGCCCTCTTAGGAGAGGAGAGTTTTAGTGTGAGGGCAACACTTTCTTGCCATGTGACCTTGAAAAATGTTTTGCCTTTGGCTAAAGTTTCCTATCTACGTATTAAGAAGTTTGGATTAGTTCATCATCTTTAAGCTGAGTCCAATCTCTAATATCTCACAGAATATATATATATATATATATTCTGTGAGATATATATATATTATGATAATTCATAACCTGTGGAAATAGTATGTTGAGAGGTAGGGTAATAATGAAGAGGATTGTTGAGTATAGCGTCAGAGTATTCTCACAAAAGAGATAACCAAATCCTGAAATTCCATTTTTGAGGATTATGAAAAATTCAGCCTTAAAAAAATCTGTTTGAATGAATTAAACAAGAGGCTTTGTTTGGGTACAGAATATAGAAAGAATGTAGGTGCTTTGAATCAGATGGGAGAGAGATGGAAAATTTTGGAGGGTATAGGATGGCCCAAAAATTAGATTCACGGTGCCTATAAATCATGGTTTGGCTAGTGCTAAGCATGCACATAGTTCTATAAAAGGAGGTACCAATCCAGGGTTTGGATTGAGTGGTTTTAGACAAGCAAAATATATGATTCTGATGTAAGGTGAGCAAGAGCTGGTCTTTAGAGTCACAGATTTAACTTAATCCAAATTCTTATATGATCTTCGTTCTTCCTGGGATTGGAAACACTAGGATCTTGGATAGAGTTATTCCATTTAAACCTCAAAAATAAGCTTCTGAAAGGAATGAAGAAAGGAATGAAGATTTGACTGCTTATGAGTTGAAGCAGTGTTATGCATACATTCACCTAGGTACCTTAACTCCAGTGCTGGATTTTTTACTTTCCCTCACTAATGATATCCACTCAATTAGATAATACTCTATTCCAAAATTGATCCTGACTTTCCATATTTCTCCATTTATAGGCTACTACTGATGAGTGGCCAGGCTCACCATCATCTTTTACCTGGATGACTACAATAACCTGCAATCCAGCCTACATATTCACTCCTGCTGCTCTGCAGTCCACCCCCATGTAGCAGCCAGCTGGAGCTTATTACAGTTAGAATCTTATCACATCTCTTCATTTTTTAAATTTTCCATTGCACTTACAATTATACCTAAACCTCTTTCTGGGGCATATCCTCTCTCCAACATCACTTATTTCAATTTCCTAATCATTCAACATCTTTCAGATATGCTGATCTCTCTTCTTCCCCACATACCAGATTCTTCTCTGCCCAAGGAGTCTTCCTGCTTGTTAGTATCTGCCCAAAACATTCTCTGTCATTCTCTGCATGGTGAGCTGCTTCTCAATCTGGGTCCAGCCGTGATAGACAACACATAATAGTTAAATAAGGGAAGCTTAATATAAAGAACTTAACTGTGATAAAAGAATAATTTAAGCTATAAAGAAACTCTACATGGTACACTAAGGCTGAAGAAGAGTACTCAAAAATACAAACACTTGTAAGTTGTTCAGACATCATTGGAGTATGTGTGGCCACCAGGTAGCAGAGAAATTTGCTGATGTAACTAGCCCAGAGATAGTGTGGACTTGTTATGTGAACAAAAGGCAACCCCCTGGAATATAGGGGGGGGGGGTTAGGTGATCAGTAATTTGCAGCTAAACACACAATAGGAGTTTAGCAGCTGGCAGTGATATAGGTCTTCAGAGATAAAAGGTTGGGAGAAGGTTTACAGAAGGAATGGCTGCTAGATGGGTGACACTCTTGGTGTGTGAAAACTATTAACAGGAGAAGAGACCATTATGATCCTCAGACTTGTGGTGGTTCTGGTCCAGACTGCTGAGGAATGGTTACTGCAGGCCAAGGCTGCAAGGTGACAGACAGTTTTCTAGGCCCTTAACCAGAACAAACCCTGTTGCCATCACTCACACTCTTACCATCAACTCTCTCTCTGCTGCCCCCAATCTGCCCCACCCTCCCACCGGAAATTAGAAGCCTCTTCTTTCTGTATATCTCTGCAGCACTCTGCACTGAGAAAGCTTAAGTTCATGCTCACTCTAAAGGACCAGCTTTAAAAGGAATTCTTTGTTTTGCGCAGAGCATCTACTGAAGAATTCATTCAGAACTAAGAAGCAATAAATTGGTGACATACCGTCGTGTGTGCCCCAAGCTTAAGTGGCCCTGCAAGTTTAACCCATTATTTTCTAGCTGACCCCTCTATTTCCTCAATAGCACTTACTTACATTTTCTCTGTAATTTTATTTGCTTACTTTTATTTTTCTGATTCTCTAATCAGAAAACAAGCAAATTAAAACCGAGACAATACTGTTGTGTTCATTGCATTCCTAGAGCCAGGAAATTTTTTTAAAAGATTTTATTTATTTATTCATGAGAGACAAAGAGAAACAGAGAGAGGCAGAGCAAGAAGCAGGCTCCATGCTGGGAGCGCAACGTGGGACTAGATCCTGGGTTTCTAGGATCGCGTGCAGGCCTGAAGGCGGCGCCAAACCGCTGAGCCACCCAGGCTGCCTGGGGAAAATTTTTTAAAATCAATGTTAAGTGAATTTACAGAATTGACCCCAAAGAGGAGATCTCCCTTAGACTAGCACTGAGAAGATGTTTCCACCCCAAGTTGGACAGACAATTGAAGTGGGAGAAGAAATGAGAAGAGCTGAGATGGACCTTGCTGGCCTGCTTTAGCTTACTGTTTCTTTTCTTTCATTTTCTTTTACTATGGGAGTGCGGTCAGTGCTTTTCGTTCGTGAGGTAGGTCGGGCTTGATTAGTGTCTGCTGGAGGGAGTTCTAGGCGGGCGGAGTGAGGGAGGCCTTTCGTTCTTTCTTTCTTTCTTTCTTTCTTCTTTCTTTCTTTCTTTCTTTCTTTCTTTCTTTCTTTCTTTCTTTCTTTCTTTCTTTCTTTCTTTCTTCTTTCTCCTTCCTTCCTTCCTTCCTTCCTTCCTTCCTTCCTTCCTTCCTTCTTTCTTTCTTTTCTTTCTTTTTCTTTTTTTTAAGAGACAGGGAAGATACCATTGTAAAATTCATATCTCTTATTGTTGGACACATTTAGCCCCTCAGTACACTGCTGATATCCACGCCTACTCAGGTATTACACTAATTCTTCATTGACTTAAGGGGATGAGCCTGTGGTTTTGAATTATATGGAATGCCATCTGATGGTGGATTCATGATGAAGTTCTGCAAAGTACTTCATGATTCCATCTCCACTTACCATGAATTATGGCCCAGAAAACACTGTGCTTCAAAACATCAAAACAACCTATTACTAGGAGCATTTAAGCTCACCATTCAACATATTTTATAGAAATAATAATATCATCATTTGATTCCAAAGTTTCTCAATGCCCTCCCACTCCCTGGCAACTTATTTGGTTATCTCTTAAGTATAGATCCTAAAAACGGGCATGGTAGGGAGAACCTGATTTATGATGGTTTCAGAGAAAGCCTTTGTGAATGATATTTAAGTTTAGACTTGGAGCTTGAAAAGGAGTCATTTAAGAAAGAAGAAAAAAGAAGTGTTTCAGGCTGAAGGAAGAGCACCCAAGGAAGGAGTCTGGCACTTTCTGGGAGTTGAAAGAAGTGGATGTGTCTAAAAACAGCAAACTTAGGGGTGGGGACTGAGGACTAGTAGGAAATGAGGCCTGGCAGGGTGGATCCTTTCCTGTTCAGAGGGCATGTTAGGACGTTTAGGTTTTATTTTATCTATGCTGGTAACCCACTGGGAGAGTTTGTAGGGAGGAGCACAATCCCATTTACTTTTAAAAAACTCCACTGGATTTATGCATTATTCTACATAGATACAAATAAACTTGTTCTGATCTCATAACATAATTAATAATTTATTAGATATAAAAAACTTTACATAATTAAAATATTTTATTAGATATTGAATGAAGTTTGTTTTAGTCAAAAAAGCAATACATGTAAAAAGTTCAGAAAAATAAAGAAGAAAATACTATTTACATTATATGGTCAACACATTAGATAAAATAATTTTGCAATGATTATATCACCTATACTTGCTGCCTGTTTCCATATGTTTCTTGATTTTTTTTGTTAGCATTTTAACATGGTAACATTCTGATTTAAAAAAATCCTCCTCTCAACTAACTGCATAATAATTGCATGATTAGATCATACTATCTTATCAGACATTTACTTATTTCTGCTTAATTATTTTGATTTAAACATTTAATGAGTCACTTACTTGTATATGGATATTCGACTATGTTTTGAATTATTTTATTAGTTTAGATTCCTAGAAGTGGAATTATTGGCTCAAAGACCACAAATGTTTTGTTACACTTGTGTGTGACCATGTTATCATACTATCCTACTGTAAGTGTTGAACATCATGTCTATTTTAAATATTTACAATTAAATAGGTAAATCTTACATGTCTGTGTTTTCCTGTTGTTTTAATTCACATTCATTCATTACCTGAGAATTTGAACATTTTATGTTTATTAGCTATTCCTACTCCCTCTTTTCTGAACTATTCATGCCCTTTAACCATTTCAGAATAGATGCTTAATGCCTTGTCTACTAATTTGCAGGTTTGTTATAAATATTTTTAAATTCTTTTTTGGCTTGTTAATTTTGTTTATAAAGTTTTGTAAACTTCAGAGACCTATTTTATATTTGAATCAATCAATCAATATTTGAATATTGATTATAGGTAAGGAAAATAGTCTTCCTTTATGATAATATCTATCAAGTTTATGAAATTTTCCTCCATCAAAAGATTTGATGATTCATTTCTATTTTCTTAGAGTTTATGCAATTTTTAAAAAAGATTTATTTTTGTATTCATTCATTCATCCATTCATGAGAGACACAGAGAGAGAGAGGCACAGATATAGGCAGAAGGAGAAGCAGTCTCCTTATGGGGAGATCCCAGGACTCTGGGATCATGCCCTGAGCAGAAGGCAAATGCTCAACCTCTGAGCCACCCGGGCATCCCTAGAGTTTATACAATTTGTCTAGATTTAATCTCAGAATATTGTGTGATGTGAGAATCAAAATGAACTTTTCCAAACCAGTTTTCATTTAGCAGATACATAATGACCATCTCTCCTATGAAGACAATCTTCTAGACACTGGTTGAAACTGGTAAACTAAATAGAATGCCTTGTGGATCTTATTATGTTCTAGTGGGGATGAAATCTCATCATTATTTATTAAATAATCTTTATCTTCTGGGAAGTGGGTGGGGGATAGGTAAAATGAGTGAAGAGGATTATGAGTACACTTTCTTTGATGAGAACTAAGTACTGTGTAGACTGTTGAATCAGTATATTGTACACCTGAAACTAATATAACATTGTATGTTAATTGCACTGGAATTAAACTTTTAAAAAATAAAACAAAATGTATATTTATACCTGTGCATCAAAAAATCTGGGAGAAATGATGATAGGATTATCTCTAGTTATAAAGCTACTTTTTATTTTCCCCTTTTTATTTTTTATCTTGTCTAAATTTTTAATATTTATCATATATTAATATCCTATGGCATATAAAAAACAGTTATTTCCAGTCAGGGGAAAAAGTAAAAGAAAATATTTAAAGAAAATATCCAGTGTGTTAACAATAGTTGCCTCTATACAATGATTCTTCTTTTACCCTTTACTTTTTCATGCATTCCAACATTTCTTTAAAAAAGATACATTGCTAGGTACAAACTTCCAGTTATAAAATAAATAAATAATGAAGATGTAATGTTAAATATGACATGTTAAATATAGTTAATACTGCTATATGATGTATTTGAAAGTTATTAATAGAATAGTATATTCTAAGAATTCTTATCACAAGAATAAAAACACTTTTCTCCTTTTTAAGTATCTATATGAAATGATGGATTTTAAATAAATTTACAGTGGTAATTATATCATAATATATAAAAGTCAAAATATTATGCTGTACACCTTAAACTTTGCATACAGTGATATATGTCAATTATATCTCAATAAAACTGGAAAAAAGAAAAATAAATAATCTTCACCTTCCTTACTGGTTTTTATATTACTTTTACTATAAAAGCTTTTCATATATAGAAGAATTTGTTTATAGAATATCCAATGTTTTCCTGATGTGTCCATATTTTTTCCAAAGGTGCTCTCTTCTATTCTATTACAGTGTCATACGTGTTAATATAAGACAGACTAAGTCTATCTTGTTATCATTCCTTTTCAAAAATATTTTACTTATTTTAAGCAGTTTATTTTCCAATGAAAATTTTATACTTTTTTCTCAGTTTCAAAACACTCTATTGGGGTTATGGTTAACATTTAATTGTACCTATAAATTTATTTGGAAACATCAAACAGGTTTATAATTGTAATATTTACATCTGTGAATATGCCATTCCTTTTCATTTATTAAACATTTTTTTCTCAGTAAAATAATGCTGCTTTTCTTCAGTTAGATTTGAAGATCTACTGTTAAAATTAAAAAAAAATAAGATTCTGTTGAGATTTCTCTTAGATTTGTTGTTTTTTCCCTCTTATTTTTTTTTAAAAGATTTTATTTATTTATTCATGAGAGACACAGAGGGAGTCAGAGACACAGGCAGAGAGAGAAGCAAGCTCCATGCAGGGAGCCTGATGTGGGACTCGATTCCAGGTCTCCAGGATCACCCTGGGCTGAAGGCAGACACTCAACCACTAAGCCACCCAGGCGTCCCAAATTTCCCTTATAAGTACATTTTTCTCACTCTAACCTCTAACTTACCAAGGACATTTCCATAGGAAAGCTCTTATTGTTGTATATTTGTCACGTGTTCATTAATTTTAATAGAGTTCCATAATTCTAATACCTATATTTCTCAGTTTCATAGATATACAATGATAACATGAGAAAATTGCCTTTCTTTTAATCATAGCTTTGCTTAACAGATTATTGAGATTTGAAACATTATTCAATAATAAAAGTTATAGTGGAAAATCTTTTATTTACTCAGAAATTTTTTTCCCCCAAATCTGATCTAAATGAACAGGAAAAAGTACCTCCCTGAAATCTATAAACAGTATAAAGCCAAACAGAATATCATTACCAAATAATGAGTGAAGTGTGAACTAATACTTAGAATTAACATAATACACCGAACAACTTGTAGTAATTTTATGATTTTATGTACAATTATGTTCATTTTTTAAAAAGTAACAAAGTCCAAATTCCTCAAATTGTATAAATTAAATAAATATGTGCAGTTTTTGTATATCAATTATGCCCAATAAAGTTTTGGAAAAAAGAAATTTAAAAAATCAAAGAAAACGAGAAATTTTTCTACATTATATACTTTAGTTAATGCTTAATTTGGAGGAAATAATCTTTATATTTTATAAGGCACAATGGTTACTGGATTCTTTTTTTTAATATATATATTTTTAATTGAAGTTTGATTTGCCAACATACAGTATAACACCCAGTGCTCATCCTATCAAGTGCCCTCCTCAGTGCCCCACCCAGTTACCCCATTCCCCCACCCATCTTCCCTTCCACGACCCCATTGTTCATTTTCCAGAGTTAGGAGTCTCTCATGTTTTGTCACCCTCTCTAATTTTTCCCACTCATTTTCCCTCCTTTCCCGTATAATCCCTTTCACTATTTCTTATAGTCCCCGTATGAGTGAAACCATAGATGTTTGTCCTTCTCCGATTGACTTACTTCACTCAGCATAATACCCTCCAGTTCCATCCACGTGTAGGCAAATGGTGGGTATTTGTCGCTTCTAATGGCTGAGGAATATTCCATTGTATACATAGACCACATCTTCTTTATCCATTCATCTTTCGATGGACAACGAGGCTCCTTCCACAGTTTGGCTATTGTGGACATTGCTGCTAGAAACATGGGGGTGCAGGTGTCTTGGTTTTTTACTGCATCTGTATCTTTGGGGTAAATCCCCAACAGTGCAATTGCTGGGTCGTAGGGCAGGTCTATTTTTAACTGTTTGAGGAACCTCCACACAGTTTTCCAGAGTGGCTGCACCAGTTCACATTCCCACCAACAGTGCAGGAGGGTTCCCCCTTCTCCGCATACTCTCCAACATTTGTGGTTTCCTGCCTTGTTAATTCTCCCCATTCTCACTGTGTGAGGTGGGATCTCACTGTGGTTTGGATTTGTATTCTCCCTGTCATATTGGCCAATACACAGAAGGCAAGTTAAAAAAAAAATGGATTTACTTCGAAACTACTGGTTCTCTAGCTCACGAACATACATCAGAATTATCTGCGGAGGTTTTAACAAATACTGAAGTCTGGGCCTCACTCCCGGAGAAGGCTGCGTGGCGGGGTGGGGGCTGGGGCGATGGCATTTTCAAAAAGCTCTTCGGAGAGTGCGGATGTTTCCTTCTGCTTGGGTCTCTTGATTTTCAGGCTGACTGGGGTACTTTGCACTTTTGGGGCCACTGCTTGGGAGTATGGGGAGCTTTTTTCGCAGATTTATTAGCAGTAGGAAAAAACCTGGCCCCTGGCTCTTTGGTTGTCTGTCTTGGGTCTTTTTTCCCCAGTGAAGAGTTTCTTTCTTTCTCTGCCTCTTCTTTGATTCTTGGCTTCTTCTCTGGGTAACTGGAGTTTTGGGCTCTGCAGCCTTCGGGGTCTCGAAACCGGAAAGGCCTTTCTCTTCTTCTTCTTTTTTTTTTTTTTTAAGATTTATTTATTTATTTATGACAGACATAGAGAGAGAGAGAGGCAGAGACACAGGAGGAGGGAGAAGCAGGCCCCATGCTGGGAGCCCGATGCGGGACTCGATCCGGGTCCCCAGGATCGCGCCCTGGGCCAAAGGCAGGCTCTAAACCGCTGAGCCCCCCCAGGGATTCCCCCCTTTCTCTTCTTTTCACTGGTTGTGTTGGGACCAGGCCTCTTTTTCTGAGACTTCTTTCCTGCGACATGGTTTTGCATCTCTATGCTTTCTTTTGCTGGAGTCCTTATTGGTATGAGGAGCAGGATCTCGTCTTTGGACTCGTGTTACACCTTATGCTGGGTTTTTCCTCTACCAGCCTCTTCTCAGGAGCCTGCATCTTCTCCTTCTGGGGGGGGGGAGGGGCAGGGTCCTTCACAGCAGCATCACTAGTTTTGGGGTCTGTGTCCCCTTCCTTCCGGGCCGATGCAGCCTTTCTAGCCTGTTTCATATGCCTTTTGTTTTGTTCTCTTTTTGTTTTTCATGACACTCTTTTTGTTGTTGTTGTTGTTGTTTGCTTGCTTCCTTTTTCTTCTGACTAGGAGTGCATATTCCCTTGGCTTCATCCTGACAGCTGACAAGTGAGGAAAAGACGGGCAAGGAGGCCTACGTCTCCGTCTTCACATAAAAGAGTTTCATGCTCTCCCACTTCTCTGGCAACTTTTGTGAAAGCCTCTTTGTCACAGAGATGATGTTATCAATGATGTGTTCAACCTCCATTCCAGTGTGGCCAGCGTGGATAGTATTGCAAGAACCACTTTTAGAGATGTTTAAGACAGTGCTACCTATGCATTCATTAATCTCCCTGGATACATTCTTGGCCAGAAGGTTCAGAGGTACCAGCATGTTCTTTCCGTGGTAGAAATGTCTCCCGAGGTGTGACGGTAAGAGCCACCTGATTCTCGCATCAGTAAGGAAGAAGTCAAAACTGCCCAAGAGGCACAGCTTGGCTTCATAAGCTTTATATGCCTTTTTTAGAGTTCGGAGGGGGATAATCTAAGAAACAGTTTTAATTCCATGCTTGTTCAAAAGCTTCTTGTAAAACCGTTCTGTCTTTTCAGGAGTTAAATTGGGTTCATCCTGAGGAAGTAAACAAGTATCTGTTAAATCTGATCGAATACCATGAAGCAAGGGCAGTCTGACCCTCAGTTCTTTACTTGGAATCTTCCATAATACTACCATTAAAAAGAGATTTTCATTCTCATTCAAAAGCAATCCATTTGCGTTCTTCCTGGACCTGGAGTGTGCCAACAGAGCTTCCACCACTTTTCTAATCTGCCCTTTGTCCAGCTGCCCCAGGCAGGCCAGGGTAGCTGGGGCAGAGGCTGAGGCTGCGGCTGAGGATGACAGTGTGGTGGAAGCTCAACCCTCCATATTTCTCTTGCCTTGTGCAAGCATGTGCAGTACCCAGGGCTGGCTCCTAAACAAGATATTTAAATTCGCTTTCAATATTAGAAGGAATTACTGTGGGTGGAGGGACATTGAGTGGTGTTTCAAAGGAAAAATTATTTATCCAAATGTGTATATACACCCAGAATGGAAAATAAGTTGGACACAGAACTAAATAAGCTTTGTCAGTGGATGACTACTTTAATTTCAAACTCCCTTAAAATGGTCCACAAAAGAGGGAAGTATTCTGCAGACTTCAAATATGTGACATATGAACATTTATGTTCTATATCCCTTCACCTATTAAAACAAGAAAGCATTTTAAAAAGAAGAGAAAGGACTTCCAGGAAAGATGGCAAAGTAGGAGAATCCTAACCTCACCCTGTCCTAGGGATACAACTAGATAATACTTACATCAGTGTAAATAACCCAGAAAAGGATCCAAAGATTGGCAGAACAGACTCTCTGAAGTTAAAAGTAGAGAAGAAGCCACCTCAAAGGTGGTAGGAAAGGCAGAGACATGGATGAAAACTAAAGGAATCCATGGGACTGCCCCCAATAGGCAGGGACAGTGCAGTGCAAAGAGGGGAATAAAAGAAACCCCTGTCCCAGGTACCCCAGGCATGAGGAACTTGCATGGGGAAGATGAATCCCCATAACACTTGGTTTAAAAAATCAGGGACCAATTTTTGCAAGTTTTTATAATTAGAGCATGTACTAGAGGAGCTGGGATATTGGGAGAGTTCTTCAAGAACAAAGGAGCTGGTGGGCACCATTTCCCTCCCTCACACCCCAGCCTAGACATATGGATATCTGTGAGAACCAGTGCCACTCCAATACCTGCTATCTGTGTTGCTAACAGCGTGTCCCACCCTAGCATTCTCCTGTTGACACATCGCCTCCTGCTGGGCCTTAGTTCGAGGTCTCCTCCCAGAGCAGAACTGCACAAAACTTGCCAACACCATATGCCCTGCCTCCACACTCTTCTGTGGATCCACCCCTTCCAGCTTAGCCTTCCTTGGTCCCTAGAGGCTGCAGGTCCCCTCCTGCAGTAAATTTGTGAGGAATTGCTGACATCATGTACCCTGCACCCACGTTCTCCTTTGAACCTCCAATATGCCCTTGGCTAAAGCCCATCCAAGGTAGTGCCCAAACCTGACAGAGTACAAGAAGCCCAGATAGCACCAGTACCACTGCAAAGTGACTCTTGGTCAGGGAAGGAAGATAACCACACACACCAGTCCAATTGTGGCCTTAGCAGTGGTTTGGGGACAGACGTCTGGTCTGATTACAAGCCCTACCCACCAATGAAAACTTCTCAGATAAAGCACTCTGCAGTTCAGTGTTACTGCATCTCTGAAAAATGTCTGGTCTTACTCAACTTAAGTCCAAGGATGCCCCAGACTGGCTTACTAACAACACAGGGACTAAATCCTGCCCACAATAGGCAAAGAGAGACATTTCAGAAGACTGGGCTGAAGGTAAAAGTAACTTAATCACAGCAGTAGGGCACACACAACGCACAGAGGAGACACTCCTGAAGTAACAGTTCTGGTGAACAAGGAACATTGAACTGTAGGGCACTAGAGGACCTCCTCTTCAGAAGGCCACTATTTTCGAGAGCAAAAGACATAGCTGACCTCACATAGACAGATACAGAAATTTAGATAAATGAGGAGACAGAGGGATATGTGCCTAATGAAAGAACAGAACAAAATCACAGCAAGAGAGCTAAATGAAAAAGGGATAAATGATGTGCTTGATAGAAAATTTAAAGTAAAGGTTACAAAGACTCACTGAACTTGAGAAAAGAGTGGAGGACCTCAGTGAGACACTTAACAAAGTGATAGAAAACAAAGAAACCAATCAGAGATTAAGAACTCAATAACTAAAATTAAAAATACACTAGATGGACTAAACAGACTAGAGGAAGCAGAAGAAAGGATCAGTGACCTAGAGGACAGAGTAATGCAAAACAAACAAACTGAATAGGATAGGGACAAGATAAAGTAGAAAATGAAAATAGACTTAGGGAATTCAGCCACAACATCAAGCATAATAAGCCTTGACATTATAGGGATCCCAGTAAGAGAAGAGAGATAAGTGGCAGAAAACTTACTTGAAGAAGTAGTAGCTGAAAAGTTCAAGAATCTGGGAAAGGAAACAAACATCCAGATCCAGGAGGCACACAGAACCCCAAACAAAATCAATCCAAGGAGGTCTACACTAAGACATACAGTAACTAAATGGCAAAAAGTAGTTACAAATAGAAAATTTTAAAGACACAGAGAGAGAAGGGCACCTGGGTGGTTCAGTTGGTTAAGTGTCCAACTCTTGATTTTGGCTGAGGTCAGGATATTCGGGTTGTGAGATTGAGCCCGGCATCAGGCTCTACACTGGCCATGGAGCCTGCTTAGGATTCTCTCCCTCCCTCTCCCTCCACCTCTCTCCCCATCTCTAAAATAAATAAATAAATAAATAAATAAATAAATAAATAAATAAATACAACAAGAAAAAAGAAAGCAATTACGTACAAAGGAAACCTATCAGTGGATTTTTCAGCAGAAATTTTGCAGGCCAGAAGAAAGTGGCATGATATATTCAAAGTGCTGAAAGGAAAGAAAAACCAAGTCAAGAATACTCTATCCAGCAAGGCTATTGTTCAAAATAGAAGAAGAGATCATTTCACAGACAAACAAAAATTCATGACCACTACACCAGCCCTATAAGAAATGTTAAAGGGGATTCTTTGAATGGAAAGGAAAGACCGTAAGTAGGAGCAAGAAAAGTAGCAAAAACAAAAGCAGTACGATAAGTATATCAATAAAGATCAGTCAAGGGATTCACAAAATAAAAGGATGTAAAATATGACACTATATACCTAAAGCATGGGGTGGGTACGAGAGGAGTAAAAAAAGGTTACAACTTAAGCAACCATCAACTTAATATAGACTGCTATATGCAGAAGGTGTTATAATACAAACCTACTGATAACCATAAATGGAAACCACTAATATATATGCAAAAAATAAAGAAAAAAGAATCCAAGTATATTGCTACGGAAAGCCAGCCAACCATGAGAGAAGAGAGCAAGAGAAGGAACAGAGAACTACAAAAATAACCATAAAACAAGTAATAAAATGGGAGTAAATACATAACTATTAATAATTATTTTATTTTATTATTTTTTTTATTTATTTATTTTTTTAATAATTATTTTAAATATAAATGGACTAAGTGCTCCAACCAAAAGATAAGGAATGGTTAAAGAATCAAGACTCATCTATATCATGCCTACAAGAGATTTATTTCAGACCTAAAGACACATGCAGATTCAAAGTGAGGGATGGGAAAGCATTTTTCATGCAAATAGAAGTGAAAAGCAAGCCAGAGAAGCAATACTTACATGAGACAAAATAGACTTTGAAACAAAGATTGTAACAAAATACAAAGAAAGACACTGTATAATCAGTCATGAAGGGAACATTCCAACAAAACGCTATAACAATGGTAAATATTTTTGCACCCAACATGGGTGTACACAAAACAGCTAACAGGAAACATAAAAGAAGAAATCATTAGTAATAAAATAATAGTAGGAGACTTTTAAGGCCCCTTCTATTGGGGTAGGGGTCTTAAAATAATGAATAAATTATTCAAACAGAAAATCAACAAGGAAATAGTGGCTTTGAATAGTACATTGGACTAAATGGATCTAACAGATATATTCAGAATATTCCATCCTAAAATAGGAGAATACACATTCTTTTCAAGTGCACATGAATAGATCACATATAAATCACAAAACAAGCCTCAACAAATTCAAAAAGACTGAAGTCACACCATGCATCTTTTTTCTTTTTGGACCACAACACTGTGAAATTAGAAATCAACCACAAGAAAAAAATCTGGAAAGACCACAAACACATGGAGGTTAAATAGCATGCTACTAAAAGAAGAATAACTGAACCAAGAAATCAAAGAAAAATTAAAAAATACATGGAGACAAATGAAAATGAGAACACAATGGTCCAAAAAATTTGGGATATAGCAAAAGGTGTTCTAAGAGGGAAGTTTTTAGCAATACAGGCCTACCTCAAGAAACAAGAAAAATATTAAAACAGCATAGCCTTATACCTAAAGAACCTAGAAATGGAAGAACAAACAAAATCCAAAACAAGTAGAAAGAAGGAAATAGTGATTAGAGCAGAAATAAAGTAGAAAGTAAAATTCAAAACAATAGAACTGATCAGTGAAGTCAGGACCTGGTTTATTGAAAAGATCAGTAAAATTGATAGATAGGCAGACTCACTAAAAAAAGACAAAGAGACAGAAAGAGAGAGGACTCAAATAAGTGAAATAACAAGTGAAAAAGAAGAAATAACGACCAACACCACACAAACACAAACATTATAAGAGTATTATGAAAAATTATAGGCCAACAAATTGTACAAACTATAAGAAATGCATAAATTCCTAAAAATATATAACCTACCAAAACTGCATCAGGAAGAAATAGAAAATTTGAACATACTGATGACCAGCAATGAAATTGAATCAGTAATCAAAAAAACTCTCAACAAACAAAAGTCCAGGACCTTTTGGCCTCATAGATGAATTCTACCAAACATTTAAAAAGAGTTAATACTTATCAAACTTTTCCAAAACATAAGAGGAAGGAAAGCTTCTAAATTCACTCTACAAGGCCAGTATTACCTGTTACTGAAGCCAGATAAACACCTTAGAAAAAAACAGAACTAGAAATCAATATTTCTGATGAATAGAGACACAGAAATCCACAGAAATATTAGCAAACCAAATCCAACCATACATTAAAAAAATCATTTCACTACAATCAAGTGGGATTTATTCCTGGGATGCAAGGATTATTCAATTTTTGCAAATCAATCAGTGTGATATATTGCAATAGCAAGAAAAAGCACTTGACAAAATACAACATTCATTCATGATAGAAAAAAAAAATCTCAACAAAGGAGGTTTAGAGGTAATATACCTCAACACAATAAAGGCCATATATGAAAAATCCATAGGTGACATCATACTTAATGGTGAAGAAGTTGAGTTAAGAAGATGACAGGACTGCCCACTCTCACCATTTTATTCAACATAGTACTGGAAGTCTTCGCCACAGCAATCAAGCAAGAAAAAGACATTAAATGCATCCAAATCAGTAAGAAAATTTCACTATTTGTAGATGATGTGATATAGAGAAATTCCTAAAGACTCCACCAAAAAATTGCTAGAATTGATAAGTAAATTCAGGAAGGTTGCAGGATACAAAGTCAATAAACAGAAATCTGTTACATTTCCTTACACTAATAATGGAGTAGAAGAAAGAGAAAGTAATAAAGTCCCATTTTCAATTGCACCAAAAATAATAAAATATCTAAAAAGAAACTTAATCAAGGAGGTGCGGTGAAAGATCTATACTCTGAAAACTATGAAACGCTGATGACAGAAATTGAAGACAGCATAAACAGACAGAAATATATTCCATGCTCATATCAGAAGAACAGATATTGTTAAAATGTCCATACTGCTCAAAGCGATCTACAGTTTTAATGCAATCCTTTTCAAAATACCAACAGCATTTTTCACAGAACCAGAACAAATAATCCTAACACTTGTATGGAACCACAAAGACTCAATTAGGCAAAGCAATCTTGAAAAAGAAGAAGAAAACTGGAGTTAGCCTAATCCCAGATTTCAAGATATACTTCAAAACTATAGTAATCAAAACAATATAATACTGGTACAAAAACTGACAGATCATTAGAACAGAGTACAGGAATAAACCCACAATTATATGGTCAATTAATCTTTGAGAAAGGAGGCAAGGATATGCCACAGGAAAAAGTCTCTTCAAAAAAAGGAATGGAAAAACTGTACAGCTCCATTCTAAAGGATGAAACTGGATCATTTTCTTACACCATACACAAAAATAAACTCAAAAAGGATTAAAGACCTAAATGTGAGACTTGAAATCTTAAAAATCCTAGAACACAGACAGTAATGTCTCTGATATTAGCTGTAGCAACATTTTTCTAGATACGTTTCAGGAGGTGAGGGAAACAAAAGCAAAAATAAACTATTGGGATTACATCAAAATAAAATCTGCATAGCAAAGGATACCATCAACAAAGCTAAAAGACAACCTACAGAATGGGAGAAGATATTTGCAAATGACATATCTGATAAAGGGTTAGTATCCAAACTATATAAAGGACTTATGCAACTCAACACCAAAAATAATAATTAAAATGGGCAGAAGATATGAACAGGTATTTCTCCATATGGATGGCCAGCAGACACATGAAAAGATGTTCAATATCACTAATCATCAGGGAAATGGAAATCAAAAGCACAATGAAATATCACCTCACACCTGTTAGAATGGCTAAATAAAAAACATAAGAAATGACAAGTGATGGTGAGGATTTGGAGAAAATGTAACTCGTGCACTATCGGCAGAAATGCAAACTAGTACAGTTACATTGGAAAACAGTATGGAGGTTCCTCAAAAAATTCAAAATTGACTTCAGAAGGGCAGGTGAGTGGGGAGGCTCCCAGACGGAAGGGGTGGGGGTGACCTATCCCAAAAAGAAGGCCTAGTCAGCTGAGCTGCCCCTGTGTCCCTCCTCGCCACCCAGGTCCAGGAGGGGAGCAGGATGGCCTTAACACTGTTTCTGGTTATGCTATGTTCCTCTATTCAATTGCAAAAAGTAAATTCTCCACGTGAGGCCCAGGCTGCCCACCACCTTGCGGTCCTCATTGAGCGGCAGTGCAGCCCCCTTTGCATCCTTGATTAAACTTGGAACCACTGAAAAAAAAGGGGGGCCTGGGGAGCTCAGTCAGGTAAGCCTCCAAGTGTTGATTTCAGTTCAGGTCATGATCTCAGAGTCATGAGAGTAAGCCCTTCATTGGGCTCTGCTTTGGGCATGGAGCCACTTAGGATTCTCTCTCTCTCTCCCTCTGCCCTTCATCCACCGCTTGTGATCACTTGCATGCATGCTCTCTCTCTCAAAAAAAAAATTAGAAATACCATGCTATCCAGTAATTCCACCACTGGCTATTTACCCAAAGAAAATGAAAACCCCAATTTGAAAAGAGATATGCACCCCTATGTTTATGGCAGTGTTATTTAAAATAGCCAAATTATGGAAGCAGTCCAAGTGTCCATTGACAGATGAAGATGTGATACACACACACACAATGGAATATAACTTAGCCATAAAATAGAATGAAATCATGCCATTTATAATGACATGGATGGATCCAGAGGAGAAAATGCTAAGTCAAATAAATCAGAGAAAAACAAATACCATATGATTTTACTCAAATGTAGAATTAAAAAAAAGAAAAAGAAAACAAAGAAACAAAGTAAAAGAACAGACTCTTAACTATAGAGACAAACTAATGGTTGCTAGAGGGGAGGTAGGTAGGGGGATGAGGGAAATAGGTGAAGGGGATTAAGAGTACATTTATTATGACAAGCAGTTTGTAAGGTAGAGGAGTGCTGAGTCACTATACTGTACACCTGAAACTAATATGGCACTGTATGTTAACTATGCTGGAATTAAAATTTAAAGAGCAAAAGATAGAAAGAGAGAGAAAGAGAGAGAAGAGGAAGAAAGGAAGGAAGGAGGAGAAAAGCTGTCATTGCCTTTTTATTTTAATGGAATAACTCACTACCAAAAAGTACTTTATATTTAGCAGATTTTTTCTATTGTTCTATAATTTACCAGCCCCAGGACAGGAAGTGCATTTTCCTAAAGTAATATATTGCATGAATATATTGCACAAACAGCAAAAATACTGCTGTTGTTCAGTGAATATAAAACAATAATTATAGCAAAAATTATCCTGGCACCCTAAATAAGGCTGATATATGGCAATGGAAATATGCAAAGGAAAAAATAAAACAATAGTACTTATAGTACCTTTTGTTTATTGCTCTCAGACACCTATGTTACTTTATTAATTCTCATAATGTCTTTTAAAGGTTCTGTTATTTAAAAAAATAAAGGTTCTGTTATTTTCATCTATGATTTGGAGGAAGTAGCTGAAACACAGAAGGGCTAAACAATTGTCTCCTAGTTGAATGGCAAATTAGATGAAAATCCAATATCCACAACTTGCTAGATCCCAAAGACATATTAACCTTAGCCTTAGTAGCTATTTACACATATGTATGTGAGATCTTTCTTTCAAATAAAAAGGAAATATAACCAAGAGAAAACAATAAATATTTTGTTTTTAAAGAGCTATAAATTCTAATTAAAAATCCTTAAATAAAATACCTTAGTGTATCTGTTAACCGTGTAAAAAAAAAAAGTAAAGAAAAATTTAGTAGTTTAAGAATTAGAACAGGGGATAAAATAATCCTGGGATGAGTCCAGTACCTTTTGTTTATCCATGGGTGGATTATCTGCTTTGTGAATTATTCATGACTAATTTTGAATCTTAGAGCTGTATTGCCCCACTGCCTGGTTAGCTTCAAGGCCCTTTCCTCCCACTACCCAGCTGGTGTGTGCTCAGGGAAGACAAACGCTTTTTAATATGAATCCAAGCAAAACACAATTAGGAAAGCAAATGTGCTAGAAAAATAATAATATCACGGATTACAAAGCCAAATATGAAAGATTTGAATGTTGCCTACCCTTTTCAAGTATCCAACTACTGTTTCCATATGATACTTACGTAACCAAGTTGGGCCAGTCATATCACAGGGACCTTTCCTCTGTAAGTGAGGCCCCTGTCATTTGGTTTGGTCACAATAATTTAATTGCAGAGTGTGTCCATATCATAGCAGTAGCTGCAAGCCTGATTCCTTTCCAGAGGCCCATAGGCTCTTCCAGAAGAAATAGCACCTTCTACCAGGAAGAACCATAGCCATAATTTAAACCAGCCACTGTTCCCTACCCTGCTAAAAATACCCAGAGCTAAAAAGGACCTCATGCCTACATTTGAAAGACTGCAGAGTTCCCAACCACCTCACAGTCCATCTCCCCAACACACACACACACACACACACACACACACACACACTCACTTCTTTTGACACAAAAAGGTCTTACTATACATTTTGTGGCTTGAGTAGGTTAGCTAGTACACATAAATACTATCATATTTTAAAAATACTATCATTTTTAATCAAATTCTGTCATACTCATGGATGTTTTACCACTTTTTGAATGATAGAAAGCTTTTAGCAGAGTTGCATCCAAACGATTTACTTCCTCAAAAATTAATGACTTGCATGTACAGGTACAAAGATAAAATATAAATTTCCCTAAAGTTTTCATTATGCAAGAGGACCACTACTTCAAATACATTTTTAAAATTAGGAAAATAATACATGCTTATTACTGAAAGTAAATCCCGAACTCTATTATAATTTGATTAATCATTAAATTCACCAAATTACTTTTCCAAATAAATTGACTCAGACGAAAATGCTTAAAACATCCATTGATAATTTTAGAATATATTTAAATAAGTAATCACTCTTTATATTACAACCTTTTTTTTTTCAAAGAAGGCTTGCAATACCACTTAGTGCTCATGTTTAAGTTAATGTTTATTAACAAATTACCATTTGCTGTTACAAGTAGAGTTTCATTAAATGACTCTCATAATGTAAGGGATTTGAATTAAAGCATGTACTGTACTTCTTTATGTGTTTTCTTTCTTCTTTTGCAATAACATGTCTAAAGATTAGCATAATTTATTTTCAAGATATTAATGCTTTTCTTCAGAGTAATAATTATTCTCATTTTGACCTGTTGAACTAGCTTCATATTTACAAAAAATAATTAAGTGTTGATCAGAATGTGCATCTTCTGAGGCTTTCTAATCACCAGCTCTCCCAATCCAGGGCATTTCTTTGCTGACCCAACATAAATATACTTAACTAATGAGTTATGGACCTTTAAGAGCCTTCTCTTTCTGCACCAAATTCTCCTAAGAATTAATTCAATTTTTTTCTTCTTTTCATAGATGCATTTTCTTCTTATTCTATCTTAGTTTTTGATTTTGCCGGTTGCTCAAGGGAACTGATATGGTAATTTTTTAAAATTTAAATTAACAGCAAAAAATTGTAACAAAATTCCATCAAGGTTACAGAGGTATGCCCACTTCATTTACATTAATTAGAAAACTTCTGTCCCTATTGTAATTTTCTAACAGGAAATGTTTCTTTATAATGCTCTGCAAAATTTCATGTGATTTTTAAGTTTTGAAGCATAGAACATAAATAATGGAAAGGACCAAATATATAATCAAATTTAACCCATCTTATTTATAGATATATAGATACACTTATCAAGGCCCAGATAAGTAAAGAAATATGCATAAAGTCACACAGCTAGTTAGTATCAGATCGTATACTATTTTTATGTATTTTTATGTAGTTCGAAAAAATATATTTCCTACATTAGTTAATCACTTTTAGATTAGTGGTAAATATATATATATAAATAAATATATATATATATATAAAATATATATATATTTATGAGTTTTATTAATTTTTTCAACTAATAATTACTGTTAACGTAATGTTGTATCCTGGATGTGATCCTAGAATAGAAAGAGGAAACTATTGGCAAATCAGCTGAAATCTGAATAAAATCTAGAGGTAAGGTAATAGTCATGCACAAATGTTCATTTCTTAGTTTTGGCAACTGTACAATGGTAATATGTTAACATTAGAGGTATTAAAAACAAGGTAACAGGTCCAAAATGAAATTGCTTTTGCTAAGTCCACATCACCAAACTGAGGCTTAAAGTTTTGAATCTCCCAGAAATGGAATCTTAATCAGGAATCGTTTGATCATCACTAGTTAGGTAACCTACGTGATAGATCCCCATGATCCCTAAGGGAATGTAACTTTGCAATCAACAACTTCCTTTTTTGTCTAACTTGCTTGTTCCCACTCCCTTCTACCTGTAAAAGTCTTTCATTTTGTATAGCTTCTTAGAGCTCCTCTTCACCTGTTAGATTGGATATATACTGATTCAAACAGATTTTTGTTCAAATAAATTCTTAAAACTGTTAATATGCCTCAGTTTATCTTTTAACAGAAGAAACTGAGTAAAGAGTACACAGAAACTCTGTGCTATTTTTGTAACTTCTCTGAAAAACTAAAATTATTCCAAGAATTATTTTAGATAATTTTATATTAAAATTATTATTTATGATAATTCAGAATTACAAATAAGGTAATTTATCTTAGACATTTGTAAAAAAGAATAAAGGGGGCACCTGGGTGGCTCAGTTGGTTAAGTGCCTGACTTTTGGTTTCGGCTCAGGTGTGATCTCGGGGTCCTGGGATGGAGCCCCACAATAGACTCTGCGCTCAGAGTAGTGGAGTCTGATTGAGATTCCCTCTACCTCTCCCACTCATGCTCTTTATCTCTCTCTAAAATAAATAACCTTTAAAAACAGCTGTTCAAAGATGTTTCAAAGGAGTCAAGATCTTTGTATTCACCACATTCACAGGTTATTAGAAGAGGGCTACCTTGAGTACATCTTGAGTAGACAGCATTCTTTGGTCAGCTGTAATTCCTGGAAGAGGACTCAGCTGTAATCTCTTGGCAGGGAACACCTCTGGCAGCTCGAAGAATGAACACATTGGTCCTGAAAAGGGGAGCTGGTTGTGCCACAGCAGCTACTAAAATGAAGCCAACTGTTCAGCACAATAATTGGTCACAGGATGAATGTGAAATTAGGCAAGGAGGAAATTTTGCTAGGCACAGGAAATTAAAGCCAGGTGAATTTTGCTTAAATTGTTCTTGTTCCAAGTACTTTTTCTCTTGAGTTTTTCATGTTTGTGCCTGTAATTATTTATACATTTTGTAACATCTATCCCAAGATGTCAGTAATTGGAACTGGAAAGGAAATTTAAGAAATTAAAAAAAAAAACTCTTTTGGATCTTGAAGAGATATGATTTTAGATGTGAGAACTACATAAAGAAAGTCCACTGAGTTTTCCTAACCAAGGGTACAAATCCTCACCCCACTTTTAGCTTCTACATTTGTCCCAGTGAAGGCATCTTCATTTTCATTAGATATGGTGAATTTATGTTATGATAGCAAACCAATCCCCAAACCTCAGAGGTTTAACACATCAAACCTTATGTGTCTAATATGGGTTAGCAAAGGTACACAGAAGACTATCACTCTGTAGTGGCTCCATCAGAATATACAGATTCTAAGATCATTACTGAAGAAGTAGAGAAAAATGGGAAAAACATACCTGTTCTTGAATGCCTAGTATCAGAGTGATATTATGAGTGATGATCCATTGCCTAAATCTTGCCACATGGCTCCAACCTAACTGCAAAGCAAACTGGGAAATGTAGAGGAAAGCATGGAGTACTAACAGGCTTTGCCAAAAGTGGCTAGTGAGCCTTCTGGAATATTGTTATACACAGCTCCAACCCAATAAAAAAAGAATCAATTTACAGGTCAATCTCCTTTATTTCATTACTGGCTAGATTCTTATCCATTAGTATCATCTCCTCTGAGCAAACAATAAGGTCAATCTTTGTGCCACACATATTTTTATATCAGCTATATTGGTTAGGGAAGCAACAACTTGAACATTCAGACAGTTAACATTTTTAGGAACACACATAAAAGCACTTTGAAGAGTTGCATAATCATGGGAAGGCAACTTTCATTTAAAATATCTTTTGCATTTGTTAGGGAAATTATCTTGATAATTCAAAAGTTCTGGACTTAAAATACGTAGGCAGGGACAATATATGCGCTGGTTGTTTTATAAGGAGCCACAATGTATTAGGACAAAGAGGATGTGCAAAAGTGGCCGGCAAATATCCAAACAGGACATTAGTAAACAGCACCAGAGGGGGAGCCTTTAGTATAGAGGCATGTATTTCCTTACCATATGGTCCTAGTTTTTTAGTTGAAATGTTTTCCCTCCTGAAAAAAATTGCTTCTCTTCCCTGCTAACGATACAGAAGACTGGTTTTATAAATTAGAATTACCATTTGTCATGAGTACTGATCACTGGCCTCGAAGTCTTTTTATTACAGATGGATAAAGTAGTGGCTAAACACCTGGGCCCGAGAGTCAGACTGTCTGGGTACAGTTCTTGGCTCTGTCACTTACTATGTCCCTGGGTAATCAATTAACCTCCCTGTGGCTCAGTTTCTTCATCTATAAAATGGTCATACTACTATTACCTACCTAAGGGAGTTATGTTGCAACAAAAGAGTTACTATTTTAAAAATGCTTAGTAAAATCTGTTTATTGTTGTTATCACTAATGTTTAGCCCCTTATAAATGGTTTTACAAGAGAGGAAGCCTTTACAATGAAGTTAAGTCTAATATAAAACTTACCAAATAATGGTGCCAAAATGAAATTTCAAATGCTGAAGTAAGTTTTACCAACATTATTCATTTTTTTCCTGATCCACAGTTTTTCTTTTCCAGTTCTAAGGGAAAATATGCTAGCATGTTCTGTTTATTAACTAATGTATTTTCTCCTGTCACAGTTCAAGGGGGCAATTAAGGAATAAAAAAAGGACAAGAAAATCTTTCTGTTTTTCACATAGTGAATTCTACATGGCCCTGCTCTACTCCCTCACACATACCAGTTTGCCCACCGTCCCACAGCAATACAGTGGTTGACACTCTGGCTGGAAAGACAAAGCCTCATGAACGGAATAAATTCTGTCATTTCAGCTACCCACTCTACAGAATTTGTTATGGCAGTCCTAGTATGTGAATACATCATATTTTTTGATTCAGTAAATCCAACCTATTTGCTTCCTATCTACTCTCTCTCTGCCAAACAATCTTATGATACATAATACGCTTTGTCTCCTTCACCATTAGTACTTCTGTTGGAGAAAATAAACTAAGTGAAGAATCATATACTTCACTGGTTCACTTCAGAAAAAAAAATATTCTCACTCTGAAACTTTGGAATGATGATAAACAGTTACATTTATGTTATTTAAACTCTATCATACATTTATCCATAATAATTTTTAAATTTGGAAGAAGTGAAGTTGAAATTGTATTTAAATTACCATTCTTTGCCCCCTCTATTGTGCTCCCCCGAGCTAAGTTTATTAATATCAAAGATTTCTATTCATTCTATGTAAATTTACTAAAGTCTGTTAAATCTCCTGATTGCTGACATTTTAGAGTTTTATACACGTTTTGTCTCTCTTTTGACAAATCACACACACATCTTCAGGGACTCTTATTACAGAGCTAAGTACATTGTCTGACAAAAGCTGAAGAATTTTAATAGATAAATGACAAATTTTAACAAAGAGCTCTACTGAGTTAATTTCTAAAATCGTTTACTATATGTATAGAAAACTGGCAGAAGTAATTTGATGAAGTGCAGGTTTTCTATACATAATAAAAGGAAAGACAAAATTATTAGTAGAATATTCGATAAGATCCATCTATTTGATGGATAACCACAAAAATAATCTATCAATACAAATATGTCTTCTTGCTTTCTTTACCAGGTTCTTTTTTTTTCCTAGACTAAAAAAAATAATGTCACCAGTTATTAATGTCTATCATTTCCATCATTTAGATTGCTGCCTTAGTAGGATTTAGAATGAATCCAGAAAGGTCAAGTTCAAATGAGAAAAAGAAGCACAGCTCCACTACTGCAAAATCATGACATCCTAGATTTTAGAGACAGAAAAGCTTTATAATTTAAATATATCCCTCTGAGTAGTTACACTTCCTATTGAATACTTGGTTTACAGTGTGTGTGTGTGTGTGTGTAGTGTGTGTGTGTCTATTTGTGAAGGAATGTGCTTGATGGGATCACTGCATGATCTATTCTCTGCAGGTGCCAGACAAGGTCAGAGAAAATCATCATCACAAAGTGAAGTGATTTTCTTCTTTACAAGCTCCTGATGTAAACAGACTGATGAACACAACAAGATCCTTACTCACTCACATGATATCATACACAATCACAGCTAAATGTTTGTCTGTCAAAGCCTGGAGAGTCACTACCAGATTGTTGCCTGATTAGAATATAACCCCAAATGGTGTTTCCTTGGTTTTAGTTAGTGCTTATTTTTGCAAGATTTCTGAGCTCTGTAACAAAAGGTCAGAGAGTGAGCACTGAGGCAAGGTGAGAGTTTAGCCAGCTCAGAAAATGAGCAGGCTGTGTGTGTAATCGAGCAGCAACAGTACTGACATTTGCTGACTGAAGAGCAAAAAATAAGTAAATACAAGACACTTCTTATTTTAGGATCAGAAGTTACATAGCTCATTCCTTGAAAAGAGAAGTTTTGTAAGCATGTGGCCCTTAATCTTCGCTAATAATTTATGCTTACGTTCAAGACATTTTTAATACATTTTCTTATTATAGACTGCAACTTTACTCCTCCATTTATTGCCAGTCAAGCAGCAGCTTTTAGTATATGGAAGCCTCACTAAAAATTCACCTTTTAAGTTTCTTACCCAAGACATTTCAGTCAGAATCTGGACCCAATCTGTCACATCATAGTTAGCAGCAAGTGAGGAGGACTCAAGATCCTGCTGGTATAAACACACTCCTGGAGGGAACAGCCAAATAGTTTGGAAGTTTGGATTTCTCTTAAGAAGAAAACATTCCATGGATAAAGAATGTTCCAGAATACGTTTAACAAGTTTGTAGACTTTCTGGGAGTGTTAAGCAATTATTTTTACTTAAAAATGGAAGTATAAAATGACATGTGTAAAATTTACAAATAAGTCAGATCTGAAGGGAATGGGAGATAGTTTCCTATAATTTAGTATAGTATTTTCTTCTAATAATTATATCTCAATCTTGTGCAATGTCTTCCTATGTTTAAGAATTATGAGCAGTAGGGCAAATTCTTGTTTTTAAGACATGGAAAATAAAATGGAAAACTGTAGCAGCTGAGTTATAGTCTACTCCAAACATATGCCAAGTCTTTGTTTTGGTGCCAATATCATTATCTAACTAAAAACTGAAAAATAGGCAAATGAATGATAAAGTAGTGATATGCATCACATGTAAATATGGATTAAAGTACCATGTAGCTTATTTGCTATTAAAAACAAAACATACTAACAATATTTTTCTCTTGTTTTCTCACTGCCAAACAAGAAAGAATATTACGTTATCATATAATCAATGATTACATCAGAAATGATGGGTATTTTCTAGAAAGTTTTTTAATGGTAGGCTTCTAAATTCATAGATTTTAACCTAATAGAAAGCTTCATCAGTTTCCCAGAGTCAAAGAGAAGTTTTCAGTAGTCTGAACTTTTGATTGATCTGAGCCATGTTTAGCTTTAATCTATCCTTGCACATGACTAAGAAAAGAGATGTTCTATCAGATTCTGTCCTTGTGGCTTCAAGTCTTTCTCTGTGTGCATCTAGAGTGGGAAAAGTTTTCAAATCCAAGTAGGGTCAGGATTTAACCCTTACTTGGATATCATTGTGACCAACTGATGAAGGATATGCAGCCTCACCAAAGAATGGGTCAGGGCCTAGTAGAAAAAAATAGAGGGTTTAGGTGGGGTTGTGACTCTTGGCTTGAGCAAATACAGAGTTAATGGCTTGGAAAAGGATTTCAGCTTACTCTGGTATGAAACTCAGTGCTGAGTCACAGATGACCCAGAGCTGACAGCTCCAAACAAGGATGTATTGGGAGCAGGGCAGAAAGGAAGCTGATGCTATGTGGACAACAACAGCAGGAGTTCAATGCAGGGCTGGAAGAGACAGAGTGTGTTGTGAGTCGGGGAAGAGCAGATGGGAAGTGACTGTCGGTTGGCCTCCTGGCTACATAGAGAATACGGGTTTGTTAAACCTGAGTCTAACAGAAAAGTCCTGAATGTGTATGATCTGACAGGAAGGACAATTGATTAATTTTTTTCATAAAACACATTCTGAATTCTTCCATAATGATACTTTTATTTATTAACTGTATGTCTGTATGTTTCTATGTCTTGAAATGATATGTCATCTTCTCTAAACAAGAAAAGTCTTCCACTCAAATTTTCAAAATAACTTACCAGTCAGAATTTTGAATGAGGTGTAATGTCTCAAAATATGATACAAGAGTAGTATTGTTTAATATTATATTAATGTATAATATATAATTAAGAATGACCTCTTACTTGTTTTTCACCTGAAAATGACCTGGTTCATTCAGAAATTGTAGTTTATAAGTTAGGAATAAACCATGTTATTTGGGAAAATGGATTCATCAAATCACTTTGATACATTATCTTACTAATTAATCAGAACATAACTCATTGTGCATTGGATGTACAACTCGAATTTCAAACAGGCCCTATTTTAGGTTCCTGGACCAAATTCCAATGTGTGTGTGTGTGTGTGTGTGTGTGTGTGTGTGTGTTAGGGGATGCTTTCCACATAGCATCAATTCTCTGACACCAGCTGAGTGTTGAGAATTCAACTCCATTCTGACACTATCCATTTAGAGATACTGTCAGATTCCACAATTCAAGGGCTCAGTCCCACAAGATTGCCCCCACATTAAGACACCCTCATCGTCAAGCCCAGACTATTACCTGTGCTTCTGACCAACCAGCTACATGTTGGAGATTGCAATGACATCCTCCAGCTTAGGATGCCAAACACAAGTCCAGGTTGTTACCTATACTTGTGACCAAATGGCTCGGTTCAAACTTACTCCCTCTTTGGATTCGATTAACTTGCTCACAGAACACACACAAAAAAACATGTTGCTTACTAGGTCACAAGTTTAAGTAAAAAACAAAAACAAATATATATATATATATATATATATATATATATATATATATATATATTTGAAACAGCCAGATGGAAGAGCTGCACAGGGCAAGACATGGGGAAGGGATGCAGAGATTCCAGGTATGCTCACTCCAGGTGTGCCCCTCTCCGCATATCTCCAGTTGTTCACCAACCCAGAAGCTCTCAGAGTCCTTTCCTTCGGGCTTTTAATGGAGATTTCATGACAGGCATGATTGATGAAATCATTGACCATTGGTGATTAGCTCAATCTCCAGCCCCCTTCTCCTCCCAAGAAGCTGGGGAGTGGGAGTGAAAGCTTCAACCCACTGTTCACAAAGTTAGTTCTTCCGCTAACCAGCCCCCATCCTTAGATGCTTCCAAAAGCCACTTCATTCACACAACAAAAGACACATTTAGTGTTCTCTTCACTTTGGAAATTCCAAGGGTTTTCATTCTATACCAGAAACAGGGACAAAACCAAAAAATCTTTTTTGTATATCAGAGACCCCCTCCCAGTCGCATGAGTCCATCTGCTTTATAGAAGCAATAGTTTAATTGACCGATTTGGAATTGCATGCACCCTGGGTACTGCACTAAATCATTGCTGGTGATTCACTTTCCACTCTGTTGAAAGGTACACCATATTTAACAAAACACTCTAGCCTGATTTACTCATTATTATTATCAGCGGCAGTGGTAGTAGTACTAGTAATAGTGGTAATGGTAGAACTATTGCTTGAATGGCCAGAGATTTTTGTTTTTTGTTTTGTTTTGTTTTGTTTTGTTTTGTTTTGTTTTTTACAGCTTTGTATATATAAGAGATATACTTAAACAAGAGGTATTCATTCTGCTCTTTCCATGGAAATGATTCCCTGACCTGGATATTCATATTACCAAGATAAGAATATCTTCTAGATAACTATAAAATGTCTAATCCTTGAAACACTGACCATTTTGGATCAGAATTGAAAGGTACCTTATTAATTCCTCTTGTGCTATATTAGATATATTTTAAATTTATTTGCAATGTCGCCAATTATTATATCTTTCTGCAGAGGTGCCTTAAGGCAGTAGTTTTCTTTAAATAATTTATTAAGAAAATACTGAACATTAGGAAACGAAAATATTTTTTCTCTTAAGGGCAACAAATCCAAAATAGCAGCCTAAAACTAATGGCATAGACTAACAGGTAATGATGTCACCTGACCTCTGAAATTGAAAAATCAATACTGAGGAGAAATTGCTAATGTCCAATAACTTTTCTCTCTCATTTTTAATTGCAATGGAAGAGAATGAAACGAGCCAGGAATTTAGAGTTTGACAAAATGGCAGACATAAAAAAAGCTCAAATTCCTGATAAAAATATGAAAAATGTCTAGATAGAAGAAATCTCAGATTATTCAGATCAAGTTCTGCATTTTATTAATGAGGAAACTAAGACTCCAATCTTGTATTCATCACTTCTTTACTTTCCATTCTTTCCTCAGCCTCTCCAGTTAAGCTTTTGTCCATACTAGTCACTGAAACCTTGTCGAGGACATCACTGACATCTATCAGTTGCCAATTCCAAAGATCTATTCTCCATCCTCCCCATACTTGATTCTTTGCAGAATGTAACAGAGTTGCCCACTGCCTCATTATTGGCATATTCTCCTCATTTAGCTTATGAGACACCACACTTTTTTTCCACCTTCCTTACTGATTTTTCCCCATTTGCTTTGCAGGCTCCTCTTCCTTATGTTAGAGAGCCCTGAGTCGTCGTTGGTATTCTCTTTGCTCTTGATAGCCATTCTACAATCTCTTCTAGCCCCATGACCTTAAATCATGTAAATGCTGATGCTGACTAAATCTTGTCCACCAGTACAGACTTCTCCCCTGGGACCTAGATTTTTATATTCAGTTACCAACATAGTATTCCTTTTCTTGTGTCTAATACACGTCACACACTCAAAGTTGGAACTTTTTTCCTCCACCATCCTCTATAACCTGTTCCTCTCTAGCGTTCCTCGCCCCAGCAAATAATGCTGCTATTCACCCATTTGCTCAGACCAGAATCCTTGGAGTCATTCAAAGATTTCAACCAATTTTATATCTCTCCTCTACATAGAAATTACTAATGGTTTCTCATCCTATTCATGATAAAAGTCAAACCCATTGCCATGGCTTATGAAACCTGAGTGCTCTGGCCCTTGCCTAATTTTTTACCATGCTTGGTTCTCACTCTTGCTTTAATGCTAGCCACCAAGTTTATTTTTACTTCCAGTCCTTTGTATTTGCTATTTTCTCTTTCCTGAAAATTCTTCCTAAGATCTTTACATGGTTCCCTGCCTTAACTTCTTTTACATTTCTGTTCATATTCTAGCTCCTCAGACAGGCCTTCATTGATCACTGAATAAGGAAATAGTGCCTACCTTCCTTATCAGAGATTGCAATATCATGATCCTCCTTATGTTTCTTAACAGCATTTGAGACCGCTTGAAATATCCAATGTATTTACTTGTTTATTGTATGTTTCCTGACTGAATTTTAGGCTTGAAGGCATGGTCTTCATCTTGTTCGGCATTATATCCACAGTGTTAAAACAGTGTCTTAAACACAGGTTTTTTTCTCAATAAATATTGGTAGCATGAATGATGAATGAATGAAATATATTACTTTTTTTTTTTTAGACTATTTTGAGAGAGAGAGAGTGAGAAAGAGGGAGAGCATGAACAGGGGAGGGTCAGAGGAAAAGGGAGAAGCAGACTCCCCACTGAGCAAGGCAGCCTGATGTGGGGGGCTCTATCCCAGGACCCTGGGGTCATGACCTAAGCTGAAGGCAGATGCTTAACCAAATGAGCCACACAGGCGCCCATATTACTTGAAAGTTCCACTTGACTCAGTTCAGCAATTAGGTTTGGAAGCATTGGCATTTCCCAGAGTATGGGGAATTTGTGGTCACTGTGCTTTGTAATTACTTCCTGGAAGATGGCTCCTCACTTATGTCACTTCTTCTCCTCCCTCCTCCTTACATGCCCTCTTATGCACAGGGTGAGTATAACCCCTGCCTTTCTTCAGCAACCCTTTATTACTAATTCTTGAGATCACATATGCGACAGTAGAATAAAGTCGCTCTTGTTTAGCTGTGAGTGGTGGTGGCATTACAGGCTAGATGCAAGAACTTTAGCTCAGAACTCTGTAGTCCCTGTCCTACATACATGATAGATCTTGTTGGCCCACCTACAGAGTGTTTCTCAACTTCTCTGTGCCCGGCCAAAACAAGGATGGCATCTCAGTTTCTATGAGTTCACCCTCCCTCCTTCCTTTCCAAAGTTTCTCATATTTTTGCCACTGCTGCTGCTGCACATTTCTTTAAAAAACTCATAACAGAAAACTGAGTTCCCAAACAAAATCCCATACCATATGTAAAAGAGCATGTCCCTCTCTCAACTGGAGGTGTATTTTGAAATAAGAAAGTAACAGCTCAGCAGTCATTTGCCATAGCTTGCTGAGTAAGCTGGGCTCAGGTTAAAAGGGGGTTATAGGCTGCCAGCCAAAACACTGACAGCATTGCTGAATTCAGAGATTCAGAAACTCTATATGTCCCAAGGATTCTGTGTGGATGCCATTAATTACACTCCCTCTGCTCTATCATTGAGAGTATCTCAGTTCGGTTACATCACATGGATCAAAACAGATACGAATTTTAACCTTAGAACTTGTTAAATTCCCTTTTTAAAAATATTCAGCATTAACAAAAAGATCATGGAAAAGTAATGCCATCAGATTGAAATGAAATCAGAAATGGACATAATCACACACATTTGATTTACATCAAATCTCTCATCAATTTGGATGAAAGATGATTTATACAGAGTATGTAGGTCGTAACTGAGCCAGTGGTAACTCTTGATGACATTAGAGATGTAGTTATTGGGAGTAATAACAAATTAAAATATGTCAAAGGGAAATAACTTCAAAAGTACATTGTGTATATGTTACAAAGTGACTAAGTATGGTCAACACCAGAAACTTAAATTGTTGCTTTTTACTTCAATTTTTATACAAGTTCTTGCAACTGAGAAGGAGTTCTTGAGGGCTCAGTGATTCCTAGGGTACATTTAGATGAGTCTATGTTACTCATAATAATGATGCCATTCATTGTCATGTGTGATTCTCTGAGTAGTAAAGGGTTTTTTTTTAAGCACCCTACTTATTTCTTACAAAACTTCTGATGACAAGAATTCTTCTCCCTCCCCCAATAATATACAAACACAGTAAACTGGGACGGGTTTCAAAGTAAAGTTTCATTCTGTAGGAGCTTTTAAGCTGCCTCCAATCTGAAACTTGGAGGCATTTCAATCAGATTTACATTTTAAAAATTTGTACATCCTAAGAAAATATTTTGCCTTCATATATTTAAAGAGTATCTAGATATAATGTTATTTTCTATTAGAAACAACATTTAAAAGGATAACTGAGAACGAAGTTTACCTCGTGAATCAACACTTACTTTTGTGATCTTTATCTAAGATATTTAAAAAGTAAATGTACAATTTGTTGTCATTATAATTGAGTAGACAATTTTTTTCCCACAAGGTTACATCTGTTTATGCTATTTTATTATCTGTTGAATGCTGTGATATGAAGTCTCTTTATTGCAGTTTAGCTAGAGAAGTACCATGCCTGTGATGGAGCTGTCAATCAGCATTTAGTCATACAGTATCTATTTCTATCCCTGTTCTTCTTAGCACAGAAGGGCTATTATAGTCTACATTACGGCATAGCTACTTTGGATATAGATATCCTTGAGGGGCAGGATTTATTTTGAAAGAAGATACTCAACATAACATGACACATCATTCAGACATCTTTAAAAGTACACACGCAGGTATTTCAAAGCAAAATATAGCAAAGGCTAATTTTAAACATTTAACGTTTTATGAATGCATTTCCTTTTTTTTTCTTACTTTAATAGCATTGAAAAAGACCAAATGGGGTCATGTGACTTTCCTGTAATTGAAAATGTCTATTTAAAGCAAACCTTTGTGGCATTATCACCTACGAAGGGCTAGCATTTGTGAGATATCATGCATATCAAAATTAACAAGAGAGAACCATTCAAGGCCAAAGAGAAAGAAAAATAGTGCTGAAATGCATTTACAAACACCTGAAAAGTGAAACTTTTCCAGCTGTCCAATAATATATATCTCCAAGTACACTAGCATATATGGAATATGACTAAAAATTAACGAGACTGATTACAAACCACAAACATGAAAATCAGTCATGCAGCTGTATACCACACTGGATGTGCTTCCAGATGTGATGATAAAAATGGATACAACCTTTTAAAGCTTGAGCTTTGGATATGCTGTGCATGTGGCACTCATTAGCTAAGCAAATGGAAGTTAATCTTTATGACAGTCGATTGCTGTGCTGCATTCCTACAGAGAGCTTATCAGCTGGTCTGACCCGATCATCAAGACCATCATGACTTAATTTACAGGAGGATTATTTTCCTTCCCCTGCAATTCCATGGATTTAAAATGCACAAGAAAGTTTTTCAAAAGAAATGGCTGAAGCATTTAAACTTTCCTATTCCCCATAGCTCTGCAGTAAATAGGTAATGGCATAAAAAGATTTAGATTCAGGGATTCCATTAGGAATTCAGCAAGATTGAATATCTAATTTCGCATGTTCAAGACTGAAAAATTAACCTCATTTTCCCAACTGATTTGATTTCCATTGAATAGCTAAAGTAATGCTCATATAAGAAAAGATTTAGTCTTTCAAAAGAAAAGGCATTTTCAATCCATACCAAATAAACAGTATCTTCCATAGATAAATGGTTAGAGGAGAAATGTCATGGCACAGCTTAGGAAGAATCAGAAGCCTCTCCCTAGTGTTCTAACAAACATTACTGCTCTTAGCAAAGTCATCATATTACCATACTTGCCTACATACTCATGGTATTACCATCAGGAAACTTGTTGCTTTGGGCTACCTTGGGATAATTATAAATAATTATAGAATACCCAATCTACCCTTCTGAAACTGAGTGCTTGACATGCTAGACATAATGCAGGAAGAGGCAATTCAAACTTCTCACGTAACTCTGCCAGCACACATCAACCTTTTCGACAGCAACTTCTGTTTCTTAGGCAATTTTAGCTGGAGACAACTATTGTGCCAATATTTTCTCTTTGTGATGTGCTTCATTGTCCCCCAAGGGTAGCTGATACCAATAAGCCACATTTGTATTCTAATAATAACAGTTAGATAGAAACTGAAGATGGTCTCTTCAGAAAAAGACTGAATCATCTCTATTTTTGGTAAAAGCCTAGAGTATCATGAGCACTTAATTAATGAGTTCATGAAAGTAAGTAAATCACTTCCTTCCAGAGTTTTAGGTGCTTTGGGAGGAGGTTTAACTCATTCCGTTCAATATAAAGCTATTCAATGTCCTGAAATTGATACAATGCTTTTTTAGTGGTCTGGACTGAGAACTTTTCAAAATGTCTGACTCTTCATGCAAAAGTCATGAATAATGCCCAAATCACTAAATATTAATGAAAAAATCCTAAATTTCAAAACCAGTAGGGCATTACTTTTTAAATCAATCTACGAAGAAAACTGAACCCCAAGTTGTGAAACATGCGTTGACCATTTATGGGTAGAGTGGATCATGATGCACACCACTGAAAAATAAAAGATGAATGAGGCAGATCGTTCCCTCTTAAGAAATGATTATGTACTGAATAGCCTGTGATACATGGTACAGCGAGAGCCTTGGAGGGCAGGGGCAGGAAGGCTGGACTGCTGACAAAGAGCCAGAAGAAGCAACTTTAGCAACTCCAGCACAGCTTCTGCCCATGTGTATTCTACAGAATACATGATTCAATACTAGATTCTTAAATATATTACTTCCTACTACCCTTCATGTGCTAATATTTAATATGATTCTTCACAAACAGGTTCTAACCCGCAACATTACTCAAGTATTTTTGACTCTTCATTTTTCTTCTCCAAGGAGGATCTCTTGGAGATAGTTCTATTAAAAAAATTGCCTTGGGAAATGAAATCCTACTGATGTTTAGTTTGGAGATGCAAGGCTGAAGGCCAGAAAAATAAGTAACTGACATTTGATTACAAGAGAGATATTTTAGATCTGAGCTAGAGTAGGGACACAGGGGGGGAAATGATAAAGCTTCAAGAGGTATCTTAATGGTAGAATGAATAGATTTTGGTGATTAATTAGTAAGACATTTGTATGGCAGAGCTTAGCAGGCAGAGAGAGGTGCAGGGTTATAAGTGAAACTCGGGAATCATAATAAATGCATGATGTTGCCAGGGCTGATGAGGTCACAGTGTTTGTGAAGGGCGAGAAGAGTAGAGAAATCTATCTCTAACTTTGGCGGTATGCCTGCTTAGAAGGACCAGATACAGTGAAAAGAGTTTTCCTAGTAAACTAAAAAGTAGATAGAGTAAACAGGCATCTAAGGAAACACTGGGACAATGGGAATTAATTTAGGGAAGTCCCAAGGAGCAGTCTGATTAGAGAAAAGACTAAAAGATAGGAGTGTAGGAAGTTGGGCCTTAATACTGTTGGAAACAAAATCTGCTTGGCAAAGCTTTAAGGTGTACAAAAGAGACAATGAATACATACTTTTTCTCCCCTGGAGTGTATGAAAAATTCCTGAGGAGAACACTGGGCTGAAAAGTAAGGTTTTATTGTTTTTGTCTCTGCCTTTTTTTTTCAGTTTTTATTTTTGGGGTATGTCTTTACTGAGTTTATAAAATAAGAAAGGGCCTTTTGAAAGAGAAACAATGGGGATAGAGAAGATGTAGAATAGCTATAAAATTCTGATTGATAATTCATTATAATTCCTATGTTTAGTGAACATAGAAAACTTATAGAAATTAACAATAATCATTGTATTGGATATCACATGCAATGAAATAGAAAAAGTAGCTTTGAAAATCAATTTTATTAAGTTCTTTCTAATTTTTGGATGTTTTAATGGACAATCAATATAACATATTCATCCATAATATGGAAATGTAAAACCTATTGTGTCTAATCACAGCTAATTATTACAAAACAGAAAAGAGATTTTAAAAGCTACATGGCAGGAGAACGATAGCAGATGGAAGATACCACAAACTTCCATCTATTTAGTCAATCGGCTATTATTTTTTGAACATCTATTATTTGTAAGTACTCTGCTACATGATGTGAAAGATACAATTACAAACAAAATCCATATATCAAGATCTTATAATTAATATGGTGAGACAAATCATATATATATGATATATGATTAGTCTCATATATATGATATATATATATGAGATATATATATGAGATAAATCATATATATAAAATATATCATATATATAGAATACATCTGGCACTTAGAAGAATGCCAGCCTCTAGTGGAAAAAACACTCCACATAGGAAAAGTATCTACCTTGCCCAAGTACTTTACTTCATAAGAAAGAATGTTGGACCTTTGTCATTTTATTATTATTTTGCCAAGAGATCTATGTGAATAGACTTAATTGAATAAATGCATAAAATTTAGAATTTAGTAATCTTTTTATTGACTATATTCCATTTATTTATATCTGTAGGCCTTCCATTCCTATGGCTTTTTCATTCCATAACTGGAAGCCAGTATCTCCCATTCCCCTTCACCCATTTTGCCCACCCTGAGACCTTCACCCCTCTGGAAACCACCAGTTTGTTTTCTGTATTTTTAGGTCTGATTCTGCTTCTTATTTGTGTATTGATTTGCTTTGTTTTTTAGGTTCCACATATGAATGAAACCATATAGTATGGCCAACAGATACATGAAAAGATGTTCAACATCACTAATTTTCAAGGAAATGAAAATCAAAACCACAAGGAGATATCACTATATCTGTTAAAGTGGCTAAAATAAAAAGGACAAGAAATAACAAGTGTTAGCAAGGATGTGGAGAGAAAGGAATCCTCATGCACTGTCCGTAGGAATGCAAACTGATACAATCACTGTGGAAAACAGTGTGGAGGTATCTTGAAAAGTTAGAGGTAGAAACACCAAGGTGCTTGGGTGGCTCAGATTGTTAGGCATCTGCCTTCAGCTCAGGTCATGAGCCCAGGGTCCTGGGATTGAGCCCTGCATCTTCTTGCTCAGTGGAGGATCTGCGTCTCCCTCTACCCTTGCCTCTCCATCTCTCACCACCCTCCCTGACCCAGCTTGTGCTCCCTCTCACTTGCTTTCTTTCAAATAAATAAATAAAATCTTTTAAAACAGTGGAAATACCATATGATCCAATAATTCCACTGATATGTTTGGGTTTAATCTACTATTTGTTTTTCTATTTGTCTCAACTGTTCTACGTATGTTTTCCTTTCTTGCAATCTTTTTGAAAAATTTAGTACTTTTTATTATTCAATTTCTCCATGCTATTACTTATATTCATTTTTCTACTACTCTTTTAATGGTTATTCTAGATATTACAATATTAAACCTGACTTATTAAAGACTAATGTAAATTGATACTTTTACTTTCCAGACAATGTAAGGACCTTAGAACATGTAAAACATTTTAATACCATTTATCATTTTTCTGCGTTTTTGTTCTTGCTGTCATAAAATTCCACATATATTTTAGTCTTTTAAGAAATTTTTTATTGCAACTTTTATGAAACATAAAAGTGCTTCTTATAAGAAGTTTAATCATTGCAGAAATATATAATATTCAAAGTATTTTCCTTAGAGGAACTACTGTAAACAATTTGGTTTGTTATTTTTTCCACATATTTAATATGGTTTAAAAAACAGTTTTGTACCACTTTTCCTAAATGCTTAGACAATACATTTGTTACACTTTCTCCTCTTTTTATTTGGTCTTGTGGAGGAGGTCTTATACCGGGATGTGGAATAGATAGAATAGGAAAATTATTACTATCTTCCTCTCATATTCACTTTAAGTTGTTCATTCTGGCCTCATATTCTGCCTCTATTTCTTCTACAGGCTTTAATTTGGGGTTTGTAGACATAGAGTTGATTTATTGCTTCAAGCATTTAATAATATATCAGTGAGCTCTGCTTCAGGGCCAAGGCCAAAGCCAATGGAAAGCAGGACCAATCCTCCTGCTTATGTATTCATATCACTTACATTCTGGAAGAACTTGCCTTTGCCCCTGATTCCCCAGACATCCAGTATTCATGATCTATCTCCTTACCTTTCAGTGCCTCAGTTTTTCTGTCTCTAAAGTTAATGATATTTCCTCCATCATTCCTGCCCAGAAGCCTCCTCCAGTGTTGTGACTGTTTGTTTGTATGTATGTATGCATGTTCGTATGTATGTACGTATGTATTTTTGTATTACTCTAGTCAGCTATTTATCTTCGTGAGTGTGTGTGCATCAGCACTCATTTTCCATTAGGAATACACTTAGGAGTAGAATTGTTGGATGTTTACTGAGTGTATGTTTACCTTTAGATACTGTCAAATAGATTTCAAAAGTTTGTACCAATTTATACTCCCAACTTATACACCTATCAACGATGTTTTCACTTGCAGTTGATCCATTCTTCTCATTATTTGGTATTGCCCATCTTTTTTATTTTAGTCCTTCCTGTGGGCATATCATGGTATAACATTGTGATTTTAGTTTTCATTTCACAATTTAGTGATAATGCCAAATATGTTTTGATAAACTTATTATCAATCTGGATATTTTTGTTTGTTAAGTACCTGTTGTTTTGGTCATTTTAACACTGAGTTGTCTGGGTTTTTTTTCCTATGGAATCTCAAGCATGTTATGAATTTGAGTCTTTTGTTGGACATAGACATTTCAAATACCATTTCCCAGTTTCTGAATTGCTTTTACTCTATTATCTTGTTTATATAATTTTGTTTTAATGGTTAGTTTTTTATGCCTAGCATAAGAAATATTTGCCTATCTCAAAGTCATTAGTATCATTGCCTCTGTTTCCTTCCAGATTTAGATTTTTAAAAAAGATTTCATTTATTTATTTGAGAGAGAAAGAGACAGAGCACAAGCAGAGGAAGGGGCAGAGAGAGAGGGAGAAGTGGACTCTCTGCTGAGCAGGGAACCCAATGCTGGGCTGGATCCCAGAACCCCAGGGTCATGACCTGAGCCAAAGACAGACAGATGCTTAACCAACTGAGCCACCCAGACGCCCCAAAGATTTAGACTTTTAATTTCCACATTTCTATATGATCCATCCACCCTGGACTAATCTTTGTATATGGTGTAAAGCAGGGAAAAATTCCTATTTTTCGTGCAGTTATTCAATTAATTAACCACCATTTATTTGTAAAGATATACTTCGCCTCCAGAACTGTAGCTGTGGCTTTGTGCCAATCCTTGTGCCTAATACCTAACACCAACACAGTCTTAATTACTGTAATTTTATAGTAGTTCTTGATATCTGGTAGTGTATATCATGTAGCATTATTCTTCTGCATGGTTACTTTGATAGTGTTTCCATAGAAACACAAGAATCAGTTCTTAAATTTCCATACAAAATATCTTCTGGAATTTTGATTAGGATTCTAGTGAATTTGAGGTCATCCTAAGAAACAACTGACATAACAATAAGAGTATTCTAATTAGTAAAGATGGCATATTCATAATTCTTCTTTAACTTCTTTTAATAGTGTCTTACAGTTTTTAGTATTGAGGACTTACATCTTATGTTGGATAGGCATATTTTAAACCCCATAAGATAATTAGTATTACTGACATCAACATTCATTTTGATTTACCCATATATTCACGCTTTTTGTTTTGTATTTCTTTTTTTTTTTTTTTTTTTTTTTAAATTATTTTTTTTTATTGGTGTTCAATTTACTAACATACAGAATAACACCCAGTGCCCGTCACCCATTCACTCCCACCCCCCGCCCTCCTCCCCTTCTACCACCCCTAGTTCGTTTCCCAGAGTTAGCAGTCTTTACGTTCTGTCTCCCTTTCTGATATTTCCCAAGATACAAATGCAATGAAACGCCGGGACACCTGCACCCCGATGTTTCTTGTTTTGTATTTCTTCCTGTATGCCTTTGCTTTTGTCTTTCTGAAGAACTTCCTGAGTTATTTCTTTAATATGGGTCTGCTCAGTTTTTGAACTTGTCTCTAAGTAAAGTCTTCATTTATGAAGAATATTTTCCGTGTTTGTAGAATCTACATTGGATCACTGGAAAAAAGTGCCATTTCAGTGTTTTCTGGCCTCCATTATAACTATTGGAAATATATTATTAGTTTTACATCTGATCTGAATATAATATGTCAGGATCTCTGGATGTCTTTAAATAAAAAGGTAAGTTTTCCTTACTCTTTGGTGGCTTTACATTACAATTTGTAAGGGCTTACAAATATCCATCTATCCCACCAAATTAGAGCACCAAATTAGAAGGATTAAAAGAAAATGTATTAAAGTGGATTAGTTCTTTTTTTCTCTGAAAACAGCAGATGAAGACGATATTATAGGAAAGTTTGCATCTGAGACTATGTGATTATGAAAATTACATAATGGGGACAGGTATTGGAGTCATGTTAGCATATAAAAATATTGTAAGTAAGACTAACCTGGAAGACTTCTGAAGGGACGATGACCAGAGCTATGGGGTATAAAGTATAGCAGAAGTTGGACAATTAAGAAAAGTATAAAATTATGCTTGCTTGAAAACTTTCGTTTTTCTAAAAAGAAAAGAATCATTCAAGATTTCAAAACATTATGTCTATAAGAGTTTAAGGTTTAAATGATATTACAGCACTTAAAATCTTAGGCTTTATCTTTTCCAATAATCAAATTTGGCACTTTCTCAAATTTTCATTTCTTTTCTGACCTGAATAAGAGACTGGCATGCTGAATTTAATTGCACTCAGTTTATTTGCTTCTTGATTTTTGACTCATTATTTGAGTTGAATAAGTCAAAATGTTAGAAGTGAGCAGGGAGTTCTGAGAAGTGAAACTCTGAAAGCATGCCTCCTAGCCAGCATGTTAGAAAGTCAGAATTGTCAGAGGTCAAATTTGACTGTACATATTTTAACATATTTGGAAGGACACATGACAATTTAGTATTTACTCTTCTTGAATCTATTCTCCTTACTCTTTATCACAGTGGGGCAACCATCATATATCACACTGACATCTGAGTAGAGGTAGACATGTGGGTGCTGATGGAAAATGTACTCCAACCAACATAAAAACATGTCTATTACTAAGGAATATAAATGAGACTTTCAAACTCCTGAGCAATTTCTGGATTTTTTTTCCTTGGGTCTATGTTCACGAGTTAGAAGAAAGAAAGAGAGCATACTTATGATTATGTGATTAATAAGATAACAACTGAGTTTTCAGTATAACTGTGGACGACCTGAGGGACAACTTCATAAGGCAATTCATTAAAGCAACTGGTTGCTAAAGGCCAAACATTAGTCAGTTTTATTCAATCACAATCAGTTCACGTTCAATGGGACCGAATTAGACTAGAATCAAATGTTTAAAAATTAGAATAATTATTAAAAGTACTTCCTGATGAAGAAATCTGTAACACGTGGGAAATTATCTATACATTTATCTAGAGCTACTCGAGATAGTTTGATAGGATCTGGTGAAATGAATTAAAGAATTGCTTTAGTGAAACTGTGAAATAGGATACTAGTCTAAAAAAAGTGTTATATTCATATATTTTAAATCATTTTTTTTTCTGTGTGAACCCTCAAATATCTGAAGACGAATTATTATGTATATGTGTGTGTGTGTGCAAGTGTATGTGTGTTTTAGCTTATTCACATGGGGAGCAGTCAAACAAGATTAAAAGTTCATGTGAAACCAAGAATTCCACTGATAAATAAGAGACTGCAAATGCACAAATTTGGAGTCACTTTTCACAAATGGGCTCTAATAACTGATGAGGATATTTTGTTGCCGTTACTACTGTTATTGTTTTTATTAATACCTATGATGCAAATTCATCCAAGTTCTAATATCTTTCTGGTCTTGTGATGCTTTACCCCAGAGAACAGAATTAACTTTTTCTTTCCTTTTGAAATACTTATCTTTAGATTGGTCATGCCTATCACATGAAGCATTGTTCATATGAGAATCATGGTATCAGTTCTCTTAAAAAACCTCCCCTTTTATCCCACTGGCAGTGGATAACACAGTATGGAATCTGTGCAAACGAAAACTCCAGAAACCAAATTCTCCCAGATGCTAACAATGCTTCCCTGGGGCATAGCGAGAAGGATCTCAATTCACCTCCTCTCCATGTTCTAACTAGACACAGGAAGCCCTTTAGCCACCAGCAATGGAGTTTCATTAAAGCCACTTCACTTTAGGTATAACAAAGCTCCTTCCAGGAAGCAAACCAGAAACTCTAGTCAGATTGTAGAATTGCCCAAACATTGGGGTCCCTGCTTTTACACAGCACAAAATTGTGTAATGGCACCAGAGGCTCCTTAACAAGCTAAAAACCCTATGGAGCAACAAAGATCAGGCTAAAGAGTCATGGAGTTTCTGATTGAAGCTGAAGTTGAATTGCCATTTCAATTCTTCCCTCAAGAAAATTATCCAATTAATCTGCATGGATCTTTTTGGGGAAAAAAAAGTCCTGTTATTCAAATGATTGCTAAGGAGAATGAATGGAACTTTTTTTTTTTTTAATTGCTAAATCTGGTACATTTAAAAACTTTTACTTCTCAAATCCATCAGGGCTGGAAATCCTTGGAAGAGGTATTTCTCAGGCTTTTTTCTTTGTACTCAACTGGTATTCAAAGAAAGCCATATAAAAATCCCTTAGACTAGTAAAACTTGAGGGATGATTATTAAGGAAATCACAAGTCAGAGATCTTCCCCAAATGGGCCTTCTTTCTCTAAATCAGACTTTAAAGTAAACTCCACTGTGGAGACAGTCAGCAGAAATTCCATTTATCTTAAATTCCCTATTTGTTGTCAAGTCCCCTCCAGGAAGGGCAGGAACTAAATGATACCCAGCATGACTTAAGTTTGTAGCCCTGATTCCTTCTAAGGATTAGGCACAAAATATAGTCATATAAGCAAGGAAGCCAGCCAGTACTTCACCTTTACTAATGACAAAAGAAAATGATAGATCAGATTATAGCAGCACTTTACTATGGGGGCTTTTACAGTATCCTGCAAAATATCTAATATCCTTGTGTCCCTCCTTTAGTTCCTCCGTGTATAAAGAGACCATTTACCTCCCCTTACCCTGGAGCCAAATCCTTAGTTGGTATCATTTCCTCATCCCTCCTTGTAGCTTGGGTCAAGTTGCAATATGTTTTTGGTGGGTTTTAAAAATAAGTTTTGGGTAAGGTAAGAAAAGCAAAAATATTGTTCAAAGAACATACGTATGAATCATAGTTTGCTTTAGCTCATAAAAATTACATGGATCTTAATCTGAAATTTCATATGCAGTTGATATATATTCCACGCTCCTATCTAGTTTTTCTTCCTTAGTTTGTACCCAACATTTGGGATAAAACAGCTACCTACTTTGACTTCTAGGACCTGTTCAACTTGCAAGAGTCTTTCACGGTCAACTCAGATATTTGTTTATGCAGACAGTTATTAAAGGACATATTGTTTAAGTGTGGATTAAGAGATTTGCAATTATTCAGTGTTACAAAAATTAAATTCTGGTGGAATATCCAATTGTTGTGATTATAGAGAGAAATCTAACATTACATTTCAATTAGGGTATTGGCAATCTCATATTTATACAGTAAATACGTGGCAAAAGACATTTCTAAAATATTTTAGTAGAAGATGCTTCTATTCCTGAGAACAAGTGTTAAATCTTAAAAAGATTTTGTTAATGGGAATTTAGAAATATATGCACACATATATATAAAACTTAATATACTACATATTGTATTTTTTTATTGTGAAGAGCCAGCAATCAATAATCACCATTCCCCCTGGAGGAAAAGAGCTTATGCCTTCTATTTGAAGAAACTAAGCCAATAAGATGCAACAGATTTGCTTAAGGTAATATGCTTCAAACAGAGGGGTAAACCTGTCTTTTACCTTCCTGCTCCAATAAACAAAATGATCCTACTGGCTTTCCATGTTTTGACATACCTGTGTCTGTCAGTGCTCTTCTCCTGGACACTCGCCATATGGATCAAAAGCCTTGATCAACTAAAACTGCTGTACTGACACTTGGTGATGTTAGAGCAAGTGAAGATAAACAACTAGTAATAACCATTCCTTTCTACTGATATTAGAATGCAAAGATATTAGAGATGGTTTTTCATAATAAGAGTCTTCTTTTTTTTTCTGGATTAGATACAGTAAACAAGAATCAAATATAGGCAGAAATATGTAATTTAAAATTTTATGTTACATTTCGTTGAAATGTTAGCTGAATAATATTGCTTTGGCACATATGTTATATTCATGTCAATATGTTTCATATGCTAAAAAGATCTATGCAAGAGTGCCTAGCCTTCCCTGTTTACAAAAGAACTAAACAGCTGTGTAAGTTCATAGAAGAGGAGAGAAATTGAAAAAGAAAGTTCTATATATTTTTTTTATAAATTTGTTTTTTATTGGTGCTCAATTTGCCAATATATAGAATAACACCCAGTGCTCATCCCGTCAAGTGCCCCCCTCAGTGCCCGTCACCCAGTCACCCCCAGCCCCCCGCCCACCTCCCCTTCCACCACCCCTAGTTCCTTTCCCAGAGTTAGGAGTCTCTCATGTTCTGTCTCCCTTTCTGATATTTCCCACTCATTTTTTCTCCTTTCCCTTTTGCAAACTGGTGGTTGCCACAGGGTAGGTGAGGGTGGGGGGACCAGGTGAAACAGATAAAGGGGATCAAGAGTACCTTCATCTTAATGAGCACTGAGTAATGTACCGAATTGCTGACCTGTTACATTGTACATCTGAAACTAATATAACACTGTATGTTCAATATACTTGAATAAAAGAAGAGAAAAAGGAAAAAAAAAGAAAAGAAAAAGAAAGTTCTAGGACCTGTTCAGATTATTCAACTACACTTATCTAATGAATCTTGTGATTTAACGTAGAAAATAAAATATGCTTAGGAAGAAAATATGCACTGGATGCTCCAATTGAGAAAGAAGAGCCATTTGGTTGAACTAAGTATCAGAGGGCTCTTTCCCTTTCTCTCTTTTTTTAAAGCTAAGTTACAGATTTTCCATTCAGGTTCTTTTTTAGGCTTCACTTTGTTAATAGGTTAAACATATAATAACACTAAGTATCATACACACACACGCTAAACATTGCATATATATACACACACAAATATACTCATATAAGTTACAGTGAAAGCTATGAAATTTCTTAATATCGTGTTTGTATACTTAGTATAGTATACACTATACTTCCAGTAGTATTTGACTATAGGAAGAATCCTGAGCCTTATCTAATGTTATAATCCAGCTTGGGCTCTAAAATCAATTGCTGGATTTAAGACTACAGCAATAGCCACAACAATGGGGAATCATCTAGAAATCTTGTAGATAATATCCTGGTAAATTCTTATAAAAGTTATTGTTTTTGAATGGTTCCAGATCCAAATTTGGCAGCATAGTATTGTAAATTTGGGAATTGTCATTTTGCCTAATTTTGACCAATCCACCTTTTTCTCCTCTTCCTCTCTCATTTTAGAAAATTAATTCTTTGTTGATTCTTTAGCAAAAAGATACACAGCCGCAAATCAGCTAGGAACGTCTGGAGTTATTCTCTATCAAATTAGCCTCCACATGACATCTTATAATAATCCATCAAATATTTTATCATAAAGAGTTTTTTAAAAGTCTTCCATACTATGAGAAAGAAAATAATGAATAACATTGGTTTGTGCCTAAATATTGCAAAGATAAAGTTATTTGCACTGTTAATAATATTTTTCAACAATTTACCTCAAATTTGTGAATGAGATGAAGTTTATATTATAGTCACATTATTTGTTTGTTTGCAATGTTTGTTCTTTTTTTCCTGAATAGTCAATGAAATGCTAATTACCTTTCTCTTTTTATAAATAAAACCTATTCAGACATTTTGAAGTAACCTGTATCTTTTAATCTGAATAGCCATTTCTTTTTTGTGATCCTAAAGGATAGAATTTCCTGGCTGTTAAGTGCCTTTTTATTTCTCTGAGTTGATCTTGGAAATAGAGTGTTTGAGATTTTAGTTTATCTTGATACAAGCCAACCCATTCCTGCTTAGAATACTTTGGTTTTATATCTGGGAGCTTAATTACAAGATCCTTGGATAGAAGTTGTGCTACAAATTCTAAAAAAAAAGAAAAAAATGATGACAAGATAATTCTAAATGAGACTTTAACCTTATTATCTATATAACTCAGAAATCCAGACACTAGAAAGTCTGGATTGGGGAAATAAAAATTGAAGATTTCAGTGATATTAATGGAGCATTTTCCATCTTTTTTGTGATCGAATATTGAGCAACTAATAGGTTGATAGCATTATGCCATGCATATATGGACAGTAATTCTTATATTTGTGATTACAGATATCCCAAATATGAATAATGTATTTTATATTCCTAATTTTTAAAACACGAGTTGATAATAGCCCAGATAAATTTTGTTTTCATGTGCAGTACAGAATTCCATTCTATAAATATAACTTATAGAAAGCAATTTACCATTTTAAGCACATCGATGAAAACAGTGCCACATAGAGTGATTGGGACTTATCCTAAAAATAAATTACTTCAGTGATGGGGGAAAAAGCCCCCATGAGCAAATCATGAGGTGGAAACAGACCACACTCCTATACAACAAGAAACCTTTTAAGTGTGAAGAAACTGTAATACATGTGGCACTTGTAGGTACATTAAGATAAAACATCCAGGAGCCAGTAAATTTTGTCATGCTGTCAGAGTATTCAGCAGTACATCTGAGCTGTCGTACTTCAGTCATCAACATCCGAAAAAGCTTAGCATTTTAGAAAACAACTTTCCATAGAAACAATTCAACTTCGTACTAACAGGCATATGGATACTAACAGAATAAGTAAAATAGCAGTTGTCAGTCTCTCAATCTTTACGATTCTTCTTTCATCTCCTATTTGACCAGAGCCCTGATGTCCCCATGATCAATATTCTCCTGTTCTTTTTGTGAAGACAGAGTGAAGAAAAGGAAGAAGGGAGAGTGAGAAGGAGATGGAGAAAGAGAATCAATCAGAGATGCTAAAGAGTACTAAAGACAACAGGGCTTTTTGGTTACCAGAATTCTTTGTGATCATTTTGGTAGATTTGCATTGGGTTTTACTATGGGCTTATCTGGGGAAAGAGAAGCAGAAAAGGAAATATTCAGGAAGTATGTGTGCCCATCATGTTCCCCGGTGATGCCTTAATTTACAGGGCATTCTGGTACCACCTTTCATATAAAACACTGACCCAGATGTGGTCTTCTGTATGAAAGTCAAAAGAATCTAGGAATTTTTTAAATTAGGAAAAGAAAACTCTATCAGCTCCTTCACACCCACACCAAAAAGGTTCTGATATAAAATATTTTGGTTTCCCTAATGCTTAGAGTTAGTTCAGTTTTGTAATTCTAAATTCAAAAGAGGAAAAATATTAGAGTGGTTGAACTGCACTTGTTAATTCTATAATTCTTGATATTTTATAAAAATCCATCCTATATTCTTAAAATATAATAGCATATACAGCTAAAAATAATTAATGCATCAGCATTGTGCTAGTTATATCTTCCTTCTCTCTTAAGATTTTTCATAATTATCATTGAAGTGCACTTTTATGATGCTATCATTTTGGGATAAAGTATTCAGATATCATTCCACAACAGGAATTCCAACACAAAAAATTAAACCAAATTAGATTACATTTTTTTTAAATTAAAAAGGAATTCCAATAGCATGGTTTTAAAGCCAGAAGCATATTTTGGTTACATATAAGTATAAATACATTTGGTTCTGGAGTTCTCATTCTGCATTTATAGAAAACTAACATGGTATTCTCCTACAAAACAGAGAATGATTAAAACCTTTAAATATTAATTCACCATTAAAATATATTATATTTATCATTTGTGACTAGGTACCCAGAGATAAACAAAGTCATAGTTCTTATCTTCAAGGAGCATATAGTTATAGGGAAGAGAGACAAGAAATTTAATTTCTTGCTATTCAAAATGTGTTCTAAAGACCAGCACATGTGCATCATCTGGGAGCTTGTTAACACTGCAGGATTTCAGGACATACACTAGACATACTGATTCAGAACATACGTTTTCACACAAAATCCTCAGGTAATATGTACGCATGTTAGAGTTTGAGAAACACCAGTTTAATTGGAACCTGAGCAAGATTACTGTCCTAACACCTAGAAGACACATGAAGATGGATGAGTTTGAAGGTGGGAAGGTGGCATGATGGGATGGAAAGATTCTGGTGCCTCCATTTTGTTCTTCAAACAGAGGACAGATTGCCAGTCAGGCACCTTTTACTAGCATAAAAATAAATGTTTTAAAAGGAATATTTGTTTTTGAACGTTTTTGGTTTACATATTATTTGGAAAAACAGTCATATTACTGTTGACAATATGCCAGTTTGATAGAAATATGATTGTATAAATCCACATCAAAAGAAAGTTTTATTTTTATTTTTTATTTTATCCACCTTACAATTTGCTGAGGAATAAATGACCTTGGTGGCTTTTTTTAAAAAAGATTTTATTTATTTATTCATGAGAGACAGAGAGAGAGAGAGAGAGAGAGAGAGGCAGAGACACAGGCAGAGGGAGAAGCAGGCTCCATGCAGGGAACCCGATGCGGGACTCCATCCTGGGCCTCCAGGATCATACCCTGGGCCAAAGGCAGGCACCAAACCACCGAGCCACCCAGGGATCCCCAACCTTGGTGGCTTTGTCAGTTCTCCAGTTTTGAGTGCAGTGACAACACAGGAAACTTTGTTGCCTTAAGATCTCAACCCACAACACATCAGTAGAACCAGCTCACATAAGATGATCATTTGGAAATTGAGACATTTAAACTCCTTTTCACCTTATTTGCAAAGCTTCAAAGAGATATGGGAACAAAGCAACATTTTTTTTTATCAAGTCTATCTGTGCACATCAATACCTCAGCCACACTCCCTCTGCCTCTTTTCCATTGCTTCTTCCATCCAGGACACCATGAATATGTTGTCTATGGCCAGGATAGAGTCTTACAAGGAACAGACCATTTTCTCTGTTTTCCCTTTCCATGTTATATTAGTATGTTGGAATGTTAACTCTTTTATGTGAGAGATCAAATAAGGGATGCTTTCTGAAATTATTTTCTGAATGTGACTATGTGTATACATGTGTGTACATATACATATATATAAATGACATGCAAGAATCATATAGAAGGGTTGACAAAAATACATAACATATTAATGCATGATTCCATGAGTAAGACTCAGATACAAAAGTAAAAACAAAACCTTAATTTTTTTTAAAGATTTTATTTATTTAATCATGAAAGACATAGAGAAGAGAGAGCGGCAGAGGCACAGGCAGAGGGAGAAGCAGGCTCCATGCAGGGAGCCTGATGTGGAACTCGATCCCGGGACTCCAGGATCACACCCTGGGCCGAAGGCAGGTGCTAAACCACTGAGCCACTCAGGGATTCCTAAAACCCTTAATTTTTTAAGGCATACAGAAATATTATTTTAAAGTAATTCTTGTTAACACTTGTGTTATATATCAAAAGGCAAAGATATTTTGTGATATAATACTTATTACCTAGATCCAAATTAGGAAAATATAAAATAGTTACGAAGGAAAATGTCTTATTTCTGGAACTTAATCCAGGTATATTATTAATAATTATTTGACTTAATTAGACATAGACACTTTTAACCTTTGTATGTCTTTTTTATTCTTCATATATCATTTGCAGATTATAATTTATTGTAATTGTTTATATTTCACATCAGTTCAATTGAGGTTCTCTTCCTAGGATGAAAAAAATTTAGGAGGAAATTCTTGGACACAAAAACTGACTTTATAAATTGGAAAAGGTAAATGAGTTTTTATAAACCATATAAAACTATCTTACAAAGGACCCAGTTGCTTTTCTCAGTAAGTTTTAAGCATCTCAAATATTTCTAAATATCCAGTCCAATTAATCTCCTTCTGAATTATAATCCCATCAGGAACTTTTTATATTATTATTCTAAACAGTAACTTTTATTGTAAATATATGATTAGAGTTATTCAGAATGTACAATAGCCTTCATAAATCCTCTTCTGCAACTGCCAGTGATAAATTTATTAAACTTAAAATCTTTCTATTTATATGTAGCTAAGAATTGATGCTTGTCCAGCTGAGGTCTGGCCAGCAAACATAATCCGCATCAATACTTTACAAGAAGGCAAACTTCATGCAAGAAATTAATCGCACAGGTGATGGAATAGCGGAGAAAGATAACTGGTAACAATAGGAATAGAGTAACTTACAGATTTACACCATCAGGAATTCACTAACGTCCTTAGACTGGAGAATCAACGAAAGGAAGGTGGAAAACTGGAACCCAGGATCTGTGTGCCTCTCAGGTTGGATGACAGAACCACGGGGGACCTGATGGTGGCAGCTGGAGTCGCAGAAGAGAGGAGCCACTACCAGGGAAAGTGCTTAAGGAGGGGATATTCTAGCCACCTCCCTTATCCTGCCCTCCATCTCTCATCTTCACCTTCATGACCAACATAAGCCAGAAGTCAAAACAACCTTGCGAGCCAAGAAAATCAGCCTTTAGGGGTCAGAAGGATAAAGAACTGATCTGCCAGCAAAGAGGCCCAAGTCCTGCAAAATAATCCTCCAGGTTTTTATAAACAAATACGAAAACTAAAGTTTTAAAAGCAATTTGTAACAGTAAAGGTAGGAATGCACACATTGCCCTCAAACTTAGCCCTCCTGAGAGAGAAATCTAGCACCTACATTTTTCACTCATCAAAGAGGGCAGTGAATAGCAAAAGAAATCACAGCTGAAAGAGAATTATATTAATCAAAGCAATTTCTGGTGAAAGGAGGCATGGAAATCTCTAAGCAAGTTATAGAAAGAAAGCTACACTCTTCAAACCACTGAATTGAAAACAAAGCTTCAGATGATAACTATATGATTTGACAAAGATACTTCAAATTGCTCAGGAAAATCTTTTTCTTTACAGTAATGTTTCAGGCTATTTAAAACAGAATCTCAGTCGAGGAACTAAACAAAGATGCTAGGATTGGACATAGAAGACAGATGAGTTTGGCTGTTATCCACATAAGAATAGAAGCCAAAATTATGCTGACTATAAATGGAGCCAAGCGATGTCATATAGATTTGAAAACCATGTTGTGCCAAGGAAGATGTTAATGTTTTTCAGTTTTCAGGTTTACTAAAGATCATAAGTTGTTTGATTTCTTAATCTAGTTTACATATCCTAAATACCACTGCAACTTGCAAGCACCCCTCCCCGCCCCCCACACACATTTGTTTTTTAAATTCTAGATTTGACAGTTTGGTCTAGATTCCAAGCCTAACTAGATGGGCGGTATTTTGGTTCATTCAGATATATCTTATCGATTTGTTTTGCATGACTTATCAGATACAGTTAACTCTTTGGAGTAGAGGTAATTTAAAATTATTTACAGCTCTTGTTTAGACTAGTAACTGAATCCATCATGCCCTTGTAGAAGATACACAGGGACTTTACTGGAGGTGAAAATATCAAAGGATGTTTCCTTGCTTTCTCTTCCTTGCACCCTGTATCTAAGATAAAGAACAAGGATCATCTTTGCTTCGCATAATGATGTGGAGCAACTAAACCAAATAAATATGTGATGAAATCATTTGCAAGCATGGAATTTGTGAGCATATTTTTGAACATGTTCAAAAGCTCATGCGCACATGTATATTTATACATTTGGAGCCTGTTAACATTTCCTAATATTTTAAGTCTCTGAAATGATTATTATAATATTTGATATCCTCAGATAAAGAATGAAGTTTAACTGGAAAAGGAATCTTCCATAAACCTTTTAAAGGTTGCCATTATTTTCTTTGTAAATCTATGGATGATAGCTAAAATAATCAAAATCTTCCAGAAGATAAACCTCACAATGTTAAATGGCATTTGTATATTTGTACCACTACTTTGCTTTAGAAAGGGTTTCCAGAGAGTTGTAAAGGTATATAACATGATACAAAGTAGCACAAACTAAAAAGTAGCATTAACAAAAACTAAGTGGGATTAGAAAAATATGTGTGTGGGTGTGTGTGAGTGTGTACTGTGGTTTGTTTTTATTGTTAACAGGATGCAAAACAACCCAGGCAGTACCATTAAATGTTCAAGTTATATAAGGCAGTGATAATGATAGTAATGTATGCCAACATATTTGTAAATATTATAGAATAATACGCATGAAATATTATTATAATTATCTCATTTGAGCCTAAAAACACCCAGAAGAAAGAAAAACATACTGGATCCTATTATTTGTTTCAATGGGTATAAAATCAGAAAACCTGTAACATTTTCCTTAAACCTTTAAACATCATTTTCCTCTTCCCCAACTCTGTTGGTAACACGACTTTCTCACTATATCACATTTTCATAGAATTTAAGGTACTCTTCAGTCATTAGGTCCCCCACTTCGGGAACCTGGAATCTACCTCAAAGCCTTAAGTCACCATCTAAATCCTATCTCCTGAGCTCTGCTCCCTGTCAACTGGCAGGTGTCTAAAATGCCTCAGTCTGCATCCCTGGATCCCTCACACCGCTTTTCCTGCATGTGCTTCCAGACCTCAGAATACTGCTGGTAAGATCTGTGGTCCTAGTTTCTTGTCTTGCTTATTCTCTCTCTCATCCTGTACATCATTTACACATCAGTTTTCCCAACTCTCCCTCACTACAGCTTCCAGGTTCCTACTGAATCTGCTTGGAGTCAACTGTGTGAACAGACACTTTTGCATTTGACCACTGTCTGGTTGAGTTGCTCTATTTTCTCATGTTTGCCCTCATCCCTCCAGACCCTCTCAGGATTTTAGCACATGCTTCCTCTCATCTCCCTTGTCATCTCTTTCTGATTAAGATATTCTAATTCCTCTTCCTTCTATCAGAATCCTCTCCATAGTGACTACCACAGCCTACTTCCAAATTATGGAAAAAACTGAAAACATCTTCAAAAACCAGCACTTTACCCATTCATTCATTTATTTTCTCTGCTCCACAAACACAGCCACTGCCTTGTGAAGCTCATAGTCCAGCAGTGAAAAAAAAATTGTTATGGTATGATATAGTAAGTTTTGTGATGAAAGAATGCCTCAAATACTACAGGAGCTCAGAGGAATCTTGAGCAGGTCAGGAGTGTGAATAATAACCTTGCCAGGAATACATGACATTTCAGCTAGATCTGGAGGGATAATCAGGAAGATGTGGCAAAGGGAACTGCAAGGTATAGGCTTGGAAAGCATGAAACATTTGATACAGAATGGAGTGTCAAATACCTAGAGATGACCCAAGTGCTAGGCTTAGAAGACATGTGGTAGGAAGTGGCACTGGTCCCATAGGCTACAGAACCCAGGTGCATCCGAATCTAAAACTTGTATTTTAAAAAATAAAAAAATAAAATAAAATAAAACTTGTATTTTTAACTGCTTGGAACTATTCTCAGGAAAACCGTTATAATAAATAAATATATAATAAATAATAACAAATCCATAATGATAAATCCATTTTTATTGGATTCAGAAGTTAGTTTACAGTGACACAGGAGTCTGCACTACCAGATGTCATAATGCAGGCTTTGTAAACTCAACTTTCTACAGAGGCCAGGCAGTAACATAAATCAGTAGCTCTATATCAGTCACTCTGTGATGCAGTAGCTTTCAAATACGGAGCTCTGTGAAATTTGGAGAACGAATGTGCCATTTAAATATGACTCCCTCTTCTTACGTCTACAGTTTGAAGTCATAGAAAATGCCCACCTAGCATTGACTGATATTTTCCTTTTCCAGAAATCCTAGAAATTCAGATGTGAGCTACCCACTGATTTAAACATCTTAAATGGGGCCAATACACTGGGAACCAAACAGGTCTGTAGTCCATATCTGGCTCTCAGGCAATCAGTTTACAGTCTCTGTTAGAAGACCAGAAGCCTTTTTTTTTTTTTTCCCCAAGGTAGCCAACGAGCTTAGTCCATAACTGAATCAAAAACAGCAAGAAAAAAACCAGCATGCTGCCTAAAATCCTTCGATGGCTCCGGATTCTGATTGGTGTGAAATACAGCATTCTTCATTGCCAGCAAGGCTCTGCATGATCTGGCAACTTCCCAATCTCAAGCTCCCTGCTGAGATACCTTCCTCTTTGCTTGCCACAGTCTACCCACAACACCGTTTACCCACGGATTAATTTCTCAGAAGAACTAAGCTCCTCCTTCTCAGAGATTTGAACATTATCACCTTTGCTTAGCATGTGCTTCCTCTTCTTCTCAACTAATAAATTCTTAACCATCATTTTTGTCTTAGATTAAATGCCACTTAGGAAAATGACATCTACAAGATAACACTCCCTCTTAAACTTCTGCCTCATGTCACTATGTCTTTTTCCTTTATAACTACTCTCTATTGCAATTAAATAACTATTTGAAGTTTTGGTTTACATGATATTATCTGTCCCATTATTCTATAGCTCCATGAGGGCAGGGTCTCTCATTATGGAGAGTAGGTGCAGTAGGCACTAGTTATTAGTTGAATAAATAGATGAAGGATTTGTTCATAAATTCTGTATCACATGTAGAATTTCTTGTGAGATTTAAATAAATTACTTAAATTAATAAGTTAATAAGTCTATGTAATATGTTAAGCATGGTGCTAGGAATATAGTAGTTGTTCAATTAAGTGTTAATCATTCTTTGATATATATTTTCACTTCCATGGTTAGAAATAGAAAAGAAAAACCAAACGAAAGCATGTTTCATATTTTCTAATGCAATTCCCCCAGGTGTCTTATGTTGGGTTTCGCAAAAAACAGACCCTGAGGTAAGACTTAGGTACAAGATAAACTTTAGAGGTAAACCCAGGCAGCACGATAATGGAGTGGAAAGATGAGGCAGGGAAAGGAGAAAAACCAATAGAAGGTTTATTAATTAGCAATTCACCACTGGGCTCAATCCTGAGGAGACCAGGTTAAACATAAAAGCCATGTTAAATATAACCTGAGGTTTGCCCCACCAAGGAGCAAGAGACTTTGCTTACTGATAAAAAGTTCTGTTCCTCATTAGTTGGGAGTTGTTCCTGGGAGCAACTCCAGTCACTAAGAGGCATCAAAAGAAAATCCTGAGGATCTTTTAACTGACTGACTTTGTCCTATTTGTTTCTGTGATCTCGGAAGGTCTTCTTTTTAAGAATCACATGTCCCTTCTTCATAATCAGCATTTGTTTTGCTAGCATTATCCTAAATTGGTACAATATTTTTATAAGGCGATTTAGTAATGTGTTGCAAACAAATGGATGCCTGTTGACCTCCATAAGTCTACCTCAAGATGCCTTCCCTTAGGCAATAATTATGAATATGTGCTGATATTTTCCTTTTTTTTCAGATAGATTAATTTTTGTAGAAATTTAAAGAATGCTTAAAAATATGTAAAAAATAAAAGTTAGCACTGCCACAATGGAGTCATAAATAGTATTTATATTAAATATAAAGTATTTTTTAAATTTTATTTATTTATTTGAGAGAGAGAGAGAGGGAGAAAGAGAGAGCATTGGTGTGGGGACGGATGGACAGAGGGAGAAAGAGAGAGATTATTAAGCAGACTGTGCTGCACATGGAACCCAACATGGGGCTCAATCTCATGATCCTGAGATCACAGCCTGAGCTGAAACTGAGATAAGGAGGCTTAACTGACTATGTCACCCAGCTGCCTCAAATATAAAATATTTTTTAAATAAAATTACACTACTCATGCTGAAATTTTCTATATACATTTTGTGATGAAGTTTGCTAATAGTTTGAAAATTTTTTTGGTAAGTCTCATTTGTAATATTGGCGTTATTCTAAGACATTCTGAGGCATATTTAAATAATACAGACCGATTTTTATTTTTTTATTTTTTTTCAATTTTTAACAGTTATATCATATTCAGGCCCATAATATTCTGTCTAAGGTTAGATACACAGTAAGTACCCAATAAGTGAAAGAAATAAGGCATTAAAAAAGAAATAGCTCAGGTTAATTGTAGATATTTCTGTTATTCTAACATTGTTGGTGCCAAGCATGCACCACAATACTTCCATGGTTTTCTTATGATGTACTTCCCTGCCTTCCTCCTCTTCTTTCTCTATACTCCATTGTTAAAAATTTGTCTTTAGGGATACCTGGGTGGCTCAGTGTTTGAACATCTGCCTCTGGCTCAGGTCGTGATCCCAAGGTCCTGGGATGGAGTCTCACATCAGGCTCCCAGCAGGAACTGTAGTAAAAAAAAAAAAAAAACAAAAAAAAAACAAACAAAACAAAACAAAACAAAACAAAAAAAAAACACTCAAATGTATCCATTCCTAGAGAAAGTTTGTGGCACATCAAGTATCTCACAGCTGCCCAAGTCCCAGAGCTTCTCCCTGGATTTTATAACCCCATTTTCATGTCCCCTGAATACCATTGCTGAAATGGCTACACTTAGGGTCGGGTTCAGAGACACCTATATTCATGAAGTCTTATTTCGCATCTTCTACTCTTCCCATTTCCAACCCCTACTCTTTTTTCCATTTAAGGTTAATTATTTCATCTTTGCTCTGGTTCCCTTCCCTTTCTGCTTCCATGTGAACAATTATGCTCTCTAAACAGCATTTGGGTTTTCTAAGTTTACCTTCTTAAAACAAAATGAAACAAAACAAAACTCCTATCTAAGTTTTCTAATTACTGACCCATTGCGTTTCTATTCACAACAGAATATTTTGAAAGAGAGAACTCCTTTTTATCTCCCTCATCCTTGTCCCTCATTCACTCCTCAGTCCTCTGTCATCTGTCTACACCAGGGACCTATTCTCAGGAAGGCCACCAGCCATTCCCTCATTTCAAAATTCAATCATAACTGACAGCATTTTTCATGATACCACAACTCTTATTTTTTTGTCTGTTTGCCTGTCATATTTTGTTGATTTTATTTAGTTGTTTGCTGTTATTGTTGTTTTGCTTTCTGCATACCATGACTTCTAAATTCCCTGTATGGCCTCTCCATGTCCGTATATTTTATGATATCTTCCTCTGGATGCTCCTTATATCCTGCTACTCGAAAAGTTCTACACAAGGCCCCTTTATGTCTCATTCCACACACTTTGAAACATTTCCAAAATTTCAACTATTTTATTTGTTAATGACTACAAAAGTCTATTATGTGTAGAACCATGTGTAATGGTTCTCCTGAGCTTAGTAAACACCTATTAATTCATTCAAATAATTATTCAATGAGAGACCATTATATGTTAAGCAAATTGCTACAGGCTAAGAACACAATGATGAACAGGGAACAAGAGCTTACATTTTGATAGTTAATATAGACAACAAATAAATAAACAAATTTTAAAAGCAATTTCCATGGTTACGAGGACTTAAAAGGGACTAAGAAACCAGCATGATCCAATAGCCAGGGAGAGGATAGTTTGTTTAGAGAAATAGCCTTGAAGCTAGTAAGAGAAGAAATCAGGCAAAAATGCCTGTTGAAGAGATTTCCAGCAAGTACAAACAGTTTGAGGCAGGAAAGAAGTTGACATGTTTGAGAAACTAAACAGAGATCAGTTAGTCTGAACATTAAAATTAGGATATGATAGGAGGTTGAAGTATAGTGGAGCCATAAAATCTTTTTAGTCCATGATCTAGTGTTTAGATTTATTTCAAAGGCAATCAGAAGCCACTGGAGCATTTTTAGCAAGGCAGATATAATTAATCTAAAAAAATGCATTTTTTAAAAAAGTAAAGTACAACTAGAGAAAATTACAGACACCATGGGTGTATAGCTTTGTTGGAATTTTATAAATTGAACACATCCATGTAACCAGTATCTAGGCCTAGAGATAAAATTTTATTTCTACCTCAGATGTCCCCTTTGTCCTCTCCCAGATACTACCTGTTCCCTGCCCAAAGTAACCACAATCCTGGCTTCTTTTTTTTATTTTTTTATTTTTTTATTTTTATTTTTTTTTTTACAATCCTGACTTCTAATTCAAATTCATTAATTTTGTTTCTGTAGTTTATATGAATGTAATTGTGCAGTATGTGCTTTCTTTTCTCTGGATTCTTTCACTCTACATTAAGTTTATGAACTGCTCCCTTGTCATTGTCTTCTGGTATTTTTTGCAAAGAATTCTATTTTGTGAGGATTCCACAACTTGTTTATCTATTCAATTGATGATGGGCACTTGAGGGGTTCCCAGTTTGGGGAAATTATTAATAATGCTCCTATGAACAATCCAGTACATGCATTTTGGTGAATATATGCATCTTTTTCATGGGACTATACCTAACAGTAGATTAGGGTTAATAATTCATGCATATGTTCACCTTTATTAGGTTCTACCGGTTTTCTGAAATGATCATATTTGTATGTGTGTACGTATGTACATTTTATATGTAGCTATTTATTTGGAAGATATTTCCAATACATAGAAGAACTGAAAAAACATTTTAAATATTCTTTAACATAATCAAATATTGTTAATGTGTTCCCATCCTCTTTGTCATTTGCTCTCTTTATATGTATGCATGTCACATTTTCTATACCACTTGAGACTGTTACATAAAAAATGATCTTTTATTTCTAAATATTGAGTATTTCCCGAAGTTTTTGTTTTATATAATCATAGGACAGTCACATTTTAGTAAATTTAACATTGATACATAATATTTTTCCTAATCTAATGTAGCTATTCTAGTTTTGTGAATGGTTAAATGAACTGTGGTACATCCATACTACAGAATGGTACTCAGAAATAATAAAGTAGCAAATATTTTTTTTTTAAAGTAGCAAATATTGATAAAAGCAACCACTTGGATAAATCTCAAGGGAATTATGTTGAGTGAAAAAGCCAATCCCCAAAGGTTATATACTGTATAATTCCATTTACATAACATTTGCAAATGTCAAAATTATAAAGATGGAGAACAGATCAGTGGTTACAAGCAGTCAGAGTGGGAGAGATGGCAAGAAGGAGGCCAGTGTGGTTATAAAAAGGAAGCACAAAGGATCTTCATGGTAATAGAACTTGGAGCTATTTATACCTACACATGTGATAAAATTGTATGGAACTGTACAGACACAAGTACATGTAAAATGGGGGAAATCTAAACAAAATCAATGGATTGTATTAATATCAATTTCCAGGTTGTGGTATTGTACTAATGAAAATTATAAAATCTTTTATAATTGTGAAATATAATTATATACTGGGTACATGGATTACAAATGTATAGAAGAAGGTAAAAGTAATTCCTCCTTATATCACATAAAAATAAAATTTGGGTAATTTATAGACAAAATGTTTAAAGCAAAACAACAGTGCATTTAGAAAATAATATACAAAAACACTTTAATAAACTTGGTGTTGGAAACTCATTTTATACAGCGCACAAATTTTAAGATAAACACAGAGATAAATCTGACTACCTTACAAAGTACTTATCAGAGCCTTCTTCTTACTGGTCCCTCTCTGGATGCCATTCCCTACCATCCCCAGGGCATTCTCTCTCACCTTCTTCATTTAACTTTCACCCTCTAAGTGCAGCTTTCCTTGGCTACCCTATGCAAAATTGTAATGCCTCCTCCCTGTTTCTGTTCACATTTACCATCTTTCTTAGCTACATTTTTTTCTCCTTAATATTCAATTCATTTAATATGGTGAACCTCTTTGAGGGCAGAAAATTTTGTCTTTTTTATTTTAATGCTGTATTCCCAGCAATTAGTCCACTAATAAGTGGCAGATAGTAAAGCACTAAATAAATATGAGCTAATGAAGAAATCTTCTAAGCCTTCTTTAGCTCTTGTTTTTTTTTTTCTTTCCAAAACAACCAGTACTCAAACAGAAAACTGTGTGCCATATGAGATAGTCTTCCCACCTGCACTTCACACTCAACTAAGTCCTAGAAATGTTCTGAACATGTTTCTATCCATATCCACTGACACCTCTTAGTCCAGGTTGCCGTCACTTCTGACCTACCCTACTATAGTCACTCAATTTTTTTCTCTTGTACTATGATCTTTTCATGGCAGCCTAAGTATGTATTTTTAATACAGATTAAGGAACCATCTTTAATTCAGTGTCTCCCATTGCCCTCAAGATGAAATACAAGCTTTTTCGTGTTATTCCAAACCCTTCGTTTCTCCATTCTCCAACCTCATCTCTAGCTTATTCCTACAAAATTCCCTCCCATCTTCATCCTCCTCCTGCCCCAATACTATAATTTTTTTCCTCCCAATACTGTATTCTTCTTCACCTCCTTATCTTTGAACTTAGCTCATTTCTACTGTCCCTTCAGGTCTCAACCTGAATATTTCTTTCAGGCAGTCTTCCCATTCCCCTTGATGTCCTGTTTGAGTTCTCTCCCTCTGCCAGAGTAACATGTACTTCCATCATGACAGTTTATCACATAATAGTTAATTGCCTGGATACTTGTCTGTGTGTATCCCTGCCAGATGTAAAGAAGATGATGGTAAAGACCATGACAGTCTTGGCCTTGATCCCAGAAGAATTTCTAGTGTTTCCAAATTCCTGCAATATGATATATTTGTGCTCAGCAAATATATGTTGAGTGAAGAGTACCCTTCCTACTCCATAGTAAACCCTGAGTTTACAATGGAGAGAATCAATGGTAATAGAGTATGAAATTAAAAAAAAAAAAAACAAAAACAAAAAGAGTGCTCTGGTCAGAATATGAGTCTTTGAACATCAGGTGTTGAATATAAATGTTGAATCACTAAATTCTCTTGAAACTACTATTACACTGTATATTTACTAATTGGCATTTAAATAAAAACTTTAAAAAGGAATAGAGCACTATGGTCAGAATAGAAGTCTTTGAGTAAATAACTGCATGAACACATGCAATTAGTATGGTCATGGTATTTTCTAGAAATCATTCATAACTTTAAAGATTTAAAATTCTTACCATGATTGTTATTATTAAGAGGATAGCACTACAACAAATCAACAGAGCTATTTTTTCCCATGTTTCCTCAGTATTATTACTTTCAACACCTGAGAATAGATACAAATGTAGACACAAATTTTAATGATCATAAAATTTCCATTTCAAAAGATTCAGATTTTGTCTATTTCTGAAAAAAATAGTGTTGAATTCATGCTGAAGTTTAACCTATTTGAAATAAACCTCAAATTAGTAGATTCAAAGCAATGTCTAAATGCCAAGTAATGGTGCTATTTCTGATTTTAATAACTCTGATAAACAAAATCTATAATTGCATACAAAAAGATGACCACCCCAAAATAGCTAGGTTGTTTTCATTATTTGTCCTTCTTTCTTTGGTTTGCTAGTCCAGAAAATATGAAAAGAACTTACTTACTTCAGTGCAATTCATAACTGCTGCTAAGAAGGGATGTATTAAATCAAGGCCCTTTCCAAAATTACATTTTGCCTAAAAAGTGGAATATTTCTTTTACACTGAATATGACAGCAAAATTAAAGGCACAAGTTATGCTATATATTCATGAATATGGAATAAAACTGCTTTTAGATTCAGAGATCCCCCTGTAGTCAGTGGTTCCTAACATCTACTAATAATATCAGAGAAGCATTTGATAACAGTCCTGACAATCATGGAGAAGGACATAGTGAAAGGGGTACATTTAGGCACATATGGTGAGAACTGCCCCCTATTCAGGGCTTCTGGAAATTGATATGCTCCCAGATTGCCAAAATTGCAGGGTGTGATCTCTCTCTGGAGTCCAGGGAGTTCCTCGGGGAGATCCTGGCGCTAGGACATATGTGTCAGGACACTTACAGAGGAGAGGCTGAATGGATAAGAGTGCTACAAGTTGTCTGATGGTCGCAAAAAAAGACACATTCTTTATCAATAGGTGGGGGCATTCTGCATAGAGAAACATTAGCAGATCATGGCAATGCAAATGGTTACCCAAGAGCATTGGCTTCCCCAGAACAAGAATCTTAGTCACTGAAACTGTTAGGAATTGTATTTTTATTCCTACTGATGACTCAAAGTTGTACACTGACATGCTAAAAGAGAATTTTTGAAGTAGTGTTTAAGGGTGGTGTATTGAAATATACTAAAACATATTTATAAAGTACTGTTTTCAATGTTCACTATTATTCTCAACCAGAAATTCTGAAGGTTAAAAATAGTGCTATTCATGATTCCTTAAGGATAAGCACAATTGTTTCTACAAAAAAAAAAAAAAAATATATATATATATATATATATATATATATATATATATCAGCTGTTATTTTGGCAAACAAGTAGTGTTAAGTTTAAATGAAAGTTATATATGTTTTTGTATTTGTGTAAATGTAATTCCTGTATACACATAGAACATAGGCTGCTATAAGAAATTCCATAGGAAAAAAAAAAGAAAAGAAAAAAGAAATTGCATAGAAATCCAAAAGTTATTGTCATGAAATTCTGTGGGAATCACAGTATTTCCAGAGACATCTCTTTCTCAGCAAAAAGGATTATGGACAACCCAACAGAACCAGAAAAAGAAAAGGCCAAGCAAACACAAAAAAATGTAATAAAAGGACATAGTATCCAAAAGCTAAGCATATAGAAAATACCATCAAAGAAGAAAACTTGGTCAGTTATGCTTTTTTATATCTGACAATAAAATAAAAGCTAGACTTTCTTTTTTTGCTCTATTTCTCACTACCTCAATCACAATTGTCTTATGAAATTTTAACTATAAATATATATGTATATTATATATGTGTATTTATGTACATACATACATATAAATTTATATGTACATATATATTTTTAAATATGGAATCTCACTGTTTTGAATTTACAAAATATTAAAATTCATTTACCTCTGAATGGTTGGAACATAAGCTACTCTGATTAAGTAAATGCTATATTTGGCTTAACTGAGATTTATTATATATAATGTGTGATGTATCCAATTTCAAAGACTGAATATGATAAACAAACACACTATACTCATAGCCTAAATGTCTTTAATCTCTTTCTTTTTGAATGATTTAAAATATGCTTGTATGTCTTCTAGTAAATATGTTATTAGAATAATCAATATTTTAAATAAGTATTATTAATAAACATTGAATAATAATGTTATAGAATTTTTAAAATTTTAATTAACAAAGTGAAAGTATTTCTATATTTGAAGCATGATTATATTATTTAATCTTTATATTTGAAATTGGCCACTATACAAATTGTGGCTGTTCAGGAGGTGATCTCCTAACTTCAAATTTCTGAAGTCCAGTCTTTAATATTTTTCTTTCTGCCTTTGACTACCTATGGCCCCCTCACAATTCTGTTACACAAGAATTAAGACATTTTTTAAAATTAAGACATTTTTAAAAAGGAAAACAAAATATCAAAATACTATTTCCAATTTATAATATGTATTAGGTCTACTATATTCCTCATTTTATAAGATTTTATTATTTATTTATGAAAAAGGCAGGGAGAAACAGAGGGAGAAGGAGAGAATCTCAAGCAGATTCCACACTGAGCATAGAGTTCAATGCAGGGCTTGATCTCACCATCCTGAGATTGTGACCTGAGTGAAATCAAGAGCCAGATGCTCAACCGAGTGAGCCACTCAGGCACCCCATATACCTCATTTTATAGACAAGAAAACTCAGTTATAGGAGTCTAGATGCACAAAGCTAATAGCAGTAGATTCCTAAACCATCAGGACTGACTAAAAAGACACTTATTTTGTAGTGTAAAATGAACCAATAAATAATTTTATACTAACTTGGAAGTTTAAAGGTCAGAAAAATTATAGCTAAGTTTAAATAAGATGGGGTTCTCTAGGTAGTAGTAAATATTTCTGGAACAGGGACACTTTCAGGGACTTTGCATTCCTAGCAGAAATAGGTGTGGGCCCAACCAACAGAGCTAAGACAAAGTAACCAAAAGGTGACAGCATGGGTCAGAATTTGAACCCAGGCTCTCTGGCTCCAGAATATACACTTCTAAGAAGTGTTCTAAGATAATCTACTGCTAGTCAGTTTTGCCAATTGCTAGAAATGGTACTGAAGTAGTTGGTAAAAAAAATCTTTTACACTACTGATTAAAATCATATTTGTGAACTCTCTGCTCTGAAAAAACTCATTCCCTTCATACCACAGACTATTTATTGGCAATCACTTTTAATAGTTATCCAAACTGATGAGAGAAATTAGCTATGTAACACTGATAAAAATCTGCTAATTCAGTCAAATGGAGTATTTATACAATGTGATATTTCTATAAATAGAAATATCCTATATAATCTGTTCAAAAATAAAGATATTTTAAAGAAAGACCTATAGTTTTGAAATAGTGATTCCAAATGGTTTAATATTAACAAATAGATAAAAAAGGAGTTCTAATTATTAAATTAATTGGCTGAATGTAAATGGTAATTGTAAAGGTCTTGGAAGTGATTTATTCTCTTAATTAGGCAAACATTTCTCTAAAATTATTAATTATATTATGAATTTTCTCTACACACTTGTTTAAGATAATTCACATAGAGAATCCAAGCTTACTTTACTGTGAATTGCTTTAAATTCCACATAATAGGAATTCAAATTAGTATTTTCTTTTAGGTGACTTAATATAAATATGCCTATAATACAGATTGGAAAAGATTTATAATTTTTTAGCTCTTAGAAGAAAAAACTCAATCAAAAATAGTATAATGATGCCCCTGGATAATTATAATGAAGTAATAACTGACCTTAGCCATGTACTAAACTGTGACATCTTGAATTCAGTTGCCAATATAAACTACAATTACCAAATCACTCGGTGGTTTAGAAAATCAAACCATATTCTTTCCAGCTATTCTTCTGGCTTGGCATTACCTTCTAAATTTCAGGCTTACCCAGGTCTGCTGTGGTGTAGCAACTGCCTACATTTATTGACAAGCAAATATTTTCTGATCTGTTGCCACAAAGGAAGGATAACCCAAACTGGGAGGCCAGATTAAAATTGAAATCCTGTCAAATGTCCAATTCTCAGCATGACTTATTATTTCGTATTGTCATTTTCTGTACCCACAGAGTTAAGTCTTGTTAATTTTAGCACATTTAAAAGAATCCTAAATCATGGGTTTAAAACTAATGGGGCTGAACAGACATTTATTTATCCTGCAAAGCAGGCCAATAAACAATTTTATGTTTCCAAATGCTAATTTGGAAGTTTGAAAGTCAAAGAATGTATTGCTGATTTTAAGTAAAATTGATTACTTCAAGCAGGCAGAAAAACAAACATACACATGCAGAAAAAATGTCCTGCATGATCTATGTGATGTCCACTTTAAATGACAAGACATAGTAGAAAGTAGAGAGCTTCAGTTCTTCAGTTGCCACGTAAGATGCAAGATCTTGGGGAGAATGGGGAAAAAAAGCATGGACTTGTCTGCAATGCCTCAGTTCCTTAGATCTGAAACAAAGTCCATGTCTAAAAACATTAGTTTAAGCTAATGGTCCAAAAGTTTGTTGTGATTTACCTGGCAGAGTGAAGTTGCCTGCTGTTTACACTTAAATCTTTTCTAGTATGCATAACATATTAAGGTTAAAAAAAAAAAGAGACCATGAACATTGATTCCCTTAAATGGAGTTCTCAGAAAGTAGAGAATTTACCAAGTCAGGCATATTTTCAGTCTTCATAAGGAAAGCTTTAATTTACAATCACTGTGAAACCCCATGATTCACTAAAATAGTACATTGTCAAAAGTACCAAACTATTGGGAAAAAGATGTTAATGTGATGATATTTCTAATTTTAGTCTATCCCTATATTACAGTCCTATAGCACCTTTCCTCCAAAGAGATCAGGATGTTTTATATTTAGAAAAAGACGGAAATGCAAATCAAAGTGAAATTTCCCCCAGAATTATGTTGAAAGATGAAGAGTCACACACACAAAAAAAGAGATAAAGGGCATTAGAAAAAAATAGAAGCATGAGCAATAAGAATCCATGCAGGTCCTGGCAAGTGTCTGACTTAAGCGTTATGTTTTTATGCTCTCTAAATTTAATAGTGAGGGGAGACATCAGACACTAAGGGAGACCTCATGTTTGATCCAATCTAATGTGTCTTCATGTAGCACTGTAATTTGGCCATTTCTATCATTCCTCAGTATTGTTAAGGCTCAGCTGACAATTTCCCTGAGAATTAGAAAATACTCAGGCTTGTCTTATGAATTTTATTTTTCACATGTGATATGGTGCCTGATGACAGCAGTAGGGAGGGCCACTCAGAAAGTACTTTGAAGCTATTACAGACATCTTTAGGAATTCAGAGATACCTATACCAGACTTTTACTTTTTGGGTATGGTAAATATTTTGTGATATCCAAAGATGACAGTGAAAACTTCCAATAATTCAGAAACACTTACATTTCATTTTTACAGATCTAATAGTATCTATATAGAGACATGGAATCGAATTAAGATGGCCTGTGTTCAAACCAGGCTACATTAACATCCAGTATTTACTACCTCAATTACTTTGGGCAAGTTAGTGAACTTTTCTGTGTCCCAATTTCCTCATCTGTTCAAATGGCCATGAACTATATCCTATCTTATTGGTTGTTGTAAGGGCTACCATGTGACACAAAGAAATAAACTTGTGTATTAAATGAATAGGAGACTTTTTTGTTCCATCTACTAATAACCTAAGAAATTCAACCCACTGCCCCTTGACAACACTCTATGTCCTGTTTCTAGGGACTAGGAGCTCATGGTTTGGGAACAATGACTGTACTATACAGGACCCTCCTTAGGGAGTTTTGAGATAAATCCTGACACAAGTAAGAGTTTATAGGGATATTTTGAGAGATAGTAAAGGGAGATAAGACATTACATTGAATAGATCTTGATTATTGCAGAGATGCCTTAACATAGACCCATATAGTGTACAAATACAGTAAAGATATAAACATAAAAACAGTAACAATGTTCATTTTTGTCTCTACTCAGCAGGTTTTTGTAGAACTTTGAAGGCACAGATTCATCTGACTGTTACAAAAATAACAGCTGAACCTATGTTATGTTCCTTCAGAAGGACTGCAAAAAAAATGCTAACGAGAACTAAATACATTAGAATACTGAGAATTATATTATTTTGATGTCTTAAAATAACTAGAAATTTTTTTATCAAATTTCTCCAAAGAACTGGGCAACACTGCCAATGGCACTAGAGGCCTCCTTCATATGTTTTCTAGAGTCAGGGCTGAGAGCACTGAGCCACACAACAGTCGAGAAGCCCTAGGAACCCAATAGAAGGCACTAAGATTTGGGGTTTGCTCCTAAGCTCTGCATCAATCTAGCATGAGGCTAATCTCCCACAGGACAAAAATATCGAAAGAGCCTCCAATTCATAACCCAGCACAGTAAATTTTCTATTTTGAATTCTCATTGTAAATAGCAAAATCTTTTTTAAAAAAATTAAATAACAAAATCTTGATATTTGAAGATTTATTATTTCTATTATGTTGATTCCAAGAAGTAGACTTGAACTGATTCAGAGAATTTGCTCCATGGAAAGTTATCAAATTTGTTTAAACAGGTAAAGAACACTTATGAATATTCAGATATCTGTTCACCTTCTACAAATCCCAAGTGAACAGGAAGTTTTATGGCAAACAACATTTTTTATGCTATATTTCTAAACATATACCTTCTGTTGGAAAATATAAATAATTAATCATTATCTTTACCATATGGTTGGATGCTGTGATTTAAAACCTGGACTACTCTGCTTTTTCTAGTTCAAATTTTTCTTATTCTATTCATTTATACCCTCATCTCAAAGACTTTCCTGAGATTAAATGAACATTCTGAATCCTGTAACGGGTACTGTCAGTCTGGCTGCCCTCCTTCAAGCAGAGTCAGCACTTCGAGACTGGCACTTTTCTTCATTGATTGATAAGCGACACCACTTTCTGGGTTTATGGTCAGAGACATAGGAACAGACAGTCCGGCTACACCATGAAGATTTACACACACACTGCAACTAAAGTTAGAATTCTTTTTTTAAAGTAGGGAAGCAATCTAATAAAAATTATAAGGCTATAAAATATTTTACATATCTAACAGTTTCAGACACATAGAAACAACTTTTTGTATCCTTGATTCTAGCAGCTTGCACCCACTCGTACATTCATTTATACAGTTAAGAAATGGGTGCTTATCAGGCAGTGAGCTCTGTCGATGCTCTAGGACCACAAGTTCTATAGAGGATGTTTCTAAAAGGGCAAATAAACATTCTGTGTTGCAAAACAAGGTGCTTGGAGTAGAGAGGTGTAAACAATTAGCTCCATCTGGGGAAGCTCTGGAAACTTCCTAAAAGAAGTGATATTTGTACTAAATTTTGGGAGATTAGCACAAGTTAGCCAAGTGAGGGCACAGCATGCATAGAGACACTGAGTAATGAAAATGTTTCGTGTATCTGGAGTGTCTGAGCCAAACTGTCAGCAGAGAGTGGGGAGTAACCTAAGTGGTTAGAATTGAGTCCAGAAGGGCAGATAGAGGCCAATTTTGCATGCTCCACGTGCAAAATTACAAATTTAGATAATATCCTATAGACTATCTTGCAACCATTGGAGATTTTAAAATTTGGGAATGACAAATTAACTTTTGATGTTTTAAAGGCAATAATTCTGGATGTTTTATGGAGAATGGATTGGAGTACAGAGTGAGACTCTGGAGATTGGATCAAACAATGTTAAATGATATTGAGAAAGAAAAGTTTAGAGCTCTCAAATAAGACAGTGGTGGAGAAGGTTTAGTCACGTATGGAAAGTTTTAGAGATAATAATCCATATGACTACTGATTACCATTATAAAAATATTTACCACTTAATAGAATTAAAGATGCATGTAAGAATAATTGAGTTTGTCTGTTTCATTTTAATTTTGTTGCCTCATATTTAAAGGCAACTTATTTTTTATTTCTTTGTAACCTTACCTTTCATTTATTTCTAAATGCACATCAATTAGCTTCTGTGTACACCATTATATTTTAACTATTTCAGGAATTGCCTAATCTCATGGGTACTTTACAGGCCATTTCTATACCTTCCTGTGGCATTTGGTATGGTTGATCATTTCCTCTTTTGGAACTCTATCTTCCTTTGGTTTCCCTGTCATTACTCTTTTAAGGATATTATCCTATTTCTCAGATGACTTTTTCCTCAAGGTTGCATGTTGCCTTTTCCTCATTATCTCCTTCCTTAAGTGCTGCTTTTTCCATGGTTGTATGTTTCTTTCCCCATCTTTTTTTAGTCCGCCAAGTTATTTCACTCACTTCTTTGTTATTAATCATCATGTACCTAGTGATGACTCCAATTAGACATTTATCCAACAAACATGTTCTAAGAATCTACTTTGTGCTAGGCTCTACACTACATGCTAGGATTTTGTGATATATAAATCTAGCCTTTTGAAGCACCTGGGTGGCTCAGTGTTTGAGCATCTGCCTTCAGTTCAGGGCGTGATCTCAGTGTCCTGGGATCAAGTCCCCCATCAGGCTCCCTGCAGAGAGCTTGCTTCTCCCTCTGCTTCTGTCTCTGCCTCTCTCTATCATGAATAAATAAAATATTTTAAAAAATAAATCTAGCCTCTTTCCTGAAGGAGTAAATTGCCATTCACTTTAAAGAGAAGTGGGAGAAGCTCAATAGCAGGATGTGATAGGATGACAGAAAAATTATGTTTTGTGAGGGATCAAGGATAAGTACAAGTTAGTTAAGCAAAACGGTCCATTTCTGGCAGAGGAAGTATGAGAAAAGTAGAACCACTCTATCCTTTGAGTTGTATCCTTTATCATGATTTAGGATAGAGACTGGCAAGTAATGAAGTTGTAAATAAAGCAGGGTTCAGTTATAGCAGAACCTTATATGACTTGGTAAGTAGCTTCGATTTTATTTTATGGGTCATGAAGAGCCACTGAAGTGCTGATCACTCCAGCGGGTATGTGGAGGAATGATTAGAAGGCACAATACTAGAGTCAGGGATTAGTTAGAATGCTGCTGCTTGATCGCTAATACAAAAGGCTGACTTAATAGCTCTGTAATAGTGGGATGGAGAAAAGGGGATGGTTTCAAGAAGTATATAGCAGATAAAACCAACAGAATTTGACAGTTGATCTGATGAGACATGAGGAAAGCAGACCATCTGGGGACTCTGCTAGGTCTCCTTACTAGTTTTTTTTTTTTTTCTCCTTAATAGTTGAACCATCAATAAAGGAATAAAAGTTTATTTATAGCATCACTGGGGAAGGGAGCAAAGCAGAGGAGTTCACTTCTGGATATGGTCCATTTTAGAAGTTGATAAGACATTCAGATAGAAAAAAAATTCAGCAATTTAGTCATATGAGCCTAGAAATTCTGGAAAGTCTGGTGTGGACATAGAATTTACTAAGTGCTCTAAGTGTTCCGTGATATTTGCTCAATTTATTCCTCCTTACAACCTTATAAGATTAGTACTATTATTGCTGCCATTTTACAAAAACTTGCCAAAACTCACACAGATTCCACATATTGGAACCAGGACTTTAATCCCTGGTTCTAGCATCCATGTTCTTAACTACTCTACCAAACTAGTTTTCACCTATTTGCAGTAAATGAGTTGATGAAAGGTAATGACGTCAGTCAGGGAGAACGTGTGAAGTGATAAAATCAGCAGGTCAAGGGCAGTGCTCCTGGAAACACCCCAGCATATGTGGGAATGGAGATAGAAAGGAGAAGTCTAGAAAGAAGACAGATAGAGGGATTAAAGACTCCAGTGTCATGGAAGGCAGTATGTGGTTTCTCAATGAAGAAGGAGTCAGCATTGAGGCCAAAACTACATCTCTAGGTACATTCTGTGTCATAAGCTCCAAATATATAATAAAATTCCTTTAGGACCTAACCACCTTAATGCTTCTCGTCTTGACCTCAAACTGCCTATATGCATCACACCATAGCATCCCCTACTCTAGGCCAGCATTTCCTAACCGCTGTTGGAAACTGACATTTTGAGGCTGGGTAATTATTTTTGTTGTGTGAGACTTTCCTATCCATTGTAAGATGTTTAGCAATAGCCATGGCCTCTGTGGAGTACATGCTCATGGCACCCTTTCTCTGAGTCGCGACCCCCCCAAAATGTTGCCAGATGTTGCCAAATATCCCTTGGGGCAAATAACATCCAGTTGAGATCTATTGTTCCAGTTCCATCCAGACAACTTGCGTCTCTCTGAAAAAATATAGAGTTTTGCACATACCATTCTCTGAAGTGGTCTCCCTACTTTTCCTGCCAAGGTGCTTTCTGCTCACTCATCAGTACTCAGGTTGAGTGTCACCATGACTATAATCCTTTCCTTCGTGCCATTACTGTACCTTCAGATGTAATACTTTTACTCTACAAATGGTATTTTGCTACAGTTATTTCTGTGAATTTGTTTTCCACAATTAGATTCTTGCAAGTTCCTCCAGGCCCGGCACATAGAAGTTGCTCTATAATGTTTGCTTAATAAATAAATGAAAGAAAATACTTATACTTTTTTTTTTACAAACGGAATATTAACACTTTTTAAAAAGTTGTTATTTATTTATTCTGAGAGAAACAGAAACATAGGCAGAGGGAGAAGCAGGCTCCCTGCAGGGAGCCTGATGCGGGACAGGATTCTGGGACCTGGGGATCATACCCTGAGCGCAAGGCAAATGCTCAATCACTGAGCCACCCAGGTGCCCTGGAATATTAACACTTTCGATTAAAGTTTTACTATGAGAGGGTTTTTTTTTTTTTCTATGAGAGGTTTTTAAAAGCTAAAAAAATATTTCTGACTAATTCTTTTTTGTTATTTTTAGGGCATACTTTATTTTTCCATGTCTTTATATTTCTGCTTGAGCCAGTATCAGTAGTAACTATCCTTATTATTTTAATGCCTTATTAAATGTATTAATAACCATCAATTACATTTAATAATCACAATTATGTTAGATTTAATAATAAAAATAATATAAATATTTATTTTAATCACTTTCAAAATTGTTATTTTAATATGACATTTTACATATATTTTACTATTTTAGAGGAAGTACATAGAAAATATGTGCAGGATTTTCACCAGTCTTTTCAGTGCTCTTAACAATATGTTTTCTGTTTACATATCATTTTTTATCAGGGGACCGCAAAACCAGCTCAATGGTTTTGGAAATCCCTACATGTCTTAGGTGGAAGGTAAATGTGGTCATTCCCACTTTGTATTTGGAGAAATAAAATTCACTATTTTTTCCTAGAAATTTCCTAACAATCCTAGCTAGGAGCATGTGTCACAAACTTGCTGCCATGATACAAAGCTGTTGGAAATACTAACTGGGATAACCAACCTTACTGGACAGGGCTTCACCTCTATGGGAACACAATGAGAAGAATCACATGTGAAATTAGTTGTCAGAGGATTTCATCAGGTCTCAGATTCATACTGAGCTAACATAAGACTTCCTTCCTCTAATGGTTTGAACACTTTGTATCTTACGTCATAAGATTCCATTAAGATTTATGGTAAAAGTTAGAGAATCCTAAATGCTCTCAAGAGAAAGTTACCAATATGTATGTTTTTCTAAACTAACAAAAGAAAGTGCCTCTTATTAATAAGATACATGACTTCTTCACAATCCCTTTGCAGTTTTAAGTCTAGGAGCACCAATTCATCACCAGGGAACCACTATAATAGCATTGAGTTTTAGGTCCTAAATCATGAAATTCTCTTAAAATAATAAAATCGAATCCACTGGCAGTTACAGGAATATAGCAGCAAATAGCACGTAGTACGTACTTTATGACATGCATAAATCATTGGAATCCTTCTTAGAATAGTAACTTGGTATGGTAACATTAAATATATATATATAAATATATATATAATAATAATATATAATATATATATATAATATAAATATATATATATATTAAATATATATATATACTTTAACCTAATCTTTAGGTTCCTGACCCAATTTCAATGTGTTTGTTGGGGGTTGGGGGAACTTCCCATACAACACCAAGTAATTCTAGGACATGAGCCATATGTTGAGAATTCAATTCAATTCTGATGGACACTATCTACCAAGAGATAGTGTCAGATTCCACACTTTGAGGGCTCAGTCCCACAAGACACCCTCTCTACTCCACTTCAAATGCCAATCACAAACCCAACTGTTGCCTGTGCTTCTGACAAAGTAGTTACAAACTGGAGGTTCTGATACCCTCCAACTCAGGATGCTAATTCAAAGTCCAAGTTTTTACCTGAACTTCTGATGAAATGGTTAGTTTCCAACAATCTACTCCTTGGGTTTAATTAATATGTTAGAGCAGCTCGCAGAACTGCAGAAACATGTTACTTCCTATATCACCAGTTTATTATAAACGGTATAACACAGGAACAGCCAGGTCGAAGAGATGCATAAAGCAAGGTATGGGGAAAGGGTTGAAAAGCTTCTATAGGCTTTCTCAAGGCATACTACTCTCACCACACCTCCATGTGTTCACCAACTGGAAAATTCCCCCAAAACTGGAAAATTCCCCAAAAACTGTTCTCTCAAGGCATACTACTCTCCCCACACCTCCATGTGTTCACCAACTGGAAAATTCCCCCAAAACTGTTCTTTCAAGTTTTTATGAAGGTTTCATGGCATAGGTATGATTCATTAACAAACTGGCCATTGGTGATTGACTCAACTTCTTGCCCTTCTTCTCTCCCTAGATATTGGGGGGGGGGGGCTGGCGAGTAGATGTGGGTGTGGGGGTACAGCAATTTTCAACCCTCTAATCAAATGGTTTGTCCCCCAGCAACCAGCTCCCATCCTTGGATTACCTAAGGGCTTTCCACAAGTCACCTCATTAATATAACAAAAGACATCAAAAAAATTTTCCTTTTATTAAAATTGTTTTGTACTGAGTATAGAATCATTAAATAATATAAAATACTATTCTGATTTTGAAAAAAATGGATAAGTATTAAAATAAAATCTAGATGAATAAGAAAAAAAAGACATCCTTATGGCTCTTGTCACAGGAAATTCCAAGGGTATTAGGAACTCTGTCCAGAAATGGGGTCAAATATCTATCTATCTATCTATCATCTATCTATCTAAGAAATATGTATATATTTATTATTACAAATCACAACATTACACCTAGCAATCCTACGAGTTACCTGTGATAGAAAAATGAGAAATCTTTCCACAGAAACATAATTACCAATATGTATGGACCTATAAACAATAGCATTTTCTTTCATAAAGACAAAAAATTATGAACAATTTGAATGGTTATCCCTGGAGAGTAAGTGATTAAATTGTGGTTTGTCCATAATATGCAGTTATTAAAACGAATAAGAGAATGCATTAGGTCTGTGTGCTAATCTGGAATGTGTTCATGTTTTATGATTAAGGGGGAAAAGTGAAATTGTAGACCAATGTGTATATGTGATTTCATTTTATTAAAAGGGAAAAAACAAAAAAAAGGAAAAAGTTTCATCTATTTGTATATACATATATGCATGTGCATGCACATGCAAATATGCATAAATATCTGAACATATTTGTATAAGCACAGAGATGGCTGTGGAAGGAATCATAACTGTTTCTACTTTTACTGAGAGGGAGAAAAGCTGCCTTTTTTCTTTAATAATTTTTTTAATTGAAGTTCAATTTGCCAACATATAGTATGACACCCAGTGCTCATCCCATCAAGTGCCCCCCTCAGTGCCCATCACCCAGTCACCCCATCCCCCTGCCCGCTTCCCCTTCCACTACCCTTTGTTCATTTCTCAGATTTAGGAGTCTCTCATGTTTTGTCACCCTCTCTAAGAAATAGTGACGAGGATTATAGGGGAAAGGAGGGAAAATGAGTTGGAAAAATTAGAGAGGGAGAGAGGTAGCCTTAAAAGAAAGAGATGGGAGAGACTAAGAAGTTATTATAAATATATATTCCTTTTGATATATATGTGTGTGTGTGTGTGTGTGTGTGTGTACTTGGACTTGTTACAAGACAAGATAATAAACAGATATTACTTTCACAATTTGAGCAAGCCTATTTTAATATTAAGATTTTTTAAAAATACAGTAACAATAACAAAATCACTTCCATCCCTGAGATCAGCTAACACATATATAAAGGACTAAAAATGTATATGACAAATTTTTTAAAAAATTTATTTATTTATTCATGAGAGACACAGACTGAGAGAGAGAAGCAGAGACACAGGCAGAGGGAGAAGCAGACTCCTAGCTGGGAGCCCAATGCAGGACTTGATCCCAATGCATGACTCGATCCCAGATCCCGAGATCACAACGTGAGCCGAAAGCAGACACTCAATTGCTGAGCCACCCAGGCGTCCCATGACAGAAATTTAGAAGCAGTAGAAGAACAATAAAAATTCAACCACAAGGTATGTGGTAACTGTAGTGATGAGGCAGGAGAATTTCTGTCTTAGCTTTTGTAACATCATCAGGATAATCTATAAGAGAATCAAGAGAATGAATATTTAACTTGATTTGGGTTTTTCATTTCCTATGCTCTTGGACCAAATTTTATATTACATTAAGGAAATACAATTTGAAAAGTTGAGCTGAAGTTAAATCCACAGAAGTCAAGCTTTGGGTCAAAGATTATCAGCCTACAGGTGCTCAGTTCATAGCAGGTGAACTATTTGAGTATACTGGAGACAGTGAAGTATGAGTCTTAGTCCTCTTGGTCAAGGAATTCATTATTTAGATAGAACTAACGAAGAAATTAATTCTTGAGTGATACAGGACAGTAAGGATCCAAGAGCTAAATGTTGTGATATGGACTTCTAATGAAATATCAGAATGTGAAAATGGTTCCAGAAAGTTACCTGGAAGGAAACCAGGTATGTACAGATTGGCTGAGGGAGTCAGCAGGGCATCACAGGAAAAAGAAAAGTGATCAGTGAGTACACTAGGAAGTGAAAGTAGGCTAGAGTAAGTGAGGTGACCTCTGAAGAAAGGAGAAGACCAAGATCAAGTAGTAGAGAGAAATGTGTGAGGAGGAGAGGAACAGGTGGACTAGAAGATTAAAAATGGTCCTAGAATGCCAGGTATAAGAGTTTAGGCTTGAGATAGAAAACTGGAAGCCTATGAATATTTGTTTTTATAGACTTTATTTATTTGAGAGACAGAAGGAGAGAGAGTAGGGAGAGGAAAGGGGAGAGAGAAGCAGATACTGGGCTGAACGCAGAACCTGACATGGGGCTCAATCTTATCTCCCCAAGATCATGACCTGAGCCTAAACAAGAGTCAAACAGTCACCTGACTGAGCCACCCAGGCGCCCTGAGCCTGCGACGATTTCTTAAGGAGGAGAGCAATGTGCTCTGGAAGGAGGCTATGTCTGTATGTACATAAAAGAGGATATTATGAGAAAGGCATGATATTGAAACATTCCTGGAAGGGAAGTAAAGGTTCAGTCTAGGTATATGCCACCACATACTAAGATTTATAATTAAACAACCAGACTGTGAACTCCTTGGAATTCCCCACTCCTTTGTATTTTATAGCCCAGAGCTGTGCTATACATACAGAGGAATATAACAAATACATGCTGGTGAGGAAAATAAAAGTAAATATAGGAAATGGGATGAAGTTTTAGGGAAAAATCAGATGGAATCTAATTGACATAAGGAATAAAGAAAAAGCTCTAATCAAATATGACTCCAAGATTTCAAACCTTCATGATGAAATAACGGTAGTATCATTGAATAAGGTAAGGAGGAGATATAAAGAAAGTAGTTTTAAGGAAAATCCATTTGATTTTTATGCCATAAGTCTATTTTTTTCTAAGCAGCAATATGATCAGTATCACTGTTCTAAGCAACAAGAGTGATTAATATCACTGGTGAAACACTATAACCTCTTCTTCTGACTTTAAAATCAAAGGGGAGATATAGCTCTTTGAGAAAAGGCAGCAGAGCTACTAGGTGCACACATACCACTGATGTGTCAATTCAACAAATATGAATTAAGAATGACTATGAACCAGGAACTACCCAGGTGTCTGAGACAGAAAGATAAACAAGATGACACATTTGCCTTCAAGGTGCTTACTGTCTCAAGTGTGACACAGACATTTTGTAGAGTGACTGTTTTTTTACTTGAGTGTTCTGGGAAGTGCTATGGGGTTCAATGGTGATATAAGAAAACGGCTGGGCATTGAAAAACACTAAAACAAAGCATCTCAGAGGAGATGTTATTTTAACTTGATATTGAAGAAATAGCATAAATAAACAGTTGGAGAAGAAGAGGAGTGAAAAAGAATATTTACAAATGTGTGACACACCCATGGTATCACCTGCAAGTGGTGTTTCTAAAAAGTGACACTTCCCCACACCAACTACTGCAGGGTAGCGTGTGCTGCCCTTTTTTGGTACTACCTAACCCAGATGGATAAAAGAATTCTCCGGGCATTTGCACAACAAAGTTTTTACTTGTCCGGAATAAAGCATGTATAATTTAGGAGTTACAGTAATCCATGTCCTCCCATTTAAACTGAACCACAAAAGCATCCAAGAGAAAATAACAGATGTGCCCAGAAAACAGAAATATGAGGTGGAAATAAGGATCCTCACAGTGTTTAAGTGTTCAAATCCATGTACTCCCAAGGCCAACCCTTATTCTTGCCCTTGGCTTCCATTGGCCTCTCCCCTTTGGTTTACAATGAGAATTTCCTTTTTCTTTAGTTTTTTTCCTTCTTTCTTTTTTTTTTGTTTTGTTTTGTTTTGTTTTGTTTCATTTAACTCAAATTTTGTGAGAAATATAGGAAGTCAAACTACATAAATGCCTAATACACTTAGGCAATTCAATTTTTTAAGACGGGCAGGGAGGGCCAGAGGAACAGAGAGAATCTTAAGCGGCTCCATGTCCAGTGCAGGACCCAACACAGGGCTTGAGTTCATGACCCTGAGATTATGACCTGAGCTGAAATCAAGAGTTAGACATTTAACTAACTGAGCCACCCAGATGCCCTACACATAGGCAATTCTATTAGGTCAGTCCACATATATTATTTCACTCAATATTCCTGATAAGAGGATGTTATTACTCCCATTTTATAGCTGAAGAATTTAAGACTTGGACTAATGCAGGCTATTAGCAACTAATTAGTGGTAGGCCTGGAATTGTGGACCAAATCTTGTTCCAAGGTCATTTTATCCTCACTACATCATATTGCATTACAAAAACAAAAGCAAACCAACCAACCAAACAAACAAGCCTGTAAAAAAACTCAGAGAGGCATGAAAGGGCAGTGGATGTTTTGAGGACCCGTACCCCTTCTATGTAGCTGGGGAAAGGAACTCACAGGAGAAACCTTTACAAAAAAGAAGCTTGAGAGTGGGTTAGGGTGAGTCCATGAAGAACATGTTATGCTAGGGAATTTGAACCTGATTTATTTACTGTGGAGAGTGTTAGTTCACTTTTTTCTGTTAAGCTTTTTTAAAGCCAAGGGAGAGATGTTATCAGATTTTGTTTAAGAAAGACAATAATGGCAACATTAAAGATAGATTAGAAAAAAAGATTGTTGAGAAACTCTGGTGACAAACTATGGGAGAGATGGTAAAGATTTGTTCTAAGGTAATGGTGGCAAGAGAGAGATGAGGTTAGATTACAGAGATATCTCAAATAATGTCTAGGACTCAGGGCCACTTGACAAATGGAAGAACTGAAACTGATTCCATGGTATTCAGCTTGGACACCTGTCATAATGGAGATTCTTATGACAGGGTAACTTTGAGGCCAAGAAAATGGCAGAAGGGGATAAATTCCAGAGCTCTTTTTTTAAAAAAGATATTTTATTTATTTATTCATGAGAGATACAGAGTGAGGCAGTAACACAGGCAGAGGGAGAAGCAGACTCCCTTCAGGGAGCCCAATATGGGACTCAGAACTCAATCCCACCTCATCACCCCCTGAGCTGAAGGCAGACGCTTCACCACTGACCCACCCAGGTGTCCCAGTTCCAGAGTTCTTGATCGTGCTTTAAAAATGGATCCTTTGTACTACTATCTGAATCATGCTGACATTCTATTCTATCTTATTGGGTTTTGGGGTTTAACTCTCTTACTAAGGTTCAAAAGACAAATACAGGGCATGTTCTTTTGAACATTTCCCAGTTACTAAATTTACTGAACTATGGGTACATACTATTTTACATCTAAACCTAATATTGATCATGGACTTTTAAATTTCTTCTTTGGCTGACTGCTTTGGATCTGGATTCTTCAGAATGATGAAAGAGTTCTGTTTGGGAAACAAAAACTGTTCAGAACTGAAATGGGGTAAAACCTTCTCCTTTGTGAATCCTGCTGTATTATTCCCCAAGGTAGTCTCCTGAATGAATCTTTTTCCTTTGTTGTGTAAGAGCCTTCAAAAGCTGTGAAGAACATTCATTTTTCTACTTGATTTTGTTACTTTGCCAAGAATAGCACAGGGGTCCCTTTAGTGAGTGAGACTAAGGGCACTAAAATGGTTGGAAATCACTGAAAACAGTAGCAGGTTTATTTGAGCAAAATCGGCGGGGTGGTGTAATATACATTTTTTAAAATGCATTTTCATTAAAATTAAAAATGAGCTTCCAAACAAACTCTGGAAAGGGCTCCAAATACAGCCTTACAAACCCAAAATGAAATCAATAAAAAGAAACCAGCCAAGCAGCAAGTTGAGAAAACACCAATTAGAGATTTTAACAAACAGAGAAGCTCACTGTGGGGTACAGTTTTAAAATCAGACAAGAGAAATTTGGGCTTTTTTTTTCTCTACCTCAGCACTGCTCTGCTGTGCTCTCCCTGGAACTGAAATTGATGGGATTCAGAATGTACCCCAGGAAGAAACCACAAACAAGCGGGTACTTTCAGCATTATATCTGAGCAGATGAAAGCAAATATTATTCTGATAGCTTTTCATTTTGCCCTCCAAGGAGCTTTGCATTATTATCCATGACTAGGGATTTTAATAGTCAAACTACCACAAATTTGTCAAACACTCAATTTCTGCCTGATTTCAGAGTGCAGCTTCCACTCGTGGAGGTTAACTCGGGTCTCTCTAGCCAAGGAATGTTTTGAAGCAAATCATTCTCTGATAGCCTGTCTCCACTAACATGCTTCCATAGATGATCTTACACTAAACAGGTAGGCAGCAAGTTTCATCTTCAGCCTACCTCCCACCCTCGGTACCAAGCCAGGCAAGACATTCCTGGATGTAGTTCCGTACCCAATAGTGCCCAGTCTTTTGCTTCTGGTTCCCTTTGGAGTTTATTTGCCCATATTCTATTAAAATCACCCTACCTTATTCTTTGATGTTCAGGAATAAAGCTGAGGCAACATAGATTGTTTTGAAAAATTACCTTGTCAGCGCTCAAGAGTCCAGCACATTTGTTTTATCAATTTCACATATCTAGAGCCACTCACAAAACCTGAAGAATAATAATTTCTGTGTGTTATTTCATTTGGTTATTTCTACTTGTACATGCATATATGTATATATATGTGTGTGTGTGCATATGGATGTATACACATATGTGTGTCTTGTGTATAAAATATACGTATCTTCCCTAAAGCTGTTTTGTCTGAAGATGTAGTTTTAGGTTCCTATATAACAACTGTTAAAGAAACTGCTCTCCTCTTAATTGTTTCCTTGTAACCATTAGTTTTATTTAAGTCAAAGCTCATAATCCTGAGTGATATGGTAGGTTATAGAGATGTTTATTTGTCCAAGGCCCACCAATCTAAGAACGTAACTTGTGAGATACAATCAGAATCCCACCACTTTCATCACTTCCGCTGGCACCAGCCTGGTTTCTTTCCTTATCATTTTCCTTGTTTCTATCCCTGTCTCCATCTGCCTGTTCTCAACACAGCGTAGAGAGTTATCTTTTCCAAAAGCAGCTCCTATCACATCACTTATACTTTCCAATGGCTCCTCATCTCTCTTAGAATAAAAGGCAAAGTCTTTGGATTGTTGTTGTTGTTTTTTAAGATTTTATTTATTTATTCATGAGAGACAGAGACCAAGGGTGTGTGTGGGGGGGGCAGAGATACAGGCAGGGGGAGAAGCAGGCTCCATGCAGGGAGTCCTGGGTCTCCAGGATCATGCCCTGGGCCGAAGGCGGCGCTAAACCGCTGGGCCACCCGGGCTGCCCAAAGTCTTTGGATTGTCCACCAGGCTCTAAATGATCTTGTGGATAACCAATAAGTATGTGGTGAAAGAATGTACACTATCCAATTGATTCAAAATTGTGGAATGTATTTTCTATCTCTAATAAATGATGCAGATGTGTATGTGTGCATACCATTTTAACAATGAGTTTCTTAATTGCACATGTGAGGAATAAGATTATTATTTTTATTGTTTTGGTGGAATACAGTTATCAAAATGTCCAGATGTTTAAAAAATGAAGGTTTTGGTTGGTCTCATACCCTGGTTCAGTAAATAATATTTAAGCAGCACCTGACCTCTGTTATATATTCCAGGCATGAAATTGAACAAGCCATGTCTCAGAAATACCAGTGTCGGGTGGAGAAGACTGACTTATAAATGAAAGAACACAATACAGGTTGACAAGTGAGGTGACAGAGTCATGCACAAGGAGCAGAAGTGACAAGCAAGAGAGTGATTCAGCAAAAAGTTAGACACTGCTGACGTTAGAACATGAGAGTTTGGAGTAACTCTTCAGACTTGAAAACATAGATGAGAGTCTGAGATTTTGTTTGTTTTATCTTATAAGGAAGATCTGAATGCAGAGGCTCCTGAACCACTGTGCTCTTTGAGCACCCCGGCTTCATTTAGGCCAGGGTTTGGACAAAAGCACACAAACAGCTCAGAGCTAACATGCCCATCAGGACAAAGTGCCACAGGTGAAGGAAGGGAGAAGCAGAAACAAAAGAGAAACAACCCTTTTGCCTCCATAGGGAGCTCGCATGATGCCATATGAAGGCTCTACCGTGTAGACATCAGCGCTGACCGGCACTCTATGCCCTTCCTCCAATCTATGAGTAAGACATCGAGCAAGGGTCCATTAGCAGTTATATAAGAGACAGTAAATATTCATTCCTCCCTAGGATTAAAGAGCTCTAGCCCACTGCTAGAGCTAGGATGGAGAAAACTAACACAATTAAGTCTATCATTTAAACGTCAATGTGGACCGAACGATAAGCATAAATTGTGTCTATTTATTTATTTAGTTAGTTAGTTCCAGGTCAAGTTTTGTGCTTGAGTTAAGTTTCTATGGAAATTGTTACTCCATGCTGTTACGAAGAGACAACTCTGTTTCAACAGGCTTTGGATTCCGGTCCAGGCTCCAGCCTGTCTCAAAATCCAAACAGAATCCTAAAATCTGTTCCTGCCTCTACCAGAACTTGCTGTATTTTCTTTGCCTCCTGCTACCACACAGTTGGATGGACACCAAGTATAGAAAATTTCAGCCTCAAAGGAACATTTTAAGAAAGTTATGAGCCAGATTCAATTATTTGTATAAGAATCATGTCTGAAATAGTATTATGGTAATATACCTTAAACACAACTTAAAATAACTACAACTTTAACCCCCAGAGGCAGATGTACTTGCAGGGCTAGTTTTGCCACTTAGCTATTTTACTTGGTGCCTCAGTTTTCCTATCTATAAAATGGGGATAATAATTTAGATGCCATCATAGAGATTCAAAAGAGTTCTATGTATTACATAGTGCTAAGCATGGTACCTGACTCCTAACTAATGCTCAACAGATTAGGCGTAATTGTGGTCATAGTGGTTATAATTTTTCAATCATCAACCCTTAGTGTATATGTTTTCCAATAATAAACTGGCATCTGAGCATTCTTTTAATTTTTCATACGCAAAATGAATCCAGTGATTACCATCCTTTCCGTTGCATGAGTATCCTCTCTCCCTGGAAGGGAGAGCAGTAGGGGAATAAAACGACAATGACAATGATTTTAACAGAAATTTCCTTGACAAAAGGGTAAGGTGAAATGTTTATTAGTAAATTTCAACCTCATCTGGACATGGGGACATTATCTGCAGAAGCAGATTAAAAAGTTGTAATAGGGAAATCCTTTAAGATTTTTTTTATGCCATTATATAGTATAGGCAGTACATAAATTTCGGAATAACAGTTTTATTTACTAATTACAAAATCCATTCATTTTGTACACACTGCACCCCTTTCTCTCCCCTCTCTAGTCTCCCTCATTAATAGATTTAGAACTGACAGTGCTTTCACTTCTAAGTATAAAGAATCATTTTCTTCCGAACATAGAGACAACTATGAAATCAAAGTTTAAAATATAGTCCTCTTCTAACAGTGATTCAGATTTCCATTAAACCTCCTCCCACCCTCTCAAATTAAAGTTTGAAAAGCAGAGCTCAGAAATAAACTGACAGGCACTAGTACTTCGTTCATTTCCAGCAAGGAAGCACCAATTTGATTCCTACCATAACAATTTTTGCTGTTGCCAGTGCATCAAATTTTTTTAACACAGCTTCTCAAGTGATAGAAATCATCCCGTCACTTTGTTTCATAAAATTGACACCCTGGGGAAATGCAAAATAGGGTAAGAACTTAAGCAAAGCTGCTCCTCCAACCCCTGCTAGGTATTCCTGAAATTCTCTTTTCCTCTTCAACTAATGTCATCAAGTCCCAATTGCTTGTTGTTCTTTTCTCCTTGTTCTGCTCATGTGCTACAACATCCCTTGGCTTCCCTCAGCAAGGGAGTTGGTGTTTTAAAAAGTGTTACTCCTAGATCGGGATTCTACTGCAGGCTGATTTGAATGCAGTGACAAAGAAAAAAAAAAAAAAAAGAAACTTGATGAAATTATTTCACACACAGAGCAATAAACATATGGAATAAATTACTACAGAAGATGATTCAAAGAGTTTAAGAAACACCTGGATTTGTTTCTGGAGGCAGTGGATTAGAGTGATATGAAGGCACACTCACAAAGCAAAGTGTTAAGGCTCCACCTCTTATTGAAATGGCACCTCTTGCACTTAGCAGGAACACCAGATACGAAGCAAGTCTATTTTAAGGGAAAGATTTCTCAAATACCCTGGAAACAAGTTAGACTAAATCACAGGAGCTACCTCCATAATGGGTTTGGCCTCTGGCTTTAAGGAAAGAGAGTGAATGTTGGAAGGTTCTTCTCAAAGCAGAAAGAGGGGAAGACTATCTGAATATGCAGGAACTAAAATTTAGCAATTTCTTGAGATCTGGTCCTGGCCTATATCTCTGACCTCCTAACACCACCTCCCTCCCTATTCTCCAGGCACATTCTAACTTTGCAGAAACAGTCATCTCCCCAGATGCCCTAGTACATCAGCTCTCCTTTCCCAAATCTCTTCCCTTCATTCTTCAGTCTGGAGGCCACCTTTTCTGTGATGTCTGTAGTCGTGGCTCCCTCGGTGTTCCCATACCATACACAAAATGTCCTTATGTGCTAATTTTATTCATCTTTATTTCCTCAGCACTTCACAAAGTGTGTGGCTCATCAGAGAGGTTTAGTATTCCAAAAATTTATATTGCCTCACTTTATCCCAGAAAGCATTTAAAGTGCTTGATCAAAATAATAGCTGTGGACCCCCTCGCTGGCTTGGTAGAGCATGTGACTCTTGATCTTGGGGTTGTGAGTTTGACCCTACACCGGGTATAGAGATTACTTGGAAATAAAATCCTAAAAAAAAAAAAAAAAAAAGCTAACATCATTGTACCTTTAACAGTGCCAGGCACTGCTAAAGTGCTTCACTCATTTTAACGCATTTAATCCTCCTAAGAGTGCTGTGGATAAATGAGTTTATCGTGAAGTTCCTAAATTATCCCTGCTTTATAAGTGAGGAAATGGAGGTGTAGAGATGTTAACTAACTTGCCCAAAGTCAGCCAGTTAGGCTAGTGAAAAGCAAACCTGGAACTGGCTTCAGCCGGCTGATTCCAAAAGCTAGTACATTTGGCCATCGCTCTGTTACCTGAATGCCTAACATGGCAGAAAAACAAAAATAGGAGAAGGTAATAAATAAACAGTTGAGGCCATAAAATTGAGTTCTTAATTAGGCTAATCAAAAATGCATGTAATAAAGGCCTACACAGTTTATGGTCAAAAAAACGGACTATGAAGCCAGCTGCCTGAGCTCAAATCATAGCTCTGACACTTAATAGGTGTAAGCGACCACAGGCAAGTTGTTTAAGTGAAATGTGCCTCAGTTTCCTTAACTGTGAAGTATTGATATGTAATACGTACAATGTACAAACGTTATCACTTCCTAACTGTAACAGTAACATTGTTTACACATAAAAAACTATAAAAATAAAGCCCTACACATATGATACTGGTTTTCAGTAGCTGATTAAAAAAAGTAAACTTAATCAATTACTCAGTTAAACAAAACATATCTGTTACTTGGGAGAATATTCCTGATATCAAAACCAAAAATAAATTTCTTTTATGGTGTTCATACAAGATGATGGTGTGTTAGACCATGCTTTTATTCACTATCCAGTAGCAGATCTAGGTGTTCAAAACAGAAAGAATGATCACAAGACAAACATTCTATAAACTTTTATGTGACTATCCAAAATGATGCCCATTGAATTTACACATCCAAACGAACTATACACATCTACCCCTTCAACAAATATTTACTGAGCTTCTACTTTGTATCATATGCTGTTCTGGACCCTAATGACTGGATCCTAAAGCCACAAAGGACCAGAACTTCTGCCCTCATTGAGGTTAAGTCGAGATGAAGACACAAATGATAAACAAATAAAATATGTCAGGTGGCGTTAAGAGCTAAAAAGTAAAATAAAGCAGATTAAGAAAATAAAGAGTAAGGGATGGGGGGAGACCTCTCTTTTTTAAATAATAGGGTTAGGAAACACCTCGCTGGGGAGGTGGTAAGGAAACAGAGACTTGAATGAAGAAACATAACAGAGACAGATTTTTTTTTTCCTAATTATTCCATCCTGGAAATCAGATGAAATGCATCACCTGCTTGTTTAACTTCAGGTCAATATGATCAAATGCTCTTTGGTGATTTACTCTGTAAATCTTCCTTACTCACTGAGGGTGATGCCAGGCTTATTTGTATTTCTTTATTTGTATTAAATACAAACTTCTTGTGGAGGTTTGAATATAAGCAAATGAAGAAAATGATTGGGATGAATTTCATACATACCAATCTAGTAACAGTCTGAGAGTGGTGTGATTAATGTAGTCTAATAAAAATCCAAAAAGCCTACACTTCTTTCAAAAAGAAGACAGTGAGAAACAGAATTAGATACCTTAGAGGTAAAATACGTGGAGCTATTTCAAAAATGTTTGTTCAAGATGTTTTTCAATTAATGAGAGATTGTTTGAGGCCTATTGGTTAAGAAGCATGCTATTAAGATGGTCTAACTTTGGGAAATGAGTCTATACAGAGACTCAGGACCCATGTGTTTGTCATACGGGTCAATTGTGACCATTTGACATTTGAGTATAGAAAAGTTTGACCAACGATCAAAGCTAAAGTGACGTTAATATATTAATGCATGTGTTTGCAACATGTCTAGATTAATTCTCCCTTACAGAAGAGTCACTCATTCTTTTTTTATTTCCTCCCACCTTGTACTTTGTCGAGCAATCAGCTATCTATTTTCTAACACTGCACACTAAGACAAGGAACTTCTTCCTATATTATGACTCAATGATTGTCAGATATCAGATTGATTTTAAGAAATTGAAGTTTTAGTCTTTAAATAGTTACTTTCCCTCCTATATACACTATCCTGATATCTGACAAGTTTGTGTTATTTGGGACCATTCTAAGCGAAGACAGCAATAAACTTCATGCCATTACTTATGTGAAAAAGGGATGCCATCATACATTTTAGGTGCTAGTGCGTTGGCCTTCCATTCTTTTGGTATTAGTTGTTTTCCTGTTCAATCTAAATTGTGAACAGAATGTTCTGTAGTGAAGGGGAACAAAAGGCATAGTCCTTTATTTTCTTCATCACAATGGTGATGCCCTGTGAGATTTCGTCATTGGAATGATGGGGCCTTAGGTATTAAAATGCTCAGAGACAAAAAAATACAAATGGAATAAAAAGCACAGAAGGGGGGAAGCCTCTAAGGCTGACAACCTGGACTAACACTACAGGGATTAAGTGTGTGTCTATTTCTCTGCTAAAATACATACTAGAACCTTGACAGTTTCTTTGCAAAGTTAGCGCATGTGCTTAATTTAGACTCACTGTTTCAGCTTCCAAGAAGCTACCATATATGGGTGGGGTAGGGAGGCAAAATAGGTGTTGGAATCATATGATGTCACATAGACTCCAGCACAGCAAAAAGACCAGAGCTTTGTGAGTGCTGTTGCTTATGTACTATATAGTGCTTTTCTTATTTATAAAGCTGAAGCATACATTCTAACTGCTCTTGTTCTTAGGTTATCAGACAGCCATAATTTCCGGTCTTTTGTTTGAAATGAAGGCCTGCCTGGAAAAATTGAGGGTGCTGCCAGGCTTACTAAAAGACATTTTTTGTGGCACACAGTATTTTTTACTCCTCTACCCCACCCCTCAACTCTTGGGTGTGAGGGGAGGGGCACAAGATTTGAGAAAGAGACATAAATTATGAAACGGAAAACACATTAAAGCAATTTATGGACAGAATCTTGTCAAATGTTCTCTTAGCCGTAAAAACACTGACATGTACTAGTGTATAGTAATGTGCATCTAAGCATACCTCAAAGACTATGTTCCCAGAGTAAAATTACTTGTGAAATGCAAGCTATATTGGATTCCTTCTGGAGAAGGAAACAAAAGTTAAAATTCGGGTTACATATCTGGAAGACTAAAGTAGGCAATCAAAATCAAACTTCTACACCAGATTCATCTGACATGATTTCAAAATAAACTAAGTTCAGTAAACCTGTTGGCAGAGAAGTATCATTTGTCAAGCGATTAACAGAGGCACAATCTGTAATTACGAATTGCTGAAAGCAGGCTTAATGAGAGAATGACTCACTCACGTTTTGGGGTGAAGGGGGAGGGGTCTCAGAAACTGTAATTTGATTTACAAAACTCTAAATAGCTAATGGCAGGTAACTCTTGCCAACTAACCAGCCAACTCTTGCAAGCTCATTAACGGAACTCCATGGTCTCACTGAAGGATAAACCATATGGAGGTGTCACTAAAAGCTGGAGATGAGAGACTGCAATTCACGTTCAGTCCTTCTGTGAGTCGGTCATATGGGCATTGATTTGAGCCTTTGTGTATCTGACATGACCTATTCTTAAGAAAGAAGAGTAAATAAATTTTTAGGGGGTTATTGGTTTCTTCCCCTTACTGCCTCATACTGCAGCATTCAACTAATTATTAAACTTCTTTATTCTGCACCAGTTTCTCCAGCTTCCCATATCTTTGTCACATTTTAGTTCCAGCAAAACAATTGAATAATAGCATTACACAAGTGCCTAATTCACTGTTTGCTTCAGTGCTGATCTTAGAGGGTTGTTAAGTTGCTATTCTATGATTTCCCTAATGATTGCAAACCTGGGCCTATAAGACCATTTTTAACTCTTAATTCTCATGGACCTTGTGAATGCTTGAGGGAACATAATGTGTGGCAACACACCTTCACAAGGCATTATTTTGTAAGGGTTTCTGTTTCTGTACTCCCTCTAACCTGGCTACCATAATAATGTATGTATATATGCACTGAAGTTTTTACTCTATATCCATCTGGTCCAATAATCTCTAAAGAAATTATCAAAATAATACATGGATATAGTTTTTAGAATAGTGCAGAAGGCTATTACATGATAAGCAAGTCTCCTAGTACATTTTTCTAGATCTTCAGTCCTATTCTTCAGAGATAGTTTTAACCATTTATGTGAGGGATCTTTCATGGCGCCAAATAATAAACATTAATGACCAGTTCTTGATGTATTAAACTGTGACATCAACTAGTGCTTCTGGACATGGCAGATGAAGATTTACTGCATTTATAAATCCTTTCCCATCCGTTAGTTTCTGTTTTAAATTTCTTAAGTAGTTTTATATTTTCAAATAATATAATCAAATATTTATTATATACAATGTACACAAATAATACATAATAAATCTTTTAATATCAAATATTATTTAATCAGTTTTAAATTGTACTTATCTCATATTTTAAAAAAAGAATATTAGCACCTTATTTTCCCTCAATTTTCCCTTCCTTTCAGTTCTAACATTTCATTAGCTATATTCTTAATTTTCTGTCACCAATATTTATGTCATTTGCATTCGGTTTTATAATCATAAGTAAGGTTTTTAAAATTTTTTCTATATATCAACCCCAAAAGTTGTTAACCAGCATTGGTATCATATAGTTTTACACATATTGTTTACATGTGTACTTTTGTTTCATTTCCTTTCTCATGGGTTTGATGATCTGGTTTTACCACTAAAAATAGAAATATTCCTAGTGTCGTACAAACTCAAATTTTCTTTAATTTGTTCTATATTTAAACTGTGAGTCTTTGAATCCATTTTCTTTCCATGTGTTTCCAGAGTTTCTAATTAAATATATCTAACATTATCCAGCTCCACAATCCAACCCATTTATTTTTCTTTTTGAAAAAAAGACTCCATCTCAGACTCCATCTGATAGTCCTATCTTATATGAATTAATTGCGTTCTAGACCTAGTATAGAAGTTAGTTCTATTCTTTCTGTATCCAGTGCTTTCCACTTCCTTGCTTTTCTTCTCCAAATGAATACATAAATTACATAAAGTACATAAAGTAATGGCAGTTGTCTCATCCTTCTCCTTATTTTATTAAATATGCCTTTAGTGCTTTCACCATTCACAATTTTTACTGTTGAATTTAGATATGCATTTTCACATTTTTTAAAATCAAACTGCTCTTTTGAAAGAAATTTTAGAATCAAAGTCAAAATTCTTTTTAAAATTTTATTTAAAAAGATTTTTTTTTGTTTAAGCCAGCTGACATGGCACAGATCCAAATTCTTTTTTGGCATATATTGAGGTGATCCTATTACATCTTCTTTGATATACTGAAAAATAGTATTAATATATTTCATAGTATAGAATTGCAGTTGTAATTTAAATACTTTCTGGTAATGAAGTAATTTCTTAAATAGCATTGTGCTTAATTTGATATAATTTTGTTATTTCTATATATTGGTGGATAATTTTAGAAGGTAGTGTTTTCGTGTGCTAGTAATGACTTTGACATTGTAATATGCTACCTTCAGTTCATTTGGAAAGAGTTGCAAATGTTATTGTGTTCTGAAACATTTTATAGGCAGAGATGATAATCATCTTGTCTATGAAAATGGGAAAGTAGAGAATTCACTTATAAAATTATCTATGCCTTGTGCCTTTTAAAAAAGAAACAATACAAATGATGGCTTATATAGTTATTGACTTTTTCAGATTTTCTACATTCATAATCTTTAGTAAGTCATATTTTTCTAGATGATTTTCTAGTTCATCTACATGTTTGAATTTACCGTCAGTTTTATTTTGCATAATAATTTTTCTGTGGCTTTGATGATATTATCTCATTTAAATTTTTTTTGAATGTTTATTTCTCTCTTCAAACTTTCTTGCTTTGCCTAACTAAAGTTGTTCTATGTTATTTCCAATCAATTGTTGAATATATTTATCGATTCTGCTTTTTTTCCCCAGGGCTCCTGACTTTAATCTGCTTTTTAGTTTATTATTTTTGTTTTTGTCAGCATTAATTTTTTCTTAATATTCCTATCAATATATTTTGATATCTGACATCTTGAAATAAAATTTTAATTTATATATGTTCTTTTATTTTGCCTAATAATGAAAGGATTTAAGGTCATGAGTTTACCTCTGCTTATATCTTTAATTGTATTTAATTAGTTCTGATGTGTAGTTACTTCATTTTCCATATTTTTGAAAAATTCACTGTAATATTAATTGATCACTTGATTTGAAGATCACAATAAGATTGGCTGATATCCAAGTTGATCTTAATTTAAAATAAAATGTTTTCCCACATAAAGATACATTTAAAAATATTTTATTGATAGGTAATCTGGAGTGCAAAAATGAATGTTGTTACATATTCACTGTAGATTATACCTTTTTGAAATCTTATTGTCCCATCTAATACTTTTGCCTTAAATTATTATTTTTCCTAATACTAATATAACTTCACCTTCTTTGTATTTTTCATGATCTTAAATACTTTTACTCATCAATTACTTGTAACTTTACCGTGTTACCTTATTTGGGGTGTAGCTTATACAACAGGTAGCTAGAGTTTATTTTTTAATTTAACCTAAGAGTTTCAACCATTATATGGAGGATGTTAATATATATTTATTTCTATAGCTGATTGTTTTTAACAGTCATTTTATTTTAATTTTTTCTTGAAGGTTACATTGGGATTTCCTTTGTTTTATGTCTATTTATTTGTCCATTCATTCATTCAGCAAATACCTATTATACTTTCAGCATAACAAGAAACTTGTTGCGCACTAATGAAACAATTGTTAATAAATCAGCATTATTATGATCATGGAACTCACTTTCCCTGGGATAAAGTGTCTACAGCAATGGTAATACATCATGAGCAGTGCATAATGATCAGTAGTCTGCTTGTGAATGGTGGGCACACAAAGTACCTGCTTTGGCAAAGGGGTGGTATAAGAGAAGGTTTCTTGCAGAGGTAACAACCCAAAGGCCAGAGTACCTACTACTTGCGGAATTAAATGATTCAGAATGAAAGGTAGCACTCAAGGGGTACATGAGTGGAAGTATGATAAAGATTGAGGAACTTCATATTCAGACCTATTGATATTCAAGTGTGTTTTTGTGTGTGTGCAAGGGCATTTATGTATAAGTGCTATGGCTCTGAAAGATATCTAAATTTCTGTATGTGCAACAAATGAATTTCTGTGGTTATTAGTCATCCACAAGAATGTGAAGATGAAGAAGAGATGAGGTCCTAGGAGAGGACACCAAGATTGAAGGGACAGGCAGCAAGGTAAGAGTGATCAAAGAAGACTAATTAGAATGATAACACACCAGAAAGGTGTGGTTTCATGTGTGTCATCATGATAGCTTTACAAAAAGGATGGATGAATATGAAGTTTCAAATGTTTCCATATGGTATATATCTTATCTGATAGGCAACTACAAGTTGAGATACAGATCTAGCTTCCTATTTGCTTTTAACTCTATACAAGTTACAAAGTATGGCTCTACCTGCCCTGCTTTCTAGCACTTACAACCTCCAATAAATCCTGCTATATTATACTGAAGTTCCCCACACTGCAGGTTTTTCCCCATTTCTCTTCTGTGAAAACTTTGAGACCTTTCTGTGTGGAGGCTTTGAGTATTTTGGTCTACGGTTGTGAAATGCATATTTTTTAGCAGTGTTCAGTTTATCAGTGGCCTGCCCTTGCTCTAAGCCCCCACTTTTCTTAACAGGGGTCACTTTAAGTCTTGTGCTTGACTTGCATCTTAACTGATGCCCTACTTTCTGAGAAAACAGAGCTGAGATGAGTCCCTCATCTCTTCCTTTTATAGTGTCTTCTGTGCCAGAAGAAATACATCAGTATTTCCAGTGTATGGTCATACTCTACTTGTTTCCAATAAGGTACACATCCCATAAAATTTCATTCCCATGAGAATATATGGAAAAGGGATTATTAGAACTAGTATTGCCATTTTACCTGGAGGTCTTCAACAATTTTACTGTATCAAAACCTGATGGGTTCAATTTAAGACTCAAGAAGTTAATAAAATGGCCTAATTACCACCATGGGAAATAACTGAAATATATTTACTACAAACTAATGAAAACAAAATAATGTTCCAGAATTAAATTTGTTTCTCTTCACATAAAAAATAAATTAAAAAAACAAAACATAAGTTTCTCCTCACATAGCTAGAGTAAACAATGGGGATGGCTCTTAATCACATTCAGATCCATTCTTCTGTTTATTTTTCTGCTTGGGGGTGATCTTTGCCTGTTCTTCTTTGGTGTTTTACAGAATTCCTATTTAGCTTTGCTATATCATATTTGTTTATTTTTCCCCCTGAAGTGTGTTTATTTTCTTTTTTTTAAAGATATAATTGATACATAACTTTATATTAGTTAGGGATAAAACAATAATTCATATTTGGTTTTTATATTAGTTGTAGAAATATTTTAATCTCTCTAATTGTAGTTGCTAGATTCACAATTAAGCTTATGAAGACTTTAAATTATACTTACAAAGATTTTTATCCTTTTCTAGTATCTGATCTTTTTTTTTTTTTTTTAGATTTTTTTTTTAATTCATTTATTCATGATAGTCACAGAGAGAGAGAGGCAGAGACACAGGCAGAGGGAGAAGCAGGCTCCACGCAGGAAGCCAGACATGGGACTTGATCTCGGGTCTCCAGGATCGCGCCCTGGGCCAAAGGCAGGCGCCAAACAGCTGCGCCACCCAGGGATCCCTCTAGTATCTGATCTTATCAGACATTCACTATAGCTCCCCATCTCTCTGGTTTGTTTAATGAACATGGTATTTGGGCAGGAATCTTACAGATTCTAGGTTAACAACATTTAGAATCTCTGTCGCTAAGTCTATGAAACCTCCTCAGCTTAATAAACATTCTTCCTATTGATGCTAATTCAGTGTTCCATTGCTAACCAGGTGGGTGGTGTGACTACATTTTTATCCGTCTCAATGGTACCGTCTCAGAAAAGCCTTTCCTGACCAACTTATCTGAGTAAACACCCTCTTATTTTCTAATCATTCCACAATGTTTATTTTCTTCATGGAACTTAGTATTATTTGTAATTATTAACTGCTTTTTCTCTTTGTCTATTTTTTTGTTTTCCTCACTAGCCTTTAAGTTTTATGGGTACAAAATAGTATCTTTTTGAGCTCGACCACAGTCTACATAATACACTAGTAGAATACCTTGATGTTTAATATATATTTCTTCAGTAAATAAATGAATAAATACATTGAGTAGAATGGCATATGTTGGAGTTGACAGATGTCTATTACATATTTATCCAGTTTTCAATGAATCAATTTGAAAAGTGTATTAAGCAACTATACCTGTACATGATATTTAGCAGATACTATCACAAGAAAAAATACCTATGGAATAAAATGAGATGTACATGCTAAGAGTTAAATGCCTTAGTTGGGAAATAAGTAGGAATCTTATGTTTAGATTTAGATGGAATTAATTGATGAGCTGATGCAAACTTTTTCAGTTTGAGGTATATAAATGTGACAGTTCACCCACTAAGATATTCAAACAGTTTCAGATCTGATTAAAAATATACTCCTCACAATTCAATTATCCTTTTGAATAGATAAGAAGTGGCAAATATGCTCATGAATGAGGATCTAATTATGAAAAAAAAAAACACCATGGTGTAGTAAAAAAGCCATGATTTGATGCTAGTCACTTTTCCTTCCATTCCTCTACCCACCATATCTCCACTTATCTTTCTATCTATTTAACAAACACATCAACTATTTACTAAAGACAGCCATACTGTGTACTGGGTGTTTACTGGATTTGAATAGATAAAATGCTATATATACTAATGATGTACCCTGGACAACACTCCTTAATATTCTCCATATTTTCAGGCACAAAATTATTATTCAGGATTGTAAGGGAAAGGGATAACATCATTAAAGCACACTGCCTAACATTCAAAGGCTACAAGAATATGGGACCAATTATTAGTATAAAGAATGACTTTTATTCTACGATTATATAGCAGAACTTACATTTGAAGCATTCCAAAACTGATACATTAGTTGGCAATTTAAAAAATTTTTCTACAAAACCAGTATTTGCAAACTATTAATGCCAGAATTTTGTGACTAGAGAGCTGTAAATTTATAATTCTGATGATAATTCACATCAGGAACCTTAAATATTATGTCAAAGCTGCCATTTTTGATACAAGGCATAAAATAAAATAATATTGAATAAGGGATGGACAGAATAAACATAGTTTTCTCTACCTCTGATCCGACTGCCAGAGAATGAGTTTTGCCTCCTGAGAGGGGATTTCACCTTCTGCTGCCTCTTTCTAAACTGTCCCACTCTTCCTATTACTTGAAATTTGATTATTCCTGTCTTGTACTTATTTCCAGCATTTTATGGAAGTAATCTGCAAAAGGCATTTAATCCTGATTAAGGCACTAAAGAAAATTTCTCAATAGGAACAGCTCCCTTCAAGCACATAAATAATTAAAATGAAATTTTACCCTTCAAAACTATGTATTCTTTCCCTTTGGTGTAGCCACACAAACTGTGAGAGAAAATTTCCTTCCTCTTAGGAAACTTTTAATTCCATTCTGAAATATTTCAAACAAAAAGAATACTACTGAAAGTTATACAACAGACATCTATGGTAACATTTTTCCCTGTGATAGTCACTTTAGATCTTTCCTTAAAATAAAAAAAAAAAGAAAAAGGGACACATAATGTTACAGCCCTCTCTCTCTCCCATTGTCTCCCCTTCTCCCTCCATAAGAGTCTTAAAACTGATCACTCCAAGACATTTTTTTTAAAATTTTTATTTATTTATGATAGTCACAGAGAGAGAGAGGCAGAGACACAGGCAGAGGGAGAAGCAGGCTCCATGCACCAGGAGCCCGATGTGGGATTCGATCCCGGGTCTCCAGGATCGCGCCCTGGGCCAAAGGCAGGTGCTAAACTGCTGCGCCACCCAGGGTTCCCACTCCAAGACATTTTAAAAATACTTTCTCTACATATACAATTTAATGTATTTATATTTAATATTATTCATAAAACGTATCAATCTGAATTTACAATTTTATTATTTATGTTGCATTGTTTTCTGTTTGTCTATTTTTTACTTTGCATTCTTGAGGGGTATTCATGTTCCTTATGTAGAGACAAATTCCTTCATCAAAACTTCCAGATTCTACTATTTCACTGTATGCATAAATTTAGGATAAGGCTATTTCTATTCTATCATTTTATTTATTTATTTTTAAAGATTTTATTTATTTATTATTATTTATTTGAGGGGGAGAGAGAGAGCATGAGCAGGGTAAGGGGCAGAGGGAGAAGCAGACTCCTCACCGAGCAGGGAACTGGATGCAGGGCTACATCCTACCACCGTGGGATCATGACCTGAGCCCAAGGCAGATGCTTAACTGACTGAGCCACCCAGGCGCGCAACACTTTACAAACAGGGCTGCAATGAAAACCACCGGATTTGTCTTTATGTATGTGTGTGAGAGTTTCTCAAAAGAAAACACTTAGTATTGATTGCTAGGTCTAGAGTCTGTACATCTTAGACTATGCCGATTTACATTTCCATCAGTATACATAAGTGATCCATTTTACATTTTCCTCAGATCTTCCAAATAATTCATGTGGTAGGATATTAATTGTGAATGATCTACTTTCATCTGACTTATCACTTTTCTAAGTATTGGTGAGGCATAATAAATTTCTATGGTTTTTGCCATATTCTATTCTGCTTCTGTGAATTTTTGATGTTCATTTTTCAATAGGATTGTTCTTTTTAATTTCTGAGAATCTTTTTATGTTGGATATAACAGTTGGTCAGTCATGTGTTAAAAATATGACTTTCAGCTTGTGGCTGGTCTTTTCACTTTTATTATGATGGCCTTGTCATATAGAAGTTATTTAATTTTAATGTGAAATTGTTCCTTCCCTTTTATGATTTTTTTTTCATGGCTATTTAAGATAATCCTCGCAAATCCCAAGATTCAAAATAAAATAGCTCATTCTCATCTCAATTCTTGCAGAAAATATGTTCCTTCATTTGACTGCACTATTTAAATTTTATTTATCTCTCTTATTTTCCATTATTCAATAATTCCTTTGAATTATTGAATTATTTTCTAAAGTGCTTTAAAGTAATTTGTATGAAAGATTCAATATAAAATAAAATTGTCCTGTTTTCAATAACAGTAAGTAGAATATAATCATTTGCTTCTGGACACCATCCAAGTTTTTCTTAATTTTGTATATAAATTGTCTAAAAGCAACTCAGCTATACTAATGACTATATCATAAAGCATTGCTTCATTAAGATTTAATAAGTGTTTGTAGAATAATAAATAAATTTTGTTGACATTTTGTTACCATATATGTAAAATATCTGGCAATTATAGACATTTCAGAGTACACCTAAAAAGTTTACCTTGAGCAAAGCAAAACATTTAAAAAATATTTAATTAGGATGTGGAAAATGTGGTGCCCAAGAGAATGACAAAAATCGGGTAAACACATATTGGAGCTATACAAATGTCCCCAAAAAACCTAAATAATTTGTTGAACTACCACATGCCTCTTTGGAGTATTATAAGATGAGACTTATATATGGACATTTGTTAAGTGTGCAGATCTTTTAGGTTCCTGGACCCAATTCCAACATGTGGGGAGGGTGAAGGCCTCCCACTCAACATCAAGCAATTCTCATACATCCTGAGAATTCAGTCTAATTCCGATACTATCCAGAAATAGCGTCAGATTCCACAGGTTAAGACAACACACTCCCACCTTACTTCAGACCCATTACAAGTCTCAATTGTTATCTGTACTTCTACCTGATGGGTTATAAAGCAGAGGTTCCCACAACCTCTTCCTCAGGTTCAATTAATTTCTAGAGTGGCTCACAGATACCAGGAAAACATCTACCTAATAGAACACCAGTCTATTCTTCAAGGATATAATTCAGGAATGGTCAGATGGAAGAGATGTGTAGGGAAAGGTATGGGGAAAGAGTATGGAGTTTCCATACCCTCTCTAGGTGTGCCACCTTTCCAGTACCTTCATGTGTTCACCAACCTGGAAGCTCTCCAACCCTATCCTTTGGGGTTTTGTGAAAGCTTCATTAGATAGTCAGGGTTGGTTAAGTTATTGGTCACTGGCAATCAATTTAACCTTCAAGCACTCTCTCCTTCCAAGGCATTGGGGATGGGAGTGAAAGTTCCAAACCTCTAATCACATGGTGTTCTCTTGGCAACCAGTCCTATCTTTTTTTTTTTTTTAAGATTTTATTTTTATTTATTCATGAGAGAGAGAGAGAGGCAGAGACACAGGCAGAGGGAGAAGCAGGCTCCATGCACTGGGAGCCCGATGTGGGATTCGATCCAGGGTCTCCAGGATCGCGCCCCGGGCCAAAGGCAGGCGCCAAACCGCTGCGCCACCCAGGGATCCCAACCAGTCCTATCTTTAAATGGGGTACAAAAGTCACCTCATTAACCTAACAAAAACACCTTCATAACTCATATCAGGTCTTAGGAATTTCAGGTCTTAGGAACTGTATATCAGGAACCTTGGACATAGGCCAAACATATCAATACATATAAATCACAATATCACAGTAGAGACAGAATAGGTGATCTTAGTGTGAAAATATGAGACATGATCTTCTCTGATATGCTAATACATATTACTAAAAGCAAAACAGGCTTAAAATTGAGTTGCTTATGCTAAGCACCACATAATCAAATTAAGACTTAATTACACTTTTGGCTCTCCTAGAAATGGAATCTTAAACTAGGGCTAAGGGCAGGCTGAGCTGAGATGGGTCACATTGGCATGAAGATTATTTTGAGTTAAAAGCAATCTAGACCCAGCAGATTCAGGAAAACCTCTTTACCTCCCCATCAACTGCCTAAAAAGAATTAGACAGAGGACCTGCTCCAGGAAGAGAACTATCTCCATAGGTAACTACACGGTACTATGAACTGAGTATGGTAGACAGGGAGGAACCTAGCAAGGCCTGCTTGATGGAAGTCCCCTATATCCCCTTGTTTCTGGGTGGTCCAGCAAAGATTTGTTCACCAAAACATTTACCTTTTGTCACTTCCTGTGGATTGTATTCCTTCCCTTTGAAGTCCCAGACCTGTATCCCCTACTCCTTAGTTCAAGATGCCAAATATAATGTACCTCATTTTGCCTGATTATCTTTGGAGTTTCTACATCTATGTGGATTCCCTGTAAGTACAAAATTAAATTTTATTTTCTATTAGTCCGCCTTATGATTCTTGGTCCGGCTACAAAGACCTTGAAGGGCAGAAGATATTCATCCTATCCAAGACCAGTTAATCAAGAATTGACTGATCATTGCTAGTTAGGTTATAGGTTGCCTGATAGACCATTACCATCCTCTAAAGGAAAGTGACCTTGCAATAACCAGCCCACTTTTTTAAAGGTCCAGTATAACTTCCTTATTTCTGCTCCCTTCTAACTGTAAAAGTCTACATTTTGTACAGCTCCTCAGAGCTCCTTTCTATTTGCCAAATTGAATGCTGACCAATTCATGAATCATTGAATAAAACTAATAAGATCTTTAAAATCTACTCCGTTGAACTTTATTTTCTGATAATATTACTCATTCATAAAAAGCCATTTAGAACAGTCTAGCAATGTAAGAATTTTTCCCTTAAACTTAATATTTATGATTTATCAAGAATAAATTTGATCAATGTATGTGGTTTACTCCAACTAAAGAAGTCCAGGAAACCCATTTTCTGCTGAGGGTTCTTATCTTTTTAAAATCTATTATTCACATCTTACTCTTTTGAATGAGATATGATGACCACTAAAATTGACTCTTATTATAATTGTAAATACAGTGGCAAGATATAGAATCATCTACTCAAATATTTTCTGAAACTTACCAGTGAAGTGATACATTTACTAGGTATTATTTACATTGTTAAACTCTAACAGTTCTTCAACATTTGAATAACTAAATAATGATACGGTTTGCCATATGTTTCCATTTAATGAAGCCTTGTATTGATACTTAAATGCTTCATTAAGTCATAAGCTGCCAAAATAAGTAGTTTTTCTCTTGTCACAAATTTGACATGGTTTAACTAAGAAGTCTTGTCATTTTAAAAATTAAGAATGCTTTTATTCTGCATATGTTATAAGCAACATCTCAATATTTCAGGTTTAGATACAAAACATTTTTAGGAGGCTGACATTGTAGTTTGGGAATTTTTGTGCACAATTTTCTTGTCAGTAGAAGGTTGCATGAGTTGTTAAAACTATCATTTCATCATAAACTAAACAAAGTTTATATGCAATTTTCAAAAGCTTCTTGAAGTGACACCTGTTTCATTAATAATAATAAGCTTTAAAAAGTCCTACTCCAAGCTGTAAACACCAAATAAAAAACTGTAATTTCACTAAAATCATATTTTTAAGGCAGCAAGTTACCTTGAAAATGACAAGTTCAGAAAATGACGAGTTCAGATATTCTGAAAACACACATGGCTTGAAACAGTAATATCAGATTTTACCTTTCTATCTTTTCAATGAAACACCTAAGACTGACTTGATGATACAATCATGTTTAATTGGTATGTAAGGTCTAGCTGATGTTTATTTTGAGCAAAAATAAAACTTTTAGATCTTGATATATTATTTTCTAGATGAGTTTGGATGAGAGAAAGTTCAGGAATGAATAAATGATTATTTCAAGGTTGGTTCATTAAATATGACTGCTCTTAAAGAAAATTAAGAACAGTTGATCATAAAAAACAATGGACAAAGCAGTGTGTTTTTGTAAACCTTGGTTTGCAGAAGAAATGAAGCACTGCTATGTTTCTATACTTGAATGCTAACACATTTGTATTATAATTAATATAATTGAACATACAGAAAATGTTATTTGAGGGGCACCTGGGTGGCTCAGTTGGATAAATGTCCACATTTTGCTTTTGGCTCAGGTCATGATCTCAGGATTGTAGGATGGAGCCCTGCATTGGGCTCTGCACTCAGCTGGGAGTCTGCTTGTCTCTCCTCCCTCTGCTCCTCTCTCCCACTGCCTCCGCTCTCTAAAATAAATTAATTAATAAATAAAAATCTTTTTTAAAAAAGAAAATGTTACTTAAAATTTTTAAAATGCAGGATATATAATATTATTGAGGACTTGGAAGTTCGATCATGCCTTTTTCAAGTTGAATTATGTAGCTTATTTTAACTTAGACACAACAAATATTTTTAAAAAATATAGAAGTAAATATGTGTATTTAAACTATAGGGCCAAATTTATCTTTTAGGGTAGCCCGGGTGGCTCAGCAGTTTAGCGCCGCCTTCAGCCCAGGGCCTGATCCTGGAGACCCGGGATCGAGTCCCATGTCTGGCTCCTTGCATGGAGCCTGCTTCTCCCTCTGCCTGTGCCTCTGCCACGTACTCTCTTTCTCTCTGTGTCTCTCATGAATAAATAAATAAAATCTTTAAAAAAATTATCTTTTATCTCTTGTTCATATCTTCATTCTTATAAATCATTCTCATATATGCTAATATGACAAGAAAATATAGTGTTTTCTTGCAGAAAAAAAGAAATATCTGTATTCTATATGCCTATATTCTATCTACCAATCAATCGATTGATCGATCTATTTGGAAAAAACTCAGATGCCTATAAAATAGCTGGTAATATTAATATGAGTACAAGATGAAAAAATATAGTAGGATATGTGGCTGAATGAATACTCTACCTGAATGTATACAAATCAAAACAGGACATCAAACAAACAACACAACAGCCACAATATTTAAGCCAAACAAAACATACATGCAGTTTAAACTTAAGCCTGAAGTCCACCAATTTTTAACCTCTGCCATAGAGGTTTCTAATTAAAACAATAAGAAATTAATTAATAAATTTACCATTATAATTCCATATCCTATGTTCTTTTCAATACACTATTCATTTTTGTTATAGTACATAATTTTCATTTTCCTACTTTTTCTATTTCAGTTTTCTCTCTTTTTATACCCCAGGGTCAAATCATGATAGAAAAAAAGCAACATTCTTTTGAATAGATACTAACATGTTTCTCAGTAAGAATCACATAGCATTCTTATGAAAAGATCTCAAGATGGTATCTCAAGTACTTCAGGTTTTTTGTTTGTTTTATTTGTAGAAATTGAAGGAGGTTTGTTAGCAAAGCCACTTAAGACAATGGGTTCTGAATCTGGCCGTCCACTAGATCCATTAGAATTACCTGGGTTTTAAAACTATGGCTCCACCTTTATTGAGTCCAGTTCAGTAGATATGAAGTAATTCCTAGAATATGTATTTTCAAATGTTGTTACATTTTAACAATATTTGATTCAAATTTAGAGCCACTGGTCTAAGGCCTTGGTTATCCACAAGGTGGTTCATGCACTGGCTACCTGAGAACTTCTTAGAAATGAGAGGCCTCACCCTAGATTTACTGAATCAGAATCTGATGTTCACAAGGTTCCAATGTTTCATGTGAACATTAAAGTGTCAGGTCTCTGGATTAAAAATTAAGAAACCCTTTTGGAACTGGATAGCCTCTTACAGGGATTATAAATAAGACTTGCTTTTGTTAGATTACAAAGGTCACCAGAGACTGACTAAAGAAGACTAAAAGAAGCCCAAGACTTGAGACTGACATTGACCCCAGAATGTGATGCATTAGTTTACAATGAGAAATGACACCTGTCACCAAGTCCAAACTATTCAAATAAATAGAGTTAACATCATCTCTTCCAATGGAGAAACTATATGAGAGGCCAAATCACAATCAGAAGAAATTGAGAAGATTTCACCCAAATTTGTGAGGATACCTAGAGGAATTTTTCTAATGCAGCCACTGAATGGGAATAACTTTTCCAATGATGATTCCTCCTCTGGAGATTGTACACTGTGTAGCAGCAAAGTTCTTTACCTACTCCCCCTTATGTGTGTACTCTTCTGTTTATCCTCTGTGGATATTTTCATTTCTAAGTCTTTATCTGTATAACTTAATACTCTTTTCTGGATCATATCTTTAATATTGATGGTTTTGCCTGTTGAAGATGCTTACAATTTACTGACTGCTTCTCAACTGTCAAGCATTATTTCATTTAACATTATTATTCCCTGTTTCTGGGTGAGAAAATTAAAAAATGTAGAGATAAGTAAATGGCTCATTTTTCACAGCTAGTAAGCGATAGAGCTCAGCATTCAAGCAAGACTTTTCTGAGTCTAAGCAAGACTATACATCTAACTCAGTGCTTTGGGGGCCAGTCACATTTCACCAAACACATTTCACTACATTGTTCCCATAGTTTAAGCTCCAGTTTTCATCATTCCAGAATTTTGGAGAAATTCTTCAGTGTAATTCTCAAGTACTAACAATTATTATCTTTTCTAAGGTTATTAAATGCTTACAAAATATTTATTTAGTAATGCTTTAAGTTGGATGAAGACATAGTTAAAGAATCTCAATAATTGGGCAATATGAAAAGAATGCGATTAAGTTACTTCAGATTTATTTTATTACTCTCTGCTTTCTGTTGTTGAGTTTAGCAATAAGAAATTTTAAAGAAGAGATCACTGATGGATAATTAACTATTCTCTATTTTCTTGATTCTGGGGTTTAAAAAATATGTTCTCAGCAACACAAATATTAATTCGATGCTAATTAATAATTTCACCCATGAAACATTTACAAAACAAATATGCAAATCCTCATAAACCAACTTGCACTCTAGTGATGATTAGGTTATCATTATATTCAGGAGCAATTCAGATGAATGCATAAAATTTTAAGAGTATGACCTAATGCTAATATAGTGAAAACTTAAAACTTTTTTTCCCATTTTTGTTTCTCTCTGTATTTCATAAGGATGAAAATACATTTCTAAGACTCATTATTGAAATTACCTTTTACTTTATGATTTCATCTAATCTTTATAATTGTAGTTACCAATTTGATTTAGATCAATGGTTCTTTACATTTTGGTTCATGAACTGCTTTCAGAATATAATGAAAGTTGTAAACCATTCAACAATAAGTAATGTACTGTCCATGTAAACAGAATTTTCCACACAATACAGTTAGTTCAGAAGCTTCTCTAGAATAATACATAGATTTCACATACATAGCCTGTAATATAGATGGGAGTTAGGAGATCAGTTCTAGTCTTAGTTTTACCACTAATGAGATATGTGATCATCAACAATTTACATTATATCTTAGGGTATGATTCCATATATTCCATATCCATAAAATTACAGAGCTGATTGTGAAGGTACTCTCCACCTCTGAGAAAATGAATACTAAATTTGACTCTTAAATGTAGATATAATGATTGCCTTTAAAAAAATAAATTTATCAACTTAGATTCCAGATGAATATTATCTTTTAAAGTATTCACCTTGGGAGGCCATCTGCTTACTCTAGGGATAACGCAACATCATTCAACATAGGAAACGGTGCTCAAAATATTTTAAAAATCATCTTTTGTAATTGCCGCCACAGAAGCTTTTTACAACCCAGTATCATGAAAACACTTTGTAGAGAGATTGCTGAACAACTGCTGGGATACTTTGAATCACCACTAAAAATCAGGAAGTTCCAGAAAACTGATGCTGGGCAAGATTCCCAACTATTACAATAAGAAAGATGTGCGCATGATACAATACGGACCCATGAACTTGACATTAATCACAGTTGAAATCTGAATTATATTATAAACAGAGAGCTTCTAAACAATCATATGCTAGTAGTCAGAGGAAATTAACTTAAAAGAAATGATGCCAAACAAGTTTCATTTACTTTCCTACTAGGTTTGCTAGGTTAATTGATCAAAACTGCATTTCATCACAGTGTTGGGCAGTCTCTGCTGTATCAGGCTTGATAAGGAGAGGAGGAAATTTGGGTAAAATGAGAATTTGGTAAATGGATCCATAAATAGAAAAAAAAGTATCTTCTGTAACATGTTATTGGGCTCTGTATTTGCGCCTTCCTTAGCTACAATTCACATTGATGAGTTAGATGGTAATACAGAAAACAATGAACTCTGCAGAAGAGCAAATCCAACAAATAATAGAAACAGCACATCTAACACTTTAATAAAAGGAAAATTGATTTTAGTATAGTATATATTTTTAAAGAATTAGTGTACTATTTTGTACTTGAATCTAGACAACCATATAAAATTCAGGCATCCATCAAATGTTTACTGGACAACTACTGAGTACCAAGAGCCGTGTCCCATGCTGTGTAACATCTTGGTACTTCCCAGAATGGAATACAACAACTGGCATATAGTATTGTCCCTCAGGAAAGTCAAAGTTCTATGTTGGAGGCTAAGTAATAAACATACAGTAATTATACAAAAGATGGTAAGAGCCATTAAGAATAGCATGCACATAGTACTAGGGGAATAAAGAGTAAGGGGACTCTAACTCTGAATCTAGTGGGTGAATCAAAGAATGTTTCACATAGGATGTGCTATTTCACCTCTGTTAAATAGAAGTCTGTCAAATAGATAAGGATAGAAGGACTGGGAGTCTGGCAGGGATGGCATTCCAGGCAGAGAAGACAACACCTACCAAGATGTAGAAGCATGTAGAAGCAGTTACGGCAATTGCGAGTAGTTCCAAATAAATTTAACAAAATAGAGAAAGTTTAAACTGGGAAGGGCAGATAACAATCAAATAATGGAAGGATTTTTGTACATTCTATTAAAAAGTAGTGATTTTTTAAATGGGAAAAGGAGTAGATGAGAACTAAATTTTAATTCCTGTTTTATGGCAGGCATTCAACTCGATGCTCATCACTCACTCAAATCACTATAACTGCCATTAATGGGAAAACCCATTATTAATGAGAATTATTATTATCCCCATTTTGCAGACAGAAAACTAAAGCTCAAAAAGATTAAATAAATTGCTAAGGTTTAGTTTTTTCTTTGAAAGATCATTATAGGAAATATTGAAAGAAGATGTATCCTGTGTGGAAAGACAAGAAAATTATGAGCTTGGTTTTGGATGTGTTGTTAAGACATCCAAACATTTCCAACTAACTATGGGATATCTTACGTAGGATGTGTTGACATACATGGCTGTAATGGCTATTATTTTTGTTTAGTCAACCTCTTCTCCCTCTCCTGGTAACAGATCCTACTTTTCTGCTTATTGGGTAAGAATACAGTAATTTGAAAGAACAACAACAAAAAATCACTCCTGTTCCTACCACCAAATATTGGTACAAAAATGGGACATTGACCCAGGCAGAAACAATCAGGTCCTTCCTCACTAATTTTTCTGCTGTAGCCAAGAAGAAAAAGTGCCTTTCCCTACTTTATCACTGAAGCAATGAAGTCACTGTCACAAAAACTACAGCCATGTCTTCACTATATGAAAAAGTCAGAAAATGACGATAATTATTATAGAAGTCCACTGTAAATCCTAGAAGTCCCTCAAATTGGTGTGATTCTGGAAGGAATTCCTTTAAGTCTTTGCTGTGCTTCAGTTTCCTTCTAATAAATTCCCTTTGTTGTTTAAGTCATTTTGCACTCTGCTTCTGTCACTTTCAATTAAAAGTGTCCTAACTAAACGCTAAACTCTAGAGTTTCTTAATTTCCAAATAGAAGTTAGCTAGATGATTCCAAAGACACAATGGCACCTTGCCTTCAGCTGACTGCTCTAAGTCATTTCATTGTTCCCAAAATCTAAACCTACCCTTAATGGAAATAGTTTGACACTAACCAGCTATCCCAGAGAAAAGGAGATCTTTATATTTTTTTAAAAATTTATTTAGGCTGGGCCTTTTATTCCCGTGACTGATTTATCCTTATTAAAAGCAAAACACTGACAACATAATTGGAATAACTATAGTGTGCCAGGTGACTACATTCAAAGGGGCAGCATTCATTTTATATTGATTGATTTGCTATCTTGTTCATTAAATTCTATTTAAAATTGGAGATCCTGAAACCAATATTGCCCTATATATTAATAAACTAGAATTTAAATAAAAACTTGAAACAAAAAAATTAAAATAAAATTGAAGAAAAAAAGAAACATAAATGGGATTACACATTAGGTGCATTTTTTAAATAATAAATTTATTTTTTATTGGTGTTCAATTTGCCAACATACAAAATAACACCTAGTGCTCATCCCGTCAAGTGCCCACCTCAGTGCCCACCACTCAGTCCCCCTCACCCCCCGCCCACCTCCCCTTCCACCACCTCTGGTTAGTTTCCCAGAGTTAGGAGTCTTCCATGTTCTGTCTCCCTTTCTGATATTTCCCACTTATTTTTCCTCCTTTCCCTTTTATTCCCTTTCACTATTATTTATATTCCCCAAATGAATGAGACCATATAATGTTTGTCCTTCTCCGATTGATTTATTTCACTCAGTATAATACCCTCCAGTTCCAACCATGTCGAAGCAAATGGTGGGTATTTGTCGTTTCTAATGGCTGAGTAATATTCCATTGTATACATAAACCACATCATCTTTATCCATTCATCTTTCAATGGACAACATTAGGTGCATTTTATATTTTATTCCCTTCCATCTCTTTTTTTCTGTGTATGTATGTGTGTGTGTGTGTATTTATGAGTATTTATAAGTATGTAGGTATGTACACAATTTTTACATTTTTCTTACTTTAGGTTTACACTCTTTCACTTTAAGTTTGTAAATATTTAGCCTTTAAGCATCTCTCTAGAAATCACTCAACTAAAATTCACTATTCCTATTTAAATCATTTTAAGTTCTTACAAAACAAATTATCTCTAGATTTAAAATACTTTTCTAATTTCTTCAGTTACTGAAAAGTGTTTATTCCATTGTATATATTACACTTTGGACCAGATTTTTTAAAGTATGGTAGAAGTTTAACATTGTCAGCTTTATCACTCATACTTTGATAAAAATGCCCTTCGGATTTTCACACTTCTAAAATTTCCCTTAATATGCTTTAATTTCATTATAAAACTCTTCTATCATCAACTCTATTTCATGACCACTCTGTCTTAGATAATAACTATATCAACTTGTTCTAATTATCTTTGTTAACATTTGTTTCTTTGCCTTCCAGGGATACTGCCATAATGACAGTGGAGTGCATTTTGCTTACAATGCATCTCAACTTTCAACTGTCATGCATGTTGCATCTACTTATCTATCAATCTCCTATTTATTTGAAATATATATGGCTTCCATTTGAAAACAAAAGACACTATACATAGTGTGTGTGTGTATGTGTATACCTTTTTCTCACTATGAGCATTAAACTACCTCCAGAGCATAAACAGAAAATTACTGGATGGGATTTGGCTAAAAAGAATCTAGAGTGAGATTTGGTAAATGCATAAGGGGCTAACCGTGAAGTAAAAAAAAAAAAAAAAAAGAGAGAGAGAGGAGTAACAATATACTTAGAGGTATATCTAGCCTAGATCTCTGCCTTTTGAAATAAAAAATAATTTATAGGCTCCTTATACCTGCCTAATAAAGTCAAACTTTTAAGCAAGGTACTGAGTCACTGACATAAGCTTCCTTTCTAGTTCAATCTCCTACAGAACCTAACCCCAGTCAGACTTCTTAAACATCCTTTATGCTTTCTTACCTGTTTATCTTTGTTAATGTAGTTCCATTTTCCAGAAAAATTTCTCTCTGTCAAACTGCCGGACTTCAGAAATACCGACAAGTTTATCTTTACAGTATTTTCATGCTTTCTCTATATTCAAACATGCTTTCCTAGAATTAAAAAAAATGAGATTGAAATGGAGAGTAAGCAAGAGAAATTTTAACACTAGTAACACTTGGTGACTTTCTTACTGAATTAGACACATTCTGCTTTGTAGTAGAAGTTGGTATATAAGCCTTGTCTTATATAATTGGATCTATTCATTATTTGTCTTTTTTTTCCAGAGACTTAACCTATAAAATAAATGACTTTTATTTTATATATTTTAAGTCTTTTTTTTTATTAAACAGATGAAAGCATTTCAGGGGATGTATAGAGATGAAAACTCAAGTCTTTGGGCTCTTGAACTTATCCAGAGTTTTTTTGTTTTTGTTTTTGTTTTTTTTAGATTTATTTATTTATTTATGATAGACAGAGAGAGAGACAGAGAGAGAGAGAGAGACAGAGAGACAGAGGGAGAAGCAGGCTCCATGCCAGGAGCCCGACGCGGAACTCGATCCCGGGACTCCAGGATCGCGCCCTGGGCCAAAGGCAGGCGCCAAACCGCTGAGCCATCCAGGGATCCCCTATCCAGAGTATTAACATGGAAGAAAATCTATGATGAGGATTGTCACAGATGGGGAAAGACACCATCTATATGGCCCAAATATTCCTAAGAAATTCTTTCAGATCTAATACATGTGAGTCTAGTTAAAATGTGATTATCAAGGACATTTAGTACCTCTTCTTGCTATGGGGATCCCTGGGTGGCTCAGCAGTTTAGCGCCTGCCTTCTGCCCAGGGCGTGATCCTAGAGTCCCGGGATCAAGTCCCGCATCAGGCTCCCTGCATGGAGCCTGCTTCTCCCTCTGCCTGTGTTTCTGCCTCAATCTCTCTCTCTCTCTCTCTCTCTTTGTTTGTGTGTGTGTGTCTCTCATGAATGAATAAAAAAAAATCTTAAAAAAAAAGACCTCTTCTTGCTAAAGTTTATCTGGTTTATGAGACAAAGAGTAAAGGCTGCTTTGAGAAAAAGAAAATAGGGCAGCCCCGGTGGCGCAGCGGTTTAGAGCCGCCTGCAGCCCAGGGCATGATCCTGGAGACCCTGGATCGAGTCCCACGTCAGGCTCCCTGCATGGAGCCTGCTTCTCCCTCTGCCTGTGTCTCTGCCTCTCTCTCTCTCTCTCTCTCTGCATCTCTATGAATAAATAAATAAAATTAAAAAAAAAAAAAAAGAAAATCTACTGACCAGGAGTTACAAGGACTGGGGACAACAGTGGGTATGACTATTCCATCTGGATTCTTTGCTTCTCAAGCTCTTATAAGACCAGCACTAAAGCAGACCTGTGTTCACACAGCAGCTATCTGCATCATAAAACCAACAAAGACATCCTAAATACATCTAGCTAGTTGTAACATATACAGGTAGGGCTTAGAAGCGAGAGTGGGGATAGAGCTACTGGGGAGTGCAGTCGGTTAAGCGTCTTCTTGGTTTTGGCTTGGTTCACGATCTCATGGGCCCCGAGACTGAGCACTGTGTGGGGCTCCATGCTCAGTGAGGAGTCTGCTACTTAAGTTTCTTTCTTTAGCTTGCTTAGTCTTTCTCTCTCTCTTTCTGATAAATAAATCTTAAGAAAAAAAAAAAAAAAGAAAAGAAAAAGAAGTGAGAGTGGGCACTGAGACAGAAAGAGACCATACTATTGAGGTAAATATTTTTTGTTGCTACATATCAGTAGCATGTCAGATTTTCTTCAGTATCTATACATTAGTTACCCAAAGAGAAAGCAGTGGTGTGAATAGCAAAAACAGAAAGGACCTGTGAAAAGTCACTTAGTGGGGTTATTTTGGAGGGACAGGCCAAATATAAATATGGGTAAAAATAAGAATATGCGGCAGACTCATTATCATCAATGAGAAAAGAGAGAAGGGACATGCTGAAGGGCTCTGCTGATAATATCCACTTTTGTACTGCTTGGTCGTTGTAGGTTGGCTTCTCAAGGTAGCAAACTTAGTCATGCCAATCACATCAAGCAGATTCATGGCCAAGATCAAGTGAAAATATTTCCACTGACCATGAGGGTAATAAAGGAAACTTCTCCCACTTTACCTATATGCAAACATCAAGACTGTATATACTTCTATTCTAATAAAAGTGAATAAGCAAAAACAATAAACAACTTGGTGCCTATTCAAAAAAAATCTGCAAAATACGGGAAGATAAATATAGCACTCAGGTTACAATAGGAAACTGTTTTCTAAAAATACTTAGTTCAGGAAGGAGAAGAACATCTGGTATTAAAAACTTTGCTTTATTTAAAAAAATCAGTAAAACACAGCCCTCTGAAATAAGATAATGTTGAAAGGATAAAGAAATAGAGTTGAAGTGAATTGCACAGTTGCTTCTCCAGTAGCCATCCATTCTTTGTAGCTATACTTTCCATTTCTGTCTCCATCTTCCTTCACTCTCACCTCCATTTAGCCATTTACTTTTAGGGAAGCTAATTTTATCCTTGGGTATAGGCAAGCGGCTGATGCTTCAGGCCTAGTTTTACCAAAGTAATTTTATGTCCAGGTTACAGACACTGATTTGGGTACACTCAGGCCTGGCTTCATAGGGGGCAATCTGTTCAGTTACACAGGGTCCCCCTATTCAGAAGGGACTTGCACTAGGCTTAACGCTCTCTTGCAGCCATCTTGAAATTCTTAATTCTATATTTGAACTTGTGTTTTGCAAGTCAAGTTAATGAGACAATGAAGCATGTGTGTGAGTAGGGGAGGTACCTGTTCTAAGTGTGTCTGCCACTAGTCGCATATGGCATTTGCAGTGTCTCACAAGCTGAGCACAAAATGCCAGTGGCCCCATGATGTGTGGGAGTTCAGCAAGTCTCAAAGTTAGTACAAGGTGTCTTATATCTATGACTGAGTGAGAGCACTGACAGCCCCAAGAAGCCATACTTTCCATTTAAACCGGACTTTACTCCAAACAGAAAGAAGGCAGTGGAGTTCTAAGAAATGATTAAGGAACCCATCAAATCCTTTCTCACTCATGTAACTTCTCTTACTAGCCAACCACTTACATTGAAACTTATGATATAGAAAAATAAATAGGAACTTTTTTTTTTAATTTTTTATTTATTTATGATAGTCACAGAGAGAGAGAGAGAGAGAGAGGCAGAGACACAGGCAGAGGGAGAAGCAGGCTCCATGCACCGGGAGCCTGATGTGGGATTCGATCCCGGGTCTCCAGGATCACGCCCTGGGCCAAAGGCAGGCGCCAAACCGCTGCGCCACCCAGGGATCCCAATAAATAGGAACTTATAGAAAAATAAATTAGATAGATAGAACATTCCATTCCTTATAAATACAATGAAGATAGAGTGATTGTAGAGTGTATGCAGAGCAAAGGGAAAAAAATAAAGAGAGACCAACCAAGAAACAGACTCAAGTATAGAGAACTAATGGTTACCAGACGGGAGGTAGGTGGGAAGATCAGTGAAATAGGTGATGGGGATTAAGAAGTGCACTTGTATTCAGCACTGAGTGATATATGGAAGTGCTCACTATATAGTACACCTGAAACTAATATAACACTATATGTTAACTATATTGGAATTAAAATAAATTTTAAAAAGACTTTAAAAAGAACTAAAATAAAAACCTTGGTTTTGTGTAGGTTTTGACAGTACTAGTAAGAATGAAATATATATGCAAATACCACCTATAAATTGTATAGCTTTGATGATTCTGTATATGAGTTAAGTTTTGTTGCTTTTTTTTAAGATTTCATTTATTTATTTATGACAGACACAGAGAGAGAGAGGCAGAGACACAGGCAGAGGGAGACGCAGGCTACATGCAGGGAGCTGATGTGGGACTTGATCCCAGGACCCCAGGATCACACCCTGGGCAGAAGGCAAGCACCAAACCTCTGAGCCACCCAGAGATTCCCGAGTTGAGTTAAGTTTTGTTCTATTCGCATTTAAGACTGGCATTGCACAATATAAAGATGAATGGTAAAAATGCTGTTAATCTAAAATTTTAATTTTTGTTTACTTAGAATCACAATCAGTAGCAAATACAAAACACCATGACAAATTAAGTAAAGACTATAGGAAAAATGAAAAAGCTTTATATTTTGCCATACTTAATGCCATTTTTTAAATGACTTTTGAACTCTTCATTTTCGTTTTGCACTGAGCCTCAGGAATCACATGCCCATTACTGGCTGGGAAAGCATATAATCCAATTTAGGCCAAGAAGATTGTAGATGATGTTTGTTTAGAGCCACCAGAAAAAAATATTTCTTTGCCTTCTGAGTGTTTCTAGAAGAGATGCAACTTCTCTTCCTTGGCCATGTAGTTGCAGAAATATTGAGAAGTACTGAGACCCTAAGTAAAATTCACCTTTGGATAAGGTGACACTATTGGTAGGCAGGAAAGAAATAAGGCTCTTGAGTCTTTCAATAACACCAATAAATGAAGTCAATAGATCTTAAAAGTTTGAGTAGGGTTTTTAAAATAATTTAATTACTACTTGTATAAGACTTAGATGAAAAAAGAGCTAGATATAATTTGGGGATAACTTAACAGAACTAGGAGAAAATTAGAAAATACTATGCAGAAGATAATATGGTATAACAAAATCAGAAACCGCATTAAAATAATAAAAATAAAAATCCACATGCTGGATAAAGAAAATCAATAATGTGAACAAACCTGAAGAACTATCTGCAGGTACAGAGAATGGCACAAGTTTAAAACAGTGAAAGAAGGTTAATAAGAAAGGATAGGTAATAGTTATCCAACACATTTATGATACTTTTTCTTAAAAGGAGACCAGAACACACAGACTCTAACAATAATATAAAATAGAAAGATACAAATCATTTAAAAAACAATCAAGTTATAAGCAGAATTAGTAAAATAGATTAGCACTTGAAATAACTTGGTGATATTTTATATCTCAAGAATAAAGAAAGAATGTACAAGCATCAAAGCAGAGAAAAACAGATTATCTTACAAAGGAGTAAAATTCAGCTACTCAGGTTTCCCTTGTCAATAGAAAATTTTTAGAAAACAGTGGAGCAATATAAAAATAGTTTTGAGGAAAAGAGTTATGGTTCAATATCCCTAAGCCTGGCCAAGTTGTGATAGTATGTGAAGTCAACACAAACATACATCGCCATATATAAGACTCAGAAAGCTTTCTATCCATAGACTTCCTAAAAAATATTTTTTAAAAATGCAATTCATTTGACCTAATGACAAATCAATATAACCAGTGTCCCAAATCCTCTAAACTTTAAGATTACCCTTCCTAGAATAAAGGGGAAAGGAGAAAAAATGAGTGGGAAATATCAGAAAGGGAGACAGAACATGAGAGACTCCTAACTCTGGGAACCGAACTAGCGGTGGTAGAAGGGGAGGTGGGCGGGGGGTGGGAGTGACTGGGTGACAGGCACTGAGGGGGGCACTTGATGGGATGAGCACTGGGTGTTATTCTGTATGTTGGCAAATTGAACACCAATAAAAATAAATTTATAAAAAAATAAAATGCAAAATATCCTAACAAACAAACAAAAAAAAGATTACCTTTCCTATTAATGCTCAACTAAGTATTTTTGGAGATTCGATCCAAAGAATGTGGAGGGTAGATAATGTTCTCCCAAATATTTCTTAAGATCCAAAGATCTGTCTGATTACATTACTGTCTTTGAACTGTAGCTCTTGCCATCTCTTTACCATATCTTCATGGCATCCCAGACCTTTGCAGTCTGATTTATTTCAAAATATGAATATTTATTCTCTATTTTTCAAGCTCTTGCCAACACAAGATTATTACTCAAATGTAGTGACTCATAAAATTTACTAAGGACTCAAGGACTTCACATAAGAATGACAATACAAAAAAGAAAACCTACAATGCATGTAGGTATCTGTTCCTAAATTCCACAATCCAGTCCCCACAGGATCTGTGTCCCAAGTCTGCCCCTTTGCTGCTGGGAGTCCTCTCATCACAGATATTAGCCTAAAATCTGTTCTCAGACTATAAGCCATAGGGCTCAGCACTGCTCTCACTTTATATTTCAATCTAGGAAACCAAAATATCAGTTAACAGTAATTTCAGTACCTAAGGAAATCTATTGTTTAGTGTTTATTATTCATTCATTTAATCATAAAACAATTTTAATTTTTATTGTTCAATCTCGCCCTTCAAAAATAATCTTTTAACTCCCACTGTTTTCTTTTGGCCTAGCTAATAACACAATATTTTTTCTCCAAACAGTAAAAGTTTCCTTACCACATAGGTATATTTGTATTTAGATCTTTAGAGATGACACACATACACACACACACACACACACACACACACACACACATACTAACACAGACCCTGCAGGTTTCTAATTAGATTTTCTTTCCTGAGGTCAAAGTTACCTGTAGAATTCTTTGTTGTCGCTTATGTTCAAAATACCGCTGCTTTTATAGTCTTCCAAGATAGTACATAAATTACAAAAAAAAAACAAACAAAAAAAAACTATTTGGAATTCTACTCTACTTTGGCAATGTGATCCAAAGAAAATATTTCTTCCCTCCTTTAATAAACTATAGGAATAAGGTCTCTTCTTTTTCATCCATTAAAAGAATTCAAGAAAGTTTACAGTATTTCAACTATTTTTTTGCATTGATAAATATAGAACACTGATTTTAAGTTTGTAGTTGTAGAACTGCTAGGAAAAAGGATGTATATTTTTCAGTAGAGAAAAACAAAGAAAGCGTGATCCTTATTAGCAAATACAGAAACATCAAGAGACCATTATAAATAAAAAAGGACAAGAGATAATATGTTTGGCTAATACCAAACATATCAACTATAACAAATAATTTCATATAGGGCAAAAATTAAAATACAATTCTGGCCTATTTGTGTTCATTATACTAATATTCGGAATAGACAAAAAAAAAAAAAAAAAGACCTGAAAAAAAACTAGTAGGAGAATGACCTAAACTACCATGTATCCACTTTAGGAAATATGTAGCAGTTAAAAAGAATTTGGTTATGTTACATATTCTATGCATTCAAACATGGAATGTCTTCAAGACATAGTAAATTACAAATCAAAGTATAATATCTAAGGCATAATTTCATTTAAAACAAAATAAAACTGTGTATTTCATATGTACAAATATATGTAGGTAAATGTATATAGAGTTCATATCCCATTCAGAGAGATGACAGGTGTTACATTTAAAAAGGTGACTAGAACTAAGTGGGACTCAAAGGGGCTTCCATTAGATATGTATTATTTCTATTTTTTTTTAGAGAGAGAATTTATTTATCTGTTATATTTAAACTTACAAATACATTAAAAATTTTTAAATAGGAACAACAATGCCTATTATTGCTTGAATTAGAAGACTCCTTATTGTAAAATATTTTCTTCTAAATTAATTTATAAATTAATATAATTCGAATCTGAATAGCAACATGATTTTTTGTTTTACCAAAAATCTACATTGTTTCTTTTTTTTCCTCACAGTTAAAAACATCTGTAAATTATTCTCATTGACCCTTGACTTTGGAGAGTGGACTCTGCAATGAATTCTCTAACGTGGAACTTCAAGTTTAGTATTACCCCAATAGGAAATCTTCCTTTCATGTTCAAACAATAGTTCCCTGTGTGACAGAGGAGGTGGCTTTTTTTCTCAAACTATCTATTGTTAGAGACGGAACTTCTTCCTCAGGTGTGCTAGAGACCATCTTTATCTCCATAGTACAAATTCTGTGCCTTTCACCAGTAGGTGGTTTGTTTTGTTTTTTAATTCTGTCTGCATTGTTCTCAACAATTCAAAGGGTATATTTTCTCTTCCCACATCAACTTTTCATCTCTATTTTTCATTTAGAATCAAAAGAATATATTTTATCCCCCTTAGTAATTTCTGGATATAAAGCAATAAAGTATATTCTCTCACTTGGTACTTGTAAGAAATATATAGACAACTTAATTGAATCAAAAGAAATCTGGTGAAACAAGCAGTAGTTCTTACTTTCTGTTAAATAAGAAGTATTATGATCATTTGATTGATGAACTGGGGAGAACTGATGTACAGTCACCATATCCAGGGAATGTTAAGAAGCAGATTAAGAAGCAGATTCTGTCCAAGATGGCAATGTATACAGCAAGATCCTGAACCTACCTCCTCCCAGGAACCCATCTACAACTGTATATGAAACAATTTCCTCTGAAAAAAAAAATAAAAAAAAATAAAAACCTTAAAAACTAGCTGAGTAACTCACTCAGAGGTTAATATGAAGAAAACCACACTGAAGCAGATAGAAAAGGCTGAACAACAATCTTGCCATAATTTCCCCCACCATGCCCTTTGGCCAAGTTTTGCACCTGAGAAGCAGCCCCCAAAATGTCTGGTTTTGAAGACCAACAGAGAGAGCTTGGACCCCAGAGACCCAGGGTCTGTGGTGAACTGAGGGGCTGCTTTTAAAGGGCTCACATGTAGATTCACTGGCCCCAGGGTTCAAAGCAAAAGTAGCCCTTTGAAAACTACCCAGACTTTATGTGAAAGAGGCTCACTTGCTAGTTTTAAGCCACAGACTGAGGGACAGACTCTGGGGAAGGAGGCTGGTGGATGCCAGCTTTGCACTCCCTGTTTGCCTTGTTAAAGATAGTGGGTGCCATCGTTTTCCCTTTATTCATTTTTGGCAGGTTCTATCTTTGCACTCCCCATCTACATTTTTCCAGCTGGAGGACACCATCCTAACACTCTCCCTTGCCACACTACAGCTTGCCAGGATCTCCCAGAAACGAGCTTATACACTCATCTGGAGTCCCAATTTTTGTGACTGCTGCACAGGGCATACCTTCAGATTTACTGGTTCTGGTGGCCATTGGAGCTTATATTTGTGGTCCCACAGGACTATATGTATTTGCATTCTTTATTTTAATAAATTTTTTATTCAAATATAATTAACATACAGTGTTGAATTAGTTTCAAGCGTAAGATATAATGATTCAACATGTCTATACATTTCTCAATGCTCATCAAAATAAGTATACTCAAACTTTTTTTTGAGAGTTGGGGAGGGGTAGAGGGAGAAAGAGAGAATCATAAGCAGGCTCTACCCCCAACACAGGGCCCAATGTGGGCTCCATCTCAAAACCCTGAGATCACGACCTGAGCCAAAATTCAAGTGTCAGATGCTTAACTGACAGACACCCAAGTTCTTCAAGGTAAGTATACTCTTAATTGTATTTGCATTTTTTAAAAGCCACTACCAGGCACCCCGGGTGGCTCAGCGGTTTAGCGCAGCCTTCAGCCCAGGCCTGATCCTGGGATCCCCAGATCGAGTCCCACGTCAGACTCCCTGCATGGCGCCTGCTTCTCCCTCTGCCTGCGTCTCTGCCTCTCTCTCTGTGTGTCTCTCATGAATAAATAAATAAAATCTTAAAAAAAAATAAAGTAAAATAAAGGCCACTACCTGAGGGTCTGGCTTCCAACCAGCCTAAATCTAGATATTGACTGAGATCCTCCCCTTTGAGACGCTAACTGGTCTTGGCACATCCTCAACTACTGGAAGCTATTAAAAATAAAATAGGCTGTTTTGACAGTTACAAAAGCTTGAAAGAAAACCAAGAGCTACAACAGGGTTGAACCCTAAGGTTCATCTCCTACATGAGGCCACTGGGAGAGATGGCTAATTCATCAGATACATAAAAAAAAATTACAGTCAAGCAAATTGAAGGTACAGACAATGTTCCAAACAGCAAGATAAAACCTCAGGGGGAGAAAAAAAAAAAAAAAAACTAATGAAATAGGTAAGTAATTTACTTAACAAAGAGATTCTTTCATGCTCTTAGTCAAATGTAGATTAGAATTTAGTCATCTGAAAGACTAAACTGGCCAATAATTTGATGGCTTCTGGGTGGAGGGTCAGCTTGACTGTCAACAGGATCATCTGCCTGGCTGTCTCCAGTATGGCAGTCTCAGAATAATTGGGATTCTTCCATAGGAGCTCAGGGATCCAAGCATAGTTGTACTAGCAATCAAGGTGAAACCTTCATTACCTTTCCTGACCTAGCCTTGGAAGTCATGCAATATCACTTCTGTAATCTTGTAGTTTGTATCTTAGAGTTTGTAATCATATAATCTTTGTATCTAGATTCAGTGGAAAGAGACAGATCCCACCTCTCCATGGGAAGTGTCAAGGTTACAATTGCAGGAGAGCATGTGTTATAGATGTTTAGTCCTCTTTGAAAATAGGATCTACAGAAGGCCATCATTTGGCTATATAAAAAGTCACATATTTCCCATATGACTTATGTGAATAAAGACAATTTTACTTCCTTTCCTATCTGGATGTCTTTTATTTCTTTTCCTAGGTTAACTGCACTAGCTAGAGTCAATAGTAGTGTTGAACAGCAGTGATGAGAGTAAGACCTTTGTCTTGTTCCTGATCTAAGGGGGAAAAGTATTCTTTCACCACCAAGTATGATGTTTATTAAGCATAAATTACCAAGTTGAAAAAATTTCTTCTATTTCATTTGCTGAGACTTTGTTGTGGCTTTTAATCAGTAATGGATAAGAGATTTGGACCCAGGAAATTTAACAAAAATCCCCTACCCCTGGACAAGCAGAGCAGGACTAACTCCATTTTGTGCTGCACCGGCCACCTCCTGTATGACCCCCACATGACCTGCTTATTGCTTAAGGCGCTGCCCCACCCTAGTCAAGCCGCTGGGCACACCCTTACCCGAAATTGGCTCATAACAATGTAACCCCGCCTTGTGCCCGCCAAAACTGCGCATCGATTCTGACCAGAGTGACAGGCCAGCTCAAATGGTCACTATAGGGTAAACTGTGATTCAATTGGCCACCTGCGTGTGGACCAACATGACTCTGCAACTTTCTGTGTATGTTACAATCCCATTGGCCACTGGCCCCTATAAAGCTGCTACGCCTATTAGTCTTGGGGTCCAAGTCCCTGCTCTGCTGTGTCGCTGTGTTGGGTACACTTGGACCCAAGCTGGAGCTTGTAAAGAAACCCTTGTGCTGCTTGCATCGGTTTCCGCTCCTTGGTGGTTTCTCGGATTCGCAATCTTGGGCACAACAACACTTTTAAGATTCTTCTTTTATGATTATACTATGATTTTTCTTTTTTTAATGTACTGGAGTAAATTACATTAATTGATTTTCAAATCAATTATACCAAGATTATCCTAAGGTAAACCCACTATGTCATCTATAATCCTTTATGTGTACTATTGGATTCCATTTGGTAAGTTTTATAAGGAGTTGTTGTGTCCATATTCATGGAGAACAATGGAATGTAGTCTTCCTTCTTGTAATATATATATATGTATATAATACAATATATATATAAATTTTTGTTTTGTTTTGTTTTGTTTTGTTTTTGGAATACGTCTAATGCTCCCTGTGGAATGAGTCGGAATGCATTTATTCCTTTTCAATTTTATGGAAGAGTTTGTGTAGAATTATTTTTTTCCTCCTTGTTTGGTAGAATTAAAAAATAAAGCCATTATGGTTTGGGACTTTTTTCTTTTCTTTCTTTCTTTTTCTTTTTTTTGTAAGGGTTTTATCTATGAATTTAATTTTTAAAAATAGATATGTCTATTGGGGCAATCTATTCCTTGAAAGAACCCTGATAGTGTCTTTAAAGCAATTTAATCCATTTCATAGAACTTTTAATTAGCATAAAGTTGTTCACATTATTTTATTATCCTTTTAATATCTGTAGGGACATGTCACTTTTTTCATTCTTGACAATTGGTAATTTCCATTTTCTCTATTTTTTTTAAAGATTTTATTTATTTATTCATGAGAGACACAGAGAGAGACAGAGATATAGGCAGAGAAAGAAACAGGTTCCATACAAGGAGCCCAATGCAGGACTCAATCCCAGGACCCCAGGATCATGATGTGAGCCAAAGGCAGAGATGCTCAACCACTGAGCCACCCAGTGTCCCTTTATTCTTACTGTTTCCTGGGGTTATGATTTTATTAATCACCCCAAAGAAGCAGCTTTTTGTGTCAGGACTTTTTCTTTATGTCTTTTCTATTTTCTGTTTCATTCACTTCATCTCTTAGTTTTCTTATTTCCTTTCATTTGCGTATTTGGAGTTTAATTTGCTCTTCTTTTTCTATTTTCAAAAGGTGATATTTAGGTCATTGTTTTTAGACCATTGTTCTTTCCTTCTGAGAATTATTTTACCTGTATCCCACCAACTTTGATGGGTTGTTTTCATTTTCATGTAGCTCCAAACATTTTATAATTTTCTTCTGACCAATGAGTTATTTAGAAGTCTTTAGTTTTCAAATATTTGAGGATTTTCCAGATATCTTTATTGTACTGATTTCTAATTTGATAATATTGTGATCACAGAACAAACTCTGCATTATTTGACTCTTTTTATTTTATTATTTATTTATTTAATTTATTGGAGTTCAATTTGCCAATATTTAGCATAACACCCCTCTGTTATGCGCAGGTGTCTGTTAGTGTCCCCGGGGGCCCGAGGGCATCCCCGCCCTCCTGGGTCCTGCTCTAATTCCCTGCGAGGCCTTTCCGCCCTAGAAGTGCAAACTCTTCTCACTGTAGGGTTCCAGCTGTTCTCTCTTCAAATCTCAGGCCAAATTCATAGGTTTTCAGGATGATTTGAAAGTTATCTAGGTAAGTTGGTGGGGACAGGTGACTCGGGGACCCTACTCCTCTGCCATCTTGCCCGCCTCTTGACTCTTTTTAAATGTAATGAAACTTATTTTATGGCCCAGAATATGAACTAAATATTCCACACGTATTCGAAAAAGCTCTGTTGTTAAGTGTATTGTTCTATACACGTCAGCTAGTTCTGGTTGGTTGTTAGCATATTTCTGGTTGGTTGATAAAGTCCTCTTTATACTTGTTGATTTTGTTTCGGCTTGTATCAGTTGTTGAGAGAAATTTGTTAAGTTTATGACTATAATTGTGGATTTATCTGTTTCTTTCCACATCCATTAGTTGTGGCTTCATGCATTTTGAAGCTCAGTTATTAGATATATATACAATAAGGACTGTTACACTGTATAAAAGAACCAATCACTTATCATCACTCACTCTTTACCCTTGATATCTATGTTCTGACATCTACTTTGCCACTGTTAATAAAGCCCCTTCAAGTTTTCTTTGCTTAGAGATAGCAGGGTAAGTATATTTCCACCCTTTTATTTTTGGTCCATGTGTATCTTTATTATTTTTAATTTTTTTGTTTTTAATAATAGATTTATTTTTTATTGGTGTTCAACTTGCCAACATACAGAATAACACCCAGTGCTCATCCCGTCAAGTGCCCACTTCAGTGCCCGTCACCCAATTACCCTCACCCCTCACCCACCTCCCCTTCCACCACCCCTAGTTCATTTCCCAGAGTTAGGAGTCTCTCATGTTCTGTCTCCCTTTCTGATATTTCCCACTTAATTTTTCTCCTTTCCCCTTTATTCCCTTTCACTATTATTTATATTCCCCAAATGAATGAGAACATATAATGTTTGTCCTTCTCTGATTGACTTATTTAACTCAGCATAATACCCTCCAGCTCCATCCACGTTGAAGCAAATGGTGGGTATTTGTCGTTTCTAATGGCTGAGGAATATTCCATTGTATACATAGACTACATCTTCTCTATCCATTCATCTTTCGATGGACACCGAGGCTCCTTCCACAATTTGGCTATTGTGGACATTGCTGCTAGAAACATCGGGGTGCAGGTGTCCCTGTGTTTCACTGCATCTGTATCTTTGGGGTAAATCCCCAACAGTGCAATTGCTGGGTCGTAGGGCAGGTCTATTTTTAACTCTTTGAGGAACCTCCACACAGTTTCCCAGAGTGGCTGCATCAGTTCACATTCCCACCAACAGTGTAAGAGGGTTCCCCTTTCTCCACATCCTCTCCAACACTTGTGGTTTCCTGCCTTTTTAATTTTCCTCATTCTTACTGGTGTGAGGTGGTATCTCATTGTGGCTTTGATTTGTATTTCCCTGATGGCCAGTGATGCAGAGCATTTTCTCATGTGCGTGTTGGCCATGTCTATGTCTTCCTCTGTGAGATTTCTCTTCATGTCTTTTGCCCATTTCATGATTGGATTGTTTGTTTCTTTGCTGTTGAGTTTAATACGTTCTTTATAGATCTTGGAAACTAGCCCTTTATCTGATATGTCATTTGCAAATATCTTCTCCCATTCTGTAGGTTGTCTTTTAGTTTTGTTGACTGTATCCTTTGCTGTGCAAAAGCTTCTTATCTTGTGGAAGTCCCAATAGTTCATTTTTGCTTTTGTTTCTCTTGCCTTCGTGGATGTATCTTGCAAGAAGTTACTGTGGCCGAGTTCAAAAAGGGTGTTGCCTGTGTTCTCCTCTAGGATTTTGATGGAATCTTGTCTCACATTTAGATCTTTCATCCATTTTGAGTTTATCTTTGTGTATGGTGCAAGAGAGTGGTCTAGTTTCATTCTTCTGCATGTGGATGTCCAATTTTCTCAGCTATGTGTATCTTTATATTTAAAGTGAATTGTAGATTCACAGTAAGTACATAAGTGTTTTTTAGGGTGGGAGCATAAGCAAATATGTGTGGAGTGCCTCCCAACTTTTTAAAATTATGGTAAATTAAATGGAAAATGGTTGTTTTATTGCTTCCTTCATCCTCTGGGCCAGTAGGAGATTGATAACTAAACATACCGTAACCCAGAAAAGGAACACAGATTAAAAACTCTAAAACAGAGAAACTGTGTGATTTCCATCCTAAACTATGAGAAATCTGTTGGTTCCATTTCCTGAAACAAAGTAATCTGGAGGGAAGGTTGGTGAGGAGAAGTAACAGAAACTGTGGTGTTTTTTGTTTTGACCCCTTCAAGAGTCAGTAGTTTTCTTATTTTTTTCTATACAGGACTAGATAATAAATACTTTAGGCTTTGCAGGCCATGCAATCTCTGTAGTAACTACTCAACTCTGCCACTCTAATGCAAAATCATCGATAAAAATCACCTAAAGGAATGGGCATGGCTGTGTTCCAATAAAACTTTATTTATGGTTACTGAAATTCAAATTTTACATAATTTTCACATGCCACAAAATATTAATCTTGTTTTGGTTCTTTCAACCTTTTAAAGTATAGAACTTATTCTTAGCTCAAAAAAGCTAGTGGCTCAAATTGTGGTAGGCCAGAGTCTTCTGACTCTTGCACTAGAATGGCAAGTGAATAGGTTCATATAATGATAAAGAATGATCATATACAGATGACAACAGGTAGAATCAGAATCAAAGAGATAAGAAGATTATGAGAAAATGGCTGTAAAGAGGGAGAGATGATATGGAAAGGAAAGAATGAAAGGGAAGAATTATTTGCAAATATATAGTTTTCCCTATAGAACAGTGACTCAGAGTATCATGACTGTCTCCATGGCACTATATTTCTTTGCTTCCCAGAATTCTCAACCTCTGCTCAGAGAAACACTATCTTATTTACTTGAGGGACCTCCTAGACTACCCTTTGTGATCTGCAGACCAAATATTATAATTGACTTCTTTCTGCAAACTCTCCGTTACAAAATTCAGATAGAGTTCTTCTAAAAGCTATGAATCTTAGCTCTCAAAAGATGGCAAAGATCATTCTTTTTTTTCCCCAGAGGATCTAGACATTTAGCATCATATTTTAAAAAATTTTAAGTCAGAGACTAAAGCAGATTTTCTTTTAAATATCAAATTAAATGTTTCTGTCTAACCCCTCAATTCCTATGCAGTCTTCTTTCTGTCATGTGGCCTCAAGGGAAACTAAAGAAGAAAAAAAGAGTTGAAAAAAACAGATTTAGAGTTTGTATCTAGCAGGTGGCAGAGAGATATAAAGAGATCAAAATTACCAGACCCTTCTCTATCTTTGCCCTCCACCCATATCCCCCGATTTTGTCTCATGATAAAGTCTAGAACATTAAAATAAGGATGGAGTGCTTTGGCCTTTAGGTTTGAAGGGACAATGTATTCAGGTTTTTCAAATTAATAGCTAAATTCATGGCCCTAGAGGTTTTTAAAAATTATTAAATCAAATTTTTAGAAATACTGTAAAATCATCTAAATTTCTGGGTGTGCTGTGTGATATTTCTGGTTCTCTTTCACACTTAAAGCTCTCATTGAGAAGAAAACATTTTTCTGCATTAAACTGTAACATGATTTGGCATTTATATATCCTGTATGAGAGAGTGAAACACTACCTGCTTTAAATTGTGATTTCTAGGAGGGTTTCTGGATATAGTAAAGCCTAGGATACCCAAAAAATAAAATAAAGATTTTGAAATTGACTTGCCAACGCTAAGATTCATATGTCTATTTTTACTCAACACCAAATAAAGGTACCATTTCTAATCCAAGAACTTCACTCTGCTGTCTTCTAGCACATTGGCATTTTCCACAGGCATTTCTTGCTTTACTTGATGTATTTTTTTCCAGTTTTTCTTAATATGATATCTGAGAAATTTTTTTGCTAAGTATTGATTCAAAAATTTAAAATTAAGGTTAAATTGTGGCTAATCAGCATACTGTAAATGCGATTTACTATTTTCATAGGTTTATTGTGCTTGACTTTGATTTAAAGAAAATCTAAATAAAATTTCAAGAACAATTCAGAGAATTTTTTTAAGTTGTACAATGAAGCATTGTTCTGAATGTAATCTAATACTGTAAGAGCTCTCCATTGCCTTCTATATGTAGCTGGAAAAAGAATAGTTTTGGTCAAAAGATTTAATTTTCCTATAGCTAAAACATGCTGAAGGATAGTATGATTTCTCTAAGTGCTAAGTTTATTTAATTATTTTGAGATATTTTGTACATTATAATTCAACTCCAAATTGAAGTAATTTATCCCATTGTGTTTTCAACCATATGAGGTCAAATTATGTCTTTCATAATTATTTTGTATTCATAGGTTATTACTTTCTAAGATTACTTACTTAGTTTCAAAACAGAAAACATGGTTACACAGACATGATTACTATGAAAAGAAGATTTTTAAATATTTGATTTCACAAATTCATGAGAAGGCAAAATTTTCATTTTGTTTTGGTTTTCCATTTGCTTCACTTAAATTTTCCCAAATTATGCCGAAAATACTTTCTAGTTTTATAATAAATGTCATTTCTGATATTTCTGTGATATCTGTGGTGTAATCTTTACTTTGTCCTACATTTTTTCTTATGAAACATAAGCAAGAGAAATTCTCACTTTATGAAGTAACATATACTTTACCCAGTGAAATACTCAACTGAAGGATGCTGCTAAAGCCAATAGCTTTGAAAGCTTAGGAGAAATGATTAGAAGTTGATATGAACAAAACTAACAATACCAGAGTAATAAATTAGGATAAAATAACCAGATCTATCCATGCTTATTCTGCAGAACATAATCTCCTAACATTTATAAAAACATTCAAGCTCTATTCTTGGATTAAGTGACATGTCTGCATTTTACCACTTGTTTATAATGGCCTGTTGGTTATATCATTTTCCCAGTATGATTAGACTAAAAACCCAAAATCCAGTATCAATAACAGCCCTGTTATTCCTATATATCCCATAATCCTAAAAGGAAACACAGAGGTAAAGGTTACAAAAGTGTTTTCTCTGCCACTCCATGAAATCTGTCCTACTTGCAAGTGAAAAGGCTCCTGTAGGACCCTTTCTTGCCATCAAGAATCCAAATTAGCAACAGCTTGCAATGATAATCAGTTCATTTCAGTGTACTCAAAATGGGCTCATTATTATTAATTTTTGCCAACTCCCAAGCAATTCATGAACCATTTTTAGATTTTCAAAAAGCAGTTCATGAATCAGACAAAAAAAATTTAAAAGGAACCCATCCCACAATGAGATGATGACTCAGAGTCCTTTGCTGTAGCTGTGTCAACTGCCGAGCATCTGAAATCTGATGAGGATGGGGCTGATGGAGAAAAGGCCATGATGAGCATGAAACAATGTGTTGAATTTACATGTTAAAACTTCTTGTTGGTTTTGGCAATTTTTGCTGAGGATTATTGAGAAATCCATAACATCTGGATGTGGGGGAGAAGCTCCACTAAAATGATGAAGTTTATATTGGTCGACAAGACTATAAATGGAAAAGAAAGTAGTTTCTTAACACAGCTGTTTCCAATTTTGTTAACATTTTAGGCCAAATTCATTTGAAAAAAAAAAAGAAATAACATAAAACTCTAATGTTTGAGATATACTTTACAAGTCTGATTTAATGTACACATGCTGAAGACATTCTTGACTCAAACTAATATATACAGAGGATGGTCAAATGAACCAGTGGTCGAAGTCTAGGCCTTAAACCTGCCTTTGAGATGGATACTAGCAAGTCATTTTGTCAAGAAATTTGGATTTAAAAGTCAAATAATCCCTTTAAGTTAATTTGTTTTTAAGTGAAATAGAACCATCAGATTCCTGGCACCGTCTTATGTTTCAATACATATCATATCTTTCATGCCTTAAAATAATTGAATGGACAAATCATTAATTGAATTTCAGATGAACTAGATATTCTCCATTCTCCCCACTGATTGGATGACATCTTATTCATCACTTTTTCTTTCTACACTTCATTTTCTCCTGTAAAATGAAAATTATGTAAGAAGATAAATAAAATATATGCAAACATATTTTTTGTGTGTTTTGGGTTTTTTTTTGTTTTTGTTTTTAAAGACTTTATTTATTCATTCATGAGAGACACAGAGAGAGAGAAGCAGAGACACAGACAAAGGGAGAAGCAGGCTCCATACGGGAAGCCCGACGTGGGACTCAATCTGGCTCTCCAGGAACAGGCCCTGGGCTGAAGTCAACGCTAAACCACTGAGCCACCCAGGCTGCCCTTTTCTTGTGCTTTGGAAAGGAATATTGCATAAGCCAAATACAATAATATATATGCACACAAATGTACACATTCCTACACATACAAATATATTTATTTATTTAAATCAGTGTCTCTTTGGCTTCCAAATTCTCATTTTCCCATTACTAGTTTTCTCATATCTCTTCTCATATTTTAGCAGAAAAACGACGGCAAACATTAAAAAGTTCTCTATTCCATTTTCTCTTTGCCTCTTATTTCTTTCTTTTCCTTTCCTTTCACTTTTCTTCTATTGCAGCCTTCAAATACCTTCCCAGTTTATTACACAAAGAACAAAAGCAAAATAGAAAGCTCAAAGACAAATAGGCTTTCCTGTGATTTTCATTTATGAACCTCTGAAGTCATTATGCAGTTGAATAAAATGGGAGCAGCATCCTTGTAAAATGTTCTATTAGCTTGTTGATGCTTTTTGGCTAGAGATGACTCTTAAATATTGATGACAATTATAATCTACTTCCTATGCTTTTTTTTTTTTTTTTTTAGAATTCAAGATTTGGTAGCGGCATGAATATACCAATATCAGATAGATTTGTTAATTCCCCTTGACATAAGTAAAGTCTGGGATAGCAAGATGTTTTAAAGATCATCAACAATATGATCAATACAGATTGCCAAAATCAATTCTGGAGTCTGACTCTGCCTGCTGTGAGCAGTTGTCACAATGTTCTTTGAGAAAATTGGCAAGAAATGATAAGGATTCTGTCAACAGACACCCATCAATAGAAAATAATCCCCCTGAAGAAATATTGCACTCTTTTTTGCCTTTTCCATACAAATAGGTCATAAATAGAAAGTCTGGTTAAAACTTGTAATTAATCAAGTTGATATAAAAGATCTTATATATTTGTTATAAATAGATTAAAAACATGAGGTGAGAAAATGTATTTCTCAATTTATAGAGTACTTAAGAACTCAGAAGCAGTACCTACTATATCAAATGCATTTGAAGTCTCTATAAGAAATTTTTGAGTTCAATGAGATCCCCTTTATAGATATGAAGTTTAACATTTTGAGTAGCTTGTTGATTGACTTTGGTGAGAATCATTTTTCTTATATTCCATAGGTTTACCACACCTAAAAGGAGCTAGATATTTGATTGGCTACAGCATTTCTGGTTTCACAGTTTTCCCAAATTTTTCAGTTGATACCTAAAGATCCTAGGAGTTTATGAGTGTCTTCAAGATGTCTGTGAATTTCCTAAATCGAATAAAACTTTTTTTTGTGTGTGAGTCCATATTTATACTGCTTTCAGAGACAGCAGAGACAGAAATCCTAACAATTGCCTGACATACCAAGATATCTATGCATTTTTTAAAAAAAAAGGAAAGAGGAAGGAAGGAAGGAAGGAAGGAAGGAAGGAAGGAAGGAAGGAAGGAAGGAAAGAAAGAAAGAAGAAAAACAGTTGCCTGGAACAAAATGATTATTTAAAAAATTGAATAACGTAACCTTACCTAGGCATTTATTTATTTAAAAAATAAATGTGCCTATTATGTGCCCATCATTGAACTATAAAAATAACGAAAGCTCCACACTTAAAAGAACTTAAATTCAAGTGACAGGTGAAAGACAATAAAATATGTCAAGTTTTATGTGATGCAAGTCTAATGTATAACCCTCTAAAAACTTTATCCATTTTGCAACTATGGTATTAGGAAACAGTATAAAATTGTTATACGTATAAAAAGGCTTTCTTTTTTAGCAAAAACTTTCTAATATCCTCTAGCAATTCCATAGCAATTCCATAACAATAGAATCAATGCCTTGTTTTAAAGAGTTGCCTCTTTTCTGGGCACTAATGACATTTGAGCCAGATAATTCTGTTATGAGGAGCTGTCCTATATATTTGTTTAGCAGCAATCCTCTCCTGTACCCACTAGATGCCAGTAGTGTCCCCATCCCCAGTTGTTATAACTAAAAATATCTCTAGAAATTGCCAAATGTCCCCTGGGGGTCAAAAATAACTGCTGTTGAGAACCATTACTTTGAAGGATGCATCTGTCAATAGTTCAAGCCAATGGCAAGGTATGTAGTGATAAATGCAATGTTTTAATTGTCATGGAGAACTTCACATGTCTCAAAGAGAACCCAATCTTGAGGGAGTCAAATCTGGAATCCATCAATCTACAAAACATTTACTAAAAACACATACTTTGTCCTTGAAAGAAGTTTTTCTCTTTCTTTCCCATTTTCTTTTTCTTCCTATTTGCTTAATTATCTGTTGCCAGATAATTCACACCTAAGTTCATAGAGGACCAATGTCACAGATATTTTCTTAAACAAAACTGGCTTTGTAACAATAAAATTTGTCTGTTTAAAATGTAACTAATATCGGAGATATTTACCTAAGGAAGTATTTGTAAATAGTATCTAGAAATGCAAGAAAATAGCTAAAGGAGTAAAACTTAAAGAAATAAAGATAAATATAGATTTGTTGGTATTTTTCTTTCCTTGAAGGTTAAAATTTCTAGTTTTTTCAGAAATTCTGAGCATAGCAGTAACAGTCTCTTTTGACTGTCATCGTCATTCTTGTAATGGAAACACCTCACCTTCATTTCCAGAAAAAAAGAAAATGATGCAGTATTAAAATGAATAGAAGAAATGAAGACAGCCAATTTAAGTAGAAAATAAACCATTGGGACTGCATCAAAATAAAATGTTTCTGCACAGTGAAGGAAACCATCAACAAAACTAAAAGGCAATCTATAGAATAAAAGATATTTTCAATGACATATCTGATAAAGAGTATCCAAATACATAAAGAACTTATAAAACCCAACACCCAAAAAACCCAAATAATCCAATTAAAATGGGCAGAAGACATGAATAGACATTTTTCTAAAAACATACAGATGGCCAACAAACACATGAAAAGATGCTCAAAATCACTCATCAGGAAAATAAAAATCAAAACTGCAATGAGATATCACCTGACACCTGTCAGAATGACTAAAATCAACAACACATGAAACAACAGGTGTTGGTAAGGATGTGGAGAAAGGGGAGCCCTCTTACACTGTTAAAGGAACACAAACTGGTGTAGCCACTCTGGAAAACAGTATGGAGTTTCTTCAGAAAGTTAAAAATAAAACTACCAATCACACTACTAGGTATTTACCCAAAGAATACAAAAATACTAAGGCAACGGGATATATGTACCCCAATATTCACAGCAGCATTATCTACAATAGCCAAATTATGTAAACAGCTCAAGTGCCCATAGACTGATGAATGGATGAAGAAGATATGGTACACACACACACACACACAGTGGAATATTACTCAGCCATAAAAGAATGAAATCTTGCCATTTGCAATGACATGGATGAAGCTAGGGAGTATTGTGCTAGATGAAAGAAGCACAAATACCATACGATTTCACTCTTCTATTGAATTTAAGAAACAAATAAACAAGCAATGGTAAAAAGAAAGAAAGAAAGAGAGATACAGAGGCAAACCAATAACAGACTCTTAACTATAGTGAACAAACTGATGGTTACCAGAGGGGAAGTGGATGGGTAGATGGGTATAATAGATGATAAGAATTAAGGAGTGTACCTGCTGTGATGAGCACCAGGTATTATATGCAAGTGTTGAATCACTGTTTTGTACATCTGAAACTAATATTATGCTGTATGTTAACTAATTGGAATTCAAATAAAAACTTAAAAGCCAAACAAAACAAAATAAAAAAGATCTATCTTTTACATAGGTGACAATAAAGATATACTCTTCCTTTTGGAAAAAAATACTTACAATGGAATAGGGGCAGGGAAAAGAAAGAAGGTAGGCAAACAGGATAGAAGATGAGAAAACAACTAGTTGTAAAATAGGAATAAAGAGTTCAGGAAGAAAGTACATGGAAATTATCTTTTTTTTTTTTTAAAGGAGGAATAAGTGAAAGCCTATGCTAGCAAAGAGAAAGAAAACTGTATTCATAGAAGAAAAATGAGTTTCTAAAGTAGTAAATTACGAAAATTTACTACTTGTTCCCATACTGGTTTGCAATAACATATGAGAGCAAGGGGGACAGAAAAGATGGTGCCACAGGTTAACAGGAAGTAGGTAACTGTCAGAAAAAAAAGATTTAATAGACTCTTGAATCGGATCTTTCAATGTCTATTTTGACCTTATTCTATATAGTAAGACTAAGGATTTCAAATATTTATTTCCTGAATCCCCTGGCAACTGGGCTTTCTGGATGTGACTTATATTCTATTAGATGTTACCATACAATATCTAAAAGGCACAAGAGAGAGGTCATCTTCCTGTAACCAGTGACTTAAGCAGTGGGCAAATCCCACATTCCAGTGTCTAGTTGCCAGGCTTGCTGGTGGGTGGTCTTTGCAGCAGTGGCAGTGGCAGGAGCAACAAGAACAGCTGCAGATTCCTGACATTTGCATCATAGCAGCATAACTTTCAAACCAATGATGCAGAGACAGCCTCCTGAATTCTATTTGACCAGAACTTCTAACAAGTTTGAAGCATTTAATTCCCTAGAAGAAATCCTTTTCAGTTTAAAATATCTAAAGTGACACGGAAATTAGGCAACATGGTCAAATGACACTGAAGGGTTAAGATCATGAGTATGAAGAGAACTCTGAATGCCGATTAAAACATCTAGAGAGCATTTTAGCACACTAATGAGAGCACAGACCCAGTTATCAGGAATTAAAGAATATAATTCAGAAAGAATGCTATAAGTTAGAGAAAACAAACTTGAACTTGGATAAAAAAGATGTGCGCCACACCTGGGTTGAGGCATATCCTAGCCATGGAACATAAGTAAGTTCATTAAATCTCTCTCCCTCCCTCACCGTGAATTCTTGGCTCTATCTGCTTATCTCTGAGGATCTCTCTCTCTCTCTCTCTCTCTCTCTCTCTCCTTCTCAGTGGGTAAGAGACTTCTGACAGCTCTAAACTCACAATAACCCAGCAGCCATACATAAATTGCACAGAAAAACTCTGATTCACCCTGGTTGGTTCACCTGCCCACTCTCGGATTAATCTGTTTTCAAAAGGGGTTTGTGTGCTATTTTTCAGGTTATGTCAGGTGCTCTCCGCTTTGATTGGTAGCCTAAGCAAAACCATGTTAGCAGGGGAACAAATTTCTGCAAAAAGAGGGAAATACTATTACCACATGAATGAAGGAAAGGATGATGCTGGAATAAAAACCAACAGAATTCTTTTACAAGGAATAAGGAAGCAGGGAGAAAAGAAAACACTACTGCCTTGAGTGAGATTACATTGTAGGATGTTAAGATATTGAGAAACCTGATATGTATAGACTTGGAGAAAAAAGCATTTCAGAGGAAGGAATATAATTTTTTAATGGAAGGAAGACGAAACATTTCCTCAAAGTTTCTAAACGGTTGGGGAGGTAGAGAGCTACTTTGGAAAAAAAAGCAAAAAAAAAAAAAAAAGGAAAATAAAGCAAAGAACATGCTCACCTAAATATATATCTATGACTTGTCACAGATTATTATATATGTGTGTGTGTGTATGTACACATACACACACACACACACACACACATATATATATATGAATAGTCTAGGAACACTTGAAGTAGAGAGGAAAAAAGCTGAATGTTTCTTTATTATTCTTAAAACAAAACAAGATCTTTTGCTGAGATATAGGCTTTAGTCATCCAGATTAGAACCTTACGATAGAGGAAGAGGTTTACTTTTAATTTCATTTAAACACTTTATGTTTTCAATTTCTAGACGATTATATACTACATTTATTAAAAACAAATAATGAGGGTCAGTTGGTTAACCCTCTGCCTTCATTTCAGGTCATGACCTTCAGGTCCTTGGATCAAGCTGGCTGAGCTGGAAGCCTGCTTCTCCCCCTGCCTCTCTCCTTACTCTTGCTCTTTCTCTCATAAATAAATAAACAAACAAACAAACAAATAAATAAATAAATCTTTAAAACAACAACAAAAGATGAAGGAGCCAGATTAAAAGGTGAAGCATTTCTGAACAATGATAAGAAACAATGGGTGGCTGTTTCAGTGAAAATCACAGCACAACGTTACATAACATCACATGTGGACTCAAGGAATTTTACCCCTAACATTGGCCTTGATGACTCAAGGGGAGTTCAAGAAACAGATGCCACTGATAATGAATGCTGTCCTTAGAGGAAAAATCCAGGTTTTAATTGGGGAAAGGGGGTGGGAAGGGCAAGGGAGAAAAGTCGAGGACAGAAAGACATGAAACCAGGGGTGCAAACGGGTGGCCCATGTAGTGTGTGTTCATTTTGATGCTTTTATCCTGGCCTTGCACTTCCTTTTTGCTCAAAATTTCCATAACCGTCTCCATTTGTTCCCTCAGTTCCGCTACCTACATGGTCTCTGAACGCACTATAGACTTCTGCAATTCTCCGTCCAGGCTCTCTACCATAAGGATTGCTGTCGCAAAGCTAATTCACCGTAAGGCAACTTTGCCATTAAAGGATAAAATTACGAATAAATCAAAGATGGATGTTCATTAACAGGATCTAGTGAACCATAAAAAATGAATAACAAAATTATACAGAATTTTATTGCAAAATGCAAGACATTTGAATACTTTTCAACTGTGTGTAGATTCATGACAATACTGTGCAAAGAAGTGATTTTATTTTGTGGATTTTACCTAAAAACATGTCTTCAAAATCTTTCATTCATAGTATTATACTATTTTGTTTTTGTTTTTTGAATTTGCTTGTTGATTCTCCTCGCTCAGCACTGCACTGGTTCTTTTTTTGGTAAAATGTTTTCCTTCCCTAAGAGAGGTATCAGTTTCCAAAATACTAGGATGCATGTTTGTAAGCGAGCTTTGCCTTGCTTCGTCAAAGCGCTCTACGCTGTTGTTTGTTCTTGGCATATTGTCACATGTCCATTGATAAACATTCCAAAATTCTATGTGACACCTGAGTTCAGAGCTCTGCCTCACTGTTCAGATCATTATGAGGCTAAGATTCATATAATATGAAAATGGTAGTAGTACACCAATAAAGAAATGAGACCGAACTGTCCCCTGGTTGAAACCAACAAACTGTCAAACCAAATGGTCCATCAGTAATTATTATTATTTTTTAGCATTTAAAACAAAATCACCTTATGGGCAAGAAGTTATCCAGCAAAAATGCTTGTGGCAAAGATGCAGTTTTTATTTGCATTACTTCTTTCATGCTCACAACAGTTCCCTGCTCATTATAGATTTTTCCACTTACAGATGAGCATTACTAGACAGAGGGGTGGACCCAGTAAGCAAAATTGTCCACGATCCCTTAATTTTGTCTCCTAATCCTTTGCTTTCCATTTAGAACCCATGCTGTGTGGAGAGTGAGGGAGCATAAAGTCTGAGTTAAAAATTTAGCTTTAAAACCTTTTCTCTCTCTCTTCTCTCTAGAATATAAGTTATGATCTCAAAGAGTTCTGGGCTTCGATTCAGGATATCTGAATCCTTCAATTCTATTCTTGGGAATCTATGCTATGAATTGTGCAAAATAGAATAAGCTTTATGAGTAAAGACAATTAAAGCAACATTATAATGGAACAGAATTAGGAGAAATTAAAATTTCCAGCCATAAGGGAATAGATAAGCAAACAGTGATAAGAAGACACCATGGAACCATTAGAAATGTTTATGGAGACATAAAAAAGTAAGTTAATACAGTAACTAAGTAAAGCAGTACAATGTATAATAAACAGTATGTAAATGAGTCCACTTTTTAAAAGTGATATTAAAATGGTGGCTTTTTAATGAAAACTTTGTTTAGGTTACGGTGCAACAGGTTCTGCTTCCTCTTTCAACTTTTCTATATTGTCAAGATTTTTTTTTTTAATTTTTATTTATTTATGATAGTCAGAGAGAGAGAGAGAGAGAGAGAGAGAGGCAGAGACACAGTCAGAGGGAGAAGCAGGCTCCATGCACCGGGAGCCCGACGTGGGACTCGATCCCGGGTCTCCAGGATCGCGCCCTGGGCCAAAGGCAGGCGCCAAACCGCTGCGCCACCCAGGGATCCCTATTGTCAAGATTTTAAAAATAAAAATAATAAGATACAAGTAATAGTTATTAAAAAAATTAATTCTCAGAGTTTAGAACAATACCAGCTACCAGAAAAGTACCTAGGGCCTCATATAAGTTTTTTAAAATGAAGTAGGTAAAAGAGGAAGATCAAAAGCTTGTACAAAAAAAAAATACACATATAAACGTCTTAAAATGGAGTTGATAGATACTGAGAAGGATAATGAGGTCAGTTGGGAAGAGGGGTGAAAATATGTTTTTTGGAGGAAACAAGTGTATTTTCTGTTTTGTTCAAATTTAATATTCTACTACTAGATATTGAATACCTTACGGTCCATGCAAATAGAGAATACGTTGCTCAAAAATAGGTGTCAAAGAATTTGACTTTTTTTCTGTCCTTTACTCAGTCTGGCTATTGCTATTACCTAACTGCCATAAAGATGCACACTGCAAGGAAGATATTACAACTTTGTGAGTTAAGATGAAATAAATTAAGATTTATTAAGTTCTTAGAAAATAGTCTAGTGCAGTATAAGCACTATTTAGGCATTTGTTATATATAAATACTTTACTTTTGAGTAGACAGAAATATTGCATTACAAAGTCTTTAAAAAGACTTTCCAATCCCCAAGTACCAGAAAGTAATTTGGCAATATTATACATTTTTTTTCTAATGCATCAGAACAACCAATAAAAAACAAACAACAATAAATAAGTACAAAGCAAGTAACTTTTTTATTTTGCATCATTAGACTCAAAAGATTGAAAATGGGCATATTCCAATTTGGATTTAAAAAAAAAATAAGAAGGCACACTATCTTTAAAGCTACCATAAATTACCAGCTTAATAGATTACAAGGAATGTGTGCAGCTATTTATTATTCTGTTCAGAAAAAAATACATATAGTTACCATGGAAACTACTAAATCTCAGAGTGTGTGTGCTACCTCTATGATATGATCACTTTTTGTAATACAGATATGAGTAATATATCATCTGGGCTCTGGCATTAAATGTTTTGAAATGCTTTAAAACACACACATTGCTGATATCCATATTCACTATTTTTGACTTCCTTAGCTCTCTGACATTAAATACCCTTTAAATTTTAACATTTTTGTGTTTCAAATATATTCTACATGCAAAATCACAAATTTCAAATCTCTGAGAATTGTGCAATTGGAGTCAATCCCCCAAAATTTTCAATGCCTTGTAATTAGTTTTCCATGAACACTGCAGAAAGGAATAAAAGGAAGATTTTTCCTAAAGATTTTAAATGTAGTTTCACCTTTTAATAAAAATTAGACCTTCTGTAAGAAAACAAAATACTTATTAAAACAAAGAAAAATAACAATTTGTATTAAAAATTGGCCAAGAGGGGCACGTGGGTGACTCATTCCGCTAAGCAACTAACTCTTGATTTGGCCTCAGGTTATGACATCAAGGTTGTAAGATCAAGCCCACAATGGACTCCGTGCTGGGTGTGGAGCCTGCTTACGATTCTCTATACTTCTCCCTCTATTCCTCCCCACCCCTGCTTGCATACATGCTCTCTATCAAAAAAAAGGAAAGAAAAGAAAGAAAGAAGAAAGAAAGAAAGAAAGAAAGAAAGAAAGAAAGAAAGAAAGAAAGAAAGAAGAAAGAAAGAAAGAAAGAGAAAGAAAGAAAGAAAGAAAGAAAGAAAGAAAGAAAGAAAGAAAGAAAGAAAGAAAAGAGAGAGAGAGAGAAAAGAAAGAAATTGACCAAGATACTGTTTTTCACATCTCCACACTCCTGTTAGATTTAATGCAGGATCAATTTATGAGACACCTAAATTACAATATAGAAGTGCAACATTTGTTCAGAGTTTTATTAAACGAAATATGAACCCCTGAGGTGAAATTGTGCCTTAGAAAGTGTTGGGACATAAAGTCATATCTCACCAGCTGATTAAGCTGAAGCTTCAATAAAGTATTGACTCATGTTTTGTCATCTGTCCTTGGATATCTATGAAAAAACTCAAAGGAGGTTATTCTCTCTGAAAATTTTACCAGGTAAATAAGAGGACTTGTACTTCTAGGGTTGCTGATGGAATCTGTTTCATAAAAATTTTCCTAACTGAAACATGGTTAACTTCTTTTTCTTCCACCCAAAATTAAGCAGGAGCAAGGATGACCAAAATGAAGTAGACATTTCACAATTTACAAGATGATTTTAAAAATTATAGGTGTTTGGGACGCCTGGGTGGCTCAGCGGTTGAGCATCTGCCTTTGGCCCAGGGCGTGATCCTGGAGTCCCAGGATCAAGTCCTATGTCGGGCTCCCTGCATGGAGCCTGCTTCTCCCTCTGCCTGTGTCTCTGCCTCTCTCCCTCCCTCCCTCTCTCTCTCTCTCACTGTCTCTCATAAATAAATAAAATATTAAAAATAAATAAAAATAAATAAAAATTGTAGGTGACTTTTGAGTTGTGCTACTCTTTTGTTTGATTTTTCCAACTTTCTCACAAAGAAGGAAAGGCTTTATTACACATAATTTTTAATGGAACTAAGTTTCATTAAAATAATAATAATCAGTATTATTAAGGAGGTATTTGGATGCTACACCAAATTTTCTTATTTTCTGCCATGCCAATTTACTGCAATGCCTATTTATCTCACTTTGCTACTGGGAAAAAAAAAATGTCACTTTTATTTTTTTAGTAACAATGTGTGTATGTATGTTTGTGTGTGTATTCACATATATGTATGTGTGTGTGTGGAGAGAAAGAGAATGAGATTTAAGTTCCACCTTTCAAAATCATATTCTTAACAAAGTTTGCATTGTTTTATAGTTAACCAATGTTTTTGACAGATGTGTAAATTTGAGGAAGAAAGAAAATAGGCATTTGAGGTATAGAAAGCCCTGTACCAAGGTTGCTTGATTCTAGTGCTCTGGCAGCTTTTTCCCTTTCAGAATTCCATAAACTTATTTTTCTTGCATTTGTCTAACAATTTAGAGCTCGTATCATGTTTTTGTAGACATGGTTCTTTGTGCTCCTTACAACACCTCTGTGAAGGGACAGAGTTCACAGTATTTATTTTTTATTTCTGTTTACAAAGACTTAAAGAGGTTACTATAAGAGGAGAGAGAAGGATAGAATCAGAGATGGTGGATAAAGATGGGGGGAAGTAATAAAATTAAAAAGAAGAAAAGGTAATAAAATGAGAGGGAAAACGATTTCACAAGCCTTTAGCAAATGGAGACAAATGATTAAGCCACAAGACATGATAGCAGGAAAAGCAAGGAAGCAACTAGGTGTCAGAAAACAAAAGAACCATGATAGCCTTCAGGTCTTTGCTTGAAAGCATGTTGAGAAAAGTAGCTGAAAATCGGAGGTGTTCTGCCCTTTTCCAGAACCGGGTGAATGCTGGGGCCAGCACTGAGAGGCCAGAGCGGCAGAAGCAGGACAGCTTCTGTGAACTATCAACCTGATCCACCTGGGCTCTACTCCAGGTTAAGACCCCATATTGAGGAGAAATTTAAGAGAATGGAATAAATATTGAGGAGGAATTAGGACAACAGACACAGATGAGGAAAGGGATTGAGTGAATCAAGTGTGACTTTCAACAATTTATTCAACCTCCTCATGCATTAGTTTCTTCATCTGTAAAATGAGTAAGAAGAGTACCTACCCTGAAGTTTCTGTTCATTAAATAGGTTAATACATGCAAAACACTCAAGTCAGTGGCTGTCACATAGTAAGTAGTCAATAGATGTTAGCTAATATTATCTTAGATAACCTGAGGGAAAATAGCCTCAGACCCCAAGAGCTATATTGAAAACAGCAAAGTGGAGATAGGATATTTCTACAAAATACTGCAGTATTTTGCATTAGCCATGAAATAGCCAACCACTAAAAATGATCCAGTGTTCTGTGGTGGATCAGTTAGATGCCTGTCAGTTTATGCACTTCAATCAGAGTTCAGAGGAGATCCCATCATGGTGGGGAGGAGGCCCGTTAAGACTCAAAACACTAAGCTCCAAGTCAGAATTTGTTAGAGAGGGGTGAGATAAGATCAGTAGAATACAAAGGCTTTAACCGGAAATAAAGATGGGGCACATGAATGGAAAATTAGTCACAAAGCGCTGAGTTTTAAGTAATCAGAACCTGCTAGATACTGCAAATGATGATGAAAATTGAGGAAAAGATGGTAACTTTAAACAAGAGAAAACATTGGCTCTCCTCAGAACACATGAGATATTGTCTAACATTGAGTTGGTTTCAATGAAAAGGCTTCATCTGGGTGGGGGGACAGTTTCTATGAGAAGAGTGATATGGATTTAGACACCCAAGTTGTCTTTATAATTGAAGGTTGTGGAGAGACAGCAAGCCTTTGAGAGGACTCAAAAGGCTGTATTAGGGAATTAGGATGCACACTACCCACAGGAGCTATACAAGATTAAAATTCAAAATGGGAAAGATCTGATTGTCAAATATCACAAATTGATCTTATACTACCATGAAGACCATAATGACCTACTTATAACTCTTCATCTGTCCTCTCCCAAGAGAGCACATATTGACTGTCAGTCATACCAAGGTCCACAATCAAGGGATCACAAGGTGGGTGTGGAAGTTGGCTGAGTAGGAGGGAAATGAGGGATTACCAAGACAAGGGGTATTGGAAGAGGGGAAGATGTACAAGGAGGGCACATGAAAAAGGACTATGGAACTGGGTTAAATTTATATAATAATTTTATAGTATCAGATCATTTTGATAATTCTGTTTATAAGGCAAACTCAATTTTCAATATTTCTTAAAAAATGTGACATTTATAATTAAATACAAAACTTGAAAAAGACTCTGAATATTACATAGCACAGCATAATATCCATTTTTGCAATTGGATATTATGCTTTTAATAGAATCTTAGATTTTAGAGTCAGAAAATATTTTAAAGAAAATGAAAAAAAAGTCCAATTCAATCCTTACACCTCCAATTCTCATTTCACAGGCTAATATACAGAAAGCCAGAGTCACACAGCTTGTACAAAACCTGGTAGCTATGTATAATAGAGTGGTGATGAGAATCTGAATCCCCAAATCACATAACAGGCCCCATAATTAACTCCAAGATCATTTTTCCCCCAAATTGTAGGACTCATACAAGGATTATAGTTAACTAAAATTCATGTTTTCTTTCATTTTAAATTGTAATGTCCATTTACCAAGTAGATACTATCAGTTATTGGCTTTTTGTTTACTTAAGTAAAAATATACTTTAAGAGTGAAAAACATACATGAAGATATCAAGTGCTGAATCCCGTCTTTACAAAGCTTTGAAAATGCAATTGTACTACAATATAACACCTGGTATAAACAAGTTTATTTGTACTTATATATTTATCAAAATCAGTTAAAGATTGTACAGCATTGTATTTGGTACTATCATGAATCTCCTGTGGCTGCTGTCTCTGTCACTATCTGTAATTAGAAAAACACACATCAAAAATCTATCCTTATCTATCTACATATGTAACATTTGAAACCCACACTGTCTAGCACTCATACATATCAAATATTTAATCCTCATGAAACTCTGTTTTATTAACACTTTTTTTCCATACTAGAAAACATCATTATTGGGAAGTATATATAGTCAGTTAATTTTGAGGTAGAACTAGTTCCTTCAATTCCAAATAATTTTTTGTTTTTAAAAATTATATTATTATAACATTTATAAAATATATAATAAATGAGATAAAAATAAATGAAATCCCATGTAACCCCTGCCCATTTTATCAAGTCTTAAATATACGGCTATCTTGCTTTAGTTCTTTCTTTTTTGTCTACATACCTTATATTTGAAGCATCTTGTATGCACTTCTCCAATCAAATTCTCTCTCGTTTTTCCCAAAGGTAATCACTCTCTTAGATTTGGTATTTATCATCCATGAGCATAGTTTTATACATTTACACTTAGTAGTTTTAAAGCATAAATCACATAAGTGTATGTTTTCCAAATGTGTATGTATGATATCATCCTTCACATACCACTTTTTATACTTTATATTATTATGATTTATCTCTGTTGATATATTCAGCACAAGTTTTACTTTAAGATTTTTCTTTTGGTATGACATCAAAGCAAAACAACAAAAGCGAAAATCAACAAGTGGGATTACATCAAATTAAAGAGCTTATGCACAGCAAAGGAAACAATCAACAAAATGAAAAGACAACCTAAAGAATGACAGAAAATACTTGCAAACAATATATGTGTTAAAGGGTGAATTTTCAAAAATTTAGAAGGAACTTACACAACTCAATAGGAAAAAAAACCCCAAGTGATCCAATTTAAAAAATGGGCAAAGGACTTGAATAGAAATTTTTACAAAGAAGACATACAGATGGCCGACAAGCACATGAAAAGGTGTTCAACATCACTGATCATCAGGGAAGTGCCAGTCAAATCCACAATCAGCTATCATCCCATATCTATTACAATAGCTATTATTTATTTATTTATTTATTTATTTATTTATTTGATATATTTTTATAAGTGATACTTTTTATTATTATGAATACCAACAGTTGAAGAAATTGGTTTTTCATTATGGTCAATATATTCCATTAATTTGTTTTTTGTTTTTTTAGAGAGAGGCAGAGATAGCAGGTCAGGGAGGGGTAGAGAGAGAGGGAGAGAGAGAATCTCAAGCAGACTCTGTGCCTAGTGGGGAGCCCAACCTGGGGTCTCACAACCCTGAGATCATGACCTGAGCCAAAATCAAGAGTTGGATGCTTAACTGACTACCACCCAGTTACCCCTCTTATTCTTCAGACAGACTATTCTCATCTTTGAAGAGGTTTTTGCTTAGAGTATTTTTACTTCCATTACCAAAGGGAAAAAATTGATAACCATTATATCCAATTACCTTGCTCACTGATGATCACAGCAGTAGAAACTGTATATGCTGTCTACCAAAGCTCAAGAAGGTTATCATTTAGAAATAGAGGTTAGAACTAACTCTAGTGGTTCATAATCACATAGTTGGCTTTCTCTTTTTGTATCTACCCTTGGACAGTAAAAGTAGCCTGGCCATCTAAGAGAACCTTTAATAAATATTCACAGTAATCTCTATGAGATGGAACATAGATTTTTTATTTTCTAAAAATGCTATTTATACCCTAGGAGTTAATAAAGTGATTTGCAATACTTAAATTATAGGAAAAGAACCCCTGTTTTCAAGTCTATCCACAAATCACAGGATTAGTATGCACAAAATAAAAAATTGGTACATAAACACATGGTGATGGAAAGTGAGTCATCAATTTTGGTAGCATGTATATGTTTAGACAGAGTATATAACACCCTTTACTATAAATTCATTTAAAAAACAAAACATCATCATTTAGACTATAACTGTAAAAATGCTTGTGGTGCATTATTCTACTTCCCAAGGTTAGGGATGATGCAGACATGCCACAGTGTTTTATATTTCTACTGTTCAGATCATATTAATGAGAACATCATTTGGAAAACATTGTTTATATTTGTCTTATGTTAAACTTTATATATATAATATATTTACCACATTATCCATTCATTTATTAATGGACACTTAGGTTGTTTTTATGTCTTGGTTTTTGTGAATAACACTGCAATAAAAATCAGAATGTGGATATCTCTTTGATATAATGATTTAATTTCCTTTAGATAAATAGCTAGAAGTGGAATTGCTGGATCATATGTTTTATTTTGAATTTTTAGAAGAACCAACGTACTATTTCCCATAGTAGCTGCACCAATTTATATTTCTACTGACAATCCACAAGGGTTCCCTTTTCTTCACATCCTCACCAGTGCTTGTTATCTCTAGTTTTTTTTTTAGCAAATCTAATGTATGGCATGGTGACTATAGTTAACAATACTGTATACTTGAAAGTTACTAAGAGAGTACATCATAAGTGTTTTCTCCACAAAAAAGGGAAAAAAAGTAATTATGTAAAATGACTGGTATGTTAATTAACCTTATTGTGATAATCATTTTGTAATATATGCATGTATCAACTCATCCCATTGCACACCTTAAACTTACACATGTTATATGTCTATTACATCTCAGTGAAACTGTAAAAAATAATTTAGATATTTCCAGGTGGTTGCATAAAGCACAAATTTATTCATTTTACCTGCTCCCTAATAGTCCAATGAGCAAATTTACATATTTATGCTTCTATAAATGTACATTCAGATGCTGGGACTTTTCACTACTATGAATGAGGCTACAAATGAATACTCCATTACATGATTCCTGGAATATTTCTGCAGTTTTTTCCCTCCATTACATTTATAAATCCAGATTTGAACTTTCTAGGTCAGAAAGCAGAGGCAAATTCAATTTCTATAGAAATGGCCAAATTGTTCTCTCATTTGGCTTTACCAATTAACCCTCAGTTCTTTCATTGTTTTCTTTAAACATCATAATTTAGACCATGTAAGATTTATGCCATAATTCAAAGTGCATGGTTCCATTTTAACACTATATTACACTATATGAACCACCTTTTAAATATGTCTTGCAAATTAGTGCTTATTTCCTACTAGCAGAGGACAAAGATAGGGATGATAGATTAAGACATGTCTTAAAAAAAAAGACAAGTCTTAGAATTTATGGTATATCAGAGTTGTAATAGAATATAAGGGAAACAACAAATCTAGAATTTTTTCTGGGTACACTTGCAGAAACAGTAAAAACAGACTTCTTGGCTATAATTATTTTTATTATGTCTTGTCTTTCAGTAGTATTGTCTTTTTTTACATAATGGAAGACAATTCAAAAATAAAATAGAGAATGCAGAAATATACCTTACATATGACTCCACATAAGTTTTGTATATATTAAAGCACTCATTAATCATTACAATGTTTTATATTGAATGTGTACTTAATATTCAAATCTGTAACCAAAAGCAAAGCTAGCAAGAATTTGATTATCATATATAAAATAAAATTGTAATTTTTTTCTCCCATGTTTCTCTTTTTGATGATATGTTTTTTTAAAATGAGTACTTGAAAATAAAGTTGTAGACCACATAGGCACTTCTTTCTGCTTAAAAGAGATAGAGGAAATGAGAAAAGCATAAACCAAAGCACAGAGTTTTCACAAGTTCTCTGAATAAAGCTGCAAAGTGCTATCACATTAACTCAATATTCTAGGCAAGTTTTATTCAAATAATTTTTTCTACCTCACCTTACTAACTGCTCAAAGACCTATATGCATATTTTTTCTCTAAATTATCTATTCTATTCAGATCCCATCCTTTAAATATCTTGAAGTGATTGTAATAGCAAATTGCTGATTTCTAAAAGCTAAATCAGCAATAGTTTCAGTGGTGTACTGTCATTACGCTAGAGACTTTAGACATTGAGGCAGATGTTTAGGACATAGAAGTATTATTGCCTTTCTTTCCATTTAATATAATTGTTCATTCAAGAAAGCCCATCATCTGTTATTTTTTTAAATCTATGCAATGCATTGCTTTAAATGTTTTTGCCCTTCTGTTTTGCCAAAAATAATTGTTCTTAACTAGCAACACAAATGAAGTCATCGAGTCTCTAACCACCCTTGTATTATCCATGAAATTAATTGTCTACTGTTCTCTATTCTTTTGTTTTATTATCAAACCACAAAGGAAAGACTGATCTTGCCCTCTCTTCCATTCATAGCGTAGGTGCCATTTATCCCATGTCAGGTATGCAGAATTAGTGCAACAATTTTAAGTCGTATTATAAAAAGAGAAAAATAAATGCTTTAAAAATATCAAAAGAGTCAATGACTTGTTACAGAGGAATGTACTACAATTTTTTAAAATCTCAAACTAGGAATATATATGCAAGGAGCACAAAAGAGGGTGCATAGTATCTTGAGATGGTCTTCATAGCAACAGTTTGTGGAATGGATGAAATGTTTATCTTTCATTCCTTTGGATTAAATAGTAATGTTAAAATAAACATATCAAAGTTTGAATATTTTCTTACATTTTTCATCTTCAATTTCATCTTCAATTTTCATCTCAATTACCCACACAAAGAAGTACTCCTAATTGCTTAAAATTTTTCACAATAGAAGTTGAAAGTAAGTGGAAAGCTTATCTCTTTAACTCATGCATCTTTAGTTATAAATATTTTTAACTTTTGGCATTGAGTGTGAAATGAACAACTCATTTTATACGTAGCTAACTTCACAGGGCAGGAAAATTGCTAAAAATAACAATTTAAAAATTATTTCCTCTTTGGAGAGACTATTTCAACATTTATTTAATATAGGGTAGTTTATCAATTATTTTTAATTTTAGAAGTGTTAAGTAAGATTCTAAGGAATCTAGAGTACTAGCCCTACTTATGTCACTAACCGTGTATTTTAGGAAAATGACTTAGTGCCTCTATTTTTAAATGTATAAATATTGCAAATGTAGACTTCAGTAACATCGATTTGAAGATTCGGAAGAGGTTCTTTGGCACAGTCATAATTACAGAGTGTGCACTTGGTGGTGGGAGAAGGCGAGATGCCAAAGGGTTAAAGGAGCAGGAGTATAGGACCCAATGCCAGTGCCCAGTTTCACAGCCTGGACATTTACAAAGAGCCTTCTAATCTTGACTTTCAGACCAAAGTGACAGGATTCAGACAAATCTCTATAAAAATGTCCCCTTTTTAGACTTCAAATAATATCAATATGAAATGAAGATGTTTTTAATGGATTGGATCTGTTTTGTACTGCTGTAAGAAAAACATGGACATATATATCTACTTTTTGTGGAAGTGAAAAGCAGGTAATGATAACAAAATATCCTTTCCTATAATAACAAATATGGTGATAGGAACACATCGTTGTTAATATCTAATGAACTCAGACAGCCATATAACATAGCCTCCTCTCTTTTTCCTTCATTTTAAATTTATTCTCTATTTTTGTAGTCTTTACATAAATTTGTGCACCTAACTGCTGTTGTGATGATACCATTTTCTTGTGGTCAATAGGGGATCTTACATGATCAAAATCTCCACTACTGTTATCTTCTCCTCAAAGGAATCATACAAAAGACATGTTCCTACTTATTTCTTTACAATTTACTTCTAAATTCAGTCTACTCTTTTATGAAATATTTTTATCATAGAAACACATTTATTTTTGTAAATATCTTATTTCCCTTTTTCTGTCCAGATCTCCCATATTCACCTAAGAAAAATGCCTCCCTTTTCTCTTCAACCTTCACTCCTTTTTCACCCCCTCTACCCAAACAAATCTAATCTAGTCTAATGGTGCCTAAAGCATGCAGTGTCAAAGAAATAGAAGTCTTATGTTCCATTACAATGAGACAAAACAGAATCGGTGTCGTTGGTTTCTGTAACTCTGACTACACCCAGGATCTTTTACATGCTCAGAGTAACTGTTCTCCTGCTTGCAGTTATTCATTCTTCTCATCACTCAGTGAACATTGCTTAAGCACTATGCATTCACAGTGTGTTACTCAGTGGCAATGTGAAAAGAAGCCAGATACAGTTCCTGACCAAAGGATTAGGAAAACAAATACATTACAAAAGGACTCACTTTTCAACTTGGTTTATTTAAAAACATTTACTGTGGCAATACTGTTTAATTATGTTTTTCAGGGCAAATAAAGTTTACTAAGTCATATCACAGGCTAAATAGGTTGTGTGATAACTGGCAACTGTTTACATCGAAAAATATATTTCTATAGCTCCGTTTTCATTAAAAAAAAATAGTCTGAATTCCAACACATTGCTTACAAATGTGGTTTTGGAACATAACTCATTTATTTGTAGCCTGCCTGTAATACTATCTGAACTTTAAGTTGAAGCTTTTCTTGGAAGGACTCAAAATACCTCCATGTGTAACATCACTGGGTCTTGTTTGTTTATACTCTGCCTTCTCTCACAAATGATTTGAAACAGTTTATACATATAACAGAATAATAATGCAATATAAACAAGGTAAAGTAGTAAGTAAGACTAGGAAAAAATGTAAATAATAGCATAATCTAAGCCTGGAACCAGGGATCCAGGTGAGCCAGCACACGTGGGTAGATTGTGACTGCCAGCTGAGTTGTTGAAGGGGACCTTGAAAGGACATTGGGTACTTGTACAAAAGACTCTCCTTCGGAGTGTCTTCTGAGTTGCTGCCTGAGAGTGAATCCATATAGGCTTCGGAAATTTGGCAAGTAGATGAAAGGTTGGCATTTCTTCAGGAAAACTTAGAAGGCTTTTGAAAATGATTCGTAAAACATGCAAAAATCATGTGTACCTAGAAACGTGAAACCCACTTTGCAGTGGCCTACAGAAAAATTTGAGAGCTTATCTCAATAAACCACTGGGGGGTTCTCTCTAACACATAATTTTTTGTTTTCTTTAGTCCCTCAAATTTTATCATGCAAACATGACAAAGGTGATTAGGGGCTGGAAGACTTCTCAGAGCAGATATTTTCAGGGAGCTAACACAGATAAACAATAATATGAATTATGATGATCCTATGGAACATTTAACTTTGGGTAAAATATTGCAATGCTGAAACTTCCAGAAAGAATTAATTTCTAAAGTGTTAGCAAAGAGCTCAAATTGTAGATTGCAAGATAGGATTTTTGGAAATCAAACGCCTAAGCTTAAGAAGTAATCTGCAAAAATACAGTTTCATTTTTAAATAGTGTAATTCTTTTCAACAAAGATGGTGGGAGCAATTGCCTTTTATGTCTCTTTTAAAAGTAAGGGACAAATTGGTCAACCGTATGTAAATAATATGATTTTTTTAAAGATTTTATTTATTTACTCATGATAGACACAGAGAGAGAGAGAGGCAGAGACACAGGCAGAGGGAGGAGCAGGCTCCGCGCCGGGAGCCTGACGCAGGACTCGATCCCAGGACCCCAGGATCGCGCCCTGGGCGGAAGGTGGCGCTAAACTGCTGAGCCACCCGAGCTGCCCAATATGATGTTATCTAATCTTGAATTATCTTGTGAGCTAGAATAAGACAATTCATTGTTCCTATTTTACAAAGTCAAAATTGAACTGATAAAGAAAGAAGCAAAGAAAAGAAAGAAGCAAAGGTGGGTGTTGTGCCAGGCATGTGGTATACATGACTTAATATTTGCTGACCAGCTGATTGTTTCATGGCTACCTGTGTAACAGCTAAATCAAATTGGCCAATAGATTTAAGTAACTCAGCTTTTTCATAGGGCATAATCACAAATCTCAGTGACAGAAATTTAAAATATTGATGTCTTCCATTTTCATAGCTGTCTTCATATAGCAGTCCCTAAACCCTAAATAGCTGTCAATCAAGTCTTAATGAATTTTGAGTGTCAAATAAAAGAGTAAGTTTCTAAAAGGAGTCACAACATATATACATCCCTTCCCTTGGCAGTGTTGAGGATCACTTTTGAATTTGCTTTGCCAAACTAATTACCGACTTAATAGGTGATGAACTTTTATAATATGCACAACATTCCTTAGCTTTTAAAATATATTTCACATTGTAACAAATAAGAGTATTTAACCCAATCATAACTTTGAAATATTACTCCAAGGTTTCTATGAAAAACTTTTTTGACAAACTAAAAAAATAATTCCTTTTTACTTTTGCCCAAATATACTGGGGATCATTATCCATATAAAATATAATAAATTCTTAAGTATATTTTAAAATGCCTGTTTTAGTCCTTTTTCCTTTTTCTTCATTAAACCTATAAAACTGAAAGTCAATTACACTGATGAAAAAAAACCCTATATTTAAATTTCAGAATGCTACATAATAAACAAACAAAAACAAACCCACTGGAATTAGACTACTTAGTTCAACTTTCCAACTGTACTGAAGTAAATTCTATTTAAGATGTATTTCTGAGCAATCTATAAAGCTGCTTTCAAATAAAACAATCATTTGAAGTTAGAGAAAGCATTAAAGATCAGTTTGTTTTACATAAACAGTTTTTTCTTTCTAAATTTCCATGCAAAATAGTACAAACACAAATGTTTCTACTGAAAATAGATGATATAATATTGACTGACGCTGTTTTGTAGCTGGATATTTGTGTTATTATAATTAAAAGATCTAAATCTCTATTTGGGGGAAAATTCATTGTGAGTGTAATCAATCAACAATATTTATTGACCATCTGTTATATTCTTAATACTGAACAAGTGGGTTTTTTGGCTTGAGGATGAAGAGATATTGAAGGAATAGAGAATATGAGGTCTGTTTTTAAGGGAAGTAAAAACCTAGGTTTTTACTTCGCAACCCTATATAAACTGATACTCAACTCTTTAAAACCATTTTCATCAAAACACAATCTCTCTCAGAATAAAAGAGAAACCAAAAACAGAACACCAAAGATTTCGGAGATATTCTGAATAGTTAATAAATATTATGATCAGGCTGAGATGCGATTAAAACCAAGGGTAGGAAAGGTCTACATTCACTGAAGTGGTAGTTGTCACATAGCCATTTCTGCCGTAAAATGGTATTCCACTCTTGGAAAGAACCCTCCATTAGGAAAGGTATAAGTCAGCTACTTAGATATGGTTATGCAACTCTTTCTTTCATGCTAAAAGCAGAACCGCAGTTCCTGTTTTTCTTTTCCACGAAAGGAGGTGAAAATTTGACAGCTCAAAATGAAGCAAAAACTCAAGATAAAACAGACACCATTTTGTGCCCACTCAGTCTTCTTTCCAGGGTCATACATGTGTAAGTAGCTGTTTGTTTATAGTCAAGACCTTCTGTGGGTAAATCTGGCAGGATATCAAAGACATTTAGCATAGATATTTCATTTTCAATGCATGTGTCTATTTTTTCCCCTGTTGATGAACCAAATATAACACATGCAGATGATTTTTAGGAATTTATTTTAAATCGTAAGTATTTCTTTTTTTTTTTTTCTTTTTCTGAATGTTCACAGTAGCTAGAAACAAGTATTTGCTTACCACTTCCCTCCCATCATAATATTGAATGGTTGGATGAAATGAAACACAAAATTGTTAATGTGTTTCCCTCCTCTAATATATTTATGTGTTTATTAATCCATTAATTAATAATGTATCTATCAATTAATCTACTAACCATCTATTAATCATCTATTTATATAACCCATGACATCGTGTTTAAGAATATAGGCTTTGGATTCCATTAAACCTGAGTTTGAAGGCAGTATCTAACTTGTTATGAGCTGAATGGCTTTAGCTACATTAATTACCTTTCCTAGTCTAATTATCTTATCAGTTAAACCAGGCAGTAGAAATATTCATTTCATTAGGAAAGTGAATGATTATGAAGACTAAATGAGATAACTCATGCAAAGGGCTTAGCACATTGCCATGGAGTAAGCATTCAATAAGATATAAGAATTATTCTTATTTTTTAAATAAATTTATTTTTTATTGGTGTTCAATTTACCAACATACAGAATAACACCCAGTGCTCATCCTGTCAAGTGCCCCCATCAGTGCCCATCACCCATTCACCCCCACCCCCCACCCTCCTCCCCTTCCACCACCCCTAGTTCATTTCCCAGAGTTAGGAGTCTCTCATGTTCTGTCTCCCTTTCTGATATTTCCCACTCATTTCTTCTCCCTTCCCTTATATTCCCTTTCACTATTATTTATATTCCCCAAATGAATGAGAACATATAATGTTTGTCCTTCTCCGATTGACTTACTTCACTCAGCATAATACCCTCCAGTTCCATCCACGTTGAAGCAAATGATGGGTATTTGTCGTTTCTAATGGCTGAGGAATATTCCATTGTATACAAGACTACATATTCTTTATCCATTCATCTTTCGATGGACACCGAGGCTCCTTCCACAGTTTGGCTATTGTGGCCATTGCTGCTATAAACATCGGGGTGCAGGTGTCCCAGCATTTCACTGCATCTGTATCTTTGGGGTAAATCCCCAGCAGTGGAATTGCTGGGTTGTAGGGCAGGTCTATTTTTAACTCTTTGAGGAACCTCCACACAGTTTCCCAGACTGGCTGCACCAGTTCACATTCCCACCAACAGTGCTAGAGGGTTCCCTTTTCCCCGCATCCTCTCCAACATTTGTGGTTTCCTGCCTTGTTAATGTTCCCCATTCTCACTGGTGTGAGGTGGTATCTCATTGTGGTTTTGATTTGTATTTCCCTGATGGCCAGTGATGCAGAGCATTTTCTCATGTGCGTGTTGGCCATGTCTATGTCTTCCTCTGTGAGATTTCTCTTCATGTCTTTTGCCCATTTCATGATTGGATCGTTTGTTTCTTTGCTGTTGAGTTTAATAAGTTCTTTATAGATCTTGGGTACTAGCCCTTTATCTGATACGTCATTTGCAAATATCTTCTCCCATTCTGTAGGTTGTCTTTTAGTTTTGTTGACTGTATCCTTTGCTGTGCAAAAGCTTCTTATCTTGATGAAGTCCCATTAGTTCATTTTTGCTTTTGTTTCTTTTGCCTTCGTGGATGTATCTTACAAGAAGTTACTGTGGCTGAGTTCAAAAAGGGTGTTGCCTGTGTTCTCCTCTAGGATTTTGATGGCATCTTGTCTCACATTTAGATCTTTCATCCATTTTGAGTTTATCTTTGTGTATGGTGCAAGAGAGTGGTCTAGTTTCATTCTTCTGCATGTGGATGTCCAATTTTCCCAGCACCATCTATTGATGAGACTGTCTTTCTTCCAATGGATAGTCTTTCCTCCTTTATCGAATATTAGTTGGCCATAAGTTCAGGGTCCACTTCTGGGTTCTCTATTCTGTTCCATTGATCGATGTGTCTGTTTTTGTGCCAGTACCACACTGTCTTGATGACCACAGCTTTGTAGTACAACCCGAAATCTGGCATTGTGATGCCCCCAGATATGGTTTTCTTTTTTAAAATTCCCCTGGCTATTCGGGGTCTTTTCTGATTCCCCACAAATTTTAAAATAATTTGTTCTAACTCTCTAAAGAAAGTCCATGATATTTTGATAGGGATTGCATTAAATGTGTAAATTGCCCTGGGTAACATCGACATTTTCACAATATTAATTCTGCCAATCCATGAGCATGGAATATTTTTCCATCTCCTTGTGTTTTCCTCAATTTCTTTCAGAAGTGTTCTATAGTTTTTAGGGTATAGATCCTTTACCTCTTTGGTTAGGTTTATTCCTAGGTATCTTAAGCTTTTGGGTGCAATTGTAAATGTGATTGACTCCTTAATTTCTCTTTCTTCAGTCTCATTGTTAGTGTATAGAAATGCCACTGATTTCTGGGCAATGGTTTTGTATCCTGCTATGTATGCTCTTCTATGTAGAGTATCATGTCACCAGCGAAGAGGGAGAGTTTGACTTCTTCTTTGCCAATTTGAATGCCTTTAATGTCTTTTTGTTGTCTGATTGCTGAGGCTAGGACTTCCAGTACTATGTTGAATAGCAGTGGTGAGAGTGTACATCCCTGTCTTGTTCCTGATCTTAGGGGAAAGGCTCCCAGTGCTTCCCAATTGAGAATGATATTTGCTGTGGGCTTTTCGTAGATGGCTTTTAAGATGTTGAGGAATGTTCCCTCTATCCCTACACTCTGAAGAGTTTTCATCAGGAATGGATGCTGTATTTTGTCAAATGCTTTCTCTGCATCTAATGAGAGGATCATAAGGTTCTTGTTTTTTCTCTTGCTGATATGATGAATCACACTGATTGTTTTACGAGTGTTGAACGAGCCTTGTGTCCCGGGGATAAATCCTACTTGGTCATGGTGAATAATTTTCTTAATGCACTGTTGGATCCTATTGGCTAGTATCTTGTTGAGAATTTTTGCATCCATGTTCATCAGGGATATTGGTCTGTAATTCTCCTTTTTGGTGGGGTCTTTGGTTTTGGAATTAAGGTGATGCTGGCCTCATAGAACGAATTTGGAAGTACTCCATCTCTTTCTATCTTTCCAAACAGCTTTAGGAGAATAGGTATGGTTTCTTCTTTAAAGTTTGGATAGAATTCCCCTGGGAAGCCATCTGGCCCTGGACTTTTGTGTCTTGGGAGTTTTTTGATGACTGCTTCAATTTCCTCCCTGGTTATTGTTCTGTTGAGGTTTTCTATTTCTTCCTGTTCCAGTTTGGGTACTTTGTGGCTTTCCAGGAATGCATCCATTTCTTCTAGATTGCCTAATTTATTGGTGTATAGCTGTTCATAATATGTTTTTATTTTTTTTTTTTTTTTATTTTTTTTATTTTTTTTTATTGGTGTTCAATTTACTAACATACAGAATAACACCCAGTGCCCGTCACCCATTCACTCCCACCCCCCGCCCTCCTCCCCTTCTACCACCCCTAGTTCGTTTCCCAGAGTTAGCAGTCTTTATGTTCTGTCTCCCTTTCTGATATTTCCCACACATTTCTTCTCCCTTCCCTTATTTTCCCTTTCACTATTATTTATATTCCCCAAATGAATGAGAACATATAATGTTTGTCCTTCTCCGACTGACTTACTTCACTCAGCATAATACCCTCCAGTTCCATCCACGTTGAAGCAAATGGTGGGTATTTGTCATTTCTAATAGCTGAGTAATATTCCATTGTATACATAAACCACATCTTCTTTATCCATTCATCTTTCGTTGGACACCGAGGCTCCTTCCACAGTTTGGCTATCGTGGCCATTGCTGCTAGAAACATCGGGGTGCAGGTGTCCCGGCGTTTCATTGCATTTGTATCTTTGGGGTAAATCCCCAACAGTGCAATTGCTGGGTCGTAGGGCAGGTATATTTTTAACTGTTTGAGGAACCTCCACACAGTCTTCCAGAGGGGCTGCACCAGTTCACATTCCCACCAACAGTGTAAGAGGGTTCCCTTTTCTCCACATCCTCTCCAACATTTGTTGTTTCCTGCCTTGTTAATTTTTCCCATTCTCACTGGTGTGAGGTGGTATCTCATTGTGGTTTTGATTTGTATTTCCCTGATGGCAAGTGATGCAGAGCATTTTCTCATGTGCATGTTGGCCATGTCTATGTCTTCTTCTGTGAGATTTCTGTTCATGTCTTTTGCCCATTTCATGATTGGATTGTTTGTTTCTTTGGTGTTGAGTTTAATAAGTTCTTTATAGATCTTGGAAACTAGCCCTTTATCTGATATGTCATTTGCAAATATCTTCTCCCATTCTGTAGGTTCTCTTTGAGTTTTGTTGACTGTATCCTTTGCTGTGCAAAAGCTTCTTATCTTGATGAAGTCCCAATAGTTCATTTTTGCTTTTGTTTCTTTTGCCTTCGTGGATGTATCTTGCAAGAAGTTACTATGGCCGAGTTCAAAAAGGGTGTTGCCTGTGTTCTTCTCTAGGATTTTGATGGAATCTTGTCTCACATTTAGATCTTTCATCCACTTTGAGTTTATCTTTGTGTATGGTGAAAGAGAGTGGTCTAGTTTCATTCTTCTGCATGTGGATGTCCAATTTTCCCAGCACCATTTATTGAAGAGACTGTCTTTCTTCCAATGGATAGTCTTTCCTCCTTTATCGAATATTAGTTGCCCATAAAGTTCAGGGTCCACTTCTGGATTCTCTATTCTGTTCCACTGATCTATGTGTCTGTTTTTGTGCCAGTACCACACTGTCTTGATGACCACAGCTTTGTAGTACAACCTGAAATCTGGCATTGTGATGCCCCCAGATATGGTTTTCTTTTTTAAAATTCCCCTGGCTATTCGGGGTCTTTTCTGATTCCACACAAATCTTAAAATAATTTGTTCTAACTCTCTGAAGAAAGTCCATGGTATTTTGATAGGGATTGCATTAAACGTGTATATTGCCCTGGGTAACATTGACATTTTCACAATATTAATTCTGCCAATCCATGAGCATGGTATATTTTTCCATCTCTTTGTGTCTTCCTCAATTTCTTTCAGAAGTGTTCTATAGTTTTGAGGGTATAGATCCTTTACATCTTTGGTGAGGTTTATTCCTAGGTATCTTATGCTTTTGGGTGCAATTGTAAATGGGATTGACTCCTTAATTTCTCTTTCTTCAGTCTCATTGTTAGTGTATAGAAATGCCACTGACTTCTGGGCATTGATTTTGTATCCTGCCACGCTACCGAATTGCTGTATGAGTTCTAGCAATCTTGGGGTGGAGACTTTTGGGTTTTCTATGTAGAGTATCATGTCATCGGCGAAGAGGGAGAGTTTGACTTCTTCTTTGCCAATTTGAATGCCTTTAATGTCTTTTTGTTGTCTGATTGCTGAGGCTAGGACTTCCAGTACTATGTTGAATAGCAGTGGTGAGAGTGGACATCCCTGTCTTGTTCCTGATCTTAGGGGAAAGGCTCCCAGTGCTTCCCCATTGAGAATGATATTTGCTGTGGGCTTTTCATAGATGGCTTTTAAGATGTCGAGGAATGTTCCCTCTATCCCTACACTCTGAAGAGTTTTGATCAGGAATGGATGCTGTATTTTGTCAAATGCTTTCTCTGCATCCAATGAGAGGATCATATGGTTCTTGGTTTTTCTCTTGCTGATATGATGAATCACATTGATTGTTTTACGGGTGTTGAACCAGCCTTGTGTCCCAGGGATAAATCCTACTTGGTCATGGTGAATAATTGTCTTAATGTACTGTTGGATCCTATTGGCCAGTATCTTGTTGAGAATTTTTGCATCCATGTTCATCAGGGATATTGGTCTGTAATTCTCCTTTTTGGCGGGGTCTTTGTCTGGCTTTGGAATTAAGGTGATGCTGGCTTCATAGAACGAATTTGGAAGTACTCCATCTCTTTCTATCTTTCCAAACAGCTTTAGGAGAATAGGTATGATTTCTTCTTTAAACGTTTGATAAAATTCTCCTGGGAAGCCATCTGGCCCTGGACTCTTGTGTCTTGGGAGGTTTTTGATGACTGCTTCAATTTCCTCCCTGGTTATTGGCCTGTTCAGGTTTTCTATTTCTTCCTGTTCCAGTTTTGGTAGTTTGTGGCTTTCCAGGAATGCGTCCATTTCTTCTAGATTGCCTAATTTATTGGCGTATAGCTGTTCATAATAGGTTTTTAAAATCGTTTGTATTTCCTTGGTGTTGGTAGTGATCTCTCCTTTCTCATTCATGATTTTATTAATTTGAGTCTTCTCTCTCTTCTTTTTAATAAGGCTGGCTAATGGTTTATCTATCTTATTAATTCTTTCAAAGAACCAACTCCTGGTTCTGTTGATCTGTTCCACAGTTCTTCTGGTCTCGATTTCGTTGAGTTCTGCTCGAATCTTTATTAGCTCCCTTCTTCTCTTGGGTGTAGGATCTATTTGCTGTTTTTTCTCTAGCTCCTTTATGTGTAAGGTTAGCTTTTGTATTTGAGTTCTTTCCAGTTTTTGAATGGATGCTTGTATTGCGATGTATTTCCCCCTTAGGACTGCTTTTGCTGCATCCCAAAGATTTTGAACGGTTGTATCTTCATTCTCATTAGTTTCCATGAATCTTTTTAATTCTTCCTTAATTTCCTGGTTGACCCTTTTATCTTTTAGCAGGATGGTCCTTAACCTCCATGTGTTTGAGGTCCTTCCAAACTTCTTGTTGTGATTTAGTTCTAATTTCAAGGCATTATGGTCCGAGAATATGCAGGGGACCATAATATGTTTTTAAAATCGTTTGTATTTCATTGGTGTTGCTAGTGATCTCTCCTTTCTCATCCATAATTTTATTAATTTGAGTCTTCTCTCTCTTCTTTTTTAATAAGGTTGGCTAATGGTTTATCTATCTTATTAATTCTTTCAAAGAACCAACTCCTGGTTCTGTTGATCTGTTCCACAGTTCTTCTGGTCTCGATTTCGTTGAGTTCTGCTCGAATCTTTATTAACTCTCTTCTACACCCCAGCAGGGTGTAGGATCTATTTCCTGTTTTTTCTCTAGCTCCTATATGTGTAAGGTTAGCTTCCGTATTTGAGTTCTTTCCAGTTTTTGAATGGATGCTTGCATTGCGATGTATTTCCCCCTCAGGACTGCTTTTGCTGCATCCCAAAGATTTTGAACAGTTGTATCTTCATTCTCATAGTTTCCCTGAATCTTTTGAATTCTTCCTTAATTTCCTGGTTGACCCTTTCATGTTTTAGCAGGATGGTCCTTAACCTCCACGTGTTTGAGGTCCTTCCAAACTTCTTGTTGTGATTTAGTTCTAATTTCAAGGCATGGTATGAGAATATGCAGGGGACGATCCCAATCTTTTGGTATCGGTTCAGACCCGATTTGTGACCCAGTATGTGGTCTATTCTGGAGAAAGTTCCATGTGCACTTGAGATGAATGTGTATTCAGTCGAGTTTGGATGTAAAGTTCTGTAGATATCTGCGAAATCCATTTGGTCCAGTGTATCATTTAAAGCTCTCGTTTCTTTAGAGATGTAGTGCTTAGAAGACCTATCGACTATAGAAAGAGCTAGATTGAAGTCACCAAGTATAAGTGTATTATTTTCTAAGTATTTCTTCACTTTGGTTATTAATTGATTTATATATTTGGCAGCTCCCATATTCGGGGCATATATATTGAGGATTGTTAAGTCCTCTTGTTGGATAGATCCTTTAAGTATGAGATAGTGTCCCTCTTCATCTCTCACTACAGTTAGGGGTAAATTTTAGTTTATCTGATATAAGGATGGCTACCCCTGCTTTCTTTTGAGGACCATTTGAATGGTAAATGGTTCTCCAACCTTTTATTTTCAGGCTGTAGGTGTCCTTCTGTCTAAAATGAGTTCTTGTAGACAGCAAATAGATGGGTCCTGCTTTTTTATCCAGTCTGAAACCCTGCGCCTTTTGATGGGGTCACTAAGCCGGTTCAAGTTCAGAGTTACTATTGAGAGATATGAGTTTAGTGTCATCATGATATCTATTCAGTCCTTGTTTTTGTGGACTGTTCCACTGAACTTCTTCTTAAAGGGGAATTTTAAGAGTCCCCCTTAAAATTTCTTGCAGAGCTGGTTTGGAGGTCATATATTCTTTCAGTTCCTGCCTGTCTTGGAAGCTCTTTATCTCTCCTTCTATTTTGAATGAGAGCCTTGCTGGATAAAGTATTCTTGGTTGCATGTTCTTCTCATTTAGGACCCTGAATATATCCTGCCAGCCTTTTCGGCCTGCCAGGTCTCTGTGGAGAGGTCTGCTGTTACCCTAATACTCCTCCCCATAAAAGTCAGGGATTTCTTGCCTCTTGCTGCTTTAAGGATCTTCTCTTTATCTTTGGAATTTGCAAGCTTTACTATTAAATGTTGAGGTGTTGAACGGTTTTTATTGATTTTGGGGGGGGGGAATCTCTCTATTTCCTGGATCTGAATGCCTGTTTTCCTTCCCAGATTAGGAAAGTTTTCAGCTATGATTTGTTCAAATACATATTCTGGCCCTCTGGCCCTTTCGGCACCCTCGGGAACCCCAATTAAACGTAGGTTTTTCTTCCTCAGGCTGTCGTTTATTTCCCTTAATCTATCTTCATGGTCTTTTAATTGTCTGTCTCTTTTTTCCTCAGTTTCCCTCTTTGCCATCAACTTGTCTTCTATGTCATTCACTCGTTCTTCCACCTCGTTAACCCTCGTCGTTAGGACTTCTAGTTTGGATTGCATCTCATTCAATTGATTTTTAATTTCTGCCTGATTGGATCTAAATTCTGCAGTCATGAAGTCTCTTGAGTCCTTTATGCTTTTTTCTAGAGCCACAGGTAGCTGTATAATAGTGCTTCTGAATTGGCTTTCTGACATTGACTTGTAATCCAGATTTTGTAACTCTGTGGGAGAGAGGACTGTTTCTGATTCTTTCTTTTGAGGTGAGGTTTTCCTTCTAGTCATTTTGCTCAGTGCAGAGTGGCCAAAAACAAGTTGTACTGGGAAAAGGAGAAAAAGAAAGAGAAAAAAAGGAAAGAAAAGAGAAAAAGAAAAAAATAAAAAAGGAAGAAAAAAGAGAAGAAAAAGAGAAAGAAAAAGAAAGAAAGGAAAAAAAAAGGGTGGGGGAAGCAAACAGAAATCAAAAAGCAAAACAAAAAACAAAAAACAAAAAACAAGCCAAAACCAAACCAAAAAAAAAAAAAAAAAAAAAAAACCAACAACACGGGGGAGTATCTTCTGGTTCTGTATACTTTAAGTCCCTTGACTTCCCCTGGAACTGGTCCGTCTAGCTGGTGTTCTGGGGGAGGGGCCTGTTGTGCTGATTCTCAGGTGTTAGCACTTGGGGGAGCTGCTCTGCCCCTGCCTGGTGCAGGGCTCAGTGGGGGTTGTTTACCCCGTGAGGCCCCAGGAGGAACAACCCCAGTGGCGGGGCCAGCTCTGCAGCCCTGGAGTCAGCCCCCGCAGTAGCTCCGGAGCTCTCTGTCTGCAGGGCCTGGAGGCTCCGGGGCGGGGCCGCTGATCTGCTCAGCTGGGGCAGGAGCGTCCTCGCTGTCCTGGGCCCTCCTGGCCTCTGCCTGTCCCGGGGGAGGCCGGATCCTGGGCTGTGTCCCCGCGCCCAGTGCTCCGACGCCTGCGCTGGTGGATTCTCCCTCCCGCCCCGCAGCCCCCTCCGCGGAGCCGCCCCCGAGCCCCCCCCAGCTGCTCCGGGTCCCGCCGTGCGCGCTGCAGCCCTTAGGGAGCTCGGCGCACTCTCCCGGGCGCAGGTGTCTGTTAGTGTCCCCGGGAGCCCCAGGGCATCCCCGCCCTCCTGGGTACTGCTCCACCTCCCTGCGAGCTCCTTTCAGCCCGGGAAGGTTGGTGCAGCTCCTGCTTCTCCGGGACGGGGCTCTCCTGTCCTGGGGACACTCGCCCCGGCCTCAGCCCGGCTCCTCGCGGGGCCCCTCCCCCTTGGAGGCCTTTTGTTTCTTTATTTCTTTTTCCCCGTCTTCCTACCTGATAGGAGCGCGAACTCTTCTCACTGTAGCATTCCAGCTGTTCTGGAATTCTCAGGCCGAATTCGTAGATTTTCAGGATGATTTGAAGGTTATCTAGGTAATTTTGTGGGGACAGTTGATTTGGGGACCCTACTCTTCTGCTATCTTGCCCCTCCTCCCAATTATTCTTATTTTTAATAACAATAATCATTTTCAGAATAATAGACCATAAACATGAGGTAGAGATCAAAGATCTTAGTGTCATACATTTAATAATATTCTAATTATTTATGAGAAAAAAAAAACATGATTTTAGTTAACTCTTGGCAAAACCAAGAGGCAGTAAATTTTTCTTTGGTCTTTTAGCTTCCCATTTCTGATATTTTCCTAACAATGATACTGTTTTTTCTCTTTTCCTAATCAGAATAACATGTTTTCCTAGTGTTCTTTCCCTCCAATAGCAAAATATTTGTATTTATAATTTATTAAGACTTGAAGTCAATACATTTTCTACCTATAATATAGTTTGGTGGAGTTTTTTGTTTGTGATGGTTTTGTTTTGAACTTCTGTAATGACCCAGTTGGAAGCCCTAGCTAGAAGACAGTCCATTTCCTTCAAGCAATTGATTAAGACCGTAACCCAACAACTTCCCTTTTGGTGCAGGACCATTAATTGCCCTGGGGCCAGGGAACAGAGAACTAAGGGACAGGTACTATGCTCCAGATGTCAGAAAATTACTAAAATTAGCCAATCTAGAGTTGTCTAACCTGAATAAAGACATAGTCAGACAGACAGACATTCAGATAGTAGTACAATTTCATTCTAAGTGTGATGGAAGGAATAGTTTCTACAGACGACAGGTGCTATTTGTTTCTTGTTCAAAGAAAGAGGGGTAGAGTGTCTGCATGTGAATAGAAATAACATGAATAAAGATGGAGTGATGTTAAAATGTGCAATGGAGGGTATATATCTAGAGGATGTAGTGTGAGACAAAGATGGACAGGTAGTATGAGATCATACATGGGTCTATAAATTGGCTGATTTGTTTTTATTTTATCCTCTATGTAGACCAGTTCTCAACCCGAGGCAATTTTGCCTCTCAGGGGACACTTGGTAATATCTGGAGACAAATATCTTGGGAATAGGGTGCTACTATATCTAGTGAGAAGCTAAAGATGCTGCTAAATATGCTATGATGAATAGGACAGCATCCTCACCACCAAAAAAAAGGATTTTCCAGCCATAATGTCAGTTGTCCAAGATTGAAATTCTGGATTGTACCAGTGGTCTCCAAAAAGAGATGCTCCAATCTGACAGGTGATAAAAGTTATCACATTAGGGTGCAAAGAAAATTATTAATATTTTATAGTTATTTCATTTAAATAAATTTTTGAAAGTATGTTTTGTAGCATACAAAGTATGTTTGCGGTATAGAATTAGTAAATTATCTACATGTACATTTGTAGTACCTGTTAACCTTTTTTTTACTAATGAAGTGCACAGCCCCCCAAATTTGTAGATACCTGCTGTCAAAAATAGAAAATCATCAAAAATTTTAGTGAGTAGGCTATAGAAAATTAAATGTTCTGGCTATGTGGGGAAAGAATGAAGACAAAGAAAACTGGAAGCATGGAGGAGAATTAGGCACCTATTACAATATTCTAGGCAAGAAATGAAAAGGGTATGATTGAAAGTATTGTCACTGGAGATTAAATTAGAAGACCACTCAAGGCACATTCTTTTAAAGAGTAGATTCAACAAGAATTACTGCGTGGTAGATTGGGTTTGCAAATCAAATAAGAAGGAGATGCTGGATGGGATGCCTGGGTGGCTCAGCGGTGGAGTCTGCCTTTGGCTCAGGGTGTGATCCTAGGGTCCGGGATCGAGTCCCACATCAGGCTCCCTGCAAGGAGCCTGCTTCTCCCTCTGCCTATGTCTCTGCCTCTGTGTGTGTGTGTCTTATGCATCAATAAATAAAATATTTTTTAAAAGGAGATGCTGGAGAGTAATGCTAAGGTTTCCAACTTAGACGTGTTCACTGTTCTGCTTCATAGTCTAGTTGATAGTACATAGGTCTCCCATGAGAAAGTACAAGAAAATGAATCAGTATCTTTTATTTGAGAGAAATATAATAAGAATATTTGGATCAGTATCATTTTGACTTCGTAGTCCCTCTGGGAATTCAGGTAAAAAGTCAGATGAAGATTTGGAGACTACTTTATCTGCTTGATAAAGGGAAAGTTGAAAGGATAGTTTTGAGGAGGTGACTACAAAGACCAATGTTGTTAGTAATAATATATTTGAAATGTTATGAATTCTCTTGTTTATGTAGTTTTATATAATGCCCCCACCCAGTAACCAACAAAAAGAAAGATTTTATATTAATGCAGAGCTGGGCATTGAAAGGATTGGTAGGGGGGAAGAATATAAGGTTTAGAAGGGAAGATTGCAATAGAAGGATTAATAGACATGATTTTTTGCTATAGCAGGTAGGGGAAAAGTGAAGAGAGATTACTTTAATTGAATAAAGAGAATATGGAGGGTTTATGGACAAGGCCTTCATGATGGTGAAGAGTAAGTCTAGTTGGATTCATAGAATGGGGAGAACGGAAAAGTTAGAGGTTGTGGTCCAAGAATGCAATTATTGGGTTTACAAAATTTAGTTTTAAAAATTATTTCCAAATGACTATATAGAAGACGCTTATATGTATCAACATACAGACACAAAAATAGCCTATGAAAAAAATTTGGGAAATAAACTGCTCATTACGAAGAATGAGTAGAAAAAATAACGAAAGGGAATGTAATATTTGGTCTTAATAAATGTCATCTTCTCCTAAATTTTCCTCTTCCTACACACTTTAAGTAGTAATAAGTATGTTTCATCCAGCCTTCCAGATCTCTCAGTATATAAAAAAAAATTCTTTAAGGCGAATCCTGCAACTGTATTTTCTCAAATAGAGATAGAATAAAAGAGAGGGATGGGGGAGAGAGAGAAATTCATCATAGACACATTTGCTGAAAAAGTCTGGCAGATGAACAAAACATGATTTTTTGAGAGGTTCTGTAATGGATAGTTCTTTTTCTCACTTATGTACTTATGTGAAACTAGGAAAGACAGTAAAGTGCAAAAAAAAATCTACCAACTGAAAAAAAATTACAAAATCTTAGCAGCTTTGACTGTAGTGACTTATAGTTAAGTTATCCAAATGCACTTAAGGCTGCCTTTCTATTTCCTTTCATTTTGACACCATAATATAATGTTTCATTTCTCAAATTCAGGATGCGAATCAGGTAGATACAGTTAAATTGATAAATTCTACGTATGTGATTTTCTCTTCAGCAGTAAAAATAATGTCATATCTTACGGTCAAAGATTATTAACCACAAAACATTAAAACTGCTGAGTTTAAAATATTTGTTCTATCTCCTAGAGGAAGAGTCCAACAAGCATATTTGAATATTTCACATTTTTTACCACATAGTAGTTGGGCTACAGTTTTATTTGTAAGGCATAATTAAACAAATATGCCCACTTTAGGGAGATTTTAGAAACCATTTAATTCAGTTTAGGTTAACAAGACACTGAAATCCATAATAAAATATGTTGTTGAACTGTTGTTGTACTTAGTAATTCCTTCAAAGTTTTTGCATATTTTATGTATTTCCCTCACATTATTTTGGAAGGGGAAGTATAGTAAAAATCATTTTTGATGCTAACAAATATGCTGAAATCCTTCTAGTTACCCAAGATGGCATATCAAAAGCAACTTTTCTTAATAATCTCCACTGGTAGTCATTTAGAAATTGTGGAAACTCTAGTGAGGTTACATAACTAGCTACCACTAGAATAGAAAGCTTGCTGGGTCCTGTCATCATCAACAGAGTTTATTCCTTTAGTCTTGCTCCCCCAAATCAGTACCCACAATTCACTTTCAGGGCTATGTTCCCTAAACTATTTATATGATTGTCAAGGACAAGTTGTTCTGATATTCATACTGTGCTGTTTTCACATTGCTCCATTAAGAAGAGGTTTCCTAGGGACTAAGGAATCTGTTTGTTTTATTAGATTCCTTGTGTTTGTGGTGTTTCTTTTAATGAGATGATCAGTTCACAGTTAAGGATTATGACAAGAGTCCAAAGCCTTTTTGTTGGGGTCAAGCTTGCCTCTCCATGACTGATAAAATCCTTTAGTGTCTCTGATACACTGTCTAGCTATAAGCAAAATACAGAATAAGACTTCAAGTGGGTGGAAATGAACAGTTCTCTAGAGAATTCACCCCACTTCTGGCACTTTACCCCTCATCCTATGAGGGGAATCTTACTTGCTATCCTCAGAGCAGTAACTTAGCCAAGATGCCCATTCTAGATTATTAATCTTACTTTTCAAACCAAAGTAGAAACAAAGAAACGAGAGCAATACCAAATGAATTACAACCTAATCGAATTCCAATATTATAACCCAAAGGGCAAAGCAAAGGATTTTCCTTAACAGATTAGAAATAAAATGCAGCTTATGTATAGGAAAAATGAAGGAAAACACAAGATTAAAAGGTTCTTAAAGATCTCTAGATAAAAAGGTTGAGAGTGGGGGACTTTGCATTTTTTATACATGGGTGAGATATAGTGTTAGCAGCTTGTTAGACTCCAGAACATGAATCCGGAAGCACATGGAAGTAAGTATTACAAGCATTGCCCTGAAACAGGTACTCTTCAGGGTCCTGACTGGAAGGGGAGGTGGAGAGAAGTTTGATGGATATTTGGGAAATACTGTTTTAAAATTTATCTTTCCCCCCCTCTCTTATATATAAATCAAAAAGCACTGCAAGATACATATGGAATGATGAAAAAGCATTGTGTAGTTAGCAAGACAAATGTGTGGCCTTTAAGAATTATAGCAGATTTAAGAACAGTAGAGTTGTAAAAGACTTGGTCTTTTTAATTGCAGTAAAGCATTTAAATCTGAATCTGTAAATGATGAGAAAAAGAAAGGCGCGCTCCATGGAGAAATACACAAGAACAACATGACACATAAATGCTAAATAATAGCTACAAGGGCAGTATTAGTGTCAAGCAAAACTTTTTTTTTTTTTTGTCAATTAGTTTAATGTGGGGATTGAATCATTTCAAACACTGATAAAACACGACTTTACTAATCAATCCAAGTGTGGCCCTGTCCAGGGGAATCCATATGTCTCTCCAGTTCCCAGATCGCATTACACAGATTTCTGAAAGTTCTTTCTGCTAGTGTCCATGGCAGATAAGCAGCACTCAACAAAAAACATTTGCAGAGTTTTTTGTGACTGGTTTCTTCACTCTTGCTTCATGTTTCTACACTCTTCATAGTAGCAGAGAGTAGAACCTGCTGCTTACAACTTTGCTAAAGAGCAGAGAGTGGCCCTCTAAATTTAAGTCCTCTCTCTCTCTCTCTCTTTCTCTTTCTCTGTCAGAGAGACAGAGAGAGGCAGAGACATAGGCAGAGGGAGAAGCAGGGTCCATGCAGAGAGCCCGATGTGGGACTCGATCTCAGGACCTTGGGACCATGCCCTGAGCCAAAGGCAGATGCTCAACCACTAAACCACCCAGGTCTCTTAAATAAATAAAATCTTTAAAAAAGCTATAAAGTGGTGCCTGGGTGGCTCAGTCAGTTAAGTATCTGCTTTGGGCTTGATCATGATCCCAGAGCCTTGGGATCAAGCTCCCTGCTCAGTGGGGACCTGCTTCTTCTCTGTCCATCCCCTTGCTTGTGCTCTCTCTCTAGCTGTCTCTCAAATAAATAAAACAACTCTTAAAAAATAAAAATAAAAAAGTCATGAAACCTAGGATGCATAGAGTAGCCTTTCAGCTGCTGCTTCTTTCCTCCCTCCCTCCCCCCTTTGAAAGGGTTTTTTTACCTTCTGGACTAAGGAATTTGAACATCTGAGTTCTTTTGCATCTGGACTCATCTAAGCGATGTTTTATATCTATTGCTTAAAAACCTTAAAATTTTTTTTTCTAGCCTCACCTGAACGCTAAGAGGAAATTTATTATTTTTTCTAATGTGTCAGAGAAAATGTTGTATATTAACTGGTGTCTGACTATACACGAGAGGCCCTTTTTGTCTCCTAGGTCATAAAAACTAGGAATGTGCTCCATGAAAAAGGTAAATTGCTCATCATTTTATTTCTGAGAATTGTTTGAGAGAGGTTGAGATCCTTTGGGGAAAACCCACTAAAGTGGAAAAAAAAAAGGAGGAAATAGTCTGTAATTTAGATCTGGCATCCCTCCACACAAATTCTATAATCTGGTCAAGTTCAGTTTCCTCTTCCACAAAGCTATGGATAATAATATATATTTCTGCTAGTAAACTCGTATATGCGAATGCACTTGGTAATAGCTTGAGCCATAAAAAAGCCATAAATTTTAAAGAGCAAAATGGTCAAATATCAACAAATCTATATAGTTGCTAACACATAGCAGAGACTCAAATTTGACTAGGTAAAATCCATAATATTTTCTCCTTCTTTTGCCGCTTGTTTTCTTCTCAAAATATTGCATATGAAATATTTGCTTATTTATATATAAAATATTCTTTAAAAACTCCTTATTTTTCCACTAAGTATAATATTTGGCTAAAGTACACCTCATTGAATAGATATATAAGCATAAAAATGTTGATTAAAGAAGTCACCTACAGTTTGTCTCTTGTCCAAACTCACTGAAATGGATCCACTGATACTTGTGCTGGCTAATATTTTCTAATAATCTGCAGAGTTTTTTTCTCCCTTTGTTATGTTTGGAAAATATGAGCATTAGATAGCATGACTGTGTGTTCAGACTGCCAAATGCCAATAGGAGCAGACTGCACAGCAAGAGAAGTGCTTTTGTTTGACAATGTGTTATACACTATTGATAATGATTTCGAAATTGAAGTTGGTACTCTTGCCTCTTGCTCAGTGATGTGAAGTTTTTAAATTGTCTTTATTTCAATTAAAGAGCAATGGTTAGTGCTGTTGTTTATGTTCATCCCGCCTGTCAGTGTATGTGTATAATTATAACATGTAAGGTTTTAGTCTCCCAAATGCTTTTGAATTTTGTCCAGGACAACATATTTCTGAAGGTATTTGCATTTATTCACCAGAGACTATTCATGATGTTGCTTGTTTTCTTGATTAAATAGTGTTTACTCAGAGCCTCCTATCTCTCCTCTTCCTGATTTCTCAGCCAGGAGCACTCATCATCATTGCCGGTGAGAGATGCAGGATGGACCCACAGGACTTCGGGATTTTCTTCCTGGCCGCCTTAGACTAACATTAAGTAACTTACATTTTTATTGCTCACGTTGTGCTTTAGAGAGCAATGTGGAAAGAAAAGTCTTGGGTTTCTCACTTTCCACCAATATGCAAATTGCTTAGTCTACAAATGTCAGATTCGAAGAGTAAATGACTTTCATTTTCATCACAACAGCTTCTCTAGCTAATAAATGATGATAATTGTACTTGTCTCCTATTTGAAACCAATGCTGAAGGTCATGCAAAAGGCTATAGAGAAACAAGTAAAGACAGATTATTGATTTGAGTGTGTGTTTGTATTTGTGTGCATTTGTCAACCTCCAGGACAAAAGTGGGACATCCAGCCCTGATCTAGAGCAAACTGCCAGATTTCTGTGAGCCCCAAAGTGATATAAAAGGAGAATTTCTACTTGAGGTGGTTCTCCATGAATTACCCAAGAGATAGTTGCCAGAATGCTGAAGGTAATTCCAGGTTGTCATTTCAAGTTTCTAAAAATGGATTCACGTGGTCTATACTATTCTAGTGAAATGGCATATATATATTAGAAGCTCTCTAATAGCCCTTTATAAGGACCTCATAGGAGAATCCTGGTGTGAATAAGTGGTTGATATTTGAGGATTGCTAAGGCTCTAGCAAGAACATTGGGACTTCACTATTCAAGTTTTGTTTTCCTCTTACTACAAAAGACAACTTAAAATATATGTACTTCATGGAGTTATTAGCTGAAGGAAAAATATGTACCCAAAAAAGAACTTTTTATAGGAGAGCTTACTAACTGGACACTGATTGCAGTTTACCACACTTGTAATTTTGTAACTGGAGAACGTGATATAGTTCTCATTGATAAGAAATGGGCAGAAGTGCCTGAAGAGGCTTCCATTTTTGTTTCATTCTACCATAAAATAAAAATAGAGTACAGGAAGACAAATTTTTTGCTCTTTCTTTGTCCCAGCTTCCTTTTTGTGGGATAGGCAGTATAAAGCCTGGAAGTGGAATAACCAGTGTGTAACCCTAAGAACAACAGTCACATCCTGAGAATCATCAAATAGGAAGTTGAAGAGAGCCTGGGTTCTTGATGGCATCATTTGGCCACTGCACCATCCCTGGACTGCACTTTGGAATTCTTGCTGTTGAACATAAATAAGCTCCTTAATTGAGGTATTTTAGATCAGATTTTCAATTTCTGCTAGATGAAAATATTTCTGCAGAAATAGCCCCTAAAACATGGTTTATTGGGTCCATAGTAGGTCTGTGATGGCACCTAAGAATTGTTCTTTTAACAAGTTCCCAGGGATCCCTGGGTGGCACAGCGGTTTAGCGCCTGCCTTTGGCCCAGGGCGCGATCCTGGTAGACCCGAGATCGAATCCCATGTCGGGCTCCCGGTGCATGGAGCTTGCTTCTCCCTCTGCCTGTGTCTCTGCCTCTCTCTCTCTCTCTCTCACTCAATGTGTGACTATCATAAATAAATAAAAATTAAAAAAAAAAAAACAAGTTCTCAGATGATGCTGATGTTGATGGTCCAGCCGTCACACTTTGAGAACCATCGCTTAGAAGAATGATTTTTCTAAACTATAAAGTTTAATGAAAATCATTTGCTTAAAATATGTTAGTTAGTATAGCACCCAGACCCTTCAGAGCAAAAGCCAAACTCCTTGCAAGGACATCGAGATCTGTTTCTCCATCTTTGTCTTTTGAATCTCTTCCATGTTGACCCTAAGTTTTCCTGACACATTCAACCGTCTGTGGTTCTCTGATAACCTATTATTATCTGCCACCACTTTCTAATAAATTTTTCCCTCTGCCTAGAATATTCTCCTTTATTATTTTCTTGACCATTCTAACTCTTCCTTCATGACTCGGTCTCCACTTGGCTAAGTCTCTGAGTTAAATATCCTATACAATGAAACAATTGTTTATTTACTTTTCAGTCTTGTTCATGTGATTTTTTTTGGTGTACAGTCTATGGCATCCAGGCATTCCTTTCCATAGCCTGAGTGCCCAGCATAGGTACTGAAACATAGGAAATAGTACAAAGACTTGCTGAGTGAAAAACTATTTGCTGAAGCATCAACAATGCTATGTGTTTATGGTATAGTTCTTTTTATATCCTTAGGCTATAATAGAACCTCCCTCTTTCTGTATAGATCTGTTTATTGTTTATAAAGTCTACAATTTAATACTTTATTATAATCACTTTCATCACTGTATAAAAATAAATTTGATGGGTGACCTTTGAACGTAGTCCTTTGCAGGGACAAAGCCCTTATTTTATCTCTCTTCTTCTTCTTTTTTTTTTTTTTTTTGATGTAACAGAAATTGAAACCAGAAAATTCTCACAGAACAGATGCCCTTGCAATTGAAAAGCACTCCCTCTAATAATGCTTGGCATAATTTTTGTTAGGTTTGTATCTCTGGTATAATTACATGATGATTTTAATGGAAATTATAAAGAAGTATTTTACAAAGGAACGGAATATTTTATGTGTAGTTATATGTAAATTTACTCTTATAAATATGCAAGCTTTCTTTCTCACATGGGTATTTGCTTAAGGATCACTCTGATAAATGCAAACAAGACTCATATTATTTATTAGAAGATTGCTGAGATATATAACAGTAATTGTCATACCACTCTGTAGAATTCACTTCCAGAATCTGCTGTTGTTCCTATTGACTGATAATGCACGGTAAAAATTGCCACATTTAAAAATTCTGTTGAGATATTAAAATATCTAAGTTTTTATTTTCTTCAGATGCATAAATAATTTTTATATGCGTGTTGTTATTTACCAAGCCAATCTGACTTTCAAATGAGGCAATAGCTCTAGTTTGTACAGTATGATTTCTGAAGGTATCATTCATATCAGTGTTAATTGAATAATAGATAAGAGAAGAATATGAAAAGATAAAGGAAGTTTAATCTTTGGAACCTGATGTTATTTGATACAATATATCACAAGAGAAATGTTTCACTACTGGCTATGTTTTCCCAAGATTAAGTTTGAGGTACAAATAACATTAGTACCCATTTCACAAGATATACAAGATTATTCTTTCCTCTTATAAGCTTAATAGCAGCACTTCTCCAAGAAAATTAAAAAACAAAAAAAGCTTGAGTTCAGTTCACTTCAATTAATATAAAAAGCACTTGTTAAGAGACTTCTACTTCATTAGAACTGTTTAGAGGGAAGCACACGAATGCATAGATGCATAAAGACATATGAGTAAACACTAAAATTATTTTGTATTGCTTCGTATTTTAAGCCAACCTCAGAAGAGGAGTGGGTTGGTTTCAGTCGTGGCAAGTGTCCATTGCTTGTTTCCCAATTCTCTGTGCATCAAAATGTTTGATTACTGAAGAGTTGCTCTTGTTTTCTATGTGAAAATAAGGAAAAGGCATGATAGGCCCTTAAAGTCCATGCTTAGATATTGTCATAAAGACTATCTTTAAATCGTTTAAATTCTGACATGTTGTCAGAAAATGTTAGGAGTTTAAATACATCTCAAGATATATAAATTATATATTGTTGAATTCTCTAAGACAGACACACTGTCTCCCTTTTTCTTCATTTTATGGCATGATATCATTTTGGAATAATTAGGTTGCACATTAACACAGGCTTGAGGAAATTCCAAATGCTTCAATGGTATGGTTGGCACCATCTCTTTATGTCAAATAAATCTCATACAACCTAGAATCAGAGTCCTCTCCAGGGTAGGGCCAATGGAAGCAGTTCCTCCAGACCCATCTCAGGTCTGTGTTTTCTCATGCAAGTAGCTACTAGGGAGAATGAGAAAACTATTTAGGCATTTTGTTTTAGGAGCACCCAGGGCTTTGAAACATTTATAGATCTTTCCCAACTACCACGCAAACGACAATGTTTTGCTGTCTCTCTCAGGTTACTAAACTTGTATGTTGCTTTTGTGTGATTTATTTATTTCACTACAGTTATTTTCAACCTGATTTGTATTTTTGTAAGAGAATAGATGGCACCAACACCTCGTGCTCAGCTACCCTCCTGCATGTATACCTTCCCCACTGCCTGGGCTCTGATAATTCAATGTGATTTGCAGCCTCTGGGGGTCACTCCCTCAACACTTGATCTAGACACCCTATGCTGGGCTACCATAGTCCCTGAATTCTTCTACTCTTCACCCTTGGACGTATCTAATAGCTTTTGGATTGAATTATTTATGAAGAGAAGGAAAAGAAAAAAACAGAAAAATGTTTTTTGTTAAGCCTTACTTGTTTATTAAGGCTTATATTAAAATCACATAAGTATTCGGAATAATTTTGTTTTTAATTGGTCCTTTGAGTCTGTTGCAGGAAGTCTCCTTCAGGAAGGCAGGCTTTGATCTGTTCCACAACTATAGTTTTAAATACCAATAAAACAATGATCAGGCTTGGGATACACTAACAAGACAATATATTACCTTTAGTTTGAGTTCCTAGTTGGACCAAAGAGAAGCAGAAAGAGTGAGGAAATCAGTTTCAATTAAACCATGCATTTGATTAGAGGGCATCTAGGAAAATAAAGATAAGATCTAAACTATCAATAGAAAGGGTCAAAACTTAGACTGCCAAGTTCTGATGGCCTAATCAGAGGTCCAGATAGATTCTAAATAGCTCTAGATGCTTCAGATCCCACATATAGGTATTTTAATACTTTAATAATGGTTTTAAATGAAAGTGAGTAGTACTTGAAAATATTTGAATACTCTTCAAAGTGCATAGAAAATATTTTATCTTTAATTCTTCCTTTAAATGTTCTCTATTTCTGGCAAACCCTCATGTAGATAGACTTCTTAATTACACAAAAATTTATTGACTTTTCATTATGTGCTAATTAGGTAAATAAATTCAGTGTAATCTGTCAAGTGCTATGATTCAGATGAGAGAAGGATACTCTGGATGTGCATGTAATCATCCCCTGATAGTATAGAGCAGAAGAGGCTCCCTAGAGCCTATATTGGAGCACCACATTGAAGGGACTCAAGTGAAGATATGACATTGGGTCAGCAGGTATGGTAACTCAGAAGCTTGAGAAAACATGTTTGCAGAATCATAAGTTATTCAGTTGATTGGTTCTTAGTATATGAAGTGTGTGTGGCAGGGGGATTGTGAAAAAGAGTATTATAAAGGTGTTCCCTCAAGATTTGTTTACCTTGATTATTAAATCAAGCACTGATCTAGAGGCTGCTTGAAGGGACTTTGTAAATGTAATTAGGTTACTGAAAATGGAGAGATTCTCCTGGGTTATTTGGTGGGACAAATCTAATCACTTGAGACATTCAAAGCAGGGAAATTTCTTCAGCTGGAGGCAGAGAGATGCAACCAAGCAAAGAGGAAGAAGGGAAAGTAAGACATTGGATGCATGAGAAGTAGTTGGCCTGCTATTGTTGGCTTTGAAGAAGAGAGACAATAGCCAGAGGATGTGGATGGCCTCTAGAAGCTGAAATTAACCACCCACCCCCATCATTCTTCAAATGCAAGGAACTGAAGTCAACCAATTTGGATGATCCTGAAAGCCAATTCTCAGAGCCTCCCAATAAGAGCCCAACTAGCTAAGATCTTATTTTCATCTTTGTAAAACTAGGAGCAGAGAAACCAGCCTAGTCAACCCAGACTTCTAATCTTCAGAACTGTGAGTTAATAGATTGATGTTATTTTAAACCTCTAAATTATGGTAATTTGTTATGGCAGCAATAGAAAACTAATACAGGAGTAATCATGGAAAATGAGACTAGAAGCAGTGATTCTCAACTGTACCTAATATTGCTCCCAGGGAACATTTGACAGTAAATAGAGACATTTTGTCACTGCTGGGACAAATGGGTGGAGGGAGTTAGGGGCATATTTGCTATTGGCATGTAGTAGGTAAAGGCCAGTGATACTGCTAGAATTCTATAAGGCACAGAACAGCCCCTCCATCCCATAGTAAGGTATTATGTGGCGCAAAATATCAAGTGGGAAGATAGAGAAATCCTAGATGAAAATTAGGCTATCACTGGCTGAATCATCAAAGGTCTTACAAATCTTGAGCCAATGGAGTTTGCATTTTATCTCCAAAGCAATGAACAGCCAAGGAAACTTGTGCTCTTTTCCCCTCTCTAGCTACATGGAGAATATGATACACTTTTGTTGAAAAAAGGACAGCAAGCAGGACTGAGATAACTATTAGAAGCATTTCTATTATTTAGCAAATATCAACTAAAGTAGCTAATAAATTAAATCATATCAAACTTCTTTGTTGCTGATCTAACATAAATAATCATTTGTTGTGCAAGTGGTCATTTAAAAAGTCATAATAATTGCCATAAAGAAGGCTTAGAGTGATGAGTCATTCTTAAAACTGGAAGCCTAATGATATTTTTGAAAAAATATTTTAAGGAAGACACCAAAAGGAAGTGTTCATCTAATTAATTTCCTGTCTCTGTGAGGATGGCTCATCATATTAGTGATTTTTCTTGTACACAAAATCCTCTGCTTGCTTAGTAGACTGTGTAATTGGGCTACTGAGCATCTTCTTCCTTTAAAAGCCTTTGTCTTAATCTTTCACATTTTCTTTTTAATAAATAGGAGCTCAATTGCTGGATCTTATGGTTAAGACTATGTTTATATTTGTCAAAAACTGTCAAAGTTACTATACCATTTTGCGACCCCAACAGCAACGAATGTCTTACTTTTTTTTTTTTTTTAATTTATAACTTGCATTCTCTGAGTAAGCCTAAGACTGTTGATTCTGTATAAGACTTAAAAAGTGAGAGAGCACCTGGATGGCTCAGTGGTTGAGCGTCTGCCTTTGGCTCAGGTCATGATCCCGGGGTCCTGGGATTGAGTCTTGGATCAGGTTCCCAACGAGGAGTCTGCTTCTCCCTCTCCCTATGTCTCTGCCTCTCTCTCTGTCTCTCATGAATAAATACAATAAAATCTTAAAAAAAAAAAAAAAGACTTAAGAAGTCAGGAATAAAAATAAGGTCTCCTTTATCTCCTTAATCTAATGCTCACAAGCAAATTAGGTTTCATATTGATAAGGATAATTGATAAGAATAATTCGAAAGCTCAGATTGTATTGATTTTCCCTAACATGATTAAAATTTCCTTTGAAAATAATTTTAAAAATACATTAACCCTATATTCACTCAGTATGGGCTTGATTTAACTTACCATAGACTGATTTCTCCTTCTTTAAAATAATGGTTCCGATTGACTTGTCCCTGTGATTACTAGATTGCATTATTTTTTGAATTATTGCATTTCATAGTTAATGGTACCTTATCATCATTGGTGCATATAGGCCCTCTCACTCTTATTGATTTGTTTAGTTTGTATATGTTTATGCTAAATGAGTTTTTTTCCCCTAGGGAATTTAAATTCATTTAAATGGTATAAAATTAAATATTTCATTATGTTTTGTTTTTCACTAAGCATTCTGTTTTTTAGGTGTATCCACATACTCTACCTGCATTCATTCCCTGATTTGAGCTCTCCCAGTGTTGTAAATCCAGGCACTCTCCTCCAACCCTCACCACACAAATGATTCGGCTAGCTTTGGTCTTTGGGAACTCATTCAGTTAACTTTTACACCCCTTGGACATGTTCCAAACTTGAATTCTTCAAGTACTGCCTTATTTTCTGGCACTGTAAGATGTGCTAGGCATATATTGTATATTTTCTGCCCCAGTCCTAGAATCAGTCATTTCTCCAAAGAGCCCTCATTGCTTTTATTGGAAAATGGTATTAGAAACCAAGATCTTAGCACTAGATATATTTATTGCTACTGGAATATTATTGGTTTTAGGTCCTCTCAGCTGACAAACCAAGGAAAAAATAGATATATTATTATAAATATATATTATAATCTCCATGTATTCATCATGCAAATCTATAAGTATTTCTATATATGACCAGGTGTACCTATATTAAACTAAATGTGAGTTCACACTAGTATCTCCAACTTTCATTTCATTACCACAAATGATCATCATTCTAAGCCTCCTCCTCTTTCTTATCTGTAACTTTCTACTCCAATAAAGAGAAGCCTGGCTTTACCATCCACCATCTGTTTATTTAATTGTTCAATTATGGTAAATGTATATATGCTTCAGAACTGTTAGCTTGTAGGTCCATGGAAAACGACTCTATCAACTAGAGTACAATGCTTAATTGCACTTACTTTTTTCTTTAGTCTTACATTCTTTATTCATTTCCAAAGTTACTTAGGTCAGCACCTTCTTACCTATTTCCTTCAGTGAGATTCACACTTTTATAGTATAATACATCATTTTATCATATTTTGCATTCTATCCTGACCTCTTAAAGTTCTTAAAATTTGCATATATTAAGATTAATTGTGATGTAAAGTTCTGTTGGCTTTGACAAATGCATAATGTTGTGTATTCCCCCATTATATTATCATACAAAATAATTTCACTGCCTTAAATAATTCCTTCTAAAATCCTCTCCCCTACCCTCACTCCTGAATTTTTGACAACCACTGATTTGTTTGCTATCTCAATTTTTTGTCTTTTCCAGAATGCCAAATTAATAGAATTATGCATCATAGAGCTTTCTTAAAATGAATTCTTTGACTTAGCAATATGCACTTAAGATTCATTCATGTTGGGGATCTCTGGGTGGCTCAGTGGTTTGGCACCTGCCTTTGGCCCAGGGCTCGATCCTGGAGTCCCAGGATCAAGTCCCGTATCGGGCTCCCTGCATGGAGCCTGCTTCTCCCTCTGCCTGTGTCTCTGCCTCTCTCTCTCTCTCTCTCTCTCTCTCTCTCTCTCTCTCTTTATGTCTATCATGAATAAATAAATAAATAAAATCTTAAAAAAAAAAGATTCATTCATGTCTTTGTATATAGATAGCTTATTCCTTTTCATTGCTGTATAGTTTTCTATTGTATGAAGGTACAATGGTTTAACCATTCACCTTTCAAAGGACATCTTGAATACTTCCAGGTTTTGATAATTGTTCATAAAGTTGCTATGAACATTTATGGGTTGTTTTTTTGTGTGTGTGGACATAAGTTCCAAATCAAATCCAGTAATTGCTAGATCATATGGTAAGACAATATTTAGCTTTGTAAGACACTGCCAAATTGTCTTTGAAACTGAATGTACTACTTTGCATTCCCCCTAGCAATGAATGAGTTTCCATCTCAGCATCTTTGCCAGCAACTGAGATTGTCAGTCTTTGGTGGATTTTAGCTATTCTAATGCATGTTTAGTTGTATCCCATTGTTGCCTTAATTTGCATTTCCCTAATGACAAATAATGTTGGAAACATTTTCATATACTTATTTGCCATCTGTATATCTTTTTTGGTGAGGTGTCTGTTCAAATGTTTTATTCATTTTTTTAATTGGGTTGTTTGTTTTCTTATTGTTGACTTTTAAGAGATTTTTATATACTTTGGATACAGGTCCTCTATCAGATATGTGTTTTCCAAATATTTTCTCCCAGTTCATGGTGCATCTTTTCATTCTCTTGCAGGTATTTTTCAAGGAGAAGAAGTTTTTAATTTACTGAAGTGCAACTTATAAATTGTTTCTTTCATGGATCATGATTTGGGTGTTTTCCCTAAAAGTTTATCACCAGCCACAAAGTCATGTAGATTTTTTTATATATATTTTCTTCTAAAAGTTTTATAGTTTTCTATTTTGTATATGGTTCTATTTTGAGTTAATGTTTGTAAAACAGTGTAGGTCTGTGCCTAGAGTAATTTTTTTGTGTATGGACATCTAAATGTCTGGGACAATTTGTTGAAAAGATTATTCTTTCTCCAATGAATTGCCTTTGAATGTTTGACAAATATCAGTTGACTACATTTGTGTGAGACTATTTCTGGGCTATTTATTTTCCATTGATTAATTTGCCTAGTCTTTCTACAATACCATTTTCTCTTGATTACTGTGGCTTTATAGTAAGTCTTAAGAAGAGAGAGTCTCCAATTTTGTTCTTTATTATATTATGTTGCATAATCGAATTCACTTGCTTTCCCATATAAACTTCAGAATTAAATTATTCTATATATTATATAATAATCTATTTTATAAATATATTGCAGAAATTTTTATTGAGATGTGTTGAACCAGTAAATTGAATTTAAAAGATTGACATCATTGTAATATCGAATCTTTCATCCATGAACATGGAACATCTGCTGATTTATATAAACCTTATTTTTTTTCTTTTAGCAGTGCTTTGTAACATATAGTTTTTAATATAACCAAGTTAACCTTTGTGTATGATCTTGGTAAGGGATCTGGTTATGTTTTTCTTCACGCACTGAACAGCATATACTGAACAATCCATGCTCCTCTGTTGATTTGTGACTTAACTTTTATTGAATATTTAATTTCATAGACACACTTGCTTATAAGCTCTCTAGTTTGGGGCACCTGGTCAACTCAGTGGTTGAGCATCTTCCTTTGGCTCAGGCTGTGATCCTGGGGTCCTGGGATCAAGTCCTGTATCAAGTTCGCCATAGGGAGCCTGGTTCTCCCTCTGCCTCTGCCTCTGCCTCTCTCTCTGTGTCTCTCATGAATAAATAAATAAAATATTTTTTAAAATGCTCTCTAGTTTGTCTGTTGGATCCTTTATTTTTTGCATCGATGCTATATATAATTTTTTTGACTAAATCTTCAAAAAGTCTTAATATCTGGTAGAAAAGTCCCATTTTCTCTTTTTAATTTTGAATTGGTAATTCAATTAAAATATTTTAAATTTTTATAATAAAATTTGAAACTTACTTAAAATGTAAGCAAATAAGTAAAGTTCTCAAGAAATGCTAATTGGAGTTTTGATAGAATTTCATTGAATTTTGGGAGAATTTATATCTTTATGTAAATTGAAGAACATGAACTATTGAATGACATGGATTACTTCTCAATTTATTTAGCTTTTCTTGTATCCCATGCTAAATTTTTCTTTATTAAAATTTTGTTTTATTTTTGCTTAATTATCATGTACTTAGTTTTCATTATTATGAATGTTACATTATATTTATTGTATTTTCCACTCAATTACTGCTACTAGAGATGAATGTTATTGATATTTGTAGGTTTTATTTTTTTTCTAGATAGTTTTTTCTAGCGTTTTTAATTTTTTTTTTTTTTTTTTTTTTAAGAGAGAGAGAGTGTGAGCAGGAAGGGGCAGAGGGAGAGGGAGAGAGAGAGAATCTTAAACAGGCTCCAGGGCCAGTGTGGACTCTAATACAAGGCTTGATCTTATGACCCTGAGATCATGACCTGAGCTGAAATCAAAAGTTGGATGCTGAACTGACTGAACTACCCAGGTGCCCCTAACTTTTTTTTTTTTTTGTAGGTATATGGCCATATCATTCACAAATAATGTCTATTTTTTTACTCACCCTCCAATTCTTAAATCCCTAGTCTTCTCTCTCTCTCTCTCTCTCTCTTTAAAGATTGTATTTATTTATTTATTCATGAGAGACACACAGAGAGAGGCAGAGATACAGGCAGAGGGAGAAGCAGGATCCACGCAGGGAGCCCAATGTGGGACTGAATCCCGGGACTTGGGATCATGTCCTGAGCGAAGACAGACATTCAACCACCGAGCCACCCAGGCGTCCCTTCTCTTTTCTTTCTTTATTTCACTGGCCTTGACTTCTAGAACTAGCCTTAGAGGAAAACTCCTAGAGTTTCTCCAGTAAATATCAGTTGATTGTAGAATTTTGGCACATAATGCTTAGCATGTTGAAAAAGTTCTCTCTTATTTGTAGCTAGCTAGAGGTTGTTATAAATAATTGCTGAACCATATTAAATGTTTTCTTTCCTGGATTAAGAGATAATTATTTGATTTTTCTCTTTTAGATGATTAGTATAATAAAGTGCTTTGATACATTTCCTGATGTTAAACCAACCATACATTTATTGGATTAATTCTATCTATTCATGATTCATAATTTTTAAACTATATATTCATTTACTATTATTTTATTTAGTGTTCTTACATCAAAGGTCTTAATCAGAATTACCTGATATTTCCCTTTCTTTGTAATTTCCCCATAGTTTTGTATCAATATAAATCGGATTTAAAAATTTAACTGGCATTTTTTTATTCTTTTTTGTGTATTAGCACAAACTAACCCAAACAGGAATAAACTATTAGATCAACTACTGTTTTGTAGAATTGATCTATAATGCCAATATAGGATTTTGGTTCTTAAGTGGAGGCATCTTTGACTATTGATTTCATTTATTACCATTTTACATGGTCTATTGACATCTTTGTATTTTTTCTCACACCAATTTTGGCATTTCATGCATTCCCAACTATTAGGTTATAATTTTCTTAAGATACTTTACCTGGAAAAAAAAAAAGATACTTTACCTGGAATTAACTCTTGTCTTTGCTATCTATTAAGTGAGTCTTTCTTTCCTAATTTTTTTAAAAATTTTTATTTATTTATGATAGTCACAGAGAGAGAAAGAGAGGCAGAGACACAGGCAAAGAGAAGCAGGCTCCATGCACCGGGATCCCGACGTGGGAATCGATCCTGGGTCTCCAGGATCGCGCCCTAGGCCAAAGGCAGGTGCCAAGCCACTGCGCCACCCAGGGATCCCTCTTTCCTAATTTATAAACAAGTGTATCACCACTAGACTAGTCTGCCTCATAGAACTATTGTGTAGGTCAGACCATAAGGATAAAAGTATTATAAATAACTGAGTATAGCTAAAGAAACATTACTCTTTCACTTCAGGTTAGAAATTTTGTCAACCAAGTGATTAATAAGTAATCATTTTAATAATTCTATCTGTAAGGCATAATGAATGTCACTAAAAATTTGGAGTCTCCGTTTCATCATCTACAATGTTAAGGGTTTTAACTAAGTGATTCTTAAGTTTTCTTCAAACTCTTTTTAACAAGGGCTCTATTCTTCCTAACAGTTGAATTTTTTCAGTAATGAGTTTGGAGCATTCATGAGTTATTCAAGTGAAGATGTATAGTTTTGAAGAGTAAGTAGGGTCCTTAGAAATTGAAGTCTAAGCTTTATAATCAACATCTGAGTACAAATTAAATTAAGAGCAATGGAAAAGGTTTTCTAGGGAGGGTTACAAGTGTCAGGAGTGGATAAAGGTATTCTATCTCCTGAGTAATAACACATTTTTAGTAGAAGAAAAACCCATTAAAATGATGTAAATGGGATGTCCAGAATCATGAAAAATCCAGTTTGGTATTATTTTTTTTTTGTAAGTAATCCCTATGCCTAACATGGGGCTTGAACTCACAACCCCAAGATCAGGAGTCACATATTCTACCAAGGCAGTCATCCAAGTGCCCTGGGAAAACCCTATTTGAAATGTATGTCAGGCACTGAGGAAGGCCCCCCAAATCTGTATTAATTGTAATGCCATTTAGTAATATTAACCACAAAGTTAAGTGACTTTAAAACATGTATTTATTATCTCATAGTATCTGCGAATCTGGATGCTGGGCACAACTTAAGTAGGTCATTTGCAAGAGAGCAATCAGGGTGTTACCAGGGCTGGGTTTTCATCTGGAGAAGAAACTTTTTTTTTTTCTTTTATCTAAGACTTTTTTCTTTTTTTGGAGCAATTTTAGGTTAATAACAAAAGTGAGAGGAAGATACAGAGATTTCACATATATTTCCCTCCTTCACACATGCATCTCCCCCATTAACAACATCCTCAACGGAACTATATTTGTTATAATTGATCAACCAACAATGACACATCATGATCGTCCAAAGTCCATAGTTTTAGGAGGGTCCATTCTTGGTGTTGCACATCCAGTAGGTTTCGACAAATGTATTATGATATATATCCATCATCATAATATCATCCACAGTACCTTTTCACTGCCCTAAAAATCTTCCGTGTTCTACCTATTCATCCCTCCCACTCCACAGTTCCTGGCGATTACTGATCTTTGTACTGTCTCTAAAGTGTTGCCTTTTCTAGAATGTCATATAATTGGAATCATACAGAGTATAGCCTTTTCATGTTGACCTCTTTCATTTAGTAAGCTGCATTTAAATTTCCTCTGTGTCTTTTAATGACTTAATACCTCATTTTATTTTAGCAATGGATAATATTCTATTGTCTAGATGTACCACAGTTTGTTTACCCATTCACCTACTCAAGGACATCTTGGTTGCTTCAATGTTCAGCAATTATGAATGAAACTGCTATAAACATCCATGTGCAGATTTTTGTGTGGACACAAATTTTCAACTCCTTTGGGCAAATATCAAGGAATGCAGTTACTGGATTGTATGGTAGGAAAACGTTTAGTTTTATAAGAAACCATAAGACTGAATTACAAAGTGATTATAGTTTTGCATTCCTATCAGCAACGAATGAGAATTCCTGTTGCACAACATACTCACCAGCTTTTGGTGTTGTCAGTGTTGACAGTCTTGTCCATTCTGTTAGGAGTGTAATAATCCTCTTTTATTTTATTTTTCAATTTTATTTAAATTCAATTAATTAACATATCATGTATTATTGGTTTCAAAGGTAGAGGTCAGTGATTCACCAGTCTTATATAATACCCATTACTCATTACATCATATGCCCTACTTAATGTTCATCACTCAATTACCCATCCCCCCACCCTCTACCCCTCCAGCGACCCTCAGTTTGTTTCCTATGATTAAAAGTCTCTTACGGTTTCTCTCCGTCTCTGATTTTGTCTTATTTTATTTAATACTCCTCTTTTAAAGACAGTTAGAAGTTGGTCTTGTGTTTATAGGACTGAGGGCCTTAGTTCTATATTGGCTTTAATTCCTGGAGGCCACTCATGGTTTCTTGCTCCTTGGGTTCTCCAATACGAACGCTTGCCTCCTCTAACCCAACAAAGGAATAAGAGACGGTAGGATATTTAAGGAAGCAATGGCATGTGAAGTGGAGAATTCCATTAATTTGAAGATTTTAAAAACTGTTCAAGTAATTTTGTAACTACACTTAATTGGATCAAGAAGTGGAGTTCATAAAATGAAAATCTGATGTGTACACCAGTCCTTCCAAAAGTTAGAGTATGCAGTGAAAGATAAAATGGCAGCTCTTAGAGGAAGGTACAGAGAAACAAAGGTATACTGTAGCTACTTTTGCTTTTTAGGTAGGAAAAATGCTGAACAAAATCAACATTCCCTCAATACTTTCATAAAAAATATCTCTTATGGAAATGTCTAACATTTTAATTCTTAACAGTCTATACTGGGATGGTTGTCTAAACTGGTATTATTTTTGAAACTAGTTTTTATTTAAATGATGGCTTAGATTTTACTAAACATCTAATATATATTCATTTATTTCTTTAAAAATGTGCCAAGATGGGATCCCTGCATGGCTCAGCGGTTTAGCACCTGCCTTCGGCCCCAGGGCGTGATCCTGGAGTCCCGGGATCGAGTCCCACATCAGGCTCCCTGCATGGAGCCTGCTTCTCTCTCTGCCTGTATCTCTGCCTCTCTCCCTGTGTCTCTCATGAATAAATAAATACAATATTTTTAAAAATGTGCCAAGTTTTAAGCCAAATGTTATGATAACACTATTTTGTTCTTTCCTTTAATTTTTCCTTTATTTACTTCCTTTATTTTTCATAGGAACTTCATTATGTTGCATTCTTGTGCACTATAATCCACTATTATCCTTATTTAACATGTGAACATTAAACAGAGCATTTGAAGTAGATTAAACACTAAAATGTAACTTATTTACTCATATACTGGACAGTACAAGGTATACATTTCCTAGTTATGGCTATGGATCCAACAGCAACCTCAGGCCATTGAGTCATCTTCTCTGCCATTCCTTCTGTATTCTGTTGTTCTCAGACAGGTACTTCCCGCAAAGAGCAAACATGGCTACTAGCCACTCTAAACATCTCACATCTCTTTTCCAGTAATTCCAGCTGTAGTTCTGAGCTGAAATATAACCGAGATTAACTGGCTAGTCTGGGTTTTGAGCCCACCCCTTGTGCAAGGTGAGTGGCATCAGCTAGCTCCACCTCCACCCTAACAGATGGGGAGGAAGTTCCTCAAGGAAAGTCAGAATGTTGCACCAACTAAAGAAAGGAGAAAAGAGGCTAGGCAAGAACAAGAGATTTGAGTGTAATAGTATTCTTGGAGGTTAAGAATATTTCCCAGGGTCTGTAACTCATAGTCAGAGATGGCCTCAGACCTAGAGCTTTATGATTCCAAATCAAGTTCTTATTTCACTACACCATAATTTCACCTGATTCAGGAGGAAGCCTGTGTTTATTTTGTGGAATACATTGGGATAGTTATTTACAATTTATAGAGTGTTTTCATACATATTATGTCATTTGAGGAAGCAGTAAGATATGTACAACATTTACGTTTCCCATTCTGAATTCCTTTAGCTGTTCTTCGCCGCCTTCACCACTAAACTGACTACGAATCAGAGTAGCACTTAAAATCAGAAGTACTCTCTCTCTCTCTCTCTCTCTCTCTGTCAATTTTCCTTTGGCTAGAACATTTGTTTAAGCCATTATATTGGGGGGAACTTGACGGGATGAGCACTAGGTGATATGCTATATGTTGGCAAATTGAACTCCAGTAAAAATAAAGCCATTATATTATAGCTGTACTGTGATGCAGCCTGAATGTAAAGTAAAAATAGGTAGAGAGATTAGATAAGCCCTCTCCCTCCAAAAAATACAGTTGGATGTGTGCTTTCAGCAGACCATATACTGCAAGTGCTATTAATAAATGTTGAATCATTGGAGCACCTGGGTGGCTCAGTGATTGAGCATCTATCTGCCTTTGGCTCAGGATGTGATTCTGGGATCCTGAGATCGAATCCCACATCAGGTTCCCCGCAGGGAACCTGTTTCTCCCTCTACCTGTGTTTCTGCCTCTCTGTGTGTGTGTCTCATGAATAAATGAATAAAATCTTAAAAAAATTTTTTTGAAGCACAATTCCCTGAAGTGTGGATAGTCCAGTGTGCCAGTGTGAGAGAAACAAGAGTTGATTATACGTGGAAAATGAAGTTATGGCTTCACATTCCCAGTCAAGATTCCTGACAATGTATTACTCTGCATTATAATGAGAGGACTATTTTAACCCAGCAAGAACATTCTATTTCAAAGCAATTCAAAAATTGAAACCAACTTATTACACAGGGCAAACCCAAATGCAAAACTGGAATGAAAAGTAATGCAAAAGGATAAAATTTCATACTTTGTGCATAATGATAATCATTATTACATTAGATTGAATTCTGTATTCAAAAATGTTTCTTTCTTTTCTAATATAAATTTAATTCCATAAAGGTTTGTTGAATAAACCTTTAATAAATGATCAATGGAAACCTGAAGAAAAGTTTCTAATGGCTATATTACTGAAATGTATCATTTCTACAAAGTTTTATTTAGTTTTTATGTAAAACTAAAGTGTAAAATTGTAAACTTTAAAAATTTCAAAGTTTTAAAACTAAAATGTAATATGTAAATTTAAAAAATTCACTAAAATGTTTTTAGTATTTTTAAAGTCCCAGTTTATCTTAGGTCAGACTTACATTTTTATTAATTTCTTTCCTACAAGGATGATGGTAATTCACTGTATAATTTCCAATGATTGCAATTTTTTTTCTTTTGAAAAGGTGCTTGAGGGGATGAACAAAATGAATTTGACATATATTTCCCCCATAGACAGCTTATTGCACCATCATGTTCATGGAGACTGTACACAATATCTATCACAAAGTATGCAGGGATACAGTGTATGTTTGGAGAAAGCAATGATTATTTCCAGTTGATAGCACCAAAGAAAATATCTTGGAGAAGGTGGTATTTGAGCTAAAGTGGACACATGGGTATGGAAAATAAAGAGATTTGAGTTAAAAGAAATAATGAGAGGAAATCCTAAGCTTGCTTTTGTGCTCTCTCTCTCTCTCTCGTCTACCCTTTAGATATGTCAGACTATATAACTAGTCCCTAAACACTCTATGCTCTTTTACAGTCCAGTTTGCAATAATGCCTGGAATTCCCTCACCTCGTCTAAGAAAATATCATCTTCAGAGATCAATCTCAAATGCTACTTTTTCTGGAGAGACTTTGAAACTGTTGAAACAATGCTGTGAAGTGATCAGAGCTTTGCTTTTGGAAGTTTAATATAACCACAGGGTAGAAGATGATTGGAACCAGGTGATAAGAAGTGCAGTTGTGTTAATGTAAAGAAGCAGGAGCTAAATATTAGATTACACTCATGTCTAGGAAGAGGTAGAAATAATTGTGAGATTTGGTTGGTGATTAATCATACTATATTTTGTGCTTCTTTATCTTGGACTAAGGCGATTCCTTTAAGATAAATCAGAACTATAGGAGAAGGGGAAATATTTGGGATGGAAAATAATCTATTGGATTCTAGTTGTATTGAGTTTGAGATGTTGGGGGGGCATCTAAATGGATATGTTTTATGGACACTTGGAAATAAGAATCTGGAGCTTCTCAGCACAAAAGTATCGAGACTTTGGCCTCATACAAATGATCATTGAAATGATGAAACTTGACTAAAATGGTAGAACATACAGAAATGAGAAAAAGCTGCTGCAGTTGTAACTGTATTTATTTAAAAATACTAAGCATAAATATCAGTATCAAATAATATGGGAAATGAAGAAATGTTAATATCTGAAGATGTTTAAATAGACCCCTTTCTGTAGGACTTCACCTATAGTAAGGATTGACTGAGAACTCACCAAAATCTTCTGACTCCAATGCAGTGGACCATTTAATGAGCTAAATACACAATCTGAAGTTGAAAGTTAATAGGCAACTCTCCTCCAAAATAAAAGGACACAATAGACACACATTCAATGACCATTGCTGAAGTCATTTTGATAAATTCTAGGTACCATTTTTATGTTGTTAAAAGATAACTCCACTAGATGGTTACCGAATTTTCAATAGGAGCAAACATTCTTTGTCTGTATCCTATGTCTCATCCACTTAATAAGTTAATTTTAAAAACCTATATACCATACATAAGTGTCAAATGCATTTTAAAAGAGCATAAGTTGTTTTAGTGCTTAATCTTGTTCAGAAACAAAATATTTCATTATATTTCCCAACCGCACATTTTTCTGGTCAGTAATTTTTATTATAATCAAGTTCCATTGTTTTTGCAGCTTATATTTAGAATGAGCTAAAATTAGAACTGATACAAAAAAATAATATTACTGGTATCACCAATATCCCATCTATTATTGTCACCAAACAAGGGTTGAGGGATTTGTCTACTTTGCTCCTGTCAGCAGTCATTTTAATCCAATTTCTCTTAGATTGGATTTTTATTGAACACAAAAAAATAAATTGTAATAGATTGGATAGTTTTCTTGAACACACAAAAAAATAAATTGTAATAGATTGGATAGACTATAGTTTATCTAACTTAATAATATGCATTTTAAAGCATGAGTCAAAACTTTCTAATTTTTATCTTCATTTAACTTTATAGTTTAAATGTTGAATTACTGTCCCTCTTGGGCAATTTCCTGCCTAGCACTAGAAAGCAAAATGACAGAATACTCCCAATCCTAGTCCCTGTGGGCTCACAATGTGATTATTTAAATAATAAACAAAATAAATTAGGTTTTGGAGGCCAGGCCCTGCATATCCATTGTTGAGTTTGGTGTAAAGCTAATTAAAGACTTTAAAATTCTTCCAGATTAACTAAATACTTCATACAGAAGTGATTTGCTGATTTGATTTTGCAGAATCAAATGAAATTTTCTAACATGTTTAATCCACATTATCATTTTGAAGAGCCTCAAAAACTATCTATGGGATGCTGAGCCAAATATACACAAATGAATAAAATAAATATGGCCTAAATACATGATGAATTTAAATCTGGTCCCCAAATGCTGACACATTTATTAGTCAGGAGTTCTTGTTGGTATGACTAGACATTCAGAACAAAACCAGGTGATTGTTGCCCTCTTTTCCCCCCCTTTCAAATGGGTGATGTGAATGTGAGCTGATGTCAATACAGTGCAAAGCAATAATTACCTAATTTCTCATCTATTTTGTTAGCTTTTCCAATTTGGACTACCTACTCTTCTTTCCCTAGCAATTTGACCTTATCAGGTAACAGGGAATTCTTCATTTTCTACATCTACTTTTTAACAACGTGAAACTGCCTTTACTTAATAACTTTCTGGCCACACTTGTTTTGTTACAGTTTGATTTTTTTCTAGCAGTAAATGTGAGATTACCAGGAGAAAAATCAGTTCCCCTGGCTCCTCTCTGCTAAGCCATTTGCACGTAATCTTCCCAGGAGTTACTAATGAGGACATCTCAGTCTTGTATCTAGAGATTGGAGGATTGAGGTATCCCTGAGCAAATGTTACAACAAACCTCACTTATGAATCCTATCTCGAAGAGTTTGAAGTGAATAGAATATAATCAAGATTTAGACAAACATCTCCTTCAAATTCCTTGAAGAAAAGTGCGTTTGAGAATTTTAACTATAAAGATGGCTACCTCTAGATCTGAAAAGAGACTCCCTGGCACTTCCAAGGGCATTTAAATAGATAGCAGTGAAGTGATTCATCTGTATGTCTAATTTCACTTCAAATGTTGCAATAGATGTTTAGCAGACATGATTACCATCTGTCTTGACTCATATAAAAGAAAAAAAAAAAGAAAAGAAGCTTTTCCTGGCCTAAGTGGCCTTAGATTGGGAGAAAAAAGGAAAAGGAAAGAGAGAATGTGTGAATATGCCTGAGAAAGACATTTCCAAAAGCAGAATGAACTGAATGAGGAGAGGCAAAGGAAAAAAATGGAGAGAATTAGTATAGGAACTCTGGACTCGAAACCAGATATATTCATTGGAATGAGACAAATGAGACAGGTAGTTGGAAACAAAGTAAATTCTTTTTTTTTTTTTATGATAGTCACAGGGAGAGAGAGAGAGGGACAGAGACATAGGCAGAGGGAGAAGCAGGCCCCATGCTGGGAGCCCAACGCGGGACTCGATCCCTGGTCTCCAGGATCGCGCCCTGGGCCAAAGGCAGGCGCTAAACCGCTGCGCCACCCAGGGATCCCCACAAAGTAAATTCTAAGAGATGGCATGAAGTCTGGATCTATAATACTAGGCAAGTCAATGAAGCAACCACATTTACAGTAGGGCTCTACCCGACAAAGAGAGTCAGGGATCCTAGCACTGGTAGCAAACAAAATGGCTACAGGCAGATAGGACCTAGACACTGATCTGGGATTCTAAGATGCTAATATTCCTTCTCTACGTGGAATTGAGAGGATTAGGAAGAGCTTCTCACATAGAAGAAATGCAGTATAATGCAAGTTATCAATACAAGATCTTCAGCCTCAGCTTAGCTGAAACAGTGCAAGTACTTCACCACTGGAATTGAAGATGGGGGGTGGGGGGGTCTTGGTCACAGGATTAAGGGAATAAGGGAAGCTAGCACTGATGCTCATCATTAAGGGGATAGCCAGCTGTGCCTAATGCAGATTTTCTAAACCAGAACTCCTTTACTCTCCACTGATTGGGATAGAATTAATTCCATATATTAGAGTAGATGCATGGTTTTATGTGGAAGTTAAGTTGCTCCAGAAGGAGTCATGTAGAAGAATGTGTAAAGAACACATTTTGTATTTTATTAATTAATGATTTATTCAATCCGACGTTCATATATTTAATGAGACTTTCCAATATTCAAGGCCCCTCTCCTATATTCAAGGCTCTGAGCTAAGCAGGGTACAAAAATGTTTAGGGATCAATATAACATCAGAATGTCTAAGCTAGAGTTGTGAGACAGATAAACTGATGAACTCTGAAAAAAATACTACATCAGATATTTTTTTAAATGTTATGAGAATACAGGAATTCCACTGAGTTGGAAGAAGTCAAGAACTATCTCAGAGCAGGTAACATTTGAAATCAATCTTAAAGGCTAAGTTTATTTTTTACTAGCTGAAGAAATTGGGGGGAAAGGAGAAGTAATAAAGTACAAAGTAATTAATAATAAGAGCTACTTAGAGTTATATGTCATCTTATTTAATCTTCACGACTCTTTTAATATGTGCCAGTATCTTCATTTTATAGTTGTAGAATCTGAAGCTCTAAGAGGTTAAGTCATTTACCCAAGTTCCTAGAGCTACAAGCAAAAGAGCTGGATTTTGATTGGTTTGGTTTTGTTTTTCTTCAAAATGCCTTATACAATAATACCTCTGACATGTCCTGGAAGACATGAGAATTGAAATATGTCAAGAGCATAGACTTCACAATATTTTCATGGGAATTGGTTAACTGGAGTGGCACAGTTAGCGTGTGAAGAAGGCCTTTGCGTGAAAAAGAGGAAAAGGAAAGAATTAGGTGTTAGAAGACATCTCAGGTGATATGGTTTACTGAGATGGTAGATTCTTCATCTTTAGGATGATGAAACTTCATTTTATTCTAAGAGTTATAGTGTTATCGGACTAGAAAGAATTTAGAAAATTAAGTTATTCAACTCTTCAGATTTACAAGTACAAAAAGACCAAGATCCATGTCAAGAACATAAATTAGTCTGAAATTAAGGTTTCTTTATTTCTTCATGGGAGCTCTACTGAGCCTGCACTTCTCCCTTTCAGTATAAGTGCTATAGGACCATTGTTTGAGTAGAGAAGTGAGGTCAATAAAATGAGGGAAAGGGAAGACAGTGTGTAAGGCAGTTGAGTATCATGAATAAGAACTAAAAAATTAGGCAGCCAAGTACTCATTCCTCCCCCTTCCAATTTGATGGTTCAGATCTCACAGGGTGTTTGGGGCCTGGGAAGTATAAAAGAGATTTTCAGATCATTAATAATGACAAAGTTCATTATGGAAGTTGATTTGTAAGTGACCAATAAGGTAATAGAAAAGTCAATTGCCTAAGTATGTACCTAAAGTTACAACCTTTGATTCTAGGATGACTTTGATAATCACAACTACTGATAAGCCTAAGAATAATTTATTTGCTTATTAACCAAAGGCTTTCTCATCAAGAAGAAACTGAACTGACCCTAAGTTGATCATAACAAAAATACAAAGAAGAAAGAAAGAAAGAAGAAAGAAAGAAAGAAAGAGAAGAAAGAAAGAAGAAAGAAAGAAAGAAAGAAAGAAAGAAAGAAAGAAAGAAAGAAAGAAAGAAAGAAAGAAAGAAAACAACTCTCAGCTGTGTCCTAACTGTAGACTTTTCATTACTGTTGACAATGAAAATGAGAGTCCTAAAGAACACAGCTGGAATTTTAACTCTTAAGTTGAGATCAAAGATTTGGCAGTTAGAAAAATCATCCCTTTGACTTGTAAACAAAACAAATCTTATATGGATGTCAGAATAAATAAAGTATTTCTTTTTCAAACAGTTACTGTTTTGGCTAAACTGTACTCATACCTATTAAAAGATTTAAGATAGAGAATTTATCACTCTTATTGCCATCTTAACCCCAGACACAATTATTTAAAATGAAATAAATATATACTTAGCAAACAAGAAAGATATATTACTAATTGTCCACTGGGCAGTCAATTGCCAGTTAGAGTAGCCACTTGTGTAAACTCTGTCAAACATGCTGACCCAAACACGTCTCTAGCGATTTCCAACATCTGGCTTAAAAGCTTCCCTGTAATTATTTTCATTTTGCATAAGCAAAACTTACTAAACCCTGCATCTGTGGTGGTGATATACAAAACATATAAATTTGGAGGAATTCATTAGATAATGCCAAAGAAAACGTACCAATGGCTCAACGCCACTTAACTCCTGTACTTTCCATGAATTAGCCAGTAGGAAAGGCCTTATTCCTTTCAAAAGTTTACACAGATTATACTGTGCTTCTTGAATTTTTTACTGCTATAGTTTTGCTGGAGTGCTTAACACATAGAAATTGACATATAGGCAAGTTACAAAATGAGAGTACTTTTTCTTGATGTCTTGCCATCTCTGAGTTTCTATATATATAAAAAAACAGATAATATGATACAATTATCAGATACATAGATAAGAGATATTAGCTAGAATTTTTGCTACTGTAAAGCTGTAAATCTTATTTTGGTATAATTTTCTTGGGAGAATGCTTAAAACACATGTAACACATTGTTTTATTAAGCATTTTCTAAATTCTAATGGTGTATAAACATACAGATTCTCAGAAGACTTCAGATAGTTTAAAATCCAAAATTACAGATGCACATAGGTGGAGTATACATATTTTTTGTTATATACAAAACCTCCCCATTATATCATAACTTGTTCTAAAGATGTTGTGTTCTAATTGTATGTCAGAATGCCACAATAAAATACTACCTGATTATACTTTGACTTATTAACCTCAGCTAAATATACTATCCATATCAAAATCTTCAGAATTGTTTTGAAGATGTGTTTATTTTCTTAACTCTCATATTTGGTTTGCTATTTCTCCCAACCTGTTCTAGGGAAACTGGAATAGTCTAGGTTGGATGATGTATATTTATTAGCTTCAGAACCACATCTGTGTGCTCAGATTGGAGGAAAGGTCATAAACACAATGAATGTTGCTAGGAAACCATGCCTTTTAGTCAATTTAGTTGTGAAGATGAAAGGGGTTTTTGGTACAAAGATGGGCTATTTGTATAGTACAATGAATAATCATTTTATTTTGATCTTTGAATTTATCATTTAAAAATAACACTTTTCATTAGTAGCTTTTCCTATTTATTACTTACTTGGATTTCAAATGTTTAAAATTCAAGATGTGAATGTAGCTTTTTATGAAAAGAAAGAGTTACTACAATTTTCATTTAAAGAAAATAATGTTGGTGAAATTTCAGGATATCTAATCCTTAGAGAAAGACATATGAATCATAAAAAAGATTAATAATCAAATAATAAAAGTCAAGGAACAAGTAGCTAGTTCCCTTGAAATAACTATTAAAAAGATTCTGAAAGTTCAAGTGCTGTAAACAACCCTGACACTTCTTTTTGTGTTTCCAAGCTACAGGACCACAATCTTGGCAACTCTTCACAAAGATTAAAATAAAACAGACATGTTTTACTGATCAATGATGACTAGATTATCCTTGAATATAACTAAGTACAATAATTTCACAAGACTGTATTAGCCCACTTAAGTATCTAACTAGAAGCTTATGTTGGCTATGCCTTTATTTATTGATTTTTAAAAAAGATTTTATTTATTTAATCATGAGAGACACAGAAAGAGAGGCAGAGACCTAGGCAGGGGGAGAAGCAGGCTCCCTGTGGGGAGCCTAATACGAGACTTGATCCCAGGACCCTGGGATCACAACTTGAGCCAAAGGCAGACGCTCTACGACTGAACCACCCAGGTACCTCTGTATCTTTTGATTTTAAATCGAAATGTAATTTTAATCATGTAATTTTCTATTGGCTCCCTTTCATTTGAACATTTAAGTAGTATTTGGTGGCACAGGTTATCTTGATGATGACAAATCCATCAGGTTAGTACTATAATGGAAATCTGGCTTTTTGAATATGTGGCTTATATCCCTTCTTTTTAATACTATTTTCTCCCATTCCATTTGATTCTGATGGCTCTGTTAATCACTCGGTCAAATCTTTCCTCCACAGGAGTGGATATATCACTCAGGTAGGCCAATTAGAATAATGTGTTTGAGGTCACATGTGTTTGAGGAAGGGAAAGAAGGCCAATGTAAAAGGAGCATAATTGGGAGTCAGTGACAGGAAATGAGATTGTAGAGATAGGCGAAAGCCAGATTGTGTAGAGCCTTGTGGGCCAGAGTAAAAAGCTTCAGCTTTATCTAAGTATGATAGAAAATCTGGGATTAGGTAGAAGGAGGTGTGACTTGATCTAATTTATGGTTTTGAAACCATCACCAAGGAACCAAGCTAGCATTTAGGAGCTGTTGTAGTGTTAGTGCAAAAAGGATGTTTGCTTGCTGGGGCAGTAGCAATGGAAATGGACGGAAGTTGATGGACTCAAAATAACTTTCAAAGGTGGAGCTAACAAGCCACACTGGTGGCCTGGATATATAGTATGTGGTTAAGAGTGAGGTCAAGGATAAGACCTTCATTTTTAAATTGTGCAGCAAAGTGTGGTATTGGCATTGGATGAATTGAGAAGGTAGGAGGAAAAACAGTAGTGAGGGTGCAATTAAGAGTTCTGTTTTAAGCAAATTACATTTGAGTATCTCCAAGTGAAGATGTTAAATAGTTAAATAGGCAGTTGGCTATGGCATTTGGAAAGACAGGATCAGTATATAAAAATTTTGGGGTCAATTGCAAACAGTTAATATTTAAAACCATGGTACTAGAAGACATCATCTAGGGAGAAAGTATCTGTAGGAACGAGGAAAGAATGGCAGAGTTCTTTAAACAACACACTTAATTTAAAAGACAATAGATTAAAAGTAATTCTGATCATGAAATAAAATGCCACTTTTTACAGTTATTTACAAAATGTTTTCCTTATATTCTGTCACACACATAATATGAAACTAAAATGTGCGAAGTATTCAATAGTAGTCTATTCTTACCACTGTGTGGATGGGAAAATTGAGCACTGAGAGATTATATGTCAAGACTCAAGACCTCACTGCTGGTAAGTGATGGAGTTAGGTCCAGAACAGAGATCTTTCTAACTCTAATCCATTGCTTTTTCTATTATGCCACATGAGAAACTCTCCACTTTCAAAGATACAAAGCTGTTACTGGGACTATTTGCCTCTGCACTAGCATCCCCGGTTTATGGTGCTTGAGTTCCAGTGTCTAATTAGTTTTCTATCCTAGCCTTTGTTCTCTAATGTCACTTCTTATTGCAACCTGCCTCAGAGAGTTTCTCCCTCTAGTGATCTTCTGTTATTATGCTATAAGCTGTGAAAATAGATACTGGAGATGTAGAATTATTATGAATATAATAAGTTAAAACAATTTTTGAGAGACTCTGATTAGTTATATGCCATGACCTTACTGCATTGTCTTGAAACATATGTTATGGCTGCACAGGGCCTTTCACTTATTTATTACCTCATTATTACTATACTTTTTTGTCTTTGTGTTATGAAGTGATCAACTTGTCAAGCAAATGACTTATATGGCTAGTGCAATTTTTAACATTCATGCATCTTCTTCATGGACCATACTGCACCAGTCCACATTGATAAGAGTCCTATAAATAGCTTTCATTCTCAATTTCTGGGATATCAGTTCTAAAAGATCAAAGGGGGGACGCCTGTATGACTCAGTGATTGAGCATCTACCTTTGGCTCAGGGCGTGGTCCTGGGGTCCTGAGATAGAGTCCCACATTGGGCTTCCCTCGAGGAGCTTGTTTCTCCCTCTGCCTATGTCTCTGCCTCTCTTCCTATGTCTCTCATGAATAAATAAATAAAATATTTTTAAAAATAAATAAAAGATCAAAGGGAAGTTTTGATTATTCTCTTTAGACAGTAGAATTTATAAGAAAACAAACCCAAGCCAGATCTTGACAAAGAAGGCTACATTAAAAAAAAAAAATCACCCCCTTTGTGTGTGAACCCAGCCTTCTAAGAACCCAGCCTTTCTCTACCCATTCAGCTTGGGTGTTTAGCGTATTGGTCACTATGCCTGCCTCCTTGATTCTTCCTGAAATTGTTTTCAGGTTCCTGTAATTTTTCTTTGGCAGAAAGAGTTCTGTACTCCTGCCATTTCATTCTTCTCATCTCTCATGCAGTCTACATCATCACTGTGTTTAAAGGTTGTTGATGGCTAGTCCACACTTCTTCCTCTCACTAAATAGACCCCAGAGTCCTGGATATGCCAGATGCTTCCTCATGAAATCACCAAGAAATTTCACGTTTATTCATTTGGTAGTAGGGTGTTACTAGCAGAATTTTAGCAGAGAAGTGGCATCATTTTGTACAGACTGTGTTGGCAGCAATGCAAATTATGATTCTGAAGGGATGATAATGGAGGTGAGTTGAAACTTAGAAGGCAGATTTTCCAGTGAGAGTTGAAAAGCATGCAAACTACCCAATAACAATCAGGATAGTTAGGAAAGAACATATTTCAGAGTTATTTAAAAGGTAATTAATGTGAGACTTGACTATTCATTGGATGTGGGATGAAGAATAGGGGATAATTAAAATGACTCCTTCACTTTCAACTTGAGTCAGTGGTGAGTCATGTCATGAAATGTGGTTGAGATACAAGGGTAGAGATAGGGAGACAATGGGTTCTGTCTTAGGCTGGTATAGCTTGAAGTGGGCCTGGAATTTTGGAGAGAGTTCAGGGGGGCAAAATGAACTTTAGACTTTTGAATATAAATGATCATTAATGCTACTTCAAACAACGAGATTACCCAGACAAAGTATTTCAAATAAGAAGGGAGAAGATGGAACAGATGGAACACTACGGAAAGGCCTTTAGAAGGTAGTTAAGGAAAGATATTATAAGAGACAGAAAGTGGGGAGACTCAGGAGAGGTGGGTCACACATGCTAAGGGAAGAAAGAAAATAAAGATAAGAAAAACCACTAGTGCTGAAAGCCTTGGAGAGCTAAGACAGATGAGGACTGAAAATTACCCTCTAACTCTGTGAACTGGGAGGTGAATGTCTTAGGGAAACTATTAACTGTGGAGTGGCGAAAAAGGAGGTCCAATTATGAGAGTTTTGAAGCAAATAGGTTTAAGAGTTGAAGAAAGGCTAGGCTGTTTGAAGCCCTGTTTAGTAAAGGAAAGGAAAAAGACAGGGTTCTGATTACAGTAGGCATAGAGTTTAAAAAGGGTTTAGTCATTTTTTTTTCAACTTCTAGATGGGAGATGCTTAATTTTGCCTGTGTGCCAGAAAAGGCAGTAGAAAGTAGTGGCAGAGTGAAGTCTCTGAGTCAGAGGAAGGATGGCGTCAAATACACAAAGAAGGGAATTACTTTGTCTAGAGGAAAAGATATTTTATACATGGAGAACAGAGGGAAGTAAGGATGGGTACAATGGATATAACTCTGGGGTGAGAAATGAGAGATTTCAACTCTGATGGCATGCATTTTGTCAATAGGAAATGGAAGAGATAAGGTCAAGACCAAGCAATGGCTTTGTGTATTCTACCATTTCAACATCCCTAGGTATAGTAACGCTTAGATTATAAATACAAATAATTGTTTTTAAATGATGAATGCTGAAATAATCAACCATTACATTCTTTAATGTGCTAACCTATAAGAAGTAGAAAGCATTATGTGTCAAATCTTCCCTGCTATTTCCACAGAGCATTACCAGTATTGATTATATCTACAGTTAAGTTCTATGCTGGTGAAGTTATTTTTTTCCAAGACCTTTCATTAGTAATCAACTGATAGAAATGTCCATCTTTGATCATATCTGCTTTTAAGTTAAAACTAGCCAAATCATACTATTTTAGAAATAAATTTACCCTAGTTTTATTTTAGTCTTTATTCAAACATATAGCTATAGGAAGTAGCCACAAAAGTAATTATATCTCATATGTGTTTGTCATATGAATTTTGATGGAACTACATATTCCAATTCACATTTGCCAGTTATGGACTACAATCTAAATCATGTAGGTCTTACCCACATACTTAATATCAGTAGAGCTGCTCACAAATTAGAAAACCAGAAACTACAAATTCTAATTTCACCTCTGCTATATACAAAAAACCTTTCTGAATGACACATAGAAGACTTAAAGCTATTAATATACATTGCTCTGAGAAAAAATTCAGATATTTTCAAAAGAGATCAGTTGAGAGGCTACGTGGTATTGCAGTTAAAAGTAGACTATAATGTTAAATAGTCCTGGAGTCAAGTCATCATTCCACCCACCTACATATGCATGATCTTAGCTTCCTTCTTTATAAAATGAGATTGGTAGAAGTGTTTATCTCAGTTACTGTGAAAAGAAAAGATCATTCATGTAAAACGTTGATAACAACAGTTGACATAGTAAAAACTCAAATGAATAATAGTATGATTTACTAACCACCAAAATAAAATAATATAAACATTCTTGCATGGAATGAATCATCTTATATACTCACTCTCTCAAAGGAGATATGGCTTGTTATTCAAACTTCTAGTCACTCACTTTGTAACCAAAATAAGAAAAAGGTACAATCTTCTAAGAGTTGAAGATAAGCTGTATGAAAAATCTTTTGATCTTGATCTAGAGGAGTATCTTTTTTTAAAAAAATGACAAAGTATGTGGACAACTGCAAAATTTAGGATATTCTGTAGGAACTGGTAAAAATGCTGTGTTTATACGTGACAAAGATGGAAAGAATTTATGCTGATGTAGCATTTACATCAGAATATTACAAGAGATATATGTTAGTGAGAAAATAAGGCACACTATTGTGTTTATGAAAGATCAGTATTGATAATCTTAAATAATCTTATGAATTATCTGTATTCAGATTTTCATCTGCTATCCAATCACCTTTCACTATGCACAGAATCACTTTTAGGATATCATAGAAATTTTTATCGATTAGTCTTAACCAATTTGGATGATATGTCTTTTAGAAGATATATGTACATATAGGTATAGTTCTAATATCTAGGTCTAAAATGCCCTAAGCCTAGTATTTTCAGGCAAAAATTTCAGTAAACACAAGCATTTTTAAAGTGCCTCATTTAAGAAACCTTGGAGGTAGGTGAAGCTCTGTCATGTGCCCTTTGGAGTTATAAAGAAAAAAATATAATCTCAGTAGATCAAAACCTCCAGGAAACAGACATTTTGTCTATCTTGTGCAATGTTATATCCCTTGTAGAGTACAATTTGTAGCCCATAAAGGAGATCATTAAATAATTTTTTGATGAATAAATGAACCTATACCCTCACGGTAGCCTATGAAGAGAGAGTGACTGGTAGAAGGTGGGCGGTACCAAGGCAGACTCTCCAGCCATGCAAGAACAGTAACGAGAGAGCAAAGGGTGGTTTTCAGTGCTAGCAGGAACAGAGAAACATTGGCTAAGTTCTTTTAAAAGGGACAAAGAGCAGTTAGTGAAGAATATAAAATTGAGTTTTAGTTTTGAAAAATGCAAATGATCATAGCTCCTGAAAGACACCAAACATTAGTATTAGCCTACAGAGGAAAGTAAGAAGAAAACAAAAGAAATAGGTAACAGAAAAATAATTAGCATTTTTTGGTGTGTATTTCTTTTCCAGGTGCATCTGAGACACATCACCATTCCTTTATTTCTCCTAACTAGAGAATGAAGTAGCTGCCTTCGTTTTACAGATTAGGAAATTGAGGCATGGAAAGCTTGAGTGACTTACACAAAGTGACCCAATTAGGAAATGGGGAAGCCTGTATTTGAACTTGACTCACCTGGCTCTAGGATGCACATTTTATCTCATCTGTCTTCCACACACACAAAAGGTCTGCATGATCATTGGCAATGCCTCCCTCATAAATAACTTACTCAGTGGAATGAATGCAACACTACTTGGCATGTCTCTGTGCTTTCTGCCACTAAGTTGCTGGTAGCTAGATAAAATGGTAGTATCTCTGTCAGTTTCCTCATCAATAAAATTTCTATTGTCCAGACCCATCCAGACCTCTTTGCTTGGATATTGTGTGAAATAACCAGTCAATAATCGTAAAATGCTATGAAAACATGGAGTACAGATCCCAGTTCAATATTATTATAGGAGTTTACAGTGTGACAGCACAGCCTTAAAGGTCAAAGCTATTTTGAACTACATACAGAAGGCTGATGTGGAATAGAGGAGAAACCTTTGTCTTTATAACAAAGAGGCCAGGAATTGGGGTCTTTCAAATGGAAATACTTTTCTTATTTGTAGGTACTTAGGAACCCCCAGACAAGAAAATTAATTGGAAGACAAAATAAATACAAAGGAAGAAGACACAACACCACCACACCAAGTAGTGAGGGACGAAAACGATGGGATTAGGATGAGAACTAGAGATGCTGATCTGGTTAAGTGAATATTCGTACTAAATAAGCCAACATCTGCAAACATTTGAAGCGTGTAAATAAAAAAGAGGAATTTAGTCTGAAAGGAGTGACTAGAAATAGAAAAGAGAGAGAGAGAAAGAAAAAAAAAGAAGGAAAGAAGAAAGTAAGTCATTCATATTTGGGCCATAAAAATAAATATTTACTGAAGCAACTCCAATTTGATTTGATCCATTTTAAAGATTGTGAATCATTGACCAATCAATTTTGCTGCAGTATCAGCATCAACATGTCAAAGGCCAGAGATATGGCTATGCACAGTCCAGGTCATCCAGAGCCACAGCCTCAAACTGATACAAATGGCCCCCACATCCAGACCAGCTCACAGCTCACGGGATGTAAGTAAAGCCTTGCCATGTGGAATAATGAAAGTCTGGAAAAGGGTCCTCAAATTGTATTATAACAAAGGATCTCTGCACCAGCAGAGCCAACTTTTTAGGTAACTTTTCCATCTGCCTTATATAATTCCCTTGACTTTGTGAAATAGGTCCTGTGTTAAACATTTGAAAATTCAGGGTTCTGGAGTAGTGGTTCTCGATTTCAGGGTCTTATTCAACACATGAATGTATCCCAAACAAATGTGAGGAGATCAATAAGATGATTGTTACTAGTAAAGCCAATAGCAAAGATTTTTTTTGAGCCCTCATGTGTCAGGATCTTTTTTTTTGTTTTTAAGATTTTATTTATTTATTCATGAGAAACAGAGAAAGAGAGGCAGAGACACAGGCAGAGGGAGAAGCAGGCTCCATGTGGGGATCCCGATGTGGGACTCGATCCCGAGACTCCAGGATCATGCCTTGAGCCAAAGGCAGATGCCCAACCGCTAAGCCACTCAGGTGTCCTTGTCAGGATCTTTATATACGATAACTCATTTTATCCTCAAAACAGCCTATTAAGTAGTTACTCTCATTACCCCATTTTCTTAGATGGAGAAACTGAGACACACGGGAGTTAAATACCTGGCTCAGTGTCTCCGTTAGAAATGGAGAAGCCAGGAGTTCAAAGCTCAAACTTTTTCTACCAATAATTTATTTTAAATATAGAGATGTTTAAGGTCAATTCTATAATAAGAGCATTTTGAGAGTAGAATGGTGGTTACCAAAGGCTGCTGGTGGGGGATGGGATACTGATCAAACGGTACAAACTTTCAAATATAAGATGAATAAGTTTGGAGATCTAAAGAATAGCATGGTGACCATAATTTTAACTAAACGTATCATGATAATCATTTTGCATGTGTAGCAAATAATCACATCTTAAACTTACACAATGTTACATGTCAGTTACATCTTTTTTTTTTTAATTTTTTTTTTTATTTTTTTTTTTTTTATTGGTGTTCAATTTACTAACATACAGAATAACACCCAGTGCCCGTCACCCATTCACTCCCACCCCCCGCCCTCCTCCCCTTCTACCACCCCTAGTTCGTTTCCCAGAGTTAGCAGTCTTTATGTTCTGTCTCCCTTTCTGATATTTCCCACACATTTCTTCTCCCTTCCCTTATTTTCCCTTTCACTACAGCAATTGCACTGTTGGGGATTTACCCCAAAGATACAAATGCAATGAAACGCCGGGACACCTGCACCCCGATGTTTCTAGCAGCAATGTCAGTTACATCTTAATGAAACTGAAAAAATTCATTCCGAATAATAATAATAGTAATAATAATAATGTATTGTATACTTGAAGTTTGCTAAGAGAGTAGATCTCAAGTGTTCTTCCCACAAAAAAAGTAGAAAAGGTCACTATGTGAGGTGATGGATATATGAATTAGTCTGATTGGGACAATCGTTCACAATGCATACCTATTTCAAAACATGTTATATACCTTAAATGCACAAAATTTCTCTTTGCAAAAATAAATCTAAAAATTAATGGGAAAGCTTGTCATTGGGATGCCTGGGTGGCTCAGCAGTTGAGAGTTTGCCTTTGGCTCAGGGTATGATCCCAGAGTCCCAAGATCAAGTCCCACATCAGGCTCCCTGCATGGAGCCTGCTTCTCCTTCTGCCTGTGTCTCTGCCTCTCTCTCTCTCCATGTCTCTCATGAATAAATAAAATCTTAAAAAAAAAAGAAAGCTCATCATTAAAAGTGAGAAATTTTTCTTTATTCTTTTTATCTCCTTAAACTTTATTTCTGTTCCACTTTCTCCATAAAATTTTCTCCTATCATATTTAAAAAAATTTTTTTGAGAGAGAGAGAGAGAGGGAGAGAGAGAGAGCGTGGTGGAGGAGAAGGGGCAGAGGGAGAGAGAGAGAGATAATCTCAAGCAGGATCCATTCTTAACAAAGAGCCCAGTACAGGGCTTGATCTCACAACCCTGGGATTATGACCTGAGTTGAAATCAAGAGCCAGATGCTTAACCAACTGAGCCACTCAGGGGTCCCTCTCCTATTGTATTTTTATTAATAAAATATATTTACCTATAACAATAACATTCAGACCCCCCCCCCCAAAAAAAGGAGCCCATTTACAATTACATTCGAGCATGCTTATCTGAGTAAGGATTAAGGTAGGAATTAGCCAAACTCAGTGGAATTATCCATTGCTAGGGGTCCTTTTTCACCGAAAATTCTTTATCCATAGTTTTATGGAACAAATTCCAAGAACCTCTGGTCAATAAAATCAGAAAATGTTTTTATTTCGAAGACAGTGTTTCTTATCATTAAAGTCTCTTTACTAGTGAAGAAACATGATCATCCTTAACTGATGTCCTCCAGTCTCCCCTACCAAAAATGAGACCTTCATATTTCAGAGAAACTTAATTCAAGAGCCTGGTCACTGCTCAGAGGGTGGCATCTACAGTCCCTGCCTTTAGTTTAGTTCTTGAAGCAATAGGTTTGGTCTCTGTACTCAAAAATATGTTTCCTTAGTC